>NC_046293.1:50888054-52228054 GCF_004115265.2 Rhinolophus ferrumequinum
GGAGTTCCGGTTCCGGTTCTTTGTGCAGCTGCAGCAGCGGCTCCGGGGAAGATGGCGGCCCGGGCGGGTTTCCAGTCTGTGGCTCCGAGCGGCGGCGCCGGAGCCTCAGGAGGGGCGGGAGCGGCGGCTGCCTTGGGCCCGGGCGGGACTCCGGGGCCTCCCGTGCGAATGGGCCCGGCGCCGGGTCAAGGGCTGTACCGCTCCCCGATGCCCGGAGCGGCCTATCCGGTGAGTGGGGCGGGAGGAGGGGCGCGCGGGCCGGGGGCGGGGCCGAGCGGGGCCCTGGGAGTGACAGCGGTGGGGGGAGGAGTAGGAGGGACTCCCCGGAGAGGGATTCGGGCCCTGAATGGGGGTGGGGGAGTCAGTGAGGAGGAAGGAAGGGAGGCAGTTAGCATCCCCACCTGCTCCTAGGGGCATTGTTTCCGTGGGGAGTCAGGGTATAGAACTATGGAGGACGAAGTGGGGCGGAGGGTGGGCTGATGAGGGCTGGAATGCAAAAGGGCTTGGGCAGCTCCAGTGCCCAGAGGAACACACACAAGGTAGCTGGCAAATTGAGGTCAGCTTTCAAGGAAATAGTACCAGGTAGTACTGAGTAAATGTGGAACTAGAGGAGATAGAGGAGATGTGCAATGTGTCAGATACAAAATAGATTAGGGAGAATTTGAGTATAATCTGGCTCTTAGCTTTTGGGCTGTATTCTCTTACAGAATCATGACTGGAGCAGAGGAAGCTCCAGTTATCTGTAATTCAAAGAGGCAGAGGGCTCTTCTCCCATTGTGCTCCACTGCCCCTCTCCCCCTCCCCCAGCCTTGTTTCATTCAAAGACCTGAAGAATCCCCCCACTTTTTCTTTCTTGGTGGGTTTCGTAGGGGAAGCCATGACATCTCTGGGTCCTCTCCCCTCTGTAGAGACCAGGTATGCTGCCAGGCAGCCGAATGACACCTCAGGGACCTTCCATGGGACCCCCTGGCTACGGGGGGAACCCTTCAGTCCGACCTGGCCTGGCCCAGTCAGGGATGGACCAGTCCCGCAAGAGACCTGCGCCTCAGCAGATCCAGCAGGTCCAGCAGCAGGCGGTCCAAAATCGAAACCACAAGTAAGATGACCCCAGGGAGGAGGGGAAGGAGAGAAGGAAGGGAGGGAGGGAGCCTGTGAGAACTCAGGTGGTGGGAGTATCTGAACCAAGAAGTAGTGGTGCTGTGTCAGCCGATGGTGCTTATTCTTGAGAATGCCTCATGTTGGTTGGGGGTTTGGGGGTATGTCTTTGATTTGAGAGAAGCTTTACAGTCCTTTCACTTTACTATAAATGGAGGTGCTGACAGCCTGTCTTCATGTTCTGGCTAGTTCCATCCCAACCTGATAACAGTATTTGTTTTGAAACAGTGCAAAGAAAAAGAAGATGGCTGACAAAATTCTACCTCAAAGGGTGAGTCCAAGCTGTAGGTCTTCCTGAGGGTGTGGTGAGTTTGAGAATAGAGATGGCCAGCTCTATATCCCCATGATATCTTTCTGTTCCTAAGATTCGTGAACTGGTACCAGAATCCCAGGCCTATATGGATCTCTTGGCTTTTGAAAGGAAACTGGACCAGACTATTATGAGGAAACGGCTCGATATCCAGGAGGCCTTGAAACGACCCATCAAGGTAACGCCGGAGCGCACTAGGCAGAGAGCCAAAGGAGAGGACTTGGGAACGTTCAGTAGGCTTAGGATGAGCAATCAAAGGCACAGCACAGTTCTCCTTGGCATTTAAATTACATCTTTCCCTTCCGCCTACGAACTGAGAATTATATTAGAAGTATAAGAACAAAATAGCAAAGGGGGAGGGGCTTTTGATATCGCTTGCACCAGAAATTTACCCTGTCCGTGTTTTTGCTATAACTGCTCTACCACCTTGGGAACCTGGCACCTTGCTTGACTTTGTCCACCTGGCATCTCAGTGTATGCTCTTGCACTCAGACCAATGGCCTGTATTCCTCTTCTAGATGGAATCTTCATCCACCCACCCCAGGGACTGGGTAGACAGTGAGCCAGTCTGTTAGGAGTAATTTTGGGGCTTGGGGAGACCCTGTCTTCAACATCAAACCGTTGAAGCCCCACCATCAATCCTGTTTCTGCCTTCCTCAGCAAAAACGGAAGCTGCGAATTTTCATTTCTAACACTTTCAATCCGGCTAAGTCAGATGCCGAGGATGGGGAAGGGACGGTGGCTTCCTGGGAGCTTCGGGTAGAAGGACGGCTCCTGGAGGATGTGAGTTCAAGGTCCACTGTGGTCGGCGTCTAGGGTGGGAGCTGCTGGGGACAAACAGTGTTGTGTGGTTGGCAGGAAGCCTGACTGGTGCTCACAGCTCCTGTTGGGAACTGCAAGGAAAGGGTCACTGTATGCCCTGTGCTAAAAGACAATGGTTCTTTGTGTTGGTTCCCACAACTTGGCCCTCATTGTGGTATCACATTGAGAACCATATTGTCCTGGGATTTGATTTGTTGTTTACCTTCCTCCTGATGCTACTGGCCGTTAAATTTAGCAGTATGTGCAGATTATTCTGAGAGAAAGAGAGAGAATGAATGAATTAAAATGAATATGAATGTGTGTGTTTTAAATCAAGTGAGTTTGCACTTAGCGTTGGAGGCCGTGTTTTCTTATCAGAGTTCTTAAGGTCCTTATTTCCTATTGTGGCATCTCCATCTTCCCAACTTTCAATGGAGACATCTCACAGTTTAAGTGGCATATATTTGTCTGACATGCCCTTTGTTGCTTCGTGAGGAGCATTAGCTGACATGAGAGCCCCCCAACTTCCCACCCCAGAAGCTCCTTGGGGAAGCTCACTTTACCCTTACACTCTTTGGCGCTCTATTTTTAGCTATTCACAAGCAAGCTAATTTGAATGCATTTTTGTAGGAGAACCAGGACTCAGTGTCAGACCCTCCTCCTTCTCTATATAGGTCCAGTCCATGTGCTGGTGGTGTCATTCTGTCCAAATAAAGCTCTTTTTGTTCTGGCTGCTTATTGCCTGTGATTCATTTCCCCTCTAAAGTCAGACTTTCTCTGTTCAGACTCGCTTTGTTATGTGTATTGGTTTGGCTTAACTTGCCTCATTTCCCTTGGGTAAATGAGGTGGGTAACTCAGTGACCTTATATATGTTACATATATAGGCTGCTGCTTCTGTTGCTACCGTGACTTGTTTAATACCCCCAGACACCTACTTTGCCATCTCCTAAGAGGTATTCAAAAGATGTTTTTGAGTTTTTTCCCACTGCTGTTGTGGGTTCCTTTTTTATGGGACTTTGTCGTGGGGAATTTATTCTGTGCTTTTCTAACATGACCTCTTCTTTCTCTCCTCTAGTCAGCCTTGTCCAAATATGATGCCACCAAGCAAAAGAGGAAGTTCTCTTCCTTTTTTAAGTCCTTGGTGATCGAGCTGGACAAAGACCTGTATGGGCCAGACAACCATCTGGTGGAAGTGAGTAGTTCTGCCCTCTAGACTTTGACTCTATGCCTGCAGGATGATGGACTTGGGAGCCAAACTTGAATGTCTAGGGATATGGGGAGGTATTAAGTAAAGGGTTACCCCAGGTGTACCACCGTCGTAGTTTGCACATTGACCTCCAGGTGGCACTAACTGTTTAGTCTTCGTACTGTTGGGACGCAAGAGCTCTTGGCAGTCTTGACTTGTTCCACCTTGTGAATGAATGTTCCTGTCCTGGTTGCTGCCCTCACTTTCAAGGGAAATTCTAATGGAGGCCTCTTGTACATGCCAAGCTATCTCTGCATCTTGCTTATTAATCATGGTGACACATAGTTATCCACACACCATTCATACTTTTTCCTTACTGTAACTAAGGGGGGGTTAACTGATAGGGAGGGTTCTAGTCTTTGCCAGGCTTACCGTTACAGATCTGGGACTTCCTTTTGGTCCCTGCTCTCTTTAGATTCACATTCCACATCATCAAGAATCCTTTATTATAATGCCTGATTATGCAGTGTTCTGTCCTGAAAACCATGTTAGCATCAGTGTTCTTTGGGATATGGTCAAAAGCAGCATGTGACAATCCCACATTCCAAGTGACTTCAGCCTGCTCCTTTCTTTGCCAGTGTAGCCGCAGCCCCTTAACTTCAACCACCAAGAGCCATGGGAAGGTCTTTACCATCTAATAAGGGAAATAAGGCATAGAATCAATAGAAATTTGTAAGTATATTTAACTTTATAGCAGCAGAGCATAGTGGCTAAGAGTGTGGACTGTAGAATCAGATCCACCAGAGCTCAAAACCCAGCTCCGCCACTTACTGGCTATTTGACCTTAGGCAAGTTACTTCAGTCTTCTAAGCATTAGTTTTCTCATTTGTAAAATAGGTTTAGTCATGTCTGTCTCCTGTGGATATTGTGGGAATTAGTGAGATAATACAAGTGAGTGTCATGGAATGCTCTCGCGTGTAGTAAGCACTCAGTAAGTGACGGCTACGTTATTTTACTGTGCATGTGTGTCGTATCCATTCTGTGGATAAAATCACGGGGAATTCAGGCTAATTTAGATATGACCCTGAACAGTCAGAATTGAAAGGTTGATCTACTTAAACACAATGGGACAATAATCCCAAAACCATATGCAATTTTAAAAAATGTCCCATGCTATTGCTCTGTTCCAATAGCCTCAGTAATCAAAGTTGGATATCCAGTCATTACAGAAGCTCTTCCCTCCCACCCCAGCTCTTCCTCTGGGAGAGCACCCCCTGACATCTTCCTCTCTGTAGTGGCACAGGACCGCCACTACCCAGGAGACAGATGGCTTCCAGGTGAAACGGCCAGGAGACGTGAATGTACGCTGTACTGTCCTACTGATGCTGGATTACCAGGTATTCTGTGGGGATGTGAGGGGGTCTGGCTTTCACAGCTACATCCCATCAGCAGTCTGACATTTAATAGATTCGTCTAGTTGTGGATAATTTGCTGCCAGACTTTAAGCTCCTTAAATATAGTGATAGGGTCTTAGTCATTTCTGCGTTCCTCCCAGTGTTTTTCTGTCTCAGAAAAAGCACTACATTACTGCTTGTTGAATGACTTGAATGTATGGTCACGCTAAGCACCCCAAAATGCATATAGACCCCACTCATGAGCTTCATCTCTATATTCTTTGGTTCTCTGCAGCCTCCGCAGTTTAAATTAGACCCTCGGCTGGCTCGCCTCTTGGGCATTCACACCCAGACCCGCCCAGTGATCATTCAAGCCCTGTGGCAATATATTAAGACCCACAAGCTCCAGGACCCTCACGAACGGGAGTTTGTCACCTGTGACAAGTACCTCCAGCAGGTAAGGGAAGGACCCTTTTTGCTGGAGTCCACTGGAGCACTAGTTGTACCCAAAATGCCAACTTCTGTCTGCTTCTCCTCTTTCCCACAGATCTTTGAGTCTCAACGTATGAAGTTTTCAGAGATCCCCCAGCGGCTCCACGCCTTGCTTATGCCACCAGAGCCCATCATCATTAATCATGTCATCAGGTCAGCATGCGGGTGGGAGGCAGTGGTGTCCTGGAGCTGGTTTGTACCAGCTTGCACAAGCCAGCTGTCAGTTTCAGGAATTCTGCAAGCAGGCTGTTACACACTGCTCTGATTTAAAATTAAATTTATAAACTTATAACTAAATACATTATCTTAAAATGAGGGTAATAATATACTTAGAAACTTACCATTTCCTAATTATTTTATTAACATTTGTGTTTTTGAGGTTAACTTATGTCTGTTGTGTCTGTACGGTGGGAATACTACATAATGTGTAACTGCGCCTCTCTCCCCAACTCCTTGATCTGTGATACAATGTTGGCAGCTTGAAATCAACCATATTGGGAATATTTAAACCACAGAAATTGGCAAATGCGACAAATCAGGGTTTTTTTCCCCTCTCCTCTTTTGGAGAATCAATTGTTGGACATTTACTAGCTCACAATGGTGCGCTACCATCTTTTCTCTGGGTGGTAGGACACCCAGTCTGACAGTCCAAGTCCATTACCTCTGTCTACTTTTTTGTTCAGAAAATGAATGAGCAAGGCAGACAGGCAGATAGAGAGTGAAGGAAGGCACTTCCTCCTCAAAACAGCATGTCCCTGTAGTTGGTTATAGTCTCTGCCTTCTTTCCCTTACTCCTTATTAATTCCAATAAATAAAGGCCTTCCTTTCTTTAGACCCTGAACCATCACTCAGATGGTGGTAACTCCTATAACCTATACATTGGGTTAGTAGAAGCTGGTCTGTCCTGTATTCCTGTGCTTAAAATTAGGCCACGTTTTATTTTGTCGTGTGTGTTTTATTTGAATTTATTTCCAGAGTCAATTTTAGTTTAACGGAGAAACTACAGTAGTGGTTTTCTTTGGGGAGGGAGAAATTTTTCACTGAATGTCTTTTGTACCACTTGAATTTTTACCATTGACTTTTTTAAAAAATCAATTTTATGGAGGTTTATACATAATAAATGACATGTGTTTAAAGTATAGTTTGATGAATTTTGGCGAATGAATACACCCCTATAGATACCACTGCAAGAAAGTTACAGAATGTTTCTGTCACACCCAAAAGTTCTCTTGTGCTCTTTCGCAATCAACTCCTTTCCCATCGTTCTTGGGCCATCTTTTTGACCCTGTGTGATTAGGCCTTAGGGGACAAGCCCTTTACCAGGCCCCTTTGGTTTCCTCCCCAGTGTTGATCCGAATGATCAGAAAAAGACGGCTTGTTACGACATTGATGTGGAAGTGGATGATACTTTGAAGACCCAGATGAATTCTTTTCTGCTGTCTACTGCCAGCCAGCAGGAGATTGCTACTCTGGACAACAAGGTAGGCACCTTTCCTCTGGGTAGTTTGGGTGCCACCAGCTCTCTTTCACAGCTTCTAGGCTGCCTTTTGATTCTTGGTATTCATTCAAAATATATTGACATCCAGTCTAAGTATATGGCAGGCACTGTGCTTGGTGCTTGTTGGAGCCAGACATGCATGAGTTCTGATTTTGGCTATACCTTTTAATAACTTTGAGCCTCAGTTTCTGATCTGTGAAATAAAGACCGTATTTATAAGGTTGCTGTGAGGATTAAATGAAACAATGTATGTAAAGACATGACATTGTGTCTAGCACATAAAAACAAATGGTAACTGCTGCTATTGTTGTTAGCATCTTACTGTTATCTTTAAAATTAGATATAGTTCCCACAAGTAAAGCCAAAAAGAGAGCAAGGAGGCTTTCGTGGAAGAGTTGATGCCCCAGCTAAATCTTGAGGGACAGTGTGGGAGTTAACAGAAGGGGAGAAAGAGTGGTGCTTAGGGGTGTGGGAGGCAGAGGACATCCCAGAAAGAGGGAACAGTATATGTAAAGGTCCAAAGATGAGAGAGAGTCTGGCATGTTCAAGAAGTACAAGCCGTTTAGTGTGCTAGATACAGCACAGGGTGCCAGGGATGGGACGTTTTGGGAAAGGAAACTGGATAGGAAAACAGGAGTCTAATTCTGAAGAAACTTTAATGCAGGGAACACCTGTTAATACTTTGTCCTGAAGACTGGATGGGCTGATGCTGTTTGCATTTTGAAGGATCACTGGCAGGAAGGTGGAGAGCAACCTGTAAGAGGGGCAGATTTGGAGGCAGGAAGCCCAGTTAGTAAGCCGGTGCAGTAATGCATGTGAGATACGTGGAGGGCCTAAACTTACGGTACTGACAGTGAGGATGGAAATAAGCAGACAGATTTGAGATGTGTCAAAGTGGAATTCAATGGGTGGCCGGATGGCTCAGTTGGTTAGAGCACAAGCTCTGAACAACAGGGTTGCCGGTTCAATTCCCACATGGGCCATTGAGCTGCATCTTCCACAACTAGATTGAAGACAATGAGCTGCCGCTGAGCTTCCGGAGGGGCAGCCGGATGGCTCAGTTGGTTAGAGGGCGAGCTCTCAACAACAAGGTTGCCGGTTTAGTTCCTGCATGGGATGGTGGGCTGCGCCCCCTACAACTAAAGACTGAAAATGGCGACTGGATTTGGAACTGATGGGCCCTGGAGAAACACACTGTTCCCCAGTAAAATTGAAAAAAAAAGTGGAATTGAAGGTTATTGGATATTGGTTAGATGGGGATGGTGGAGGTGAGGTGTGAGGGAGAAGGAGGCATATGATAACTCAGGTTTCTAGTTTGGGTGGATAGCAGTATTCACTCAGGTTGGGAACAGGAGAAGCAAGTGTAGGGGGAGAGGTAGTTAAGGTGCATGGAGATGTCAAGCAGTTGGATTGGTTGGAATTTCGGAAATGGATTCTGGTTTGCAGATTGGGGAGTCATCACCCTGTCAGTGGTAATGGAAGACATATAAGTAGGTGAAATTGCCAGGAAGAGTATGAAGAATGCGAAGAGAAGAGGACGGAGGAAAAAACCCCACAGACCATAGTTTTTGAAACAGCCCTCTGTGTCACTTCTTTCCTACTTGAGAGTGTCTTTGTGCCTATTTGTGCTATGGATTAAGTATTCACCGTGTAGCTTCACCCAGAATGGACACTGGAGACTAAAAGGAAAACTCTTCTCACATGGGGTGTATAGAGTCACTGCCGATTACCTGCTGAGAGAATGCCGAGTGCTCTGGGCAGCAGTGTCGTGTCTGGGCAGCACTCTACCCAGGTCGGGAGTGGCACTCGGGGCTGTCAGGCACTGTCTGCCATTAGAGTTTGTATTTCCACAGTTTGAAAATGTTATGAGCTTCCTTCTTCCTTTCAGATCCACGAGACAATAGAAACTATCAATCAGTTGAAGACCCAGCGGGAGTTCATGCTGAGCTTTGCCAGAGACCCTCAGGGTTTCATTAACGACTGGCTGCAGTCCCAATGCCGGGACCTCAAGGTAAAGATACCTGGGGAAGAGGCAAAGCGAGTTAGGCCAGTGAAGCTTTTATTTGCTTTATTTCTGTGGAATATGATAGAAGAGCCAGAGGGGTAAGTGAGGGACCAGATTATCTTTAGCATATTCCAGGGTCCATTTTACAATTAAGTAGGGAAATGGAGGTGCAACTGTCAAATGTTTATCTAGTACTTACTATGCTGGCACTGTGCGCCATATTGTAGGGGATACAGAGTGGAAAACTTCATCTCTTCTTCAAAGCAACATGCATTCGGTTTTGGAAAACTAGGCTAATAGGATTTTTAAAATGTAGTAAACCAGGTATTAGTGGAACTTGCCAGTATCGATAACATAATTCAGAGAAGAAAGATTCATGAGGCTTAAAGAGTTGGGACAGGCTTCATGGAAAATTTGGGATTTGAGGTATTTTCCAGAGAGGGGAGCAGCAGAACCTCAGGCAAGAAGGTAGGAATGAGCACAGGATGTGTTCAATGTGCCCTTAGTTCCAGCCTATTGTGTGGTGACTGACTACAGTTACAGAGGCTGAGCAGCGCAGTAAGGGACCCAGGGAGCCAGAAGGATGCCTGAGCAAGGCAGTGACTTGATAGCAGGGAGACTTTGGGTGTTGTATTGATTCATAGTTTGCTAGGGCTGCCGTAGTCAAGTACCACCGATGGGGTGGCATAAACAACAGAAATGTATTATTTCACAGTTTTGGAGACAGAAGTCTCAAATCAAGTTGTCCATAGACTTCTGTTCCTTCTGAGGGCAGAGGGTTTGTTCCAGGCCTCTCTTCCCAGCTTGAGGTAGCCTCAGGCTGCAGATGCTGTTCTCCATTTGTCTTCACATCCGCTTCCCTCTGTGCATGCCTGTCTCTGTGTCCGAGTTTCCCCTTTTTATAAGGGTACCAGTTATAAAGGGTAAGGCCCACCCTAATGACCTCACCTTAACTAGATCATTCTCAGAGACCCTATTTCCAAATAAGGTCATCTTCACAGGTACTGGGTGGTTAGGATTTCAACACATTTGGGGGGGTACAGTTCAGTCCGTGACAGGCGTGAAGGAAGGAAAAAGTCTGTTGTCTCTCTCCCCCCCACCATCTCTCTCAGACCATGACCGACGTGGTGGGTAACCCAGAGGAAGAGCGCCGAGCTGAGTTCTACTTCCAGCCTTGGGCCCAGGAGGCCGTGTGCCGATACTTCTACTCCAAGGTAGGCGCCGGGCGGCATGGGGAGACTGACACAAGGCAAGGGGTCAGTGATATTAGCCACCAACTCCACTCCTTCCACTGTTTTCTCCGTAGGTGCAGCAGAGACGACAAGAATTAGAGCAAGCCCTGGGGATCCGAAATACATAGGGCCTCTCCCACGGCCCTGATTTGGTTGCACCGATTCTTTATTTGAGCCCTGTGCTGCCTGCCTCATAGCACCTGCCTTGGTTTTGCTTGGGGCCTTCCAGGGGATGCTGTTGGTTCAAGGACAACACCAGAAGGAAGAGGGTCTCACATTTCTGTCTCACAAGACACCTATTACCCTCTTCTCCCACCCCATCCCTTCCCACCCTCCAGCTTCACTTTGCCCCACAAAGTTCCCATGTGCCTCTACCCTCCCCTGGTCTCCATAGGACCTCTAGATAGTATTAGAGAGAGAACCTGTAGTGGTAATCAGTGCATTGAATGGATTGGGCCTCAGGCCACGTGGTCTTCACGGGGACCAGCTACACTGATCCTGCCCCTCAGAGATGCAGGAGTTGGGAGCTTCAGTCCCTTCTCCGAGACTCAGGCGTGGGGCACTCTATAAGCTAGTTGATCTTGGCTTTCCTGGTAACAGAATCCGATTTCCTTCCTTCCCTCCACAGGTTTGGAACAAACTGTCCCTTCACAGGTTGCCCTCTAGCACTAAAGGGACCCTGGCTCCACAGGGCCCCAGGCCAGTCCGCCGCTCTCGGGTTGGCCGCCTTCTCAGTGCTTCTCTTCCTCCCTCATAGGGGGTCCACGTCAGTATTGGAGTTTGTTCTTTAACGATTGCTCCCTCCCATCACACTCCCTATAGCTGCTCCTTTGAGGATTCCCTCCTCTCCTAACCCAGGGCATTTGGGTTGGGGGAGTCTTGCCTTTCCCTGTCAGAGCCCCAGAATCTAACCTGGGGTACTGTCATTGCCAGCCTTCCGGCTGTTGTTTGGAAGTGTGACTCATTCGTTCACTCCACCCTGCTTCCCTCATCCCTTCTTGGAGAAACAGGCCTAAAATCAAACGGGTAAAAGCCCTGGGCCGTCCCCATCTTCCTGTCCCTTGTCTGCCCGGTTGACACCCACTGGTGACTCTTGGGCACTGAGGAGTGAAAGCGCCTAGGGCTGGAGAAGAGCTCTGAGCTGGCTTGTGACTCCGCCCCTCCCTGCCTCAGGGGATTCCCTCCCCAGCCCCTGCCCTCGAAGCTTCAGAGCCCTCAGGTAGCAGCAGGACTTTGTGATCGGGGCCCTTGGAACTGAGATGGTTTTCCATCTTTCCAGGAGAGCCGCCGATTCTTCCAGGTTGTAGCACCCCGACTTAGCATATCCCAGGCTCGCAGACTCAACAGCAGGGTGGGAGACAGCTGGGCGCAGAAGGGGAATTCCGTTCAGCAAGGGCTCTACACCCACAGAACTGACAAAGCCCCTGCTTCCCCACCCCCTCCTCAGGCTCCTGCGAGCACGACCCCTGTCCCTGCCTGTCCCACACTGGGGACGGCAGAATTGGCTCCCCATCTTCCTCTTCCTGCCATTGTCCTACCCGTCCCTTGAAAGCTTCTTCCCCATAGTGATACTGGACAGCCTCTGTCCTGGGAGCTGGAACCATGAGAAGGAAGCTCAGACTCCTAACAGTGTCTCTGTTGAAGATAACTTTTTATTAGCTGAATTATTGTTTTTTTTCATGGACCAAAATTTTTTTTGTACTGTCCCCTTATCGATGTCACCCAGTTTTAATAAAAGAATCTTCTGAAGGATGAGTCCCCCTACCTACCAAGGGAGAGCCCTTCCCTGAGCTCTTGCTCCTCCGATACCATTAGCCATGCTTATGGTGTTCGTTCATTGTGTTTGACAACTGTAGAGCACCCGCTGTGGGCAGCTGCGGTGCTAGGCGCTGGGGAGATGGTGGAAAAGGAGGTTTCGACTGCGTGCACCTCAGGTCCTCACTTCAGGGCTCGCTCAGTCAGCCCTGGTGGTCCAAGCAGGCTCGCTGCTGGGGGATCACTGGGTTTGATCATGGGGGCTGACAGCCCTGCCCCCAGCTCCTGTGGGGAAGGTACTAAGAAGACAGTGGCCCTGCCATCTGCTCCCTTGTCCTGAGCTCCCAGGGCTCGAGTGCGCTGGCCCAGTACACTGGCCTTGGGTACCTGTGGTCCCTCAGGCTAGATGACCCTGAGCTTCCTCTAAAGGCCTTCTGCTTCTCAGGGCTCCTATCTAGGTCCTGGCCAGGGCCTGCACAGCTAAAAACATTTTTCTCTGTGCCTGCCATTCTTTAAGGTCCACTTTCATTGCCCTGAGTGATTTCAGCCCCAACGACCTGCATGGAAGGTCTTGCTGTGTTGTCATCCCCCCACTAGACAACCAGCCCCTCACGGGCAGAGCTGGGAGGACGTGGCTCAGGACTGAGACCCATTAGCAGAGCAGTTCCCATCGTGTGCCTGCCTCCCCCCTCGTGGCCCGTTACTTTCCTCTGTGCCATTATCTCGCTTGGTTCTACCCAAGAAGGAGGTTTAGAACACAGGAGGATTGCAGCCACATTGCCAAGTTATGGTTACAAAGTTATCCTCTGCCTCTGTGGATGGGAACACTCAACTGCTGCCTGTGTGCAGTCAAACCCACAAAGGATGCAACAGCTGTTCCCAGTCTGGAACTTAAGGGTTTGTCAGAGTTGAGTAGGGAAAGCAGAGGAAAAAGTGTGTGGATGGTGGGAGTGGAAAAAATTGATGTCAAGGACATTGAAGTGGCAACTGTTTTTACCCAGGCTAATTACATGTGTAATGAATGGCGGATGAACCCTTATTAATTTCAAGCAAATAATCTAGTTTGCTCTTGGGAAAAGAGCTCTGTTGGTACAGATAACTTCCGGTGACAAGCCAATTCTGGATCTCGGCACACTATTCCTATATAAATGAACAAATTCTTTGTCTCCACAGTACTTGAAATTAATTTAGGGCATAAGAGATGGAAGCATTGAGGCAAAAACAAGGGGGTTATTTTATGAGTAAACATCTATTCTTTGGGGTTCCTATCGTATGTGCTAGGGACAGGCATTCTCTCCCATCACCCATACTCAGTGCTCCCAGCTGGCAGCCTGGCATTGGTGCCTTTGTCTCAGTGCCAGCGCAATACTAATGTGATTTGTGGGAGGCTGGCTCTGTAGTAGGTGGAACTTTGTTCCTAAGGGAAACAGCTACCAATTTCATGTATATTCCCTTACGGGAATTCTCTGGCCAAAGAAGGAGAACATGGTAGGCTTTCCCTGGGCAGTGCCTAGAACTTAGCGAACCACTGCCCCCCAGGCTTGACCTTGCGTCCACTTACCCAGTGGTTGCATACAGACTCCCCTCTGGCCCAGTGCTTATCACTCGCCGACCAGCAGCAGCCCAGGGGACTGGAAACACCCACTTAACAGTCTGCCAGGCCAGGAGGTCAGCATGTGAGCACACAGTGGTCTCTGCCCTATGGGCCAAGGTGCACGGACAGCTGGAGTGTTAGGGCCCTTTGCCTTACTCTCAGGAACAACCTAGAAACCAGAGCTCCAGCTCTTAGTCCAACAGATGGCTACAGGCGATGGGGAGCCCTGACCTGCTGAATGTGCTTCTTCCATTGGCCCCCTTCCCCCCCACCCCGAAGTCACACATCGCATTTACTCTCAATTACAGCATCTGAGACCACCAAGCTGCACAGAGGCCACAGCAGCCCCAGGTCCTGCCTCCCCTTTTCTAGCGTCTGCAAACTAGCCACTAACCTGAGGGACCCCCCAGCGCGGTCATTCAGAAACGCAAAGAAGAACTGAAGGATGCTGGAAGCCTCTCAAGGACAGGGAACACTCTGGCCGCCTTCCTGTCTCTTCTCTTCTTTTCTTCAAGCCCAGAGTCTGCAAAAGGAGAATTTGGGCCACTTGGCGTCAGAGACTCTTTGACCTTTTCCACCCTCCCTTCCTGGAAGACATTTAGGTGGGGATCCTTTTGAGGTGAGGAGAGCCCCACTGGTGAGTCCCTGAGACGACCACTGTGGGTAACAGATGGTCCTGTCTCTCAGGGCTGCTGGAGTCTCCTCTTATCCTTGGGCTGGTTGTCCTCAAAGCAGGTCTTTACCTCTCATGTGGGGTCTTCGCTTTAAAAGTGAGGCCAAACTGACTCTGGGTGGTGAACACACAGTGTAATTTATGGATGATGTGATACAGAATTGCACACCTGAAATCTATGTAATTTTACTAACAATTGTCACCCCAATAAATTTAAAAAATAAAATTAAAAAAAAAAAACTGACTCAGGCACAAAAAAAAATAAATAAATAAATAAAAGTGAGGCCACACCCACCATCCCACTTACCCACAGCCCTATAGTAGAGCCAGTGTGGGGCCAGTGACATATGGGCCCTGTCACTGCTACAGGACAAAACTGGAGCAGTTTGGGGGGTCCTGGGAGGATATGCAAGGCATATACTTCGGAAAAGAAACATTCCTATATCCGGAGCTTTGTTCCTAAGGGAACAAACATACATAGGGCTGCATACAATTTATTCCAGTGCTGGGAATCAGAAGGGAGTGAAGAGGGCCAGTTACTGACTTCTTATCTGGGCTATTTCTTGGCAGACCTCAAAATGAGACCGTTGCAGGAGGGGTGGGGGGAACCGGGCGGGGGCCGAGGACAGAAGCTCGCCAGCACTGGCAGCTGGCAAACCTAAGAGGAAAAGTGGAGCCTGGTCTCTGCCCCAATCCTGTTCCCCACCTGTCTCTACTCTTTTCTCCCATTTCCCTGGCTCTGCCAGGCTGTCTCCCTGGGCGCCCGCCTCCCCACCCACCCCTGGAGGGCGGGGCTTGGCTGCACCCACGTGTGGCGGAGTTATATGCTCCCAGCCGGCAGAGGAGCTGGGGAGTGTGGCACTGAGCGGCTCAGGCAGAAGACCGGCACCATGGCTGGCAAGAAAGTCTGCATTGTAGGCTCAGGCAACTGGTAAGCGGCTGTCAAGGGGCATGAGGGAGCAGGGGGGCTTTCCCCAAGTACACAGGGGGTTAGGGAGGGAGGTTTGGTGGGCAGGAGGCAGGCAGTGGGTAGGCAATACCCTCTGGTTCCTCTCACACCCCTGCTGCTATCTTCTGTGCCTACCCCCGAAAGACAGATGGTGCCCAACCCTCTCCTGGCCCCTGCCCACCATGGCAGCTGCACCTGCTTGCCACAGGAAAGGAGCCTCCAGAGAGCTCCCTGCCCAAAAAGCTGCTTGGGTTTGGGGCAGTGAGGATATCAAACAGCTGGCGCCCTTCTCCAGCATCCAAGTGTGAGGTAGACAGAGTCTCACTAGGGACACACTGTCACAGGTGGGGGTGACAAGGAGGGTAGTTAGTAAATAACCTGGGGGGCTGCTGTGATATCCTGAGACAGAACACTGCCCCTCCCCTGCCACTATTCCTCCCACACACCCCCACTCCTCCACTTTCTGTGCTCCCCCTCCTGCCAGGGGCTCAGCCATCGCCAAGATCGTGGGTGGCAATGCAGCCCAGCTGGCACGCTTTGACCCACGGGTGACCATGTGGGTGTTTGAGGAAGACGTCGGGGGCAGAAAGCTGACAGAAATCATCAACACACAGCACGAGAATGTCAAATACCTGCCAGGGCACAAGCTGCCCCCCAACGTGGTAAACCCCCATAACCTGCAAGGAAGGGAGAGGGAAGTGGAGGGGTGCTTCGTGCTGAGGGGGGCCACTGCAGGTGCCATGTGGACTTGGGAAGTGTCTCCGGAGGGCTGATCCAGACATGGAACTCTAAAGCACAGCCTCCAAAGGGCACGTACTGGACCTGAGGAAAACCTAAATCCCCCCCACTCACCCATTTATGGGCTCCCAGGCTTTTAAGGGAGGGAAAGGAAGTTGGTTTCCATGGCAACCAAAGACAGGTTCTCAGGCTCCCAGAACTGGGGTCCAGGTGGTGTCTGCCTCAGGCTCTAACCTTGTTACTCATTCACTGGGTTATTAGCAGTGAAGCTGCTCCTTGGACTTAAGGTCTTTGGCCAAATCCATGTGGCTTGCTCCTACAGCAGAGAAGATATCAGGAGGACTAGGGCTCTCCCTTCCCAGTTAGGGCCCTTGAGGAGCAGAGTGATGAAATTATTTGGCCTCTTCCTTCTGCCAAGCCCAGGCCTCCTTTGGCCTCCCAAACTGTCCCCCAGCCAAGGGCTAGGAGAGTGCTGGAGGAGGTTTCCAGGAGTCCAGAGCCCAGAACGGCTGGAGCTGAGAGGGAGTGATGGCTCGGGGGAAGGAACAGTGTCTTATTCCTCCAAATTCAGCCCTTCCAAATTCAGTCTCCAAACGGCCCTTCCTTTTCCCCCACCAGCCTCACTGTTTGGCTTTTAGATCTCAGTGGGGGCTTCATGGGGGCAGGAGAAGTCCACCAGGCCCATGCGCACTTGTCGCCCCACAGGTGGCTGTCCCGGACGTGGTCCAGGCTACAGCAGACGCTGACATCCTGATCTTTGTGGTGCCCCATCAGTTCATCAGCAAGATCTGTGCCCAGCTCAAGGGCCACCTGAAGGCAAACGCCATTGGGATATCTCTAATTAAGGTGCCAGGGACACATTCATGTGGATGGGGGTGCAGCTATCTGTTGTGGGGCTCAGGGTGGGCTAAGTGAGGAGAAGAGAAAGTGGCAAAAGTAGGAGTTTCCTAGAGAGGGGGAAGGAGTTGGCTTTGGGGAGGGCTGAGAAACAGTCAGATGCTGGGGGCCGTTGATTGGAGAATAGACAAGGGATTGGTTTGGAGGCAGATGTTTTGGGGACTTTAGGAGGTGAACCAGGAATGCTTGGGGGGTATGAGAAACAGGCTGGTTAGAGAAGTGCGAAAGAGAAGTTGGTTTGGAGCAATGGCTGGGATGGCAGCTGGTTTGGAGTCCTCAGGAACGGATGGTTCAGGGATGTGGAGGGGATCCATTGCTTTGGAGAAGTGGATCGGTGCGGGGTATGTGGAAGGAGTTCTCAGATGGATTCATTTTCACTTGCCATCTATGCGCTTGACGGCAAGCTGTGGCTGGGTTGGAATGGGACAGGACCTTTGGGGACACTGATGAAGAGTAGACTCGGAAGGGGCAGGATTTCTGGGTGGGAAGCCCTCAGTTGGGCATAAAGGGCACCTGGCCTGAGCTCCATCCTGTGCCCAGGGGGTAGACGAGGGCCCCAATGGGCTGAAGCTCATCTCTGAAGTGATTGGGGAGCACCTGGGCATCCCCATGAGTGTGCTGATGGGGGCCAACATTGCCAACGAGGTGGCTGATGAGAAGTTCTGTGAGACAACCATTGGTGAGAGCCCCCCACCCCCCCCGCCAGTGCAGCTCCAGTTACATGCCCTCCCCATGCTCCCCACCACACTTTGCCAGCTCCCTTAAGGCAGACAGAGGAAGAACACCCCAGCATCAGAGGGGAGGGAGGGCTGAGACACCCCCAGGGAGAAGGTCACAGGTCCTGCTTAGGGCAGGTGTGGGAAGGAGTCCAGAGCCCCCCTTGAAGCCTTGCCCCTCCCCACTTTAGGCTGCAAGGACCTGGCGCAGGGACAGCTTCTGAAAGAGCTGATGCAGACACCGAATTTCCGCATCACGGTGGTGCCAGAGGTTGACACAGTAGAGATCTGTGGGGCCTTAAAGGTGAGAGGGGTACACGGCAGCTGCGGGGGGGGGGGGAAGACGGTCCTGAGGACGGCCGGGCTTAGCTCTCCGAGGTTACGGTCCTTCAGGTTCCCACTTATGCGCAGTTGCTCCTGTTGCTCCCAAGTCCCATACACGTAGGAGAAACTGCAGGAGCAAGGGCAGGGTCATTTAGCGATTCAGGTTTGATGGTTATTCACCATCAGACATTGGAGCCGCTCCTTCCTTTCTCTCTATAGCCTCTTGTGGGACCTCCCTCTCCTTGGCTTCAGGGGGTGGTCCAAGGGGAAGAGGAGATGCCCTGGGGGAGCATCCAGGCTAATGGGAGACCAGACATCCAGAACCCCGCAACAAACGGATGGCCAGAGCTGTGGACATCAGGAATAGTCGTGGATGGGAGGGCCAGCTGGGCAGAAGACAGGTTTTCAGTAAATGTCCTCAAGGATGGAGTATGGAGCAGAGTTGGGGAGCCAGGAAGCACAAGCCCAGGCTACAAGAAGGGGGTACTGCAAGTGGGAAAACCAAGTGGTAGAACTAGCTGAGGAACCCATCCACTATACGTCACTCATTCAGTGGGCCTGTCATGGCTGATGGAAGGAGCAGGAGGCAGGTGCTGAGGGATGGGGGGGGGGAGGCTGCAGGAGGGGATCCCTTCTCACCTGGGATTGCACTCCCCAAAGAACATCGTGGCTGTGGGAGCTGGCTTCTGCGATGGGCTGGGCTTCGGCGACAACACCAAGGCTGCAGTGATCCGCCTGGGCCTCATGGAGATGATCGCCTTCGCCAAGGTCTTCTGCAGGGGCCCTGTGTCCTCTGCCACCTTCCTGGAGAGCTGTGGTGTCGCTGACCTCATCACCACCTGCTACGGAGGGCGGAACCGCAAGGTGGCGGAGGCCTTTGCCCGCACAGGAAAGGTGGGCTCTGGGGACAATGGAGAACAGAGGGGGGGCCTTGTAGGTGCCATGATAGAGGAACTTGGCTTGAGCACAAACTTGAAGTTTGTTGTGATCATTCCTGGCCTTTCTTTCCTCCTAAGACCCCCCACCTGTCATCTGAGCCCCAGATTCTCCACCTCACACTGACAACCCTTCTCTCCCATTTCCATTCACCCATCCTGTTTCCTTCACAGTCCATTGAGCAGCTGGAGAAAGAGATGCTGAATGGGCAGAAGCTGCAGGGGCCCCAGACAGCCCGGGAGGTACACAGCATCCTCCAGCACAAGGGCCTGGTGGACAAGTAAGTGTCTGCCACCGCCTCACGGGTGGAGGGAATCACAGCCAAAAGTGCTCTCCCTGTTCATCATCTGCCTGAACCCTCCTCAATCTGTGAAGTGGGCAGAGAGGAACTGTTCTCTTATGTGAACAGACACAGAGACTGGGGCTTGGAGAGTCTGGTACGTCCACTGTCCCCAGCTAGCTCATGTCTTGGAGCTCCTTCCAGTCTCGTGCTCATTGTACCATGTTGCTTTGACCCCTCTGCATAGCCTCCCTCTAGCCCTTCCTTCCTGTCCTCTGCTATCAGGGCACGAGCTCTGGAGCAGCAGGAATGAGCTCACCTGACTATCCCGGTTCTCTGTCCATCATCCCCAGCCTAAGTTGCTCCCCCGAAGCCAACCTCCTGTTCCCTGAATACTGTCCTGAGTGCTGAGGTGTGAGGAGGACAGTCTCTGCTTCAAGGTGCTGTTTTCCATGGAGCACAAAGACAGTGGGGGTGATGGCTGATCAGAGCAGAGCTCTGTTGGTCTGAGAAAGAATCCTGGAATAAGAGAGTACGAAACAGGTTCAGAAAATCAGCTCATGGCGGGTCAGGGTAATGCTTCCTGGTAAAGCAACAGCCTGGGCAAGAGGATGAGAAGGAAACTGGCATTTATTGAGCACCTTCGCAGAATACATGGTCACTTCTTTACTACTTTGTTATATTGCTCCCATTTTACAGGTGATGATATTGAGGCTCAGAAAGTGGCTTGTGCAGTTGGAATAAAACGATGCTAGCGAATCATGCCAGCAAATTCAATACGATAGGGAGCAAGGCAATTAACAACCTGACCCTAAAACCCAGGGCTAGGAAGTTCAAATTGTCAGCAATTGGAAATTAAGAGCTCCAGAGTCTGTCTGAACTCAAAGACGGGAGAGTAGGAGAGTGGAGCGTTCAGAGGTAGATGGGGAGTGAGGGGTAGAGGGCACGTCAAGGGGCTAAGCTGGGTCTCTCCTTCCCCATTCTAGGTTCCCTCTGTTCATGGCTGTGTACAGGGTATGCTATGAGAGCCAGCCCGTGGGGGAATTCATCCGCTGCCTGCAGAATCATCCAGAACATATGTGAGCGGGGCTGTGGCCCAGGCCAGGCAGCTTCTTTACCCCAGTGGAAACAGGCAGAAGCTTGGGTACCTGGCCACCAGGATCTCCGGGACTCCCCACAGAGCAGCCTTTGCTCAGCTTTTCACTGGAGGACAGGAAGCTGTGGGGCCCAGCTACCTGCCTGGAGACCCTGAACCACCAAGCTGCTGCAGCCTCTTGCTACCACATCTCACCAGAAATGGAGATGTCCTGTCCCTCTCCAGATGTAGGGCTTTCTCCCTGTCCTCTGGGAAGCCCCAGTGCTGCCTGCCTGGGTGTGTGTGGTGGAGCAGATGGTAGAGGGAGAGGGAGGCGAGACAAGGGCTATCCACTGCTGCCTCACACAGAATAGGAATCCTTTCCCCAAGCCCAGTTAAGTAGTAGCTAAAGAGCTATGAGGTAAGGGCTGCCAGGGAGGGTCTGGGCTTTTGAGCTGACGTAGGGACCTTTGCTCTGACCTCTGCCAGCCCCCACACAGCATTAAGGGATCTCAGTGTTTGTTAACAAAATACAAAGATCTCAACACCCTTGCCCTCCCAGCTTCTCCTAGCAATACCTGCGTCCTCAGAAACCTCTGGTCATTCCCTCCCCCACCTCCCCCGGCTGCCCTGGCACCAGAGTTTCTGCCAAGCTGGCATCTCTGGCCCGGGGCCTTTTATTCTCCCCATGGACTTCCTCGTTCCTAGTTCTTGGCCAGCTCCTCCCCACCGTGCATGACCTTTCGGAGCCTTCCCTTACCCTCCCTGCCAGCACCCTCTTTGGGGAGCAGGAACTTAATCTGCTGACAGAGCTACACCTTTTCATAACAGGCTCAGATCCCTCAGCTCCCTGTGACCTTTGTATTTACCCTGCCTCCCTTCTTAGGAGCCCTAGTGTGTTGTGGGGGGAGGAGATTTTAGCTGGGTCCCTCCTCCTGCTATCTCCCCAGGATTGGCTCCACCCTTTTCCTTCTCCCAAACCCTGTACCTATTTCTCAACTGCCTGCAGAGCAGCCAGGGAAGCTAAGCAACGCCTGTATCTAGAGACCCAGGAGCCAGAGAGTGGCCCAAAGGCTGATCAGGGGTAGGGAGGGGTGAGCAGGTCCCCATGTTGGTGGGTCCTGACATTCCAAGGCCAGCTCTCCTGTGTCATCTGAAGGCCTTGTCACGAGGTATATATTAGCACAAGAGCTGGGAAACTCAAGGAGGAAAAAAATGAAAACCACTCTATCCCCTGGGGTGAGGGAAGAACAGAAAGGGGAGGAGGCAGAGGACTGGGCCTTGCTCCAGGATGGGGTGGCAGTGGGGGAATGTCACAGGTCAGCAGCCTGGGCTCTGGGTTTATAAATAGTCCCCGAGAGCCTAAAGGCCTCCAGCTGAGGGTCTCAGCTTCCTGTGTGGCAGCACCTGGCACATCACAGCTGTGGCCAGCGTTAAGTTAACCCTCCCTTATTCCTGACCAAACCAGGGAGGCAGGCTCCTTTCAGTCTCTAGCCCTTGAGAATTCATTTTCTTACCAGCGAAGGGCAGAGCTGCCTGGATCAGGCACTGGGAGTGAGGAGCACAGTCACCCCACATCTGGCTGGGCTCAGGTGGGGATCACCGACTGAATCCAGGAAGTCAAAGTGGGGGCAGAAAGACAGCTCCCTTCCCTCAGCTGCAGCTGCGACCTTGTTAGACAAACACTTTTGCCTACTTTTGTTCACTCCACAGTTAACTGAATTTGAGGCCTTCTAATCAGGCCTACATGTCTACCCAATAAAGCCTTTTTCCAGAAACGAGTTGGGAAGGGTGCTTCAGTGCATGTGGCAGTGCGTACGCTGTGGTTTTATCATTGCATGTGTGTTTTCACTCAAGCGGCAGGAAAAAGGGGAAAAAAATAAAGCCCTCCTCCATAATCCCAGTCACTCCCCACTCCCCAGCGCACCCCCTTTCCCCAAGTGGTACCCTCCTCCCTCCTTCTCGGAGCTTCTTTGGGGCTTTATCACGTCGCCTGCGAGCGGAATGGCCACACATGGGACAGAAACATCCCTCATGCCCACTCCGTGGTCATGGCCAGACCTGCTGCATCCTCCGCGGTCCAGGCCGAGTTCCTACCTGAGCTTGGCCAAAGTGGGGCCGCGGAGAAGAGGCAGATCCAGGCTCTAGGGGGCGCGCGGTCCACCTCCAGAGGGCTGACCCTGAATCTACCTACTACCAGAGACATCACCGTAGGCTGGGGATTGACTGGCTGACTGAGTCAGAGAAAGATCGTCTTTTGTACGGTGACTGAATATCCTAAAAGTTCCGGTTCCACAGCCTGAGTCGCCAAAGACCCTCTCTCAAAGAATTACTACAACCCCCAGAATTCAACGGGCTCGGCGGAGAGGAAGTCTTGTCTGAGGATGCGTAGTAAGGTGATTGCCACGGAAGTCGGAAGTTCAGGCAACCAGCCGGAGTTGCGGAGGCGCTGGATCGCGCTCCAGTGGGCGGAGTTGCGCTGTGTCCGGCACCCCGTGCACGCTCTCGCGTCGGGAACCGAATCCTAGAGGGTAAGCGGTGCGGGTGGGAAGGAGAAAGGGTGGCTCACTAATAGCGTCTCTGCGTCTAGGGTTGTTCCTGGGCTTCTACCCTCACGTGCCAGGTCCTGGGTGCTGCATCTGGCTGCGCTAGGAAGTTGTGTAGACTGTGGTTGCGAGACGCTACCTGCGGAGGCCTCGGTTAGACGGGAGGGAGCTGCAGCATCCAGGTACGCCGTCTGCTGGGCCCGGGCAGGGGCCGCTGGACCGCAGAGGCGCGCCCGCTTGGGCCGGCCGTTGCTTACGGCATCCTCTCATGCGCCGGTCTTTGGGCTGTCCTTGGTGCCCCAGAGGTCACCGGTTATCCTGCGCCGCGGACCGCAAGCCGCGATTTGCACTGCTTCCAGCCCAGCAAGCTCCTTGCAGCCGTAGGTTTCAGTCAAACCTTAACTCCAGCCGGGCGTCTCGACCCTCCACGCTTTGGCTCCGGTAGCCGTGATCTTGGGGGTCAGGGTTCATGGGCCCCCTGGGGCCCTGGCTAAGAATCCGCTTTTTACTTAACGCCTGTTCCAGTTCAGTGCACTACATTAACTTCTGTCCTACGTTGACCTGTGACCTAGTCACCCATTATCATCCACTGATCCCATCTGACTAGTCTTTGTTGTAGTGGTTCCCAGTTTTCATTCTGGCCCAACACATCTGAAAGATACAGCACACCTCCATCAACGGCAGTGACTTGATACAGCAGTGATTTTCAACCAGGAAGGGGGGTGTGTTAAATACAAAAGCCCCCCAGATGTTTCTGGAATTTCCTACCTGCCTTCTTTCCTTAATTGTTTTGCTCCCTTAGACTGGCATTCTCTTGGCCTCTCTCTCTGGTCTTATCCTCTGCTTTGGTGTCATTTGTTACCTCGATCTGTACCTGGCCAGATTTACATACCCATCTGCCAGGTAGACATCATCACGTGCATGTTGTGTTGAACATCATAATTTTAACGTGTCCCAAACCCAACTCTTGCTTTTCTTGACTGATAATGCCATCACCACCCCAATGACACACACCTATTTCTTCTCGTTTCTTATTTCTATTAACAGTATCCCAATCCACAGTTTGTAACTTGCTGCCTTGGAGATATTTTCAGCTTTGCCTTAATCCATTCAGTTAATAAATCTTGAATTTCAACATCTGTCTTTTCCTTTTCTACTGCCCTGCCTTAGGTCAGGGTCTGTGAAGAGTTTTTGTTAATTTGAAAATAGGAAATAGATTAGATTAGACAAAGAGAAGGAAGTGAGGTTCTAGATACCAAAATTATGTCTATTAGAAAGTCTTCTGTCACTCTTCTAGCCAAGTCACTCTTCTACACCATCCTGTTTGTTGGCTGGTGAATGCTTCCAGTCTTCTTCCTTCAGCCCTCGAAGAGGTGGTCCTAAAACTGGTTAGCATCTGGCCAGGGTAATGGAAGACAGGAGAAAGAAGTGAAGGGGAGGTTGAAGGTCTGCAAGTCTCGTTGTTGGGAGCTTGCTTACTACCTTAGTATCCTGCTGTGTGTCTGTGTGTATGTGTATATTTTTTTCAGTGTCTCATAGCTTGGGGTCCTTTCAGACCTCAGATTACCTGAACACAACTCTTTCTCATCTTGAACCTGTGCCATTTGGTTTTCTTCCTCTGACCTTATTTAAAGCCACGTTGCATAGTCACTTGAAATAATTCAAAGAAGTTATGCCTCATCTCAGCTTGGGGTCCACCCTCAAGGACTGGCTCAAAAGCAATGTCCAGCCTATAGCACTCATTTGGAGAAGCATTTATATGTCTCACCCTACCCCAAAATCTGTAAGCTAGCTAATTCTGACCCTCTGAGCCAGCTAATGCTGAGCTTGTCCTCTTCTAAATTCTTGACCTTTTATTATTATTATTTTATTATTGGTTTCAGGTGTACAAAACAATGTAATAGTTAAGACATTTCACCCCTCACAAAGTGATGACCCTGCTCCCCCAATCTGTTGCCCCTCTGACATTGCATATAGCTTTTACAATTCCATTGACTATTCCCTATGCTGTACTCCATGTCCCGTGACTATATATTTATTAAATTATAGTTGACATTCAATATTATTCAGCTTTAGCTTCAGGTGTGCAGTGCAATGGTCAGGCATCAAATTCTTGACTTTTTAAGAAACCTGTTCTCAACTAATTTCAGTGTTTTAATTTCAATTCCCTCAATGGAGAGGAGTCTAAGAACACATTCATAGTCCCAATTTGAGGAACATTTTGTTCAGGATTAGAGATTGTCATTGCTAAACTTTGTCTTACTCCCTGAGAATATCCAGGGAATAGTTAAATTAGATGTAATATATTGCATGCAAATCTCAGTTAACAATTTGCTGGAGACTCAGTAAATTCCTTTTTAGCCCTTGGGATAGGTTCTTGGTGTTGTGTTTGGAACTTAGAGTTAATGCTGTAGAGATTAAGTATAATTGAAACAATATAAAGGTACTGTTGGCACTATTTCAGGTATATTATGGCTTTAACAGGTGCTTGAGGGCAAACCTGGGAACCTAACCACCATGAATAAGATTGTTTTTATGGGAAAATAAATGGGATATTGCCTAGAAGGTTCCCATTTGATCCTCCTACAGAGAATAATTTACTGCTAATGTTTAATCCCTGGCTACCTCCTACTGGCCAGAAAAACTGGATGCATGCTTAAAGTCGTGGACCAGTTAAGATTTCTGGGTGGTCCTACCAGTCACTTCTTTCCACAAACATCCACAAACATGGAGGGCCAGGTGTTAGCTATGATGTCATTGGATGCACCTGATTCCAGCTGCGTTTTTGTAGCTCGTATGCAGACTTTATTTGCCCTTTTGAATCTTAGCATAATTCTCAAACATTGTCTTCCAGTATGAGACTCGGCACATGTGGAGGGGCCGTGCAGAATAGAGTGTACATATACTAAGCAGGATGCAGAAGTTACGGAATGGCCTTAAACAGGGAAGTGGGCTGGGCAGATGAGGTCTTTCCTCAGGTCTAAATCCACTCTGTCTTTGTAGGGGACGACATGCCAACTGCCAAGCAACTAGCTGACATTGGCTACAAGACCTTCTCCGCCTCCATGATGCTGCTTACTGTGTATGGGGGCTACCTCTGTAGTGTCCGCGCCTACCGCTATTTCCAGCGGCGCAGCTCCCGGCGCCAGGCTGCAGAAGAACAGAAGACCTCAGGAGTCCTGTAGAACTGGGGCCGTTTTCCTGACCAGAGAGGCCGGAGGCATTGCGGTGGAAAGACCTCTCCTATAATCACATCCAAGTCAAGATAACTAGGGCCTTCATGGTTTTCCAACCCTGCTGGGGAAAAGTGCCCATGTTTTCTCTGGAACTGCCAGTTTGGGGAGGCTGTCACATCATAACAGGAGTGGGGGGAAGGCACAGCTACAGACATTAAATATTTTGCCCTGTCTCTGTCTTGGTGTTTCTGTTTACTTAGATAGGTTGTGGGCCTATCTAAGTGGGCCTATCACAGAGGGGCCTTGACTGCCAGTTTTCTAAACTATCCAGAACCTACTCATGTGTTTCCCCTATTTTAGTTAATGGCACTATCATCCAAGTCAGAAATATGGGAGATTAGACTATTCCCTGTCCTTCCCACCAAGCAGTTGTCTTACTAATTGTTCCCACTTAAACATCATACAGTCAGTTTTCCCCTTGTTTCTTGCTTACACTTTTGTAGAAGGCTATTAGTGGTCTTCGTCCAGGCTTCACCTCATCAGATTTATTTGCTGTGTGGCTTTCAGAGACATCTATGTGGACCAAATGTGATGTGGCACTCCCCTGCTTTAGATCCCCTCTGAAGCCCAACCATAGACAATAGGTTAAGAATCCAGGGCCTATAGAGTCAAGTCCAAGACCCCTTAGTGTGGCATACGAGGTCCTGAAGACCTGGCCCATCTTATGTTCCAGTAATAGGAAACTGCCTGGAGGGTTGCATACTGTTTTTTGTTTTCACACCTGTTCATGTTTTCTGTCTGATAGAATATCCTGTCTATCCCCTTCTCTCTTTTTCCAAAAAGGTTTTTGTGACCCTTCACCCTCCCATGCTGGGCCAAGTGTCTGTACAAGATAATACTTTTCGGGGCCGGCCTGGTGGCTCAGGCGGTTGGAGCTCCGTGTTCCTAACTCCGAAGGTTGCCGGTTTGATTCCCACATGGGCCAGTGGGCTCTCAACCACAAGGCTGCCAGTTCGATTCCTTGAGTCCCGCAAGGGATGGTGGGCTGCGCCCCCTGCAACTAGCAACCACAACTGCAACTGGACCTGGAGCTAAGCTGCTAAGCTGCGCCCTCCACAACTAAGAATGAAAGGACAACAACTTGACTTGGAAAAAAGTCCTGGAAGTACACACTGTTCCCCAATAAAATCTTTAAAAAAAAAAAAAACCAAAAAAAGATAATACTTTTCCTCTAAAAAAATATTTTCAAAAGCACAAGTAACTAAGAGAATTTTGAAAAGGAACAAAGAAGATGGGCTGGGCCTACCAGATATCAAGATATAGTAGAAAGCTAAAGTAATCTAAATGTTGGGGTATCAGTGCAGGGGTAGGTAAAGAAACCAGTGGCATAGAATAATAAATGTATCAGTGTGTATGTGAGAAATTGCATAGGATAGAGGATAGTCACAAACATGGAGAAAACCATACTGTTGCTATGGATACATGTGTGATTGTAAAACTTTAAAAAGTATGTATAAAAATGGATTGAAAGGACACACCAAACTTACAATATTAGTTATATTGGGGGGTGAGGTGAGGTAGAGGAGGGCAGAGGTTAAAGGAGTCATAAATGAAAACTTTCTGCTACTCAAAAACACTTCAGATACCAAATGTGCAAGCTTTTCCCACACCCAACAATTCTCAACTCTGGACACCGAGTGTTTTAGTTCCGCCACTGGCTGCCCAGGGTTAGTGCTAACGCCACAGGTTAAGGACCAGGCCCACAAGATGGCCCCTACTTCAGATGACTATCACTAGTAGTGGGTCCCTAGGTTACCCACACTCCTGCCTGACTTGGCTGCAAATTGGTGCCTACATCCTCCTTAGGTATAATGGCTCACAGAACTGAACTCAGGGAAACACTTTATTTACTAGTACTGGTTATAAAGGATACCACTCAGGAACAGCCGAATTGAAGAAATGCATAGGGCAAGGTACAGGGCACATCACCCTATCAGCACCTCAATATATTCAACCCTGAAGCTCTCCAAACCCCATTTTTAGGGTTTTTATGGAGGGTCTATTACATAAGCATGATTGATTAAATTATTGGCCACGGGTGATTAGCTCAATCCTTAGCCCCTCTCCCCTCCTTGGAGGTCTGATGGGGCTGAAAATTCCAACCTTCTAGTCAGGCCTTGGTCTGGTTCCTCTGGCAACGAAGTCTCATTCTGAAACTATCCAGGGGACCAACCAGAGTCATCTCATTAGCATACAAAAAGACAACACAGGACATTGCGAAGGTCTTAAAAGCTCTTTGCCAAAAACCTGGGATGAAGACTAAATACTTATCAGCAGACGGAGTTAATTAAGCAGGTTAATGTGAATGGGCCTCATCCAGTCAGTTGAAGGCTTTACGAGCAAAGACAGGAGAGTTCCCAAAGAGGGAATTCTGCATCAAAACAGAAACCCTGCCTGTTTCCAGCCTGTAGATCGTGGACTGCAACATCAACTCTTACCTGAATTTCCAGCCTGCCACCTGCTCTACACATTTCAGACTTGCTAATCCCTACAATGTGGGAGCCAATTCCTTAAAATAAATCGTTCTCCCTGCCTGTCTAACTTACTGGTTCTGTTTCTCTGGAGAACTCTAACAGAGCAGATAATGCCCGTGTGTACCTGTCCCGTCTTGTCTCCTGGCCTAGGTTCTAGTACACTCCTCCCTCAATGGTCTTAACAGTCATTTTCACTTGTAGCACCTACTGTCATTTCAAATACAGTTTGTCAAAACCTAAACTCAAGCAATTGTTCAGTATTTCCTTAGCATGAACTGTATATAATGAATAGACGTTTGCTGTCAAATTAAAATGAATATAATCAAGTTCATTTGGTTATTACACGAAATATCGAACTGAATTTCCCCATTAAAAGACAAAGTCTAATTGGGCTAAAAAAAAAATACCCCCACAAGTTCAAGTCGTATAGTTTCTAATAAACATCAAATAAATCTCTTAGTAGAGCCATGCTGCTGCCAAAAGTTTAGTATTGTTTCCTAAATGGCTTTCAGAGAGCAGTCACTTTGAGTGAAGGCAGATCCCAAATCTGTTTTTTGTTTTTTTTTGAGAATTTTTATGAGTTTATTTGAGCTAAACTGACAATTGCCAGGAAGCAAAATCTCAATGAATTGAGGAAATGGCTCCTCTGCTGTTTTTTTATCGGCCTACTAGGGCTATGGCTAAACTCTTGGTGAGGCCTGCCCTAGAAAAGAGACCTTACAAAACTAGAAGAAAAGCAACTATATGCAGATGGCTGAGGTGACAGTGGTACAGACGACCCTTTAGTTTGTGTCCTTAGTATGTAACTACTATGTATTGGACTATGCCAGTTCATAGGCCCCTTTTTTATAAAGCCATTTCCTGTACCTCTTCTATGATCAAGTCCCAAGTCCTAGGATAATCCTCTCTACGACTGCTTTTATGAGACTAATTTTGCTGCTTTAAACCTTTGGGGGCTCCCACGACCATCTAAACTTTAACTCTTCCACATCATAGTCAAGATTCTTCACAAACCATGGCCCCAAACCATCTTCTTACTGTCATCTCCTGCCAGTTCGATCAAACTCCAACAGATTACAATTCCCTGGAAATGTCAGGTACTTTTTATGTTAAAAAAAATTAAAATTATGAATTATTCCAAACTTATTGAAGGGTACCAAAAACAAACCCATCTCACATCCTCCATCCCCACAGATATAAACATCCTTCAATAGCTGTGTTTCTGTGCTTTTGCTATAGAAGGACCCTTAATATTATTTTGGGGTTAAAAAAGTAATGTTAATTGCATCAAACGAGACATAGTCATTTGCAACTTGCCTTTTTCACTCAACATTATGTTTTTGATACTTATGCATTGTGCTGGTTAATTTTGTGTTAATTTACCTGGGCTACTGAGTGCCCAGATTAGTGGTTAAACAGTATTCTTGGTGCATCTGTGAGGGTGGTTGCGGGTGAGATTAACATTCGAATCTATAGATGGAATAAAGCAGATGGCCCGCCCCAATGTGGTTGGGCCTCATCCAATCCACTGACAGCCTGAATAGAAAATTCTCTCTCCACTTGACTGTCTTCAAGCTGGGAGACTGTGGTCTTCCCCTGCCTTCAGACTCAGACTGCAATTTACACCATCAGCTCTCCTGCTTGTCAGGCCTATGGACTCGGAACTACACATTGAGCTCTCCTGGGTCTCCAGCTTACTGACTGCAGATCCTAGGGTTTCTCAGCCTCCATAACCATGTGAGCCAGTTCCCTATAATAAATCTTTTAAAAAAATTTTTATTTTAAATATGTATGTGAGCCTACAATTGTGTATGCACATACATACATCAATGAATGGGTCATTTCCACCTTTTTACCTCTTATAAATAGTAACGCAATGAGCATTCTTGTACATTTTCTTGGGCCCATGCTTCTTGGGCTAGTTTATTCAAAAGCGAAATTATTAGTATTTAGCTTTACTAGTTATTTATTGTTGCTTTTCCTAAGTGGTTATGTCAATTTCACTCTCACCAGCAATACTTCCATGTTCTGTTGGTGTGACGTAGTTTCCTTTCAATTTACATCATTGATTTCCAGTAAGGGTGAGCACCTTTTTGCTGATTATGCATTAGCATATTCATCCTTTAGGAATTGCCTATTCATATCCTTTGGTCCCCATACGCCCCTTCTTTTTTCTTGCTATTGGGTTGTCTTTGTTGTTCTTCATTATATATATTCTGGATACTAGTATTTTGTTAGTTGTATGTGTTGCAGTTTTGACATATCTTTCGGAGCTTTTTTATTTGGGGTACAGCGTGGTGACGGTGTAAGAATCCCACATTGCTGCATCACTGTGTACACGTCTCTCCAGAGCAGTCCCACGGATAACAGATCCGAGACCAGTATTCATGCAAGTTTTTACCTGGGGGTGAGGTGGGGATCAAGATGTTTCCCAGACAACACAGGAAGTGTACGCTGAGGTTCTCAAATTCACATGAAGTGTTGGGCCAGAATTTGAGAAAATTCTGTCTCCTGATCTCACAAGCCCAAACATTTAAACTTGCTTGCTTTCTCCTTTGGCCAACTGGGTGAATTTTTGATAGTTTTCTCCCTTTCACTAAGGCTGTTGGTCTTCTAGGGTCTGAGCTTTTTCTGGAGGTCTCAGTTCCAGCTGTCTGCATGGGGCCAGTCTCGTCTCTTGACATCAGTATAAAACCCAAGTCCTTCAGTGATGTGTGCCTTTCCAGTATTTGCATCAGCTGCTTGCCTTTTGCTTTGGCTTTCAATTCCTTGCTTTGAGGCTTTTGTAATCCTTTCTCGGAAGCTCAGCTATGCATTAAAAATCTTTACCCATCATTTCTAGATGTTTTCTCAGGTTACTCTGCATTAAGCCAGAAGTATCATATATTCTCACGTGTTCTAAACATACCTCCATTCCTGTTTTCCAGGCAAAATTCTACTTATCTTTAATGGCCCAGCGCCACTTTCACGTTTTTTTGAAAAATTTCAAATAGTTCTTATCGCATTGTACTGCCTTGCCCCCCGTGTACTGGGGTATATGCTCTTTGAGGGTAAAAGCCAGATCTTGTTCATCTTTGTGTCCCCAGCTTCTGCCAGTGCCTATGATAAAGTACTTAATGTTTTATTGAACTGAAAATAGCTTCCCACATGGATAATGTTTCACCATATTATCATAACCCACTAAATTCATATGATATTTTTAGGGTTGTGACGTGAGATTTCATTATACATGAAGAACAAACTAAGATGTTTGTGTTTTTTAAACAATTTTTGAGACTCGGTTTCCTTATTGTGGCAGATTGAATTTTTCAAAGATGAATGCAACTGTATGTCCCATTCCACATGCTCTTCTGCGTGACCTTGCCATTCCCTCATCAAGAGGTAGAGTTTATCTCACCATCCCCGAATCTAGGTGGTCCTTGTGACTACTTTGATCAACAGAATACAGTGGAAGGGATGTGTGCCTGTTCTAGACGACACTCTTAAATGGCCTAGCAACTTCTGCTTCCTGCCTCTTGGAACACAACCACTTGTGCAAAGCCCAAGACACGGAGAGGTTACCGTGTTTCCCGAAAATAAGACCTAGCGGACAATCAGCTCTAATGCATCTTTTGGAGCAAAAATTAATACAAGATCTGGTCTTATTTTACTATAAGTCTGGGATTTACTATAATATAATAATAAGTACAATATAGTATAATGTAAGTATAGTATGATATAGTATAATACAGTATAATACCAGGTCTTATATTAATTTTTGCTCCAAGACACATTAGAGCTGACTCTCCGGGATAGGTCTTACTTTCAGGGAAACTGGATAGGTGCAGGTACCTTAGCTGACAGCCCTGACTTAGGGAACAGCCAGCACCAACTTCTAGCCAGGATAGTAAATCATCTTACACATCGTAAATCATCTTGAGTCTTCAAATCACTCCATTCCCAGCTGTCATCTGATTGCAACCTCAAGAAGTATCTCCAGCTGAGCTCAAACAACCAAACCATGAGAAACAATAAATTCTTTTAAGCCACTACATTTTACGGTAGTTAGTTACATACTAATAGACAGTCAGAACACTAATTTATGGAATGGGAATAATAATCCCTGTTCTGAAGTTCACTTTTTTTTTTTTTTTTAAAGATTTTATTGGGGAAGGGGAACAGGACTTTTTTCCAAGTCGAGTTGTTGTCCTTTCAGTCTTAGTTGTGGAGGGTGCCATTCAGCTTCAAGTTGTTGACCTTTCAGTCTTAGTTGTGGGGGGCGCAGCTCAGCTCCAGGTCCAGTTGCCGTTGTTAGTTGCAAGGGGCGCAGCCCACCATCCCTTGTGGGAGTTGAACCAGCAACCTTGTGGTTGAGCGGACACGCTCCAACCAACTGAGCCATCGGGGAGCTCAGCGGCAGCTCATCTCAAGGTGCCGTGTTCAATCTTAGTTGCAGGGGGCGCTGCCCACCATCCCTTGAGGGACTTGAGGAATTGAACTGGCAACCTTGTGGTTGAGAGCCCACGAGGAATTGAACTGGCAACCTTGTGGTTGAGAGCCCACTGGCCCATGTGGGGATCGAACCGGAAGCCTTCGGAGTTAGGAGCACAGAGCTCCAACCACCTGAGCCACCGGGCCGGCCCCTGAAATTCACTTTTTTTTTTTTTTAAAGATTTTATTGGGGAAGGGGAACAGTACTTTATTGGGGAACAGTGTGTACTTCCAGGGCTTTTTTCTAAGTTAAGTTGTCCTTTCAGTCTTAGTTGTGCAGGGTACCATTCAGCTTTAAGTTGTTGTCCTTTCAGTCTTAGTTGTGGAGGGCACAGATCAGCTCCAGCTCCAGTTGCCGTTTCTAGTTGCAGGGGACATAGCCCACCATCCCTTGCGGGAGTCGAACTGGCAACCTTGTGCTTGAGAGGACACGCTCCAACCAACTGAGCCATCCAGGAGCTCAGCAGCAGCTCAGCTCAAGGTGCCGTGTTCAATCTTAGTTGCAGGGGGCCACCATCTCTTGCAGGACTCGAGGAATTGAACTGGCAACCTTGTGGTTGAGAGCCCACTGGCCCATGTGGGAATTGAACCGGCAGCCTTCGGAGTTAGGAGCATGGAGCTCTAACCGCCTGAAGCCACCGGGCCGGCCCTGAAGTTCACTTTTTGATGTATGTGATATCATTTTCTAAGTAGTAAAGCATTACACAAACATAAGTTATTTTTTTCAATAAATAATAAAGTTACAAACCCTTTATATTCCTTGCTTCTTATAAATATTCCTAGTTCTCTGGAAGGGATGATGTGAGTCTGCATCTAACCTGCTCTCTACTGATTTGGGTCCTTCCTCTTAGGCATGAAACCTTCCCAGGCCATCTATAAAGCTGACCTTATGCCAGTCTTGCTGCCCTGATAACATGATTTCAGTATGCAAATACCTTAGCACCTCTCGCGCACCTCCCACTCCAACTACATGCATATAGTTCTTTTTCAGAGCAAGACCCTATCCCTGTAATTGACCCTAATCTCAGCTCACTCATTCAGTGCCAACTCTAAAAAGTCTACGATAGATGTTTCTTCATCTATTCTTCCTCATTATGAAGTCTCGGGAAGAGGTATAGTGGTTAAGAACAGAGACATTGGGTTTGACTCATTACTAGCTGTTTGACCTTAGGCAAGTTAACCTGTTTTTGCTTCAATTTTATATGTAAAGAACTTAATACGGTGCCTGGCATGGGATAAAGGCTATGTGTTAGCTATGATTATTTTTATAATACCACTTGGTTGAATCTTTTGTCAGGTTAACTGGGCCAACTAACCCAGATTGTATTTATAAAGCAATCGCTCAAATTTCAGAAGGGAAAAAACATATCTCGTCTGACTTTCAAAAGTATTTCATTCATATTTTATAATTAATTACTAGTCTACTTAACAATATGGCAAGTTGAGGAACTAAATGTAAGACCTTAGTCTTTTTTAGTCTTCCTGATGATCTCTGACTAAATAACTACGTAAGATTTTTTTAAAACTTAATTTTCTTATACCCCATAGTAAGTCTTTTTAAACTCCAGCCACTCAGTAAGGTAAGTTTAGTAGGGGCCAATATCCCAATAATGTCAGTGAACATCAAGTGAATATCTGATTCTTAAAACAATAACCTATTTCTTTCAATTTTCATCCATCTCCCTGACAATGAAGTACTCCCTAGTGTCTTAATGTACACAAGAGCATCTGGAACTATTTGATAATATGAATATTCACTAAATGGAAAACTATCCTGAGAGATGAATAGTACTACTGGTAATTTTGCCAAGACTTCAACTAGAGGAAAATCTGGATTAGGAAGACTGTTTCTCCATTGGCTAACTAAAAGAGAAAACATCTGTTCAGACTCATTTATCACAATCTTAAAATGTCAACTGCAGTCTCTGTATTCAATAAGATGGGAAATACAGGTATCTAACTAAAGGTGTCTTAGCTCTTCAACCAAAGCCTTTGTTGGTTTGGTGACATACATGCTTTTATCTGCTCAGTATTTTTTCTTGTAACCACTATATATATATTTATTTTTTCTTAAAACATAAAAATTCTTAATTAGCTTATGAACTCAGGGAATTGGGGATGTAGAGTGACTAAGAGGTTGAGACAGCAGGGGAGGGTTGAAGCACTTTTAATCACAGAAGAGTAAACAAAAGTATAAACTGTTAACAGCTCACCCAGTGGCTGTTGTCCTCCTCCGGCCCTCAGCTCCCCCTCTCCCACCCACCGCTCCCTGCGTACCGTTGAGTAAAGAGCAGGTGGTAGGAAGGGGGTCTAGCTAGGGGTCACAGCAATCCTGGCCATCCATCTACACATATTCATGTGAAACATTCCAGCTCCGAAGGAGGAACAGTGCAGAAACCTGTAGCTGAACTTGGATGCTCCATTCCGATGGCCAGAGCCTTAAGAGCCATGGGCAACAAGGGAGGGGACAGTCCAGAGGCAGCATAATTCAAGATGCAACCAGATCTGGGGTTGAGGTGGGTTCAGAGGGGACCAGACAAGGCCTAGTGGCCGCAGTCCAGAATTGTGCCCCAACCCAGGCAATGAAACTCAGGCATATGCACAAATGCACACGCACACGCACACACACAAACACAGAGAGCAAATAATATTATTGAAAAAAACCTAGGGGCTATTAAATACAAAATGGCAGAGTTTTTAAAAAAGTGAAAATATTTTCTTCTTTGATTCTCCTCACTGCCCTGCAGACCCCTAGTCACCGGAGTGTAGATGTGGGGAGGCCCAAGAGGAGTAGGTTGCCAGTGGCCCTCTAAGTCCGTGCATGCTGAGGTCCCCATACCAACCATCTTACTCTTCAGCCCAGTAGCTGCCTCCCATGTGACCATTCACCCGATTGGCACCATTGCTGGAGCTGTTGCCACAGGGGCTTTTTGTGTTGGAGGTCACATCTTCTTCCTCTGAGCTGCTCTCCACATCACTGCGATCATCCTTAGTCACCTGTGTGGGATGGGACCAATGGCAGGAAAGATGAAGACACCTTTTTGGAATCGTAAGACAGATTAAGCCCACAGAGCCCATGTTTGGGCACTGTTCCCAATCTGGCCTACTTCCTGGTGGCACCTGACCAAGGCTCCTGCTGTGAATATCCTTTGCCTGCTTTCTGGGTTTCTCTATCATCGCTGATTCAGTTTTCTATGAAATAAGGAGCTTCTCTGGTCGGGATAGGTATCTTTCAGGACCAGTCTAGTTTCAGGAAAGCTGAAACCATTCACTGAGTCCTGATTTAGGTTTGAGGGAAACTCCAGACACCCTTTCTCCTCTTCCACCTCAAAAAACAGAAAAGGCCAACATAAACAATACATACGGTTGTCATCATTGCGTCTATCTTCTGTGGTTGTGATCACTGCAGTTACTTATGTTGGTTATCCTGAGTTTTGCTGTCCCCAAAGCTAAACCATGCTGGGCCTTTTTCAGTAGTTCTACTGTTCGTGGACTCAACTATCAACACCCTAAGAAACTGTTTCTCCAATCTTCTCCCTTTCCCAGTAGTAAGATCACTTCTGGGATGGCCCAATGGCTCAGGTGGTTGGAGCACTGTGCTCCTAACACCCAGGTCGCTGGTTCGATTCCCACATGAGCCAGTGAGCTGCGTCCTCCACGGCTAAGACTGTGAACAACAACTCTCCCTGAAGCTGGGCTGCCGTGAGCAGCCAGAGGTTGGCGTGGGCTGCCGTGGGCTGCTGCAGGCTACTGTGTGCCGCCATGAGCAGCAAGTGGTCAGCGTGAGCGGCCGGCAGCCATTGTGAGTAGCTGGGAGCCAGCGAGAGCTGCCGACCGACTGACAACCGGTGACCGACTGCCTCAACTGGGGCAGCACAAGGCTCACAATACCAGCATGGGCCCGGGAGCTGTGTCCTACACAACTAGACTGAGAAACAACAGCTTGAACCGGAGTGGGGGCGGGAGGCGGAAGAAAGAAGGGGGTGGAAATCACTTCTCTCGTGCAGCTTTGGCATCCCCCAAGATCGACATGGTGAAAAGTGGATTGGCAATCGTGAACAAGAGTCCGAGTCCCAAGCATGCTACCATCTGAATCTTTACTGCTTAATGTCAGCTTTTTTGTTTTGTATTTTCAAATGAAGATATTAGATTAGAGCAGTGTTTTCAAATCTAAACTATTCTGCATATCAAGCAAAGTATTTAAAATTCTTTACCATGGACCATAAAAGTAAAAGAGAGAAACCCAGTGACACTATGTCAGACTTCTGACCTCCAGAAACTGAAGGATAATAAATGTGTGCTGTTTTAAACATAAATAAGTAAAGGAGAGAAGGGTGTGGGAAGGAAACAAAACTAAAATTGTTGTTGCCAAGTGGGTCATCTTGGGGTGACTTGCTTTGGTTAGCTCTAAGATTCTATGGTTTATAATAGCTGTTGACCTCTGAACCCAGATAACTGATTGCCTGATCTTTAGGAAATTTCCAGAGAGCAAAGTGTGTTTGGATTTGAGGAAAAAGGGAGGCTCAAAAAAGGGGGTGGGGTGGGGAAAGGAAAGAAAAACAGAAAGGAAAAAAAAGAATAGACTCTATTTTTGCCTCCATCTAGGAAAAAGAATCTGGCAACCTGAGCTCCAGTCAACAGTGGCTCCACAAGGTCAGCAGAGGGGGGCATATTCTCAGACAACACGGGAAACAGAAAGGAAAGCAGGAGGAAGAGAAACACGTCCAGACAGACATGCTTCACTGAAGACTAGAAGCACAGATACACTTACATGCAAGAGATGAAACTGTCCAGCTCCCGCCAGGTATAGAAAAAAGGAAGGAGGTGAGAAAAGAGTGGAGAGTACAGAGTCTGGGTCTAATCCTTCCTGGATAAGTCACCTGGTCAGAAAAGAAAAGCAGGGGAGAAGAGAGATGTCCAGTAGCTACAGCAAGAAGCGTAAGCACACTGAGCAAGTTCTGTAACCAACTGCAGCTATAAGGAACAGTGACACAAGAAGTCATATATAGTTCTTCCTTCGGTCCTTGAGTGTGTCCTCCAGCAGAGCCCCTCCCCTTGGTTCTGTATTACTGAAGGCTGAATCCCCAGCCCTTGGGCTAATGAAAGCTTGGCTGCTTCAGAACTTGGATTCACTTATGAATTTTATCATTCAATGACACCTTTCTTTGTACTTGTGGCCTCTGGGCATAAGACGGGTATTTGAAACCCTAAGTATCCATCTCACTTCGGACCCTTGCCTCATACAACAGTTGGGTGAAGCCAGTCTTAGTCCCTTCCATAAGCCACATCTTGAACATCACAATGTGGTCATCTTGGGGTGGCTTGTGAACTAAAACCACTCCCTAGGCAATCTCTGCTTTTATATAGTTTGTATCTTGGAGCTCTGCATATGACTTCCTTTGAAAAAAGGCTCCCAGGTGAAAAATAAAAATACGAATCCACTGAAGTAGGCAGGGGTAGGAAATGGCTGAGGCCATCTCTAAAATTTAATACCGTTCATTATTTAATAACGGTCATTCCTAGGACAGGAAGAACGCAGATCCTTCCTCTTGCATCTAAGTCATGTCTTAGAAGGCCAAACACTCATAGAAAAGGCGGAAACTCTGGAGCCCTAGGCTTTTTGCTTGGTCTGCTTGTGTAGATGGGGCTCACCAGGCTGGATCGAGAGAGGTCTACTGAGTAATACCCATCCTTCCACCCAGCCCCAAAGAAAGAAGCCAGTTTTCATCCTCACCTTTCCTCGGATCAAGGCTTTGAAAGCAATTCGCGCAATTAGGTAGGACCAGATGACATGCAGAACCTGCAGGACCAGGAGGAGGCCATTGAAGAGCCACCAGGAGGGGTAGGGCCCGATCATCTCCCAACTCTCAAAGAGGGTCGTGTTCAGAATCCTAGAAGACGGAGGCCCATGGTCAGATTGTAGAGTCAAAGCCAGGCAGACAGGGATGAAGCTGAGTTCCCTGAGAAGCAGAAACTGTGCTTTCTCCCTATACCCCCTTTCAGTTGACGTGCCAGGGATATCCATCCACAGTGAGAAAAGAATAAAGAAAGGGGGCCTATGGAGTTTTCTATCTTTAGAGATGGGAAGATATATAAATCTTAGGAACTGATGGAGTTAAGTCATATTAATCGGTTCAAATGTGCAGTTTCACACAACTGGGACAGCAATTTTAATAGTGATCCTAGGAATTACTCAGATCCTCAGGCTCATATAGGATAGCTGGTAGCTCATTCCCTCAGATTAAGGAGAATCTCCAACCTACAGAGTCATTGACTTTGGACCATAAAGTAGTGACTGCAGAAGGTGTGTGTGTGTGTGTGTGTATATACGTGTGTGTGTGAGTTAGGATGGGGGAGAGAATTTAGAGCAGGAAAACAAGCAAGAAGAGCCTGAGAATTCTGTATCAGCACAAAAGAAGGCAAAGGAATTACTTAGGCATAAAATGAGGACTGTTCCTCAGAGATGAGTCAGGAAAGCCAGAGCCAAGTGAGTTAGATGCTCTGAGTCTGGATCCTGCCTCAACAGAAATATTATACAAGGGAACTGAGGTCCTGTGAGTCCATGAAGGGTCAGGTAAGGCCACGGAAAACGCAACACAATAAGGTTCTCGATGGTCTGTTCCCTAAACTGACCAGGTAACATTAGGGACTTATCTACTACAGATCCACAGCCCTAACACTTACCAGAATGGATAGATTCCGAGACGAGTGACCATAAAAACAGCACTGAAGATCACAAAAAGGGTGTCACACAGACGCTGATACTTGGCATAATTGGCCAGCTTGGCTGCCTGGAGAAAGGAAGATAAAAATTGAATCGAGGAGAAAGCCAGCTCTCAGCTAGGAAGAAAGGGTGAGAAAGAGAATAATGGGGAGAGAGAGGATGGGATCTTACCTCCAGCAAGAAGTCTGAGGCATCATGTAGACACATGACCAGAGTTCCTACGCGAACCATGTTGTTGATGTAGGAGAAGGTGATGAGCCCAATGGTGGCCAAGTGATGCACAAACATTATCAGGAAGTCCTGGGAAGGAAGGGAAATAGAAGAGGCAGGTATAGGCAAGGCCATAGAGATGCCAGCCAACTCAATGCCCTGCATTGTTCTCTGAGGATCTTATCCCATCCTTAGAAGTCCCATTTTGTTTAAACTCTCCATTAGGGACCTGGCTACCATTTGACTCCAAACTCGTTACATCAGTGACTGACCCATAATCTATGTTAATATAGCTTAAAACACAGAAAAGTGCTATTTTCCTTGGTAGTTGCATAATTTGTCAAGTATGGAGTCTGAGCTAACACTTAGAAATAACTCCCAGGTGGTAGTCAGACATACAAGCCTTAGATATCCTTGAGATTCTAAGACTCTTGTGCTTTGTTGAAAGAAATTTCAACGAAAGGGACCTAACAGAAAAGGGAGGTTTGTAGAGGGGCAAAGCTAACCTCCTCCAAAGTTTCAGAGAAATGCCAAACAATCCATCCTACTGCAAGCATTTCCTGCTTTCAGATTTAAAGCTCTAATTACCTCTTTGTTTAAATGCCAAAGTTAGACTTGGAGAAATCTCTAAATACCTCAGTTATCAGACATACCGTGTTTCCCTGAAAATAAGACCTAGCCGGACAATCAGCTCTCATGAGTTTTATATTATGTAAGACCAGGTTTTATATTATAGTAAAATAAGACCGGATCTTATATTAATTTTTGCTCCAAAAGACGCATTAGAGCTGATTGTCTGGCTAGGTCTTACTTTCGGGGGAAAAATGGTAGCTAATAAATACGTCTCAGCCCAATGAGTGACAGAGGGTGGGAGAAGGCAGGTGAATCTGGGTCCAAGAAACAAGGAAGAAAAGTCTCTGTTCTCCACAGAGACAGATACAATGGTATAGTCTAGTTCTTGAGCTGGCCATGGGTTCACAAGTATACATTCTAGTATGTTAGAACCTACATGTATATTACAAACCTTCTTATATATGTGTCATTATTAAAATAAAATTTTAATAAGGGAACCTGACCATAGGAGAGTGAAAGGCATCTGAATTATTAAGCTTCTAGGTTACACAACTAACAACCCAGATTAGTTTGTTCATTCCCATAAATGCTAACCTTGGTTTTCCTCACCAAAGATAACTACAAGTTAGTAACAGATTAGGTTAGAGCTGTCGGAACTACATTATGTCAGGTGGACACCAGTAAGAGGTGAAGATTCTGCCCTTTCTGTCTGCTTATAAAAAACTTTTAAGTCATTTCCAACTTTGCCACTATATGGGCAAATGAACTTACTTCTCTGAATCTGTTTCCTGAACAATAGCAAGAAAAGGGTAAATGGAATCATCCACAATGCCTTCCAGTTGAAATTTTTTGAGTAAATGGGGTCACCAAGAAGGAAGAACAGAGAGAGAACAAGGGTCCCTAATGCCAAACAAAAGCCAGATCTCACCTTTCTGGACTCAGGCCTTTTCGTCGGATCAGGCCTTGCTATACACGTAAGAAACTTGGAGAAAAATAAGGAAATGGGTATGCTTCTTAGCTAGTTAACTATTCTCATCCTGGCTGTCCCCGAATGCCTCAAATATACTTCATCATTAGTCAAGACTCTTTTCTGAGAACATTACAAAGAGCTAGTCCCATCAAACCTACTTCCTCCCTCTTTGGTGGTCCCAGTCAGGGCAGAGAATCCATCCCAATGGCAGTAATGGTAAGCTGCTAGGAAGGAGGATGCAATAAGTCAGGGAACTGAGGGAGCCAATGTCCTTACCTTTCTTTTAATGTCTGTAAACTGAGAAAACATAAGAGACCAATAGAAGGCCAACTCCATGATATAATAGTAATAAAGCCCACTTGTGAGAGGCTGGAAGAGAGAAAGTAGTAGTTAGAATACAGCTACTCAAAGATTCATTCCATCTCTGCAACTTTCTCTGCCTTGGAGGACCAATACCCAAAATTATTAGATATCTTTCCTCCCCATCATCTTCTAAGATTTGCAAGAGCTAACAGACTTTGGGTTGGTGTGGAGACTTAAACCTCTTCCCTCTGCCCTTTCACATACATATCTTCAGCTTTCATCTTTTAGAGATCAGATAAGGTTAACACATACTATAGCATTATCAAATCAATGTATCTAAAATTCTGGTAATTAATGCTTTTTAGGGGATTAAATATACTTAGGCCTTCCCTTTTTTCACCCTGTTAGTAGCCCCAACATTTTTCTAGTATAGATTAGAACCATGCTCTTATGGGGACTCCAAGTCACCCTTGATTCCAATGGGACACCTGAACCAGAAAACATCTCATTAAGTGCCAGGAAGCTGCTGTTCTTTCCAGCCCAATTAGGGTGAATATAATGGGGAACTGGAATAAAAACATCACTGGATTTCACAGCTATAGGGGCTCTAGAAATAGATTCCCCAAATATACGACTCAAAGAGACTCAGCCCCTTACCCCTCAAAAATACCAAGTAAATGTGCCATCTGCCCTGAGACTGCACTCATCCCCACCCCAACTTACATACACACATAAGGCCCCTGTCTTGCAAGGGCTCAGATCCTACCTGATGTGGATAGCTATGCCAGCACTGTCGGGTGTCCCAAAACCAAGGTGACTAAGAGAAAACAGATAATCCAGGTGAGTCTTCAGGATTCTCCCCTGGCCCCCCTATACGATCCCACTCTCTCTATGCTAGGGGCAAAAGGGAGATGGGAAAGAGAAAGGATTTCCTCTTGACAGAATTTAGGGATCCTTAAAGGGTCAGTAAATGGCTAGCTTTTTCTTCTAGAACAAGAAAGTATTATTACAAATAGAAAACCCATGCTTTGAGGTAAATAAGAGCAGGGAGAGCTCTAGGATAGTTTTTAGAAACATCACCACCTGGAATATAGGAGCTAGGGAGGCAGGAAGACAGTGATTCCATTTGATCACCAACAGCGAGATCTCCATGCCAAAGATTCAAAAGCAATCATTTCTAATGGAGTTTCAATTATGTCCGTTTCATCTAAGCTGTTGAATTTATTACTATTACATTTTTTATACTATTGTCTTATTATCCTTTCAATGTCTACAGGATCTGTAGTGATAGTCCTTTTTTCTCCCTGATATTGATAATTTGTTTTCTTTTTTTGTAGGAGTTTATCAATTTTAATTAAACCTTTCAAATCACCAACTTTTGGCTTTATTAGTTTTCTCCACTGTTTGTCTAATGCCTATTACATTAATTTTTGCTTACTTGTTTTTTAAATTATTTCTTTCCTTTAACTTACTTTGGGTTTACTTTGCTCTTCTTTTTCCAGATTTTAAAATGGAAACTTAGATCACTGATTTCAAAAAAAATTTTTTTTTTTGTAATATAAGCATTTCAAGTTCTAAGTTTCCTTATAAGTATGCTTTAGCTGCATCCTACAAACTTTATTCTGTTGTATTTTTAGCATTATTCGATTCAAAATATTAATTTCCCTCCCTGATTTCTTGTTTGATGCATTGATTACTTAGAAGAATTATTTAACTTCCAAATATTTTCTAGCTATCTTATTATTGATTTCTAATTTAATTCCATTATAGTCAGAGAATACATTCTGTAAGATTTCAATATTTTAAAATTTACTGAGATCTAATTTATGGCCTAGCATATGTTCTATCATACTGGATCTTCCATGGGCACTTAAAAATTATATTCTTCAGCTGTAGGTGTGATGTTCTAGAAATGTCAATAATTATATCAAATTGGTTGATTGTGGTATTCAAATCTTCTATATCCTTAGTGATTTTCTTTTTTTTTTGGTCTAGTGAGTTAGTTACTGATAGAACAGTATTAAAATCTCCAACTATGATTGTATTTTTGTTTATCCCCTTCCTTTAGTTCTGCCTCTTTTTGCTTCATGTATTTTGAAGCCTCAGTTATATCATTTAGAGAAAAACTGTGGTGCAGTGGAAAAAAAAAATGGAATCAGGAATCAAAAAGCTTGAAATTCTTTGATTCTGACAATTAACTGAAAAGCAGAAATAATCGTCTTATACCCACTTTAAAGGGTTACTAATTCCTTTTCTTTAACTGCCTTCTTGGAAGAACAGGATTTTTGTCAAGTGCTTTGTAAACTAGCATGTACTATGCTGCTTTAATCAATGCTAATAATAATGTTTATCATTAATATTATTTAGGGAGAAACAGTAGAGTTATGAGGTTACTGCAGTCAGGCCCCACGCAGAAGACAATCTATTTAGCATATGAACCTGGGCTAATGGCATGAAGTGGGGAAAAAAGGAGAGAAAATAAAGATCTAAAGGTATTATCTCTAGAGATGTAGGGATGATTAGAACCCAGTAGGAGATAGGAAGTTCAGACTCACCGACCAGAGAAATCTAATTCCGTAGCAGAATATACATAAATAAAAAGTGAATCTCCACCTGGGTGGGCAAAGAGTAGAGGTTAGATGAATATTCACTCAAAAGAAAGTCTTTGAGGCTAAGGAAGTCAAGATAGCGGATTTGGGGATAAGATAGTTCCTGGTGAGAAAGAAGATAAGTCCCCAGAATAGGAGCAAATACCTCAAAAGCCAAAAAGATAGAGACATCTTCCAGCCTCTTGTTTAAAATAGATTTCCACAAGTGTATACTGGCTTCAATCAACTTTTCTTCCATGTCAGACTCCCTGATATATATATATATATATATATATATATATTTTTTTTAATGACAATAATAAATACAGTGCTCTATGTCCACAGGGTAATTAGTAAAAACCCAGTGAAATGAAGTATAGCATGTCCAGAAAAGGGATGCTTCCCACCAAAATGTCAATTGAAAGCAAGCTGGACCATCGCCATCAAGGTGTAAAAGGGGTGCATGTCTATCTTCATAAGTGCAGTGATAGGAATTCACTCCCAATCTATTTGGGAAAAGGGAACAAAGTGGAACTACATCCAGCTTAGTGGTGAGCATATCCACGAAACTAAAGGTGACCAGTCTTCCAGTTCTCTTCCTTTCTGCCTATAATAAATCGAGTTATCCCTCCACATTTATCGCCTGTTGTCCTAACAATAGAAGTGATTTCCAAAGAGAAAACCTCAGTCCAGTTATACCCCCCCACTGCCCTCTGCACACCTACATGCTTTCACAGAATTTAGTGAGCGTTGGGGGCTTGTCCTGATTCCTCCGTTGGCGAAACCAGCATTGGATTTTTCGGATGTCCCAGTCCAGTTGCTTTGACAGGCCCTCCAGCCTTTTCTCATCAGGATACTGCAGACGTGGGACCAGAGTCAGAACATCCCTTTTCTTCATTAAATCCCTCTGACTAGTTGAGTGTCAAAGAGATGACGACTACAGTGGCTTAAGTGATGCTTATCTTTCCAGGTTTTACCCAAAAAGTCATTTTTAGTAAGAAGTCCTATTGCACGCATCAAGGACCTTACCATTCACCTATACACATCCCTGCTTCTCCCTCCACCCCAAGCTGAGGAAAAACCAATATTAAAAACCCAACCTGCAAAGGCTATCAGTACCGTCCCCATCTTAATTATGCAACTAAGTAATCACAAAAGCTGGAATAGGGAAAAACAAAATTAAGATATGATGTGTGTCTGGAGGTGGTGGGGGGTGGCTGCTAAGGCCTAAAACTCAAATGTGTGTGAACTTGACTTAGATCCTGGCCCAGGTATTTTCCCGAGGGGATCAAGTTCTCCTCATAGCTATATGGAATACCCAAATGTGAAAGATCCTCCCATCTGGTCCTTACCCTCGGAGGTACTTGTTCTCTATCCTCCTCTGCCCTATGGGCAACCCCTCACATGAATCTTGTTTCTGTGCCCACTTACCTTAGTAATAGAGACGAACACCTTTTCAAGGATGGCATTTGATGGGGCCTGGTAAGGACCGCTGTCCTGGATGCCAACATGGAGTGCACAGGGTTTGGCAATAAATCTGTAATGGAGAAAACCCAAAAGCCAATTCTAAATATGGTTTGCCAAGCATGAGGGTAAGCTCCTGATTAGGAGACTAATGGCAGGGGAAAACAGGAACACTGGCTGGGGGCCAGGACTTTTTGATTTCGTCATGGATTCTGCCATTGACTCACTTGAGAAGTGACCTGTTTAAGAAATAGTGGACCACAAGTGCTCTTTCTATTTTTCCCTGGCTTCCCTTGTCATATCTTGAGCTTCAGAATCAGAAAGACCTAGATCAAAGAACTACTCTACCATTTTACTGCCTTTATGAACTTGGACAGTTTATTAATCTTTATAAACCTGTTTTTCATCTGTAAGATAAATATCAACATCCTTGCTACTCAATACAAAGTCCATAGACCAACAACATTGTTGGCTTTTCCTAGGAGCTTTTTAGAAATGCAGGATCTTGAACCCTATCCCAGACCTGCAAATTCAAAATCTGCATTAACAAGCTCCCCAGGTGATGCATATGACCATTAAAATGGTTTACTTTACAAGAATCTTGTAAGTATTCGATGAGATAATATATACAGAGGGTGCAAAAAAATGTATACACATATTAAGAAAGGAAAACTATATTAAAATTTTAATACTCAATATATACCAGTAACAAAAGATGAATACAAGTCACGTTTGACTTCTGCAATTACAAGAGGTGCTCAAAGAGGTTACCATCAGCGCCCAGACACTTCTGATTATGGTGAAGTTGACCAAAGTGTCCTCTTGTGTACACGTTTTTGACACCCTCTGTATATGAAGACCCTGGCACAAGAAGGTGCTTAATAGTTTTCCTTAAAGCAGAAGATCATCTTGGGAGCGGACGGGTGGCTCAGTTGGTTAGAGCTTGAGCTCTGGGCAACAGGGCTGCTGGTTCGATTCCCACATGGGCCAGCGAGCTGCGCCCTCTGCAACTAGAATTTAGTCAATGAGCTGCAGCTCAGCTTCCGGATGGCCAGATGGCTCAGTCGGCTGGAGCGCGTCCTCTCAACCACAAGATTGCTGGTTCGACTCTCACAAGGGATGGTGGGCTGCGCCCCCTGCAACTAACAACGGCAATGGACCTGGAGCTGAGCTGAGCCATCCACAACTAAGACTGAATGGACAACAAAGTCCTGTTCCCCTTTCCCAACAAAAAAAATAAAAATAAAAAAAGAGAGAGAGAGAGAGAGAGAGAGAGAGAGAGAGAGAGAGAGAGAGAGAGAGAAGATCATCTTGATCTTAATTGCAGGGAAAAGTAAAACAGACTGAGCTCTTCCTAAATACAAATATCCTGGGTCATGGTCATCTTCCTGACTAGTAAGAAGATTATGGAAATACTTAGAACTTTCAGGAACACTGAAGAAAGAAACTAGCAAACTACGTGTTTCCCCGAAAATAAGACCTAGCCGGACAATCAGCTCTAATGTGTCTTTTGGAGCAAAAATTAATATAAGACCCAGTATTATATGATTACATATTATATTATATTATATTATATTATGTTACATTATATTATTATACCCGGTCTTATAGTAAAATAAGACCAGGTTTTATATTAAATTTGGTCTTAAATTTGATTGTCTGGTTAGGTCTTATTTTTGGGGAAACACGGTAGGAAGGGTGAGAAGGAAATTACTTACTAGTACTCAATTCTAGTCTCAGATCTACCACTAATAAGTTATATAAACTTGGCCAAGTCACTTAAATCTTGAGTCTTGGTTTCATTATCTGAAAAACGGGGTTGTGCGAGATGATTTCTAAGATTTTTTTCTATATCTAAGATTCCACAGTGTTATCATCGATTGTAATTAATTTCTAACTTTTATATCTTTGAAAATTGAGAAACTATTCCTTGGTTCTTTAAGAAAGATCTCCTACTTCACCACCACCATAGATTTTTGTGAGCACCAATCAGCTCTTGGAAAAGCTCTATATAGTTGCTTTGAGAATAAGTCAAAACCAGTTTTAGCTCCTTTAGCATCTTAGGGAGTCCCACGATGAAATTATGACTGGGAGGTATAAGATGGAGTGCTCTTGACCTATTTTCTTGGCCTGCATTTGAATCCAGAATTTATCTCCAAGGGAGGGACTGAGAATAAGAAACTTTGTTTATTATCTTCTATGAAAATTTCTTTTACCCTTATCACCAAAGTTCCTGAGCCACGGGGAAACATTTATTCAGAGCACAGTTAGCCATATCTGTCGTACAAAAGTTTCATTCAAAGGCTAATACTAGTAGATACTTTAACTTATATTTCTTGGTATGCTATTCTGTGTACAAATATTTTAAAACCCCACTAATTTTTACATTTATTGTGAACACAAAGAATACTGCTTTTGTATTTACCAAGGTTCTGAGCTCATGAGTTTCTCAGTAACCGACAAATCCCACCCTTGCTCTACTGGAGCTCAGTTTGGATGTCCAACCAGGATTGATCAGCATCCAGAAGAGTAATTAAGGCCCATTCTTTGCTGCTGAGCTGGTGCCATATCAGAGATAAAAGCAATGAATCATCTCTCTCTATCTCATCTATATCCTCTCATCTATATGAAGAGGTAGATCCAAACCCAAAAAACAGCTTTTCTATTCCTACTCTTACCCCCGATCTAGGTCTCTTCCTCAGGGCAGAGCAGTCCGGTGATTGACGACCCTGGAGTTAGACAGATTGTACTAGCTAAGAGACTTTGTGCAAGTTCCTTTTAAAGATGAAATGACAGACGAGGCATGCCTAGCCCAGTACCTGACACTTAGCAAACATTCAATAAAAGGCAGCTATTATTATTTTACTAGATTCAGTCTGGGCACTCCCTGATGGTACCTCTGGCAGAAGGTGAAAAGAGCAAGAAATCCTCTTTTATACAACAGAAACAGGTTTGTACCCTGCTCACCTGGGTGAAGCCAAGATAATTTTTTTATTATCTGGACCTACAGTTGTCATTAGCTCACATCCTGCTCTCATTAGTTCACAGGATTCAATGAAAGACGTAAAACTACTGGCATCCAGTCAGTTACAGCTGTATAGACCCTAAGAAAATGTATTTGATGGATATTTATTGGGCATCTATTTTGTGCTATAGCACAAAGCCCAAAACTAAAAATGAGTTATGGTGGGAAAAGGATGTTTCTGTGATAAAAAAAATTAAATACACAGATTTATTTATGCATTTAATGAATTACTTTAATGAAGAAACTGAAGTGATTTTAAATGAAAACTTTGAGGAAGTTCAGACTTAATCATGTATTCATTCTACATCATTTACCCGGCATCTAGTATAACATAAAATAGGTACCTAGGTTCATCAAACTCCAGACACAGAGCCTGGCATTCATCCTTTCTGCTAGATCAGCACTTCTCAAAAAGCATGTTCTGAAGAATCCATGGGGTCTCAGAGACTCTTTCAGGTCTGCAGGTAAAAACTATGCTCATAATAATTCTATAACTTCATAATAATTCTTTTCTTTCTCATCCTCTCATGAGTGTACAGTGGAATCTTCCACAGCTTACATGACAATGCAACAGACTGAATGCAGAAGCTGACATGAGAATACAGCTGCTAGATATTAGAGACTTGCAAAAATGTAAAACAATGCTAGTCTTCTCACTTTTCTTTTTTGTTTTGGAAAATAGTTCTTTTTCATAAGGCGTTAGTTCTATTACCAATATAATCAATTTATTGTTATTTGTAAAGGAATTAATACATATTAATTTTTTCCATTTTAATTTTTAAAACAGTACATACTGATAGATATTATCGATATAAATAAAAACTCTTTGAAGTCCTTGATAATTTTTAAGAGTGTAAAGGATACCTGACATCATACTGTGTTTCCCTGAAAATAAGACCTAACCAGAAAATAAGCCCTAGCATGATTTTTTAGGATGACATCCCCTGAACATAAGCGCTAATGCGTCTTTTGGAGCAAAAATTAATAAAAGACATGGTCTTATTTTCGGGGAAACATGGTAGTTTGCAAACTGCTGTGTTGGATGACACTGAAAAATCAAACTTATCTTGTGCTTTTCTGTCCTCTCCAGGATCAATTTGTTGCCCAAGTTTTAAAATAATTGGTAAGCCCTGGCTTCCTTTGCCTGCAGGTCTGAATAAGTAGGCATTTATAAGTCTATAACGTTAAGGTACTCCTTTCCATCTGCCACTACAGGAACACGAGTCTAATGACCCAACCTGATTGTAATATATCTGTCCTGCTTTGTAGAGATCATTTCATTCTGCCCTTTTCCTGCCCTCAAGATACATGGCAGCAGCCAACCTAGGCCTGGGTTAATTAAGATGAAATTACTTACTGCTTTGCTTTTTCATGCCAAAGACAGGAGCTATAATAACGGTGCTGTGTGACTCATCGCAACCTCACTGATGGATATGAACTATGCACAAATATATGAGAAAGTCTAGATCAAGCTTCTCAACTGGTGCATCATGGCAAGTAACACAGGTGGGGTATACTTATGCGGAGACGTTGCTCTTAGTTCTCAGGGTGGTCCACTCGGCCTGTGGTAGGCAGAAACCCTTAGCTGGTAGCCTCTGCACGCACACACCCCACTGTGCAATGCACATATCATGTTCCACGTGTGCAAAGAAACGTGACTGGGTTGGGAAGCACTGGCTTCGATCAATTTCTGGAAAAATAGAAAGTGTCACAATTGACACATGAAAAGAAAAAAAATCAAAGAAATTCAAATAGGGAAAAGGATGAAGAAGGGAAAAAGACAACAGAAAGAGGAAAGCCTTATACAGATTTATGAGGATGGTATTATCATTAGGTGAAGAGTACGGAGTAATTAAATTACCCGAACCTGAATACACCCCACCACACACACACACACACACACACACACACACACACACACACAGAGAAGACAGCAGAGTTTGAGAATTTAATCCTTAGGTATTTAGCATTTGAAAATCCTCCCCAGCCCCCACCCCTGAGAGGCAAATGCAGAGTCCCACAGAAAACATTCAGGGCGGCCAGATTGCCCCGTGGTCAGAGCGCGGCGCCCAGAACAAGGTCGCCGGTTCGATTCCCACATGGACCACTGAGCTGCGCCCTCCACAGCTAGACTGAAAACAAGGACTTGACTTTGAGCTGAGCAGCGCCGCCCCTCCCCCCCCCAAATAGACCGAAAACAATGACTTGACGTGGAGCTGATGGGTCCTGGAAAAACCCACTGTTCCCCAATATTCCCCAATAAAAAAAAAAAAAAGAAAAAAAGAAAACAGATTCAGAAAGTCCTTTCCCTTTACAACTGAATTATTAATAAACGAATCACATTAACAATTTGAGTGGCTCCTGTAGGGTGGAAAGAGGAGGAGAAGGTAAAAAGGACATTCAGGCAGAAGGAACAGCATGTACTAAAAACAAAGAGATAAGAAGCAAAGTGTATTTAGAGAACTGTGCAATGTATAGATTGGGGGCGGGGGTGACGACAGTGACAGGAAAAAAAACTACACAGGTAGTTAGGGTCCAGATCACAGGTGCCTTGTGTGTTATGCTAAGCTTGAACTTTATCCTATAGCTGATGGACAGTCATTGAAAGGCTTTACGCAGGGGGAGGAGAAGAGATGAATGGATCTGGATGTGTATTAATAAAGAACTTTCATCACCTAAAGGCTATTGTAGAAAAGCCATGCTATAAGTGATAAAGCACTAAACCCAGGCTCTAGAAATACAAAGGGCAGATTCAAGAGATGCTGAGGAAGTAAAAGTGATAGGACTTGGTGACTGAATAGATGTAAGAGGCAAAAGAAGAGTCGTGTGCCTTCCGTGTTTCTGGATTTGGAAACTAAGTTGATTATGGTGCCGCAACCAACTGGAGAATGAGAAAAGCAAATTTGGGAGTGATAGATGAGTTGTGTGTATGCTGAATTTGAAGTACCCATGGGTCACTGAAATGGCACTGTCTAATAGGCAAATAAACTTGGAAAAAGGGCTTGAGTAATATATGTCCACACACATACACAAACACACCAAGACCTGAGGAAAGAAAAGAGAGAAAGAGAGTGAAAGAATGAGAATATAGGTGGTAGCTAAATTTGTGGGGGGTGAACATAACTACTTAAGAAAGTAATATAAACTGAAAAGAGAACCAAAGTCAGAATCCTGGGAAACAACCAGCATGAAAGGTGAATTGAGGAGACAGGAAGGCCAGAGGTGGAGTCCTATTAGACGTGGCAGAGATCAAGTAGGAGAAGGAGTTCAGTATCCACTAGATTTGGCAATGTGGAGATCAGCTGTAACCTTCACTAAAGAAATTCCTACAAGTAAAATGGAGACTCTAAAAGATAGTAATGAGTTATAGCAGTGAAAGACATGAGAAGGAGGAAGTGGAAATAACCAAGACTCAAGAATCTAGGCTAAGGAGAAGGAATGCCTTCAACTTCCTCATCAGAACCACTCTTATCTAAAACTGGTGTCCCCATGCTTTAGATCCATTCTCTTCCTGATCAGATATTTCATTCTATTTATTCCTCTTTGTTTTTCTGTTATCTTCAGCCTCAGTCTCTACTTGTTTCTTCTCATCAGACCTCAAACATGCTCAAGTTTTCCCTATCTTAAAACGGCTCTCCCTGTCCGTCATACCCTCTGCTTCTCTCCCACCTCACAACTAAAATTCTTGAAGAAGCTCTCTCCTCGTGACTTTTAACTCCCACTCATTCCTCACCCTCTCTTATCTGACTTGTGTCCCTACACTCCACTGAAGCTGTTCTTGCCAAAGTCGTCAATGATCTTCTTACTGTGAAATCAAATAGATGCTTTTCAGTCCTGTATCTTACCTGCCCACTCAGCCCCATTTTTACATTATTGGCTATGCCCTCCCTCTCGAAATGCTCTTTTCTTAGCTTCCATACTGCCATTCACTTCCTAGTTTTGTCCATCTCTCTGGCAGTCAAATTAGACTGCTTGTATGCTCTGCTATGTAGTCGAGTCACCTTGGACAAGGTACGTAACTTTCTCTGTGCTTCGGTTTTCTCATCTGTAAAATGAGGATAACCACAGTATCTGCCTACCTCATAGAGTCACTATGTTTAGCACTTAGAACAGTGGCTGGGACAAAGTACTTATTAAATGCTAACTTTTATCAAATAACTATAAGACTGCCATACCTCTTATTCCCTTTGGGTTTCTTTTTCCTTTGCCTTATCCTAAAACAAAGTTCTATGTAGGTTCTTTTCTTACTCTACATTCCCTGGGTGATCTCACTCAATTATAGCAGAGGATCTCAAAGTATGGTCTGTAGACCTTGGAGAGTCTCTGAGATACTACTCCCTGGGGGCCTATAAAGTCAAAACAACTTTCATTATATTAAGACATTATTTGCGTTTGTTATTGTCTTGTTATTTGCGATGATGTTACAAAACACTGGTGTACATATATGGCTGCCTCAGGAAATGCACTTGGCTGAGTTGTGTGCTAAACTAAATCATTTTCACAGAAGAGCATTTTTACCTGAAAGAATGACTGAGGATAAACTAACGTTATTCAGACCTAAGTATTTAGGAGACATTTTCTTGAAAATGAATGAAATAAGCCTGTAACTTCAAAAAACAAACATTGTTGTCAATGATAAAATTCAAGCTTTCAAGTGAAAATTAGAATTTTAAAGAATGTCTATCTGCCTTTGAACTTGACAACTTCCCAATACTTCAAGACTTTTCTAATGAGATTAGTTACCATGAGATTGAACTAATATGATTTTTTAATATTGTACAATGTAATGTATTGTAGAAAAGCCATGGGAGATCTATATAACTCAGAAAACCAGTATTTTTCCAATGACCAATACATGATGTCCATTTAAAGTGTTAAGATAGGCCCATGAATTTTAACATGAATGAAAAGTTCAGCGATATGGTTTTAGATTCTACAATGCAACCAATCTTTAAGAAACTACTACTTGTGTTTTGGTGTAGTAAGAAAGAAAAAAATACCTCCCTTTTCCAATGACCTATCTGTGTGAGGCTGGCTTTTATTTACGTATTTCAACCAAAACAACGTATCACAAGAGATTGAATGCAGAAGCCAGCCAGGAGAATCCCATTATCTTCTATTGAGCCAGACATTAAAGAGATTTGCAAAAATGTAAAAGCAATGCTGTTCTTTGCACTAAATATTTTTTCTTTTGGAAAATAATTATTTGTCAAAAATATGTTACTTATGTTAACACGTAATAGGTTTATTATTGTTATTTTCAATGGAATAACAAGTATATTTCTTAAATTTCTCATTTTTAATTTAAAATATGGAAAAATTGATAGGTATATGCAACCCACATAAACAAAAGTTCCTCAAAGTCCCTCCTTTGGGATCCTCAATAATTTTTAAGAGTGAAAAAGAATACCGAAAACAAAAAAATTTAAGAGTTACTAAATTATGTTAATACTATTCATTTATGTGTTGATGACTCCCAGCCATTCATTATCTTGTACATTCCTTATACATATGCATTCATCTCAGTGTATTTTTCTGAGTAAATTCTTAAAAGGATAGGATTTTTGTGTTGTACACAGCTGTTGTACACACATGTGCTTGCTGTGCACAAGGTACTGAACTTTTCAAGGACACCTATACCCCCAAATCCAACACGTCTTGCATGGTCTGTGCATTAAGTAATTTTTGCAGTTTCTTTTGAGGGCTATTTTTTAAAATTGGCAAATGTGCTCTTAAAACAAAGCAGAAAAACAGACTATAAAGGACCTCTATGACATATACTATCCTAAACCATGACAAGGCACTCACCAGACTGGCCTATACTCCTTATTCCACTTACAGCAAAGTTATTTTCACTAAGACCTATACAGAGCCTTAAAGAATTAAGATGACTAATAATACCTGCTGTGCAATCTAATATACATACCTACTGATACTGGGATGAGAAGGATCAGCACCCTGCTTACATCTTACCTTATCATAAGGGAAATAAGTCTTGAGAGAATTACTTAGAGTACGTAAGTATGTGCAAATGCTTCAGACAGACGCAAACCAATTTAAGACTAAGATGTAGTTTTATTGTTCTAGGAAATATTTTACTTGCTATAGAGCTGCAGTTCTCCAAGTGCAACTGGAGAATACACGGGGGTCCTGAGACTCTGATTGTTTAAGAATTCCTCCCCTTTCCAACTGCGTACGTATATTTCTTTCATTAAACACATTTATCTTTTTTAAATGGATGAATGATTATACAACTTAATGTATTTGCTAAAAGTACAAACACAAATGCAGGCGTGCCAAATAAGAGGTAGATTAGAGAAAAAGGTTAAAATGTTCTTTCTTAAGAAGTTTTTACTATCCCTCATAGTCCAAGAAACAAGTGTTTGTTAGTGAGACATTAAGCCTATATTTTAATTAACAACTGTTAAGAGAAACTGAGTCCACCTCTTCTAAACTCCCATAACTTACCCCTGTGCATACATTTATTACACTGTATTTTAACCACTGATTTTCTTGCTCTCTTTCTGAGGGTACACATCATGACTTACTCATCTTTTTATTCTTGGCACATAGTTTGATATCTGGCAATCTGATTTAGTTTGAGACCGTCTGTACCTATAATTGAGACTTCTTAAAAATGCTGATACTACCCAAAAGCTAAAGACTACAAGGAATACTTTTTAAGAAACTCCGTAATTTTGAGAAGAACTATAATAGTGTGGTTATTCTCATTGCCTTACCAGGGCTGTGCACGGCCCATGTACATTTAACTACTTGTCCAACTTGTTTGTTTACAGATCATTAACTACTCAGTTGAGAAGATATATGCAGAAAAGCAAAACTACAGAGCAATGCTTGGCTAAAGACAGTGTCAACTGAAGATTACTCAAAACAGACTATAACTATTTAAATCATTCAAGAAATGATTTACGTTTTAGAAATCCCATTTTTACTACAATTTTTTTAGAAAGACCAGTTGTTTAAAGTATAATCCAATATACTTAGTACCGATTATCTTCTGGTCTTAAAAACTGATTCAAATGTGAATTTATATTATAATTCTCTTCTTGGTTATTAATATTTGAACCATTATCATCAGCACTGCTCAGTAGAAATATGTGAGCCACATGTGTAATTTTAAATTTTCTAATAGCCACATTTTAAAAAGTAAAAAAAGAGTTGAAATTAATTTTCAGAATATACTTTGTTTAACCTGATATATTCAAAATATGATGTCAATATGTAATCAATGTTAAAAATTAGGATATCTTTTTTTGCACTAAGTCTTCGAAATCTATTTTACACTTAGAACACATTGTGACTAGTCGCATTTGAAATCCCCCAAAGCTAGCAGCTACTGTACTAGCAGCGGATACTGTACTACTGGACAGCATAGTTCTAGATAAGTCAGAGAGAATTCTTCATATCTAGGAAAACTGGTTTAGTAGCTAAGGAAACTAGTTTGATTTCTTTCTTTCTTTTTTTTTTTTAGTTGGACATGAGTATGGTTAGTTAACTCCTTTTACAATAACACCTCAATTAACTTCCCCAAAGATAAGGTAGGAGTGGGTTCAAGCACAGAGAGCTCAAAACTCAGTGAATTCTTTAGAAAGCAGCTTTATCTGCCTGAAAATACCTCTAGAGAGAAAGCCAAAATAGGTATTATCTCTGCCTTCCCACATGAATTTCTTCTTTCCCCACCTTGGAGACCCTGGTTTTCTGACTCAGGAAGTGGCTAAAGCAAAAATATCTGACATGTTTCTTTTTCAGTGACGAATATACTGTCTCCAGGGATAAGCCAGGAGCCCGACCTCAGGCATAATAGTATTCAGGGATGCCTGCAGAGCATCAACACCCACTGCACAGAAAGTCTGGGGAAAGAAGTTTTCCCAGAGAGAGGAGGAACACATACAGCTTTGGACCATCTGGAGCTTATTAGGAGGTGGATTCTTAGATAAGGGCAGGGCCATGTGACCATCTCTTTCAATCTCGCTCTGCTGGATCTACAAACCGGATTTAATTCTGTGATTTACAATTCAATAACGCCCAACAGAACACCTCTGGGGATGCAGTGGAATAGGTAGTCTCCCTGACAGCCTAGTCAGCAGCTGCGTCCATTCTTCCCAAAGCCTCCCTCCCCTGGCTAGAGGAACTACTAATACTGGGTCACAATGCTGTGACTTGACATGGATCTGGGAGGGGGCCAGCAGGCTGTCAGGAAGAGGAAAAAAAAGTTCTTCCTCTTCTTAGAGGAAATAGGGGAGAACAGGAGGGAAAAAAAGGCAGTATGCAACAGAGGTAGCAAGGTTTACAAGAGGAAGATGAAATGAGTGGTTAAGAAACGTGCACACAAAAAAATGAGTCACTACTCTCGTTACTAGTTACATGACAGGGCAGCAAGTGAATCCGTTCAGTCCCTGGGTGAGAGCATGGTATTGAGAAGGCTCTTTAGACACCCCATAGAGGCAGTCTTGGAAGTAACAAGAAAGAAGAGGGGAATGGAATAATGAATGAACAGCAAGAAGAGCTCAAATCTATCTCCTGTATAATTCACAAAATATTCTTCTTCTGGCAATATAAAGCTCCTATTGCAATACCATATCCCAAATAAACGAACCTATATAGCTCTGATGGTGTCAATATTAAGTCTCAAGCTCCTACTTGATCCCAAGGAAAAAGTGCTCAAGGGACTAGATATTAAATTTCAAACAATTTTATCTTAAAGATTCAGTTTAAGCGAGACATAGCAGACCTAGCTTGAACCACTCTTTCTCTCAAGTCTCAATCATCACTATAATATTAAAACACGTTTAAAAAAACAGGTGGAAGTTTCTTATCTCTTTTGATAGGGTACAGGGTAATGTGAATTTGTGTATGGGGGAGGGGGAGAGAAAGAAGCTGTAGGAAGGTACACAACAAGCAAATATATTATGGTGAAACACAACAGAAACAAAGGAATTATAATTTTGCCTCTCTCAGTCAAGCCCGACATATATTTCAGTTTGAATATTTAGATTCCAGTTACTCCCCTGGGCATCTGAGTAGATGCCAGTGGACCCGTCTCAAACAATAAGTGTTTCCTTACTGCTACACCCAAGGCATTTTTGTGAGGTGCAGGACATCACCTAAGGTGCAGGGCATCACAATGCAACCCGAGTCAGCAGGGGCCCACAAAAGAAAACCTCCATTCTTTGGTAGGTAATTTTCTTCCATCTGCAGTTCTTTAGCAAAAGTTAGGTAGATACAAACATCTTATTTATGGTCTGGTAGCTTTTAAAGTCATCCCTATGAGACGTGATGCAGCTCTCTAGGGAATGCGGGAACTTAAAAAATAAACGCTCACTGTGGTTGATGACAAGGAAGAGAAAGGGAGACCATATTGTAAACTCCGTATTCATTCTTTAGGAGATTCTTAAAAACAACACAAATAGAGATAATTTATCAAGGGGCATAGTATAAGATCCATTAAAATATTCAGGACAATTTGAAACAAAAAAATGCAAAACTCAAACACACTGAACAATGAAGAATAAGATGAGCCCGGATGAGTTTCAAATCCTAGAATACTAGAAACAGGAGGTTAAATCTTAACCCTTGAAAGGGAGTTAAGGAACAGGAAAAAGGTAGCCACATCACGCAGTGGCAAGAGGATATGGAGAAAATGACCTGGATCTTGGTTCTAGTTCCTCTTCCAGGTGAGGATGCAACCTCTGAAAAGCTGCAGGATGTTTCTAAGCCTTAGTTTAAGTGTGGGAGGAGGCTGGAAATCTAGCTTTTACAGTCTATGATTACTACATGAATTGCTTCTAGAAACTAAGTAGGTGGGATTTGAGAAATGAGAAAAATGTAGGAAATATCTATACCGATATTTTTGATACATCTTTTACTATATATACTCTAAGAATGGCTTCTTTATGGAAGACCGGTGCAATAAGAGAGGAACAGGCAAACCAGTAGTCAATTATATTGCTAACTAAAGTAGGTCTTAAAAAGAGAAACAAAATAGCGAGACTGCTTCTAGAGTTAAACTTTCCTAAGATCAAACATGAGATGAACAAGGTACGGATCCTTACTAGCCAAGAAATACCATACTAGGATTCTTTCAGCTCAGTGTTCCCATTTACCCCTACTCTCCGGACACTGGAGCACCATAGAAACATTCAGATAGAATTCCCACAGGTAAAGGATCTTTTCCAGTGCCTCTGCCAGGAGATATAGTCTTCAGCCATCTGGGGGAACTCTTTGGAAATCTGAAGATATATGTAAGTTTATATAAAATGGGTGTTTATAAGCAACAAGCTACTTCCTCTTATCACTAATATGGAGAAATTTCCATATATTTAAATGAGCAGAATCTTTTTTAGGACAATGAACTTTGTTTTTGTTTTTTTAAGTCTTGAATTGTGTACTTTCCTTTTTAGTTATTACATTGTCCTTCTCTTTTTTCAGCCCTCACATATGGATGCTAAGGTAAAGAGTACCTGGATCTAAGTTATTCCTAAGAGAGACAAGTGGTTTGTGTCTCCACCCCAGTAATATTAACACAATGACTACACTTTAAAAACTGTAGCACTAAGCTCCCAAGGACCCAGAAAAGGCATTTAGATCTTCGGGTTTCATTTGCTTCAGTTAAAATCATCTTTATTTTTCCATTTGCAGTCTGGCAGAGCAGTCTGATAACAACATACAAACACTATGAATAAATGGATGAATGACTAGCTAGCTACATACAACAAATATTTTTTGAAAGATTTTGTAGGCAAATCAAAGAAGTAATCAAAAACAGATAATACTAATTTTTCAGAGAATAACAGATTATTTTATCTGCAATATATTCCCACCCTAGAAAGGGCATTCCTGCTCTAAAGGCCAAATGAATAAAAGATGTCAAAGTGCCACCTCATTACCTGAGAACTATTGGAAAGAAGTCTCCTTTCCTGAGTCTGAGTAGACCTGATCAAAATCACCCACAGCTATACTTATAAAATCACCACATCAAGTCCTTAGTGAATATCTTTATCTTAGACAAGTAGATACCATCCAGTCACTCAAAAAAAAAGGTGAAATCACCTTCCCCAACCACACAAGGCAGACAAAGTATGCTGTGATTCTGCTTTGCTCAATACAGCAGTTCTCCTTATAAGAGCCCTAGGGCTCTCCATCCTTTCAAGATGACCACTCCTCCTCCCATCTCAGGCCTCCAAGGCCCTTCTGGCAACTAATCTGACACCTTTCCATATTTTGGGAGCCTAAGGCTCCAATACACCCTGCCCCTATCAGGTTTCTACTCTCCTACGGGGCTCTGGCGGAATTTTATTGAACATACACACACACACACAAACGTACGTCCAAGAGCTGACAAATCAAGGCTTAGGGCCTAACTAATCCTGTTCCCCTCAACTCTCAGAAACTAAAGGGTCCTCACAAATCTTTGATTTCCATGAACCCTCTCCTTTGGCTTGGAATGTCTGGTCCTTGTGTTAACCCTTCAGCTTCCATGGCTCCAAGTAGGGTTCCCGTGGCCCTTTCCAGTTCCTCGCTTTCAGGTTCTCGGCCGCAGCTCACAACTTGTTTCCTAGTCGGTAGAATCCTTGGAGGTTGGGAGGAGGCCTATAAGACCCCACTCCCCAAACGACCTCCGGGATCTAAAATTGAATGGGCCCAGAGTCCCTTTCGACTCTGTCACTCTTTCATTGTACACGCCCCAAACTCTGTCTTAGCCTAGGCTCCGCGACCACCTGCGCCACCCTCGGTGCATCCCGCGCGGCGGCCCTGGCACCCCCAGCCCCCTGCTTCCGGACTTTCCCTGCAGTTCTGCTTCCGGTGCTCGGCCTCTCCCCTGCGACAGCTCCACCTGCCCCCGCCCCCGGCCCTCCGCGCCGCTCGCTCCCGGGCTCTCACCGCTCGAAGAGCAGCCTCACTGAGAACACGCCCGCCGCCAGCGGGAACACCGAAAGGATGTGCCGGGCCTGCGGGTAGCCGTAGCCGTCGCCCGGCCCCTCCAGGTCGGCCCAGCTCGCGTTCTGGGGCATCCAGAAGCGTTCGCTCCATAGCCAGCCCCACAGCATGCTCAGGGCTCCCGCCGCCGCTGTCGCCATCTTACGCCCGCCCCGCGGCCACAGCCGCCACAGCTTCAGCTGCCGCCACGGCCAACGGAACCCGCGGGGAGGCGGCCCCGGGGCGGGGCCGGACCGGCGGCCACCCCCTTCCGGCCCCTTCTTGTCCCCCGCACGTCTCAGCCCGCCTCCTCCGCGGGGCCGGGCCTCTTCACCGCCCATCTCGTCTCCCCGCCCACCACACTCACCGCAGATTTCATGGCCACCTTGTTTTGGGACCCCGCCCTCCAACCTGGCCACTCCCCTCCTCAGGCCTCCCACTCCGCCCCCGCCCCGCCTTGGATCCACGCCCCCTCCGTTCTCGCTCCGCCTCCACCCAGCCACAGGCCTCTCCTCTCTGTCCCGCCCCTTTTTGCTACCGGTTTCGGCCACGCTTCTCTCTCTCGCCCATCCAACTTCGGCCACACCTCTTATTTCAGGCCTAGCACCCTAATGGGGACATTGCTTTCTCAGCCTTGGAGACGCAAAGCTGTTCTTGCTCCCAACAGACCATACCCATCTCTCTACTCCCAGCCCCCTTCTCACTAGGGTCTATCTCGCCATCTTGGCTGGTCCCAACTACTCCTCTCCACCACAAGAGGGTAACTAGAACGGTCTTCAGAAAGATTAAAAGAACTAAATCTCTAACTCTTGTATGAGGACAGATAAAATAACTATATAACTAGTATGGAACGCTAACCCAGAAATTAAAAGGATTGAAAGAGAGAGGAAGAAGGAAAAACAAGCAGACATCCTAAGGAGTAGACTAGGTTTGCTTCTAGCTCAGTGGTTCTCAAACTTCAGTGTGCTTAAAGTTTGGGTATTAGCTTGTCCCATCTCCCACATGGGGAGTTTGTTAAAAGTTTTCTGGGCTCCATCCAAAGAGATTCTGATTCAGGAGGTTCAGGGTAGGGCCCATGAATTTGCATTTCTTATTTCTAACAAACACATAGGTGATGCCCTCGCTGCTGTTCTGAGAACCACTGCTTGAGTGGTTCTTGTCCAAGCTGGGCTTTTGTCCAAGGGCAGCAATAGCTTAATGGTAACTATCCTATATTCCAGATACATTTTAAAAGAAGTGAACTCTCCCTGATCCCATGGAAATTCAAATCAGAGCCACAAGGAACAGAAAACATGCTAACTCGGCCTCCAGGAACCAGTACATGATGATCTTGGTCTCAAGATCTATCCCCAGAAAAAGATATACCATTTCTCAACCTCTTGGCTGTTACAAAACATATTGCTGATGAAATATGTAATGAAAGCAAACTTGGTGCAGCTTTCACTTTGGCCAGGAGTGATCCCACCGGCAAGCTTGTGGAACTAAGTTGGCTCTGTAGCAGTCAAGAAGAGTCTCCTTAACCATCTCAGGTCCCAAGCGGCCCCTTTTCCAGCTTCACCAAGGAGAAACTCACATCATCCTACTGCCACCATTGACATACCGAATCCAAACAAGTTGCCTTCATTTGGGAGAGCTGAGAAAATAAACAATAAACGTTTTTTGTTTAACTGTCAGTTTTGTTTTTTTCTAAGAATGTTTGTTATCTGGTCATTCTCCTGAAAGGACATCCTTGTATTATATTGATTATGGAGCTAATCCTTGTTTCTACACTCTGTACCTAAAATATGTCTATCATAGCTTTTGAAAGGCATAGAAAAGTGTTCTTCTAAGTGTAATCTCAGTCCCTATGTACCTGATAATATGGTGACATACTCAACTAATAACCATAAATGCCAGCCATAGGCACTCAGATTTTTTTGTATAAACTCAGTAGATACTGTACCATGTGGATGGGTCAGAGTAGCAGTGAGTCACATAGTACAGATAGCTAAATTCAAGCCAGGATTGGATGTTTTACAAATGTCAGCAGGAGCTTCTGGATAACTACTCAGTGAACAAGACTTTCTAAATGATTTCAGCCTGTGGTGGGGCCAAGAGCAGAAAGTAGTACCCCGCCATCCCTTTAAAAGACTAGGCAAGACCCTGGAACACACAGTACCCTTGGAAAATGTAATAGATGACTCAAAAACATGCCTATCTCCAAGGAAATCCACACTCCTATTTAAAAAAAAAAAAAAAAAAAAGCCTTAACAATTGGGGCAGTTGCCTCTACAGGCAAAGGAATCAAACAACAAACTATGCCTCTGCCCAGAGTGGAAAACAAATCCATTTTCAGCAGAGGCATTTGGAAATTCCATTTGGCACGTGAGGAATAATTGTAAGGTAAATTATTAAATGTTGAATACAATTAACAATAAAAAACCACCACTGGAGTTTGAATTGGTAAAACAAACGGCTCATTTTGAATATACACACTAATTCTCTGGCCAAGTTGCTTTCAATTTTCAAGAAAAAAATTCTCTTCCTTCAGGAAGGATAAGCAGCCCAACACCACCACCTTGTGGTAAGATATATTCATAGCATTTCACTTAAACCATATCAGACCTTTTTCTGCCCAAACTGCTAAGGTAAAAGTAGGTCCAGAGAGACTGCAACAACGTAAAATAACGAAAAAGGAACACTGAAAAGTTCAAATGTAAATTAAAAGCTTTATTGAATAAAAATGTTTCAGACTAAGCAAGACTGTAAGAAAGCAGAATATTTTACATCTCTAAAAAATATTAGCGCTAAATCTCTAAAAATGCAGTACAAAGAAAAGCCTATAGCTTAAAACATCTCTCTTCCCCACATACAATTTGCAATATCAATTATGTACAACAAATGTACTCAAGTTTATAATGTTCCAAAGCCTTAATACTAGAAAACCATCCCCCAACAAATGCCTATAATTGGTTTAATTGCACCCCGGGAATACTGTCTGCCCCAAAAAATCAATACAATTAGGAGCTGATATGAATTTAAAAACTAGTGTCCCTGAAAGGGAATTATCAAGTGGAATATAGAGTTTGGGGGCTGGAGCTCAAGTGGCTTAAGGCATTTTTTTCCTGTTATTCCTTCTTTAAACTCATTTTGCGCTAACATGCAACATGGCAAACAGCAATATAAAAGATCTTATAAAAATATTGCAGCTTTCAGTAAATTATGAGAAGCACAGATACCACCAGAGAAGAAGGCAATCACCTGGGGTACAGTCAAACTCATTGGCAAATACCATAGTTTATTTGGGAGACAGTAGATATCTCCAAGCACCAAAGGTGCTCAAAAGGTGCTTCAAAAAGGTGGTTCTGTAATATCTCAAGAATCCAGTTCAGGATGTGGTTTAGAGAGCAGGATATAAAGCAATACATTCCCCATATATAACAGCGTAAGAAAATTAACCTAAAAAAATTTTTTTTAAAAGACTAAATATTTGATCTCTTAACTGATGAATACTAAACAATTAAATTGGTATTCATTAAAAAATATACAAACTGTGCCCTTTATACTAAAGTGCATTCAGTCATAATATTTAAGCCCCTAAATCTCTTCTGTATGTTCACTAATTCCATATTTGAATGTTTAGTGTAACAATGTATTACTAATGATCTATTTTCATATTGCCTTTTGGGAATACAGTGGAATCCTGACTATATCAGTTGGAATGTTCCCCCCACCCCCCATATGACCTTAAAGCACTTATGTATATCATCATGGCTAAAATAGAGGATACAGATAATGCTATCTCTAGCATTTAGAGATAAGCTGCAGTACGGGATTTTTTTGAAGCAAGAACTCTTTCCCAAAATTACTTCCCCATAAATTACAGTTCATGCTAAGGTAACTGTGTTTGTGCATTACTCTGACAGAGGGCTCTGGCTCACTACCACTAACACAAATGTAAGGCCCAGCACCATTGCAATTTGTCATTCCTCATCTTCATCCTCATCGTAGTACCGATTTCTCTTTATCTGCTCCTCTACAGAAAGCTCTTTGACTACGTCTCCCTCCCAGACTCCTACATCTTGGGGTTTCTGATTCTGAGTAGTGATTTCTTTCATGGAGGTGTTGTCTACAAAGCTGGACCCATTTGGGGACTTCGGTTCTAGTGGAGACTGCTGTTTGAAAAGGCTTCTATCATCTTCATCTAAGTTTGCACCATTTTCTACAAGACTCTCACTCCCCATCTCAAAACCATGACCTTCCTTCCTTCTCCTCCCTGCCTCCCCTCCTTTAGATTCCTTGTTTTGCCAGGTTGTTTTTCCCACATTCCCGTTCTTCTCAGAGGCACTGGCATTTTCCACTTGTTTCCTTCCTGCTGCTATTCCTCCTACAAATTCCTCACTCTGTTCTGACATGCTCCAGCCCTTCCTGAAAGGTGGGGACAAGGTTTTCGGGCTCTTGACCGAAGTGGTTCGAAATGAAGCTGCTACGGTAAATGGGCGGCTCCTTTCCTTCAGTGAAGAAGATCGTCTTAGCTTCTTCAGATCCAGATCTACATCCTCCGGAGCTTCCGGCTTGCTGGTTTCATCCTCAGGAGGCCATTTAGGCTTGGATACTCTGATGCCTTCCTCCAACATAGTTCCCGAACTGCCAAGTTCAGTGGGCGGCGGCCAGGCGATCCTCAACTTCTTGGTTTCAGCGGGCTTGTCTTCTTTCTCCAGCTGAGAGGAGGCCTTGGCTTCCATGCTTGCGGTCAGCACACCCACCTTCGCGATGGGGGCATCTTCTACCCCTGGGCTCTGAGGGGTCTCTCCTGCGTTTGGAAGCGGGGCTGGTCTCTCCAATGTCTCTTCATTCTCATTTTTGCTTGCCCACAGATCCTTGTGTGGTTTGTGCCCAAAGCCTTCATCATAGTTGCCTTTAGATTTAAATAGTTGATTGAAGTGAGGCTTGCAATAGATTCTCCCATGTAATGATGCGTATGTTCCCAGACTGTGGTTAAAAGAAAAAGAGTATAAAGTTAACACATCTGTATACTCTTATTTATAACGGTAGGCTGAAATCTGGCAATTCCAGTATTTTCCGAAGATGCTAAGTGAGAAAAATAGCTTCAAAAGCACACCAATCACCTAGGATGCTCTACCCCCTTTTAAGCATGATTGTTTAATTATCCTATAAAAAATATGCTCACTTCCAGACTTGAACCTTCACAAGACATTCTTTCACCTGGTACATGCTCCCATTTTCAAATGATTTCATTCCCCTTTGTCAAAACTCTTAAAAACAAACAAATATAAAACTTCATCCGGGGAGGACTCCCTAGGTAATCCCACCTTGCTCTGATCACTTACATATTTCCTAAGTATTTATAACCTATAACTACTTATAATGATATTCCTTTGTAAAAAGTTGAATCTTTTGCCTCCTAGTTTTCCTCCTAATTTAAAAGCACATCTCTACAGGAATGGGTACAATGCACTGTAAACAGTTGGCCCTCAGGAGGTACGAGGGACTGAATAAAAAGTAAGCTCCAGTTAACAGGAGAATGGTGGGCAGTAGCCGGAAAGTAAGTCTATCTTTTTTTTTTTTTAAGGAGGGCGCGCAGCTCACAGTGGCCCATGTGGGGATCGAACCGGCAACCTTGGTTATCAGCACGACGCTCTAACCAACTGAGCCAACCGGCCACCCTGTAAGTCTATCTCAATGTCAGTGCTGCACAGGTCTTTAGGAGATTTGGTGTCTCTCGCAGGGTAACAAATTTTAAAGGGAGCATTAAAACAGCATTTTCACAGAAGAAATATAAAAATTCAAAAATTCAGAAAAATGTGCTTTGGAGAAAAAAATAATAAAGTGGGCAGAAAAAGAACCAATGAGTGGAAGTTAGAGAGGCGCATTTTTGTTCAATAGAAAGGAAAGTCATGGAGCTAGAGCTACCTAACACTGGAACTAGCTGGAGTGAGGTATCAGCCTTGCAGAAGTGTCACACAGGACACCTTTCAAGAGTATTTTAGAAGGGATGTTTGCTCTGGAAGGAAAGCTGGAGGAAGTGACATCCTAGTTACTTCTTTCTCTAGATTCTATGATTAAAATGAGTTAATATGGAATATTTCCCCAATTTGCACATTTATCTCCATACTTTGAGTGACTTGGAAGAAATGATACATAATGATGATTTTCTCAGAAAGAAAATAAAGCAACATACAGAAAAATACATACTTCCAAGGTCCATTTATTATTGCTATTATTACCATTCATATAGTGCTCAGCACACTTTGAAGTATAAGGGCTAGACAAGTATCCTCTTGAGATTTCTCAACTTTATGATTCTATGCTACCAAGGGGCAACATTCTACTAAATTAGGTCACAGGGTGTTTTACTGCAACCCTATTATTTACGCTTCAGTCCTAACGTGTAAATTAACATATCAATGTTTTAAGAAGTTCCAAACACCATTACCTAATATGAAATAGCTGTCACTAAACGGTACTTTTTACGTCTTTCAGGGGCCTTTAACTAACAGCACACTATTAGCACAGTAGCTTTTAGGACCAGTGCTCTAAAAGCCAAAGACTCCCCCCGAGGTCCTGCTATACAGAGATGGCTTGTTTTGGCCCAGCTTACCTAAGTTTGTTGTTGCAATAGGAGCAACGGAAGCAGCTGATGTGAAACACCTGCTGATTGGCCAAGAGACGCTCCATCGGGTAGACTGTCTTCTGACATTCCACGCAGGTCTCTCTGGCAGGTGCCTGAAACTTCTGGGAAAAGGAGAAGGACAGCTTTAACTAGCATAGGCAGTGATGAATTAACTGCTCTGCTGAGATGGGCCCTGAGATTTCCTTTGTGATCTAAGGGCTCCCTTACCTGGTCTGTCAGTTCTCATAGGAACACTAAGTCTGCTAGGATTCTATCAGCTGCCTCTTTAAAGCCAGGAGGCTCTCCTGAATTCCTTCCCCAGAAGGTCTGGCTGCCTTAAATGTGGCATCCACTGAGGACGGGTGGATCTAGGGCTGGGTTGCAGAGAAAGGTTTAGACAAGCCACCACACACACAAAATAGTACATAACATGTTTCCGCAGACAGGAAATTAGGAGAAAATGTCAACACACACAGAAGAAAGAAGTTTGATTGTTTGATTCAAGCACCAAGTAAAAGCAGGACAGACTATTTTAAGAACGAATTGTGAAGGGGATAAATTTCAAGCAGAGGAAAAGCATTTGGGTTTGGGAATTAGGAAAAGACACTTTGATAAAGCATCTTTTAGTACCCTCTGCTTGTAACCTTGATTTGCTCAATCCACTAGGCATAATCTTTTCAAATAAGTCGAAACTGACACATAAATGGAACAATTTAAGAGACATAAACTATTTTATTAGGACTCCAGAAGAACGCATAGCCCAATAAAGCTAGGTTCTATGATCTTTTAAAAAAAACCAGTGGAAAACAAAACTAACGTAATGGGGCGTGGGAAGTCCTAACAGACTAGAAATCATGAACTCTTTGTAAAATATGGAATAGGGTGGGGTGAGCACAGATCTTCTAGCTGGTAAACCCAATCCTAAAGAACATGAAATACTTGGTATTCTAACACTGATGAAAGCCAGAACTCCAAAACTGTTAAGTTTTTACATAATAAGAAATGGTTACATGGCTCCTAGGGGTGGGGATAACAAGTCTAGGTGTGTGAAACCCTTGACTTGCCCCAACAGAAACACCTCAACCAGTAAAGACAGAAGCCGCTTAGGTTAAGGTGGCCAGGAAGGTCTCACGGGCACTTTGGTGCCCCTTGGCTGCCAAGACCGGTGTGGTGGTAAATGATGCAAATTAGTCCTAAGGCCCAGGACCTGAATGATTAAGGTAGGCAAAAATAAATTAGGTTATGGGCAACATAGAGTTTTGATAAAAATACTCGAAAATAGATGCATAAAAAATTCAGACTCGAGCGGCTGGATGGCTCAGTTGGTTAGAGCGCGAGCTCTGAACAACAGGGTTGCCGGTTCGATTCCCACATGGGGCCAGTGAGCTGTGCCCTCCACATCTAGATTGAAAACAACAAGCTGCCGCTGAGCTTCTGGAGGGGCGGCCAGATGGCTCAGTTGGTTAGAGCGTGAGCTCTCAACAACAAGGTTGCCGGTTCAATTCCCTCATGGGATGGTGGGCTGTGCCCTCTGTAAGTAAAGATTGAAAATGGTGACTGGACTTGGAGTCGAGCTGCGCCCTCCACAACTAGATTGAAGGACAGCGACTTGGAGCTGCTGGGCCACTGCTGGGCCCTGGAGAAACACACTGTTCCCTAATATTCCCCAATAAAATTAAAAAAAATAATAATAATTCAGACTGCTGGTTCACTTGCCATATGATTCACTAGGAGGTAAAGCAAAAAATAAGAATGGTTTTCCAAGTAGATTTGGACAGGAAATGAGAGTAGAAAATGGGCATGAAATGGAAGTAAAGGGAAAGATCTATAAAAGGGAGTTTAATATAATTAGTAGGAAACTCCCAAATAACACCAAACGATTTAAGAATGAAGGAGCAGAACTGAGTAGAAATAGCACCCTCCTCCATTCCTAGGGGTAGGGCCCTAAAAAAAACACTTAAAGCATCAAAGACCACAGGCTACAACCTAGTTTACCAAGCATGAGGAAGGTATTTAAATGTGATCAAATGTTATTGTATTGAATGCTGCTGGAAGAAATAAGGCATTATTTAGAGCTCAGAATTCTTTTCTTATACGAACGCTTCTAACAAGATAGGACCTAAGTGGAGATGTCCTTGCATAGTTTAATTAGGTTTCTCTAAAAGGACTAGGCCTTCCTCTTAATGCAGAATAACTGGCTACAATAGCACAACTGAAGCCACTGGAGAGAGCCTGTACAAATCACAATTCACATAATGTAAAATAATAGGACAAGTGTATTATCAGATTGAAAATCTTTTCAGCTGCGGGGTGGATTCTGTATTTTTTAACACGACAGGAGAATAAGCATTGTGGTCAGTAAAGATAGAGCAGGAAACAAATTTCACGTGGTATAGGAAGAAATGGGTAAAATGCATATTATTCTGCTAAAGGGGAATGGAAGGCTAGAGCACGTCTCCATTATACACACACACACACACACACACACACACACACACACCACCCTGTAGAGAGGGGTGCAGCCCCGTGAATAGGAGGGAGAACCTGAGAGAAAGCTGAAAGTTGAGCTCACATTAGGAGGAAAGTGGAAGGCAGGAGCAGAAATTAGGTACCGGGAGCAGGAAGCAGAAGCTGGAAGAGACAAACAGGAACCTTCAATGAATACACAGCATTTGGGGCGCCCTGGAGCACTTTACTGCAGCTGGGCTGAAAACTCAGTTACAGACTCAGACCCAAGAATAAGGCCATGTTTTCTTTTTTTTTTCAAGTAACTCGGCTAATCGTGGCAAAATCAGCCTCACTTGTATCTACCTGAGGCTGGAATATGTCCCAGCTCAGGAGAGAGTGAGCTTTTAATGAGCCTTCACCCACACAAGGAGTGTTTCATTAACAATTCTTTAGTGTCTCACTACCTCCCACACCTGACCCACAATGGCTCTCTCTTGAATGGAGCCTTCACCCACACAGGTGAAAAATCATTCTTCCTCCTTAATATGAAATAACACAGGCATACCTTATTTTATTGTGCTTCAAAGATGTTGTGCTTTTTTTTACAAATTGAAGGCAAGACCCTCCATCAGCAAAAAGATTACAACTCACTTTACCGCAGTGGTCTGGAACCAAACTCGCAATATCTCTGAGGTATGCCTATGGATTGCTGCTCAGACATCTGACTAACCACAAGCTTCTAACTAGCCAGACCTACAGGATTCCCATTATTCCTATTCCGTTTTTTACATAAACCTTTTCTAATATTAATTCAGGTTTATGAGGCAGCTGCCCAAAGGCCCTCATAGTTTTATAAAGACAAGAAGATGCCAACATGGTATAATGCCAGGTCAGAGTGGCTGCGGCTGTGCCTTCCCTTTATTTCCTCTGTCCTGGGCTCTCAGCCACTTTTCTGTAATGGCCCCCATGTCTATTCAGACAACAGGAAGCATAGTCAGTGCCCAAAAATCTCTACCATTATGGCAGGCCTGGCGTACATCCTACCCGGGCCTTCGTGGCATGTTTGGACTTGGCACAGCCACATTTAAAACCTGCCAATATTAGAATATTAGACTTTTTAAAATCTTAACAATATATTTTTTCAGTCAATAAGATGTTTTTTTCATCTCCTCTCCCTCACCCTTTTCACACATAGAAACTAACGCACCAGGATGTCAGGTGCCTTATCAAAGTTCACAGTCAGTAAATTATTATAAAACTCAGAACTCCCGACTCACAAACCAATGGAGCACTTTCTAAATTTTCCTGGAATCTAAAATTTCCATAATGAAAGGAAACTCTTTGGGGAAGAGAGCAGATGCTAACCCAGATGAAAATAATCTCACTATAGCACTTTGAACAAACGACAGTCTTTGTTTCAAATTAAAATATGTAGATAAAATCTTTGGGATAGTCAGAACCGAGTGAGGTAATACACAAATAACTGATGTCCATAAACACTGCCATGTCTTTCCCATCTGAGGGCTCCCACAGGCCTCTGCTGATCAGCAGCTACTTAAAGTTATTTTTCCAATAAATGCGCATGACTTCATCTACATTCTTTCACTCTCTTAAGTATATTTTTTAGTCTAATGAAGGCTTCAGTTGGGGTATACACATGTGTGTGGGGGGGGGTCGGGGGAGGCAACAGTTGGCAACAGGCAGTGAAGCTAACTAGCCCTCAGACCGAATGTCATCAGAAGAAAATTCTATATTGATGTCAGGCCTCCATTGTCCAGACAGAACACCACAAAATGCCTGTCATTCCCTCCTTCCAATTTGTACACAATATCTAGGAAATTAAACCAAAAATTTTCACCACACAGTAAATGATTGGGCCTGCTTTGCACACAGCCTTAACCCTTCCCTAGCTTTCTGTGAACCTCTTTTTGAAAGCATTTTGGGGATAGTTCTATCTTAAAGAGGCTGCTCTACATGTAGAAGAAAAGTTAGTGCTCTGAGAAAGTAGTAACAATATAGACAGTGACGTAGGATGCTGGTTGCCCTTCTAGCATAATTCTGATCATTTTGCAAAATAGCATCAAGGCTCCTACCCTGTCCACAGAGGAAGGGACAGCTGGCAGGCATGGAGGAGGGGGTGCCACAGCATGTGTCCTCTCATGCAGTCTGCTGTGTTTTCTCTCCATATTCATCAGCAGACCAGCCAAGGAAGCCTGAGACTGGTCTGTTCTGGATACAGTGGGGACAAGCGAATGTTCCCAGGGCCACCTACATCTCCTTGTATTTCCTCCCTTATCTGTCCCTCTGGGAATGTTTAGGGCTAACTTCTTTCAATGGGAGAACATAAAGCTTAAGAGACCTCTGGGTCTCGTGAGTCAAGAGGTGCTGATTCTTCTCATAGGGTCCACTGAGCTCTGCACCCAGAACAACACCCGTTTTGAAAATGAACCTGCAACTTTAACTTCATTAGCACCAAGTTTCATCAACTGAGTTATTTGGCCACTGTTCAAAATATACAAAATCTTTACTTTTTTTTTTTTTTTAAATCTTTACTTTTAACGACCAGCGTTTGTTTTTTCTTAATTAAGCCAAAATTTGAAATGAATTGAGTTTCTACCTTAGATGTCCTATTTTCAATAACTGACAAGGCACTAAGGAACAGTTTTTCCAGGATGTGTGGGACCCAAAAATCTATTCTGAGTGAACAAGTTTATTCTTAGCTGTATGTAATTTCCCAAAATGGAGAAACAACTTCTGTTGCATAGTCTGTAGCCACAACACCAGTTATGCCAGCAGGCCATCCTATAAGCACTAAATATCTACATACTTGCCTGCAGAATATGAAGGGTAACTTTGAGGAAGAGAAAAATAAACTGGCCTTAAATAAAAGTGGAGATGTGATTGGGTCCCACCCCAGGCTCTCTATACCATAACCATTTGATCATTGGACCATGGAAAATTTAGGCAGCGAGCCAGTTTATCCCAGTCTTTAGACAATGTTCAAAATCTGAGGTGTATGGCTGGTGAAAGTAGGCCTGTCTGCATTCTACTACTGCTGAGTGACCAGGGCCAAAGAAGCAGGCATGGGTCTGGGGCAGCTGCAGAGGGATCTTTATGTCCATCGCCTTTCTGAAGTGTGCTAGGAAGACCGAAGTGTGTGCTCTGCTGCACATCGCTCATCAGCTCAGACGCTAGAGTTTGAATCAGGAGGGATCTCAGAGGTCCAACCCAGAACCAGGAGGTTTGGCCTAGCAGCTGAGGGAGGGAAGTCAGACTGGATTGAGAATTCAAAACCACTCAAGAACAGATTTCAGTGCTTAGATTAGGGAATTCCCCTAGTCCCTCAGTCACACAGAATCCATGGCCAAATCGGATTTGCTAGCTGTTCTTGATCCAGAACCATAACCCAAGGACTCACATCTGGGCAGGGCTGCTGTTGGAGAGGAAATTAACCTCGTGGCATTTGCTACTTTGTTGGACTCCAAATACTGGAAAAGAAAAAGAAGTGCCGATGACAGCATAAGCAGATCTTTACAGCCAGAAGGGTCATGTTGAATACACGTGCAGATTCAATCACTATAACTCAGTTCTTTCTTCCTTTACTAGCCTTCTCTTGATACTTTCTTTATCTCTTCCTCCTTTTCAATAAACCTTATTCTCATGAATCTCTGCTTCCTTTGAAATGTTCATGTTTACCTTCTTCACCTCTTTCCCCTTTTAAAATCCACCTTTTACATCCTGGATTCTCCCCCTTCCTTTGCCTGTGTCTCTTCTCTTCCTTTTTTTTGTGCGTAGAACTTTCATCAAGGGACCAAGCATGCCCACAGTTGCGAGATACACGCACGGGAGACGAGGGCATGAGGATGGGGCAGCCCAAACCACCTGAAAACTAATTCTGCCTATTGAGTCTCTCTCAAATGTTCAAAAGTGCTACTTAAGAGAGCAAGCACCAGAGGAGAAAGACACTAAAGAAATGTGGGTATGTTTGGTTAGTAATCCAAATGGGTAAATTAGCACAGCATTAGCAAAGCACTCAATTAAAACAAGCTTACAACAGGTGTTGAATTTAAAAAACAACACAAAACAAAAAAACCTTTGTTTATTTTTATGGGAATATATATATATATATATATGTTCATAGAAAGGAAAAAGAAGGTTTTTCAAAATTAGTGAATAAGAACAGACCATAGGTTGAATAGCTTAGTACAATTTTCTTACGGTACAAAACCTGTACATTCCTTAACATCTACTATTAGGGTACACTAGGGTATAGTAGTATAAGTGTTACCTGAAAGTCCATTTTATAGCAAATGGCCTGGCCAACCCCCGTTGGAAAGTACATATTCTTTCTTTAAATAATGCTGACTATCAAACAGGTGATGGTCAAGTTCTCAGACCAGGGAGCCACTATCTTTAAGTTGACATTGTACATTTCCATCCAATGGGCTGATTTTAGCTGAACAGATTTCTCATATTTCCCATTTTGTGGGCTTTCACCCATTCACAGGTTTATAAACTTGGACTTTTTTTTTTTAATCATGCTATTTTTAACTTCAGGTTTTCTTAAAACGTTCATGAGTTTTCCAGATTTCAAACAGTGATTTTAATGAGCTTCCCCACTATTGACCCCAACACCTGAACAGAAGCAGAAAGATTTCCAGGAAAAGTAACCTGCCTTAAGTGTGTCCTTACTTAGTATTTTCATCCCCAGGAAAGCAAATCAGGTTATAATGAACATAATGACAGAAGGTGCAGTGAGCTCTACTAGTAAACCAACGTCTAAAGACTCCGAGAGAAACTGCCATCATACCTTCACTACTTTGGGAGGAGAACTTTCCGAAAGGCCGGAGGCTCTGGCATCTGGACTTAGTGGCTTAGGATGGACTGGCTGCTGGACCTCACTCTTAACCTGGGAGTTACCTGCTTGAATTACAAAAGGAAGACATTTTTTAGTAACTCATGGGAAGTCTCAGAAAAGGTTCCTCTCCAAAGCAAAGTTTAGGCACCTTCACTAATAACAAGTCATTTCAACACCAGGAAAAACACTGCTTTTCTATTGAAGAATATTCTAATGCTAAAAGTTATGCTCTTAGGTTCCCTCACAAACTGGGTTTTCAGCTGGGAGGCTTTTTCACCCCCTTTACCCCAAACAGGAGAAATCTAAACCACCTTTCTATAAGAAACTTTCTGCCCTGTGGCTTTTGTCCTTTTTAAAGGCTGTTTATAGACTTTGATGACTTTTTGGTAGTTAGCACTTTCAATAACTCGTTCTGGGGTGCTTCAACTGAAGTTGGGGAAATGGAGGAATGTGAAAGTAGAAATTTCGTGTATACACGCACGTGTGTGTGTGTGTGTGTGTGTGTGTGTGTGTGTAATCTGACACTGTCTTTTTGGTCAGTCCTATAGCAGATATCCATGGACGAGGATTATGAAGCTTTTTCATAATCATTGACGTGTGGCCTGCATAAGTTCATTTCCTGCCAAATATTCATCCCATGGAAAACTCTGAAGAAGAACAGAAAGTCATTTACACAGCTACTAAGGAAACATAAAAAGATTCCTTAAAATCTAGAGTTCAGTTAATAAAGTACTAAAAGATTAAGGCTTATTTTTTTTAAAGGCTAACTTTTCAAAAAAATGTTGAAAAAAATGTTTTGAAAACCTAGTCAAAACTCAGAAAAAATTCTAGTCTAAGCAAAGTGATTGCAAAAGGAATGTTCCTGTTTTCAAACTGCAAGTTTCTCTCTGAAATTTTTAAGGTAGGATTTATTAGCGATCTGTTTAGCTTTTACTTCTACTTTAGTTGCTGAGTTTTCAGTGTCTAATAAACTAACGTGGGAAGAAGGTAGAAATCCATATATATATATGGATATATATTGTGGGGACAGAGTCCCAGCGAGCAGTTTCCAGGCTCTCGGCCTCATGTGGGAAGGAGCTGGCTCGGGTAGTAGATGGCCATCCGCTGTGGCTGGTTGGCCATCACCTGTTACCGGTTAGACATTAGGCACTGATATAACTGCCATGGCTAAGCTACAGGGTTGGTTGGTTGGCAGAGAAGCGGATGGCAGATTGCAGATCATGTGGCTCCTGCTTCCTGTGTCTCCAACCCAGCTGCCAGCGAGAATATAGTGGCATGACCTCCCCATCTATGGCTCCGTGGGTGTTCCTTTTCGGCCTCACCATATCCTGCGTTCCTGTGAGGGGAGCGAGATCAGAGACCCCGCATGACACATGGCGCAGCAAGCAGGGTATGGTGCCGGCCAAAACTCTCCGAAGGATGGTAGAGTAGTTTGTGTGTGTGAAAACTCAGCCTTGGGAAGCCCATGCACAGCAGCGCCGGGAGCAGGAAACGTGATTGGGCTGGGAAAAACGCAGATGCCTGGTGCGGCAAGCAAGATTCCGGCCAGGTAAGAATGATATCTGACTCTGGGCAGGAGGACATGTGGCCCCCACACTGTGTGGTACTTGGTAGCCACTGTTGTCAGGAGTTAGACCCCCATGGAGGAGTGGGAAGACGTGGACGATTCTCCAATCAGCAAAGGAAAAGCCGTGCAGCTGCCAGAGAGCTGGACCCCTGTGGAGGGGTGGGAGGACATGGATGGTTCTCCGACCAGCATAGGCTGGAGAAAGCAAAGGTCATTGCGGCTGTGTGGGCTGGGAAGTGCTTGCTGAGACAGCTCGGATGTGGGACTTGTAGTCCCAGGAGGAAATGCTTGCTGAGTCCTCTGTGGGAGATGTGGGTGACGTCAAGGTCGTCCCTCACCCCCAGATTGGGGAGGACTAGGAGCCCTCACCCTGCAGAGAGGGCATACGTTGTGAGGCCAGCGCTGGAGAATGACTGTGGACTATGGGGAATTGCCTTCCACTCCTGATTTGATGGACTGTTTGCTTGGGAATGTACCACCATGTAGCGGAACTGATGGGTGTTTGCTTCCTGTGTCTCGCCTGGCTGCCAGTGAGACTGTGGTGCAGGAAGACCCCTTGTTGGGGAGCAGGCAGATGTTTACTTTCTGTGTCACAACCCGCCGCCATCGAGAATATGTAAGCACCTTGGCTGTGAGACATTGTTCCAGCATGGTACCCTGAGAACCCTGGCTGTGCCCAGGACTTTTGGCTGTGCCTAGAAAGACTGGTGGTACCCTGAGAAACCCTGGCTGTGCTCAGAAAGTCTGGCTGTGCCCAGAAAGACTGGCGGTACCCTGAGAAACCCTAGCTGTGCCCAGAAAGTAGGTGGACATCGAGGGACACCCCCTGGGACATTACTTGTACTGGACTGAAACTTTTCCTTGTGAGCTAGGTTTTTGACACAGGGCCCCTCGTGGAAGACGCTTGTCGCGTAGATTGTGAGGCAAAACCCTGGAGGGGTGGGAGTGTGGGGATAGACTCCCAGAGAGCAGATTCCAGGCTCTTGGCCTCATGTGGAAAAGTGCTGGCTGGGTTATTAGATGGCCATCCCTTGTGACTGGTTGGCCATCAGCTGTTACTGGTTAGACATTAGCCACTTTTATAACTGCCATGGCTACGCTAGGAAGTTGGTTGGTTGGCAGAGAAGCAGACGGTAGATTGCGGATCGTGTCTTCAACCCAGCCGCCAGTGAGACTTTAGTAGTATGACTCCCCTATCTATGGCTCTGTTGGTGTTCCTTTTTGGCCTCACCATATCCTGCATTCTTGTGCGGGGAGCGGGACCAGAGACCCTGCATAACATATATATAAAATAATACACCGAAAATCAGAATCAAAGTGGATATAGATAAAAAGATAAAAACCTTTGGGAGATGTGAGGCTGAAAATGACTCCAAAATAGGATGAAAAGGTTTTCAAATTAAAGACAAACAGGAAAATCTCTAGGGTCTAGCAAGAGGGTGGACTATGGTACACATTTAGCTACGTAAGGAAAGCTATTTTTAACAGGTTACTCAGATACTAATTCTTCATCCCTATAAATGAATAAAATCTATCTTGGCCAAACTTGTATTAAAATAGAAATGCAAAGTTAGTTTTTGTAGCTTTAAGTCTAAAAAGATTTGGTACAAAAGGTAAGATAAATTCAATGAGAGAAGCATCAAAAGTACTTAGTTTGCTCCAAGTTAATCATGTTTAATTGAACTTAACTTCCTCCTAAGCCACAAAAGGTGTGAAGGGTATTTAAGCATCAGTCCTTACAACTAAGTAAATGATCTGATCAGCTGAATTACCGGATTTAATGTTCCTTTCTCAGCACTGACAGCAACGGGGACACCCCCCAACCAAATATGGGATAGAGAAGAAGAACCTCACCCTCAAGATCTAAGAACGAATGTTTACGGGAGTCATCTTCTGCAGGGGTGGAATGGACTGCCAGGCTATTCTCCGTTGAAGAAACCTACCAAACAAGGGGGTGGGGATGGGATTAAGAAGCACATTAAAAATAACAGAGCAAACTGCTGTTAATACCGTAAAAACCTGCTGACTCCAGTCGGTCACTGGCTGCCTGGGGAACATAAGGGGCCCCAGAACAGCTGAGCATTTAAACAAGAGGCGGCAAAATGTCTTTTATTAGGATGTTAACATGCCTCTCAATTACAGAGCAATGCCAGAAACAGACTGCACTCAGCTGCCAAAAGCGTGCATCATCTCCCTTTATAAAAGAACTTTTAAACCATGTTTTTCTATTCTCAATAAAGGTGGGAGTGGGGACGGGGAGCAAAACTAAACCCTCCATCAGGGAAAGCAAAGCTCACCATAAACTATAACTCATTAATCATAACTCACTCCAAGGCAAGAGAAAGTCTTTAGAAATAGGAAATATTCTTATTCTTTTATGTTCCTAATCCCTTACTTCCCAACCAAATACATTCTGCTAAAACAAGCTTGCTAGTACAGAAGACTTTTTGATAGCTATAAACCAAATTTATCTAAAACCAACCTCCAGTATTACCTTCAAGGTTAGTTTCCCTTTTTAATCCCAGTCTCAAAATGGCAGTGTTTAACAAGATGGCAGATCTTTTTCCCAGAAGCCATCAAATTTAAACAAAAGAACTTTCTACTAGGTCTCTCCTTTCTACTGGCCCCTAGGCCGTCCTGGTATCTTCCTCCACATTCAAAATCAAAAGGGTCAATAGGTGACCCAGTGTGCACTCTTCTTGTAATATTCTTTCATTCAGATGTCAGGGATTTTTATGGGTGATGCTGAGCATTTATATCAGGATGTCTAATGTACTGAATAAATTTATAATGGAATCAAGTGTTGGCTGACTGCACCTGAATTTCAGGATAGTTGTTTTTTTCCACTACACTTTTCATTACAGGAATTCTGACTTGATATAAAATAAACCAGTATAATAACAGCCAACAGTTACTGTGTACTATGAGCACTGGTATGATCACCTTACGTGCATTATTTCTTTTAATGATATGAAATACATTTTTTGAAAGTTGTGCATGGCCATAAAAAGCTCTTCAATTCTTGCTAATTAGTAGGTGCAGCCATCCCAGGATGTTTTTATCTCACCTCTAATTTGGTTACCTTGAACCTGCAGGGTAAAGTTAATGCCAGTCATGACATCATTGCACATGCCCACCCAGATGACTTCACTGCAGGAACAGCCAGGAGAGAGCACGTGAGATTTCGCTCAATCATTTCATTAAAGGAAAGTACAAATTCATTCACAAGAGGAGAAAGGGATGAACAATACCCTGACAAAATATTCTATTTCAGGCAAGTTTACCCTGGCATTAATGTCCTTTTGTAACAAGCCAAAGATCGACTAGTTCTTAGGTATTGGTTAACAAAAACTAGGCAAACAGCCAAAAGGACAGCTAAGGCTCTGAAAAATTTTACAAATTTTAAGGCAGCCAAGTGTTTATGAACCTGCAGTATGTGCTTGAAGACTATGTATTATCTTTAACACCTTTCTTTCCCACCCACTCCCCAATTCGTGATTCAGTTGCACTGATGCCCTTTTAGGCTATAATTAAAATGTTCTGATCTTCCAGTTCAGCTCAGAGTTCCAGTTTCGAATCAGCACAAAGACAATCAAGAAAAAACCATGAAATTAGAGAAAGGAACAATCCGAGCATTATTTTCCAAATGATCAATTCTCAAACTATGCTCCTAGTGTAGATGGTGGGGATTTCAATGTTAGGGATATTTTTCTCTTAAGTGTCTTTTTTTATAGTATATAAGAAAAATTCCAAACATATTTACTCAGTTTTTCTTATGACATAATCTCCCACTTTAAAAGGGGAAAACCAAGCAGTCTAATGGGAGATCTCACTTGATACACAGCATGTGACCCATGGCACTAACGCCTAAGCCCACTGTTGCAAGGATGTATGTAATTTATTTGATGATTTTATGAAACATTATTTCAACATGTATTTGTGATGTTTTTGTGAAATAAAGTGATTTAATTTTTCTAGGTTTTTTTTTTCCTGTTCTATTGTATGATTCAAATGGTATAGCCATTAATCTGAGACCATTTTTCTGTGTGCCTCCTTTGGTCCAAGGGTGTAGTGTATCTCATGAGTTCCTGTTGGTTTTCTGTCAATTCGGCATACGTTTACAAGTCTGCTATAGTGAAATAAGTTTGAGAATTATTGCTCTTAACCCATTTTAATTATCTCTTCACCTTCTGGAAGAATGACTTTAAGGGTATCAATATGGATGACAGAATGGTTTTTCTCCTAAGATTAATCACTGTAATAGATTTGAAAGCTTTTTCTCCTCATCTAACTTAACATTTGATTATCATATTGACCGAAAGACCAAAGAGATTGGGTAATGGATTGGCAGAGGAAATGATAAATTCAACTGACATCCATATTGGTACTTACTCAAAGTAAGCCATTCATCTAATGATGAATGCATAAAACACAAATCTAATTTGCTTAAAATCTTCCCCTAGCTTTCCACCACTGCAGGACTACATCCAAACTCTTAATGGTGGCACACAAAGTTTTTCAATACCCACAGTGGCCCTCTCCCCCCACCTGTCTCTCACCACTGCCTATAAGTATCTCATGCTCCAGCCAAGTCATCTTGGTTTGGATCTCCAGTTTCCAAACCTCTATTATGTCTGCCTGGAACACCCTTCTCTTTCTTTACTTTGTCCTTATTCACTTGGCCTATTTCCACACATTCTTCAAGACTTGGCTCAGGCATCACCTTCTTGAGGAAGTCAGGGTAAGTGTCCTTAGTCTGAGCTTCCATGGCCCTGCATAGCCTTCTCATAGCACTTGTCACACCGTTTTATGATGGCCAACCTGTTATTCATCTCCCTTCTACTCTGTTAGCTTCTTTGAACTTAAAGACCACATGGAACGGTATGTTTTTAATTTAAAATTAATGTATTTAATTTTTAAGCTTAGAATTTCCTGTGCTTAGCATAGTGCCTAGCTTTCAAAATACATGGAGTGAAAGAAATTTTCTTGCATAAAATGAGTTAAATTAATAATATACAAACACTTTGAAGATAGTATCTCTAATCAAAACAGATTTTCAAAAATCACTTTAGCTCTACGCCCTCTGAGCATTTTGCTGAGCAAAAACATTCTCCAAGGCAAGTTCATTATTTGGTCAGCTATAAGTTACAGAGCTCCCCAACCGAAATTATGTGACCTGCAAAAACAACAATCTGTCCTGGCAGCTGTTACCAAATTCCCAGACACTCTACAGCCCAGGGTTAGAGGGTTTCTAATTTTAAGTATCTAATTTAGAACACATGCTTCCTTGGCAACTGGACATCAGGCTTTTCAACCTACCTTTTCTCCATCCTGGTGGGAGATGCAGACCTCAGGACCTGGGGGCACATTCTCCTTTTGCTCCAATTTATGAGTTTTGATTTCACTGCCATTGGCTCTCAATTCATTCTAGAAAATAAAAGTAGTCTGTGAGTTTTAAAAAAAATCTTACTGTTCTATTCTCTTCATAGCACATCTATTAAGTAAACTTGGAATGTGAAAAAAAAAAAATTCTTTTAAGAGGCCTCAGGTCAAATCAACCCCCTAATTCTCATAAGCAAAACCCATTGACTTGTGAAATGACAAAAGCAGCTTTGTGGACACATACCTCAGAGTTAAATATTTGTACACTAGTCTAAAACCAGATGCTCATTAGAATACAGACACACCAACACAGACGCACACCCAGACCACCCCCAGCACACAATGTTCTTGTGATTCACTCTTCTAGCAGCAGAGCTTGTGGGAATGCAAAGCTTGTGAGTTTTATCAGAAAAGACCATTCTGGAGCAGGGAAAGGAGATGCCAAGTGCCAATAATTAAGAAAATATACTGACCATTTATACATATATGCCCGGCCTGGAAAGAGAGACAGGGATGATGTACACAGATGAAAACAAGTTATATTTAATGATACTATAAAACAACCTTTTTTGGTGAAACTTTCAAAAACATGTTTTTTGCATAAAATTCATACATTGTACTAAAAACATACCTTATTCTGCTTCTCATAGTAGAGCCTCAACATAAAAAAGCAGGCCTTAATACTGTCATAAGGAATAAGCATAGTCATATTTTTTTCCTTGCAAAGAACACCTGGGACAAAATATTAAAATTAACTTTATCTACTAGATCCAAAATCAATATAGAGGTAGATGTAGCCGGCAACTTGACGGTATTCGTTTACTGTTTCTAATAGCTTTTTGGTGGAGTCTTTAGGGTTTTCTATATACAGCATCATGTCATCTGCAAAGAGTGACAATTTGACTTCTTCATTCCCAATTTGGATGCCTTTTATTTCTTTCCCTTGCCTGATAGCTCTGGCGAGGACTTCCAACACTATGTTGAAAAGCTGGGGTGATAGGGGACAGCCCTGTCGTATTCTTGAATGTAGAGCAAAGGGCTTCAGTTTTTCACCGTTAATTATGATATTAGCTGAGCGTTTGTAGAGGTAGATGAATATGAACATTCACTACTATTAGTCTGCTAGTAACCTAGTACCTTTCTGTTCTCTGTGATTCTTTAGGCATGGGGAGAAAACAGGGCTAGTGCGGGAGTGTGAGTGGGACTGACTTACTCAGGCGTGGGATTCCAGATTCAGGCACACATCCTGGCGGTGCATCTATATGGAGGAGCTGGCAGCCAGCTCTGCAGAACACAACCGTACCACAGCCCAACGGCTCGTTCCTGATCCCATCTCAAAGCCCCGCCTCCAGAGTCACTGCCAGAGAGTGTGTGCCTTATTACAACCGTCCTCAGTAAGGGGCCTGAGAAATTCTTTGGGGATGAGATAAAATGTACTTTTACAAGAATTCCTCAAGCTTTTCAACTCTTAAAATTTACAGAGCCTGAGAAGTGCAATGCAGACACTCTATTAGGAGTTTTTTTTAAAAAGTCACGGAACAGGTTTTTCCACTTAGGGAGTCACCTGGTCGGAATGTTTATAGCAGGAGGGCACTGGAAAGCAGTAGAATCCTGTACCAAGAAGGAATAAAGCTCCACAGATCACCTATTTGCTGTATCTCCTGACCTGCCTTCTAAGAGAAGCCTCAGTTTGCTCATTTTTCACACTCACTATTGATTTACACACATTATCTCTCCTTAAAACGACAGTGAAAAATCAAGACGAAATTATTGATTGCCCAGGGACTTAGGCTACCAGCAGATACTACTGGAGAATGCATACTTGATAATGTGGGAAAAAGAAGGCTCACCTCCTGAAATACTATGATTTCTAATAGGCAGTTTCACTCCACTTGGGAACAAATAAAATTCAATATTATTCTTCCAACTTTGTTAAACAATAGAATATCAAGAGATTAATGGTCTGTAATTTGCAATCTTAGAAGGAACAAATGTTTGAAAGGTACATATATATGTATGTGGACATATGTATATATGCATGCATATATATGAATAAATGGCATTTAAAAGGTAACTTCAATTAATCAGTTCCATAGTGTCATCCTGCCAGTTAAGCCTAGGTAAGTATAAAATGGCAAGACCATCCATTCTATTTAGAATGCCAATTTTTTTTGTGCTTACTGAGTACAATATCTTGTCATTTCTCTTCCCTTTTCTTATCCACTATTTGATTCTTTTAGAAAATCATTACATCACAAGGAGTAATGATTAAGTAAGCCATATATTGTATGATTTCATTTATAAGAAATGTCTGGAATAAGCAAATCCATAAAGACAGAAAGTAGATTAGTGGTTGCTAGGGGATGAGGGGAGGGGGGGAATTAAGAGTGACTTCACAGGCAGGGGGTTTCTTTTTGGAGTGATGGAAGTGTTCTGGAATTAGACAGTGATGTTGGTTGCACAACCTTGTGAATATACTAAAAATGACTGAATTGTATAGCTTAAAATGGTGATTTTATGCCATGTGAATACAATTGCAAATATCCCCACCCCATATTAATGTTGACTATATCTGATATTTCTCTCCATCATTCACCCATTTTCCCCTCAAAGACAAAAATAAAATCAAGATTTCTGTGAAAACTAATAAAATACTACTTCTTTAACAACAACGAGAACACACTTAAGAAGAGACCAGGCACCCTCTCAATGACATTAGTGAATGGTAACATCACAAAAAACATGAGTGGAGTGGGAATGAGACCTAGAAAAGCAAAGTCAGGATTAGAACATGGGAAGGATTATGAATGAAGCTAGGGTAGGATTTCTGTGAAAAGAGAATGATGGCAGGGGACCTGAGAGGGAGAATGGGCTCACAAGTCAGGGTCTGGGAGACATTTCTACTTCCCGTGCTCAGCGACCCTTTGCTGGATGAATGAGTGAATGAATGATGCAGAACACATACTGTATAGTTGGTGAAACTGCTTTGTTTAGACACAGCTGCCTGGTACTTGGCCATTCGGTCCTTAATGGAGGTTTCTGACAGGCGCGGGATCTCCAGATTTCGCCTAGTCTCGCTTTTCTCTGAGTTGAAAGCAGGAGGTGACAACTGACCTGGAAGCATGCGAACAATATGCTTTATTAGAAGATAAAATGTGATTTCAATGGCTTCAAGATTCTAAATTTGGGGGTACTGTAATCCAATGTAGTCAGTTTCTTTTAAGAGTACAAAGAAGGAAATCAGGCATATAACTGTCATTTATAAGGTAATAGTCACTTTCCCAACATTAAAAGGAGAAACTTTACCTTAATTGACTATTGTATGTTTTTAAACTTTGGCTTATTTAATATGTAAAAAACAATTAGATCTCAATGTCATTTCATTTGCATTTCTTTGATTACTAGAAGGAGGATGATTTTCCTATGTTTATTAATTTGATTTTTTCTTTTGTGAAGTGTCTCATATGACCCTTCAGAACATAATTCCATTCTCAAGATGTTTTGTTACTGCTGATAATGCAGGATAACAAATCTTGACGGGGGACACTGCCCATCCATGGGAGCCCGAAAGGCCCAGATGACCATGGAGCCAAAACTGTTGGCCATACATCCCTTGCAATCCCGCAAAAGTACCCTTTGGTTACCACAGGTTACCACTGACAAGGATGGATTAAAAATACAGAGAAGCTTTTGTAGAGCGCAATGAGATTTGGTAACGGTTTGTATTTAATAAATAGACTTCCTTTTCATTTGTCCCACTCCTTCCTTCAAAAGCATTGGCTTTGAGGACAAAAGGTTCTGTTTCTAATGAGTACTTCCTAGAGAACTACACACACGAGGAGCTCTCTGCTTACCTGGTCCTATTTCCAAATCATCCAGAGAATAGCTGTTTTCTGAGATCCTCCTTCCACCTGCACTTCGGCTTTGGGCTCGAAGAATCTGTTTGGAAAACAACAACCCAGCAATAAATTTTGCACAGAAGATGGGAAAGTTTGATGCCATGTTCAAAAAGAGGACTGCGAATCTCCTTTATAAATAAAATCCAAAAGACATTAGATTTTATGTTAGTTTTGATATTTCATAGAATGTGTTTTTAGTGTTATAAATATCAAGCACTACATATTCACAGGTACCCAGGGAAAAATAAGTTAACTCTATCTAGGCTATGTTCTCTGCTAATGATCACTGCCTAACCAGCTTAACCAGAAGGCCTTGTAATTTAAACAGGCATTGAGGGGAATCCTTATATCGCAAGTGACAATAACGTGTCTCTCCAAATTGCCAAGTCCTGACGGCTGTATCTGCTGTTCTCCTTCTCCGTTGTACTTTATCCCTGCTGTTGCTGCCATGGATGAGCTATTGCACCACCTTTCTAATTGGTTCTTATACCTTCCAGTCAAGTCTCTATGATGCTGCCAGTATCCCAAATAATACAAAGTATTATAAGTACCCCAACATATAAATCTATATTATTCTCATTTAAAATTCTTTAAGGATTCCTAATCACTCCTTGAATTAAATCTAAAGTGCTTAGTATGTCACAGAAGACCAGTTCTAGATCTGGCCTCCACCTACCCTCTCTGGGTATTCTCTTTGTCACTCTTTACCCTCCAGGAAGAGCAAATTGCTGTGAGGTCCATGATACCATAATGAGTTCCCTCCACCTTTTTATCTTTCTGTGATCTAGCAGATGCCGGTTTCTTCAAGACTCAGTGTAAACTAAGCTACTTTCCTTCTGTGGAGTCTACCCTACCTCTCCTACATAAATCTAAGTACTCCTTCCTCTGTTCCCAAGGTACCTGTTACACTTCCATTACAATACTTATCAAATTGTTGCGTGTCCCTCTATTGGACAGGAAGCTTACTGGGGGCGGAGACCAAGTTTGTTTGTTTTCTAATAGAAAAGTGAATGGTACAGATTTTTTAAATATTTCATGATTTCTGTAAATCACTACATTTCTTTCTCTCATATCTAGGGTAGATCTCCAAGTTACAAATTATCATTTTTAAGACTGGCACAGTAACTCAACAGAAAGCCACTTAGTGTCACAGAATGTTCCCACAGTACACAGAGAGCATGTCGTGCTTTTTCAGATTGTAATGAGAGCCTTCCACCACATCCTATTATTTAAATTTATTTCCCGATAACTTGAAGTAGAAAAGATAATGGAAATCCAGTACAACAGGAGATAAGACTTAGTACCCTTTTGAAATCAACATCAGTAAATAGCTAGTAAACCTCTAAGTTCAGTGGAATAATCAACTCAACGGTCAAGTTTAAGACAGTGAACTACCACTTTTTTCAAGTCCCCCTCCCTTGGAGATGGAAAACACGCCACTTCAGAAGTCAGAGCCAAGGACAGGTTTATTTGTGCCATACCAACAAGAATACAGTTTCTTGCAAATTCAATATACATGGAATACAATTTGTCTCTAGTCAGCTTTGCTCTTTACGTTATTAGTTGCATCTATTTTTAATAAAAACCAAGAGAAGCTGTAGCAACTCTAACCTTGCCACATCATACTCAGGTCAGCTGCACCATCAGTCATTTCCACATGACTCATGTGATGCAACAGTCTTGCTCCAGGAGGAGCCCCCAGTCTGGAAATGAAGACCATCTGCCAAAGCGAAAAGATAAGTTTGGCAGGATACCCTCCCACCCACATTTTTTGTTTTCAAAGCATTTCTCATTTGCAGGTAATTAAAGTAAAGGAAATTCCAAAGATTTATTCCAAATGCTGCTGCACTATAAGATGATCACTATAAAAATTAGAATTTTCAGGGCTCGAAAAGAGAGAAAGCCTGGAAATAAACTTTTGTTTTCAACCAAAGGGAACAGGTTCTGCACTTCTAAAACTAGAGCAATATTTCAAATATTTACATTCTGTCAAAGGTAAAGTTCAAGTATAATTCAAGAGTATGTGTTACATGTTGCAACCTGCTGAGCGTTCAGTTTTCTGTCTGTACTTGCAGTCACGTGTGAAGGCTCTGAACTGGTGTTATTGGGAGCAAGACCATTTAGAAGAGAACATATGCCCTGCCAGGGCAGAGACTTTCTTTGGTTTTAGATGCATATAATTTCCCATCTTTGCTAGCCTTTTATTTAAACCTTTGGGTTAAAGTAAGAGACTTAAAAAAAAAAGGGAAAAAGAAAAGCTTTCTGGTTCATGAGGGTATCAACACTCTGAATTATCTTTTTTCAAGTACTAAAAAAGTGAATGTGCAAAGCTATTTGGTCTTAGAGAAAAATAGAAAGAGAGAAACATCTCTGGAAATCAAAGTTATACTGACCCCGGGTCTGAGGCGGAATATAGCTCTGAGACGAGCTGGCTTTTAACGAGATCCCAGGTGAAGCACTAAGCATTTCTAAATTATCTTTTCACCTCCAAACCACCCAAATATCCAGAATAACAAGATCTCAAACGCATTTACTATAAACATTATGATCCTTATTTTACAAGTGGTAATCTTGTAAAGAGGTACAGGAAGAAGGAGGAGTTTCCTCCAACATTTCTCAAGGAAGTAGAGGGGCACAGAAAGAATTAAAAAACAAAACAAAAACAGGAATTCTAATACTAAAATATTCTTCTGTAACACATTTTTATCACATTGCAGCCCTTTTTATTCATATGCGTGAGGGAGCCTAAATCATAAGCTGTTAAGAGAAGAAAGACAAGACACTTTAAGACTTTCTGGAACTTCCTAAGGCTTGACCTCATCCCACCCAACCCTACAGGTCCTCCCCTTCCTGTCAGCTGACAATAGTAACTCTATTTAGTGTGAATGCCCCTTAAACATTCTTTGTGAATCTATAAACAAACACATCACCAAGTACCAACAACAGAACAAGAGTTTGGGGCTTTTAGCCAGTAGTCTGTTGAATTTCTTTCCTCTGGTTTTTTTTTTTTTTTTAAAGAAATAAAATGTTAGGTTCCAAATGTCAAGTAAGAAGCAGGGTTCCCTGTCCCCTGTATCCCTATTTTCAGGAAAAGTTATCTTTAAAAGTTTAATTTATTGAGATCCTCCTACCTCTCTCTCAGTCACTTCCTTCAACCTTTCAACTTCGACCTTCTTTCAGACTCCCATCCCTCAAAAGTCAAGGGTGCAGGAAGGATGACTTAGGGAAAAATGAGACTTTGCTGAACTATGTATGGGGACCACAGGGTGTAGATAAAACCTGGCCTTAATTTCTCAGAATAATGTGAGATAAACATTTCCTTCTCTAGGGATCCCCTTAGAAAAACTACAGCTCATTTAAGTAAAAATACACAGAGAAGGAGCACTTATCTCCAGGTAGTGGGATTTTTCTATTTTTTTCTATATTTCTAAGCATTCTATAAAAATTATGTGGTACTCTTACAATTAGGAAAAAAAAGGAAGGCGAAGCAATACTTCATATTTATGAAATTAACATAAATATATAAAAATTATAAAACCAAATGCTGATGAGGTGCTGGGGAATTAAATATGTTCTTAGATTGTGCGAGTGGTGATATGAAATAGTATAATCTTTGAGAACAAGCTGAAAATATGTAAGAAGAATGTTTAATGAACTATATCTTTTGACCATGATAACATCACTTCAGAAATATAGCCCCTCCCTCCCAAATAACTAAAACCAAAATGTTTCTGCCAAGATGCTGAGAGCTTTTTTATTAGTCTAGAAAACGATCTAATTACCAGGAAATGATTAAAGAGTATAATCAAAATACCATATGGCCATAAAAGGATAACTATATGAACTAGGAAGATATATAGAAAGGTGTATATAAAAAAGACCAAATAAAAGATAAAGCACACAAAGCAGTGAGCACACCGTGACTAAAACCATGTGCAAACTAGTTGTGCAATGATAAGGATATCATTGTGCACAATGGATGAAGGTCACTCTTCAAGGTTTACTTGGCTTTTCCTTTTCCTTTCTGGATTACAGCATGAGAGAGACAGAGAGAGCAAGAGTTGTTCAGATGACTATTTAATTTACATAAGAAAAACAAAACTCCCAAACCCACAAGCTAACTCAAGAGTTTTAGTACAAATATCTCACATTCCAATGTATTTCTTCTCTTCATTGCCATGATGGTTTTTATTCAGTTAAGAGACTACAAAATGCGGGAAGAGGGAAGACAGAGAGCTAACTTCTTTGAGAATATAGCCGCTGATATGTTTAAAATTTTTCCTAGTTTCCTTTGATTTCGGAGATACGTACGGCAATTGCCAGCTGCTTTTATCCAATAAAGTTATTATGATAACAGTTTGAAGATCGTGTTATAGGGTAGAAGGGGTACTACACAATTTCAGTCCTTGTTCTGATACTAATTAGCCACATGACATTGGGTGTATCGTTAACTCCTCTAACTTCAGCTGTCTCCATCTGTAAAATAAGGATTTTAATATCCTAACTGCTTGAGAGCAGAGAGCTGAGTTAAATAACCTCTTATCATCCTTTATAGTTCTAGGATTTATGTAAACAATCATGACAGGGATTTCTCACTCATTGTAACTCACTGATAAGTTAGAAGGCTAGAGGAAATGACTAATACGCATATATTCATCTGGATACACTCCTATGTTGTCTAATCCAGAAGTCTAACAGCAAGACCAGGGTGGTGATATTTGGTGGTGGTAGGTGTAAATGAGGAGAGTTTGGCCCATCCAACATTGTTTAGAGCATGTTCCAGTCCCCTGACATTACTTTTCAACATGTTTTATTGTAATGAAAGCAGCTAGAAACCAGTAAGTGGTTAGCATGAAAGGAAGCAGAAAAGAGATAACTGGTCTCCAGCTGGCACATCAAGGACAGCGTTTAAGGTAACGGTGAGGAAGATCAGAATTCCTTGACTGGCACCTTTACACCCAGATCCATTATTATCTTACCACAAAAGACCAAAGAGTTACTCAGAGTTACTAATTAAGGGTATATAAAAGTTAATTTATATGTTTTGGCATGAGGACTTTATGAGAAATGATCCGCTATAGAGAGAAGTCAGTCAAAATAACATTGACAGCAGTCTTGGTTGTATTTTGAAATCATAGAAGCTACAAACTATAGTTAAATATAACAAATGAGCAAAAACTTAGTTTTACTTGGATATATGAGAAAGCACTGATAGAAAAACAAAGATGATTCTTGTGTTTATTTAACACAACCAGCTATCCATATTTAAAGCACTACCAATGTATCTATTGGAGGTGTAATGCTGGGTCAATTTAAGATTTGTGATTCTCTGATAAGCAAATTAAAGATATACTCCCCTACATCAGGATGACTATCTTAGACCCCACAGTGATGTTGATATTATTAAATCCCTTTCTTGGCTAAGGCCATCTTAAAATTATGACTTAAAAAATATGCAATTAATACCAGTTATGAACATCCTCAGAACTGCATTCTTCTTGGAATTTAATTCTAAATAATTTACTTAAGACATTAAGAAAGCAGAAGAGGGCCGGCCCGGTGGCTCCGGCAGTTAGAGCTCTGTGCTCCTAACTCCGAAGGTTGCCAGTTCGATTCCCACATGGGCCAGTGGGCTCTCAACCACAAGGTTGCTGGTTAGATTCCTCGACTCCCGCAAGGGATGGTGGGCTGCGCCCCCTGCAACTAGCAACAGCAACTGGACCTGGAGCTGAGCTGCGCCCTCCACAACTAAGATTGAAAGGACAACAACTTCACTTGGAAAAAAGTCCTGGAAATACACACTGTTCCCCAATAAAATCCTGTTCCCCTTCCCCCAATAAAATCTTAAAAAAAAAAAAAAGAAAGCAGAAGAAAAATCTTATTAAGTAGACAAGGGAACACATGCAATTATTAACCATGAGAGGAAAAAATAAAATGTTATGATAATTATGTAACAATGTAGAGATTCCCTATGGACACTACCCATTCTTCAAGAAGGCAAATATAAATTGCTTGCTTTGTAATTTGATATAAATTATGGATTCACTGGCTATGGATAAAATATCTGATGAACACAGATCAGACTTGAGTTTGGTTTCCTTATTTCCTCCAGGACTGGCTCTACTACACCAACACATATACACTGCTATGTACCACTGTTATGTAAAGCTAAACAAAATAACAAGTGTCACTTCCAGGATTTACAAGAAGGAAAACCACAAAAATGTTGGACTGTTTGAAGAAGGATGGTTTTACTCTTATATTAACAAGTGCAGTTTGTGTTGGCGTTTTGATGCTAGCCATTCATATAATGATCCTGATGATAAGAAAAAGAGAAATTCTAAGGGAAATTCATTGGGTTTAGAAGTCTAAGGGGAGAGAAGTCACAAAGAAGTGAAAAGGGGGATAGGACAAGGGAAACTTCCATTTTTATTTTAGATACTTCTATTTTAGCTGAATGTACTGTTTTACCTTTGTAATATAAAACAAATAAACACAATTAAGAGATGACTAACTGGAAGCATTAAAATATACCATGAATAATGGAGGGGAAGGAGAAAGAAAAAAAAAAGTTTTTCTAAATAGTATTAATTCCATTCACTTATGGACAAACTTATCTTTGCCATATCATTACTACTTATCCTTGGTTAGTCCCCAAAGAGTGAGCAAGTGAGTGTGTTTATATATTTTGGAAAATAGGGATTTTTGGTGAGGAGGCATTCTTTCTTCTCTCCTTATCTAACTCCTCTCCTAGAAGACAGAAACCCTGCACGGAAGAAGCGGTAGTCGGCACCTGTATAAAAGAACTAAGGGATAGCCACATTCCAGCCTTATTTCATTGTATTACACCTAATTGGTTCAATCCTGACCCAAGAAAAGACAATATTTAAATAGGTTACGAAGGTAGAAGTACACCGCCCAAATATTTGGTCTTTACTCTCCTATCCGACGATTTATGTGAACAAAATATTTTAGGAAGCAAACAGAAAAAACTGAGACTTAAGGAGCTTGTCACATGCTTCCTACATTGCTTGGTCATTCCTGGTCATGGAAGAAGAAGTACTTAATTTTTGAATAAACTCATCCTGTCTTCTGAAGATAATGGATTCAAATGTCAACATGACAGTAACTGAACATTGGTTATAACTAGTTGATCAGCTATGTTTTTCATAAAGGGAAGCCCAGAATATTTATATACACTACCTAAAACCCCGATCAACATATACGTGAAGTTAGGGATGCTAAACCACGTTCAGTATCTGTCACTGGAAGGTTTCTTTTTCCTACTAATGCTAGGTGACCTTAATCCACCCGTCATTCATTCACTCATTGGAATTAGAACCACCATATTCAATTAAACCATCTGACCTAATAACCTATTCATCAAAAGTAGAGAATGAATGAGGAATAGCCTTTGATCGATTCTTATTATTTATAAGTAGAGTTCTAAGTGTCTTTTCTTCCTTTTATAAAGTAAACACTAAGAGCCACATCATTGTGCTGACCACTGGGGAAGGAAAACATCATTACTTTGAAGGAAATTATAGACTGGGAAATGTACAGATTTATAAATGACTATTAAAGTGCCCAAAGAGAAGTAAAAAGAAAATTCTAGAGGAGAAGGAGGAGGGTTAATTCATCCAGAAGAAACTGGGGTAAGGCCTCACAGTCTTGATAGACCTTAAGGAGTAAGATTTTACAAGGTAGCAATTGGGGGATAAGAATGAATACTTTAGAAAATAAGGGAAGTAATCCATGGTTTGAATATAAGATAGGCCATGAGACCGGAAAGGTAGGCTGAGTTCAGACTGTGGAAGAGGTGGATATTAAATTTGGATTACTTTGAGGTATCAAAAGTTTCTGATCAAGGGAGTAACATAATTTATAACTATATTCAGAAAAATAAATAGCAATAGTGTGGAGGATGCATGGGAAGAAAGAAATAAGAGGCCAGCGGTGGGAGGTTATAGAACACTATGGAATCAGACAGAAGGGCCCATACTTGAGAGACGCATAGAAGGTAGACTTAGATGGCTTAGCAGTATTCATAATTGACTGGGAAGAGGTGGCGGACAGAAGAAAGAACTGATTCCAGGCTTTACAGACTAGGAGATTTGGTAAATGGTGACGCATGAAGGGACACCATCGGTAAAACAGGTTTTGGGTGGAAACATAATGAATCCTTTCCTAGCCTTCTTGAATCTGAGTACCTAAGGGATATTCACAGAGAGATGTTTGATACGGCAGAAATATAAGGCTGAAGTTTGGGTTAAGAATTCAGGATTAGACTCTGGGATGGGGATTCATCTCTTGAAGTCATGGAAAGAGATGAGATTACGCAGGGGGAGCGGGGTGGGAAACAAAAACAGGGGCCGGCCCAGTGGCTCAGGCGGTTAGAGCTCCATGCTCCTAACGCCGAAGGCTGCCGGTTCAATTCCCACATGGGCCAGTGGGCTCTCAACCACAAGGTTGCCAGTTCGATTCCTCGACTCCCTCAAGGGATGGTGGGCTCCGCCCCCTGCAACTAAGATTGAACATGGCACCTTAAGCTGAGCTGCCTCCCGGATGGCTCAGTTGGTTAGAGTGCATCCTCTCAACCACAAGGTTGCCGGTTCAACTCCCGCAAGGGATGGTGGGCTGTGCTCTCTGCAACTAGCAACGGCAACTGGACCTGGAGCTGAGCTGCGCCCGACACAACTAAGACTGAAAGGTCAACAACTTGACTTGGAAAACAGGCCTGGAAGTACACACTGTTCCCCAATAAAGTCCTGTTCCCCTTCCCCAATAAAAAAAAATAAAAAAAAAAAAAACCAGGAGGGCAGAGAAAAAATCAGGAAGAGAAGTGGACAGGAACAGAAATCCTCTCAGACAAAAGGGAGCAAGAGAGACAGAAAAGTGAAACTCAAGCCAGTTAACTTTGTCTCCTGTAAATACCTCTGATATAAAGATTTAGGAGATGCAACATTAGACCATGTATTTCCATTACCTGTCTGCTCCCTGTCCCTGCTCATCTAGTTAGTTGAGATTCAGTCCAGTTCTCTAAAAATCAATTATGGATCCAAAGATTCAAACAATGTGTACCCAATGTATGCATTTGTCTCACTGAGTACTAACTTGTTAGCCCTGAGGAATACATGCTTACTTGTATACTTATTCCTAAAAGGATTTCTAGTGTCTCTACCATATTTCTCAGTGCTTCTTTCCAAAGATCCAGTTATGTAACTTCATGATTAAAGCCTTTCCCATGTTAAACCTGAAATTACGTTAACAATAACCATAACCTAGTTTCAAACTGGTTAGTTATTCCTTAACCTAAAGTAGACATAAATTTTAACAGTTTTATTGAAATGTTAGACAAAACTTCATAAAGTAATCTACACTGTTTCCAACATGGATAACGATACTGAAAAACAGCTATAAAACCAAGGGTAGTTGTATTTGTCACTCCTGAAGCAGTCCATAGAGTGACAAACAACTGCTTATTCATGAAGCTTAAAAGGCACCTAAAAAAGCCCGATCTTAGGGCACCCTCTCCCCTATCTTCCTAGACCATTAGCAATCAGGCAGCCCAGTGCCTGTGAAAGTGGGTTGGGGACTCAATTCTTTATATTAGGAGTTTTTTTCTCCACTCTGACCAGCCACAAAGAGACAGGCTTGTTCTTATCCATCTCTCACCAGGCATTTGTAAGAAAAAAGTCTCTCACCAGATCCTTACACATAATCAGCATTTTTGTTTGCTGCCATCCCAGTCATTTCCTACCTTAGGCCAGTTGCAACATGCACCAGCCTTTTGCACTGAATCGACATTGTGTGTGCTGGCGTGACATCAGCTGTCCTGCCCTAGCAGGGTCTGCGAGGAGGAGACTTACAATGGAGCTTTGAGTCACAACAAAGCCCCTTCCTCTCTATTTAAGATTTCTGACATTTTTTCCGTCCATTTAACATTCTTCTTCCCATTTAAATTTAATTTCTTTTTTTTTTTTTTGCTAAGACCATAAAGAAGGAAGAGGGAGTTGGCAGGACTAGAGGACTAAATATTGGGAGGATGGAGAGTTTAAGTTATAAAACTGCTTGGTGGTTACATCTCTTGCCAATTGGTTTCAGTATTAAAATAGAGCTAAAACTCATTCACAAAGAAGGGTTCTAGGTTTACAAACTTTTAAAAATTCTTTCTACATCCTCAAATAGATGGTCCCTAAACATTCAAGAACTTTTCTAGGCAGGAAAGCTCCACGAACAATGGGAAGAGACTGTCACCCCAAATATAACTGAGAATTAGGATGAGTTATTTAATTTTTCTCTCAGAAAGAATACTTCATACCATTACTTCAAAAATGAAGGGATTTGGGCCAAACATTTAGCTTTAAAAAATTCAGTTTTCCCATCTAGATGGAATCTAGGATAAATGATGGTTTTGCTTACCATCAGATATGTTTATTTCATTATGACTGTAGTAATAAAACATCCTCATGTACAAAGCCAGATATGCAGGAAAGTATGAGAAAACTGGAAAAATTTACCAGTTCTGCGGCCCCTGGATTGTGTTATAAGTCACCAGCATATGTAACTCATTTTCTAGTTAAGTAATTCCCTCTGGGGACCTGGTCTGCAATCCACACGAAGGATCAAATTTCATTAGCAGTCCTAGGAAAATGCAACTCTGTGCATTTGCAAGTCAAAAATCCTGAAGGCTACAGCTAGTCTGGCTATCTTCATTGATTTTTCCTGGGAGAAGATTTTCGCTGATAGAAAACATTTGTTGGAAGGCACAGATGAGGAAGTTGAGAAGAAGAGAAGGGATTCAGCTAGCAAAGAGACAACTAAGCCTCAGTCTTAACGTTAAACTCTGGCCTTAACACTCAGCCTGCAGCTGTGTCCAAGAGGAGAACGATTCAGCAGTAATTCCACACCCCACCCCCCCCAAGTAACAAATGACAAAAGACACAGGAAGACAAATTAAAAGGGCAAGCGTACAAAAACACATAATCCTACGGGCATCAAACTCTCTTCATTGCTAGATATCAATCTGATGCCCCGTGTGTGCTTGATTTCACATGAAATTGGGTTGGAGACTCATAAATCTTAGCATCTATGCAAATAATGAGATTTTTAATTAGCTCATTTAACTTGAATCAAAAGAAGTACTGACCACATGTTCGCCACTACTCAAACCGTCTAGATTTGAAAACCGGCTTAGTTTATTTACTTGAATTGGCTTTCTCAAGTTTTAAACCCTCCCAAATCCTTACCTTGGTTTGAGTTGGTTCGCCTTTCTCAAACATCATCTTAAGTCTGTTCAGCGGAACACTGTATTTCTCTATTTTGTTTGCAGCTTCTGTGTGTTCACTGATTTCAGGTTTTCCTACTTCATGCCTGGACTCTCCCAGACAATTTTCCATTTTTTTACTTTCTGTTGAGTGGTCTTGAAGATGCTCACTGTCCTCGATGCGGGGATACGGATGCTGAATAAGGGCTTCAGGAGGGGATCCAAGTCTAGGTCTGGGGTGGACTCGTTCGTCCCGGTTAGCTTCAGCCCCAGGGGCAGAGGGGCTTACCACTTCAGCAGAAGGACGGTCGTCTCTGTGCCTGACCTCAGGGCTGCTGTTTCGCAGCGAGTCGGGGGGAGACTCGGCTCCCGGCACCGGGTTCTCCCACTTCTTCTTTAACACAGTCAGGATCCCCCTTCTAAAGTGCTGGGGGAGATTTTCAGTGTTCTAGAAGAACAAGAAGTAAGTGCCAGTTATAACTTGCCTGCTGAAACATTCAAACATGTTGTTCTTTGTAAAATGAAAGTTAAACTCCAAGCTGCTCCAGGTCCACTGGCGTTTCAGACAGCTGTGAACAGTTACAGCCCTGCCACATGGAGAAGGCACCCACCCCAGGAGAGGGAGAGGGGAAGAGAGAAAAAGTCAGGAGCTGAAGCAGGAAGTGATAAAACAGGATAGCCTTATAAGGACAAAATGAGAAGAAAGGAGAGCCCAGATCTAATGATGGTTCCACTGGAGACAAGAGATTTTTATCCAAAGATTAATGGAAAAGAAAAAGCAAAATACCAGGTACTTTAAATACTGTAAATATGCATTAATAAAAGTTCATCATTACATGTTTCCAAATTACATGGCGAATCCCTTTTTTTCTTTAAAACAAGACAAAGATGCAGTATAGCTGAGTCTACATAATACACTAACTGGATAGTAGCATCAAGGATTGAAACTATTTGTTCACAGTTCAAAAAGTTATCAGCTTTTACATGTATTTGCATAAATGACATTTCATTATATCTGACACAATTTACATGCATATAAACAAATTTTATTTTTACATAAGAATCTAATTCTCTTCCTGCTCTTCCCTGCAGGTACAGATTCTCAGTTATCAGAAAATTCACTATTTTACAGATCCTTGGATTAAAAAATATCCAGGCTTCATATGAAAACACCACCACCACCTACTCTCTTGATTGAAGAGCACATTTACACATCAAAGAGAGTTCACCTGGGTCAAAATGGAATTAATTTCTACATATAAGACACATAGAAAACAACCTGGAAACTGTCAATGTTGTTCCACAATAATATAGGAAACATGCTTGTTTAAATAAAATTTAATGTCCCATCCTTGGAAAGTACTCCTAATTAGAACAGCACCAGCTTCCCAACAAGCCACCAACTCCAAGACTGCCTTCTTGCCCTCCATTCTCATAGTCTTTGACTCACTGGTCTTTCCACTAAGAAAGAAGACAGCCACCTAGGACTCAAAGACTTTGGGGCGTTAAACAGGATTAGCAGCTACATTGGGAATTGACTCTCACCCTATTACTCTTCTGAATATACTCCGAGAGCCACTTCATCAAGTAGCTGCAAGGCTTGGGGAAAACAAGTTACAGGAGAAAACCTGCTTGATTTTAGTGTTTAAATATTAGCTGACAAGATTCACTGGGGGAAGCATGTATGGGTCAGAGATAGAAGAAGCATGAAAAGTTTTCTTATTGGAAAAGAGAAAATGAAAAAAACCAGTTCCGGAAGCTGGTGCGACCTTAACTGCCAGCAGCACTCTTGGCTCTGCGCTCCCCCTGCCACACAATGGATGAGTCATCTGGGTCTCCGACTTTACCTGCCCTGCCCTTGCCCTGCCCAAACAGGAGCCCTGAGAATCAAAGGGGCATTTTGCCTTGGTAACTGGACACTGCTTTTCTCATAAGATACTTGTGAGTGGAAAAAAGCAAATTTTAAAACAGCATGATCCCATTTTATAATACACACATGTATTTATAAATATTTATAAATATTTGAAATATTTATAAATATAAGCGTAGGAAAGTTATTCTGGAAGGATGTTAGGGGGTTACCTTTGACTCATGGATTGCGGCATTTGTACTTTCTGTTCCTTTTTACAATATGGATTCACTATATAATAAAAACTCAATACAAAAATCAAATTATACATCGTCCTCATATCACAAAGAAAGCTTCTACAGAATATTAAACACTTTTGATGTTACTGTAAGCGGCTTGGAAATTGTCATTTCTACTTTACATGTGATGACCAGAAAGAGAGGGATGTGTGATAGAATACAAGCAGTGTCCCAAACAAGGGCCTGGGTGGAGAACATCCCTTAGGGGACATTTTAACAAGGACTAAATGTGCTTTTTTATTAAAAGGGAGCTCGTAAGCATACAAGTTCAAAAGTGCTGGAGAAGGGACACAAAGAGGAAGGGCAGGGCTGTGTGGTCTGACAGCATGAAAGGCCCTAAACCCTGACATCACTCCTGGAAGCAGCACCCAAGCTGTGCCAGTGGCCCATGTTTTTAGGACCCGAGGCAAGTAAACATGGGGGAGAAGCAGTGGCTACAGTCTTTCCGGGGAAGAAAGAGAAGCAAGAAGGTACAGAACAAAAGGGATAGCTAAAAGCGGTTTGGGCAGCACAGCGAAAAGAGTATTGGGCTGAGATAGCTGGGGTTATCATCGGAAAATGGACTATGGGCCACTTTTCTTTTCTTCTCTTTATCTGCATTTTCTATAATGAACATGTATTACTTGTATAATCCAGCTCCATCCAGCCAAGTGACATTTGGCAATTTTCTTCATTTCTGGAAACTACCATACAAGGTTACTGTGGAGAATAAATAAATGAGACTATATTAAAGCATGTAGTGTAGTATTTGACACAAATAGGCCTATTTAATAAATGTTATTAAATAGGGTGATCCTCCCTATTCCTCCAGCTATACTTCACGATGGTGATCACCCACAGTATCCAGTCATCTCCCCAAAACTTGGGTTGTCGTCTCTTCCTGTTCTGTCTACTCTTTCTAGAGTCTCTACTGTTCTACAGTTGGAGGTGGGGACATAAAATAAGGTGAAATTCTAGTTGATGTCATTTGTATCAAGGTTTTAATTTTCCAAGTATTTTCCTAGAATAAAGCAGTGGGACGTGAAGGGGGCTGCAAGTTTTCAAGGGCTCAATTGGTTGCCACACAACCACAGCCCCCTTTCTCAATGACACCCAGTAAAGGCTGAGAATCTCGGCAGATTTGCCTCTGGACCAGGACGTGTTGCCTGAATCCAGATCAGACACACCAATGTCCTTTCTGCAGGAGCATCTGACTTGGAATTGGGATGAATCCCCGCTCTGTCACTCTGAGATGTATGACCTTGGATGAGTCCCTTGGTTTTTTTGGGGTCTTAGTTATCTATCACACCTGTAAAACAAAGAGGCTGGGTCAAATGAGCATTAATGTCGAAATCTTGGCAGGAGAATTTTCATCTTAAAAGCAGGAGGAAGTTTGGTAGCAGACATTAATGGTGCTGGAAATATGGACTACCTGGATATATGTAGGCTCCAAGGAAGGAAAGAAATTCCTAGGCTGAGAGCTTCTCAGAAAAGTGGTAGGCAATCATTATGGAGATGAGTGCCCAAACAGCACAGATTTCAAGAAGTGGCATATTCGATGCTTGAAGGGAACCTGAATATATAACTGATGATGGTATTAATGGCCTGCGTTTCTGTGTCCTAGGTGTAAGTGGAAGAGGAAGAGAAAAAAAGGAATAAATTTCTGGGAATCCCCGCTATCATATAACCCGATTTCACTATTTGCAAAAGAAACAAATTTACCCACTGGCTCCTGAATGTTTCTCTAACTTGCTTTCCGCCGTAGAATGTTAAGTATTCTTTCACCTGGTCAGTCACTTCTATAAATTTATAAGGACATTTCTCCCTGTTCTTCAGGAGACAATTTAAACTTCTAACAAGTCTAGTGGATCTTAAAAGCAACCCTCTGTCATTAGTGGAAAAACTGGTGAGATCTGAATAAAATCTGTAGTTTAGTTAATAGTGTTGCACCAACGTCAATTTCTTAAGTTTTGCTAGCAGAGGTACCATAGTTATATAAAATGTTAACACTAGGGGAAGCTAGGTGGGTGGAGGTGTATGGGAGCTCTCTGTACTATCTTAGTAACTCTACTGTCAATCCAAAATTATTTCGAAATAAAAAGTTTGTTAAAAATATAGTAACCTGCCCTCAACTTTATGTCTTCCTCTGGCTCTTGCTGTCTCTTGAATTTCATAGTCAAGGGTCTTGAAAGCAGTCTGCAGTTGCTATTTCCACTGGATCACTTTCCATTCACTCTAATTCTACCACAAAAACACTTCTGAAGTAGCTGCCATCAAGATCACAAATTACGTCTTTAAAATTTCCATTTCATTATCTTATTTTCAACTTATTATTTTTCTCCATTACAAAAATAATAAAAAAAACCTTATTGAGATAAAAAAAAGTCACAATCAATATAAGAGTGTATACATGCCTTGAATATAGGCTATAATTTCCCCTATTTGACACCCCCACCGCTCCTAACCAAGATATCCACAGCTAACAGTTCGGGGCATACGCTCTCAGTTTTCCCCCTATTTTTATACACTACGTTTTTCCCCTACAAAATCGTATTGTACTTGCTGTTCTGCACCTTGCTTAGTCATTTCATGTGCTTTTGCTATCTTTCCATGTGAATACATAAAATCCTAACCACATAGTATAATATCATATGTAATATTTTATACATCATAGTGGATGTAGATACCATAATTCACCATCCCCCACTGATGAATATCTGCATTATTTCAATTTTTTCAGTATTACAAAAAAATCCTGCAATAAATATCTGTTTAAGTTTATTTTATTTCACTTGTGAATTTTTCTCAATGGTGATTCCTAGAAGTAGAAATGCTGGATCCATGGGTGTGAAACATATTTACGATTTTAATAGATATTGCCTAGTTGGCTTCTCACTAAATGTTGAGAGTTCCTGTTTCTGCACATACTGAATATTATCCATTAAGTACACCTGCCACTTGTTTAGATTACAATTTATATCTCATGATTTCTTTAATGTACATGTCTTTGACTGTTAGCAAGGCTGAGCATTTTTTTCTTGTTCATTGTTTCTTCTTTAATTACCTATCCCACATCCCTTGACCTCAACTGCCAATGGACACTTCTGCTTTATTTGATATGTCTATGACATCTGACATTACTGACCACTTCCCGCTTCCCTCCTTCCCTGGTTTATGTGACACCGCCTTTTCCTAGATTTCTTCCCATTTCTCTGGCCACTCCTCAGTTTTCTTTACCGGTTCTCTTCCTCTGTCTCTCCCTTCCATCGTCCTCTTCTTTGCTCACTGTTCATCTTCTCTGTGGATGATCTGGGCTCACCCCCCAGCTGTCTGTTGATGACTCATATCTCTCCTTACCTATCTCTCCTTACCTATCTCCTTACCTATCAATTTTACCTGGAAATCCTATAGGTATCTTAAAACTCATCCTTGTCTAAGGCTGAAGTCTTCCCTCTCTTCCCTTCATTCCTCACTCTAATCTGTTTCTTTTCCTGAATTCTCCATCTTAGTGAAGGTGACAATTACCTTTTCAACTGTCAAATGTGCCTGTTCTCTTATACCTGTTGTGTATGTGCTGCTCCTTCTGCCCCTGCGTTACCTCCTTTTTAAAGCTTCCTATTTGTGGCTCAGGAAGGCACCACTTCTTCTGGGAAGCCTTCCTTGACATGGCACAACCCAGGTTATGAGTCCCTCCTAAATTCTCCTCCAGCACCTTGAGTGTTTCTTTAGTATGGTACTTAGCACACTGGGATTATAAACTATATTTTCCAAATTCTGAACAGTCCCTTAAAAACAGGGACCACCACATCATATTCCTCTGTATCGTCAGCACCTGGCACTGAAGAGACGCTCCATAAATGTTTGTCTAATCTCGTGGTGTCAACTCTATGATCCCACTGTCTTGCTCCTCCAATCAGGCCTTTATTTCACCACTTACAAACAGCACAAGGTCACCAGTGGCCCTCATGCTGCCAAACCCTAGTGGTCAATCTCAGCCTATCTGTTTGTCTCTGTTGAGAACTCTCCTTTTAGAATCACTTTATTGACTTAACTTCTGGAATTCTCTTATTTCAGTGCTCTTTCACCAGTTGCTCTCTCTTGGTCTCCTTTGCTGGTTCCTCCTTATCTCTCTAACCTTTAAACACCAAGGTGCCCTTGAGCTCAGTCCGCAGACCTTTTCTCTGGCTGCACTCACTCCCTAGGTAATCTCATGCATTTTGTGTCTCTAAATACCACATACACGTATCTCATTTCATATCCAGCCCGATCTCTTCCAATTTCAGATTTGTACATCCAAGTTCCTATTTGACACCTCCGCTTAGAAGTCTTAATAAAGAATTTTATATTCAATATGTCCAAAACTGAGCTTCCAATATTTCCCCTTCTCTAAACCTGCTTTTACTGCACTCTTCCCCATCTCAATTAATGGCATTTTCCCAGGTGTTTGCTCCAAAAACACTGTTGCCGTTCTTACTTCTTCTCTTTCTCTTTACCTTTAGTGTAAATCCTGACCACTTCTCATCACCCACGTGGCTGCTACTCCAGTCCAATCCATTATCATCTCTTGTCTAAATCACTGCAATTGTCTCGTAATTGGTCTCCATGCTTCTGCCACTGTAGCTCTGGTCTCTTTCTCCTCTTTTAAAAATTTAAGCCATATCGTATCACACTCCTTTGCACACCAATCCTCCAAAGGTCCCCATTGATCAGGGTAAAGCCTAGGTCCTCACAACGGTCCTCTATGACCTTGCTTTTCCTCAAACCTACTAGGAATGTTTCTGCCTCAGGGCATTTGCGTGTGCTCTGAGTTTTGCCTGGCTCTTGTCCTCAGATCTCTGCTCAAATGTCTTCTTGACCACCCTATAGTGTCTCTCTTATCTGACATGTTTCACAGTTCTGATCACCCCCTGACACAATATCTTTATTGTCGTCTCTCCCACTGGAATGTCAACTTCATGGTGGCAGAGAATGTCAACTCCGTATTAATGTCCAAAACAGAGCTTGGCATGTAGGAGGTTTTCTGTGAATACTTGCTAAATGAATGAGTGAAAGGAAAGAAGGAAGGAGGAAGGGGGGAAAATAACAGGTGAGAGAGAGAAGGAAGAAAGCAGCAGTTGAGTGAAATGATGATAGCTTTTTCTTACAAGGGGATCCATTTTTGAATTATAGGAAAATTAAACTAAGGACCCAGTCAGCATGACCCGCTTAGAGAGAACAAATTGACAGGGGCATGTAATGTACTAATTTAAATAGGTTAGGTACTGAAAACTGCCAGGAGGATGTTTTTGTAATGCCAGTCAAATGAAAGGATTATTGCCCAAACATGTGAGGTTTTTTTCCTAATAAGATTAAGTCAAGTAAGATTTCAAAAAACTACAGCATCCAGCCCAGCTGGAAGTTAGCTGGCAGGGAGAGTAGAGAATGGGTACAAGAAGAGAGCTTGTTCTGAGGTTTTAGCCTTTGATGAATCCTGCAGCTAAGAAACTTGCTAACTAGACTGGGTCAAGAAGTTTGTTTTAAACAAAGAACCCAGAAGATGACACCAGCTGCACAGCTGCTACCATTTAAACGCAAAGATACAGAAATTCTGGTTGTTTGATTCGGAAAACATGGATGGCAGCCTCGGAAGCCTTGTATCCTAATTTCAGTAGAAGTTGTAAGCCATTTTACTAACTTCAGGCAAAGCACTTAGCCTTCGGTCCCTCACTCCATTCAGGAAAGAAAAAGTGGTTCCAAAAGGGAACCTAGTGAAAAAAGTAGATTCCCTGCACTTAAGGCAAGTTGTCCTGGCTAAATGGCTCACACATCAGATCAGCTGGCACATGTGCCTGGCTAGGATCACGTGCAGCCCAAGCCCCCACAGAGGCTGCAGGAGGCTGGGCCACACAGGCTCCGCTCCGAAGTCCCACACGCCCAGGGCTTCCGAATACTTACATTTCTCCTCTTCTCCGTGTTTGCTTCTTCCGCTGCTTTCTGGTACCTTCAGAGAAGGGAGAGGGGGCAGAAAATGTCCTCAAATTAAACTTATATTTTTACTCTTTCAATCTTTAAGAAAACCACTTCTGCATACTTAGTTCTGCTAGCAATTGTCTTTAATCAACTCTATTCGAAGAAGCAGAGACTCAGAGCAGCCAGCCCTCAGTTCCAGTCATCTGCTCTGATACAACAGAAAGATTCAAGTTGATGAGGTCAACTGCTGGGAAACAACTGGGTAGAACAGAAAGTCTGGGGTTTATGTCCCAGTTTCATCACTTATTGACTATTATGTCTGGCCAGGAACTTAACCTCTCTAAGCCTCCGTTTCCTTATCTAGAAAATAGCTTTATATATCTACTTTCAGAGTTGCTGGGAAGATTGAATGAGACAATGTGTGTAAAAACGCTTTGGGATTAGTCAAAGAATGTAGCATTGCATTAATCCTAGAATGCATATTTCCCCCATGCTAATGCTTCTGAAATTTTCAATTCAACCAAACACATGATGGAGAGGTAGTCATATTGCCTGTACACGTGTGAATTTAGTCTAAGTTGTTGGAATTGTCAGTTTAGTTCAGTAAAATGTATCTGATGGTACTACACGTTTTAGATACTAACTAAAATATCTTTAAAGAGATTACACTATGATTTGGCATTTAAAAAAAATGTATTTTACTTTTTTTTATGTACATATAAGTGCTATGTGAGAAAAGTTTATGTGGTAAGCAAGCATTGGTCCTTTTCATTAGCAATATTTTTTCTTAGCGATGCATAAAATAGTGGCACAGCCTCCATTTGACGGCATCTTATATTTGATAAACAGGCATATATAATTGTATTATTTTAATTTTCTTACTTCTTTTCTTATTTAATTTTATCATTTTTAGTACTTGGATCAGAAGATCCCTGAGAAACAAGTGAAGTCCCAAGGCTTTTCAGGGGGAATCAAGTTATCTCCATTTGAAGACAAAGGAGGCCTGAGAGGTCCAGGCTGCCGCAAATCGCCAAGACTGCCCAGAACAACCCTCCCCCGGCTTCCTCAGGGCGCCCGAGTCTAGCGTTAAAGATGGTGGCATCCCTCAGCGAATCCCCAGCATGTGTCTCTCCTTGGGCCTGCACACCTAGAACTCGATTAGCATCAATCTGACTCTAGAAAAGGGCACATTTAAAGGGCGTGTTCTGTCTTAAGGTAGAATTTCAGAATTCACGAGACATTTGGGGAGGGAAAAGGAAATGAGAAAAAAAGAAAAAGCGCAGAATGGGAAAGGGCCCATTTCTCTACCAAAACCAACTTTCAATTCCTTCAGAAGCTCAGAACTTTCTTAGTGTGTGTGTGTTAAATAAATACCATAACTTCAACCAAAATGGAAGCCAGAGAAAAATCGTGATTCTGGCAGCACTGTTTACCTGCTATGTAACCTGAGTTATATCACTTCATTTACTGGCCTCATCTCCAAAAGTAAGTCATTATGTGAGAGGATTTCAAAGGTTCTTCCATTCCTATCACGGTTTAAATATTAACAATAAGATGTTAATAAGTGTCTCCTTCACCAGGTTGTGTATTATTCCACAACTGAGCAGAGCTTTCTAATAGGGTAAGGTCAAAAACCTTCCAAAATGTTCTGGAATTTCATTGACCATAAATAGGTGATGGAAGAAAATGGGATTAGAAGTGCTATAAGTAAATAGCTGGAAAGATATTTGCAACTTATATTACAGACCAAAGGCTAATTTCCCTAAAATACAAATAATTCTTGAAAATCAATAAGAAAATGACAAATAATAGAGAAATGAGCATGGATATAAACACACAGTTCACAGAATAGAATATCAAAAGGCTCTTAAATGAACAAAAAGGATGTTCAATCTCAAAATGAAAATTCAAACACTAAGAATGTTTTATACCCATCAAGTAGGAAAATATATATATTTTAAAAAGCTAATATACTAAAGGTAAATTATTAACACCTCTACGAAAGGTATTTTGTCAATTTTACAAAAATTACAAAAGCATAAATGTTATGAGTCATCAATTGTTTCCAGAATTTATTCTATTGATCTACTCACACAAGCAAAAATGACACTTACGTTAGAGTATTTGTCACAGCATTAATTGCAAAAGCAAAAGACTGAAAACAACCTGAGTGTCCATTTGTAGAGGACTGGTAAATAAATTATAACGTATTCATGTAATGGAATATTATGCAGCAAATAAAAAGAACAAAAGGATAGTGGTGATGGTTGCACAACAATCTAAGTGTTTGTTCTTAATGCCACTGAACTGTATACTTAAAAATGGTTAAAATGGTAAATTATATATGATGTATATTTTACCACAATTTAAGAAAAATTGTAGTATTGGCATAAAGACAGACATACAGATCTATGGAATGGAATACAGAGTCCAGAAATAAACCCTCACATATATGGTCAAAGGATTTTGACAAGGATGCCAAGACCATCTAATAAGGACAGTCTTTTCCATAAATGATGTTGGGAAAACTATATATCCACGTGCGAAAAATGAAGATGGGCCCTTTACACCATATACAAAAATTAAGTAAAAATAGATTAAAGACCCAAGCTAAAACTATAAAAGTCTTAGGAAAAAACAGTGACACAGCTTTGGGACCCTGGATTTAGTAACAACTTCTTGAAATGACACCAAAAGCATAGGCAACAGAAGAAAATACAGATAAATTAGACTTCAACAAAATCTGTGCATCAAAGGACACCATCCATAGAGAGAAAAGGCAACACATGGAGTGGAAGAAAATATTTGCAGATCATGTACCTGATAAGGTTTAACATCCAAAATATACAAAATTTTAAAAATAACAAATACAGGATAATATCGTGTATACTATTCTGCATCTTTCTCCATTTTAGAACAGCTGAAGTTTGCATTCAAGAAATGTGTTCTGGGTGGCTGAATGGCTCAGTTGGTTAGAGCGTGAGCTCTGAACAACAGGATTGCCGGTTCAACTCCCGCATGGGATGCTGGGCTGCACCCCCTGCAACTAAAGATTGAAAACGGCTTCAAACTGGGGTGTCTGAGCTGAGCTGCGCCCTCCACAACTAGATTGAAGGACAATGACTTGGAGCTGATGGGCCCTGGAGAAACACACTGTTCCCCAACTAAAAAAAAAAAAAGAAGAAAGAAAAAAATATGTTCTGAGCACTAGAGAAAAAGTAATGAAACAACCAAAAGAGAGACATAGTTCCTGCTCTCAGACAGCTTACAGTTTAAACATTAAACACGTAAGCACATAAATATATATATATATATACGTATATTTACACATATATATGCATATACACATACATACACACACATATAGTGATAAATTCTTCAAAGAAAAAAACAAAGTAGTAGTATCAAATAACCTAACAAAGGAACCAAACTGAGAAGGCAGGGGGTGGAATGAGTGGTGAGCGTGTGTGTGTGTGTGTGTGTGTGTGTGTGTGTGTGTGTGTATGAAGGAAAGCCTCACTTGAGGAAATGACCTTTAGACTGAGATCTGAAGTTTGACCAGGAGTAAGCCAGGCAAAACGAGGCAGAAAAGCATTCCAGGCATAGAAAAATAGCACTTGCAAAGTCCCCAAGGCAGGAGAGGGTCTCATGTTTATAAGGTACACAAAGAATTCCAGTGTTGCTGAAGTCCACCGAGAAAGGAAGAGGCAGGAGTGGATGCTGGGAGGCAGGGGCTTTGCAGGCCAGGCTAAGGGTTTTGAACTTAATCTTAGGTACAATGGATGGTCATTGATCCAATTCATGTTTTAAAAGAGCGCTTTGGATGCTGTGTGGAGAATGGACTGGAAGGGGCCGAGAACGGAGGTGGCATTAGTGAGAAATGATGTTGGCGTGGCCCAGGGTGGTGGCACTGGTGATAAAGAAAAGGGAATACATTTGAGGTAGAATCAACGGGACTGGTAATGAGGGGATGGGGAAGAAAAAGACCAGCACGATTCCCAGGTTTCTGGCAGCTGAGTCAATGGAAGTATTGTTTACTGAAATGGGGAATTCTGAAGAAGGAGCAAATTTGTGATAGGGAAGATGAAGAGGTCGGTGTCAGCCCTGTTAAATAAAACATCCATTTGGTGGTGACAGTGATCAGATACATGTGTCTAGAGCCCGGAAGAGCGATCTGAGGCAATACTGTAAACTGAGGACTTGTCTGTCCAGGGATGGTATGAAAGCATGGGCATATGTGGTATCGTCTACAAAGAGGCAGAGCGCGAGGAAAGGCCAGGAACTCAGGCCTGGAGACTAACATTTAGCAGTCAGAAGAGGTGATAAGAGAGAATGACAAGGAACATACAGAGAGGTAGGAGGAAAGCCAGGAGACTGCCAGAGAAGTCAAGAGAAGAAAAACTGTGGGAAGGAAGAAATGGTGCAAGGTCATGTAAGATAAAGGTGAACAAACATCTCCTGGATTTAGCAACACGGAAGGCTTTGGGAACCCTGACAAGCCTTTTCCATTATAAATATAATTAATTCACCCATACTCCTTTTTAATGGGCGTTTTGGGCGTTTCTAGTTTTCCACCATTACAAATAGTGCTTTGGTGAATATCCTTGTACATATGTGTATGTATTTTTCCCCACTTGTACTCATATATCTGTTTGAGAGAGTTCTTAAAAATGGAAATGCCGAAACACAGTGGATTATAGCTAGAAAGAAACTTAAAACTGGCCTTTAACCTATATTTTCACAACCCTAGTTTAATCATCTACAGTATACGAGTATTACAGCAATAATACAATATATGAAAACTGCAGCCAATCCGCAGACAGGTTTATTCTTAGTCAATTATTCTCCAAGGCAAGATATTTACACTGTGGTTAGTGGGGTAAATAAGCTCAGAAGTGCCCTTTACTACCGTAACAGAAACACAGATTCAAAGAAAGAAGATCACATTAGTTTTCATCTTCAGTCCTGCCCTGGTAGCTTGGAGGCATCTGTAAGACGCTGGTGTCGGAAGGGATGGCTGTCTTGAACTGTGTTTTGAAACTCCCACTCAAATCTCCCCACCCCTTATTTGTAATGAAGTATTTGCTAAGCAGTAGTAGATACACAGGGAGACAGGTTCTACATCACTGCTTTCTTCCAAGTCAGGTGGTTGGCACTTTTACATTTTGTCCCCTCAGAATGCTGAGACACTAAGGTGCAATACTTCTGACTTCAGTGTTAGAACAGGATTCTGACTTCAGACTTTCTTCAAAGGCACTCAGAGCAACGAGCATTATTATGACACAAAATGTGAAGGTCCCTGATTTGGGGAAGGGGGGAAAAGCATTTTGAAGATCCAAATTTGAGGGGGAAAATATTTGCAGTGAGATTTCTATCATTCAAATCTTATCCCTCTTCCCTTCCAAGATTTTTGGTCCTCCAGTTTCCTCTTTTCCACATACATAATTTAATCTTGCAACTGCTCATGAATGCTCAGCTGTGAGGCAGGCAGCTGATGGAGGATGCCGAAATTATCTGGGGAGTAATAACAGTGTCTCCAACTTTTGTAAAGCCAGAAAGCGGAGTTCCTGAGCCATGACTCTTGCTGGTGTGCCCTCAAATACAGCAAAGGGAACACAGCCAAAAAAGTGAAAATGGAAACTCCCCAGTTTGAGGCAATGTATTTTCTTCTGAAACAATGTCACCACTAAAATGTTACAGAGAAGCAAAGAAGTTAACCAGGGAGATCTGAGGGCCAGTTTTTTTCTTAATGAAGGAAGAACAGTCACAGAAAACTAAATACTAATATAAACTCTGTTCTTTCTGGGGCTATAGAGTGGGTAAAGTTATAATAAAAGTGGGAAGAGGTGTGACATGGCGAAAGGCGCAACAGGTGGGGGAAGAGGTGTGGGGGTTGGGTCCTGCCTCTATCTTGGGGTGTGATCTTCAGTCATAATTGGGAGACATCAAGTTCACTATCTGGTAGAAGAATGGGGCAAAGGTTAGCCAGGTCAGTGGTTTTTAAACTCTTTTCCCTGCAGAATCCTCTTTTCAAATTATATCTTATTTAGAATCTTACATATAAAAGGCATCAAAGCCCAAGGACTGGGGTGAAAGGGCTCAGGCTCAGGCTTTAAATCTTCCTATTTTCCCAGAACTGTCCCCTGAGGTTTTCCTGAAAAAACTCAATTAAGATAGTTTGAAAACCACTGGACGAGATTCCTTTTAATTCCAAAAATACATCAGTCAAAAGGAAGCTTCTGCAAAGCAACCAAATTCCACGGAAAGAGTCAAATTTTAATCAAGCAAAGGATTATGTCATGTTGAAGTCCACAGTGAGTGAAACCAAAGCTAGCTGTTCAAATTGATCCATCGATAGGTCCTTCCTTTCCTCAAATGTAATGATTTATACAGCATAGAAGCTTAGTAAAAGAGAAGTCTGGAGCTATAAAGTAGTCATGAGACACAAATTCTGATGCTAGAAAAATTACTCTCATGTACATATAAATGTAAAATGTATTGTTAATAACTAGAAAGTAAAGCCGAGCTAAACCTACAAATATCAGCCAGCTTAAGTTGCCTCCAAATTTTATATTAGTCTCTGATCAGAAACCTTCTAAGGGTTCCTACAGGCTCTCAATTGGGCTTCTTTAGGATTTACTAATTCCAAACCCCATAATAGAGAGTGTTTCAAAAGAAGAGAAAATCATGTCACTTGTATTAGAAGTAGGTATTCTGCGTATGCCTTATGGAACACCGTCCTGCAGTCTGCTTTGGGAACCCACCGTAAGTGAACCCTAAAAGCCGTAAGCAATATCAGCAGTATGTCTCCTGGAGTATGAAAGCTGGAGGAGAAATCCAGGAGGACTCTCTGATTTTCACTGTCTTAAGAGCACATTATCATGCCCTGTCTTACTTCTGTGCCTTGGCTCCTATGGTTCTCTTTTCTCAGCAATGTTGCCCCCATTTTCCCAACCTGTCAATACAATTTTAGTCATCTTTCCAAACCAGTTCAATGTGCGAGGATATATGCATCCAAAGAAAAATACTAGACAAAACAAGTTAAAATATTAACATGGGCATGTTACTCTTTACACCTCAGTTTTCTCAGCTATAAAACAGGGATAATGTCCTTCCCTCCTATAGTTTTTGTTAGGATTGGAAGTAATATCTATTTCTATCAATAGTCTAGCATAGTGCTTGGCACACTGAGTCTGACTCATGAGTTCAGGATTTACAGTTCTGCATAATTGCCATTTGCCCTTATAACCTTCATGGAGAAAAGACAGCCTACTGTGCTACTTGTATGAGAAGGTGATCGCGAAGATCCCTTTGCAAATTCTCTCGGAAAAATTATTGAGGCCCCTAAAATGAATAGCTTTTCTACTTTCCTAACTCTCCTCAGTGCTACTACAAGATTCAAATCCTCTATTTTGAGAATTGGCTGGGCTGGACAATGACAGCAAAAAGGAGGGAGAAAGCAACTGAGGAAGGGGTGAGAGTTTCTGACGTGACTGACCAAGTCAGGCAGGGAAGGAAGTGAAGCCAGGAAGGGGGTTGACATCCATGGCCTGGATGTCCTGGTTTGGCCAAAGAGCAGGGTCAGCGCGAGTAAGACAGTGGAACAAGTGGAAGCACAGAAGGATCTCATCAAAGAGTAGGTTTCCCAAATGCACATTTCAGAGATAATTCTGGGTGATGGTAAGGTTGGAACTGGATGCAGGGGCATGGGAGACAATGTACAGGTTGAAGAAATAGGGGGAGATCAAGAAATTATGAGTCCAGAGTATGAGACAGATCATTCACACGGACAAGTGATTCTTCACCGGGGGCACTACTGGCCGGGGGCCATTTGGAAAACTGTAGGAATCTTCTTGGGGTTTCTCCTCCACCTCTTTTTTTCTTTTTTTGGTTGTCACTGTGTCACTAGCATTTGGAGGAAGGCAAAATGATGAACATCTTGCACAAGGAACATCTGCCTCATCCAAATGCCAATAGCACCTCCACTGAGAAACACTGAGAAGGGAAGCGAGCTAGAAGCCAGTGTCCCCAGTGAAGGCAAGGAGCTAGTCTGGAGGCTGCTACCCCACTGCAAAGAAAGGGAGGGTGAGAGAGTATAGTACAGTTAGATGTGAGCCGCAAAGCACAAGTTTAGAACTTCAGAACCAGGCACAAAAAACAAGGAATGGGAAACAGTAGTGGAGATGTAGGGAGTAGCATCTCTGACTCCTGGCCCCAGAATATTTCAGGGAAACACATGCAGAAAAAAGCAGGCAACTACTACTCAGGCACAGAATGCGTGTCAAGGGAAAGCCAAGTCCAGTTGGAGAGAGGTGGGGCTAGAGAGGGTGAAAAGGGTAAGAATGTGGAGAAGTTTTCTGCAGAACAGGGAGTTTCCAAGTCCCATTAATCACATATCAACACTGTCTCAAATCTTTCCCTTCCTTTCCATTCCTGCTGCCCCCCACCCTCAATAGCTTTCACTTGGGTTCTCAAGAGAACCTCATGACTTGTCTCCGTGCTATCCATCTCTCACCTTTCCAGTATACTTTTTACACTGTTGCCAGAAGCATCTTTCTAAAAGGCAAGTCTGACCATGTCATTCTCCCTGCACAAAATCCTTCACTTGTTTCCACTGTTTATTTAACTGTTTCCACTGTTTATCCTAAACTTAGCATAGCATTCGAGGCCTTCCATCACCTGGCCCTAATTGTACTGTACCAGTCCCTTCTCCCTTTTGTATTTCTCCATGCCAGACTGCTTGCTTTCCTAGTCCCTTTATTCATGTTCAGCTTCCACAATCTTTTGCTTGAACCTATCATTCTGCTTTATGTTCAAGTTCATTGCTTTGAGTTCACAAGTCCATCTCTTCTATAACCAGTACTTCCAAAATTCCCCTGAAGGTGAAAATTACCTGGGATACTTGTTAAAATAAACAATTCCTGGGCCCCATCCCAGACACATGAACTCTGAATCTTCAGGGGCGGGGGGGAGCTGGGAAGCTATATAGGATGGTTTTAAAATATGTCCAAAAAAATCTTTGACACTCCTCCCATCAAAAAGTACAGTCAGGGCCGGCCCGGTGGCTCAGGCGGTTGGAGCTCTGTGCTCCTAACTCCAAAGGCTGCCAGTTCGATTCCCACATGGGCCAGTGGGCTCTCAACCACAAGGTTGCCAGTTCAATTCCTCGAGTCCCGCAAGGGGGCTCTGCCCCCTGCAACTAAGATGGAACATGGCACCTTGAGCTGAGCTGCCGCTGAGCTCCCAGATGGCTCAGTTGTTGGTTGGAACGCGGGCTCTCAACCAGAAGGTTGCCGGTTCGACTCCCGCAAGGGATGGTGGGCTGCGCCCCCTGCAACTAGTAACAGCAACTGGACCTGGAGCTGAGCTGTGCCCTCCACAACTAAGACTGAAAGGACAACAACTTGACTTGGAAAAAAGTCCTGGAAGTACACACTGTTCCCAAATAAAGTCCTGTTCCCCTTCCCCAATAAAATCTTTAAAAAAAAAAAAAAAAAAAGTACAGTCAAATTCCCCTCCCTCTGAATATGAGCCAGCCTCAGGGACTTAACTTCTGATGAAGAGCATGTGGCAAAAGTGCGGAACTTCTGAGGGTGAGGTCATAATAGACAACACCCCCCTGACCCTGACTCCCTTCCTCCTTTGCTCCCTCCCCCGCTCTGTGTCTGGATGCTTGCCCCGGGAATGCAGCCAATCAAGCCATGTGTAGGTGTTCCGACCAGGGCCTCCAGCTGAGAGCCCAGATGACTGCCAGCATGAACCACCTCACTGGTGAGGTCAGAGAGCCTTTAGGTCACTATGGCTCCCAGTCTTTGAGCTACCCTAACTGATGCTGAGGGGAGCAGAGGCAGGCAAGCCCTGATGAAACTGCAGCTTTATTAGCAAAATAAGTCTTGTCATTATTTTAAGCCACTACATTTTGGAGACTGTTTTTCACCCAGCACAGCTAACTGGAACACTATATTATTAGCAGGTACCTCATGGGATTCTTAAGATGAAGGAAGTTTGGGGACTTCCTCTACTATATAAACTATACTAAACTATGCTGTTAAGTTCCTTGAGGTCAGGGATTATGTCTTAACAGCTTTCCACATCTCGATCCCCTTTTTCCTGAAATATCTCTATTGATTTTCTTTTTTTGATAAGAATAATATATGTTTAACATACATAAATAAAAATGCATAATGTAGAATGCATAATATAAATATAAAATGCATAATATAAAATGCATAATGTAGAAAATAAAAGGGCCAGGCCGTTCTCATCCCACCTCCACTCCACCTTAAGCGATAACAAAGGTGAACAGTTTAGAAGGGCAGTGCTTTCCACATAGCAGGTGTTTGATGGATTTGTTATTGAAGAAAAGGTGACATTGTGATTACAGAAACCTTTATCGGTATTTAACGGTATCTTTGATACCGCTCCCAGAATTACTTTCTTCAAATCTTTACACCTTCCTTCCCTTAAATGTATTGTAGCTTCCTATGAATAGACTACTAGTGAGGTAAACCTACCACCTGCCCTAAGCTCGCCCCCACTATGGCATCTCTATTTGAGTGAAGTCGGTGTATTTGCTCTTCTGGTGTATTATTTACATATACCATTCCTTCAACGTTTGTTGAGTGTCAGCTATGTTCCAATCACCATGCTACACAGTAGGGATACAAAAGAAACAGGAAAGGGGCCCTCATGTCAAAGAACTCATGGTCCAGAGCAGGGGTCAGCAAACTTTTTCTTAAAGGGCCAGGTAGTAAATATTTTAGACATTGAGGGCCATATGGTCTGCAGCAACTCTGCTGCTGTAGCATGAAAGTAGCTGTAGACAATACATACACGGACATAGCTGTGTTCCAGTAAACCTTTATTTACTAAAATGCAGCCAGTGGGCTGTAGTTTGCCTATGTAGTTTGCAATGTTCAACAGAACTTTATTCAATGATGAAATGCTTCTGTGATGTCCAATATGGTAGCCACCCATAGCTAGCTCCATGTAGCTATGAGACACCTGAAATGTGGCTAGTGTAGGTGACGAATTGAATTTTAAATATTATTTCATTGTAATTCACTTAAATTTAAATAGCCATATATGTAATGGCTACCTACTGGACAATGCAGGCAGACAGAGCACCTTACGTTCCCTTCAACTAAATCAAAACTTGCCTCAAAACTCACCTCAGTCAGGAAGCCTTCCTGACTAGCTTCTGCCCATGATGGTCACTTTCTCTCTCTCTTCTTCTGTATCTAGTCCTTACTCCTATTCATTTTGGACTTGCTGGCATCTTGCTTAATAATTATGTTTCATGATTATCTTTTGTGTTTGCAGTTTTTTTCTTTTTCCAACTAAACAAAAATTCAAAGACAGAAAATGTGTGCCCTGGTGATCCTCCTCCTCCTTCCTGACAGTGCCTTGTATGGCCCTGGAAACCCATGAGGTGCTCAGTAAAGCCCTTGTACACGATGGACTTCCTTTGCTGATTTCCCTGACAGGTGGTGATGTTTGCTCAAGACAGATGGTCCTCTTGGATCAGAATCAGCACTTACTTGGAGAATATTTCTACAATAGCCGATGACTTGTTCTTGTTGACAAGAGAAAGTTCTTTGGCCGTGACCCTCAATGATAGTGAAGTCCATTGCTGTCTATTAAATGGAGTTGATTCCATCTTGTCTACAGATACTGAAATACCTATGTAATAAAGAAAGTCAGAACATTAGACACAGAAGAGGATTCTCCAGCATCCAAACACTAGCAGTGGTGTGGTGTAAGTGAGAGAGCAAAGTGCCGTAGGGCAGCAGACCACACTCCTCTACCAGTTCTCTCAAAAACTGTAACCTTGGTCAAATGATTCAATATCTTTGGGTTGTAGTTTCCTGTAAAATGAGAAGGTTAGACCAGATGATCGGTAAGATCCCTTCCAGTTCCATCATTTTATGACTGACCCTACTGTGCAAACATCAAGTGGCCTTTCCCTGAACTTAAGTCTGTTCCAAAGGTACATTTGGAGTGAAATGTTCCACTCTTCTGAGTTACCTCCCAGGGGAGGTACAATCAGCATCTCTGTAGACTCATGTCCAAATTAGGTTCTACCTACATCCAAGTTTCTTTTGGCTGCCCTCTCTCCCCAAGCTCTGCAGCACTGACCACTTGTTGTTGGGGAGATAGCTAGGAACACAGCATGGGATAACACAAAGAAATGAGGGCTTTAAGGCAAGCTAGACTTTAGATGAAATTGTAACTATTACCTTGAACAAATTATATTGTCTTTTTCAGTTTTAGTTTCTTCAGTTGAAAAATGAGATTCATACCTATCTTTATAAAGATTTTGATGTAGATTGAAGGAGATAATATATTTAAAATACTAGGTATGTTACAATAGTATTAAGAGCACTTTAAGTATAACATATTAGTATTGGCTTCTGTTATGATTCTTATTATTTTAAAGCCTTTTAGCAATTGGGAGAAGTATAATGAACTTTAAATTGGGGGGAATAAAACCTCTATACTTAAGTTCTTTTCTAAATCCTTTCAAGTCAAAGAATATATAAAGCCATACCCTTGACATCACCTAGTGCCTATCCTGGATTGTTTGGTTTTTGCCCCAATAATTATTAAAGGAGTTTGAACCTTTGTCCAGGTGAGATGAGATTAGAAATGAGTCAATCATTTCCTTATTTGAAGAATGAAAAATATAGATGAAAGTAGCACTGGCAGCTCTCTTGACAACGACAGAGCAGAACTGATCTGGTAGAACGTATGGTTCCTCAGGTACTGCTTCCAGCAGCCTTGACAACAGTAGAACACACAGTGTGTTTACCTAAGCAACCTGGGCCTCTGTTTCACACTAGAAGTCCTGTGATGCAAAGTGAGTGATGATAGGCAACCCTAAAAGATCACACTACTTTTCCACATGTAGTACTTGTTCTTCCAACGAAAGCCTTGTCTGAAAACAATACTAGTTTTATTTTTGTTTATTTTAATCCCCAAGTTGGAAGGCAACATAGAACCCTCTGATGGTGCGGAGCTCCGGCATTGGAGAGCAATGCAGCTAAGTGGGAGTATTGGCCCCACCATTTAAAGCTGTGCATTCATTGCTAAACTTAGATTTCTTACCCATAATAATAGTACTTACTTCATCATATCCTTATGAGGATAAACAAGATAAAAAAGAAAAGACCCTGACACAGAAAAAAAAAAAGCAATGTTCATCTTTTATCTCTTCTTTATAGGAATAAAGGAACCTTAAAGGAATAAAATAACCTTAATTCTACACATGTTCTTTGAAATAAACCTGAATGTATCAAATAATATATGATATTTCTCTATTTGCTTTCTAGTTTGTAACTGACAAACCCACTGAACATTGTCAGTCTTTTCTCTAACAAGAAAAAAGACACTGAAGCAACAAACAATTCAGCTAAATTTAATTATGTAAAACCACAGTAATGACCTTTTAAGCCAAGTTTAGGAAATATGGACCAATACTCTAAGATACTATTTGGCAAAGTTATGCTTCTAGTATAGACGTGGGAATAAATGTTGTCAGTTCTTCTCCAGAGATCAATTCTGAATCAAAGGGGAAAAAAGAAGGTATGTTTTCAAATTTGCTTATAAGAAAGGAAAAGCATAAATCATTTGAGGGACTGAATGTGATAAAGCAAAAAGAGTTTAATTCACAAGTCTAATTCCATGCTCTTGATTACTCTTGGCCAAAAAGTTAAGAAAAGTCATAACATCTGTCTTGCTCTAAGGCTAGGTTACCACACTTTATACTTGAGGAACAAGGGGGCTCACACCGTGACCACACTGCTCTTCATAGAAGCCAACTGTTATTTCTTACCAATGTGATTAGCACCCTATGAAATAGGTAAAGGTAAGAATCCCCTGGCACCAGATTACTGAGTAACTACTTCCTACAAGGTACAGGAAGAGGGCCCTGCTCAAATAGTGTGCAAAATCTACTGGGCTTGCTAACATACACACAAATAATTACAGCACAAGGCAGAATGCGGTTAGAGGCAATGCATGACCTAGGAGTACAGGACCTGGTTTTGTGGCTTGGTGGGTGGGAAGGGAAGAGACATCGGACTGACTTGAAATTTAGGAATGGGCAGAATTTCAACAAGTGAGGGTGGGGGAAGGAAAGTGCATCTCAGGTACGGAGAACAGCATTACACCGTTAGGAAGTTGAAATAGCACAGGAGACTTCAACAGAGTTAGACTCTAGGTGCAAGAGAAGTTGAAGATAAGCTATGGGAAGATAGAATGGGAAGAGCCTTGAAAACCATGCTAAGGAGTTTGGGCCATATTCCAATAGTGGAGAGAACTAGCCTGTGAGTGAGCTGAAATGAAGTCTAGTCTTAAGGTGCCACTCCTAGTACACGTGAGACTTTTACGGCAAATGGAAAAATAATTTCCCCTGAGCCTCAATATGTGCATTTGTAAAAAAAAGAATTCTGTAGTGGATTACCCAGTTTCTCTGGTGGAACACAGAAAGTTTCTGTAAAAGCAAGTAACACAATAAGAGCCATATTTTAAAAGATGATTCTGCAGCAGTGTGTAACTTGATAAAAGGGGAAAAGATTGGAGTCTAAATTATTATCAAGAAGATCCTAAAACTAAGTGAGAGGTATCAAGGCTTAAATGAGTGTAGGTGGGAGTAGAAAGATGGAAGGAGAACTGACAGTTCTTAGAATAAAATGGGCTTTATGGATAAAAGAAGGAATCAAAGCTGGCATCATCAGTCTTGAATAATGTTGAATGTTGATGCCATTACCAGAGAGTAAATGTAGGAAGAAGAGGGAGAATGATGAGTTTCGCTTTACATGTGTTGAGATATACACATCAGCAATAAAAATCCTACTGATACACAAAAGGAAGATAAAAATTCAAGGCTAAGGTTAAAAATTAGACTCTTGGAAGGAAATGAACATTTTAAAACATCAACATATGCAAAGTATATATCTCAATCCTCACAACCATTTTAAAAGATTGGTTTTATTATTTTATATATAAATATGTGATGAAGAAACTTTCAGAGATTTAAATAACTTTACAATGATCACTTAGCTATAAAGTAGCAGGGCTGGGATTCAAATCCATATTCTTTTTTTTATTCCAAAGTCAATTTTCTTTCCACTACAAGTAATGAATCACGATTAAAATCACCACTTTTAACCAAGGTAGAAAATTGGGTAGCAAAATCTCTGAACCCCCTAGCTACAAGCTCATACAAACTATCTTTCAGTAAGAAAGTAGTGGAAAGTATCTTCCCAGAATGATGAACATCAGAAATAATCATTTGTTCATTCCGAGATACTTCAAGTTACCTTGGGTCCACTTGAAATACCCTCCACTGTGACTCTTTCGGCTTTCATAGGCTTGTATTAAAGGTGTGATATTTCCCTACCTGCTCTCTTTCTCAAATGAGAGTCCCAAACTCAGACTTTAGAACAATTTCCTTAATTCTAGAAATCCAGTTAACAGTGAAAAAGGCATGTACCAACACCTGGAAAGATCTACCCAAGAGGAGATATTCAATCTGGGCTGCTATAATATCGTTGAATATTTTTTCCAGAGGCCCTGTGGACTTTTAAGATCCAATCCATGCACTACCGTACACGAAATAGAACAGTAGCTATCACTTATTAAGCACTAACTCAATCCTTACACAACCCTAAAGATAGACCATATTATTTCCATTAAAAAATAATGTGGTTCATTGAGGTTGAGTAATTTGCCTAAGGTCACATAGCTCATATATGTGTTCCAGGCAGAACCCAGTGTTTCAGTGTGGATAAAAACAGGGTTCTGTGGAAAGTAATCTCACAAGGTGATCTGATCATAAATTCCTAACTGGGCAGCTCATGGTGTGTAATTGCGCCCCAGGCCTATAACTTCTTTAGTGAAAGGTTTTTAAAGCAAACCTGTTCATTGTTCTTGTGCATCTAGGTTAACCCACCTTTGAAATGCCAGCAGCAATACCCCTCCAAGGTGTAACCACCCTCAAGATTGCACAGAATCTTAACTATCCTGTAATCCAACCACCCACCTTGCTTTCTCCCACCTTCATATAATCTTCCTTAGGTTCCTCCCTTAATTCCAAATGCATAAAAGAAACTGCAAAACTGTTATTTCCGGAGCATTTGAGATCCTGCTTCCAGGCAATTGTCGTCAGTTTGTCTCAAATATCTCATAAAAATTCTCTACAGGTTTGGACATTTCTTATGCTGGCCGACAAAACTCCAAACCCAAACTCTTAGGTCACCTGCATTCTACTACCACTTCAACCATAAAGGAAGAACTGCTGGAATGGTTGACAGTTGTGTGCAAGAGTTAAAGGAAATGGATATAACAAAAATAACTAAGACTTTTAGCCTCAGAGACTATGAGGTCTATCAAATAAAAAGGGGATACATAGAAAAGGAAATCATTTGCTAAGAAGGAAGATGTCTTCAGCTTTAAATACACGTGGCATTTTTACAATGAGAGCAGTTTAGAAATAAGTAATCAAACTCCCTTTTTATAGTAAAAGAACTGAGGCACATAAAGATCCAATAATTTCCCAAACTTACCAGCTCGTTAGTATGAGAGCCAGAGTTCTAATACGCCATTCAAAGTGTTTACCTTACCAGGTAGCTCCTATGGGTGAGCTGCAGCCTGGAGATAAAGATCTCTGAACAAAGGTCCTTGAAAGTTTAAGGGTTGGGCAATGACTCACTGGGATATTTAGCCCCAGGTATCTGCTTCCTCAAACTATTGCTTAGGGTGAGGTGTGTAGCCACTCCAGGAAACCTATTCTAAACAGTGAAACTTAAACCTACTCTAACCTAGACTTAACTTACCTAACCAAGTGAATTGGCTCCCAAACCAGGCTGAGACAAAAAAAGCAAATGAGCTGCCATTAATAAATTCCTAAATCCTGTTCTTATAAACCCAATCTCACTCATCCTCCTCCCTCTATTTTTTTTTTTAAAACACTCCTGAGATGGCTATGTGTGCAAGAGGCATAGTTGCCTGAATATAGCCTCAGAAAATTAAAGAGAACAAGTACAGTTGACCCTTGAACAATATGGGTTTGAACTTTGCGGGTCCATTTAATATGCACATTTTTTTTTCAGTAAATACTGTGTTAGGCATAGCTGGAGGAATGAGTTGCAGGAGACCAAGATTGTTCTACTAGAATTTATTGGGCGTGTTTGAGCTGCGGGAGGTCAGGGTGCAGCAGAGGGAAAAGATAACCTCTTTTCCATCTGCAAAGAAGGGTATGGAGTTTTATAGGAGGGGGTAAACCAAGCTGTTCCCCTCTCAATGCTTCAGGGGGTTTCACCCAGGCCCACCCACCCAGAACCGCTGCTCACAGCCCCTAGCAGATAAAACAAGACAGGATCAAGGCAAGATGGCTTTTAAGATATGGTTTCTACTCCTGGCCTAAGTATGGCTTAACATACTATAAATGTATTACCTCTTCTCTAGCTTACGTTATTGTAAGAATACAGTATATGATACATATAACATACATAACGTATGTTAATTGCCCGTTTATGTTATTGGCAAGCCTTCCAGTCAACAGCAGACTATTAATAGTTAAGTTTTTGGGAAGCCCAAACTTGTATGCAGATTTTAGACTGCACAGGGGTGCGGAAGTTCAGCTCTAACTCCTATGCTGTTCAAGGGTCAACTGTACAAACTTACTTGTTAAGAGAAAATGTTATTTAAAAAAACAAAAAATAAAAAATACAAAGAGAGAGAAGATACTAATTTTTAGAAATAAATTGTTGTTTTAAATCTCTTTTTTTAAACCAATAACTTTAATTCAACAGGTTAAAGGGAGCAACTAATTAAAAGAAAAAAGAAAAAAAACCTAAAAAACTTTAAGGTGCAAAGGGAATTTTTAAATAAAAGCAACATGCAATATATGCCCACATGAAGTTTTTTCAGAATACAAACTACATTTATTTGTAAGGGTATATCTTTGTATAAAAATATTGTGATTAAATTCACACACTTGAAAAAAATTTTGGATGTTAATAGCTATTTTTTAACCTTTTACTTTGAAGCAATTTTAGATTTACAGAGTTGCAAAGATAGTACAAAATTTCCCACATACTTTTTACCTAGCTTTACCTTACATGACAATACCATTATAAAAATTAAGAAATAAACACTGCTATAATACTATTAACTAAACTACAGACTTTATTTAAATCCTAGCACTTTTTCCACTAATGTCTTTTTTCTGTTCCAGGATCCTACACTGCATTTAGTTGTCATGTCTCCTTAAGTCTCCTCCAGTCTGTGACAGTTCTGTTTTTCCTTGCCTTTCAGGACGTTGACATTTATGAAGAATACTGGTCAGATATTATGTAGAATGTCTCTCAATTTGGGTTTCTCAGTTTCTTCAATATAAAGAACCAGGGCTTCTTGGAGAAATGGCTGGTTTCAGAGCTGGTGCAGGGCAAATAGAAGATGAGCCTGGAACAACTTGTAATGCTCAAAAAGAAAATTTTTTTTAAAAAATATGATGTTTTCTCAGATTAGATTGAAGTTATAGAATTTTGGGAGGCATACTGCAGAGCTAATGTGCCTTCCTCACGGCATCATAGCAGAGGGTATATGATGTATGAGATCGGATAATTAAGTTCGTGAACTCATCCTAGAAAATGTGCTACATACCTCATTGCTGAATATCACTATGGTCACCTTTGAAGCACTCCCCTTGGGAAGCTATGCACTGACGCCAACACCTAGTCCACCTTTCAAAGCAATTTTGGAACTCTTTTTCTGGAACGGCCATCAGAGCTGTCGTCGTATTACCCTTGATGTCCTGAATGTCATTAAATGTCTTCCTTTCAATATTTCCTTTATCTTCGGGTAAAGAAAGAAGTCATTGGGGGCCAGATCAGGTGAGTAGGGATAGGTGTTCCAATACAGTGATTTGTTTACTGGCTAAAAACTCCCTCACAGACAGTGCCGTGTGAGCTGGTGCATTGTTGTGAAGCAAGAGCCATGAATTGTGGGCAAAAAGTTCAGGTCATCTAACTTTTTCACGCAGGCTTCTCAGCACTTCCAAATAGTAAACTTGGTTAACTGTTTGTCCAGTGGGTGCAAATTCATAATGAACAATCCCTCTGATACCAAAAAAAAAGGTTAGCAACATTGTTGCAACAAGTTCTTGAATTTAATGGTCTGACATCATAGATGTCTCCTTAACGGTGACAGTAACCTTGATCATGTGGTGAAGGTGGTATCTCGCAGGTTTTCCCACTGTACAGTCACTATTTATTTTTCCCTACGATTCATAAATATTTTGGGGGAGATATTCTTCTCCTGCTCCTCCTTCAACTTTTACTCACTAATTTTAGCATTCATGAGTGGATCTTGCCTTCAGCCATTATTACTGTGGTTTTCTATTGCCCTCCTTCCTTCTACATTTTTTAATTGGACTCCTTCTGTAAGGAATAATTGACCTTTATCCTTCATTGATTTATTAATTCAATCATTTTATTTATATTAGTATAGACTCATGGATATTTATTTTACTCCCTGGGTTATTTTATTTTATTTTATTTATGCTCAAATTGTTCCAGCTTTGGCCATTTGAAGCTCTTTCAGTTTGGCTCCCATGTCCTTTCAACAGGCCACCAATTTTTTTAAAGCATTTTCTCACTTTCTAGCACTATAAGATGTTCCATACTTATCTTGCATTTCCCCTGCCCCAGCCCAGGAATCAAGGAGCCCTGATTCCTTTCACTGGAAGAACAAAGATCTGGACACTGGTGTGCTCATTCCTACTGAGATGTCACTGCTTCTATTAGGCTCTCCTAGGGGACAGAACCAGGAAATCTATGTATGGACATTAATCCATACATATCTATATTTTTATATTTATCTCTATATCTACCTATCTATCTATATTTATTTAAACTATAAATTCATAGTGATACTTCTGACTCCAATCTAGCATCCCAAGATTCATTTTAGTACATACTCCCTTCTATTTCTTTCTTTCTCTAATAGTGAGAAGCCTAATTCCATAGAATTTTGACATGAAAAGAAATCCAGAATCTCCACAATTATGCCATTACCGGTATCTACTCCCTTGACACACCACAATTTTTTTTTCATTTCAGCTCGAATGCTATCCATTCTTTAATCTATTCACCTTTCAAGACTCAAGGGAAAGATTCCCTCCTTAAAGAACACTTTCTTGAACTGACCTAGTCCTATTCCCAATCAGTATAGGCCACTTCCTCTGTCTTATCAGAATCTCATCAATCCTACTCAATGGAAAAATCTTGAGGTCAAGGGACAGATCTTCTTTGCCTTTTGACCTCCCAGCATCTAGTGTATTGCTTTCTAAATAGAAATAGAAATTTGTCTTGAATGAAATTGCCGTGAAGGTTTACAGTTTATCCAAAACACTATCAGTACAAAAATGGATGCTTATTGTATAGTCCAAAACTAGTGGTCAAGAAAGCACACGACATTTTTCAGAACTGTGAATAGTCATTTTAGATTATTCAAACTCTAAGATAAACACAAGTGATATGAAAAAAAAAAGGAACCATTAAATAACTTCAAATACTATACATGAAAAGCTCACTACTCTATTATTCAGCAACATGGTGACAGACAAGTCTGTAAATAATCATTGTTACTGTTCTTGGAAGACCATTAGCCAAGTCTCTATAAAAACATGTGTCCTAGACAATAGGAAAATTGTAACAATGACCAAAATTCCAGGGCCCAACAAGGATGTAGATGTTTGCATCAGGACAGATTAATTTCAATAACATTGTTTCTTTTTTAAAAATCTTATTTTAAGGATATTTTGTTCTTAAAAAACACTAAGGTCCAGAGCGAGAGTAATGAAAAAGGGGCTGCGCAAGTAATGAAAAGCAGTTTCACTTCGGGAAACTGCTCGCCAAATAATCAGCAACTTTCACTGGGTGCTTATATTTACCCTTAGTGATTCACACTTTACCACCTTTATCCAGAGATAAAGGAAGAAAAGAAAGTTCCTTCAGATAGTATCATCCTTCACGCCACTTCACCTATGTCAGGGGAAAAATAACTGTCATGACAGTCTGAGCTCCTGATCTTTCCCTTCTACCGTGTTTCCCCGAAAATAAGACCTAGCCGGACCATCAGCTCTAATGCGTCTTTTGGAGCAAAATTTAGTATAAGACCCGGTATTATATTATGTTATGTTATATTATATTATATTATATTATATTATATTATATTATATTACATAATCTGGTCTTGTATTATAGTAAAATAAGACCGGGTCTTATATTAATTTTTGCTCCTAAAGATGCATTAGAGCTGATTATCCAGCTAGGTCTTAGTTTCGGGGAAACATGGTGTCGTCTCAGAGCCTCATTTCACCTCCAATTCTGACTTTGTCCTAAAAACATGCTCACATTTCTGGTGTGTGTGTGTGTGCATATCTGAAATTTGTATATATGGATAAAATAAAGAACTCTTTTTTCTCTTAAGCCTTTCCCCCCCAAACTCCCACCTCACCTTGCTCCTACCTTTACAGCCAAACCTTAGTCTCCAGGCCCTCATTGTTTCCACTTCCTCATCTTCCATTCATCCCTCTGCCCCCTGGGTCTGGCTCCTACTGCTATCATCCCTGCAATTATTATTATTATTATTATTATTATTTATTTTTTTCCCCCAAGTCAAGTTGTTGTCCTTTCAATCTTACTTGTGGAGGGTGCAGCTCAGCTCCAGGTCAGGTTGCCGTTGCTAGTTGCAGGGGGCGCAGCCCACCATCCCTTGCGGGAGTCAAACCAGCAACCGAACTGGCAACCTTGTGGTTGAGAGAACGTGCTCCAACCAACTGAGCCATCTGGGAGCTCAGTGGCAGCTCAGCTCAAGGTGCCGTGTTCAATCTTAGTTGTAGGGGGCACTGCCCACCATCCCTTGCGGGACTCGAGGAATTGAACTGGCAACCTTGTGGTTGAGAGCCCACTGGCCCATGTGGGAATCGAACTGGCAGCCTTCGGAGTTAGGAGCATGGAGCTCTAACTGCCTGAGCCACCGGGCTGGCCCCAATTATTTTTTGAACATCTCTTATTGTCCAATCTAAGAACCATGTCTCAGTTTTTATCAGTCTTTGTTGTCCTTTGAATTGTTGATTAGTTCCTCATTTTTGAAATTGTATTTTCCCTTGCTTTTTCTTAAATGCTACGCTTCTGTTTCCTTTCCTATCTTTGAAACCATTTTCAATTTTCTCACTGAATCCCTTCTCTCCCCCTCCACTCACCCCTGTTCCTAGATATTAGGAACTCAAGGGTCACCCCTGATACTCAAGGCTCAGTTTCTCTCCTTTTTCTGGGTGAGCTCAGCTACTCTCATGTCAACAAAGGTCACTCGCACCAGATCATTTCCAAAGCTGTATCATGAGCCCTAAGCTTCCTGACTTCAGTCCTAGGATTTCCACTGCATTCTGCGTAGCTGGCAGATGTATCATCCTCGCTTACCTCTACCTCTCAAAGTAAGTTTATATAACCACAAATAATTTTTCTCAAAAGATGAGCTAGCATACGAAGTTTTCCTTATATCAAACAAAATTATATGAAAAATAGCATCATGTAACAAAATGCGCACAAGATTTGAGGTGAAAAAGAGGCCTCACTCAGCCTCTTTCCAACTGCTGATTATAGGCAATTTATTAACCTCTCTGAGGAATATACCGTCACCTACCGTAGTTCATCAAAACTTCTATATAAAATGTGTAACACGTGACACACAGTGGAGAGAGAATGGCATAGAGACTAGGACCATAGGCCATGGAGTTTGAATCTAGCTGTTCATGTCTCACCCCATTCACTAGTTGTGTGATCCTGGGCAAGTTACTATACTCTATTTCCTCATTTGTAAATTTGGGGGATAGAACCTACCCCGTAGCATTTTTTTTTTTTTTTGAGAATTAAAAATTAAAACAAGTTCCCAAATGCCAAGCATGTACTATACTACCTAGCACCTAATAAATGCTCAATAAATCTTTACTCTTATTGTTATTAATCAGTAAGTATTATTTCACACCCACCCTTTATTTTCTTTCACATGTGGACTTTGTATAAACTTTTTCTCACATCTTTAGGTAGGCCTAACTTATTTCTGTTGGTCCCTGGCCTTTCTGTACATGATCTTTACTCTGTCTAAAATGCTTTAGACGTTCCCTGGCCTTATGCTACAGGTCCCAGCTTAGATGACACTTTCCTCCTGATGCTCCCCTTGAACCCCCAAGCCTGGACTAGGAGGTTCCTCTTAAGTTCCTAAAATACTAAACCTACCCCTAACAGTGATGGCATTGTTTTTGTTTTTGTTTTTTTTAGTCACACTGTGTTTTAATTCTCAGAACAGTGCCTGGCACATAGTGGGCACTCAAGTATTTGTTAAATAAAGGGAGGAATACCAGGTATCTGAAATCGTTTCTTGGATTGAGCTCAATTTATAGCCTAGTCCTTTGGGGGAAGAGAAAATGAAACAAAACAGTGGGCTGTGTTTGTTTATTCCAAGACAAATGATTCCAAATTATGGGAAACCAATGGATCTAGCTGTCAAACAATGGTCTCTACCCCTAAACTCTATAATAAAACCGAACCCTATCAAAGCAGATTGTTTTAGTTAACTCCCTCTGTTGGCATAATTCAGGAGTTTTCTTACAAATGCTAATTCTTTCAAATAATTATTTGGCTTTTCAGGTAACAAAGCCAAATAGTAATTCTAGAACCCAAAAGGGAGCTAAGATGAGAAGTAAAAGGGGGAATAAAACTTAATTCAGTTGGTCACAACCTTGAGTGTATAGAAGAATCACCTAGAAAGTTGAAAATACTGATTTCCAGGTCCCATCCCCCAACTGGATTCATTAGGTCTGGAAGAGGGCCCAGGACAACCACACTTTCTATAAAAAGAAACTTGAAGTGACGGTAATGTTGGAGGTTTCTCCATCACGTGTTGAAAAACACTGAAATGAAAAGGTTTAAGACCCATATGTATTCCAAGAAAAATGGAAAAAACAGCAGCATAAAGTATTTTTAGATTGCCCACTTCAAATTTTATGTTGCCACTCAAATTTGGCAGTGTAAGGGATACAGCAGCCCTGTAAAGGCAGACTAAGATGCGGACAAAAGTGAATCTGGACTCTGAACTGATAAATTTGTTGCCTGTCATCCAGGTTCACCTAGACGGTCTTTGCCCAGAAGAGAAGGCAAGACCAATAACTCATGATAATACAAGTGAGTTCTTTTTATTCTTTCTTTCTTTCTTTTTTCCCCTCTAGTTTGGTTTGCTGCTGAATTTAAAACGCTGCTCGAGGAAAATCTACAAGGGCAAGAAAATGATATCTCGACAGAAACTCCAATTTCTTTTTATCTACTGAACATGAGGGCAACTATAATTTATTGAGATGTCAAAGTTAAAGTAGGAAGCCAATAGGCTTGGGCTCTAATCTTTAATCTGTCACTAATTAGCAGTATCATATGCTGAACAAGTCATCTCTCAGGGCCTCAATTTCCTCCTGTGTAAAAAGAAGGGGTTAAAATAGCCTAGAGTTTTTTTAAGTGTAGGTCACAATTAGTGAGTGTGAAGTCCATTTTGTGGGTCAGAACCACCATGTTTATTTGCTTGTGCTAATGAAATAGAACGAAACAGAAAACGTCAGAGTGTGTCACACATAGTATAGGTATTCTTTTATAAAGCTTTTTTTCATTTATTTGTGTTTGTATAAACGATAAGAATGCAAACTACTTCTTATTGTAGGATGTGGTTAAAACAATTATAGTTTGACAAGTGTTGGTGAGGATATAGAGAAACTGAAACCCTCATTCACTGCTGACGGGAATGTAAAATGTTGCAGTTGCTTTGGAAAATAGTTGGCAGTTCCTCAAAAGGTTAAACATACAATTATCATGATCGTATGACCAGCAATTGCACTCCTAGATGTGTGTGCGTGTGTGTGTGTGTGTGTCTCCCAGAGAAATGAAAACACATGTCCACATAAAAACTTGTACATGAATGTTCATAAAGTATTATTCACAATGACCAAAAGTGGAAACATTCCAACTGCTCATCAACTGATGAATGGATAAACAAAATGTGGTCTATACATATAAAGATACATTGATTATTTGGCCATGAAAAGGATGAAGTACTGATACATGCTAAAACATGGATGAACTTTGAAAAATTATGCCAAATGAAAGAAACCTGTCACAATAGATCACATATTGCATGATTCTTACATGAAATGTCCAGAATAAGCAAATCTATAGAAACAGAAAGATTAGTGGTTGCCTAGCACTTGGCCAGGGGTCAGGGGGAAAGCTGGAGGGTTTAACAGGGATTGACACTAACGGGCAGGTTTTGTATTTTTTTCCTGGGAGGTGATGAAAATGTTGAAAAATTGATTGGGGTGAGTGATGGCTGCATAACTCTGTAAATATACCAAAAACCACTGAATTGCAAATTTTAAATAGGAAAATTGTATGGTATATATTTCAATAAAACTGCATTTAAAAAATTATAGTTTGAATTATAGATGAGATGATAGATGATCACCGAGGTCCCCAGAATTCTCAGTGCAGCCCCCACACTGCCCATTCTTCCAGCATGGTTACTCGGCGGCAGAGCCGGATCATGGAAACACCAGCTGATTCCAATTCTGACTCCAGTGCCGACCCGATACCTGGCGACCTCTCTGTATTATACTTTCCTTCCACGTAAAATGAGGATGATAAACCTATGCTACAGGGTTGTTCTAAAAACAAAAGGAGACAATAAATGCAAAAAAGTGCCTGGCACGTTGCTTGAGGTCAGAACCCATCTTGTCAGTCTTCGAATATCTCTGTGTCTAAGACACATTCAATAAGCATTACTCTAAGGGTTTAGTTAACAGAACACATATTTAAGTTTAGCTTAGTTTACATGTCATATTGTTTTAACGTGGCCTATGTCATAAGGCTCTTTTTACAATATTTTATTATGGAGGTAGTAACAGTAGTTGAAAAGAAATTAGCAGTCTCTTTAAAATATTGAAATTTTTATTTTATAATTATTAGAAAAACTACCTAGCTCTTCTTAAATGTTTGGTTTGGCCACTTTGAGCAATTACTTTTTCTAGTTTTTATTCAAAAGTCAAATTAAACATAAATCACTTTTTTAGTATAAATGTGACTAAATTGCAAAAAGGATAGTTCAGATATAAATGTTGGGTCTTCATAAGGTTCTCGTGACATGAAATTTTTTAATCTTTAATTAGGTCAATGGTTTTTAAAAAGAGCTGTGGCAGCCAAGGTGGAATCCATCAGCCTCCCTCCTTCTCCTCACACCACCACCCTTCTTCACCCTCCTCCTTTCCTTTGGACAACCTCTCTGCAGGTTCTCAAAACACACTCAAAACCTCTCTGCAGGTCTCAAGCGTACTCAAAAGCACTCCAAAGCAGAGCTGTCATTTTCTTCACTGTCTAGCTTCCTCGGTCAGAGTGATTGGTCCAGGGACGGGCCTGCTCATCATAAACAATAAGAAACAGAAGTGTCTGCCTGCTCTGTCCTGCCCTTCCCCCAAGCCCATTCTATTTCCCAAAGACAACCTCTGTCATGTCTGAAGCATCAGCTTTCACATATATCGCCTATATGTGACAATGATGATGATGGTGACAGTGATGATGACACACACACACCACTGCGTGTCAGTCACTGTTCTAAGCATTCTACATATATTATCTCATTTGATCTTCACAACTCATGAGGTAGATGTTATGATGATGCCGATTTTATTATACAAATAAGAAAACAGAGACACAGAGATGTTAACACACCTTGTGCATAAAAACACATTAAAAAAAATAACAGTGGTTTTCTGTTAATGTGCTGTCCAGCAATTATTATTTCCTCTTGGACATCTTCCCACATCAGGACATGTAGGTCTACCTCAACCTTTCAGGACCACTTACTATTTCACTCCAAAATTGTCTGTAACATTTAATCAGGCCCCTGCCAATGAACATTAAGGTGTTTTAGATGCGTTATTCTTAAGAACAAGATGCAATGAACACGCTCCTGCTATCGCTGACACGTAGAGGTGTGCATCTACGGTGGAAATTCCTAGAAGCAGCATTTCGAGTTCCAAAGGCTTATGCATTAAAGTTTTAATAGACATTTCCAAATATCCCTCCAAAAAAGTTACTTCAATTGGTACGTATATTTTGCATCAATTTGTATGTGAGCCATCAGCTATATGAGAAAGCCTATTCTCCACATCCTTGCTGATATTGAGGGTTATTAATCATTGTTTTTTCCAATCTGCTACATATGTGAAAAAATGGTAAGTTACTGTTTTAGTTTTCATTCCTTTAAGCATGGGGAAGGTTGAATATATTTTCAAATGTGTATTGGACATTCAGTACATTTACTTTATGAAACTACATTTATTTTTTAATGTCATTTATAAATTGTTCATTATCTCTACAAGTTAATTACTTTTTAAAATTGCACAAGGACTTCTGAATATCATGTGTAACTCCTTGTACAATTCAAATTGCCTCTCACAGCAGCTGTCCTTTCCTGGTGTCTGATTCCTATCCAGATCTCATTAATATTCTTTCCAAATAGAAATGTTGCTGGACTATACAGATGAGATCCTCGTTTCTGTAGAGTTCCCTTTTGTAGGGCATCCACCCCTTGACTGCTCATTAATCTTCCAACCAGAGCACAGTCCTATGAGAAGCCTGACTGACACTCTAGGACAATCCAGGCATTAAGATCACTGTTTGGGAAAAAATTAAATGTATGTTTTTTTTTAAAAAAATCACTGTTTGGCGTTGCGCTCCAGGGCTCCCCTTAACCAGCCAGAGTAATGCTCTCAGTTGTGCGGGGGCAGGTGAAGAGGGTGCTCTGAATAGCAGGATTGTCCTTGGAATCTGAATCTCTCACGTGGAGTCTACACACATTACATTTTTCTGAAAAGGGTCCCCTATGATTCCAATGTGAAAACAGCTTTGGGAGTTTAGTTTTGGCTTGATTCCAGGGTTATTAGGTGAGAGCAGGGAGGCAGACACAGACCCTAATCACCCACCATCGAGATGGACTGTGTCAGAATCAGGCAAAAGTTTGGGCCACCTTAGCATAAGCCTGGGGATGGGTTATGGAGCCCTGGTCATATGCAAGGTGATTCGTTCCATTTGATTTTATTGACTTAATCCTATGATACCACGAAACAAATATTATTCTCATTTTACAAAGGAAGAAACTGAAGCTCAGAAAGGTTAAAGAGCTTGCTCAAGGTCACACAGCTATTAAGAGGCAGAGCCAGGATATGAAACAGTCTGACAGACCCTAATGCTCGAATGACTTACTGCAAACCACATCTTCCCAGTGTCTGGGGGTGGTCTGGGCCAGTCCTTAGCCTCCTAAGGGTCTCAAAACTAGATATGGCAAAGGCTGGGCCAGATGCCTCAGCCTGTTCCACATCTAGTTTGACTCTGCCCCAGGTTCCTTTCAGCTCATGCCTACACCCTCCGTCTACCACTTACTTACTGGGTAATATTAGGAAATTACTGTAAGCGTTAGCCTCATCATCTCTAAAATGTTCTTTTAGCTCAGTACTAAAATAAGTGCTTAATAAATAGATAGTGGTTGTGGTAAGAAAAATAGCTAACATTTATGGAATGTTTACCATATGTCAGATACTGTTTTAATTGTTTTGCATACATAAACGTATTAATCCTCATAGTTACACATTCAGAAGAGTGTTGTCCCATTTTACAGATGAAGAAACTGAGGCCCAGAGAGGTTAAATAAATGTTAGCTCTTATTCATTTTTTAGGAGGCTGGCATGGAAACAAAATGATCTCTAGCACAGAGAATAAACCAGAAATGCAGTTCTAGTGTACACTGCATTTCAGGGTCAACTTATTTTTGTTAAATCAGCAATTTAAAAAAGAGCATCTTTAATGTCATTTCTGAGAAACTGGTAGTGACTACCAGGCACAAGAAATCTACTCAAAACCCTAACACCATTCCTCTGCACCAAAAAGCCTAAATCTCTGTCAAACTATACCTTGTCAGGGCCAACTTTTAGGGGTTCTCAACACCTCTGTAAAAATTGAAGACGCTGTAACGATTACCTTACATGGCTTCTGTTACTTTATTCCCTCACTTAAATATCCTATCTTCTTGCGCTTTTGAAATCCAAATTAGCTTTTTACATAATTGTGGTAATCTTCATGTATCTTATTTAGACAGTTAAAAAGAATATCATCCAATGACAGCATTTAAAAACTGACTTGGTCTAAAATTTTTAGGTCGTGAAGAACTACCCAAGAACCTTTTAAATCTTTTTCCTTTAAATTAAGGAACTACCAGATCTGATGCAAGTTTAAAGCCATTTCTCTTTAAAATCTAATTTGTTATATATTCACTTGGTTCTTCCTCCCTTCCCCCCAGTTGATAATTAACTCATTGTTAAAGGGAAACATAATCCAATGGAGTGAGGGTTTTTCCAGTATTTTTTCACACATAGTAAGGAAAACCTCTTTCATTAAGTAGAAAAACAGATGATCATGTCAGTAACTTCAAATTTAAGGGGGAAAGTAGAGAAAAGCATATTTAATTAGAAAAAGAATGTGGAAATTTCGAGTGGACTGAGATCATTACACAAAGCATAGATTTACTCTGAACAGCCTGCTTCTCCTTTAACCTTTGTACCATTCCATACTTAATCATCAGACACACCAAGTACCAGTGCCTGGTACCACATAGGGGCTCAATAAATGCCTGTTATACAAACGATAAATAATATTATGCTAATTATCAGCAGCCACATATCTCGACAAAGACCCACCTACATAATCGGATATCTGCCTTTACAGTATGCTCATAGGTCTTGCCAATTACATGCTTTATTAAGACAAAGTGGCTAATTAAAGAGTCTTCTTCATAATGTCAAAGCAGAAGAAATATAAACGCTTTTTTTAAGAAGGCTGCTTCTATGAAAGATATAACCTCCTTATACCAGTCCTTTGTCCTTAATAATTAATCAAGTTTTCTCCAAATACAGGGCTTCTTAGTTTCACTCCTGGCCATTTCCAGGAAGGGCCTGGCTTCCATTCTTCTTATCTGAAATTTTAGATGATGTGTTTTTTTCAGGTCTTGCTCAATCTGAAAAGCCAGTTCAGATCAATTTAACCAATCCCTTCAAGCAGGAAAATTAGAACGGGTTTGGTGAAAAGTGACTCTTCTCTAAGCAAGTTCTGTAATCTTTCCTTTCTGTAAAAATCTGAGAAGCTAACACCGAACAATGCTTCAATCAAGGACAAGCAAAGCTGAGCCTGGTAACATAAAGAATGACCAAATCATCCAACCACATAAATGACAGAATTCTGCTAATCTTAACCAATGCTATGGATATTATTTCTTAATAAGGACTGGTTACAAACATGTTAATAGTAGTGTTTTAATTAAATTTTAATGTTTACATTCTAAAATTAGATAAATTAATGTGCTATTTAAAAAATTGAGAGGCATTTATTGAGTAATGGTCTTTTAGTTAGCATGGGAAAGTCAATCAGTTTCTTTGGGTCTCAGTTTCTTCATCTCCAAAACATAATAATTCACATGAGATGACTATAAGGATTAAATGAGAGGATGAAAGTAATAGTACTTTGAAAACTATAAATTGCTATAAAAACTATTATTATTTTTAATACAAATTTCAAGCCAGTTTCAAGAAAATATGGAATTAAAAAATAAGGCGACCCAATGAAGAGAAATAGGAAGAAATTAGAAATGATTAGTTACATTGTCTGGTTCAACCGGATATTAACAAGAAACCCCTTGTTTAGAGCTGTTGCTGAAAATCTTTCTAATCAATACACCCTATTTCAGGATGTATAGTAAAGAAAATATTCTTTCCTTGAAGATTCTCTGTAGCTTTTTATTGTTCTCCCACACAAGGAAAGCAGAAGAAAACTTCTGGTTGCTTGATGATTCTAAGTCAGTTGGATTCTAGTTTTCTATACTTGCTTTTAAAAATGTAATGAGCACTAATAGACTAGTATTGGCTGGCAGGAATAACCCCGGAAGTAGAGGCTGACAGGTAGTAAAATAGTGCCCTGGATCCTGGGAACACCTTGGAAAACCTGCACTCAGATGGAACTGAATCCTGGCTATCACAGTATCCAAATCTTTGTTGTGCTACCTTCGGAAATCCTCAGAGACTACCACCTGATTTGAACCCTGATGAAACTACCTCAGCTGTTGTCCAAAAAACAAACAAACAAACAAACAACAACAAAAAAAACAACCAACAGAAAAGCTTTGGATTGCAAACCAAACCAAGACTTACTGATTCATTCAACAAATATTTATTGAGCACTTACCATGTGCCAAGCAGTGTTCTATTTGCTAAAGATATATAACCTTAAAGGTAACACACAAGGTCTCTGCTCTCACGAAGCTTCCATTCTACTGTGGAAGCAGGACAATTAAATACTGTGATTAGTGCTGTGAAGGAAATACAAAGAGAGTAACAGGAGTGGTGGTAGAAAGGGGGTAGATGTTTTAGATAATGGTCAGGGAAGGCTTCTTCCAGTGAATGACATTTGAGCTGAAACCTGAATGATGGGGAGGAGATAGGCAGCCAGCCTGGTGAAGAGATGGGGAGTTTTCCAGGGATAATAGCAAAGGCAAAGGTCCTGAGGCAGGAATAACATGGCTAGGGAGTGAATGAGAAATCTAAGATGATGCCAGAGATAAATGGCAGCTAGATTAAAAAAGGATTTACAAGCAATGGTAAAAATTTTAATGTATTCTAAGTGTGATGTGAAGCCCAACACTGTTATATAACAGTGTATGCAAGATGAGATATATTTCATATATTGAGCAGTTAATTGCTATACATATATGTGTGTGTGTGTGTATATATATATATATTTGTGTGTATATATATATATATTTAATGGCTACAAAATGACAACGAAAGGCAAGGTTCTCACACTTAGAAGGCTCATAATTTTTTAAGGAAGCAATAAATTATACATAGTGACAGCATTAAGGTAAAAAAATGAAGTAAAAATAAAGTGCTAAAGACTGAGGAGGGCACCACTGATTCAAATAGGAGAAATTAGAAAAGGCTTTATTTTTTTAAATAGCATTTTATTTGTGCTCTTAAGGAAAAGGATTACAGCAGGAGTGGGGGTCGGGGGGGAGCATGAGGCTGTGGGAGCTGCATGGGCAAAGGCACAGAGGCAGGAAAGCACAGGGTGGGTCCGGGAAACCATGAATCATTGCCTAACTACAGTGCCGGGGGGGTGGGTAGTGATGTGGGAGACAAGCCTGGAGAAACAGCCTGTGGGGTGTGGGAGTGCAGGTCTTGAATGGCACGCAGAGACACTGAGGCTGAATTTACTTGGGCGTTGATTCCCCTTAAGCATGTAAATCAATCTCTTGAAGTACTTGTTAAAACTGTAGATTCTCAGCACCTGCTTCCCCCCACACCCCCAGATATACTGATTTGTAGGTAGAGGTGGGAACTGGGAATCTACCTACCTTTTTAACCAACATACTAGGTGATTCTGTGACAGGTAATTGAGGGAACCATACTTTGAAAAATCAGTGTTTTATTTATTTATGACAACTTTGGACTGAAAGGGAAAAACTGAAGCCCACTATAAGGATTGCTCAAAGACTCTCGCAAAAAAGGGGGATCTGCATTAGAAGGCTGATGAAAGAGGCATTATTACTGTTGGGGTAGAATTAACCAAACTTGGTGATTAAACGTGGGAGGAGAGAAAGACTGAAGAGTGCAAGACAACTTCAAGTCTTCTCCTCCGGGAAACTAGGTGCCTGGTATGTAGGGACTATCCATCCACGTGGTCTACCAGGCAGCTGGAAATATGGATTTGGAGCTCCGAGATATATGCAAACGCACTAAACATCCTGGTTTGGTATTCCAAAGCAAATTCAAGACAAATTAAAGATAAAAAATAGAAGGAAATAGAAGTGAAGACTTAGTCCATCTCTGGATGGCAAGACTTTTAAAGATAAAAGCAACAAAAGAATTTGCAAAGAAAAAGAACTACGGATGAGTAATAACATACTACTCACAAAATTAAAAGGCAAATAACTAGTTAAACTTTGACCAAAGGAAAAAGAATTACTATTCTTAAAATGAAGAGCTTACACAAATCACAAAGAAAAACACTAAGAATAGTTTCTGTACAGAACAGTAAAAGTTGGTAAATAACTTGGCTTGTCATAACTTAAAGCTCTTGTCATGAAATGAGATTTGTTTTCCATCCACTAAAGATGATGAGGCTTTGTGGCATAGATCAGCAGGTCTCTTAGGATTTACTTTACCAAGTTGCCAGGTATCAATCTATGGGAGTGTCTAAAAACACCAATTTTTGCAACTTCTAGTTTCCTAATGGCACAAACACTTTAAATTGTCCCCAGGCTCCACTAAGCCTTGCTAACCCTGTGGAAATTGCCTTTACTGCATCCAGTCTTTCCTCAGGCTCTATACATCTAAAATGGGTGAAGAGTTAGGAATGGGACAGAAACAATTTCACAATGTGTAGAGAACAATGGCTCAAAAGTCATCCTTTCAGCACAGAGGTTGTATGGATTTGGGGATCAACAGCCCCGACCTCTCATTTTACAGGTGAGGCTGAGAGAGGATGAACGACTTTCCCAAGATAACCTAAGTAGTTGGTTTTCAACACTGCGTTGGGAATCCTGACTCTCATCTCAAGTCAACACCCTTCCCATTTGGCAGCGCTGCTTCATCATCCACAAACTCTGGCTTCTCATAACAATAGGCATTTAAAACACCACAATTTTAACTTCTTGTACACTTTCTACTTTGTTACTCCACTCATTCGATTTGGCCTAATAAAGACCACTCACAAATAAATGAAAGAACCCCAGAAAAAAAAAAAATAATTAAAATGTTAAGACCCAAATAAAAATGGGAATGGATTAACTAAATTGCAATTCACAGAAGAAGAAATTAAAATGGAAATGAATACATGAAAAGTGTTCACTCTCACTAGTAATTAAAGAAATACAAATTAAATCACTTTTGCTTATCAAATCAATAAAGATTTGGCAGCAGGATTAGTATTCTTAAATTTTCATGCCCTTTGACCTAGGAATTCAACTTCCAGGAATCTACCCTAAGGAAATAATGAGTGATTTGTACAAAGATTTTATACATAAATTTATTCTCAATTTTTTTCACTTAATGTTACAAAACACCCAAGTGCATAAATTATTTTTAAATGATTTTGATGCCACGAGAAATTATGACATAACGTAAAGTAAAAATAGCAGATACAAAACTATATCTACTATAATAGTATGAGCCCAATTAACTGTGTGTTCGTGTGTGTGTGTGTGTGTGTGTGTGTGTATCAAAGAAAAAGAGAAGATTGAAAGGAAATATCCCAAATGGTAGTTTTCTCTAGAACAGCTTATGGAATATTTTATCTTCTTTACAATTAATTTTTCCCCAGGCTTTCTATAATAAGTATATACACTTCTTTTTATCTAAATGTGTATGTATGTTTGTATAAATGGAAATAAAACAAGAATTGTAGATATATAATATGAAAAAAGTCTTTTAAAAAGATAAATTTGCAAGTCATTCACATGAAGGTGTTGAAGTCATGGAAATAGATCAAATTGCACCAGGAGAAAGCATAATGAGAATAAGATGCTGGACAGAGCCATGGCAAACCCCACATTCAAGGGGGCAAAAAGACTGTGAGTTAGTGAAGAAGCACGGGAGAAAGTCGTTCTATTAGAAGATGGAGAACCAGGTAGAGTCACGTCAAGAAAGCCAAATGACAGGAAGAACTGGAAAAGTTGTCCACTTGGTCAAATGTTGCCAAGTGGTAGGAGGAGGGCAGTGGCAGGGCCATCAGAGGGAAATCACTGGATACTATGCATGGACAGACAGATTTCCTCTAATGCTGGAGGAAGCCAAATCTGAGCACATGTTGCCTGTTTAGTAAAACTGACTATGAGGAAAAGAAGTCCTGGGCCATTTGCTTGAATTTCAGTTTATGGAAGAAAAAAAAAAGATTGTGGAAATCTAAAACCAAGTAAAAGCATATCAGGATTACTGATCTATGGGTAATGAAACAAAAATTGGCAATACTTTGGAGTGCAAGAAAAAACATGTTTGAGGGACTGTAAGGTTTTCCAAATAGTAAGCTCTCTTATAGGATAAATAAGGGTGAAAAAATTAGCTTCACATTTGTTATCAGAAGTAAAAAAAAAAAAAGATGCATCTTTTTTTTTCTAAATATGAAAGTTCTTAATTTCAGAGTAGCATTGTTAAGAAATCCCTTGAAAGAAAACAAAAAGAATGTAAATTTCCATGGTATCATGTTAACTTCTTATGACTGTACATGTGAAGACTCTAGAAACGTTTTCAAGTATAAAGAAATCATTTGACATGCTGAATAATGAATTGCTTGTTGGGTCAAACTTTGTCCTTTTAATGAAAAGAGGTTTGCATTAGCACAATAATTTGACTGAGTCTCAAGGACTTTGCATCCAGCCACAGAATAAACATATCAGTATGGTCCAACCAAGAGTACCATTTACCATAGATCTCAATTCCACAATCATTAAGTAGAAACTACTCATTTTACAACCACTCATTGTTACTAAAGAACCTTGAGAGTCTGTGTTAAGTAATTTAACATCACCTGGAGATTACTGTACACAATTCAAAATAAAGTACTTTAACTTCCTATCAAAAAACATACAGTAAAAGACCACAGCAACCTTAAAAAAACAACCAAGTCTTTTCTTACGGAAATTCCTGACTTAAGAACCAAGTTACACATTTTTCTATCTGCAGAAAGAGTACATACAATACCAATCTAAATGAAAGTCGTCTATTTCTGAGTGTATGGAATTAAGAATGTCTGAAAACTAGTTTTGCTGTCTACATAAATAATTGCCAATTCTCCCTATTTCTAGTTAGGTGGCCTTTTACAGCAAACATGTCTATTGATTTCCCACCCTCTCAACATTCTTTTTTGTCTGTGTATCTTTGAAGAACTTTTTTTTTTGTCTTTGAAGAACTGTTGTACTTGAAAACATCATAAGAAAACAACATAATCACTGTAGGTACCCAAATTACATGCACATATACCTACTGCCTTTCCAAAAATTCCTGGCAGAGACCACTTTCCTAGAGTGTAAACAGAAAGAAAGGAAGTAAGCAACGTCAAAAAACGTGTTCAATAAGTACCATAGCTCAAATTACCAAACGAAACAACCATCATCTGTATTAACTCACAATCTCTATTTAAAAAATGAAAAACATAATCATATAGAACAGACCATGTCATGTTCATCCTGTGTATACTAGACCACTGGTACACAGTAGGCAATAAATAAAAGCCTGCAGTTGTATGAAAAGCACTCAAGACTACTCTAGACTTCAGATCATCAAAACTCTACAAAGAATCTTCACTTTTCATCTTCCTCCACCGATTTACCCACCCTGTCCCTGCCTCCAAAGAAAAAAAAGAAAGAAAAAGATATTTTGAGGGCACTTTAGCAAGACAAAGTTACCAAGATGTGCTGCTAATAGAATTGTTTTTACTTCTGAAGTTTTCGCTTCTTAGAATTATTAGAAGGTTGACACTTGGCCCACCTTTAACCAGAGTCTGGAACAAAGTTTGAAGGAACCAAGTTAAACAACGTTACACGGTGGAGCAATTTTTACAAAATGGCACTCCTCTGCTAATGTTGCCAATACACTGTTCTCTTCCCAGTAGCTCTACAGGTCAGGGGCTACCTGGTAACAGCACTTCTAGGCCCAATACAGAACAGTGAACACAGCTTTACCAATTACTTACTGAACTGCCACAGAATTAACAACAGGGCCTAATCCCATCTTCAAAAGGCCATAGCATCGACAGAACACAAGGTAAGAAATACGAATGATACAAATATTAGGTTGGTGCAAAAGTAATAGTGGTTTAAAAGGTTAAAAATAATTGCAAAAACCGCAATTACCTTTGCACTAACCTAATACATGAACCAAAGAGAACACTATGAGTCAGAGGTTTTTGCTATTGTTGTCGTTTACTTTGTTTTCAGGAAAACTGGAAGAGGTCATTAAAAAAAACAATCTTCTGTGCTCCGACAGCACTCTGGGCTGATCAGTACTACTTCACTGACCCCACTTATATTGTCAATTATATCTATTGATTTGCCTAATCCATTTGACTTTAAGCTCTTTTAAGCAGGAACGGTTGGAACTTTGAGTCCACAGTAGGACTGACAAAATGAGAGGCACTCAGTAAATGTTTTGTCCAAAAAATGAAATAAATTCCTAAAGTAATTACCTACTACCATGCTATATATTTTTCTATTGATGAAAAACAAGGAAATATATATGCATGCACACTTTTTTTTAAATTAAACCTTCTCTCCTGATAACTCTGTAATTTCTTGAAGGTCTACTTAAAACATGATCAGCCTCCATCCAGGCTATAACTTCACAAGAACTTAGAAATGTTTGTTAAGGGTCATCTTCTTTTGTGTCTACATCAGACCTCAGAAGAAAGTGTTATTTCACAGTTCCTATAACATTTATCATTTCTGAATAGTATTAGTATCTATGCAGATAAAAAAGTATTCCATTTAACCACTGAAATCAAGAGCAAAAGAAAGAATACCTCATGCAAAAGAGACCTCTCTTCTAAAGGGGTATTGTCTTAAACGCTGATAACTCCCTAAATATCTTGACTAACTTAAAAAGTCAAGTTGATAGAACCATCTGGATAAGGCAGGCTTTTGAAAGCTGGAATTAGGTGAAAGACAATAGTAGTTCAAATATCTCTCACCAAGATCACTAAACTCGTTGTTGTAAGCACCAGTAAGAGGGCAGGACGGGCACCAGATGGTTCCCTCCTAGCACCTACAACTTCAAGCTTAGTAGGTGTAGCCAGGGGTGTACGGTTACCTTATATTAACACCTACGTATGTTGGTGACAGGTGCCAGCGATATATACACGATAGCGATTCCGGGATGACACATCCTGCTGCAAGGACTGCTATATTCTCAACATACCTCAAAAGGATTATAAGTGTCTTAAAACGGAGTTCAATTGGCAGAATGGAAGGGGAGAAAAATCAAAGAGGGAAGGCTGAAAATGAAGGAAAAGAGCAGTTGAATATCATAATACCATTTCCCTGGTAGATTATTTTGAATTTTAATAAACTGCCATTCCTCCACCACACCAAAAAAAAGTATATAGTTAGAAAGGAGTATTCCCGATTTAAGAGAAGGCAGTTCCTGCCTTCAGGCAGCAAAGGCTCAGCCCCACATAATTACTTCCAACCCTACAACAGACCCAGAAGTGAGGAATGAGCAGAGGATCAGCAGTTCCTCCATTCCCTCTTTCGAGGGGAAGGGGTTCACGCTCCTTGTGCTGCCCCCGCCCCAGAAGTCGCGGGAGAAAGAGGGTGTGGAGGGAAGCCGAGATCTCCGCGCACTCTTCGATTGTGGAGGATATGGAGAGAGAAGGGCCTTACCTGACTAAAAGCAGTCTTTTCAATGCGCGGCTACCAGCCCTGCCACCGGTCCCAGGTGCTCTGCCTCGCGCACCTGTCGGGACCTAGCTACAGCACCTACAGCTCCGGCGGCCCCGCCCCGCTCAGGCTCAGAGCCCCGCCCTGTACCCCGCCCACCGCCGCGGGGGCGCGCACGCCAGCCCGCCTCCCGTGCGGCCTCCGGGCGACCGTGCGCGCCGCCGGCTGCGTGCCCTGCCCTCGCGGGTGCTCGCGTTGCTTCGCGGCAAGCGGCCTCGGCGGTGTGAGGGGCGTGGCTGCGCTTCCCAGGGCCGCTTCAAACTCTCCACGCTGCCCATTGAAGAATGCACGCATCTTAACTGCCCTAGGTTTGTGCTGCTATACTTTAGCCTTAAGTCTCTGACTGACCGCAGTGTGACTCAGGCGCGACTGGGCGGTTTGTCCTAGGCTCCACTGTAGGCCAGTCCCCTACCAGGTTGCTGGTGCTTTCGGGGTAAGTTCTGTGCAAGGAGAGTGTTCTAGAGGAGGCCGTGTTGTGTAGTAGAAAGAGCTATACATTAATCTTGGCTCGACTGCTTGACGTTTATCAAGTCTTTTCACCTCACGAGAGTTTCTTCACATAAATGAAGGGGGTGGACAATGGCAAATGTCCAAGTTACAGCAGCTGTAACCGTTGTTATGCCTACACTTAGAACAGGAGCTCTGCCGAAAGGTTTAGAGGACTTGAAGAGACCTAGCACTTGGTCATCCTGCCCCCCAAATTCCCTGCTGCTGCATGAGTGCCCTTTGATAGTGTCCTTTCCTTTTCCTGCACCCCAAGTGTAGTAAGGTTTCACACCACAAGTTCAAGTCGTTGTCCTTAAATCTAGTTGTGGAGGGCGCAGCTCACTGGCCCAGGTGGGAATCCAACCGGCAACCCTGTTATTCAGAGCCGGCGATCTAACCAACGGAGGCATCCGGCTGCCCCAAGGTAATTTTTAAAGAAAAATTTCCAACAGCAGGTGATGGATAGACCACTCAGTTGTTGCCTTCTTCCTTCAAATATCCAGCCTAGACTGATTTCTGGATAGGCATCAAGATTCTAGCAAAAGTGGCAGACAGCGTGGGAATGTGAAAGAGTATGCAACATCAGTATAGGATAGTACTCCCGAAAATGCATTCCCTGCATGTGGAGTTCCCTCAACGTATGACCCCTCCACAATTTAAAAAAAAAAAAAAAGCCAATAAAGGACCTTATTCATAAGAAGCCTAACCTGGGTCAGAGTTTTGGACTTAGATTTGAATCTTGACTGAGTCACTTACCAACTAGGCAACTTGCTCTCCCAAAGACCTGCTTGTGCCCTTTTGAAAATAGAGCTAGTAGTACACCGCCGTTGGCATTTACCAGTTTACAAGGCTGATTGCTAAGTTTTTCGGGGATTTTATGAGCCAGTTGCTAAGCATAACCACTGTTAAAAATCAAATTATATAAATTTACAGTTAAATATGTTAAAAACAGGTAGTAAATACTCAAAACTCATCACTTCTTTTTTTACTTCATTTTACTAATAGCTCTATTCTTGAGGTTGTCTGTTGTAGCTGTATGATGGAAATACTATATAATGTATGCATCTCTCCCAACTGTTCAGAGATGTCCACATTTGTAGCATGAAATTGGCTGCAATAGGAATATTTATACCATGGAAATTGGAAAATGCTACAAATCAGGGTTTGGTTTATTGTTTTCTAGACCAAGTATCTGCAACTTCTGTAAAAGGCCATATAGTAAATATTTTAGGCTTTGCAATTTTATATATATATATATATATATATATATATATATATATATATATATTCATTGTCACAACTACTCAACTCTTACATTGAAAATGGCCATGGCCATGTTCCAATAAAGTTTTATTGACAAAAACAGGCAGTAGGTTTGTGGAGAAAATGTTGATAATGCAGAATTAAATTTAAAGGTGTGTCACATCTGAGGTCTTAACATTGTGAGTAGCACAAAAGTTGAGGAAATATTCTTCCAGTATCAAAAAACTATTATCCAATTCAGGAAAGAAGTCACTCATGTCATTGACAGAGGAATGAAGTTTCAATATTATCTCCACTGTTTCACTTTTGCCTTACTTGTTAACTTAAAAATATGAACCAACATCCGTGTCTGAACTATACTTCTTTGGCAGATGGGAGCATCTTTTTTGCTGAATCAAATCATAAGCATTTATTCATAGTCTTATTTTATGAAATATTATTGGGAAAAGAATCAAAACTGATAGTAGATTTTCAAGAAATAGCAAGTCACACTGCAGTTATATAGGTAAAGACCAAAAAGCAAGATAAATATTTTAATTTAAAGTTTATGCCATTTCTAAAATCATATTGTAATCATTAACAAATTTTATGTTAATCCCAAGTAGTAGTATTGTGAATTTTACTAACATAAAATTGCTTTTCAGATTCTGATCCCTAAAATGTCAAGTAAGAGAGTGATTTAAGTTTTTAAATCTGAAGAAGTTTAAAATAGACACAGAAAATAATGATAGGAGTGAAAACTGTGGGATACTTAAGCTAATGGAAACAAATTTCAAAATCATTGAATGACCAATCATTGAAGAAAAATGATCATGTTCTTCAAAGAGAAATAGATGACCTTGTGCTTCCAGCTTGTTGGAATGAAAAACAAGTGTTACTATTTTCAGAACAGTACAAATGGCTTGAAATAAAAGAATGTAAATTAGGATGTAAGGATTGTTTGATAGTTCAGCATTTAGAAGTGACAGCAGAAAAGCATGTCCAAGGGTCCAAGAAATGGAGGGCATATTTAGTAACCCTAAATAAGTACTAATAAAACTACTAGGCAAACTTCTGGGGAAAAAAAATTTAGAGAACATCTTTTTAGACTTTACTAAAATTAAAGATTTGTTAAAAGAATCAACTAATGACTCAATTTCCAATTAAGTATATAAATTAAATAATAAAGATGTTGATACTATCAGAAATTTTTAATACTCTATAGTTGAGTAAAACATAATGGATCTTTCATAGTGAGAGGCGCAATAGAATTAAAAGAGAAAACTGGAGTAGAATAGGTAGTTGTTTACATAGATGATACAATGCAACAAAAACAGCAGAACATATTGTAAAAGAAATTACATGAAGATATTTAGGAATATCATAGAAGGGGCCAGCCCGGTGACTCAGGTGGTTAGAGCTCCATGCTCCTAACGCCAAAGGCTGCCGGTTCGATTCCCACTTGGGCCAGTGGGCTCTCAACCACAAGGTTGCCAGTTCAATTCCTCGACTCCCGCAAGGGATGGTGGGCTGCGCCTCCTGCAACCAGCAACGGCAACTGGACCTGGAGCTGAGCTGCACCCTCCAAAACTAAGATTGAAGGACAACAACTTGACTTGGAAAAAAATCACCGTTCCCCTTCAAAAAAAAAAAAAAAGAATATCATAGAAGAGCATACCAGATATGTACTATGATTGATTAAACTTCTATACTTTAAAGAAAAGCACCTACTGATTTATCTTCTGTACACAGTTGAATCAATTTCTGTACTGGTAATGATATTTTTTACTTTAAAAGAATTGGTGTCAACCGTAGTAGAGTGTATTTCTAATACATTATGGTCTACTTTAAATGATCACGGCATTGATAATGAATATTTGAAATCCAACTTAATTGCATTTTTGTTCTAATGGTGTTTGTATACTAGTGAGAAGGAAGTCTAAAGTAGCTACAAATTTGTTAGAAAATTTTCCTGAAGTCATCATTTGGTACTGGTTAAGTCATTGATTCCAATTTCATTATCTGAAATAAAACAAGTCAATTGTTTAAAAGTATTCTAGATAAAATTTATTCTATCCTTCACGTTTATCAAGTCCTTTCACCTCACGAGAGTTTCCTCACATAGATGAAGGGGTTGGACAAGGACTTTATCTAGATAAAGTTTATTCTATTTATCACCAACCCAATAAAAATAAAATTGAGTTCGAAACTGTAACTAATGAACTTGAAACTGAAATTACTACAACTGGTCAAGTACTAGGGTTGAGATGGGTGGCATGTAATTTACAAACTGCCACTGCTGTATGTCAGGCATATCCTTCATTATATATACATTTATCATTCTTTTTATTAGGTAAAAGAGATAAGCTAACATTAATTTCTTCCAAGACTTTGCTTTAATGATTGACATTCTTAAAGAATTTTTATTATTTTCAATTGCATTGCAGTCAAAATTAACTAACATATCAAAAATAAAAAAATTTAAGGGTACCATAAAAGCTTTGGAAAATTTAAAATGGTTTTATTAATTGGATTATTTGTCTTATTATTGAGTTGTATAAAATTATTCATATTTTCTTGATATAAATCTTTTATCAGATACGTGCTTTGAAAATATTTTTCTCCCAGGTCTGTAGCTTGTTTTTTAATTTTTCTTAATAGTATCTTTGAAAAAGCAGAAGTTTTAAGTTTTGAAGAAGTATAGTTTATAAATTTTTTTCTTTTATGTCTTGTACTTTTTGCATTCTATCTAACAAAATCTTTGTCTAACCCAAGGTCACAAAAATTTTTGCCTGTGTTTTATAGTTTCAGAAGTTTTATAGTTTTAGCTCTCACCTATAGGTCTGTGATACATTTCAAATTAACTTTTTGGTATATGGTGTGAAGTAAAGGTCCAGGTTTTTCCATATGGGTATTCAGTTGTTCCAGCACCGTTTTTTGAGAAGACTCTTTCTCCCGTTGAATTACTTTGGCTCCTTTGTTGAAAATTAAATGAATATACGTATTTGTGTTGGTCTATTTTTGGACATTCTATTCTGTTCCATTTAACTACATGTCTGCGATAATCTTTTAATAACAAATAATTTATTTTACTTAGGTGAAAAGTATTCTGTAGTTATTCTTGGATATTTTTAATTCTATACATGTGAACAATTTGCATTCTTCCCAAACATCTATTTGAGATTCATGTATAGTTTTAACTATACATTTCAAGGTGTTTTGAAATGTATAGTTAATTCATTCAACTGGAAATATTTATGTGTATTAAAGGTATTTTCCCATAAATAGTTCCTAAGTATTAACAGTAAAGTTATTGTTGTAGGGAATATACATTTTTTTATGTATAAGAAGTAATTAGGCATACTTTGCTTATAGCTTCATTTTCTAAGAATGTAGAAAAGGAAATAAAACAAACTCTTGTCACATGGAAATCTTTAAATAACCAAAACTATGTTCTATTAAGGAAGAATGAAAAAATATTGAACAATTCAAAGGATAAAGCAGAATAAATTCTGTTCTTTGGGAATAACAGTCTCATAAATACCACAAATCAAGGAAGGGGATTTCCTGACTTCTGCTTCCAAGCAATTCCAATAAATGAAGGAGGAAGTGATTTTCCTTTTTAAACAACTTATTGTTGGCAGGATTAGTGTACTTCCTTTCAATCTTAGGGTTTTAAACACATGTACACTAATATTCCTTAACTTAGTAAACTTTTGGGGTTTTTGTCAGGTTCTTAGTTTGCAGAATGTTAAAATTGTTTCAGTGAAAAGTCACTCTTTTGTGGAAATGTTACAGAGCCAGGGAGATGATATATTACCCAGAGGGAGGGAAACACCCAGGCATAACACTTGAGTGGGAGGGATCCCATGCTCTGGTGGAAAGGCAAAGGCTTTGGAGTCGAATGCATTTATATTTCATCTCTGGCTTTTAAATATGAGTGAGGGAGCAAGTTTCTTAGCTTCTCTAAGTCTCAGCTTCTTCCTTGGCAATAATACTTAGGTGACAGTGTTGTGATGAGGATTAAATTAAATGACACCTAGCACTCTGCTTAGCATAGAGTACACGTTCAGTAAATATTAGATGCTTTTCCCACTTCTCCCAGTGGTTCCTCACATGGGTTGAGAAGTTTTCTAGAGGTAAATTGCATACCCCACAGCGAAGCTGATCTATCGGTTCTTCCTCACTCTTTTAGTCAGAGAATGATAGAAATTTGAAAAGTGCTAGAGAACAGGAGAACATCTGAGCTCGGGGATCAGACTCTAGGATAAGAAACTAGTTCAACAGGAAGTGTGCACTGTCAGCCCCTTAAGGATCATATGCTCAAGGTGTCCAATCCCATCTCACATGTTTAATACCTCAAATGTCACTTGATGGTAGAACACTCTCTAGGGAACTCTGTGAGAACAGTACCCAGCTGTAGTGGAAGGCTGACCTGAGAGCACCTTTTAGTCTTTCTCTAGCCTTCTTTGTCCTCATGTAATTTAATTATGTCCTCTCTTGCTGCAGCTTTTAAATTCAAAGACACTTATTATTAGTGTCTGTCACCTTAAATTACCAGATTCTGGCCCTCTTCATCTCCTCCCACCTTCATCCTGTGAAAGAGACAGTGGTACTGCTAATTTAAGTTGGTTCTGGTTTCTCCTCGGCTGCTCCCCCAACACACCTACGCTTTCACAATTAATTTTATTCCTATAGGTGGGGAAAACTTTTCAAAATGCCCTGGCTATTTATTGGGAAGATCTCCATATCCCTACGGGTAAAGAAGAGATTATCAGTTATGTTTTTAAATATCTTAATGTGCTTTTGGGATACTGCAGAAAAATTGTCAATTTTTATTTTGAGAATATCTGCCAAAACACAAAATGCTCTCAGTCAGTTAGACTGATCATACTAACTTGTTGTTATGTTTGCATTACTATTCCCATTTTATTGAAGAACAAAATGAAGATGAGACTTTCTGTATACTGTTTATGCACTGCATTAGGTCCCGAGAATATAAAAAGTACAAGATTTGCACCTTACATGATTCTTAAGTCAAAGGGAAGGCAAGCGAGGATTAGAATTCAAAGTCCCTAATTCTATTTTTTTTTTAAGATTTTTTTTTTTATTGGGGAAGGGGTACAGGACTTTATTGGGGAACAGTGTGTACTTCCAGGACTTTGTTCCAAGTCAAGTTGTTGTCCTTTCAGTCTTAGTTGTGGAGCGTGCCGTTCAGCTTCAAGTTGTTGTCCTTTCAGTCTTACTTGTGGAGGGTGCAGCTCAGCTCCAGGTCCAGTTGCCATTGCTAGTTGCAGGAGGTGCAGCCCACCATCCCTTGCGGGAGTCGAGGGATTGAACTGGCAACCCTGTGGTTGAGAGCCCACACTCCAACCAACTGAGCCATCGGGGAGGCAGCTCAGCTCAAGGTGCCGTGTTCAATTTTAGTTGCGGGGGCAGAGCCCACCGTCCCTTGCGGGACTCGAGGAATTGAACTGGCAACCTTGTGGTTGAGAACCCACTGGCCCATGTGGGAATCAAACCGGCAGCCTTCGGAGTTAGGAGCATGGAGCTCTAACCGCCTGAGCCACCAGGCCGGCCCCCTAATTCTATTTTTTTGCATGTTAATAAAAATGCTATTATATAGTGCATTGGATCTATCTCAGGCATAAAAATACACAGAACTCTTTCTCTGATTCTGTGTCTATAACACATATATTCATATGTACGTATGTATATTTAACTTAAATTAACACCTATGAAATATTTATTGATTGATTTCCAAAGCTTATTCTTTATTCTGCTCCTTTTCTTGATGCTTAAATGTGAGCCTGCTTTAAAGTACAAATACACTTTTTTTTTACACTTTCTATTAGAGTATCACTTAGATGCAGCACCAGAAAAACACTATCATTAACCCTTTACTGGAAAGAATTCTAGTAGGAAGAAATAATTAAATGTCTGTATTGTTTAAGCCATTGTTACATGGATATTCTGGTACAGACATACCTCATTTTATTGGCTTTGCTTTATTGCACTTCACAGATATTGTGGTTTTTACAAATTGAAGGCAAGACCCTTCACCAGGCAACAGATTACAACTTGCTTTGCTGCGATACGCACTTGATTTTGATACTTGCTTTATTTTGGTGGTCTGCGATGGAACCCACAATATATCCAAGGGATGCCTGTGTTTGCTACTGAAAGCGCCATTAAATAAATTTGGTCTGCAGTTAAAGCACCTGACCTAGATGGCTTTATTTCGGTGTTCTTCCAGATTTTCAAAGACTAGATCACTTAAATCTTAACTTTTCCAGAACATGGGAAAAGTGGAAGTATTCCTCAACTCTTTCCATAAGACTGTGAAAGCCTTGATACCAAAACCAGACAGGAAGAAAAAGAAAATTAAAGGCCAATCTCATTATCATAGACACAGATTCTAAATAAATTGTTAGTAAACTGAATCTAGCAGTGTATTAAATAGATAATATGCATGCTCTAGTTGGGTTTATTCCAGGAATGCAAGGGTGGTTTGACATTCAAAACAAAACAATACAAACATCAGTGTAAATTACCATATTAACAGATCAGAGGGGGAAAAGATATAATCATCTCAATAGAGGTAGAACAAGCATTTGAATTCGGTATCCATCCATGATAAACACTTAGCAAACTAAAAAGAAAAGTTTCCTAATTTGTTAAAGGAAATCTACAAAAAGCTTAAAGTGAATATCATTTCCAACATTAAAAGTTTAGACGGCTTCTCTCCAAAACCAGGAACAAGATAAGAATATCTAGTATTATCACTTCTAATCAGCATTTTACAGGAAGTTCTAGACAGGGCAGTAAGTCAAGGAAAAGAAAGAGATATAAGAACTTAAAAGGAAGAAACATTGACAGGTAATATACTTATCTTCATAGAACACTCCATAGTATATAACCATAACTTATTAGAAATAATAATTGAGTTTAGCAAGATGGCCGGGTATAAGATCAGTGTACAAGATCAAATACATTTCTAATACTTCAGCCACAGATGGTGAGAAAACTTAATTCAAAATGCCATTTACAATAACATTAAAAATGAAGTATGTAGGAATAAATCTGACAAAATATGTATGTATAAGATACAAGGAGGAATTTTAAATTTTGAAAACATTAAAGAAGATATAAATGAACAGAGAAATATACCATGTTCGAGTATGAGAGGACTGAATATCAAAAAGATACCCATTTTCTTCAATCAATCTATCAACTCAGTGCAATCCAATCAAAATCCCAGCAGTATTTTTCTAGGAACTTGACAAGCTGATTCTAAAAGTCGTAGTAATTAATACACAATATGGTAATATTGGTACTAGGATGGGTAAATCAATGAAACAGAATATAGGGCCCAGAAACAGATCCCCACCTACAAGGATTAATTTGATATCTGATTAAAGATGATATTTCAGATCACTGGCTGATGAGTTATTTAATAAAGGGTATTGGGACAATTGGCTATTCCTATGGAAAAACAGGAAATATCATCCCTATTTCATATCAAAATGCCAGATTTAGTAAAGTCCTAATATAAACAGCACCCTGAGCAGAATATAGAACGATTTGGAGCTGACTGACAATAACTCCGTAATTGATACAGTACGTGCCACCTGGTACCGATTGGTACGTTCCATCTCTCATCTGGATTATGGCATGTACAACTTCATTAGTTAGTTTCACTATGACTTGTCACCTCTAGTTCATTCTTCATACTACTAGAGTATGTGCTCTAAAATGAAAATGATATTGTTACTCTCCAGCTTAAAATCCATTCATGGCTTCTCATTATACTCAATATAAAATCTAAAACCCTCAACATGGCCTGATGCCTGTGTATATCTCTACCCTCATCTCTTAGTACTCTACCATCACTCCCAGTTCCCTGTAAGGCAGGACCCACGTCTTTTTACCTGCTTTAGATCTTCAATGCTCTATTTGGCCTCTGGATCTTTGCAGGATACCCTCTTGAATGGGAATACTTTTTCTTCCCCTATTTCACTTGATTACAGTTGACCCTTGAACAGCACCAGTTTGAACTGTACAGGCCGACTTATACGTGGATTTTTTTTCAGTAAGTACTGTAAATATTTTCTCTAATGATTTTCTAAATAACATTTTCTTTTCTCTAGCTTGCTTTATTATAGGAATACAGTATATAATACATATGCTAAATATGTATTAATCAACTGTTAATACCTTCCCAAGGACTGAGAAAAGGTCAGCAATCTCATCCAGGCTATAGCCTTATGGGAATTGACCTCATCTAGAAAGCAAACTGTTATTTCCAATTATTTAAATATGATGGAAGTTTGTGATAACTGAGCTCTGGCAGTTGGTTCTAAACAGTGTTCCACAGATTCTTTTACCCTGACAGGAGTCCCAGATGTGCTCGGTTTATCTCCTTTCACTGGGAGATTTTTTTCATTAGATTTATCAGAGAAGTATAAAATTGCGTTTTTAGGATTGCTTGATTGATTTTGTTTTTGAAGTATTAGACAATACCAGGATCTGGTAAACCTGAGTTTTTAAATAGAAGGTGAATAGAATTAGAACTATGAACTCCAGTTAGAACATTTACCTAGCAGAATTGGAAGCCAGAGCTTTAGTTTCAGCACTCTTATAAATTAGCGCTTGAAATGAAGGCTGACCATATTTCTTTAGTTTGATTTCTGTTACGTAGTTCATTTATTGGACAGCTAAACTAGATAGAAAAGAAAGAAAGAAAAGCTACAATCTTTCATAAGTAGATTACATCCCAGTTAGAGATAATCACTACATACATACAAAAAAGAGTTGATACTTTATATTTGTCCTCTTAGTCTGTCCTCACTTGAGGCTCTTGATCAAGGCAGAGCCCTTTAAACTCCAGCAGGACCAGGTCCAAATCCTTAAATTGCACTATCCTTAAAAGGTCTTTGTCTTCCAAACAAGTAAGATAATGTTGGAACATTCCCATTAGTGAGTCATGCTGACCAAACATTGTTTCTGTGTATTTTTGACTTTTTAATCTTCCCTTTCTTTCTTTCCTTTGCCTATTAAATGACTACTGCAAATACAAGACTCAAAAGTTAACAGGATCTTGTGTAGAGTATTTTTGTGATTTAAGAAAGTTTGCTTATTTGAGTGTTGACAGCAGACTATTCAAAGATCAAATTTTTATTCTAATAGAAAAACAATCCAAATTTTTACTTCTCGTATACCATCTGTGGTTGTTTTGAAACATAATTCACAAATTCACAAATTCTTTGATATTCCTCCTTTCAAAAGGTGGAGCCCCTCCCCTTGAACATGGATAGTACTTAGGGACTTGCTATTAACGAATAAAATGTGGCAGAAATGACAGTGTGGCATTTCTGAGACTAGGTCATAAAAAGGCTTTGTGGCTTCATCCTTTCTGTTTCTCTTGGGTCATTTGTTCTGGGAGAAGCCAGCTCCCACAACACAGTATACTTAAGAAGCTCTGTGGAGAGGTCCATGTGGCCTCTAGCCAACAACTCTGTGGGTGAACGAGTTTGGAAGCAGATCCTCCAGCCCTAGTCAGGCCTTCAGATGACTGCAGCCCCAATCGCATCCTGACTGCAGCCTCATGAGAGATTTGGAGCCCAAACCAGCCAGCTAAGCTGCTACTGAACTCCAGACCCACAGAAATTATGAGATAATGTATATGTGTTGTTTTAAGCTACTAAATTTTGGAGGTGAGTTGTTATACAGCAATAGATAACTGATACATTATCATGTAACATTTTGTAGTAAAAGATTGATAAACTTTTTATCTGTCTTGTAGTCCACAATTGTTTAGTTCACCAGAATTCTCAATTATTTACTTGAACTGTTTTGGACTGAAAGATATGCATTAAAGTCATTATTAGTATTTTTTTTTATTTCTCCAATCTTCTGTAGCTACTGCTTTACAAAAGTTGTTGCTGTATTAATTGTTGCATAGATATTCATGACTATTATACCGTGTTTCCCCGAAAATAAGTCCTAGCCGGATTATCAGCTCTAATGCGTCTTTATTATTTTCGGGGAAACACGGTATCTTCATGAGTTGTAGCTTTTCGCGCTATAAGGTGTCCTTCTTTGTCTCGTCTAATACTTTTTGCTTAAATGTTACCTTATCTGATACTATGATTATAACCCTTGCTTTTTTAAATTTGCATTTGCCTAGTACATCTTTGTTCATTCTTTTATTTTAGGCTCTCTAATACACAGCACAGAGTGGGGTTTTATTTTGTGAGTCAATCTAAAAATCTTTTTTTAATAAATGATTTAAGCCTATGTATGTGTATACATATATACATAACTGCTATGTTTGATCTCAATTATGTCATCTTTATATACAAAACAATGCATGATCTTCCAGTAAATTATGTGCTCAGTTTCCTTGCTTGTGTTTGTGTGTATGTGTACGTATTATTTCTCTTGATATTTAGGGAAATTTATGGTTTTGTTCTAATGATGCCCTTTGTACCAATACTACTCATATAATACCGTGGTCCTCTTTTTACACATTGACTATTAGTTTTCTACTTGGAGCAATAATGAAAGAACTTGAAACTACCTCCTTTTCTCTCTCTCTGCTCACCACCATCCAATTTTAGTTAATATTATTTTCTTTAATGTTTATTCTTGTCCTTCTAAATACGTTTTGGTTTATTATATTCAGTTTGTTGGCTTAAATGACCTCCTTTAACTCCCACATTTTACCTTTTAGACAATCAGTGAGTTATTCTACTTTTTTCTCCTTTCCCCCTTCTCTCATTTTTTTTTTAGTTATTACTACATTGTCAGAGCACATAAAATTTATATACTATTCTTTTGTGTGTGTGTGATGTCTGATCTTATTTATTTGTTACTCTTAGAAAGTCTCATTTTTGACTGGACTCAGACCTAGAGGTAGAAGCTCTCAGAGAGGTCAGCCTGCGTCTCTTGGCAATCTGTTCCTGGTGTTTTTCTTTGGCCTCCTTCATTCTCTTGGTCAAAAGTTTAGCATAGTCTGCAGCCTCTTATTTTTCTTAGTACACTGTTTCTTCAGAGCAATACACCGACATTTGTATTGTAGGATTCGTGGAGTAACAAGATGCTGAATCTTGGATGCTTTGGTCCTAGGTTTCTTACCTTCTTTGTTTAGGGGCTTTCTCATAACATACTGGCGGACATCATCTTCTTTAGAGAGATTGAAGTTTGCGATTCTGCTAGCTTTTTTGGGCCCCAGGTGATGAGGCACAGTAGTATCAGTGAAACCAGGAATATCTTTCTCCCCCGCTTTTTTACAATGACCAAGTTGAGAACACTCAGATTGGCATCCACAATACAACTCCGAACAGATTTGCACTTTCTTTTTCCAGACCTCCTTGGTCTATAACAGGAGTGCCCCTTACTCAGGGCAGGTGGACATGGCCATGGGTGTCCGCTGCTTCATGGGGAAACCTTGTTTGTCGTTCCCACCACTGATGTCAACCACATAACCCTTCCATTCTTCACTGAGAGCATCAGCAGCAACTTCTGTGGCCATAAGCTTCTCATAAAATGTACGAAGTTTGCATTCATCGTCCACTGAAATAAGTTTCTGGGAGCCAGTTGCTGGGAAAGAGATGTTTAGCTTCATCCTGAGCCTATATACTATTCTTATTCCCACTTTTGTTTTAGTCGCAGATATATAGCTAAATATTTGTATGTTCGGTGTGTACCACCAGTTTCTTTGCTGCAGTTTTCTCAGTCTTCTTAGCTCGGTGCAGTTTTATCCTCAGGAAGGACTCATGAGTATAACAGTCCCGGGTGTTTAACATATGAAAACTTTTTTCTATAGCCTTGCTACTTATAAAACAGTTGGTCTGCATTTAAAATCTTTGGTACTTGCGCTGGCCCGGTGGCTCAGGCGGTTGGAGCTCCGTGCTCCTCACACTAGTTCGATTCCCACATGAGCCAGTGCCAGATGGCTCAGTTGGTTGGAGCGTGGGCTGTCAACCACAAGGTTGCCGATTCGCCTCCTTGACCCCCGCAAGGGATGGTGGGCTGCGCCCCCTGCAACTAACAACGGCAACTGGACCTGGAGCTGAGCTGCGCCCTCCACAGCTAAGACTGAAAGGACAACAACTTGACTTGGAAAAGTCCCCGAAGTATACACAGTTCCCCAATAAAGTCCTGTTCCCCTTCCCACCCCACCAAAAGAAAAAAAAATCCTTGGTGCACAAGTTTTTCCCCTCGATTATATTGTCAATGTTGCTTTATCATTTTCTGGCTTTAAATGTTGTTGAGAACTCTGATGCCAAACTGGTTTGCTATCCTTAGAAAGTGACTTGGTCTTTTTGCCAGGAAGCGCAGGTAATTTTTTTCTTTGTATTAAAGCATAATAATTTTCTAGGATAAATCTAAGCAATGACCAATCTGGGTCTATTTAACTTGGTATATGGTGTGCCCTTTCAATATGTATAGATTCAGGTCATCCTCCCCTCCACACCCACGCCCCCAGTCCCAAGAAAAGTGTGACTGAAGTATAATTGTAAATATTAATTCTATTCCATTATTTGGATTTTATTCTTCAAGACATCTAGAAAATGTATATTGGGTGCTGTTTGTCTGATTTCTATATTACTTTCTCTTGGATCGTTTTCATCTCTTTCATTTTTCTTGGCTTTTCTTATTTCCGTCCTCTGTGTTCTGTATGGTACATGGTCCTAGCTATTTTGTTGTTGTTGTTGTTGTTTTGTGTTAGGTTGCATTCCCTGGGTACATAAACTCTGACACAGGGATTTGTATGCAGGAAGTTTATTGGAGAGCACTGTGGGATCAGCAATTGTAATGATGTGAAGGAAGGAGGATGGGACGGGAGATGCTGAACTGCAATTAGTGGTGTGCTGGTAAATGTTTAACAGCATTCGCGGGGGAGGGGGTGAAGCCCTGATTTGTAACATTTTCCAGGATGTAAATACTTCCATCATGGCCAATTTTAAGCTCCCAACAGGATATCACTGAACTGTGGATCGGGGGAGAAATGCATAGTAGCACCCGTACAGAAACAATAGACATAAACTCAAGGGCATAGATAATAGTAAATGTAGTAAAATAATTAGGAAGTAATGAATGTTGAGTATTTATTACCTTGGTTTTGAATATAATGTACTTAATTGTGAGTTTCTATAATTTAAATTTTACTAATGGCTATGTTTAACAACCTGCTCACAAAATTCCTGAAGATTATACCAGTTGGCTCTCACAGGCCAATAGGAGCCCACTACAGTACACCGCTGACCATTGTGTCACGACAAAGGCTTTAGCCCATCCTATAAGGAGCTTTGAAGTTGGGATGGCCCTTCAGAGTTGTCCTACCCTGGGGCAGGGACCTCTATATTTCGGCATGGACCAGTCACTGGATGCAGGGGAACGTTGGCTGAGGGTTTTCTTTGGCTAAAGGAAATTCCCAGAGAGGGACTCAGCCAGCGATTTTCCAGCAATTTGGGGTACGAGTACTGAAACGGGTATCTGGGGAGTACTCCACAGGACCCACTACTGTATTTTGTAGTTTAGTCTTGGTTTCTGCTTTGGGACAGCATTTTTTTCTGGTGTGCTCTCATCTGTCAAAACTTATGATTGTTTTTGTGTGTATGTGTTTTTTTCCTTATAGTAACTTTGTATGGAAACTGAATTTTTGTTGTTGTTATTCTTGTTTGAATATGTTGGGTTTTTCTGGGTCAGCTTTGAACAAATGGATCTTTTGAAGAGAATGGAGATGGTTTTTAAGGTCCTTTCCTGTTTTTGTTTTTGTTTTCAGCTCAAGCGCTCCCTCTTCTGTTGCTATAGTGAAGAGCAGTTTTCTTAATTATAATGTGCTTTTCTTTGTAGTTAGACTTCTGATTCTCCTATTGTATTCTAAGTGGGGTACTTATTACCACTTACTTCTTTTCTTTCTTCCATTTACCACTGGCTGCTGTCTCCAAGGAACAATGACTTTACTTTCCAAAGTGCCTCTTTCTCCTTAATGTGGCACTTTCCCAAGACTGCCACATTTGTTTTATGAATTTTCCAAGCTCTTGTGTTTTGCCTCCTGTTGCCAGTGCTGAACTGCCAGGTTTCAGACCACCTCTCATCTGTTCCCACTAGGGGTTGGATGGTTTTCTTCTGGGAGCGACCCCTTGTTGATGTTATCAGGTTCTACCAACACTGAGACCCTCCATATTCTCTACTTTTTCAAGTGGATTCTGTGACCTCTACACATTTATGGGGCTCTGGATGGTCTGTACTGTATTTTTCCCAACTTACATGTAAATTGGAGATTGTAGGATTTTTTCCTGTATTTAGTATCAGTTATAGGAATTTTTATTTGCTTTTCTTTTCGCTCTGTATAGTTTTTAGGAAGAGGTGAGGTGTGGGAAGAGCCATGGAAACCTAGAATGTGTATTTGTTTTTAATATGCATAAATAATATTGTGCTTTAAATATCCTATTTTTTTCTTCTTTCACTGTATATTATGTGTTTAAAATCTATCTGTGCACTATATGTACACCTGGTTTGTTGCTGCATTTCTTCCACAGTATGCATCCACCCTACTTTACGTACCTGCTCTCCTGGTTAAAATACTTTCATTGCTTCCACCTCCCTGCTATCATTGAAAGACCTGAATGCACACTTGTATATGTTCCTTGTATATGTACACATGACATTTTTTCCAGGACATATACCCAAGAGATGAGATTTTAAGATTACAGGGCACACACACACTTATGTATTTGCAGGTTGCTTCCTAGAATGGCTAAGAGTTTACACTTCCACATCCTGTGTGCAAGAGGCCATTCTCCTCACACATTTTGCCAAGATTTGGTATTAACTGCCTCTTAAATGTGCCATGCTGGTAAATAATTCAGTAAGTTTTGGCTTCCAATTCCGTTTTGATTTTTTTTTAATTTCAGCTTTATTGAAGTATAATTGACGAATAAAATTGTAAAATATTTAAAGTGTACATTGTAATGATTTTAAATTTTGTATTTTTGCATCTTGTTTAAGAAACCTTTCCCCACCAAGTCACAAAGGTATTTTCCTACATTTTCTTCCAGTAGCTTCGTAATTTTACATTTCCATTTATATCTTTAAGCCATCTGAAGTTTACCTTTATATTTCGTATAAGGTAGAGATCTAACTTAATTTTTCTTAATATTGTGAACCAGTTACATATCAACATAATTTCTAAGCAGTCTGTCCTTTGCTCATAAAGATGGCTTTGCCACCTTTGTGTTGCCACTCTTTTTATATGTCAGGTTCTATGTATCATGGGTCTATTTCTGAGCTTTCTATCTTTCCTATTTGTTTATTGTTCCAGTGCTACTGGTGTTTTATTTTATTTTATTTTTTTAAAATATCTGTGGTTGGCTGGCCCGGTCGCTCAGGTGGTTGGAGCACCGTGCTCCTAACGCCGAGGTCGCTGGTTCGATACCCACACGGGCCAGTGAGCTGTGCCTTCCACAGCTAAGACTGTGAATAATGGCTCTCCCTGGAGCTGGGCTGCTGTGAGCAGCCAGAGGTTGGTGTAAGCTGCCCTGGGCTGCCATGTCTTGCCAGGAGAGGTGTGAGTGGCCGGCAACCAGTGTGAGTGGCTGGGCCAGGGAGCGGTGTCCTACTCAACTAGACTGAGAAACAACGGCTTGAACTGGAGTGGGGTGAGGAGGCGGAAGAAGGGGGGAAAATATCTGGCGTGCTAGGTCTTAATAGATGGTATTGTTATCTCCTTTTGAATTTTCTTTTTCAAAATTGACTTATCTTTTCATGGCCTACTATTCCATATACATTTTGGAATGAGTTTTTCAAGTTTCTAAAAAAGTTCCAGCTAACATTTTAAAATAAGATTTGAACATGTACATCAATTTGGGAAGAACTGACATCTTTCCTAAGCTGTCTTATCTAAGAAGATAGTTTATCTGTTTTTTCAGATCTTCTTTTATGTCTTAATAGAGTTTTAAATTTTTTAATGTAAAAGTATTGTGCCATATTAGTGGATTAATTGTGAAATATTTTCTAATTTTTGGTGCTATTGTGAATGGCAGTTTGCCATTTCAGGCTTATTTTTGTTAGTATAGAGAAATAATATTTCTGTTATTCTGAAGAAATTTTAAATGTAAAGGTTTAATTTTATCAAGTATTTTATACTGCAGCTCTTGGGATGATCATGTGATTATTCCATAGATAAGGTCAATAACATTGATAGTTTTCTCATGTTCAGCCATTCTTCTCTTCCTGGAAGAATACCTGACTGTTGAAATCAGTTGAATAATATTTATTTGTATCTATTTTTAAAATCTATTTCTATCAGAAACATAGGTTATGATTTGCTCTTTTTGTATTATCTGATTTTAGAATAAATAAATAGGCAGCTTTTCTTCTTTTCCTATTCTCTGGGACAATTTAATTGATATAGGCATTATCTGTCTCTTGAAGGGTTGGTAAAACTCACTGTAAAACCATATAAGCCCAAAGGAAAAAAATAAAAATAAGAAAAAAGAATTTAAAAAAAACTCAAAAAACTACATAAGCTTAACTAAGGCTTTTTTGGGGGGGTAAGGTCTTTAATTACCATTCAATTTATTTATAGGTATTTGGTCTGTTCATATAATTTCTTCTGCCAATTTTGGCGTTTTACAATTTTCCGAAAATCATCTACTTCATTTAACTTATTTAATGTATTAGCTTATAATTGACCACAATATTCTTTTCTATCTCTCTTGTATCTGGAGCTAGTTCCCTTGATTTCATTATGTGATTTGATTATTTGCATCTTTTTTTCCTCATCAGCCCATAAGACAGTTGTCCATTTTACTCATCTTTATAAACTAAATGGTAAAAATAAGTCCTAATATAGCAAAAATTACTGTAAATGTTAATCAGTTAATCCATCAGTTTCTGAGAAGGCAGAAACTCACGTTGAATCTCAGGCTGGATTTAAAAATTAAGATCTAGCAATATATTATCTATAAGAGACACTCTTAAAATGAAAGAATATGGATAAGTTGAAAGTAAAGAGATGTAAGTAGATATTTGAAGCTAATATGAACAGAAACTAAAAACAAAACAGGCAGCTATTTTGTATAAGGTAAATTCAAGCTACAAATTCAAGGCAAAACTATCATCAGAGACAAAGCATAAGGAGTAGGCTTGGTGCAGACTATCAGGAGCTTGGCCAAGTGGAGATATCAAATGGATTATTGGATATATAAGACTAATATTCAGGGGCAAAGTTCAAAGGCAAAGTCAAAGCTGAGATATAAATTAGTAGTCGTCAGCATATATATGGTATTTAAAGCTATAACACTGAGTGAGACCATCAAGGGAATGTTAACAGGACAAGAAGGCCAAGGAGTAAACCCTGAACCACTGTAACATTTTGAGGTCAGAGAGATGAACAATCAGCAAAAAGATGTATTAATAGAAGTAGCCAGAAAGGTAGGAGGCAAACCAGGAGAGCATGAGGTCCTGGAACCCATGGGAAAAAACTATTTCAAAAAAAGAGAGTGATCAATAGTTCAAATGCTGCTGCTAAGTCAATCAAGTAAGAGGAAGCTGAAAATGGGCAGTTGGATTTAATATGGAGGTTGTTGCTGACGTTGTTACGTAGGAGCAAGTTTGATGATGGAGTAGGAGAAAGACCTGATCAGAATGGGTTTAGGAGAGGAGAGAAATTGGAGATGGTGAGTTCACACAATTTTTGAAAGGAGTTTTGTTGTGAAAGGAGGGATAGAAATGGGGCAGTAGCTAACAGAGGAAATGAGTTTAAAAGAGTTGCTAGCTTTTCTTTTTTTAAGTTGAGAAAAATACCATTATGTTGCAAAGGATAAAATTGATGGAACAGAGAGAGATGGGAGAATTACAGAAGCAAAGTCCTTGAACAGAAGAACAGAAATGGGATCTAGTGCACAAATGGAGGGGCCAGCATTAGGTAGGAATTAGATAGTTCATCCACAGGTAACAAGAAAGTAGAATATATAGGTACAAATGCAGATAGTTAGGAAGATGTGGTGGTAGAAGTGTGTGGAATTAATAATGATTGCTTCCATTTTCTCAGTGCAATAGGTCATTAGCCAAGAAAGACGATGAAAGAGAAGGCCTTAGATTTGAGGAGACAGAAGAAAATACAAACTTGTTGTTCAAGAAAGTCAGAGTGAATGGATTAGGAAAATACAATATATTTGCCAGGCAGCATTATGCCAGGCAGCAAATACTCATTAACTTGAAGTTAATGAGTATTTAAAGTAAGACCAATCAGCAAGTTTGAATGTTTTCTTGAAGCCACATTCAGCTGCCAGGGTGCAGCTATAGAGTAGGCAGAGGAAATTGGATTTAAGCTGGGCTGCGGTCAGCCAAGGGGTACGTCAGAGCAAGAGAAGAGCAAGTGAGTTTGAGTTAAGAGCATACTCAGATACAAGGGACTGATTATAATGATCAACCACGGAATTTATACTGGGTTACAAAGGAAATGAGGACCTGAAGAGGGTGAACAGCAGGAAGGTGGTAGAACCAAGGAAGTAAAAGGTCCCTGTGGATATCAAAGGGTTGCTGGAGTTGGGGTACTAGTGGAAGTGAGCTGTAAAGAGGTGACGTTTGAGGAATGAATTGTTTGAAATTGAGATTTTAGAAAGGTTGCAGGAGTTTGTTTGGTTTTGGTGGGTTTTTTTGTTTGTTTGTTTTTGTTTTTGTATTGACAACGTCAAGGGTATGACTAATGGCTAGAGAATGAAATTACTGAAGGAGAACAGATCAAAACATTGCAAGGCCAGGTGTTGGAAAGATCTATATGAACAATGAAATTGCTAGGGATTATTTAAATATATAAAACACTTGACTTTATATATTGTCGCGTCCCGCGCAATACGGGCAGTGAGAGAACGAGAAGGGGCGGAGAAGGGTTAAGAAAGAAACAGAAATCAAGAAAGTTTTGAAACAGAGGCCAAGGGTCTCACAGCCTCAAAGGACAGAGAGCCCCGAATCGGGCCACCTTGTGGCTTTTATTGAGGTACATACAAGGAAGTAGCATTGTTTTTACTACGTCTGTGAGTCTCAGACACCGTACCGGAAAACTGGTTCAAACCAATCACCCTTGCCTGTGGAAAGTCCCATGATGTATAAATAATTATTGTTTGTACCTCCCCAGGGGACAAAACCTTTATGTTGAAAACTTACTGAGATGGAGAACTGATGTTATCACATCCCAAGCACGTTGTGGGAAGGAATACAGCCACAGAGGCAGAAGCTCTCCTTAGACAGGGGAAGGTGGGGGGCTGTGCCCACTATCAACCCCGTGAGTTCTCCTGGTGGTCCCCACATTACTGTGCCTGTTTTAGGTTGTTCCTTTCTTGAGGAATCTTATCCGTCATTGGCTAGCCAGCCATCCTTTGGGGCCAAACAAGGAGATGGCATAAAGATGAAGCAATGTCCCTGAAAGGAATAGTCTCACAGACTCTTCTTTCTTTTTAGGGGTAGGTACGAGGGGACAGACAGGCATACTGCTGTGTGACAACAATATATCATGTAATATTTTATATAATATGTAGCGAGGGCAGGGAGGAATGACCTGAAGTAACATTGAGGAGTGAGGAAGACCCCCCACCTCATTTCCAGGCCAAGTGATAAGGGGGATGTGGGAGTTAAAATAGACATGATTTGACAGGGCTGCAGGTGAGGCAGTATTATCGGGGAGAGCGAAGGGTCATTTCTTGCTTTCTCTATTTTGAGGTTATATTGTTATAAGCAGCTATATTAACAACATAGATGTGTTCTATTATCCATATATTACATATTCTTGATCTACTGTCTCCCTTTGTTCCTAATGATGCGGTTTGCCTTGAATCCTATTTTTCTGACATTAGATGTCTGTTTGGGCTTTCTTTTGGTTCATAGTTCTCTTTTTCCATCTACATATTTGTTTTAACTTGCCCTATCCTTTCTTTCTTTCTTTCTTTTTTTTTTTTTCCCCAGGACTTTATTGGGGAACAGTGTGTACTTCCAGGACTTTTTTCCAAGTGAAGTTGTTGTCCTTTTAGTCTTAGTTGTGGAGGGCACAGCTCAGCTCCAGGTCCAGTTGCCATTGCTAGTTGCAGGGGGCACAGACCACCATCCCTTGCGGGAGTCCAACCGGTAACCTTGTGGTTGAGAGGACACACTCCAACCAACTGAGCCATTCGGGAGCTCAGCAGCAGCTCAGCTCAAGGTGCCGCGTTCAATTTTAGTTGCAGGGGGCACTGCCCACCATCCCTTGCGGGACTTGAGAATTGAACTGGCAACCTTGTGCTTGGGAGCCCACTGGCCCACGTGGGAATCAAACTGGCAGCCTTCGGAGTTAGGAGCATGGAGCTCTAACTGCCTGAGCTACCGAGCCGGCCCAGCCCTATCCTTTCTTTTTAATATGTCTCTTGTAGACATTATATTGCTAAATTTTGTTTTTTAATACAATCTGAGAATTCTTTTCTTTGGTGAATTTAACTCATATATTAAATTACTTTTATGTTAGAACTTTTCCATCTTAGTTTAAATTTTCTTTCATTTTTTTCTTTTTGCTCATTTCCTTGAATAAATCAGTTTTTTCCATGGGTTTGAAAGGCATGCATTTTATATTTGTTCTTCCATTTGTTATCCGTAAGTTATTAAGACTCTTACTTGTATTTATTTTTCCCAATTTATGAAACTTATCAACATCTATCTGTATCTTCTTCCTTACTGGGACAAATACTTTAGCACACACACACTCTTACCCACCTCTGGATGTTGCACTCTGTCCTCTACTTTGTTATATCTGGGGTGTGTGTGTATAAAATTCCTTTTTAGATAATAATAAACTTTACAGTTATTTTTTCATTCTTACTATCTTACATTTTATAGCATTTCCTAAAATTTTTCTTTGATAGACTACTTCCTTTAAGAATATTTTCAAAGAGCATCTCTAAGATAACCTGCTGAGAACTTGAAGGTCTAAGAATATATTTATTGTATCTCACATTTAAATGATAGCTTAGCTGAATATAAATTTTGAGTCAAAGTTTCTGTTTCCAATATTTTGAAAATATTTCTTTATTGTTTTCTTGCCTCTAATGTTGCTTTGGAGAAGCCTCACATCATTCTGATTCATTTTCTTTGTGGGTGAACTTCTATTCTTAGAAAGTTTTTAGAATTTTCTTTTTATTAAATATCACTAAGTATTCATTTTTATATATCAACCCTATTTATCACCCCATACACCCTTTCAATATCAATCTTTCTTTGGAAGTTCTCACTTGTTTTTGTCATGTATCATCTTCCCTTTATTTCCTTTCCCTCTCCTATTAGAACCCCTATTATATAAATGGTGCTATTTCTATATCTAGCCTTTATATTTCTTCATTTTTGTATTTTTCATCTCTTATTTCTTCTCACTGTGTTCTGGAAAAGTTTCTTGGCCTGATCTTGGCTATGTCCATGTTGATGTTTATGTCATCTAATGAGTTTATTTCAACTATTCTTTGAATATTCAGTAATCCTACTTGGTTCTTTATAATGTTTCTGCTTCATTATCAGTATCCTCTTTGGGGACATTTATTTGACTTGTATTCTATTAATGCTTGTCATCTATTATAAGTTATTCAGTTAGTGCCTTTCTAATTGTCTAGTTATTTTTCCCTGTGAGGTCGTTTTCCCTCATGGGTATCACTTATCTTGGTAGGTAATGGATGGAGAAAGGGTGGGAGTAATCAAAACCTAGGCCTTAGCTTGTGCCACTCCTGATGAGTTGGGACTCCAACTCTGAATATCCTCATGTGTGTTGCTCTCATCAGACGGCTTCCCCCTAGTGAACCTCTCTATACCTTACCTTAGGTTTTGTTCTTTTCTAAGAATGTATTTCTCTAGCTCTCTGGGTGAAAAGTTCTATGGGAGGAGGTAGGAGGAAACCTTTAGATGTTTGTTTGGTGAGCCAGCACTTAATGTTTGTTTTGTTTTGTTTTGTTTTGTTTTACATCCCAGTAGTGTTCCCCTGCCAACCTGCTGTCAGTATTGTAGTAGGGCTGATGGGAAAGTAGTGATCTGCCGTGAGCAATGTGGTGAATAGAAAAGAGCCCAGCTCACAATTTCTTCCCAAGTTTCTCCCCATGTTGGGAGCCTGGTCCTGTTCTGTCCAGGGCTACTGTTTTCCTTCTTTACCAAATCATAGCCACCTCTGACCCTCCAGGGTTTCTGCTGGCTTTCTTTTCTTTTTTTATATCCATTCATTTCTTATTTCTGAGGCCTCTTGGAGTTTCGGTTGGGGGAGGTAGACTGTGACACTTTGCCATCATGTCAGTGGCTGTATGATGTCCCTTTTATGATAGCCTACATTGTGTTTGTTGAAACTTTATGTTCCTAGTAATATAGAGCAGAAGATAATTCTTTCTTGACTGGTCATGGTAGTATTCTGAAGATGTTTAACCTAAAGAATTGTAGACAGAATGTAAAAGCAAAGGACAGACAAAGCAATGTATGTACATGAAAGGAGCAAAATAGACATTTTACTAAAATGTATTGAAATTTACTTTCAACTTGCTTGTGTTTAATTTTCCAGTCACTTGGGAATCTTCTTAAGCCTGGAAACAAGACAAGAAAATTAATCTTATTACAAATTTCTCTTAAATACATTTGTGGGAATGTAGATGATTCATAGGGAAAAAAAAGAGTGCCTTCAGAATTCACAAAGTTAAAGTAGTAAAATTGATATGTTATCCTTATTTATAAGTCACCTTAACAAGGCAGAATGTCTACAGGACCAAAATCAGGAAGAGCAGGGCTTGGCAATAACTTGTTATTTATTAGACAGTATTATTATACCTAAAGTTAGAACATAGCCTAAATATTGACAGTGGTTATTTCTGAGCATGGACTTGTCTCTATTTTCCAAATTTTATGATGAACATGCTTAACTTTTGTAATTGAAAAAAGATAAATACGGTTTTAATAGAATTTTTGTAGGGAAATTATCATATAAATATACAAACTTATGCAAGGATATTTGCTTCAACATTGTTTATAATGTTGAAAAATACCTAAATTTTATCAAGAGATGTAAAGTTAAATAAATTATGATAGATCTATACAACGAATATCATGCAACCGATAAAAATGGTGATGTAAGTCTATATGAACATAGGAAAATTTCAAAGATGTATTGTTAAGTACACAAAGCAGTTTACAAAATATGTCCAATATGAGCCCATTTTTGCAACCACAAAGTAAGTGCACAGAAATTTTTTGAATAATCTATGCAAGAAGTTGCTGCTCCATCCATCCTAACAACAAGTAAAAAGTTGAACAATCAGAAAGATCAACAACTCTTTTTAGATCCTTCAGAGAAGTGAGTTCACAGGGCAAACCATTGCCCCCAAGATTGGAGAGCCAGAAAGGCAATATAGAGAATCACAACTTGCTGGAACAGAAACCCACGAGCAGAAACTTATGCAGGAACCAGTGCCTGGCAGAAAACCTCAACTGCAATTGATGAATTGCTGGAGGCCCAGTATGGACAAGTCTGAGAGTTAAAACCTCCAGGGGACCCAGTCAAAGGGACCTCCAGAAGACTCTACCAGGTCCTCACCGTGATGATCAGATAAAAATCTCATGTTTCTTTTAGGGGAAGGAGGAAATCTCTTTAAAAAAAAGATTTTTATTAAAATAGGAAAGTAACCATTTGAAATATACCAGAGCATTCTGTTCTTAACAAAGTCTGCCTTGAAGAGAAACTATTTTACCAGAGCGTAACCTGCTCGGTTTTTAATCAGAGCCTATTCTACTTGGAGGAAGGGAAATACCCAACTCTATTTGACTCTAGCTTTCCACGTGGGGGAGCTTCCCAATTCCAGCTTCCCTTAGTCATCCTGTCATCCTGTTTCACATAAGAAGAGGGTGGGAGGGGATGTTACTGAGAAGCACTGGTATAGTTCACAGTCCAGAGGCTTTCTAAAAGTCCTATGGACTTTTTATCATAGGATGATAAAATATTTCCCATTCCCCTATACCTTACCATCACACCACTAAAGACCAATTTGTCAGCGTTCCTTTCACCTAGTATATCATGTCCTGATTTTAACAAAAATTAGAAGGCATTCTAAGACAAAAAACAGTTTGAAAAAACTGCACAAACATCAGAACCAGCGTCAGATATGGTAGGGATGCTGGAATTATCAGACTGGGGATTTAAAACAACTATGATTAATATGTTAAGGACTCTGATGAAAAAAGTAGCATGCAGGAATGGATGGATTATGTAAGCAGAAAGATATCCTAAGGAAGAATAAAAAAAATGCTGGAGATCAAAAACACTAACAGAAATGAAGAATGCCATTGATGGCCTCTTTAGTAAACTGGATGTTGCTGTGAAAAGAATCTCTGAGCTTGAGGATGTGACAATAGAAACTTCCAAAACTGAAAAGCAAAGAGAAAAAGGACTGAAAAAAACAAGAAAAAAGAAAAAAAACAAAAATAGAATATGCAAGAACTGCAGGATAACTACAAAAGGTGTGACATGTGTAATGGGAATACCAGAAGGAAAAGAAAGAAAGGAACAGAAGCAGTATTTGAAGCAAAAATGATTTTGAAGCAATAATGATGGAGAATTTCTGAAAATTAATGTCAAACATCAAACCATAGAACCAGGAAACTCAGATAACAACAGGATCAGTGAGATAAATACCCAAAAAATTACAATTAGGCAAATCGTATTCAAACTTCAGAAAAATAAAAGACAAAGAAAAAATATTGAAACCAGAGGGGAAAAACACTTTACCTATAGAGGAGCATAGATAAGAATTACATCCTTCTCCTTAGAAACCATACAAAAAAGAGAGTGGAGTATGATATTTAAAGTGTTGAGAGAAAAACTATCAACTTAGAATTCTGTACCCTGCAAAACTATCTTTAAAAAGTGAAGGAGAAATAAAGACTTTCTCAGACAAATAAAAATTGAGGGAATTTGTAGCTAGTAGATCTGCCTTGCAAGAAATGTTAAAAAGGAAGTTCTTCAGAGAGAAGGAAAGTGTGATATAATAGATCAGAAATTCAGATCTACAGAAAGATAGGAAGATCAATAACAAAGGAATAAGTGAAAGTAAAAGTTTTATTTTTCTTATTCTTAATTGGTCTAACAGATACTAGTTTGTTCAAACTAATAGTAACAATGTATTCAACTATGAATTCAACATGTTCTTATATATAAGCAAAATGGATGACAGAAATGATATAAGAGATGGGAGGGAAGAATTAGAAATATTTTGTTATTATAAGGTACTTATAGTACCCATGAAGCAATATAATGTTATTTGAAGTGGATGTGGATTAGTTGTAAATGTATAGTGTAAACTCTAGGATAAAAACGAAAAAAATAAAACAAAAATAGGAACAAAGAACAAGGGCAATAAATAGAAAATAGTAACGAATATGGTAGCTATTTGGTAGATATTAATTAAACTGTATCAGTAATCACTTTAAATGTCAATGATCTAAATACAACAACTAAAAGACAGGGATTGTCAAAATGGATCCAAAAACAAGACCTAACTCTATATCGTCTACAGGAAGCCCACTTTAAATATAAAGACACATAGATTAAAAGTAAATGGATGGGGGGAAAATACCAAAAGAAAAAATACCAAAAGAAAGCAGGAGCAGCTATATTCATTTCAGACAGAGCAGACTTGAGAACAAGGAGTTATCGGGGATAACTGAAAGAAGGACGTTATATAATGATAAAGGGGTCAATACTTCAAGATAACATAATAATCCTTAATGTTTGCCTAATAACAGAACATCAAACTACATGAGGCAAAAACTGGTAATACTGCAAGAACTAGATGAATCCACTATTACTGTTGCAGGCTTTAACAATCTCAGAAGTGGACAGATCCAGAAAATCATTAAGGATATAGGTGAACTCGATCGAATCATCAATCAACTGCATATAATTGATATCTTACTTTAATCAATAACAGCAGATTACACATTATTTTCAAGCTCACATGGAACATTCACCAAGATAAAGTACACTTTGGGCCATAAAACATACCTTAACAAATTTAAAAGAATAGAAATTATGCAATATCAGACCGCAGTGGAATTAAACTTGAAATCAATATCAAAAAGATAGCTGGAAAATCCTAAAATACATAGAAATTAGACAACACTCTTCTAAATAACACATGGGTCAAAGAAGAACTCTCAAGAGAAATTTTAAAAAATTCTGGGGATGGCCGGTGAGCTCAGTTGGTTAGAGCGTGGTGCTAATAACACCAAGATTGCCGGTTCAATCCCCGCATGGGCCACTGTGAGTTGCGCCCTCCTTAAAAAAAATGAAAAGAAATGTAAACTAAATGAAAATGAAAATACAACTTATCAAAATTTATGGAATAAGCAAAAGCAGTGCTTAGAGGGAAATTTATAGCATTGAATACACATATTAGAAAAGAAAAAAGATCTTAAATCAGTAACCTAAGCTTCCACCTTAGGAAACTAGAAAAAGAAGAGCAAATTAAATCCAAAGAGAACAGAAGAAAAGAAACAATAAAAATTAGAACAGAAATCAATAGAGAAAATCAACAAATTTAACTGGGTATCTTGTATTTTATTCGGCAACCTTACCCCTCAACCATGAGTTTATTTTGTATAGAGTTATATGTGTTCTTTACCTGTTGAATGGATAAACAAAGGGTACAGCCATACAAGAGAATAATACTAGCCAGTAACTAAAAAGGAATGAATTATCGATCTATGTGCAACAACATGGATGAATTTCATGTGAATTATGCTAAATGAAAAAGCCAGATTCAAAAGGTTACATACTGTATTTTGATTTATATGACATTCTAGAAAAGGCAAAACTGTAGGGACAGCAAGATTAGTGATTGCCATAACTATGCATTTGTTAAGACTCAGAACTCGACCCTATAGAGAATTTTACTGTATATACCTTATACCTAAAAAAAGAAAAAAATCTATGAAACAAACAATTCTCTGAAAACTCCTTGATTCTGAGTCCTTCTAAGCAGTAAACTGGAAATAAGGGTCTCACTAAATTTGTAGGATTTAGCATGAGGAAGAAGTGGTGGATATCTAATAGTTGAAGCTGGCTGTGAAATGGAGATAAGGGAAATATTATTCAAAGAAAAATTTATATATCTTGTCCCAAGCACTGTAGTCTTAAATTAGCAATGTTATTCCTCAAAATAACCTAAGTTATTAATTTAATCACTACAAAAAAATGGAAGGAAAAATGGGAGACAAAAAAAAACAAGTTTGCTTTCTGATTATAACCTGCAACTTATGAGGCATGCTTTGGCAACTTAATGGTTACATTTGGTTTGGTAATTTTTTTTCATGAATACTTGTGTGCATGGTATATTTTATATTGTATACATTATATAATAACATTTTTGCTATTATTTTGCTATCTTATAGAATTTTAAATGTCTTATTTCATGGCATCAGCCAAATAAAGAAAGTTGTGAGTTAACGCTACTTTCTTAGCTCAGGACTTGGATTTTACCAGAATAAATCAGACTGCTCCTGTAAACTCTTTCAGGTTACAAAAGTTCAATTGTCTAAATTCTTAGCTTAGAACATTAAATCATTCTCTGTCCTGAAAGACATAATGCTGACTCCAAAACTCTTCATTTCCGCTGGAATGATTTCTAGTGGTTTAAGTGAGAATCTGATTTAGCAGAATTCGGAAATATGGATCCTTGTCACCCACCTTACCTTTTCTCTCTAAGTCTCTTCAGTGTATCCTGGGAGATAAGCACTTGATTTACCTCAGACTGGGCCTAGATACGACAATTGCTTTTAAGTATGTTACTGAACCAGGAGGTGGGCAAAAAGCATTCATTATGGTCTTTCTGGTACTTCCAATAATAAACCCTTCAGGGTGAAATTCAAAGTGGACCTGTCTAGTGTTAGATTAGGTTTCATGGCATTATAACTGGTTTCTTTGTTTATTTTATTTTATATCAGTAGTGACATCTGCAGGCCTATGGAAACTAAATGACTAATACTTTTGGTAACTCCCTGGTGCTGTAAGAGAAAGTCAACTTAGGGAAACAAAGGTCTATGACCAAAAGCCCGACTACCATAGTGTTCTCCCAGTCCTTAACTTACTGTGATTGGATGGACGCAAGAGATTTTCTGAAAGTAGACTGAACATCTAACTGGAGCAGCATAGGAATAGCTGGGTACCCACCCAGCTGGGCCCAGCGTGAATTTATTGATGTCTTCTCTGTTATTGGGTAGCTTGAAGTGGACTGATCAGCATTCCAGATGGCTTCCATGTGGTCTTCCTGTCTAGAGAATCAGAGAGCACTAACTGGAAGCACCAAACTCTCTTGAGCTCCCTAGCCAATCAAAATATGTGCTTCTTATTCTCCCCTCTTCTCTTCACTGTAACCCTGTCCTATAATGCCCTCCCTCACACTGAGGGACATTAGCTGTGCCCACTTTGACTGAGAAATGGATTAAAACAGCAGAATTGGCTGAAATAGCTTTTTTTCCCTTCCCTGAAAGCTGCATTTCCATGATTTCACTTAGTAATCCATTTTAAAGCTACCTTCTTAGCTGCCTGGAGTATATGGACCATATCCAGGCTATTTTTTTTTCCCCAACAACAATTTCCCCCCCTTCCTTCCCAAAGCTCCTACCATCTCCTTTTTTTATTTTAAAAGTAATACTTCTAAGTTTCTTCATTGTGTATTAATTTGTTTCTTAGTAAGGAAGAATCAGCTTCATTTTTCTTTAAAGGAACTCGAAATTAGGTCTTAAATATTTAAGCAGAAATATATGTAAATAAGCTTCTTGTTAAATTAGCTAAGAAAATGAATACTCTCTTAGACTCTCCACTGTACCATATCATAATTGTGGGGAAGAGGAAGCTCTTGGGCAGAAACGAAACATTAGGTCCTACATATCATCCAAAAAACATTTACTGTCAGTCTTTTCTATGACATACCTAAATTTCTTGAGTATGTCAGATCTTCTGTCCTTTTCTAGTAGCTCTAGCAATGGCTGTTGAACAAATTTGGTGGGAGCGGGTATCTGTCTTTCGTTGATTATCAAAGGGATAGGTTGACTAAGATTCAATTTATGCATCTCTTGGAGCTAAAAATAAATAAACCAAAAAGGAAACAATGAAAAGAAAGGGCCAGAGTCTTTAAGAAGGCCTTCTTAGCTGGCCCTGGCTAAACTATGATTCTTCCCTTCTCATGGATTTGCAAATCCTCTTTGCCATCCTCTTTCTCCCTTCCTCCAGTCACTCCTTAACATCCACCCTACCTCCAACACACAATTTCAGAGGTGGCCGCTATGACATATATAAACTTTGGTCCTGCGTAAGCTCTAGCCCTCTCATCTCCTACCTGTGTGACTTTGAGCTAGTTGCTAGTTTTATCTGCACCTCTTTCTCCTCATTACTAAGATAAGGATAATAACACAAGGTTGTTATGAGAGTTGTATAAGATAATATATATGTAAGCACTTCATAAATTGTGAAGTACTATGCAAATGGAATGATAGCTAACATTTACTGAATACTTACTGAATGTCCGGTGTTTTCTATATATTAACTTATTTGGTATTTGCAACAACCTTATGAGAGAGATACTATTATTATCCAGTCTTCCATGTGGAGATCTGGAACTCAGAAAGTTTAAGTGGCTTGCCCAAGGCCTCTTAGCTAGTATGTAGTGAAGCTGCTTGGAACACACATGATGTGGTAGCAGAACCAACTTCTTGACCACCACCCTGACTCAGCGTAAGGTATTTATTCATTTCTACCCTCTTCTCCCTTTTGCTTTTTCCTCTCCCTTCTTTATGCCTTGATACCCACCTTTTCATCTAGATTATGGCTTCGCTGACCCCAGACCCTTTTTCATCTTCTGAAATGCACTGGATATTGTGAATCCTGCTAGACAGCTCGTGGCACTGTCAACGCATCTTGCTTTATTTCATTTACATTGGCCATATTTTTCAAACCAAAAACTGTCAGAAATATCCATTTTTTAATATTCAAAATGTAACTCTTCTGGAAAATTTAGAATATGTCTGATTTGAATCAGGCCATGATGAGAAGTCTCTGCACCTTCTAAAGTAGCAAATAAACTGGTCTTGTTAATTAAATTAATTAATTAATTTAGTGAAAGAAAGGACATATAGATAGAAAATGTTCCTAGAACTCCAAGAATGCTCCAGAACTCCATGCTAGAACATGTAATGGGAGCATGTAATCCCAGAGCAAAGAATTCTAATCTCAGCTTTATAACTTTTTGGAAGGTTACTATCACTCCCAAAAGCATACTGGTGGTTATCTCAGAGGGGGCTCTGGGATATAATGAGTGGGTTGTCAGAATTTAACAGGATCTCCTGTGCCTGGTGCTATGTAAGCAAGTTAAATAAATCCTTGTCTCCTTTCTTGTAAACTCATCAAAACTTGCTATCTGGATAGTTTTGAGAAGTAACAACCGTGAATCAGTTGGGGAGGAGTGACTTTAGGAGTTTTCATATTTAGAGGCTAGTAGATGCGGGGTGACTAGGAAGAAGTTGGACATTTTTGGAAGTCTCTCCTATTCTAATTTTTCCTCATCTAGAGAGTCCAGCCAATATTACTGTTGTCAATTTAGGAGTTTTACTGAATTCACGGTGTAGTGGGTTGCATGGTGAACCCCCCAGAAGATGTGGTCACCTGGAACCTGTGAATGTGACCGTATTTGGAAAAAAGGGTCTTTACAGATGTAATTAAGGATCTCAAGATGAGATCATCCTGCATTAATCAGGTGGGTCCTAAATCCATGACACATGGTTTTTTACGAGACAGAAGAGAAGACATGACACTGGGAGGAAGGCCACAGGAAGGACAGAGGCAAAGGTTGGAGTTATGCAGCTATAAATTAAAGAATGCCCAGGACTGTCTACCGCTACCAGAACTTAGGAGCGAGACATGGAATAAATTTTCTCCCTCAGAGCCTCCAGAAGGAACCAACCTCACTCAATTTCACCAACTGGCCTCCAGAACTATAAGAGCATACCTTTCAGTTGTTTTAAGCCATAAGTTTGTGGTAATTTGTTACAGTAGCCCTAGGAAACCAATATACATGGTATCTCCAGGTAAATATTATTTTCAAAGCTTACTACTTTCTTTTTCCTTATAACACACTGGGGAGAGGAAATAGGAAACAAGTTACCTGGCTGAATAAGAACATCATTTTCCTCAGGCACTGATTCCGTTTCTGCTCTAGAGACATCTGCTTCTTGGTCCAGACGGCCAGCACATTTTTCTGGTAGTCATCGATTCTGCTCAGCATTATATAGAGGTTCTGCATCTCATAACCTTTCCCACTGTTTCGGATGGCTTGTAATCGTTTGATTATGTTGTTTCTTGATAAAATTAACAAGAATTAGATTGATATAATTACTGACCTTAACTCAGCAAACTTGGCCTCAGTTACTTCAATCTTGGCCTCAATTACTTCAATCACATCCATCCTTAGGAGAGAGGGATGGGACAGAGTGGGAGGCTTGCTTAATGAGATCTTTTTATGTTTTTATTTTTATTGGGGAATATTGGGGAACAGCGTGTTTTTCCAGGACCCATCAGCTCCAAGTCAAGTCATTGTTTTCACTCTAGTGGAGGGCGCAGCTCTCTGGCCCATGTGGAAATTGAACCTGCGACCTTAGTGTTATGAGCACCGCGCTCTAACCAACTGAGCCAACCGGCCGCCCCGATGAGATCTAAGTCTAGTTCCCTACATGGCTAAACTTTCAAAATCTGTCAAATTTTCATTAACTCTTCCAAGAGTTTAATGTTATAATAGTGTTGTTTATTATCATAATACATTAAAATTTTAGTCTCGATATGTACAAGACACAGAAGGTACTTAATACAATTGTGAAAAAGACAGTGTCTTTGCCTTCCAAGCACTTACTAGCCAGAATAGGAGACTAGTAAATTAACCGTGTCAAAGAGAGAATGAAATAAATGCTACATAGAAATGTAAACATGCTGTCTGAGCAAACAGGAACACATAATTAATTCTAATAAAAGGAATAAAGAGAGCTTCATAGGAAGATGTTGAACAGGATCTTGAGGAAAAGTCATAAAATGAACTCTCTCTCTTTACTATAATGTATACCACCATGTTGTGGTCTCCTAAACTGATAGTGTTTCACCATCCCCCTGCTCCAGGAGAGGAAAAGGAATCTGAGCAAAGTTAAATAACTTTCTAAAGTCACATAATTAATAAATAGCAGATTTTGGAAGCAAACCCAAATCTTCTCTCTTTCCACAACACCAGTATTTCTCAAAGCATGGACCCTGATCACTTGGACGGAATCATTTGTGGGGAAGGGGCATTTATTGAACATACAGATTCCCAAGTGCTTTCCCAGACCATTTGAATCAAAATCTTGGTGGTAGGCTTCAGGATCTGTATTTTAAACAGAATCTCAGGTAAATCTTACTTGGGAAAAAGGGGATGAGAGGAATTCCAGGTTGGGAAAAAAGGGATGAGGAATTCCAAGTTAAGGGAATACTATAAACAAATGCAAGTCAATGAAAGTTACATTTTGGGAGTGGAGAGTAGTCTGGGACTTTTAGATCACAGATATGTGAAAGGATATAGTGGGGGAGGAGACTGGAATGGCTGGAGTATGAAAGTTCTTAAAAGGCATATGTAGGAGTTTGGATTTTTTTTGGGGGGGGGGTTAGGCAATGGAAACCCATTGAAGATATTTTTCTGAATATATGTACTTATATATATATGTCTATATATATATATATATATACACACATACTTACACATAGGGGGAATAACTCTTAGGTTTCTTGTGGGTTATAATTCATAGTTTAGAACCTACTATATGTATGGATCATTTAATACTTAAATGTATCAACTTTCTGAATTAATTTAGTGTATTTTTAATTAAACTATTTTTCCAATAGCCTTGGGGTTTTTTTCCATATCCTGTAGGTGATTTTTATTTTTATTTTTTTCACTCTTATAACCATCTTCATTACATGCATTTTTAATCACTTCTGTACATGCTTTACAAAATGCCTATTAACATCCATTCCCATAAATAACACTGTTCTCAATGAAGCAAGCGGGTAGCATTCTTATAACCAAACATCTTTTATACGATTCAAAAATAGTTAATATTATTATATTTTATGTTTTCTCTCCCATATAATGTTAGAATCTTCTTGACTTAGCCATCCTTGTTATGGAATCTTTAATCTATTAATATTTTATTCCTTATTATACCTGTTGGTGATTTGATTATTATAACATTAACTATGAAAGAAGAGCTTTCTGACAAAAATGAATTGATCCTCGATGGGATTAAAGTTATAGTTGTATAAGTTAAATATTGTTACAAAATGTTCATCTATATATTTCAATTTTTAAATGATTTTACTGAAACAGGTCAGATCATGTCACTTAGGTCTTCAAAATCTTCAATAACTCTAAACAAACTAATTGCCATAAAAAATTGAGAAAGTGGTCAAAGAACTCTCCCCCAAAAGTACCAAGCCTATGTAATATCACAGGTGATATCTGCCAAACCTTAAAAAAATAGCTAATTTACTATTAAACTATTCCTGAGCATAGAAAAGGATAAGATTCCACATTTTTTAATAATATAAGCTTAAAATTATACCAAAATTTGACAAAGATAGCACCAAAAGAAGGAAACCACCAATCGAACTTACTAATTAATATCAATGCAAAAAAATCCTAAATAAAATATTAGCAAACAAATTCCATAACACATTTAAAGAAGGATATACCAAGGACAAATAGGATTTATTCCAGGAATGCAATGATGGCTTAATATAATTGGTCATTAATAGATCTGAGGAGAAATCATATTTTATTTACTACATATGCAAATGGCGTGCTGAAATCACATTTAACAAATTTAACAAAATTCAACATCCATTCTTGATTTTGAAAAAAACATAATGAAATTAGGAGCAAATAGGTTCTTTAATATGATAAATATGTACTTTAACCCAAAAGTCAGCATTTTTCTTACTGACAAATACTAGAAAGATAGTCACTATACCTTTTTAACCAATTGTACTTGATTTTTAATAATTAGCAATAAGAAGGACTTACATTTTGGCAACCTGAGTTACACAGAAAATAACAAAAGAAAAGAAATTGACTAAGTTTAAAGACATTTTGCAACTTTTTCAGAAAGGAGACTTTAAACATAAGTGATCCTTTTAAAGATTCTTGTATATGAACTTTTGTTAGACAAAAATAACATGGGGCATGGGAAAGGTACTCACAGCTGTTATTCAGGGCAGTCAAATAGGTAAAGATGGCCTTGTAGCCATAACACCAATATTTTTTTAACACAGTCCTAGAGGTATTAATCAATTCAGGTAGTCAAGAGACAGAAATTTGATGTTTTAAAACTGGAAAATCTATAATAGATCTAAAAAAACATTATTTCCAGGTTATATGATTATATACCTGGAAAAATCAAGAATATTAATTGAAAAACTTTCACATGCTTGAGTAAGATGGTTGTATACAAAATTGATACAGAGAAATCTGGCCTTCATTTATACAAATAACAAGTTAGAAGACATCATAGAAGAAGAGAGTCCATTTACAATGGTAACAACAAAAATAAAAACTAGCAGGATATACATTTATGGAAGAATATGCAAGAGCTAAATGAAAACTGAAACGCTCCTGAAGAAACACACACACACACACAAACACACACACACACACACACACACACACACACACACAGCTTGAACAAAAAGAAAAGTGTACCATATTCTTGGATAGGAAGACTGTAGCAGTGAAAATAAGCTACATTTTGCTGTTTTAACAAATAACCCCCAAATCTCAGTGGCTAAAAATAAAATTTTACTTGTTCATACTACAAATCCATTAGGGCTCAGCAGGGAGAGCTTCATTGTATACTCTCAGGAACATGGCTAACAGAATAGCTATCAGCGTGAACATTGAAAGTTATCATGCCCGAGGAAAAGGAGACTCTGGAGGGTCTCAAACCGACAATGACAGGCTCAGCATAGAAATGACACACATAAATTGTGCTCACATATCATTGACAAACACTGGCGAATAGTACTAATGAATACCACAAAGACTCAGCATCATAAAAATTAAACTACAATAAATAACATGGAATAGAAGTGACTCATCTATATGCAATCAGTAAAAAATAATAGAACGTCCAAATATGGGCCTAATTGGTACAAGAATTTATGATGAAGGTACATTCAAGTCAGTAGGGGAAAAGGTAGATTTTTTTGTAAGAAGCCATGGGGCAACTGGGTAGCCATGTGGAAAAAAAAAAGCCAGATCCGTATCTCACAACAGAAAGTTGTGAATCAAAGACTTAAATGTAAAACAAACAAACAAACAAAAAACTAATAACCAACCATAAGAGTACTAAAAGAAACTTAGAAAGGATTTGTTTTATATTTCTCACAGTGGAAAGGGGCTTTTCTAAATAAATACAAAGCATTAAAATATATTGATGTAAACACATAAAATCAAAATTTTCTACAAAGCAAAAACCACCAAAAGCATAGACAAAACACAAACGGGGAGGGGGGGGAATTTTGGCAGTTTATATCACAGATAAGGGGCTAATTTTCCAAATATTTGAATAGGTCCCCCAAATCAATTTTAAAAAGCATCTTGACAACCCAATTGAAAAATGGGCAAAGTATTTTAATAGAGTCTTCACAGAAAATGAAATACAGATGGCTTTATGTCTATGAAAAGATGTTTAACCTCACCCATAGTAAAAATAATGATAATTAAAACAGTGAAATGCCATGTTTCATCTACTGTATTGGCTGGTAATAGTTCATGTTAGTCTTGATGTGGGGAAATACTCTTTTATAAAACACTGATTAATATGTAAATTGTCACAACCTCTTTGGAAATTTGACAAAAATATATCACAATTACAAAAAACTTACGCTTTGATCCAGAAATTCTATTTCTAGAAATAGACATACATATATGAGGTCTGAGAATTATGTTCACAAACTTGTTGCAAAGATGTTGCTAACTTTTTTTGATATTAGAGGGATTATTCATTATGAATTTGTACCAACTGGACAAACACTTAACCAAGTTTACTATTTGGAAGTGCTGTGTGAAAAGGCTGCGTGAAAAAGTTAGATGAAAACGACCTGAAATTTTCGCCAATAATTCATGGCTCTTGCATCATGACAATGCACCAGCTCACATGGCACTGTCTATGAGGGAGTTTTTAGCCAGGAGACAAATAACTGTATTGGAACACCCTCCCTACTCACCTGATCTGGCCCCCAATGACTTCTTTTTTTACCTGGAGATAAAGGAAATATTGAAAGGAAGACATTTTGATGAATTCAGAACATCAAGGGTAATACGACCACAGCTCTGACGGCCATTCCAGAAAAAGAGTGGACTAGGCGCTGGCATCGGTGCATAGCTTCCCAAGGGGAGCACTTCCAAGGTGACCAGAGTAATATTCAGCAGTGAGGTATGTAGCACTTTTTCTAGGATGAGTTCTCGAATTTGATTGACCTCATATGCATGTATGTATACAAGATTGTGCATAGAGTATATTTTTATAATGCAAAATATTTAAAACAACATAAATATCCATCAGAGGTTAAGTAAATTCTGGTAAATCCAGACTTTGAATACTATGGAGCTATAAAATGAATGAATAGGCTTTTTATGTACTAATACCCAAGTTAGCTAATACCTAATATCTAAGTTATGAAAATCAAACGTCAGAACTTTAAAATATGTAAAAAGGGGGATTAAGTAGAATATGTACTTTTCTACATATGCAGAGAATTTTTCTGGATGGACATACATTAGTAACCCTGGGGGAGGGACCTAATGGCCAGTGATAGGAGTATTGGGGAGACTTTTCACTGAACCATTTCTATTTTTTAAATATCATACCAGGTGAATGTACTCCTTTTTTTTTTTTTTAATTTAAGTATAACAAAGGAAAAAGACATAAGAGAACTGGAGAATGACCAAGTACATGCTATTTAAGATTCTCAAGTGGATAAAAGTATTAAAGTGTAAAAACATTTAAAAGACTAGGAATACTCAGTCTGGAAAGAGAAGACTAAAGACAGGTATAGAGTAAAACATTTTCCAACAAATCTCAGATTACTTAAGCTTTGAAATTAATTATCTTGGGTAAGTCTTTCTTTTGCACCTTGTTCTAGTCCTTAGTTTTCAAATGAACTCTGTCCTCAAAAATATAAATTTAATGAGAACAGGGTAGTTTGGTTTATTCACTGCTGTATCTCTAGCACCTAGAACAATACTTGGCACATAGTAGGCATTCGGTAAGTATCTGTTGAATAAATAACATATAGTTGTCCCTATAACTAATGACAACCTCTTCTATTAGAGGTTTTAGTTTGGCTTCTTGTAACTTAAGGTTTAAAAATTTCACCAAAATAACAGGTTGATAACCTCCAACACAAATGCTAGGATAGCAGGCCAATTGTCACTTTTCCTGACCTATTTCTTTTTCTTTTCTTTTTTTCATTGTTAATGTACATTTTTTGTAATTAAATTTATTGGGGCAACAATGGTTAGTAAAATTACATAGGTTTCAAGTATACAGTTCTCCCTGACCTATTTCTGATACTTGCAGTTTTAAAGCTCAGGACCAGGACCTGTTTCCTCCAGGTCACTCCAGAAGCAAAGTTGCCATTGCAACACCTTGTGCATAACCTGCCATCTCCCATTTTAAGAATCATTGTATCTTCTGGTGAATCCATGATGTAAGAAATTCAGAATAACTGGAAGCACCTCTAAACTTTTGAAGCTGATGTTTTGGAGATCAGCCACGATCTACAAAATTTATTTCAGAATATTTGCTAGAGATATAAATGCATGAAATGGATCATGTTATATGACACTTCTTATTCCTAAAGAATCTCCTTTTGCTGTCTTAACCGGGCTTCCATCCCATAGCCCTTCCATAAGAGAACCTTTAGAACATCTGATCTGACAAATATGTATAGACTTACAGGGCAATGAGGGAGGGTATGTAAAATCAGGACTAAATCAGAAATCTGGACATGTAATAGTGACATCTACCTTGCACGCTGGATCAGCCTATAGGCAATGTATTTGCGGAATAGGTATCCCAGCCGAACTGTGTTCGTATGAAGGGTCTCAATTATGAGATCCCTAGCTGTTGTATGTAGTTCTGAAAGAAGTCCAGAAGTTTCTGTGGCCTGATGTAAGAGTATCAGGTTCTTTCTCTGAGCCCCCACATCAACAAAATACCTCTGCTCTTTGAGCTCTTGGGGAGAGGAAGGAGAGGGTACCATTATCGTGGATTTCTTGGTACCTGAAACTGAAGTCAGTATGCACGGCTTGTTTATAGGGGGGAATCGGGATTTCTGGTCCCATAGTGAAGGTGCGGTCTGTGATGTTTGGGGTAGTTGAGTAATAAGAGCAGGCGGCAATGTCATAGGCTTCATGAGAGTGGGAAGAGTCCCTTTATCAATGTAGGGGGTTTGTGATACTGGTGTCCTATAATTGGCGAGATAGGACTCAAATGTTCTAAATTGTTCCATGGCAAAAGGATCGGAGAGTATCTGGGTTTCTTCAGGAGTGTCAGAGACCTCTGATATTTGGAACTTCTTAGTGGTAAAAGGGGCTTGAGGTACCTTGAAGCTTGGAGCACTGGGATGGACCGATGTTGATTGCAATTTCAGAGAAGAAATAGTTTCCAATCTTTTCTTACTTTTTTTAGAAACAGCAGAGGACAAATCCTTCTGGGGCTGTCCAGGAGTTGAGGGAGCCCATAGTGTTGGGGGATGCCCAGGGGTGAAAGAGATCTGTAGTGGGGAAGCTTGCCCAGGAAGAGTCCATGGTGCCAGATGCTGCCCAAGGGTAGAAAGGGCTTGTAGATAGGGAGATTGCTCGCAGGTAGCAGAGGGCTGAAATGCCTGGGGCTGCTCAGAGGGGATTAAGGGTCCAGATTCCATGAGCTCCCCGGGGATGGAAGAAGCCCCAGGAATGAAGGGCTTCCCAGGAGAGAGAGGATCACAGACAGTGGAAATCTGAGAGGTGGTGGGTGGGACTCCAGCTATAAGGAGCTGCCTGGGGGCAAGAGGGTCCTTTGCTATCAGACAAGACTGGGGAGACAGAGAGTCCCTAGATGTGAGGAATTGCCTAGAGCTATGAAGGAAATCCATTGCAAGGGGCTGCCCTGGAGTGGGAGGGGCCCCGGATATGGAGAGCTTCCCAGGCAGGGTGGGAGGGACCTCTGGTGCTAGCAACTGCACAGAGGTGAATTGACTCTTAGAGACCAGGGTCTGTCTAGAGGAAGGAAAAGTCTGCGGTGCTGGGAGCTTCCTAGGGTCAGAAGGAGTCCCTATTCCTAGGGATTTCCCAGGGACAAAGAGGGCTTGGGTAAGAGGAGACCTTGGTATCTGCAAAGGAGTAGAAGAGACCTCAAACATGGAGGACTTCTCAGCAGTACGAACAGACAATGCCAGGGGTCGCCTAGTTCTGGATGTCATGGGTTGCCCAGGGGGAAGAGAAGCCTTTGATTCTTGAGATGGTCTAAGAGTGGAAGGAGCGAATATGAGGGACTGCTTAGTAATGTGAGGAACCCTTGGTTTGATGGATTTATCGGTAATAGAAGAGATCCCAACTTCCAGGGTATGTCCTGAAGAGGGATCAGCCCCGAGTGGTGAGGGCTGCTCATTAGTGAGAAGAGCTCTTGATTTTAGGTCCTGCTCAGACATGCGAGTAACACCCATGGGCTGGGCCTGTCCTGGGGTAAAGGGGGCTCCCAAAGGTTGGACTTGCTCAGGGGTAATGGGAGAGCCTAAGACATGCACTGAGGTGAGAGGGGCCCCCAAAGCCTGGGTCTGTTCAGGCGTAAGAGTGACGGCTGACATCCAGGCATTTGGGGGGGCAATAGGGACTCCCCATGCTTGGTTCTGCTTAAGAGTAAGAACGTTTGATACTTCTTGAACTATTTCTGGAGTGATAGAGACCCCCAGTTTCCAGGCCTGTTTTTCTGTGAGAGAGGTCTCTAATGCCTGAGCCTGGTCAAGGGTAAGAGGGACCCCTAATGCTTGTTCCTGCTCAGGGGTGAGGGTGGTACCCACTGCTTGGGTTTGTTCAGGGATACATGTGATACCCAAAGTCTGCACTTTCTCAGGAGTATGAGTCAACTCCAGTGCCTGTGCCTGTTCTGGAAGAAGGTCCTGCAATGCCTGGGTCTGCTGTGGTGTGACAGCGACTCCCAATGCCTCGTCCTGTCCTGGAGTTATAAGGACAACAGATTTCTGGGCCTGTTGAGTGGTTACAGGGATCTGCATTGCCCACGTCTGTTCAGAAGTGACCGATGCCTTCAGTGTCTGGTCCTGGCTAGAGGTAATGAGGCCTCTCAGTGTCCAGTCTTGTTCAGGAGAGAGAGGAGACCTCAATGCTTGGACTTGCTCACGTGTGAGTATGACTCCCAGATGCTGCAATTTTTCAGGAGTGAGAGAGACCACCAGTGCCTTGAACTGCTCAGCAGTAAGAGTGATGCCCTGTGCCTGTGCCTGCTGAGGGGTGACAGTGACCCCAAGCGCCTGGGCCTGCTGAGGGGTGACAGTGACCCCAAGCTCCTGGGCCTGCTGAGGGGTGACAGTGACCCCAAGTGCCTGGGTCCGCTCAGGGGTGACGGTGACTCCAAGTGGTTGGGCCTGTTGAGGAGTGAGAATGATCCTCTGGGCCTGGGCCTGCTGAGGGGTGACAGTGATTCCCAGTCTCTGGGCCTGCTCAGGGGTGACAGCGATGGACTTTGTGGGAGACCGTCCAGAAATAGGATAGGGCCCAGGTGAGGGAGCCTGTGCGGGGGTGGGAAGAATGACTGGTATGGGGTGCTCTTCTTCAGCAAGACTCTCTAATGTCTGAAGATTCCCGTGGGACTCTTGTGGTTTGTATAACTGGAATGCATCTTTCCATCTCTTCTTCCTCCTAGGAGACAGTGGCACTGAGGTGTGGCTGAATATCTCTTTTAGTGCTTCTGAGTTTTCCTCCTCCATCTTTATTGGATACCTTCCTTTTTTCTGCAACTGCCTTTTATGGTCTTCTACCTTTCTCCTTGGCTTCTGCTTCTCCTCCTCTCTCTCCCAACTGCTTTCCAGCTGTAGATGTTTCACTTCCTTCTGAACCTGTCTCATCTGCTGTCCCTTCTTCTCCAAGGGCACCCCTTGCGTTTTCACTGTTTGCTCCCATGCTTCCAGCTGCTGTTGCTTTTGCTTTTGCCGCTCTTCTTCCTCCTCTTCCATTTGATTTTGCCGCTCATCTTGCTCACTCTGCTTTTCTATCCTCTGTTTTTGCTGTTCCTCCCACACCTCTTCCTCCTGCCACCGATTCTTCTGTTGCTTTTTCTCTCCTTCCTCTATCTGGAACCATGCTTTCTCCTCCTTCAAATTCTTTTTTATCATATTATGGCTCTTCTCCCAGAGATTCCTTTTTTCTTCCAACTGGTCTTTAAGATTTATATAAAAATTGTTTTCTTGACCCTTTTGCAGATATTCCTCCTGTCTTTGTTTTTCCTTTTCCTTGTGGTGTATCCCTGCTATTGAGACTACTGGAGCATCTCTTTCACTTTCTATTTCAGTCAAAATCATTTCTATTAAACTGTGAACTACTGGGTCCACGCTCTCATCTGAGAGTAAGGTGCTAATTTTAGAATTTGCACTAATTGGCTTCTGAATATGCAATCCTGGCATATATGAGACTACCTGTTTTTGTTTCATAGGTTTCTTCTCTCCAACTTGTCCTGCATATTTTATATCTTTGTATTGTCTCAAGATTTTTATCACCGTTTTAGCCACACTTTGGAAATATTCCTCTATTTTTGCCTTTATGATTTCTAATTTTTCTACTTCTGCTTTATGAAGTAATAACTCCTTTTCTGGCACAGTTTTTTCATCCAAAGGCTTTTCTATGTGATCAGTTTTCTCTTTCAGGAAAGCCATTATGGCTTTCTGAAATTTTTCCAGGTTATTCTGTTCACTTTTGCCATGTGAACTTCCTAGACCTCTGGTAGATTCTGAAGTCCCTTCAGTTATTCTAGATTGTGATTTAACAAGTTCATGAGACTTGAACTTCTTGGTGATGACTGATGTGTCCTTCTCTCCTGTTTTTCCTTCTTTGCTTTTGGTAGTTTCTGGAGAGATTTGATATTTCTTTCCTTTTGTTTTCATTTTCGCAGAGGGATGATCCCGTTCAGTCAACCTGAATGGCTCTGTGGTGCTGATCTCACTTTTGCTCTCATCTATTGACTCAGGGGTGGGCTCCTCTTTATTCTCTGAAGAAACTTGGCTTTTCCCAAGTAAATATTCAGGTTTGAGCTTCCTGACTCGTTCCCATGAACTACTAGTTCCACTTTTGCCACCTGGGCTCTTTATGTTAGTAGAAGGGAAATCAGCAGGGACGTGTTGATCTTTTGATTCAGTGGATGACCTTGATTTGGCTTCAGAAAAGGATGTTATTTCTTTACTCTTCTTTTCCAGTGCTTGTAGCTCAAACTGGTAATCAACTTTGGGTTCTGAGACCATCTTTTTACCTTTATCTTCACTCAGATTTGATAAAGAGGTATCCGGCAGAGATGTGCTTCTTATACGCCCTCTTTTTGGTGGTTGATACTCATCAGTCCCGTCTTTCTGATAGACAACATGTTTCTTTAGTAATACCTTATCTTCAGTGATATTTTTAGGTGTTTTCTGGTTTTGCTCAGGTAAAGGGGATTGCTGTCCAATTAAATCTGGAGTCATTTTAACTTGGGCTGTATATAACATAGCTGAGTCCCACTTGATTCCTGAGGCTCTGATACCTTTTCTGGGGGCCTCATTTATAATATTTTCAAATTGTTTAGCCAAAATACTGTCTATACTCTCTTCTTTATCAGCTTTGCTAATGGCCCTGGGTGATTGTGGAGAAAGCTCAGATAATATTTTCAAGGTTGATGTGGGTGACACTGTAGCTACTTTGGATCGAATAAGTTGGTCACATTTTTCTTCTGCATCTTGAAGTTTCTGCTGAAGCATTACATTATTTTCACTGAGATCTTTTATTATCTTCTGGGAGAGCTCTTTTTCTCTTTCATTGGTCTCATTTATATACACACTGGCACTTTGGAAGTTAATAAGTTTTACTTCATCATTTAGTGCACTCAGTGCTTTAGAAAGGTTTACTATTGTTGATGATATGTATTTAATAGCACTGTTTTCCAATTTAGTGAACATTGCAGTATCTATGAGTTCCTGTAGCATACCTTGGATTTCTGCAACCTTTATATTTCTTGCGATGTCGTCACTAATCATCTGATCTGGTCTTAAAGCATGGGCTGTTGCAGGTCGCTTTATAACTCTTTCTTTCCAAGATTTCCACAGAGTTCTAGATGCTAGAAGGAAAAAACATAAAACATAAAATGATGAGATTGCATATCTTCTTTTGTATTGTGCTCTATGTTTAAGCCTAATGTAGTTAGCTTAAATTAACAGATAGCTATAGGATAAAGATTCGTGAGGAAACTTTGGTTCTAAAATAAAAGAACAACTATTTTTCCAAATCACCTAGAACTTCTGCTTACAGAGTTTAGGAGAAGAACTCAGCTGTGACCTCAACTTACCTTCTGTTACAAGTTTGGGATTAGACATAATGGAAGCCAAAACTTACCTTGGGCTTCGATTATGCTTGGTGCTTTCCATTTTATATTTCGGGTTCCTATCATTTTTCCTCCCTTTTCTGAGTCAACGTTAACCTTGGTTCTTTCAAAAGGGTTACACAAGGACAAAAGTCAAATATTCGAAACGATTTCCAGAATGGCTGAATGAGAAACTCAACAAATTTCCCCCACCCCAAAAAGCAGTCATAAAACCAGACAAAACTGCCCAAAACAACCATTTTAGGACTTTGGAAATTGACCAAAGGCACACAACAAATTGAGAAGCACTTATTCAAAAAAAATTACTGAACCTCAGTAACAACAGTAGAAGTCTGTGATGTTTTAGCTTAGAGCTGCTCCCATCTCCAGCTACCCAGTTCCATGGCCTGTTAATTCTACCAGAGTGAGGCAGGATGTGAGGATTGACAGCTCTACTTCCTGAGGGGGTTTATTTCATGTGGAGCAAAGCATGGAAAAACTCATACCTAGGGACATTGTTTAAAACAGTGCTTTCTTAATCCATGCATAGATCCATTAGCAAAGAAGCCTTATTGGATCGATCTGGATTAATAAATGATTGGGCAATCATTGACTTACCACTAAGCTCTGCTGACCCAAAGATGACCCCTAGGAATTTAGGCTTAAAGATAAAAACAAAAAGAAAAAAAAAAACTGAGTAGAGATAGCAGTGACTGTATGCTGTGGGAGAGACAGACTTCATCAAATTAGTCCAGGAAAGTCACTAAAAACCAAACAATAAAAAAAATAAAAACAAACACTGGAGGTTGTGGGGAGAATCAGAATCCAGAGTTACTACAATATGTTATTTAAAATGTCCAGTTTTCAACATAAAAGAGGCATGAAAAGAAATAAGAAAGTGTAACCATACACAGGGGGGAAAAATAGTCAATAGAAATTTTCTCAGGGGTCAGTGAGGAGGGGGCAGATGTTGGACCTATCAGAAAAAAGACTTTAAAAGAAGCAATTATAAATATATTCAAAGAACTAAAGGAAACCATATTTTAAAATAAAAGTAAAGTGTGATGATAATTGCTCATCAATTACAGCATATCAATAAAGAGATGGAAATTAGAAAAACCAAGTGGGAAAAATGAAGCTGAATAGTACAATAACTAAAATGAAAAATTAGCCAGAAGGGCTCAACAGCAAATTTGAGCTGACAAAAGAAAATAACCAGCAAACCTGATGCTAGATTAGTTGAAATTGTCTAATTTGAATAACAGGAGAAACCATAAAGGAAAACGAACAAAGCCTCAGAGACTTGTGGGACACCATTAAACATACCAATGTACAAATACTAGAAGTCCCAGAAGAAGAAGAGAGAGAGGTATTAAAAATACTTGAAGAAATAATGGCCAAATCATCCCAGATTTGATGAAAAACATTAATCTACACATTCAAGATGCTCAGTGAATTCTAAGTAGGATAAACACAAAATAATCCATACCTAGCCACAACATAGATCATTGAAAGCCAGACAAGAGAGAATCTTTAAAGCTAAAAGAGGAAAATGACTTATCACAATCAAAGGAGACTCATCAAGTACAGGAGAAACAATAAATTTAACAGCTCACTTCTTATCAGAAACAATGGAGGCCAGAAGACAGTGGGATGGCATTCAAAGTGCTGAAAGAATTATACTGCTAACCAAGAATTCTATATCCAGCAAAAATGTCTTTCAAACAATGAAGGTAAGACATCCATTCCACGAAATAACACTGTTCCCAAAGTAGCATGAATATACAGCTCTTATAACCATTTTTACTACATATGTTTTTAAACACTTCTCTAAATACATTACAGAATGTCTATTAACACCCATTACCTGAAATAACACTCTTCTCAAAGTAGTACACATGTACAAATCTTATTTTAAAATAAAGGTAAGAAATAAGATATACAGATAGCAAGTAAGCATATGAAAAGATGCTCAGTATCATCTGTCATTAGAGAATTCCAAATTACAACAATGAGACACTTACACACCTATTAAAATAACTGCAATCCAAAAAACCAATAATACCAAATGCTGACATATGGGGCAACAGGAACTCTTGCTTATTACAAGTAGGAATGAAAAATGGTACAGCTAGTTGGGAAGACAGTTTAGCAGTTGCTTACAAAGTTACTTTTGAAGTAATGTAGTCTTCTGTGATCCAGCATTCATGCTTGTAGGTATAATATTTACCCACTTAATTTGAAAACTTACACACATACACACAACTCGCATGATAATATTTACAAGTTTTATTCTTTTTTTATTAGTTTCAGATATACAAAACAACATAATAATTAGACATTTACACCCCTCACAAAGTGATAACCCCCCCAATCTACTATAACAGCTTTATTCTTAAACATCAAAATCTACAAATAACAAAGATATTCTTCAATAGGTAGATGAACAAACTGTGGTACAGCTGTACAATGAAATATTATTCAGCAATAAAAAGAAATGTCACTAAGCCACAGAAAGATTTGGAGGAAACTTAAATGTATATTGCTAAATGATAGAAACCAGTCTGGAAAAGATACATACTGCATGATTCCAATTATATGACATTCTTGAAAAATCAAAACTATAGAGACATTAAAAAATCAATGGTTGCCAAAGGCTTGGAGAGAGAGGGGAAGAATGAATAGATGAAACATGGGGTTTTTTAGGATGGAGAAACTATTTTGTATGAAACTGTAATGGTGGATATATGACAATATACATTTGTCAAACGCCATAGAACTGTACAGCACAAAGAGTGAAACAGTATATGCAAATTTTAAAAAATAACCATTTAGAAGGTCAGGGGATCCTAGGCAGGAATGCAGACTGTGATAAGAGAATCTAACTGTATTAAAAATGTATGACACAACCTCACTGAAAAAGATGGGGGTGGGGGAAGGTGCTGACCTAAGTTACTGGAAATAAATGGAGCCTGTAAGTCTAAAGGCAAAAGGAACTGCATATAAGTACTATACTCTAGTTGTTTCCTGTGGAGGTATGGGTTAATAATCTGATACTGCTATACATGTATACTGGAATTCAACAATTAAGTAATGGATGGCAGGTGGTAGGAGCAGGTTTCTCTTTGTTGGGGTGGGAATTTACAGACAAGCAAGGGGAGGGAGCTAGAATGATCTATGTCTTAATGGATTAGAGTTAGAGATATCAATAAGAACCAATGTTTAGCTTAATGTAGTTACAGACGATTATATATGTCAGTATTTACAGATATGTGTATATTCATGGGTTTGTAGATACACATATATTATTCATTTTCCCTCTTGTCAGATGAGAGGGCCAAACAGAAATGACACCCCAGTAGCAATGAGCACACCTAGCAGCCAAACCTTGGTTTTTAATATTATTCTCTAATAAAAGGAACCAAAATTCTTGGAGAAATGGAACGTTCTATGACTGGGGCAGGAAATATTCAAGATGAATCTGAAGCATCTTGTAGTACCAGAAAGTAAGGACCTGCTGAAAAAAAAAAAGATAAAAGAAAGAAACTGCTTTGATGGGGGTATGTCAAAGGGGCATAGGAACCAACTAAAGAAGGTACTGATGGCCAAAGCTAGAATAACTTGAGTGAGAAAATAAAGTTGTATTGGGTTATAAACCAAAGTTTAAAGTAAATATCTGTGAGTTCATTTTGATATAAATTTAAAATTGAAAATTAATAATGGGATAGAAGAGTCAAACTCTTGTGCATAAGAACTTCAAATAATTAATAGATATACCATCCTAAAGGAGGGGGAGCATAACTCCCCATTACTTAAGTGTGGGCTGAACATATAGACTTCCTTTTAATGAGCACAGTATGGAAAATGAGGAAAATGAGTAACTTTATGATGGAGAAACCTGACAAGCACTACGTTAGCCAGATGATCAACATCAATATCAAGTCACAAATCATTTGATAATATATACTCTTGAAATGATAAGGTGACAATGGTACTTAACCTCTGTGATCTTTCTCCCCCAAACCTATAACCCCAGGATAAACATGAGAAAAATATCAGACAAATTCCAATAGAGGGGCATCTTACAATATACCTGACTAGTAATCCTTAAAACTGTCAGGGGGTTGGCCCGGTGGCTCAGGCGGTTAGAGCTCCGTGCTCCTAACTCCGAAGGCTGCCGGTTCGATTCCCACATGGGCCACTAGGCTCTCAACCACAAGGTTGTCAGTTCAATTCCTCAACTCCCACAAGGGATGGTGGGCAGCGCCCCTGCAACTAAGATTGAACATGGCACCTTGAGCTGAGTTGCTGCTGAGCTCCCAGATTGCTCAGTTGGTTGGAGCGTGTCCTCTCAACCACAAGGTTGCTGTTTTGACTCCCGCAAGGGATGGTGGGCTGCGCCCCCTGTAACTAGCAACGGCAACTGGACCTGGAGCTGAGCTGCACCCTCCACAACTAAGATTGAAAGGACAACAACTTGACTTGGAAAAAAGTCCTGGAAGTACACACTGTTCCCCAATAAAGTCCTGTTCCCCTTTCCCAATAAAAAAAACACAAAAAACTGTCAGGGACATCAAACACAAGGAAAAGTCTGAGAAACTCTCAGATCCAAGAAAGCCTAAGGAGACATGACAACTAAACATAATCAGATACTCTGGATGGGATCCTGAAATGAAACAGAAAAATGATATTAGGTAAAAATAAGGAATTCTGAATAAATTATGGACTTTATTAATAATGTATCAATATTAATTTGTTAATTATAACAAGTGTATCATATTAATGTAAGATGTTATTTTCTCAATTTTTATCTAAATCTGAAACTACCTTTAAAAAAGCTGATTAAAAAATGAAGGTGGAATTTCCAGTCAAGATGGAGGAGTAGGTAAATGCTGTGCTTGCCTACTCTCATGACCACATCAGAATTACAACTAAACTACAGAACCACCATCATTGAGAATCTCCTGAAGTCTAGCTGAACTGAAGCCCTACCTCTAAGGATATACAGAAGAAGCCACCATGAGACTGGTAGGAGGGGCAGAGATGCAGAATGAGCTGGTCGCACACTGTGTGTGGCATTTAAAAATTGGGAGGGATATTTTGGCTTTGGAAGTATCGCTGAGGCGTGAGGGGGTCCCATCCCCACACCAGGCTCCCCAACCCAGGGTTCCAGTGCTGGGGAGAGAAGTCCTCATAACTTCTGCCTATGAAAACCAGCAGAGATTGTGTCTGCGTGAGACAAGGGTGGATGGAGTGCCAGTCACTCCTCTTAAAGACCTGCACACAGACTTGCTGATAGACTCACTCTGAGCTCCAGCACTAGGGCAGCAGCTCAAAAGGCACCAGAAGCATATAGGGAGGAACTGAATTTTCTGGTTTCAGAGCAAGGGCTGGAGGGGCAGCTTTCTTCCAGATAGAAGTGCTGGCACAATCCATTGTTTCTTTGATAGCTATCTTCTCCCAGCATGCAGATTTAGGCAGCTGTCATAGCTGTGTCTTCATCAACTTAACACTGTTTGCCCCACCCTGATGATTCCATGAGACCCCACCCCACTCAACATTTGGGCACACCCAAGCCACTTCCAGTGGCTTTTCCATACAAATGGCATGTCTTGGTTCATGCTGCGGACTTTCTCCAAAATCTCTCAAAGGTTCACAAAACCCAAACAAGCAGCATCTGGCTTTGGCTTTGGTGTGTCCTGTACATCTTGCTGAGCAGCCCCAAGCCTGGCACTAGCAAACAGCTGGCCTCAGTTTGTAATTTGGCCTCTTGAGGCACCTCAAAGCCCAGCACAGGTGGCATCCATCTGTGGATTGCATTGTGGCTTATGCCAGGTGGCATAGGCCAGGCACAGGTTGTGGCCAAACTTGGCCAGTCCCACAAGGCCCTGGGGCTGGCATGCTCTGTGGCTGCTTTCAGACCAAGAAGGAGCCTCACCTGAATGCCTCTAAGGATGACACACCCAAAGGGCAGACTAAGCAGGAACCAGAGCCCTGCTAAAGCAAGTCCTCCTCTACAGAGTCAGCCCCTGCACAGCAGCTCCTCCACTGAAGTCCAGGCCAATCCTCACAACAAATTACCCCAGGGTCAATTCCTCCCATTGATGTGCAAACAGCAAACAAGGCTCAAGTACAACAAGAGGGCACATAGAACCCACACAGGAAAACGCCTGGAGCACCTGGCTCAAGTGACCAGGGACATTGTGCCACCAAGCCCCACAGTACACCTACTACATAAGGCCATTCTACTAAGACCAGGAGACAGAGCAGCCCTACCTAATACATAGAAACAAACACAGGGAGGCAGCCAAAATTGAGAGTCAAAGAAATATGTCCTAAATACAAGAACAGAACAAAGCTCCAGAAAAAGAACTAAACAAAATAAACAAAAGCAATCTATCTGACACAGAGTTTAAAACACTGGTTACAAGGATGCTCAATGATCTCAGGAAGAACTTCAACAAAGAGATAAGAAACATAAAAATGGAGATAGAAAACATTAAAAAGGAACAGTTAGAAATAAAGAATACAATAACTGAAATGAGTACATTTTAGAGGGAATCAACAGTAGATTAGATGAAGCAGAAGATCAAATCAGTGACTTAGAAGATAAGGTAGCAGAAAACACCCAATCAGAACAGCAAAAAATAAAATAAAATAAAAATAAGGATAGATTAAGGGACAACATCAAGCATAACAACATTCACATCATTGGGGTACCAGAAGGAGAAAAGAGCAAGAAATTGAAACCCTACTTGAACAAATAATGACAGAAAACTTCCCTAACCTGGCAAAGGAAATAGACATACAAGCCCAGGAAACACAGAGTCCCAAACAAGATGAACCCAAAGAGGCCCACACCAAGACACATCATAATTAAAATGCCAAAGGTTAAAGATAAAGAGAGAATCTTAAAAACAGCAAGAGAAAAACAGTGAGTTACCTACAAGGGAGCTCCCATAAGAATGTCAGTTGATTTCTCAACAAGAACTTTGCAGGCCAGTGGGATTGGCATGAAATATTCAAAGTGGTGAAAATCCAGGACCTACAACCAAGATTACTTTACCCAGCAAAGCTATCATTTAGAATTGAATGACAGGTAAAGAGCTTCTCAGACAAGAAAAAGCTAAAAAAGTTCATCAACACCAAAGCAGTATTACCAAAGGAATGTTAGAGGGACTTATTTAAGATGGGGGGGGAATCAAAGATATGAATAATACGGCAGTAACTACATATCTATCAATGATTACTTTCACTGTAAATGGATTAAATGCTCTTATCAAAAGATAGGGTGGCTGAATGGATAAGAAAACAAGACCCTTACATATGTTGCCTACAAAAGACTCAGTTCAGATTGAAAGACACACACAGACTGAAAGTAAAGGGATGGAAAAAGATATTTCATGAAAATGGAAACAAACAAAAAAAGCTGGGATAGTAATACTTCTACTATACAAAATAGACTTTAAAACAAAGGCTATAACAAGAGAGAAAGAAGGACCCAGTAATCCCACTCTGGGTATTTATCTGAAGAAACCCAAAACTCTACTTCAAGGGGACTTGTGCATCCATATGTTCTTGCAGCATTGTTTACAATGGGCGATATGTGGAGGCAGCCTGGGTGTCTGTTGATGAGTGAATGGATAAAGAGGAGGTAGTACATACTGGGGGTGCCAAAAATGTATACAAGTGGACAATTTGATCAACGTTGCTCAAGCAGTAGTTCGCCATAATCAGAAGTGTCTGGATGCTGATTGTAACCACTTTGAGCACCTCTTGTAATTGCAGAAGTCAAATGTGACTTGTATTCATCTTGTGTTGTTGGTATATATTGAGTATTATAATTTTAATACAGTTTTCCTTTCTTAAAATGTGTATACTCTTTTTTGACAACCTCTGTACATACAATGTAATATTGCTTGGCTGTGGAAGGGAATGGGTTCTTGCCATCTGGGTGGCATGGATGAACCTGGAAGGTACTGTGCTGAGTGGAGTGTCAGACAGAGAAAGACAGATGCAATGTGATTTCACGTATATGTGGAATCTAAACAAAATAAGCAAAAAAGGGGGCCGGCCTGGTGGCTCAGGCGGTTGGAGCTCTGTGCTCCTAACTCCGAAGGCTGCCGGTTCGATTCCCACATGGGCCAGTGGGCTCTCAACCACAAGGTTGCCTCGAGTCCCGCAAGGGATGGTGGGCTGCGCCCCCTGCAACTAACAATGGCAACTGGACCTGGAGCTGAGCTGCGCCCTCTACAACTAAGATCGAAAGGACAACAACTTGACTTGGAAAAAAAGTCCTGGACGTATACAGTGTTCCCCAATAAAGTCCTGTTCCCCTTCCCCAATAAAATCTTTTTTAAAAAAATAAGCAAAAAAACCCCCCAAAAAACACCAGAAACAAACTGATAGATAACAGAACATTTTGATGGTTGCCAGATGGGTGGGGGTTTGGGGATATGTAAAAAAGGGCAAGAGATTAAGAAGTACAAATTGGTACTTACAAAATAGTCATGGGATGTCAAATAAAACATAGGGAATATATAGTCAATAATATGGTAATAACTATAGTGCTAGGTGGGTATTAGACTAGTCGGGGATCACTTCTTAAATTATATAATGTAAATGTCTAACCACTATGCTGTACACCTGAAATTAATATTAAATAATATTGAATGTCAACTCTAATTGAAAAATTAAAAAGGAGGGGAAAGGTGAAGGGAAATAAAAGGTCTAAATTTCCAGGTATAAAATAAATAAGTCATGGGATTATAATGTACAGCATAGAGAATATAGTCAATACACTGTGGTAGTGTGGTACGGTGTCAGATGGTTGCTGGATTTAACATGGTGATCATTTCTTTAGGTATATAAATGTTGAATAACTATGGTGTACACCTGGAACTAATATAATATTGTACGTTTGTTATATTTTATTTTATTTTATATTAGTTTCAAGTGTACAGTGCAGTGGTTAGGCATTTATATAATCTTGTGTGTTTGCTATATTTCGGTAAAATTCTTTAAAAAAAAAAAAAAAGGAAGGTGAAATAAAGACATTCCCAGGTAAACAGACTGAAAGAAGTTTTTGCTAGTATACATGCCTTGTAAGAAATACTAAAGAAGTTCTTCAGGTTGAAAGGAAATGACACAAGAGGATAACTCAAATTCACACAAAGAAATAAAGAACACCAGTATATGTGGGTAAATATAAAAGACAGTAAAAACCTTTTTTAATTTTTCCTCTCTTAACTGATTAAAAAGAGAATCATATAAGACAATAATTATAACACTATATTGTTGGGCTTACAGCACATAAAAATATGATATATATGACAAAGCACAAAGGAGGGGAAGGAATAGAGCTACTAGAGCAAAGAATGTATGTTTAACTAGAATTAAGTTAGTACTAATCTGAAGCAGATTGTGATAATTTAATATGTATACTACAATGCCTAGACCAATCATTAAGAAATTACTTCAAAAATATAGGGAAAACTGGATTTAAAATGGTACACTAGAAAATGTCTTTAATACAGAAGGCAGAAAAAGAACAGAGGAAAGAAAAAGTATTTGCATAGATATTTCACCAAAGATATAGGAATGGCTAGTAAGCACAGGAAAGGGTGCTTAACATCATTAGTCATTAGGGAAATGCAAATTAAAACCACAGTGAGATACCATTTCATACCTAGTAGAAAGGCTATACTAAAAGAGACAGACACTAATAAGTGGTGTTGAGGATGCTGAAAAACTGGAACTGGAATACATTGCTGATAGGAATGTAAGATGGTGCTGTCACTTGGGAAATCAGTTAACAATTTCTTAAATATAAGTTTACCAGCGATAGATAAATGACCCAGCAATTCTACTCCTAGTTAGCTACTCAAAAGAAATGAAAACATGTCCACACAAAAAATTTACATATGTGTTCATAGCAGCATTATTCATAAGAGCCAAAAAGTAGAAATAATCCAAATATCCATGAACTGGTAAATGGGTAAACAAAGTGTGGTACATACAAACAGCGGTATGCAATTGGCAATAGCAAGTGTAGTGCAGGGGATCCTGCCGACTACGCCAAGTGTCGCGCGGGGTGTCCGGCGGGGTCTCTGGTCCCGCTCCCCACACAAGAACGCAGGATATGGCTAGGCCAAAAAGGAACACCCACGGAGCCATAGGTAGGGGAGTCACACCACTATACTCTCACTGGCAGCTGGGTTGGAGACACAGGAACCAGGAGCAACACAATTCTTAACCCTCACTGTGCCGCTTGCAGACTCAGCCACCATCTTCTTGCTAGCTCCCCCTTTTTTCTGCTAGCCCAGCCACGGCAGTTATATTCATGGCTAATGGCTCACTGGTTACAGCTGACGGCCAACTAGCCACAGCTGCTGGCCATTTGATCACAGTCGATGGCCATTTACTACCTGAGCCAGCACCTTTCTATGTGAGGCCGAGAGCCTGGAAACTGCTTTTTGGGGCTCTGTCCCCACAGCAAGGAAGAAATAACTGAGACATCCTATAACATGGCTGACCTCAAAAGCGTTAAGCAGAAGCAGCAGAATCAAGATGGGTCAAAGTCAGAGTGGTGGTCATGGTCCTGGAGGTGGCAAGAAGGATGACAAGGACAAGGAAAAGAAATATGAACCTCCGGTACCAACCAGAGTGGGGAAAAAGAAGAAGAAAACAAAGGGACCAGATGCCGCCAGCAAACTGCCACTGGTGACACCTCACACTCAGTGCCGGTTAAAATTATTGAAGTTAGAGAGATTTAAAGACTTTCTTCTCATGGAGGAAGAATTCATTAGAAATCAGGAACAAATGAAGCCTTTAGAAGAAAAGCAAGCGGAGGAAAGATCAAAGGTGGATGATCTTAGGGGGACCCCAATGTCGGTAGGAACCTTGGAAGAGATCATTGATGACAATCACGCCATTGTGTCTACATCTGTGGGTTCAGAACATTATGTCAGCATCCTTTCATTTGTAGACAAAGATCTGCTGGAGCCAGGCTGCTCCGTCCTGCTCAACCACAAGGTGCATGCCATGATAGGAGTGCTGATGGATGACACGGACCCCTTGGTCACAGTGATGAAGGTGGAAAAGGCCCCACAGGAGACCTATGCTGACATTGGGGGGTTAGACAACCAAATCCAGGAAATTAAGGAATCTGTGGAGCTTCCTCTCACTCATCTTGAATATTATGAAGAGATGGGTATAAAGCCCCCTAAGGGGGTCATTCTCTATGGCCCACCTGGCACAGGTAAAACCTTATTAGCCAAAGCAGTAGCAAACCAAACCTCGGCCACTTTCTTGAGAGTGGTTGGCTCTGAATTTATTCAGAAGTATCTGGGCAACGGGCCGAAACTCATTCGGGAATTGTTTCGAGTTGCTGAAGAACACGCACCATCCATCGTGTTTATTGATGAGATTGATGCCATTGGGACAAAAAGATATGACTCAAATTCCGGTGGTGAGAGAGAAATTCAGCGAACAATGTTGGAACTGTTGAACCAGTTGGATGGATTTGATTCAAGGGGAGACGTAAAAGTTATCATGGCTACAAACCGAATAGAAACTCTGGATCTAGCACTTATCAGACCAGGCCGCATCGACAGGAAGATTGAGTTCCCGCTGCCTGACGAAAAGACCAAGAAGCGCATCTTTCAGATCCACACAAGCAGAATGACGCTGGCTGATGACGTCACACTGGATGACTTGATCATGGCTAAAGATGACCTCTCTGGTGCTGACATCAAGGCAATCTGTACAGAAGCTGGTCTGATGGCCTTGAGAGAACGTAGGATGAAAGTAACAAATGAAGACTTCAAAAAATCTAAAGAAAATGTTCTTTATAAAAAACAGGAAGGCACCCCTGAGGGGCTCTATCTCTAGCAAACCGCAGTTGCCTTCAAGGAAATGGTTGGGGTACCCCACCCCTTAGAGGGATGAGGTTGGGGAAGATGCCCAGAGGAGTCCACGTCCCAGTTGCTCTTCATTAGCAAAACCTCCTGTGTACCTTTCTGAACATGATGTGCAGTCACCTCTGCCCAATAAAGGACGCTCTTTCTCAAAAAAAAAAAAAAAAAAAAAGCGTTAAGCAAAATAAAAGAAACCAGACAGAAAAGACTACATATAATATGATTCCATTTTATGAAATATCCAGAAAAGGCAGATCTATTGAGACAGAAAATAGATTAGTGATTGTCTGGAGCTGGGAGTGGGCATGAATATCATCTGCAAATGGGTATGAGGGATCTTTTTGGGGTGATGAAGATGTTCTAAAATTGGATTGTGGTGATGGTTGCACAACTCTAAATTTACTAAAAGTGATCGAATTGCACGCTTCCACTGGGTAGATTTTATGGCATGTAGATTATACCTCAATAAAGCTGTTTTTTAGAAAAAGTGAAATCTATTTCCAAAGTCTTAAAGTATGCTTACTTATTTTTTTCATTTGGCTCTTCTTTACTTCGAGCAAAGAGGTACTAATTCTAATCAGTATCTTGACATTGTTCTCAATGGCTTTGAATGTTTCTGGTAAAATCTCCATTTGTGCTATCCAGTGGTAGTGGTCACCCGTATCAACTGCAGTCATCTCAGACAAAATGCCATCTAGAAGAGAGTAAAAAAATTACTTTTATGGAGAAAAATAAATAATTATAACCATGTGGGCTTATATGGCTGTAGTATTGGGAAATATTGTAGTATTGGGAAATGTAGGTATCTCACTTTGCTGTTCTGAGGCTTTTCTCTACGAAGAAATGAAAATGGAAGAGACTGGAATAGAAGGCTGAACAGTAAGCCTTGGACATAAAAATGTGAATCAGGTTAAAAAGTGTCTATTTTGTTTAGTTCCCTGACTCCAGGGAAGTAGATATCTAAAATGTGAACATGTATATTAATATTTGGGATCTAAACCCCAATTAACGCCTTTGGTAAGTTATCTAGTATTTTATAACCCCCGTTACATAGATTCCTTGCAACTAAAAGTAATTCCTTTTTTTGTGTGTTCTTTGCTTATTCTTTCAACCAACATCTCCTCTATCACGTACTGTTCTAGAGGTTGAGGATACAACAGTGAATATAACAAATCCCTTGACTTCAGACTGTTTACACTGTAGTGAAAGGAGAGAGAAAAAAACCACCACATTAATTATATAGTAGTATGTCAGATGGTAAGAAATGGTATACGAGTAGACAAAAATAAAGAAAAGAGTAAAATGGACAGTGCCAAGGGGTAGGGAATGGGAATGGTCAGAGAACACCTCATTTTAAAGTGAGATATAAGCAGAGAATGAGCCATGCGGCGACCTGGTGGAAAATGTTCCAGGCCAGGGAAGCGTAAGCATATAACCCTGGGCAGGAGCCTGCTTGAAGAAAAACAAGGAGGCCAGAATAGCTGGCAATAAGTGAGCAAGCTATATTTTTCTTATTTTATTCTTAATGGAACAGAGGACAACTGTTCTCTGAATTAACTCCTTAGCCTTTTCTTCTTTAGTCTTCTTCAAATCCTTCAAAATTTCCTTATAGATTCTGTTCTCCAGCTTTTTCATTAACTTTGTGGTTTTCCTTTGAACCACTTTTGAAAACTTACTCCATTCTTCCAACCATGCCAGGATATGGACAAGAATATTTTCTTTAATTTCAGCAGAATTAGCATAAGCAGCTATTTTCTCCAGCAAATTCATTCTTCGTCTCTTATATTCTACATAGGAGATTTTCTCTCCAGGGTGCAGGATCACACCAACAGTGTAGCGATCGATTGTCTGCTGCACACTTTGCATTATGTCACTGAGCTGCACACTAATGTCCTATAAGAATAAGAAGGGGAATATATTGATAAATTCTCAGTTTGAAAATGAGCTTTGGTCACTCTTCTTCCCAGAATGTCAGTGAGAATCACTCCAAAGTCCTGCTAGTTCTAGCTTTACTGTGGGTTTCAGATTTTTCCCTCTGAAAAATTGTTCTGCCTTCATCATCCTAGCATTGCTATGATATAATGAAAAGAACATTGGGTTTGAAACCATATCTGGATTCCTACTCTAGCTCTTTCATTAAAATGACTTTTAGTAAATCACTTAACAATTCTGAGCTGTCTCTGCCCAATCTGTTAAATGGTAAAGATAGTAAATTCATAGTTGCTGTGCTGTGAGATGGACTACCTGTGAAAATGCTTGATGAACGATGGCTGCTAAAAACAAATGAAAGGAGTTGCTTCTTTTTTCTTTACCTAGACCTCACATAGAAAGCAGCCATCAGAATATTCTTCAATACGACTTTTACTTCATTATCTCCCCTTCCTCAAGAGTCTGTCAGCAAATTTCTTCTGTTCATCACTTTATCCCAGTAGTTCTCAATGAGGATAATTTACTACCTTACATATGTGGCACTTGGAAATTTGTGGAAGCATTTTAGGTTTTACAATAATTAGGAGGATTTACTGGTATTTAGTATGGATGCTAAGGGATGCTAGCCCATCCTACAGTCCACACAATTAAGAATTGGCTCAATCCCGCATAAAATTTGACTATCGTTTGAGACATTCATATAGGTTAAAAAAAAAATCTGTTTTAGAATTATCCAAGTGGAAACTTACTCCTTTTAAAATATAAACACAGAGTATTTTTTTGCCTAGTTTAATTACATAACTGAAATTTCTAGGAATGCAAATACATCAATGGGAAACTGTGTTTTAGAATTTCTCCCACAAAATTTCACCATTCTAAAACATTACAGTACGAACAACAATGCACTGGTGCTAGTAGCATGGAGTGCCAGTACAAACAACCCTGCATTTGCGTCAGTTTACATTTGTAGCTTTCACATTTATTTTAATTCTACATATAGGTGCAAGCCTCTGTATACCTCTTATGTCTTCTAGTGAAATTTGACCTATATTTTACACATCAAAATGCATGTTATTATAAGTCACTTTCCTTTTATTTACCCTCACATTTATATTTCTTAAAGTATGAGCATAGATATTTTATCTATGAGTTTCATGTCAGAGGAATAAAAGAGAAGTTAACAATATTTTAAAAGGGCACAGTAAATCCGATAGATGAAGAACCACTGCTCCATCCTTTCCAACTTTATCAATTACTCTTTCAATTTGGCTTCAGAGAAATTCAACTCACTCTACACTCCTTACAATAAGAGTAAGATTTTGGTTTTGCAAAGCAAATCCTCATGCACAGGGAGTAATCAGATGTTAGGTGCTGGAAATATTACAATGAGAAACAGGTGATGCAGTTGCAGCAAATAATTTAAGTCAGGAATACAGGAGAGCAGAGACAAAGTTTGATAAGCCAAGTGATGCAGAATAACTTTACAAGCTAACACATTGCATGGTGGTCAAGGAAGAAAGTAATACCTACGCCTCATAAGTTTTTCCAGAAAATTGAAGAGGAAGGAACACTTCCCAACTCATTCTTTGAGGCCAGCATTACCCTGACACCAAAGCCAGATAAAGACACAACAAAAAAAGAAAACTATAGACCAACATCTCTGATGAATATTGATGCAAAAATCCTCAACAAAATACTAGCAAACAGATTTCAACAGCACATTAAAAATATTATACATCATGAACAAGTGGGATTTATTCCTGCAATGCAAGATGGTTTAACATACAAAAATCAATCAATGAAATACACCAAATTAACAGAATGCTAGGAAAAAAAACAAACAAAAAAAAGATCATCTTAATTAATGCAGAAAAAGTATTTGACAACTCAACCATTTCATGATAAAAACACATACACACAAATCTAGGAACAGAAGGAAACTTCCTCAACATAATAAGGTTATATATGAAATATCCCAAGGTAATATCATATGCAATGGTTAAAGACTGAAAGGTTTTCCTCTAAGATCAGGAACAAGGCCAGGGCACCCACTTTCACCACTTTTATTCAATGTATTACTGGAAGTTCTAGCCAGAGCAATATAGGCAGGAAATATAAATAGGCAGGAAATATAAATAGAAGACATCCAAATTAGAAAGGAAGAAATAAAATTACATATTTGCAGGTGATGTGATCTTACGTGTAGAAAACCCTAAAGATTCCACACAGGAAAAAATTATTAGAACTAATAAATTCAAAAAAGTTGTAGGATACAAAATTACACACAAAAATCTTGTTACTATACACTAACGATTAATAATCCTAAAAGGAAATTAAGAAAACAATTACACTTACAATAGCATCAAAAGAATAAAATACTCAGAATAAACTTAACCAAAGAGGTAAAAGACTTGTATACTTGTAATTTCACTACAAAATGTTACTGAAAGAAATTAAAGAAGACAAATAAATGGAAAGGCATTCCATATTCATGGATTGGAAGACTTAATGTAGCTAAGACATCAATACAACTGAAACCAATTTACAGATTTAAAGCAATAACTAGCAGAATCCCAGTGGTATTTTTTACAGAAACAGAAAAATCCATCCTAAAATTCATAGGGAATCACAAGGTAGGTCAAATACCCAAGACAGTCTTGAAAAAGAAGAATAAAGTTGCAGAGCTCACACTTCCCATTTTCAGATCTTACTACAACGCTAGAGTAATTAAAACAGCATACTGGCATATAGACCAATGTAATACAATAGAGTCTAGAAATAAATTTTCCCACATATGGTCAAATGATTTTTGACAAGAGTGCCAAGACCATTCAATGGAGAGAGGACAGTCTTCCAACAATTGGTACTGGGAAAACTGGATATCCACACTCAAAAGAATGAAGTTGGATTCTTACCTTATACCATATACAAAAATTAACTCAAAATTGCTCAAAAACCATTTTAATTGTAAGACCTAAAACTATAAAACAGAAGAAAACATAGAGGGAAAATCTTCATAATATTGAATTTTGCAATAATTTATTTTATATAATACCCAAACCACAAGCAACAAAACTGAAAATAGATAAATTGGACTAAATCAAAATTTAAAACTTTTGTGCATCAAAGGATTCAATCAACAGAATGAAAAGGCAAACTATGGAATGGAAGAAAATATTTGCAAATCATATATCTGATAAGGAATTAATATCTACAACATATATAGAATTCCTACAACTCAACATAAAAAAAAACCAATTCAAAAATGGGCAAAGGGCTTGAACAGACATTAAAAAAAGATATACAAATGGCCAACAATCATATGAAAAGAAGCTTAACATCACTAATCACTAGGGAAGTGCAAATCAAAATCACAATGAGATTCCATTTCACACCCATTAGTATCAAAAAACAAACAAATAAATAAAACAACCCAGAAAATAACAAATATTGGTGAGGATGTGGAAAATTGGAATACTTGTGCACTGTTGGTAGGAATATAAAGTGGTACAGCCACTGTGGAAAACAATGTAGCAGGTTCCTCAAAAATTAAAAATAGTAAATTATATAAATGTCTAACCACTATGCTGTACACCTGAAACTAATATAAAATAATAATTGAATGTCAATTGTAATTGAAAAATAAAAATAATAAAAAAATGGAAACAGTAAAAAAAAAAAAAGAATTACCACATGATCCAGCAATTCTAATTCTGGGTATATACCCAAAAGAATTGAAAGCAGAGTCCCTAAGAAATATTTGTACACCAATGTTCATAGCAGCATTATTTGTAATAGCCAAGAGGTGGAAGTAACCCAAGTGTCCATTGATAGATGACTGGATAAACAAAATGTGGTATATACATACAATGAAACATTATTCAGCCATACAAGAAAGGAAATTCTGACACATGCTACATGTATTAATACATGTATTAACCTTAAGACATTATGCTAAGTGAAACAAGCCAGTCATAAAAAGACAAATATTGTGTATTTCCACTTATATGAAGTATCTAGAATAGTCAAATTTATAGAAACAAAGTAGAATGTGGTTTCTAGAGGCTGAGAGGAGAGGGAAATGGAGTGTTGTTTAATGGGTGTAGAGTTTCAGTTTTATAAAATGAAAAAGTTCTGAAGACTGAGTGCACAACAATGAGAATACACGTAACAGTACCGAACTGTACAATTAAAAATGGTTAAGATAGTAACTATTATGTGTATTTACCACAATTAAAATTAATTTTTTTATTTAAAAAAAGGAGTAATCAGATGTTAGGTGTTGGAAATACTGCAATCAGAAACAGAGGTGATCTAGTTGCAGCAAAATAATTTAAGTCAAGTACACAGTAGAGCAGAGCCCAAGTTTGCTAGGCCAAGTGATGAAGAATAAAATTACAAGCTAACCAACTGCTCATAAATTCTTCCATGAAGTTGGAGAGGAAGAAACACTTCTCAACTCATTCTTTGAGGCCAGGATTATCCTGATACTGAAACCAGACAAAGACATAAGAAAATTAAACTATAAAATAAACAATATTCTTCATGGCGATTGTCACAAAAATGCTTAACAAAATATTAGAAAATAGAATCAAACATACAAGAAGATAACATCAGGAACAAGTGGGGTTTATTCCTGGTATGCGAAGCTGAATCAAAAGTGAAAAATTAATAAATGTAATTCACCATGTCAACAGACTAAAGAAGAAAAACCATATGATTATCTTAATAGATGCAGAAAAAGTAGTTGATAAAATTCAACATTTATTCATGATTTAAAAAAAAATGTTTGTAACAAACTAGGAATAGAGAGTAACTTCCTCAACCCGATAAAGAACATTTACAAAAAAAATGACAGCTAGCACACCATACTTAATGGTGAAAGTCTAAAGTGCTTTCAGGATTCTGTTCTAATCACTTTTATTCACATACAGAGAAGTCTCAATGTGAAGATGAAGCAGAGATTTTTGAAGATGCTGACCTTGAAGGCTGGAATGATGTGGCCATAGCCAAGGAAAGTCAGCAGCCATCGAAGCTGGAAGAGGCAAGAAATGGATTCTCCCCAAGACAAAGTCCGGAGACAGGGCAGCCCTGCTGACATCCTGATTTCAGCCCAATGGTACGGATTTCAGACTTCTGACCTCTAGAACTGTGAGAGAACACACTGGAAAGTTGTGGAAATTTGTTACAGCAGTGACAGTGACATGCCAGAATGTCACCCCAAAATATGCCTCCTTGACATAATTGTTTTGAGCTGAAGGCAATTTAGGAGCAGGAAATGCAGGAAAAGCTCTCTCTACCCTCTCCCTTTTCTGCCTAAAAGCAGGATATAAATTATTTTGACTGGAGCCAAACATCGGTCCCAGAGGAATCTGCAAACATCCATTCGTTTCTTCCCAGGTATTTAGCTTTACAGTTTGCCATCATTGGACCTAAATCTGCTCTCCTTTGTCCTGTCATTTCTCCACAAACTTATTGATTTTTTTGGTTGAAGATGCTAATATAAGTCACTTTGAGTTACTCTTCGTTTAGGGTTTTCCTAGGTGATGTGCACGACATGTTAATCAACTGTTTTTCTCTTATTAATCTGTCTTGTTAAAGACTTCTAGCTGAAAACCTAAAATGAGTAAAGTTTTGCCTCACCTACAGCAGACACACACAAACACAAACACACACACACCCCCCTAAACAATAGATTGTGTAGTTTTGCCTGCTTTTGAATCATTCTCAATATTCTTCTGTGACTTGCTTTTTTCCACCACATTGTGGTTTTTTAGTTTATCCAGGCTGAAGTGCATAGCTACAGTTCGCTCATTTGCACTGCTCTGTGCTTAGTATTTCATTGCATAAATATGTTTACTTATCGATTCCTATATTGGTTTGTTTCCAGTTTTGTCCTTTTATAAATGGTGACATAAACATTTTTGATGATGCTTCCTAGTGCACACATGCAAGTTTTCTCCCTAGAACTGTGCTGTCCAATAAGGTAGCCACAAGCCACAAGTAGTTATTGAGCAATTGTAATCAGGCCAGTGTGACAGGAATACATTTTATATCAAACTAATTGAGATTTAAAAACTAACACTTGATTTATTCATTGGAAAACTTTTAAGTATGTTTGCAAGAACTTGGTATGTGAATCAACTTCAAATGTAAATTTTATGAAATCTAAATATAGCTCAGGTATTTCTAATGAAAATTTAGCATGCACTTTGAGATGTAAGGTCAAAATACCTGCTGGAATTCAAAGACTTAGTATGAAAACAACGTGTATATCTCTACTTTTTATATTGATTAAATGTCGAAATGATAATATTTTGGGTTAAATAAAATAAATTAATTTCACCTGTTTTTTTTTTTTGTTTTTGTTTTTTGTTTTTTTTTACTTTTTATATTGTAGTTTCCAGGAAATTTAAAGTTACATATATAGCCCACATTAAATTTCTACTTAGTAGTGTTGTTAGGGTATATCACTAATATTAAAAAAGTAAGGTTGTAAGATGTATGCATTTTCAACTTTACTAGATGATGCCAAAGTGTTTTCCAAAGTAATCATACCAATTTATACTTCCATGGCAATGTATGAGTATACCTGTTGCTTCACATTTCTGCCAAAATGTGGTATTATTAACTTTAAAAAACTTTTTTGCCAATCTGGTGGTGTGAAATAGTACTAATTGTAATTTAATTTGAATTTCTATGCTAATCAATGAAGTTGATCATCTTTTTAAATCTTTATACAATGACTTGTTTCTTATTCTGGGAAACGATCGTTTATGCCTTTGTTCATTTTCCTCTTGAGTTATTTTTCTTATTGATTTATAGAAATTCTTTATATATTCTGGGCACTATTTTTTTATTTGTTATACAGTGTTAAATATATTTTCTCAGTTTGTGGCTTGTTTCTTCCTCCCTCTATAATGTTTTGACCAACAGAAGATCTCTTTTTTAATCTAGAGGAATTCACCAGTCTTTTTCTACTCTGGGTCATAAATATATTCTCCTTCACATTTAAGTGTGAGATAAGGAACCAAAATCATTTTTGCAATAAACCTAACCAATTGTCTCCAACATCATTCATTGAGTATTATCTATTTCCCCCTTACATAGTCAATGCCAGCTCTATCATTTATCACATTGCATGACAATTTATTTGTGAGCACTCTGTTTCATGGCCTTATTTATCCCTGTGCCAAAGCCACAATGTTTTAACTAAAATAGCTTTAGAATAAATCTTTATATCTGTTAGGGATAGTATCCTACTTTGTTCTTCTTCTGCATTGTTTTGGCAATTCTTGGACTTTAGCTCCTCTATTAAATTTTAGAATCATTTTATCATGCTCCATGAGTTACCCTTTTGGGATTTTGATTGAATTTATTTTAAATCTCTATTTTGGTTTGGGAATCATTAACATATGGAGTTTTTCTACCCATGAACATGGTTTATCTCTAAATTTATATAGTCTTTCAATAAGGTTTCATAATTTGTTCTTCATAAAATTTTATAATTTGTACACAAATGTCTTACACATTTTTTTTGTTGTTATTTCTAGGTACCTGTTATAGACTGAATGTTTGTGTACCCCCCAAATTCGTATTTTGAAGTTCTAACATCCAATGTAATGTTATTGAGAAATGGGGCCTTTGATATGTGGGTAAGGCCCTCATAAAAAAGACTACAGAGAACTCCCTCACTCTTTCCTCCACGTGAGGATGCAGCAAGAAGTCATTAGTTTGCAACCTGTGAGAGGGCTCTCACCAGAATTTGCTGGTATCCTGATCTTAGACTTTCAGCCTCCAGAACTGTGAGAAATAAATTTCTTTTGTTTATAAGCCACCTAGTTTATGGTACTTTGTTATAGCAGCCCTAACTGACTAAGACAGTGCCTATATTTCTATTGATACTATAAATGGTGTATTTTCTTAACATTTCTGTGTCTCGGCAGCATATAGAAAAGAAATTGATTTATTGCATTGCTCTTATATTCAGTAACCTTTTAGGCTTTTTGATAATTGTAATATTTTGTAGATTCTTCTGTGTTTGTGTGTGTTTGTGTGTGTGTGTGTGATAATCATATCTTTTTTTTTTTTTTTGATAATCATATCTTTGACAAATAACAATTTTCAAATCTTCCCAATCCTCATTCTTTCTGTCTTTTAGTCTCAATGTGTTGGCTAGAATTTCCAGAACCATGAGATTAAAAGTCATAAAAGTGGGAATCTCTGTCTTTATCTACATTTTAAAGGGTATAATTTTAATATGCTATTAAATATGATGTTTCCTATAAATTTTTCATAGGTATAATTTATCCAGTTAAGGGTATTTCCTTCTATTCCTAGTTTGCTAAAAGATATGTATTAATTGAATTTAACAAATGCATTTTATTTTTACAGCTATTGGGTTGATCTTACGGTTTTCTCCTTTAACCTGTCAACATGGCGAATAACACAATATATTTCCTGGAACAAACCTTACTTCAACATAATATATTATCCTTTTTATACTTGCCTTCACTTTTTGTGTTAGTTTCCTATGGCTGCTGTAACAAATTTACACAAACATGATATTTAAAAAAAACCCAGAAATTTATTCTCTCACAGTTCTGGAGGCCATATGTCTGAAATCTGTCACTGGGCTGCCATCAAGGTGTCAGTAGGGCCACACTTCCTCTGAATGCTCTTGGGCAGAATCCATTTCTTGCCCCTTACAGCTTCTGGTGGCTGTCATCATTTCTTGGCTGTAGCCACACACTCCAAACCTTTAAGGCCAAATCTCTGCTCTGTCTTCACATTGCCTTCTGTCTATATGTCAAATCTCCCTCTGTCTCCCTTTTATAAGGACACTTGTGATTGCATTATGGCCCACCTAGAAAAATCCAGGATACTCTCCTTAATTTAACCACATCTGCAAAGACCTCTTTTCTAAGGTAATATTTACAGTTTCCCAAAAATTAGGCCCTGATGTCATGTTTTTGTGGGGTAGAGGCACATGATTCTAAGATTGATCGTATATATTTTTTTCCCTAGAAAATTTTCCATTTTACCTAAGCTTTCTAAATTACTGTCCCCAAGTCAACTGTTACAAAGATTTTTCACTTAAACTTCTCATAGAATCATCTGTTAGCTTTCTTAAGTCTCTTCATTGTGTTTTTATTTTCTATTAATTAATGCTCTTAATTTTTATTGTTTTCTTCATTCTATATTCTCTGGGTTTAATTTCTTCCCCTCCCCCAACTTCTATATAATTATTGAATAAAAATACATCCCAATATTTATTCCTGATTAAAAATCTTGGCAAACTAGGAAAAAGAATCTCCCCAACTTGATGAAAAGCATTATAAAATATATACAGCTACTATCATACTTAATGATGGAAGACCGAATGCTTTCCCCTAACATCAAGAACAAAGTAAGGATGTCTCATCACATCTATTCAACTTAATATGGGACGGCCTAGCCTAATCAGTAAGCGAAGAATGAAGTTTAAATGCACACGGTTTTAAAAGGAGGAAATAAAACTGTCTGTTAGCATATGACAGGATTGTATATGTAGAAACTCCCAAAGAATGTACAAAGAAAATCTATGAGGAATAACTGGGTTTCAGTATACAAGATCAATACACAAAAATCTATTGTCTTTCTATGAATTAGTTGTGAACATTGAGAATGGTAATTAAAAACAACAGTATAGAAAAACGAAATACTTAGGGATAAATCTCACAAAAGGTATGCAAGACCTATACATTGAAAACTGCAAAGCACTTCTGAGAAAAATGAGACCTAACTAAACGAAGAGATATGCTATATTCAGGGGTCAGAGGACAATATTGATAAGATTTTAATTCTCCCCAAATTTATCTATAAATTCAACATAATCCCAATCAAGACACCAGGAGCCTATTTTATTTTTCTGGTAGAATTTGACAGATACTAAATTTTATATGGAAATGCAAAGGGAGAAAGCAGTGTGGATAAAGACAGTTTTTAGGTTTATGAATGTTTGAATGTGTCACTCCACAGAAAGAAGCCCAAGGCAAGGAAAAGGGGGTAAAAGAAAGATATGAGAAAAGATGTTGGGCATAATTGAAAAGTAACAAAATTGGAGAACTAAAACTATGTGATTTCAAGAATTATTATACAACCTCAGTAATCAAGACACTGTGGTACTGGCATAAAGGTAGACAAATAGATCAAGAGAACAGACCACAGAGTCCATTAACTCACACATATATGGTCAACTGATTTTTCACTAAAGGTGCAAATGCAATTCAATGAAGAAAGGATAGTATTTTCAACAAATGGAGCCAGAATAATTGTTAAAAAAAAAAAACCCTCGATCTATATCTGATATCACATACAAAAATGAAACATAGACCTAAATATAAAATCTAAATGTAGAAAACTCCTAGAAAAATACATAGGAGAATATGTTTGTGACCTTGGATTAGGCAACATTGCTTATATACTACATCAAAAGCATGGTCCATAAAAGCAACATTGACAAATTGGACTCAGAGATTTCATTCTTTAAAAGACACTATTAGTTAAAAAAAAAAAAAAAGACAAGCTGCAGAATGGGAAAAAAAATTTTTCATATCACCTATCTGATAAAGGAGTTGTATTTAAAATACATAAGAATACTCAAAACACAGACGACTCCATTTAAAAAATGGGCAAAATAATTGAACTACCAAAGAAGGCATGAGTGCAAATAAACTCTTGGAAAGATGCTCAAAATCATGAGTCATTATGAAAGCACAAATTAAAACCACAATGAGATACTATTCTACACCTTTTTGAATGGCTAAATTTAAAAAGATTGACAATACTAAGTGTTGATAAAGATGTGGAGCAATTGAAAATATCATATACTGCCTGTGGGAATATAAAATAGTATATTTATGTTTTAAAAGTTTGTAAATGACCCAGCCATTTGGCCACATGACCCAGCCATTCCAAACCTAGGTGTTTATCCAAAAGAAACAAAACATATATTCAAAAGTTACAAATAAATACACGAATGTTCATAGCAGCTTTATTTGTAATAACCCCAAACCTGAAATAACCCAAATGCCCATCTCATGGAAAAATACTCAAGCAATAAAAAGGAATGAACTATTTATATATGCGAGAATGTGGATGAATCTCAAAATAATTATGCTAGGTGAAAGAAGACAGAAGAAAGTAGATATTGTATGATTCCACTTATATAAAATTCTTTTAAAATGAAAAATAATCTATAGTAACAAAGCAGATTGGTGGGGGTGGGGCAAAGAAGGGTGTGTGGGAGTGAAAACTTTTGGGGGTGATGGGTAAATTCATTGTTGATTGTGATGGTTTCACGGGAGTTCATGTATATTAAAACATACTTTAAAAATACACATTCTATTGTATGGCAATTACACCTCAGTGAAGCTATTAGAAGCAAACACTGTGTTACTGTTGCTAGTTGTGGGGAGTTGGAACTCCGGTAAATCTACCTGGTGAATGAGAAAGTACATGTACCCATTCAGCACTTCCGAAAGTAGGAAAGAACTGCCTCTGAGTTAATTTGTTAACCTGACTGATTTTGTTGCATTCTATCTGAGATTAGAGTACAGCACTGCCTTAATTGTTTGGGAGTCTATTTGATATATTATTTAAACTCTTTTTTAATTGCTTTGTATTTCTCTTGGCCAATAAACCCCTCTTCCAAAAAATGTTCAGTGGAAACAAAAGGAACTAGAGTTCAAATTAATCTATGTTTCTCTTTATTAATAGTTATTTGATAAAAACTCAGTTGTGAACAAATGAAAACTATTGATTAAAATTAGATATCAAAATTGGCAATGGATTTTAATTTTTCTTTGTGTCCAAATCACTCAGTAGCACATGTGATTTATTTCTCTAAAACTTGATTAATTCCGATATTAAAGTGAAAGATATTAACATAAAATTGGAGCTTGTAATCCATAGTCAGGAGAAATCGTCATTTGAGCTCAACGTTACCTCAAAACAGTCAAATATCATGCAAATAATGTAAGTTCTAAAAAAAAAACCTGTAGCTGGTCATGGAAAGTTAAAAAAAGTTGCATCCTGTAAACTTCTCATTTACTACCTACCTGTCTGGCTCGAAAGAGTTTTGCTTGCTCAATCTTAGAGATGATTTGCTGTGCTGTGTCTGGGATCTCAAGTTTAGAGACCATTGATTGGGCTATTCTGGACATGATGGGATCCATAACTTCATTTTCTGATTCAGATTCATCTTTTGTCTCATTTTGCATTTTGGTAAATATTTTGAAAAGTTGAGTGATTTTCTTTTATTTCTTCTTTCCACAGAATATAAGCAAATGCTAACAAATGTGTAGAAAAAAGCTAGAAGAGGTTTTTTTCCGCTTCCAAGGGTTGTGATTTACCCTGCTACTAATTGGTTGCTAACCATGGTGTTCCATTCCTGGTGATGTCATAATAGGCCCATTGTGACATTATTGTTGACTCAAACATTTAAAGAGTGCTTAGTATATGCAGAGAACTAGGCATTCTATATGCTGTGATGGTAGAAGGGTGAGGGGGGAGGGTGGGTAGGAAAAGACTAGACAACAGGAACGATAAAAGAAACAGAAGAAATAGCCCGCTTACATGAGCTTAAAATCTAGCTGTTAGAATTCAAGATCCAGTGTATCAAATGTAACTCCCTTCAAGTAACTCTTCTTCAAGTTTTACTTAAGAATTTTTCAGCCTGTAATGGAATACTTGTGTTACAACTTCCTCAGCTGCCCTTCAACTTTTGCTAGACATGCTGTAACTTGGAAGGTGTTCTTTGAACGATTATCATGCTCTTTGCACTACCTAGTTACCTGTTTTTTCAAGGAACCTGACTGAAGAGGCTTTGAAGTTCCATAGTTGACTCCAGAAATTGAAGGGAACGCTAGGGCTGCTTTTTAACTGAAAGAGGAGTGCTTTGGGCAGCTTCCTTGATTGCAGAGGACATGAAAGGATTTAGGAGACTGGAGGAATTCAAGGACAGGGTAGTTTTGTTGGCTGTGTAGCTTAATTTTTAATTTACAAAGATATGAAAAATGACATATAACATATGTATATATACTATAACATATAGCCATGTGTCTATCACCTGGATTGAATATTAACATTTTTGTCATATGTGCCTCAGATATTTTTAAATAAAGCATTAGAGATAACATTGAAGACCCCTTTGGTGTTCTCCCCAAATTCCTTCCTTCCCCTCTATCCCTTTTTAGAGGCAATGACAATCATGAATTGGATGTATTTATGTCTAGTCTATATTTATATGGTTTTACTACAGGTATATGTATTCATAAACTATATAATATCATTTTGTAGGTTTTAGATTTTATACAAGTTTTGGATGTTCTCTACAAGAACTTCCTATTTGAATACTTATTGTGAACTTAGTCCTATGTTGAGTCCTTGTTGTAAACTTGTAAAGTTAAACAATATATATATTTCAGGCCTTCAGAGAAAGGGAGGCAGAGGATCATCAAGTAGTTGTCTTTTAAAAATACCAGTATATTTAGCGAGAGCAAATTAGATCTTTTTCCTTCTCTTTAATTAAGATCCTTTGTCTAAGTTACTCCCTCCTCTGTGTTTCCAAATCACTTTGTAAACTTTCTATTATAGTACTTAACTCATCGAAGTAGAACTATTATTTGTCTCTATCTACTAGTTGGTGAACTTCTCAAAACCAGATGCTGTACTTAGTTTTCTTTTTCTAACATTTGGTATATTCTTCCTCAGTTCCTCACAGAAACTGTCTAACATTTGGATATCCATTATAGTTTCAGATTCTTCTTATGGAAACTTTTCTAAGCCCCAGAATACTTCCTTGTATTGTTAGGCCCACTCTGCCCCTAGCCATAAAATATTACTCCCCCCTTTCCTGTAAATCACAAGTAAGTCTATTCAAGGAACTTCATGTTTTCTGAAAGGACGACAATTAAGGAGAATTATTTATTTTTATAAATGTGAGGTTTGATAAAAATACCCATCATTGTCCGGCATTTCTTGAGATTATCAATTAATCCGTTTAAGTACTTTGTTGATAATATTAGATTGTGAGACCCTTAAATAACTTTCATTTCTCTTGATTTCTTTACATTGGTTACTCCAATAGGCATTCACAAAGCTGTCTACATGCTTGTCAACTAAACTAATTTAGCATTATTGTGTTCTCTCTTTCTCTCATATTGTTTATGCATCATGGAATTTGTCAGCAACTGGAAATGAAGACTTTTTAAAGCAAATTTAAAATCTCTCTCCCTCCCTTTCAATTTGACAAGCATTTGTTGAGACACAACTATGTGGCTACCATCATCCTAAACTGTGAAGAATATGATACGGTACTTGTGATGCAACTAGAAAACAAACAAAAAAGGAAAATGATTTAAGATAGAATATAATATTATATTCAAGTGCTAACAAGGGACATGAAGAAGAGATCTGTGGGGAGCATTGGGAAAACCTCATGGAGAGAGAAGGTTGATTGACAAATGAAGCCATTCCAGATAAGGAAGACCCTTTAAGCCATGGCTTTGGAGGTGAGTGCTGAGTTTGTGCTTCAGGGGAAAAGTGAGGAGATCGGTTTAATTGGGATGAAGTAATGTTGAGTTTACTGGGGATCAGATTAGGGAGAGTATGAAACACAAATACTAGCAATTTGATGGGGGAATTAATTTAGCACCTAAGGAGATTCATTTGAGCTAAAGTAAGGTAGATTATGTGGGATCAGAATGGTCTTGAAAGCAAATAACAGCAGTTTTGGTGAAAGTGAAACCTTCAATTTAGGAAGATTTTTGAAATAATAGAATGGGAAAAAATCCATTGGAGAAGATCAAGACATGACTATTTCAAAAGATGAGGGTCTGAACTAGGATATAGAAGTGAGGCTGACAAGGGAGGAATAAATCCTACTAGGTATTGTTAAAGATAAGGAATTTGGATCATCTAACAAAATTATAAAGATAACGAAATTTTAAAAATTATATTTCATTTGAATTGACGGCAGAACACCAAGAAGAGACTATCCAAACTAAGTGTTATTAAGTAGCATTATATTAAGCAGAGATGTGGGCACCCGATTCAAGCGAACGTGGGGCAAAGTTCTTTAAAGGTGTGTCTAAGAGAAACCCGCCCTTCTAGAGGGCTTCTTTAACTGATAAAATGGGGATAATAGTATATATTGCATATGATTGTTTTCAGATTAATTCATGTAAAATACTTAGACTGCCAAACACATAGTAAGCATTTAATATACAGCAGCTGCTATTAATATATTTACTATTAGTGCTTTTTCTTTTCCTCTACTTTTTTTCTGTTATCCACCACCTTTTCGGCAGCGTTGGGCGTTCCTTCAGAACACTTCGCACAAACTCGGCTCTTCATCACATCTAGATTTTGAGCTATGAAAACTACGAAATTATTAGTTATCTGTTTGGCAATGGATAAAACGCAGTACGACTTTTACACACCCCCGTAGCACAGAATGGTGCCTTCCTCTGATCGCTTCCCTCTTCCTCCCAGGGCAGATGATAGTACTTTCCATGCTGCTGCGGGAAAAGGTGGTGCAAAAGTTGAGCACCCCGAAGATTGTCTCTTCTCCCGGAAGCAATTGTTCTTTAGAACCGGAAACAGTTGCTGTTTCAAGGGAGGTGGGACTGGGCGGGTCAGGCCGCAGCGGCTGACGGCGGGGGAGGAGCCGGGTCCACTGCCGGGTGGAGGGGCCAGGCGAGTGTCCTTATCCTAGCGTTTGGGGCTCGGGCCTGTACAGTTGGAGTAGCAGCGGCGAGAAGGATTGGGCCGAAAGGGGGAAGACATGTTGCTCTTCGTGGAGGTGAGTGGACTCGGTAATCTCGTCCTGCTCCGAAGGGAGCAAGAGTGTGCAGACGCCGGCCGGTCCCACCGCCATGTGACTTTCCAGGCCGTACACGCCGCGGAGCCGGCAGATAGGCTGACACAGCACCTGGGCCGTGCAGGCCTGCGGCTCCACTTTGCACTCTCACAACACTTTCCGAAGCTGTGGGATGTGAGGGCCGGAGTCGGGGAACATAGAAGGGGGAGAATCGAGGCTTGTCGGGTGTGGGGTGAGGATCAGAGGAAGGGGGAAGTGTCCCATATGGATCTCCTAAAGGAGGCAAACAGGCGGGGGAGGGGGAGGGGGCGGAGTCTGCGGAGAAAAGGGTAATCAGGTGGGCGCGTTCTGGGGGGTGAAGCGAGGCCTCGCGGGGCCCTCTGGGAGGGAGGCGAGCAACATGTGGGGCCGCGGAGGGAGGACGCTGGAATTCGGTAGAAGTGTTTTGAAAAGAAAGTTGAAAGCCTCTTTTTAACAACCCTCACCAAATTTTGTTTGGTCCTAGTCCCTCGGTCTCTGGAACGTTCTGTGGGCGGAAAGTAAGTTACTGTGAACGGAGGAGAAGCCAATAGGGTTTGGAAGCCTTGAAAGGCACCGCTTTGACCTTTTGTAAAAGTTACTCAAGCTGCGGCTGGGGGGGTGAGGAGTTGGTTTTATGAACCGACGAAAGCCCTTTACAAGGAAAATTCCAAGAATGAGAGAAACCTACTCTGCGGGAAGATTTTTTTTTTGTATTGTTGTTTAACAATAGAAATACTTTTATTACTTTAAGGAACTCTGTTGTTGGCCTATTTTGATTTTAAAAGTAGTGGATACCTGCCTTACACAAATACGAGGTTTAATTTCTCTTATTTCTGTCTTTCTCTTGTGTGCAGTGAGCATCAGCTGACTGCCTGGCTAATGCTTTGAGTATATTCCAGATCATATTGTTCTTGCATTGTGAAAACGTCAAACCAGCAAAGCTGCAACTTCGCAACTCGGCACTTGTTAACTATGCCCATAAAAAGAATCTTTTCAATGAGGGAAGGAATTTACAGGTTGCGTATAGTGGATCGGGGAGCTGGGGCCAGTCTATGGCGTTTTTTTGGAGGAAGGGAGGGATCTTATTCCGTAATATTACGGCGTAAAGTAAATACATACTCTCGCTTTAAAAATCGAATCAGTGTCACTGGTAAATGTGGGATCTTTAAATTGGGTTTTAAATTGACACAGCTACCTTAGAGTATGTCCAACATTGATAATAAACATTCATTGTAACATTCCAAGTAAGGCATAAAAAGATTTAAAATTACTGAGCCCTTCTATTTACCGATTGTATCCTCACTGTTGTTTTCCTTTAGGCAGAAATAAGAAATCAGATATGATTTTAAGCAGTGCCAGTTTGTGTTAGGAATGTTATGCCGTGCAAATGCCGCAGGTTTCAAGTGTGTATGTGTTTTGCAGGACAAAAGAAAGCCTGTGAAATTGTATTTATATCGACATGAATTCCAAAATAAACTTTTGAGTTCCAAATTGATTCCTTTGGCTTTGTTAAAATGTGAACTTTAATAGTAGCTTCATTTATTGAGTGTTTAAGATCTTTTCTTGTTTCTAAAACAACAATGCAATGTTTTACAGGTGAGAAAACTGAAGTGGAGAGGTTAAGTAACTTAGTAAAAGTAAAGTAGTGGAATTAAGATTTAGATACAGGTCATTCTATATGCCAAATCATGGCTCTCACTAAACTGTTACATAAAATCAATGTTTCCTTGAATCACTTTTTTTTGTGTGAATCAGTAAGTGGTTTAAAATTTTTCTTATAATGAGTTTTATAAAAAATTAACAATGTCACTAAATACTTGGGACTGAATATATGTTAAAATCAGTAAAAAAAAAAAATCCCACTGGTTATTGGCATTTTGTTAACTATCATTTGATCTTTATAACCTCATGGTATAGGAATTATTTTTAAACCAGTGAACCCAAGCTCAGAAGTTTGATGTCTAAGGTCATTCAGGTGTGAATAATGTGAAGACTAAAGTCTGAAGTCTAGCTTCTAGAACATAAGTCTCAGGTCCCAAAATTTATTTTTTGCACTTTTCCTCTAAATCAGGGGTTCTTACTCTGGGTCCCTAGATAGAATTGAGGAAGTCCATGAACTTGGTTGAGGAAAAAAAAGTTGCCTGTTTTTTTTCCCACTAGCATCTGATTGAAATCTAGAATTGAAAATTCTTGAAATTTCAGTGAATGCCACAAGATAAATATTTCTATATATAATACAGTTTTTGCAGATAATCTTGAAATATTGTTTACCCTCATTACTCTTAAAAATGTTACTTAATAGTAAAGCACATTTGTTACTAAATTTAAAAACATCTTGATGACTATAATATAATTGGTTTATTTTGTGATCCTGTGTATTTCATATATTTAAAAACATTCTGAGAAGAGATCCATAGGTTAATTGGACTATTAAATAGGTCCATAGTACAGAGAGGTTAAGAACCACTTTACTATAAACCAAGTTACTTTGGTAGGATCGCTCTAATCTGGGATCTGTGAGTCCTCTGCAGTTGTGTTCGGGATCTTTTACTTTGAGTACATTTTTAGGCAGAACCCAGCTTAACTAGGGATAGATAATAGCACTGATAACAGTAATGCTATAATAATAGTGGTATACGTATGTATTGCGCTTACTATGTATCAAGCCTGTTAAGTGTTTCTGCATGTATGCATGTAGTATACATCTACTCAAGCCTACTTAGGAGATTAAGTAGCATTATTTTAGAGATAAAGAGACTAAGGCACAGAGAATTTTAAAAACTTGCCCAAGATTAAAAGCTAGTGAATGTTTAAGCTGGAATTAGAACTCTATAAATTACTTAGCTATACTGCACTAGAAATCTGCAGGCAGACAAGGAATTCTATTTTAAGTAATACTTAGATGTCACTTTTTTTAACTTGGTCTTGCAGACATACGGCTATATTGACTTCATTAGTTTATTGTCTTTTTCTCACCTCTTCTGAAGGAGACACAATGTCTGGCTTTCTGGAAAGAGGTAAAAATGTTTGGATAATTCACAAAATTGCCAAACATGTCCCAACATAAATTTCATTAAAACGAATTCTGTACGTTTGAAACAGCTTTCTTCTTCTGGCTGCTAGTGAGTTATTTAAATCTTTGAGCACCAAGGAGACAGTTTGTAATTTTTTCATGTTTTTTATGGTTGCTGACATTTTATTCATTTTTCAGATCATTTTCTCCCCTCTAATATTTTCAGCCAGTTATATCTGCTCCAGTTGTTTGGCTCTGTGTGTGTGTGTGTGTATTTGTGTGTGTGTGTGTGTTTTAATTGTGTTTCTGTCTCTATTTTTTTCCCTGAAAATGAATACTTAACAACCACTTATTTAGGTAGCAATGACTTTTATGCATCTTAAGATGCTTTAATAACTCATTTACTAGAATTGTACACCTGAAATCTATGTAACTTTACTAACAGTTGTCACCCCAGTAAACTTGAATCAAAAAAAATGAAAGACTAAGGAAAAAAAACTCATACTTTTTAAAATTGTTTTTAATTATGGTAAAATACTCATAACAGAATTTATCATCTTAAGTATACAGTTCAGTGGTAATAAGTACATTTACATAGTTGTGCAGCCATCCCCACCATCCATCTTCAGAACTCTTCATCTTGCAAAACTGAAACTGTACACATTAAATAACTCCCCATTGCCCCCTCCCAGATCTTACATAATTTTTAAAAATAAGTTATCTGACTTCCTAAGTATTTTGCTTTTTTTAGGTGATAACATGTTACATTTTAGGTTAGCCTTAGTCTGAAAATTGTAGGATATTTGCCTAGATAATTTTTCATTAATTTTATATTACAGTAATCATAGATAGTGTGCCTTTCACTTCAAGCACAGAACTCAGTTTTTAATCCCATTAACTTAAATAATCACTTATAAAAAGTTATTGGATATTACTGATTGGAAATTATTTTTTTTTAATTAAACAATTGTTAGTAAAGTTACATAGATTTCAGGTGTACAATTCTGTAATACATTATCTATATCTCACATTATGTGTTCACCACCCAAAGTCAGTTCTCTTTCTGTCACCATATATTAGAGGAAATGATTTTTTTTAAGTGACTTAGAAAAGAAGAAAGTGTCTAAACAAATTGTGAAATGATTGCCAAGAATTATAAATGAGTATAGCTGAGTGGTTTTTAAGCAATTTGATTTTGGAATATTTATTAGAACTTGATGCAGAATTTAAAAATGAATAAAAACATTTTCAAATAAAATATTTTTAGATATAATGGACTGAAAGTGAAGTAGAAGTTATTTTTGAAGTGTGAAAAGTGGAATAAAATGCTCAGAAGTGAACATAAAGATATAAAAGTATTCTATTGCTGCTTTAAAGTACACTATGTGAAAAACCAGTAACTGGAAATATGGGTACTCAACTACTTTGTATCAATTTGGGTTTGTTCAGGGGGAAGTGAACCTTAACACTAGACATGAATGTTTCAAATCATAATTTCTTTTGACAGAGTTGGGTTGTGTTTGTGGTGTTTATGTAGTAAGCCTTGTAACAGTGTAGGTGGGCAAGGGTTTGACAGACACTATCACGGGATCGTCACAATAACTATTGTGATGTAATTTGTCCATTATGTAAGTAGTTGCCTTCAAAAATGACTGAAATTTATGCTTTATATATTAAATATTTTTGGAAATTATCAAAACTACATGATAGTAGCACTGGTGATTGCTATAACAATTGAGATAACACTGATTTAAGAGATGTGTGACTTTTTGAGTTCTAATTCCAGCCTTGTTACTAATTTGCTCTGATTCTAGGTAAGCCAAACGGTAATTACCTTATTAAAATTTTTTTTTTGAAGTTTAAGAGTATAGTTTCAATTAGACAAATAAAACTTTTAAAATAAGGAAAAAGATTGCAGTAATGTTATAATACAGACTCATTTACATGCAAAAATTAAAGGAATATAAATTATAAAATGTAAATAGGACCTTTATATTTGCTCTTTTGGGGGGGAAACATTTTTTCCTAATGTATAAACATAAGTAGATGTAAGAAAAAGGAACTTTTGAATATCACTTACTCATATTTCCTCCCTTGTCTGTTACCTTGTCAGACTGTTTGAACCGATCTTTGGTTCAGGAAATACTTCAGTATTTATAAATGACGGGCTCTAAACCAAAGACAGAGGAATACTTTCCATAAATATGACTAGGGGTAGGGTATGAGCTGTTGGCAAAAAGCCAGACTCCAAGGATGAGGAGTTAAGTGTTGTTTGGTTTCTAGATTATTGAGGGAAGAGAAAAGCATTTTCTGTGTCAGGGCAGAAACATCGGGAATAATCAGTGTTTTTGTAGCACATAATTGGCCAGTATTTTATATCACTAGACACCACAAACTACACAACAGGTGTAGTTTGGTCCTAGACAGTCACAGTGCATACCTGTTTTCTGGAACAGATGTCTCTCATCCTGTTTCATCTTAAAAATGTCCTAGTTTGTATGATAATTTTTAATTTTTCAGAAGAGACCAGAGATTCACTGTGTATTTATTGGCAGTTTTTTTCCGTATCGTTAACAAAGCAACACAGTGTACGTAAGTTGGTACTAAAATATTTGTTGCTGAATTGGCTATGGGAAATGCAAATTTATAGGATTTACAAAAATTTGTAGTTGAGCAAAGTAAGAAAAATAGGATTATCCTAGCCTTTTGAGTTGGGGGAAGGAAAAAAAAATAAGAAAGCAGTGGTTGAGTAATAATGATAAGACATTTATACACAAGGTTGTATAAAAGCGTGGTTAAGAACGTGGACTCTGGGGCCAGGCTCCCTGCTCAGGCTGGGCCACTTTCTAATTATATATGACCTTGGGCAAGTTGTTTAACCTGTTTCTCAGTTTCCTTATTTGTAAATTGAGGATAATACTGATATATGGGGATATTATTACTATCTACCTCATATGGTTGCTAAGAGAATTTACAGTTAATGTAAAGCACTTAGAATAGTATCTGATACATAAACACTGTATATGAACTGCTGCTTTCATATATACTTATGAAAGATAACTCTCATCTCAGTTTTGTCATTTTCATTTGAAAGTAACATAGTTGGCTGATTTGACTATACACACCTAGGAATTAAAAGGTGCCCTTTTCTGGAAAGGACTATTTTGTTTTATAATGTTGATATTAGTGGCGTTTTTTTAGTTCATTTGTATAGTTAGCCATTTGCTTTATCAGATAACCATTTTGAAGTAAAATGGCTCAGTATTTTGAGGACTAATTAAATTATTTAAATGGTAAATATCTACTAATAGGGTTCTCAATCTTTAATAAGGGGGCTCTTGAATCTCATGTAGAACTTCCTAGGGAGAAGTCTTGAGTTTTGATATTTTCATTGCAATCCATGACCCCCTAAGTTAAGCCACTAATCAAGAAAGGTCTCAGTTTTGTTTTATTTTTTTAAGCAATTGTCAGATGCCATCTACTTGTAGTAATGGGAATTTGGGAATATAAGTAATGGATGTATGTCTTGTCTTTGCCTCTGAAACTAGAGGACCAGCAGTAATATCTTTTTTGATGAATAAACTTCAGATTTTCTTCCACAGTGGAGAGTAAGTGAATTCTGATTCTTGACAACTTGGAGAGCTTGGGGGAAATGACCTAGGAGAGTAAGTGAATTCTGATTCTTGACAACTTGGAGAGCTTGGGGGAAATGACCTAGGGTGGTCCAGTTACCTTGCTAGGTATTCAAAGTGGGAGCCCCAGATCAGCAGCAAACTTTCTTCCCCGTCCTCTTCCTCTCCCAACCTCCAGTTCAAACGATTGTTTCTCAGTCTAGTTGTGTAGGACACAGCTCCCTGGCCCATGCTGGTGTTAAGAGCTTTGTGCTGCCCACGGCTGAGGCAGCTGGTCACCACCAGTCGGTTGGCCACTCACAGTAACTCGCTGGTTGCCAGCTGTTCACGATGGCTGCCCGCCACTCACACCGGCCACTCGTGGCAGCGCACGGTAGCCCACTGCAGCACACAGCAACTCACTACTGGCCACTCACGCTGACTGCCAGCCACTCACGGCAACACACGGTAGCCCATGGCAGCACACGCCAACCTCCGGCGGCAGCACACGCCAACCTCCGGCTGCTCACGGCAGCCCAGCTCCAGGGAGAGCTGTTGTTCACAATCTTAGCTGTAAAGGGTGCAGCTCACTGGCCCATGTGGGAATTGAACCGGGGCCTTCAGCGTTAGGAGCATGGCGCTCCACCCACCTGTGCCACCGGGCAGGCCCAGCAAACTTTCTTTATCCAGGGGTTTGTTAGAATACAAACCCTCTGGCCCTGTATCTGGATGCTGAATTGGAATCTGCATTTTACCAAGATCCCTAGATGATTCTTATGCACAGTAAAGTTTGAGAAATGCTCATATAGCGTATGTTAATATGTTAATTCATTCTACAGATTTTATTGTTGGCCTCCTGTATGCTAGTCATTGTTTAAGGACTAAAGAGCAGTGACCATGAACAAGGTCACTGCCATTGGGTAGCTTGCAGATGAAACAATTCAGGTTAGGATAAATGCTTTGTGCTAGAGGGTACATTTTTATTTTTTACACAAACTACCATGAATATTATCTTTTTTTATTTTTTAGTTTTAAACTGAAAATTAACTGTACTTTGGCCCTGCAGACCTGAATTGACTTCTGCCCGGGGGACCCTACATAGTTCTTATCTGGTGGCTGTTTTCTGTATCCATTTCTTCTGGATTATTAGCCACTCTAGGCGGAGGTGGGACCAGGGACCATTTGGCTTGGTGAGGAGATTTATAATACTCCTTAAATGTATGTAACTAGTTGTTTTAAAACTTTTCTCTAAAGCAACTGTGATATAGTGGCTAAGAGCCACTGTAGCATGTTATTTATTCTCCAGACTGCCAAAGCTCAAATCCTGGCTCTGTCTTACTGGCCAGATGACCTTCAGGCAAAGTAACTTTTTCCTTACCTGCCAAATGTGGATGATAATGGTATTTAACTGAAGTTGTTATGGAGATGAAATAAGTGTTTCCTAAATGTTTGTTATTATCCTCTGTCAGAATGGGTGAAAATTTATTTCCCAGTTTAATTTTCATTTTTACTTTCCATAAAATACTCCTAAGCATCTTTTGTTAGGACCCTGAAGTTTTATACTGGATAAAATGACAGGTGTTTGTTTTGTGTCTGTCTGTTTGTTTTTTTTTAAGTGCTTGTAATTTAGTGGTCCTCTCAATATTGGAGATTTCAAAATTAAACTTGGATGATTGATCTGCCATGAAGCAAATAAGTTCAATCAATTTATACACTTTGTTTCTGTTTTACAGCATTTTTAGGGTTAAGTAGCATGAGATTTCTGTTTTTGATAGTAAATAGGTAAATAAAACAAATACGGTTATGTATATGATCAAAGAAATGGCTAACCACATTTATAGTGATTTTCCCCTAAGTCTTGGTTCTGACAATTTGAAGGTTTTTTTTGAGAGTGTCTAAGTGTTTGCATACTATGTGTGTGTTGGCAGGTAGTTTCAGTAATCACTTGGGCAGTTTTCATTCTTTAATAGATATTTTCTGTAGCTTCAAGGGCTTCTAGTTCTGTGGAAGAGATAAAGATTTTCATGGAGTTCTTTATTAAACTTTAGACAAAAGATGAGTCAAACGTGGTTATCTAGAGTTTAAATGAAAAAATAAGCCTCTGTTCTAATTAAATTGACAGATTTATTAGTGTCATTTTAAAGACTACTTGTTACAGAAAAACGCATCAACTTTTTTTTGATGGACATTTTTAGTTTTCAGTTTTTCTTTATGTTGAGTAATTTTATAAAGGACACTCTTGTGTATAAAGCCCTTAGGCTAAAATTCACTGTAGTGGGTCAGAGTGAACATTTTTTAAGTTTTTCAAGTCAGTATTGACAAATTGCTTTCCAAAAGTGTTAATGACAGTTTGTACTGCTGCCCAATTTACTGTATCTCTTTCAGCAACAGACATTCTCATTTATGAAAATTCACTATGTAGATTAAAGTGAAATTATTTTGTGATTCTTCAATGACTAGTGTAATTGGACATTTTTCCATGTTTATTAGCTTTTGGGTACTTTTTGCTGTGAATTCTTTTTGCTTGTTTGTGCTTTTCTTATCAGCTGGTAGCTTCTATAAGCTTTCTTCTTTGAAGACAATAGTGTTTTATGTCACTTGCCAAGAGTGATTTTACCAGTTGATATGTCTTTTATTTGGATCTTAAATGTTTCATGATATATTTTCTGATTGTAGTAATAGATGTTAATTGTAGAAAAATACAGAAGAGCACAAAAATGAAAATAAAAATGCTGCTGCCCAGAAGTAATCGGTGATAACACTGATTTTTAGTTTCTCCAGTCTTTTCTGTGTTTGTGCATTGTTTCACAAAATTAAATCATTTTTGTAATAGGATAGGAATTTGTTTTATTTCCCCCCCAAGTTTCTGTGAACATTTCCATGTCTGCTATAATATTTAAAAACTTTATTTTGAAACAATTATAGATTCTCAAGAAGTTGGCCCCCAAAATATACAGGGTGGTCCTATGTACTTTTTACCCCTGGAAACCTTGCGTAACTGTCGTATGATGTAAATACCAGCAAATTGATATTGGTACAGTCCACAGAACTTACTCAGATTTCACCAGTTTTATATACAGTCTAGTTTTAAGGATATTCTGTAAATGGCTGGACTACAGTTAGTGAACAAATCCTCTGCAGTTGGGGTCTTAGACCATTTGGGGCTGCTCTAACAGTATCACATTCTGGGTAGCTTATAAACCTTAGAAATTGATTTCTGGGAAGTCCAGGATCATGGTGCCAGCAGATTTGGTGTTTGGTGAGGATTTTTGGTTCATAGCTGGTACCTTTTCTCTCTTCTCACATGGTGAAAGGCGCTAGGGAGCTCTAGGGTCTCTCAGAAGGGCAGTAGTGCAATCCGATTTGTGAGTGCTCCACTCCCATACCTTAAGCACCTCCCAGTGGGCATTAGAATTTCAACACGAATTTGGGGGGTCTGCAAACATTCACATTCTAACAGTTGGATGTTTCTAATTTTCCACTATTATAAAATTAGTGTCGTGAACATTCTTATACTTACATATCTTAGTGTATCATTTGAGCAGATTTTCTGACAAGTAGAATTTCTAGACCAAAATATGTATATTTTTAAGGCTTTTGGTAAAAATTGCCAACTCTTAGAAAAGTTATGTGAATTACAGTGGTGAACTGATTGTTTCTTTTTACAGTTGTGAAAATGGCTTTAAGTAGTTCAATAGGTAAAAATGATACTTTGTAATTAGCTATTCTCGCTTGTCCTTTGTACTTTTCCCCTGCTTGGCAAATAGCTTAGTAATTTGTAGTTCTGTTGTTAATAAGTTGGTCTTGGAACCTGCCAGACCTTTTCTGCCTTTGCATACCTATATATTTATCTGTATGGTGATTTTATGTGTTTGTTAACATAAATGATAAAACAAAGTACTTAACTATTTTGCAACTTGATTTTTTTTCTTTTCACTGAGCAACATGCATTGAAACACTTCATATGAGTGTATATTGGCTTTTACTCTTAACTAGGTTAGTGAAAATATGCCCGGGGCGCTGCTTGTCTATATGCCATAGACCACACACTTTGATTATTGGCGCTACTAGCAAGGGACACATCATATTTATGGATAGTACGCTGCTAAAAATCATCTAGTTAATTATTTTGTTGATTATTAAGTGCTTAATGGAATAATACATCCCATCAGTAAAAGGTAACTTTTTTATCATAATCCCCCAATATTTGGGTATTTATTTATAAATTAAGTATATATGGCATAATATATTTTGTATGTTCAATATTAGCCTTAATCTCTTTTAGTGAATATTTGTCATATTTGGGGCCTCCCAATTTAGGAGTAGATTTCTATATTTGCAGAAGTGCCATATTATCAGCCAGGGCTGCCTAGCGTACATACTAATCAAAACTCAAATTCCCAGATTGTCGTGTACTATCTAGGTAGATGAAACATGTTACCTCAGAGCCACTAGTCACGCACCCACAGCTGTCTTCTGTTTGAAAATTCACAATGGAAGGAAATGAGGGTTCTAGACAAGACTTAATTTTGCAGGCAGGAGTGGCAGTAGAGGTGGTCAGTTTGCTGTGGAGTTACTCGTTGCAAGGTTCTCTAATGGAGAAGTGGCTTTGGTACTGGCAATGGTAAAGGTTGTAATAGAATTGAATTTTGGCAGTTAGTGCTTGGTGGTGCCAGGGATAGTGATCTCCTCATCAAGCCATTTCTGCAACATTATTTTGGGTGATGTTATCTTTGCATCTGTTCTTTTTTCTCCCCCAGCACTTCTAGTGACAGTGACACTATCCTTTAATAAATTACCTTTCTCTTTAATTTAGCCAGAGTGGATTCTGAATACTGACTGATAAAAATCCTTGATAAGATCCTTTTGATACAGTACACATTGTTCACATGTCTGCATAGTGAAAATATAAACATGACTTGCTTTCTAAAATTGCTCTGCAGAGATTTTAAAATAGAACCTGGTACCTGTCTTGGCAGGGCTACCTGGTGATATTATAAGAAAAGTAGTTGGTTTCTTCTCTGAGCTAAGTATGATATGAGGTAATTGTGAATTAACATCTATAAGCTAAGATTTTGATGTGATTGTTCAAATGATGCTACTTCAGAGGTACTTCTGATCCCCTGCAAAGTTTGGCATTTTATTATTGGCTTTGATGTTATTGTAAAAATTTTTAGCAGCTCTGAAACCAAAAGCCAAGAAGCACTGTGACATAAGACTTCCATTTTAAACTCAGATCACATTAAAAAAAGGAAATGTGTGTCAAGTTTGATGGTTTGGCATGCTAGAAAGGTAATTACAGTTGCTAAACAGTAATTCACTTTTTTTGCGCATATGCCTATACTGTTTTATTCAAATAGACAGTTGGAGATCTACCCTTGCCTGGTTTAATAACTGAAATAGAAGAGGAAGACCTAAAGTCTGCCTTCCTTGAGCCTACTGCCTACCGTGTTTCCCTGAAAATAAGACCTGGCCGGACAATCAGCTCTAATGCGTCTTTTGGAGCAAAATTTAGAAGTCTTCTTATATTAATTTTTGCTCCAAAAGACGCATTAGAGCTGATTTTCTGGCCAGGTCTTATTTTCAGGGAAACACGGTAGTTGTAAAGAACACGTATTTAAATGAACTATTACAGAAACCAAATGGAGGTTCTATACAAATAGCAAGAGGGAAGGAGGAAGTAGTGGCCCAAACAAATGAAGCTAGGTGCACAAGGTGTGTTGAAACTATAAGGAGTTTTGGTAGAGTAGGCATTATGTTTTTCAAAATGGGAAAACTGGGGCCAATAATTCCATAATTCCTGGGTGGCAAAATAAAGTTATATTTTTTCCTGTCATACCATAGTTGCTTCTCAATTGTTGGAATTATACTTCAATTTAGCTTTATTAAGACAATATTAGTACTTCTTTTTTTAGATATATTATGAATTAGATATCTTGAAAACTTGTTAGGCACGGCCAGAGGAATGAATCGCGGGAGACCAAAATTGGTCTACTAGAATTTATTTGGCGTGTTTGAGTGGTGGGAGGTCAGGCTAGAAAAACCTTAACCTCCCTGAGCAAAAAGGGGTATGGAGTTTTATAGAAGGGGGTGAACGAGGCTGTTCCCCCTTCAATGCTTCAGGGGGTTTTCATTGACAGAGGGTGTCAGGGCATGACCAAGCCCTCCAGCTCCACGCCTTGGCCCCAGGTCGCCCCTCTGGACAGCCCAGGCTGCTCACAGGCCCCTAGCAGATAAAACAAGACAGGATCAAGACAAGATGGCTTTTAAGATAAGGTTTCTGCTCCTGGCCTAAATATGGCTTAACAAAAACAAAATATTTGTTAAAATATTTTCAAAACATTTTTTTAAAGGAGAGCCTTAAGATGGTAAGGAAGCAAATGAAATCTTCAAACCAAAAACATCAAAATACTGATCCAGAGAGATAAGCAGGCGATAATCCCAAGGGCTCCCCTTACCCATCTGTTGATCCTTAATGGTGCAGAGCTTTGGTTTTAATGAACAATGCTTAGACACAGAACACAAGGTAAACTTGGTGGGGGGGGGAGGGGAAACCTTTCCCAGAGAAAAGGAAACTTGTCACTTTTAGCCTTGGCTCTGGGATGATGGAGAGAGGTCTTCCCTAATAAGCCACAAATCCTTTGTTGCCAAAGTAGGGCAAAATTCACACTACCTGTTGTTCCCCAAAAAACGCATCTTGAAAATTTAAAGTGATACCAGATTGGTAGTCTTCCTACTACGCAGTCATCTACCATAAGGAAAACAGATCCTCTTGTGAAGAGCACAGTTTAAACGTAATGTTTAAAATGCCCACAAATGAAGTTCCAAGGAAAATGGGCTTACACTGTAAAATCATAAAGCATGTAGATAATCGTGAGCATGGTTTAGCAGAAACAACCAATCAAAACCCTCAAAGATTGCAGATAATTGGAATTATCAAATGTAGACTATAAGAATGCTTAATATGCTTAAAGGACGGACGATACTGAAAGGATGATTAAGAAACAAAACATTGAGTAGATTTGAGAAAAGAACCAAGAGGAACTTTAGAAAACCAAATATATAAAAAAGAGAACTTAGAAACTTACTGGACAAGTTGAACACATCTTAGAAACAGCTGAAGAGAAAATTGATGAACTGAAGGAAACATCTTAAGAAATTGCTCAGAATGTAATTTCTTAGAAAGGCAAAGAGATTGAAAATGGGGAAGAGATTGATACAAAAAGATGTGGAACATGGGATCGAGAAGGTATAAAATATTTTATTGGGGTTCCAGAAGGAAGTAATAGAGAAGTTGATGGAAGGCAGTGTTTGAAGGGATAATGGCTGAGAATATTACAGAATTGATGAAAAATGCATCAGATAAGAGTTCGGTGAATCCCAAGTAGGATAAATTAAAAAGAATTTCACACTTAGACTTATGATTATAAAACTGCAAAACACCATTGGCAGAGATTAAGCAACTAGAGATAAAAGAGAGATTAGGAATGACAGCTAGACTGATTTCTGCAAACCAGAGGGCAGTGCGGATATCTGTTAATGGGCTGAGGGAATCTGTGCCTAGTAAGAATTCTGTATACAGCAATGGTAGAGGGTGAAAATAAAGGTATTTTCAGATAAATCACAATTTGAGAGTTTACTTAAAAAAAAATTGATCAGTGATGTTTCGGGGGAAGAAGGAAAATGATTCCAGAAGAAAGGTCTGAAATGCAAGAAAGAATGATGATCATAGGAAATAGTCAGCATTTATGTAAATTTAAATAAATAGTGACTGGTATAAAACTAAAATAATAGTATACATACTCAGAGGCACAAAAGGCACAACATATTTGATTTTAATATAGTAAACTGTCACATTTATGCTGTGATTTGAAAAATTCTTAATAGATGTAATATGTTTTTTCAAGTTTCATATTTTTTTTAATTGGGGAAGGGGAACAGGATTTTATTTGGGAACAGTGTGCACTTCCAGGACTTTTTACCAAGTCAAGGTGTTGTCCTTTCAATCATAGTTGTGGAGGGCACAGCTCAGCTCCAGGTCCAGTTGCCGTTGCTAGTTGCAGGGGGCACAGCCCACCATCCCTTGTGGGAGTCGAACTGGCAACCTTGTGGTTGAGAGCCCACTGGCCCACGTGGGAATCGAACCGACAGCCTTTGGAGTTAGGAGCACGGAGCTCCGACCGCCTGAGCTACTGGGCTGGCCAAGTTTCATATTTTTATGACTAAAACTTGCAGCAGTATTTTAATAGAATGCTTTATTAATGACAAGCTTTACAAGGGAGAGAAGTCTCTGATCTGGTTATTGTAGCAGATCATGTTGTTCTCTTCTAGCTCATATTCCCATGTTTATGTACTTTTTGTAGTTGTAATAATTTATGAGTTGTGATCATTGTATGGTTAATACTGACTTCATATTTAAACTCTGCGTGTCTTTAGTTGGTTATATTATTTCTCATAGGATAACCTGTAAAAGGGAGATACTAGTACATACGGTTTTTTTTTTTTTTAAGTAGATGAGAAATGTAAAGCATTCAGCACAGTGCTTAGCCCAGAGAATTGCTTAACACATTAACTTTTGTTATGGTGGTTATGGGTTTTTTTTCACTACATTGTGTGAAAGCATTTTCCATTTTGATGTGTTTCATATTTTCTTAACCCTAAGATGCACATTCTAACTTCTAAAAATTGGGATACATCTTAAAATATTTGGTGTGTCATAGTTTAATAAATGATTTTTTTCCCCCGACATGTTAGTACCCGTTTAGATTTTATGAAATGCGGTAATGTGCCTTTATAATTTTTCATGGCTGTGTAGTACTTTACCAGTAGTGAGTGTCATAATTCCCTTTGACCTCATCTGACTTTGGGTTAATTCCATTTCTTGGCTCTTAAACATTGTTAATATGTGGGAATGAGTTGTACTATTTTATACAATCTCCAGTAAAGAATGAGTTTGCAAATTTTATGCCAATGTAGGAATTATTTTTAAGTGCTTTGCTAATTCGATAAATGCAAAATGGTATTTTATTTTCATATTTGTGTACATATGTATGTATTTTTCCTAGAATTTTATTTTACTAGGCTTATTTTTAGTTTTTTGTTGCAGTTTTATATTCTCTAGTCACCCACCTATCTTTTGTGATTTGCGTCTGTTTCTTCAAAGCTAATTTTCTGTGACATAATGTTTTACTTTTAACTTCACCTTGCAGTTATTTTGATAGAATGCAGTAGTGTTTGTGTAGTGAGGCAGCCGAATTACCTTCTATTCAAAACTAACATGCTTTGTAAAAATATATACAGGGTATTTATACTGAGTGTTAATTGCCTTTCAAGTATTAATACAGTTTAGTTCTTAAAATAAGGAATTCTTACCTCAGTTTACAGCTGAGGTACAGCCGTAACTCAGACGACACTCAGATGAGTTAAGAAATTTTCTCATTGTCATACAATTGTTAATGTTAGAGCTGGGTTTTGAATTCAAGTGGGATTCTAGAGCCTCAACCATTATATGTCTAGGTAATAATTATTAACTACCTTGAAATAATTCCTATTTTGCTTTACTAAAGCCACATACTACTATGAAAAACAATTCTATATGTTAGGGGTATTTCTAGTAGTTATATGGTTCCGTCTCTGTATCTTTTTCATACATAGATTTTATTCGTTTAATGAGTTTTTTACTTTTTCATTGTATTTATCAAGATTCAGAAGTTTGATTTTTTTTTTGAGAGTTGTAGTCTTTATTATTTGCCCTTTTCTTGGGTAGGAAAAAAACTGGTATTCTCAGAATTAAAGGAAAGGGAGAGAGAGAGTAAGTAGGTACATAGATTTTCTTCTATTAAAATGCTTAATGTCAAATTAAATGCTGTTTACATGGCAGAAGGCTAGGCTATCACAATGTCTTCAGGGTTTTTTTTGGCTATCAGTCAGAAATTAAGCTGTACCTAACTTCCCAAATCACATGTAATCGCCTCACTTCTAAAGGCAAAGTGGGGGGAGGGTATGCTGTGGTGAAGGCAGAAAGGGGGTGTATTGTCTGTAGAGCATTTAACAGCAATAAATTGACTAAAAGGCTATAGTTGTTATTATCCTGTATCTGCCAGTTCTAAACAGTGTCAGCGATAAAATACTGCCACTACCATCACCATTTCAGCATATGTGCTGCTGAAGTAAGCACTACCACCCCCATTTCAGGCCCAGCCCTGCTCCCAAAATGTGAATGAACCTTGACATGGAAAAGGACATTGTGTCTGAGCTTTCTCCTTTTTCCCAAATTGGATTTCAGTTGATGTTGATGAGCAATCAAAAAATATATGGCAAGCTGTAGAGTGTAATTAAACAATGTTTCATTGGTTCATACATTTAAGTCATGTTAGTCATAGTAGTTGCACAGTATGGAAACTCAAGTAAAAAAATGATTTATTAGATTAAAAGGTTATAGAGGAATTTCATAGGGCATAATTGCAGGAAGTACAGTTAGGCTTCCCAGAGTCTTCTCTGCAACTCTGGGGACTGTAGTTCTGCCTACTCAGAGTCCTGCTTTTGTTTGCCATATTTGGGTGTTGGTGATACCTTAAAGGCTGATTTTTTTGTTTTTACCCCATGAGCCAGTGTCAGTTGTAAGAACTCCCTCCATGTATGCAGAATTTATAACTACCTCCTGGCAAATGGCTCAGTGTGTACCAGTTATTTTTCACGAAAGCTGAATCCCCAGGATTTGCAAGTCATAAGCTTGAATAATTAATTCCTTACCCTTTGCATCCACCTTCTGGTGCCTGCCATCCAGGGGAGGAGCCTATGGCTAAGAGGACAGTTAAAAGTAACTTTCTGGAAGAGGAGTAAACTTTTTGAAGGGTCATTAATGTACTTGGAAGGCTCAAGCCCTGTTTGCTTGAATGAGGTGAGAGAAGTATGTTATTGTGTCCTGCTTTCTTCCTCTCTCTCCATCTTTTGAATACTCTTCTCCTCCCCACTCTCCATACTATGAGCCATTTCTACTTTTCACCTCTGTGTCTGTGATTAGGTGATGTATGCAAAAGATCACTTTAGACGGTAATACGGTATGTTACATAGTCTTGTTGGGGACATGAAGGATATACAATTTCAGGACAAATGGAAAAGCACATTCTAATGTAAGGCAAACTGATGTTTTTGACTTGGGAAGAAATTTGCAGTGATAGAATCATTCATCCTCACAGATCTCTGTCACAGCTTGGATGGCTATAAAAAGTATATACTTTGGAAAATCACTCTGGATAATTCAAAAATCTGCTCTAGGTACACAAACACACTAATGTCAAAGATATGTGAAAGTTTGAATAAGTTTTATGACATTTGCAAGCAGGTTGATGTAAAAGCAGTATTTCTACATTAACAGTATTTTATAGAGAAGTTTTTTATTGGTAGGTAGTTAAATTTTATATATAGACATTTCAAGTTCATCTACTTAAAAAGACATTTTCAAGTTGAGCTTAAAACAAAATATTATTTAATATTTAATCATTATTAAATTACTTAATATTGGAGGTTTTCTTCACGTTTAAGTGATGGAAAAGTCTTATATCTAAATTTGTACTTTTAGAGCACTGCCTTTCAAAATTTACAAATAGATCCTTTGATTATTTAGCAGGTAACATCTAAAGGAACTGGTTTAAATCCTAATGCCAAAGTATGGCAAGAAATCCCTCCTGGAAATACGGACGCCACCCCAGTAACTCATGGAACTGAAAGCTCTTGGCATGAAACAGCAGCCACATCAGGGTCCCATCCTGAGGGTAAGTCCGAAATATTTTATCAGAACAAATCACATTTTGGTTAAATATGTGGCCAAATATGTGGTTTATAGAACTTTGGGGTTCATCCTTTGATTATTTCATTAAATATATTTATAAGTATTTAACATGTAGTTTGTACACAGTTCTCATATCTAATATGAATTAATTGTCACTAATTTCAAATCATAGCTGTGCTTGTATCTTTGGGTCCAGCATTTAACTCATTTATAATGTGGTATTTATAAATTAGTTTGATCTACCATCATTGGCAATGCTACTTACTCACTCTTTGACCTTTGGCAAATGACTTCTCCACCCTTCAGTCCTTCATATGTAAAACAATACTAATAATAATAATAACTTTTGCCATAGGATTTCCTGAGAAATAAATGAATAAAGTTCATGAACCTGTCTGATACATAGATAGTGCTATATAAGTTTATATTGTTAATCATTTTAGCTTATCCATAATCATCAAAATATATCTCTCTTGGGAAGAGAAATCTTAACTTAAAACCATGTGGACATTTTCCCAACTGGTAGAATTCCTTGAAATCTTGTTACAGAGTTCCTAAAGATAGGATTTGAAGAATTCCTATTTATTTTCACTATGTTTTCTTTCGTACAGGTAATACAGAGCTTTCAGCTGATATGTGTAAGGAATATGAAGTAATGTATTCATCTTGTGAAACCACAAGAAATTCTACAGGCATTGAAGAATCAACTGATGGAATGATTTTAGGGCCAGAAGATCTGAGTTACCAAATATATGACATTTCTGGTAAACTTTATGGTTTTATTGGTAAAATGAGAATGCAGTGTGCAGGTCTTCTTATCATTGTTCTAATAAACCTATGGCATTGATCATTTTATTTTCTTATTTGGAAAGAAGTTTATGTTAATGAAATGTTAGGTGATTGCTATAAATACTGTTTTCAGATGACCAAACAAAAACATTGTAATTTAAAAGGAATATTTACTTTAAATATCCTATTAAAGGAAAAGTGTGAAATTAAAGTAAAAGGAAAAAAATAGTTAAAAGGGACCTAAATTACAGTCTTCCATAGGGTCCAAGTTTCTTGGTCTATTAGTTGTGATCATTGTAAAGTTCTATCAATTTTCCCATCACTTTTGTCAGTGTGAAATGGATTTATAAATGTGGAATTGTGGGGATTAATTTTAAGGGAAAGGCTGTGTTAAAAACATGGTCCTATTATAATTTAACTTGTGAATTATATTTTTCTTGCATTCATTTAATTGACATTAGTATTTGATTGGATTTAAATGTATGAAATTTAAAAGAAACTAAAAATGGACCATAGACCTTAACTGCTTAACTTTATTTTTTTAATTTTTAAAGGGTCTCTGGAAAATAAATATAATGGGATAGGAAAGTTAGGCATTTCTATCACTGCTTAGTTCTGACTTCTGTGAAGGCATGTAAACCTTTAACTTCAGTTTCCTTATTTATTATAAATACTTGGACTAGATTTCTAAGGTCTCTTGGCTTGTAATTTGATTTCTGAAGTGGAATGGGTTGGTATTTCCATATGATAATTTAAGGTGGTAGGTTCTACTCCCTATTTGTGGTCATAATATACCTAACTACTGGCTATTGAACAGTTAGTTTAACTGATGTGGCAACCAGTTGATATATTAATAAGTTTGCTATAATGACATTGAGAAGTTAAATGAAGTTTTTGCTCATTTAGCTAGCATTTGGGTGGATGAAGTTTATTTACTACATAGAAATAGATGCTTATGTTCATTTTAATGAAGTTAGTTTAGTATCTTATATCACTTTGAATCTTGAGTAATAAGATAAGGTAGTGGTAAAATCATGTACAAAATTTATCTTTACATATACATCCTATTGTCTGTGTATTTAAAAGAAATTAATTATTAATGCTATTTAAGAATAGGACAGATTTTGTACTTTGAGTCTAATGTTTTGTGTGAGAGTCTAATAAGAGAGTGATGGTTTTCCAGGCTTGTGTCCTGAAAAAAAGTCTCATGTTCTGGATTAAATAATAGAAGGCATAGAGGACTATTACAGAGTTGGTCCGATCCTTTAGGATGTTTGAGTGCTTTAAATATTCCTATTGTGCTCTAAAATTAAGGAATGGAAAGAATATTGAGAGACAGAAGTTTAAAGAATGTGACTAACATCAGATTTACTACCAATAACATGAATGTGTGTGTGTGTGTGTTACTCTCTATACACATACTCACACGTATGTTTATACATATATATGTATCCCACTTTAACTAGTTACTGTCTTAAAGTTTAGATTACTGTTACTTTTTTTGTTGGTTTGTTTTTTGTTTTTCTTTTGGGCCTCGATCAGAAGGACTAGGGCCCGCCACGAGCGGCGCTAGGGTAGATTACTGTTATTTTTGTTCTTTGAGTTTTCATCAAAGGAATAAATTTCACATTTTTAAAGTATTTATGGTAGTATTTTATAATATGCTAGCCAAGTATGTTAGTATAAATGGTGCTTTGTTAATTATTTGATAAAATTGTTCTTAAACTTATGTGAAAATCTATGTAAAGAATGAAGGACACGTTGAAAGAAATTTAGACTTTGAGCTATCTAAATTCTAAAAATAATTAAATATACAGTTGTGATGAGTTTAATTTGTGCATACTTTGAAACTTATTCTCAGTTCAACAATGGGTAATGTTTACCACCTTGGTAATTTCGTAGTAATTTTCCCTCTTGTTTACTATCACCAGGAGAAAGCAATTCAGCAATTTCTACAGAAGACCTAAAAGAATGTCTGAAGAAACAATTAGAATTCTGTTTTTCACGGTACACTATCATTTTATTTATTTATTTATTGAACAGTGTGTTTTTCCAGGACCCATCAGCTCCATGTCAAGTCGTTTTCAATCTAGTTGTGGAGGGCACGGCTCACTGGCCCATGTGGGAATTGAACCGGTGACCTTGGTGTTATGAGCACTGCACTCTAACCACTGAGCAAACCGGCCACCCTCACTATCATTTTTTTAATTGATAGCTCTCCTTTTTTGAATTGTTTGGTTAGTAAATGTAAAATACCTGTGAAATAGAGTGGAAGAATGATGGTTTTATTTCCTTCAGTGACGTATTTTGGTATCATTCTTCAGTATACACGAATGTTTTAACTAGATTTCAGGATGTCCAAGTTGAACTTGCAAAGGATCTATTCTCAATAGAAAGATAATGAAATTTCTCTTGGAGACTTTTCCTATGAACATATTCATATTCAGGTTTAGGGTTCTCAAAAAAGTGATTATCTCTTAATTTATATTTTTTCTAGTTGGCTTTTATAACCTTTGATCATAGTTATTTTTAGCAAGGTAGGTGGATAAGCACTGAATTTATATTACCAATGTCTTCTATTAAATAAGGAGGTCTTTCAGGCAAACGTTTTAAGATGTCGTATTTACAGATAAGACATACAGGTATATTTATAGCTTAGATATCATAAAACTTCAATGTGTAAAACTGCCCCTTCCAAAATAAATAGAAGTTTGGATATGCATGCAAATGTAATGCTTTCTATTTTTCCTATATCTGGTGACAGGTAATGAACCAATTTTTCAAGCTAGAAACCTGCATTTTATCAGACGACTTCATATATTTACACATAATACACCTGTGACTCAGGTTTAATTGATTGTTCAACCTGAATATCTCCCTTTTCTTCCCCTTCTTTTTATTCTTTGTCTTCATAGTCTAGTACAGGCCCTAGAATAAAAGCAAGAACCTTCTGGCTTTTCTTTTCTCTAGTCAGGTATGCCTGTGATACAATTCATTTTCTGTAACCTACTTGTAATAGGTATTTTAAAATCTGTGCCCACTAACTGAATCATTTTGTGTCTGCTTATATTCAGTTTTTTTTTTTCTTGATTCTCTGTCATAATTTCCTGCCTTTTTGCATGTCTTATAAATTTTGATTATATGCTGGACATTGCACATAAAAGAAGCTAGAAACTGCAAGTGACAATTTTTCCCTCAAGAAAAGATTTGAACTTTCTTCTGGTAGTCAGAAGCAAATTGATTGCTTCAATTCAGTCAGGAATTAATCTGGGTCAGGGCTGAGCAGCCATTTTAATTAGACTCAGTCCACCTTTAATTTATGTCTGTTCTTCAGTCATGACCTTTTCAGGCTTTTGATTTAGAAGTTGGCAATTTTCTATTACCTCAGTCCTGAATCACCAAGGGAGATTTAGTTGTGTTCTTCAGAGGTTTTAGATTAGCTCTTTAGCCTCTCATCCCATACAGCTTCGAAATCTGGCAAATGTTTTGTGGAGGAGACCTATCTTATGTTTGATGCAAGGTTCCTCCTTCCACTGGAACTTCCACAAGACCACAGAGATTTTACTCTGCTTTTTAAACCTGGCTCCCAATCTTTCCTTGTCTTTCTTAGAACTCAGTAAACAGTTGTGTGTTAGGGCCTCCTTTAGTTTCCAATTCATAATGCCAGTACTTTGCAACTCCTGAAAGTTCTGCTGGTTTCCCTCTGGTCCAGGATCTGCAAATGCCCTCTGGAAAAAAAGATCATCTTTCTGGAATTTCATTTTGTCCTCGTAGCTTTCACAGCTCTCCTTTATCATTGAAAACATGACTTTTGTAATTTAAACTTTTTTGATTGTTGCAGTGGGAGCTCTTGCTTATCATGATCTACTACATTCTATTCAAATCTGTGATACAGTTCAAACCAGCTGGGTAATTGACATTTGTAGCTCAGCAAAATTGCCATGAATACATGTCAGATATTAGTCATGAATATTCACGTCTTAGATGTTACATCCATTAATTTGACTTCTGTGAGGTACTGTTTCTTTAAGGATTTCGCACACAGTTTTATAAGAATAGACCTGCTGAAAGTCAGAGTTGATTGAGGATATAACTTTTTAGTTATGCAAATATTATAGTTACAGTTGTCTTATTTTCAAGTTCTTCAAGAATATCTTATTGATTAGGGTGATATTAGTATGTTCCTTCTTTGGTGCTAAAGTGAGTTTAACCTTTATTAGTATCCTCTTTATTCTCATTTTTCCTTACCAAAACAAATAACCACCACCTGTTGACAATTCTAACCTTAGAAAAGTAACTCCTACTCTATTTTAATAAAATTTGAATGTAAGAGCCTTTGACCTTACTCTGTCAATCACTAGGGCTTTGAAACACATTTTTAAACAACAAAGATCCTTCATGGAACCTATGTTCTGTTCTGGCTGGGTGAACCAAAACAATAAACATATTAAGTAATCAACTTAGAAATGTGTTAAGTGATAAGCACTATGGAAAAAAATAGAGCAGTGTAAGGAGGGGAAGAGGAATCGGTAGTGCTTGGGTGGTTTCAGTTTTGAATAGGGTGGTCACTGAGAAGATGGCTTTTAGGCAGACTTCTAGCTATTTATAATCAGACTGCTTCAAAGATTTGATGTGAATAAGATATGAATTTGATTTTACTTCAGTTTGTTAAACATGGTTTTATGGGTAAGGTTGAAGTGTTTGTATCTTAAAGAATTTTGTCTTAATTTTAAATGTCGTAAATTTATTATTTAAATTTAAATAAAAAATGAAACATATTTATTAAATCTCCCTCCGCCTTCCTCCTCCAGTTCAAGCCGTTGTTTCTCAGTCTAGTTGTGTAGGACAAAGCTCCCTGGCCCACGCTGGTGTTATGAGCCTTGTGTTCCTCCGGCTGAGGCAGTCGGTCGCCGGTTGTCAGTCGGTCGCAGGTTGTCAGTCGGTCGGCCGCTCACAGCAGCCCTGCCGGCTGCTGGCCACTCACAGCAGCACACAGCAGCCCACGGCAGCTCACACTGTCTGTTGGCCACCCACGCTAGCCACCGGCCGCTCATGGCGGCACACAGCAGCCCACGGCAGCTCATGGCAGCACTCATCAGCCGATGTTCACAATCTTAGCTGTAGAGGGCGTCGCTCACTGACCCATGTGGGAATCGAACTGGCGTTAGGAGCATGGCGCTCCAACCACCTGAGCCACCGGGCTGGTGCCAGCTCATGGTTTAAACTGCATATTCTAACATCAATGATAAAGTATTTATAAGCTGGAGCTACACCATATATAATATTTTGTAACATACTTTTAAATTTGATACTAAGTTTCTTTCCATATCAGTATAATTTCATAAAACCCCTTATTCAGAACTGTTGAGCCCAATGTGTTTGGGGATTGAGAAACTTTCTGGAAGTTGTTAGAGTATATCTGTTGTATATTATGTGTTTTCATAGTTCACTATCTTATTTCTGATAGCATAATTTTGGTTTCCTAGACTTAATGACAAAAGTGAATAAGGCACTGCTTTAGGTGCTTTTAAGAAATTGTTTTATAGGACTGTTGCTTCTGTTTATTTTTTTCAGAGAAAATTTGTCAAAGGATCTTTACCTGATATCTCAAATGGATAGTGATCAATTTATCCCAATTTGGACCGTTGCCAACATGGAAGAAATAAAAAAGCTAACCACAGACCCTGATCTAATTCTCGAAGTATTGAGATGTATGTAAATCATACCTTTTAACTTACTTCAAGTCAAAAAGCTAAATATTCTTTTGATTACTGATCATATAGGGAATTGTTTTTAACTCCCTATTTTTTGTTATTCTATTTTGATAATTTATTTTTACTGACTGGTATATAGCTTCTGTGTCAGTTCGACACCTTGCTTGTTCATCTTGATACCCATTCACACATATTAGCAATTAAATCTCTGTTTCCTGAGCTATTAGAAGGCTTTATGTGTCATTTTCACACCCTCTAAAGCAATCTATTTCAAACATTTGAACCCAAGAAGTATATTATACATGAAAGTTCAGTACGTATATACCACATATGCCACACAACCACACACAACTGAAATGTTAGTTACACAGATTAATATTAAATGCTTGCAGTGAACTCATTTCTTTTACTCTAAATTTATTTTACAACCTACTAAAGAGGTGTAACCTACAGTTTGACAAAACTGCTTTAAAAGTTGGTAAAGAATTTATAGTTTCAGGTTGAGTTTCTAAGAATTTTTACTGGTGTTTGTATCTTATATCAGTATTTCTTGGTAACCGCTCTTATGTGGGTTTTGTTAACTACTTGATTGAATAAAGGCACATCTTCATTTTTATGTGAAATATGTTCTTGGAAATATTTAAAAGTTAAATGTAGCAAGTCTAATAATAGACTTACTATATGGGAGTAGAGGATTTCCATTCTCAGAATGCTAAACACATTTATGAAATATCTGATTGGTTTGTGCAGACATTTCTTAAAATGACCCAATCTTCTGAACATAAAAAAATTGGCCGAGACGAGCAGAACCCCCCATCTCTAAGGGCTGGAACCTAGCACTAATACCCAACCCATTTTTTTTTTAACTACTTCCTTTTTCTCTGTACTTGCCTGTTGAGGGACATGTAGCATATTATCTGTCTTTCTGAAGGGACTGGAAATATTAGGTTGGTGCAAAAGTAATTGCGGTTTTTGTAATTATTTTTAACCTTTAAAACCGCAGTTACTTTTGTACGAGCCTAATAAAAGTTTTGACTATGTAGTATTGTCTTTATTCAGTATTTTCTCAAAATCGGCATATGAAAGATGGCTTCTTGGTCTCTGTTGTAGTAAGTAAGTAAATATGTTAAAATCAAGGAAAGATTATAATCATTTGTACATAATTCTTGGTTTAAGTGCTTCTTAAATTATAATTTTTAAAAGAATTTCTTGACATATTAGAGCTGTTTACATTTCCTAGAGTAGGGGTTGGCTAATGCAAGTACACTGATTTTTGTTCTCTCTTGAAGTAAGGAATTTGGAAATTGTATATAGGGAAATTGCCTTATTAGATGTGTGTTGTATGCTCCCTGAAGGGTTTTTTCCAACTCCAACCTAGTGCCAAGTCACAAAGTAGGTACTCTGAATATTCAAAGAATAACATTTGACAATGTTTTTTGCATATTAATCTCAAAATATTTTATTGTAATTAATCTTTGATACTACAACTTAATTTCTTTAGGATATTAGCCTCTGCTAATTTATTCAGTTGGAAGTAGAAGTGAGCTTTTAATGGCTCTAATGTCTCTATTTGTCACTTTTGAATTAAACCCTTTTTTAAATTGCAGCTTCTCCCATGGTACAAGTTGATGAGAAGGGCGAGAAAGTGAGACCAAGTCATAAGCGTTGCATTGTGATTCTTAGAGAGATTCCTGAAACAACACCAATAGAGGTAGGTAAATCATTAAGCATTGTTAAAAGTAAATATTCTTTACCTTTTAAATTGGAGAAGCTATACAACAAAGTGTCTCAATGCCCTCATTTCTATTACTGTGACTAGGATAAATACGAATTTGTTGTGTAAATTTTGCAATACTTGAAGAATGGTGCAGAGGAAGGGAGAAAATGTAATTCTGTGTTCTAAGGAGGGAAAACTGAGTACCGCAGTGGGAGTAACTTGCAACTTACTGATTCGACTGAATGGCGGTTAAAATGTAAATAGGCTCTTTGGGGAATTTGAGGATTCATTGGAAAGAACAGACTGAGGAATGAAGAAGAAAAATAGGAATAAGGACTAATGGGCCAGGACTAACCCTACTGGTTAGCAAATATAAAGCAAGGCTGCAGTTATAAAGATAATACAGTACAAGTACAAAAATAAAATAATATTTAAATGACACAATATAATCCAGAAATAGGCCCTTTTCTGCAATAATGTGTGTATAACAACATTGTTTAATAATTAGATTCTATTGAGTATTGTGCAACGTACGTTAGTTGTTTAAAGCCTAAGGTTTTATTGTCTGTTTTACAAAGTCAACAGCCATAGGATGGTTAAATAACTTGCCTAAGGACACATGGGCTGATTAAAGGACAGAGTCTGGATTTGAACTTGATCTTTCTAATTCCAAAGCCCATGTTTCTTAACTACCAAGCCACATAGCTTCACAATAAGTTGTCGTGTTAAGGCTTAATAGATTAGACATGGGAAGTATTAATTAGTAACTGATATATGGTGATTGATTAACCATTTAAAAAAATTTAGACTCTTGGCCACCTAACAAATTTGACACATTAGAAGTTAATATTTTTGTCCAGTATTATATCTCCAGAATGAAAGTTTCCTAAACAGAAACAGTAAGAGAAATTAGAAAAGAAACTCTCATTAGATAGATCTTTCATTTAAAATTATGAGTTATATGTCAAAAGTAACAAATTGAAAGGAAGAGTGCAGAATGGTAAGAATATTTGCAATATTAAGAAACAATGTAGAGTATATGAGCCTGAACTCTACAACCAAACTGCCTGGATTTGAACTCCAGCTTTTTTATTTGCTAGTTCTATGACCTTGGATAAGTTATTTAACAAATCTTATCTGTTAAATGGGATAATAGTAATATGTGACCATAAAATTGTTGTGAGAATTGAGTTAGTATATAAAGAGCTTAGAGCAGTATGTTGCATATAAAATACTCCAAGATTAGCCATTATCATTTTTATAATTATTGTAATTCATAGTCTGATTTCTTAAGGAGCTCAACCACATGAAAAACAGTAAATGAAAGGTCGAAGTCATCAACATAATGTTCATTTAAAAAAAGTAAAGGAAGTGCAAATGACTGAAGTAGCCAGAGAAAGTCTAGCTAGGCAGTAATCACTGAAATTCAAATGAAAATGAACGGATTTGGGGTTTGACCTTAAAGGTTCTTCTCAAGTGGAATAAATTTTTGATTACTTTAGATCCAGACTTCTTATATTTGGGAAAGTAAATCTATGAGCATACCTCTTCCTAAAGAAAAATGATAAAGGCTGAAAATAGGGTTTTTACTAAGATTTCAATAAATTAATTCATTATACATTTTAAGGGAATTACAAATATTTGGAGAATGTCTACGGATTTTTGAAAGGTAGAGATCAATTGGTGGCAGACAGTCTAATAGTTCTGTAGATAGTTCTCCAAAAATGTAAATCTGGAGTGGATAGGAATTTTATTAACTGAACTTGGTGATATTTTAACACTTTCATTAAACATCACGAAACTCAGCTGGTTGATCACTTATTTCAAATAGTATTTGACTTAAGAAATTTCATCCCGAGTAGAGACAGTGAGTTAAACATTTGAGGGAGTTAGAATACAGGTTAGGCTTCACTGTTGTCATGTTGATTGTCCAATCAGCTTAATAATTGTCTTTTTTTTTAATTGATACCTAGTGATATTTTGTGGGACAGTTTAACCAAATCAGATTCTTTGATATTTGGGAATTACTGGTTACTACTAAATTTCTCCTTGAACTCAAATAGGTATTAGACAAAATGGAGTTTGGAGACATACAAAGCTGGGTTTGAGTTCACTTGGTGGTAGTGTGGGTAGGTTAAACAGTCTGAGCCACCATTTCCTCAACTGGGAAAAGGAGATGATAAAATCTTCAACACAGGGTTGTTTTCAGGAATAAATAAATGTCTTACGCTGGATGGTATTCCAGCAGATACTGTTTCCTTTTCTTCTATAATGTTTTAGGGATTCTTAATGTTCACTTCCAGTTTTTTTCTTTCTTTTTATAAACTTCATTCAAGTTATTAACTGTTAAATATTTCTGAATTTAGGTAACTATCTTTTTCCAAATCCATATATTTGTTGGAATTTTATTTAGTTCAGTTACAAAATTATGGAAAACGGAAGACATTTTTGCACAAGAGTTCATGAATCAATCTGATGTAGACAAAGCATCTGGATTGAATGAGAATACATGAAAATAGCACCTAGAAAATGTTAATGGAAGACATACTTTTTTTTTTGATAATGGCAAGGCTGGAGAGATTTTACTCTAAGGAAAATGCCCCTAGGAGTGAAATGCTTCAGCTTTGCTGTTTATAAAATAAGATTTCATTGCTAAATCACATACAAAATTTATTCTATAACTATACTGTATGTTTTTGTTCCAGAACATCTTCTACTCTTCATAGAAAGATGGGCAGAAGGCATAAACAGTTAACAAGTAAAGAAAAAGAAAGGGCCAAATGATAAGAAATGAAAAATAGAGCCATCGATATATTTTTCAGATAACTAAAGTTTTTCTTTTTCAGGAAGTGAAAGCTTTGTTCAAAAATGAAAACTGTCCGAAGGTGATAAGTTGTGAGTTTGCACACAATAGCAACTGGTATGTCACTTTCCAGTCAGACACAGATGCACAAGAGGTGAGGAAAAAATTCTCTTCTGATTTCAAGTCCTGCTGGTAAAAGAAGTAGTGGTATATTTTGATTGAGAAAATGTGTAATTATTATATAATTATTATATTATACCTGTGTGCCATCAGTACTGTTTGTAAAGATTGTTGAGCACTTTGTTCACCTTTTTGGTTTTGTTTATTAATTGGTTTCCTTTTCGATCATCTTCCTAAAGCCTTTTCAGTTTCAATTTAAGAACAGTTTGTTTTCTATCAATAAAAAAGTTAACACAGTTTTAAAATTAATGTGGGGATTGGGAATCATGTATTCAGTAGTTAATATTTCTGATACATATTAGGCTCGCAATATACAACTTCCTTTCTGATTCTTGGAATTTTGATACAGTGATTTTACTTTTAATTTTTATCATGTTCTACTTAAAGATAAGTAGTATTACTTTGAAACAAAAACATATCTAATGACATTTTAAAACCACTCACTTTTTTTTTTTAATTTTTATTTATTTTAAGTGTCTTTTTCCAGGATCCATCAGCTCAAGTCAAGTAGTCGTTTCAATCTAGTTTTGGAGGGCGCAGCTCACAGTGGCCCATGTGGGGATCGAACTGGCAATCTTGTTAAGAGCACCCGCTCTAACCAACCGAGCTAACCGACTGCATCCGCCCCCCCCCCTTTTTTTTCCCAGTGCTTCACCTAGGAAAGCTGTCTGAACCATTTTTAAATTGATATGTAGTGACAGTTTGGTTTTGTTTAGAATTTTGTGTGTTTTCAATAATCCATAGTAGGTATATCCTATAAAAAATGAAAAATTTTTACTTTTTCATTCCTTATCACCTGCATAATGGAATCACCTTCAGAATTTTTTATTGTTTAGTTTAGAGAGAGTTGCTAATACTAAACTCTCTTGATAAAATAAAGGTGGCTTTAGTGAAATGTTTGAATGCTAATGAAAATTCCTTTCTGCTTTGTTAATAGGCTTTTAAATACTTGAGAGAAGAAGTGAAAACGTTTCAGGGCAAGCCAATCATGGTAAGAAACATTTGTAAGTAAGACCAGCATGAAACAAAGCTTTTTGTTGTTTGTGTGTTTGAGAATTCAAAAGCACAGATGGGCAATACATTATAAAACCTGTAATGGTTTTAAAGAAATTTATGGCTCATATGATGTGCTACTTCAGAAAATTAGTTGATGAAACATCAAAATACTTTCTATACAGCAGTTTCTTTCCGAAGGCAAAACTTCAAACAGCATGAAGTTTTAGTTAGATGCTGATTACAAACATGTAAGATAATTCCAGATCTCAAAATGTGGAGCAGAGATAAGTTTTTAGTAACAAGGTGGAAAACATTTCCCGTATTTTTCAACCTCATCTCAATTCACTGCATCATCACATTAACAATCAACCATTTGGGAAACCTGGGAATTGTCATTGGTGACACTTGCTGTCTGTCTTTACTTGTCTAATCTGTCCTCAGATCCCATGAAATCTGCCTTCAAAACTTCTTTCACTCATTATTACCAGTGTTTAGGCTTAAAAAATTAAAATAGCCATTTAACTCTTAAGCTTTCAGCTTTTTCCCCCTTAGTCTATTCTCCACATTCCTACCAGAGCTACCATCTAAATAGAATCCTACACATGCACTTACTTTAACATGCTCCTCATTCCGCATGTAATAGAACAATCGTTTTTTGTAAATGCAATGCATTATGCTTAACTAACTCTTACTGAGCTCTTACTGTATATCAGTTGCTGTTCTAAACACTTTATATAGAGGCATTTAATTCTTACAAGAACCCAATAAGGTAGGTACCCCTATTTTCTCTCTTTTACTATTAAGGAAAGTAAGGCATGAGTGTCAGCTACCCACAACTATTAAGTGGAAGAACCAGGATGAGAGATGCTTACATTTATTAAAAGGTTATATGTCAGACAGTGTTCTAAGAACTTCACTTATTTAAATCTCATTATTGCTGTGTGGTAGGTGGTATTATTTCCATATTACATATGACACTATCTGCCAGTTGTCATTTTATTTCCTCTGCCTGTAAAGTTCTTCTCCCTATTCTCTCCTTTCCCTGCTTGAGACTATAAAAATACTCTCCTAGGTCTTTTAATAACTTTAAGGTTTCATATGTTGGATTTAGGTCTTTGAAACATCTGGAATTAATCTGATGTATAGTCTGAGATAGGGATCTAATTTCATTTTTTCCCCTTTTATGGAAAGGTAGTTGTCTCAACACTTACTTGTAGAGTGGTCTGCCCTTCCACGAATTGTAATGCTGCATCTATGAGCTCTGTTTTGGGTTCTCTGCTCTGTTAGGTAGGTGCAAAAGTAATTGCGCTTTAAAAGGTTAAAAATAATTGCAAAAAACCGCAATTATTTTTGCTCCAACCTAATATCAATCTCTACTGAACCAACATCACTGTTTTAATTATGGTAGTTTTATAACATCCTTGTCTTTTTATGCAAGTTCTCCCTCATTAGTTTTTAGGACTGTCATGGTTATTCTTAGACCATTACTTTTCCATATGAATTTTAGAATGTCTAATACCAACAACCAAACAAAAACCATATATTGGAATAAATGGGATTGCATTAATTTATTGCTTACATTGGGGACAATAGACTGTTTTACCCTACATTATTCAATATTGTGGTAATGTTTTTATGATATATTTGTCTATTAATGCAAGTCTTTTGTGTTTTATAAATACTTCCTTAAAGTAATTTTTGTTGCTTCCCCCCACCCCCCATCTTAGTGTTATTGTATGCAACAACCTTGCCTAGCTCCTGTGTTATATTTAATGCTCTGTTAGGTCTTTGGATTATCTGCCTCAGAGATCATATCATCTACAAATAATTACTATTTTGATAATTCTTTATACCTCCCATTTCTTATATCTTACTGCTTTTGCTGAGATTTCAGGTATAGTGCTAAAAGTATGTGTAAATATATACATATACATGTATTTCATTATAAGTATTTTTCTCTGCCGTTTTTGTTTATGGTTCTTTTGATTAGCTATCACATAGCAATGTTCTTGTTAGGAGAGTCACAGATTCACATTAATTTTTATATTGTTCGTTATAACCATATGACCTAGCACCCAGCAAGATAGGTGCAGGAGCCAGAAATCCTATATTACAGATCTTGAGGCTGCTTTCAGCCTCAAGATCTTTGATTTTAGGAGTGTCAAGTTACCTCTAAGGTCTTGATTTATTTCTTTGAAGTGTTCATGCTTTTTTCATTTCTGAAATTCTGTGAGGCAAAAGCAGTGATCTTGGAGGACAAAAAGATTAAATGAATAATGTTTGTTTACCTGTTTCTTCATGTGTTGCTAATTTCATCCTGTCAGCTGGCTTTTTATAACTTAATACTAAGTTTTATCTGGGTTTTATAGAGATGGTACATGTCACGTAGAATAAATATTTATTTCTCTGTATATTTATTGTAGGTTTACTATTTCAGAATTTTAAGTGTGAAAGTAGTACCTGCTTGTGTTAAGAAAGTCAAAAAATATTAAATAAATAATTAATTAAATCTCCCTCTGCTAGATTCCTTCAGTCCTCCTCCCCAGAGGTGATGAGAGAGCGGTTTTTTTCCTGTGTCCATCTGGGAATTTTCTGTCTTTACTTAAATGGGAATGTACATTAGACACTCATCTGCTCCTTTCACTTAATAGGGCTTCAAGATTTTTTTCATTCACCATTGTTTCAAGTATACTATACATACAACATTGTTCATGTGCATCGTGATTTAATTATTCATTTCTCTCCATGTACCTTGTTTCTTTGTTTACAAGTAATAATATTGCAGTGAACATCATTTTTAATGCTTTAAGTTTTTTATTGTAAAGTAAAACATACATACAATTCACCATTTTTAAGTTACAACTCAGTGGCAGTTGGTACATCACATTGCTGTGCAACCCTCACAAATAATTATTTCCAGAACTTATGCATCATGCAAAGCAGAAAATTTATACCCATGAAGCAATAACTTCCCATTCTCCTAACCCATAGCAACCTCTACTCTACTCTCTGTCTTTATGAATTTGCCTATTTTAGATACCGCATGCAAATTTAATCATGCAATATTTGTCCTTTTGTGTCTGGCTTATTTCACTTAGCATAATGTTTGCAAGGTTCATCAATGTAGCATGTGTCAGAATTTCGTTACTTTTTAGTTGTTTCCACCTTTTGACAGTTATGAATAATGCTATACAACTATCTGTTTGAGTCCCTGCTTTCAATTCTTTTGGGTGTATAACTAGCTAGGCATGTAACTGTCTAACATAATTCTATGTTTAACATTTTGAAGAGCATGAAGCTTTTTGTCAGCAGCTGCACCATTTTACATTCCCAGCAATACAGAAGGATTCAGATTTTTCCACATCCTTACCAACACTTGTTATTTTCTGCTTTTTTGCTAAAAGCCATCCTAATGGGTGTAAAGTGGCATCTCATTATGGTTTGGGGATTCATTTCCCTAATGGCTAATAATGTTAAGTATCTTTCCATGTGCTTATTTGCCATTTGTTTATCTTTTGGAGAAATGTTTTATTTAACTCCTTTGTCCATTTTTATATATTTTTATTTTTTTTTAGTTTTAAGACTTTATTTTAAATATTTACTTTTCAGCTGCTTGTTTTTAGTGATTCAGAGTGCACTGAGATTTATTTTTATGAGTTATTCTGGAAATTTACATAAAATCTGAGTCTATGAATTTTTAATTTTCAATTATAGTTGGCATTCAATATTATATTAGTTTCATAGTGGTTAGACATTTATATAACTTACAAAGTGATCCCCCTGTTTACTACCCACCTGGCACCATACATAGTTATTACAATATTATTGACTGTATTCCCTATACTGTACTTTACAGACCCATGACTATTTTGTAACTACTAGTTTGTACTTCTTACTCTCTTTACCTTTTTCACCCACCCTCCCAACATCCCTCACATCTGAAAACCATCAGATTGTTCTCTGTATCTATGGGTGAGTTTGCTTTTTAGATTCTGCATATAAGTGAAATCATGGCATTTGTCTTTCTCTGACTTATTTAACTTAGCATAATATCCTCTAGGTTCATCCATGTTGTCGCAGATGGTAAGATTTCATTCTTTGTTGTGGCTGAGATATGTCATATTTAATTGTATATGCATATGTACCACTTCTTTATCCAAGTCTGTCAGTGGGCACTTAGGTTGCTTCCATATCTTGGCTATTATAAATAATGCTTTGATGAACGTAGGGATGCATTTATCTTTTTGAATTAGCATTTTGGATTTCTTCAGATAAATACTTATGCTGGGTCATAAGATAGTTCTATTTTTAATTTTTGAGGAACCTCCATACTGTTTTGCATAGTGGCTGTACCAATTTGCAATCGCCAGCAGGCACGAGAATTTCCCTGTTTTCCACATCCTTGCCAACACTTGTTTTTTGTTGATTTTTTTGATGCTAGCCATTCTGACAGGTGTGCGATGATATCTCATTGTGATTTTAATTTGCATTTCTGTGATAATTAGTGATGTTGAGCATCTTTTCATATGTCTGTTGGTCATCTGTATGGTCCTTTTTGGAGAAATGTCCATTCATGTCCTCTGCCCATTTTTTAATTGGGTTGTTTATGAGTTCTTTATGAATTTTGGATATTAAGCCATTATTAGATGTATCATTGGTGAATATCTTCTCCCATTTGGTAGGTTGTCTTTTCGTTTTGTTGATGGTTTCCTTTGCTGTGCAAAATCTTTTTAGTTTGATGTAGTCCCATTTGTTTAGTTTTTCTTTTGTTTCCCTTGCCTGAGGAGATACAGCCCCAAAAAATATTACTAAGTTTATTGCCTATGTTTTCTTTTAGGAATTTTATGGTTTCGGGTCTTACATTTAAGTCTTCAGTCCATTTTGTGTTTGTTCTTGTATGTGGTATAAGAAAGTGGTCTAGTTTTATAGTTTTACATGTATCTGTTCAGTTCTTCCAACATCATTTATCGAAGATACTGTCTTTACCCCATTGTACATTCTTGCCTCCTTTGTCGTAGATTAAATGACTGTATAGGCATGGGTTTATTTTTAGGCGCTCTATTCTGTTCCACTGATCTATGTGTCTTTTTATGCCAGTGCCATGCCATTTTGATTGCTAGAGCCTTGTTTGGATAGGATAGGATAGTTTGACATCAGGTAGCATAACTCCAACTTTTTTCTCAAGATTGGTGTGGCCCTCAAGGGTCTTTTGTGGTTTCATACAAATTTTAGGATTATTTCTTCCAGTTCTGTGAAAAATGGCATTGGTATTTTGATAGGGATTGTATTGACTCTATAGATTGCTTTGGGTAGTATGGACATTTTTACAATGTTATTTCTTCCTATCCAAGAGCACAATATATCCTTTCGTTTATTTGAATTTTCTTCACTTTCTTCAGTGTCTTGCAGTTTTCTGAGTATAGGTCTTTTACCTGTTAAATGTATTCCTAGGTATTTTGGTATTTTTGAAGCATTTATAAATGAGATTCTTTTAATTCCTCATTCTGAGAGTTCATTATTGGTGTATAAAAATGCAAATGATTTCTAAATATTTACTGAATTCACTTATTGGTTCTAATAGTTATTTGGGGGAATTTTTGGGGTTCTTTCTGTAGTATCATGTCATCTACAGATAATGGCAGTTTTACTTCTTCCTTTACAATTGGGATACGTTCTATTTCTTTCCATTGTCTGACTTCTGTGGCTAAGACTTCCAGTACTACTATGTTAAATAAAAGTGGTGATAGTGTACATCTTGTTTTATTTCTGATCTTAAGTTTTCTGTAGGTTTGTCATATATGGGCTTTACTATGTCAGCGTAGGTTCCCTCCATCCACATTTTGTTGAGAGTTTTTTATCATAATTGGATGTTGGATTCTGTCAAATGCTTTTTCTGCATCTATTGAAATTATGTATGACTTTCATCCTTCATTTATGTTGTATCTCACGTTCATTGATTTACAGGTATTAAACCAACCCTGCATCCCAGGAATGAATCTCACTTGGGCATGGTGTATGATCTTGTTAATGTATTGCTGAATTCAGTTTGCTAATATTTTGTTAAGGATTTTTGCATCTGTGTTCATTGGGGTAGTGGCATATAATATTTTTTTGTTTGTAGTATTTTTATCTTGTTTAGGTATCAAGGTAATATGGGCTTCATAAAATGAGTTTGGGAACCTTGTTTCCTCTTTAGTTTTTTGCAATAGTTTGAGAAAGATAGGCATTAATTCTTTGATATTTGGTAAAATTCACCTGTGAAGCCGTTTGATCCAGGACTTTGGTTTGTTGGGAGTTTTTTGACTATTGATTTGATTTCATTAGTCAGTTCAGGTTTTCTGTTTCTTCTTGATTCAATCTTAAAAGATTGTATGTTTCTGGGAATTGATCCATTTCTTCTAGGTTGTCCAATTTTCTTATACTCCTTTGTATTTCCATGGTATTGGTTGTCACTTTTCTTTCATTTCTAATTTTATTTGGGTACTCTGTTTTTTGCTTGAAAGTCTGGCTAGCGGTTTGTCAGTTTTGTTCATCTTTTCGAAGAACCAACTCTTGGCTTCATTTTCCTTTTCTTTTTCTTTTCTCTGTTTCATTTATTTCTGCTCTGATCTTTATTATTTCCTTCCTTCTACTCAGTTTGGGCTTTTTGTTGTTGTTCTTTTTATAGTTTCTTTAGGTGTAAGGTTTGATTGTTTATTTGAGATTTTTTGCTATGTATTGCTATGAATTTCCTTAGAACTGCTTTGGCTGTGCCCCATAGATTTTTTTGGGTCATTGTGTTTTCATTGTCATTTTCATTTCTCGCAAGGTATCTTTTGATTTCTTCCTTGATCTCATAGTTAACCCACTCATTTAGTGGCATGTTATTTAGCCTCCATGTGTTTGTGTGTTTTTCAGTTTTCTTCTTGTAATTGATTTCTAGTATTATACTATTGTGATCAAAGAAGATGCTTGATACTATTTCAGTATTCATAAATTTATTGAGACTTGTTTTGTGGCTGAACACATGATCTGTCCTGTAAAATGTTCCATGAGCACTTAAGAAAGATGTATATTCTACTGCTGTTGGGTGAAATGTCTTAAAAATATCAATTAAGTCCATCTGGTCTAATGTATCCTTTAAGGCCAATGTTTCCTTGTTGATTTTCTGTCTGGATGATCCATTGATGTCAGTGGGGTGTGTTCAAGTCCCCTACTATTGTGTTATCGATCTCTCCCTCATATCTGTCAAAATTTGCTCTCTATATTTGTGCTCCTATGTTGGGTGTATAGATGTTTACAAGAGTTATATCCTCTTGTTGATGATCTCTTTATCATAACGAAATGCCCTTCGTCTCTTGTTACAGCCTTTGTTTTAAAGTCTGTTTTGTCTGATCTAAGTTTTGCTACCCCTGCTTTTTCCTTCCTTTTGCATGAAATATCTTTTTCCATCCCTTTAAATCTGTGTGTCTTTCAATCTACATTGGGTCTCTTGTAAGCGTGTGTAAGTCTTTTGTTTTTTAATCCATTCTACCACCGTATGTCTTTTCTTTCTTACTTTGTTTCTTTTTTTTTAAATTTGAAGCTTCCATTCATAGTGCAGATATTTAGGGTCTCAAGGTTACCCAACATTTCAAAGTAGTGGAGAAGCCAGGAAAGGAAATCATAGATTTACTTTTTTCTTTTAAAAAAAATTTTATTGGGGAATATTGGGGAACATTGTGTTTCTCCAGGGCCCATCAGCTCCAAGTTGTTGTCCTTCAGTTTAGTTGTGGAAGGTGCAGCTCAGCTCCAACTCCAGTCGCCATTTTCAATCTTTAGTTGCAGGGGGCACAGCCCACCATCCCATGCAGGAATTGAACCGGCAACCTTGTTGTTGAGAGCTCGCGCTCTAACCACCTGAACCATCCTGCCGCCCCTCTGGAAACTCAGCAGCAGCTCGTTGTCTTCAGTCTAGTTGTGGAGGGTGCAGCTCACTGACCCATGTGGGAATCAAACCAGCAACTCTGTTGTTCAGAGTTCGTGCTCTAACCACTGAGCCATCCGGCCACCCCCACCATGTGTCTTTTGGTTGGAGTATTTTGTCTATAAACACTTAAAGTCCTTATTGATAATAGGTATGTAGTTATTGCCATTTTATTAATTGTTTCTGGTTTGTTTTTGTAGTTCTTTGTTTCTTCTTTTGCTTTCTGGTTTATTGATGACTTTCTTACAGTGTTATGTTTAGATTCCTTTCTCTTTATGTCTTGTATATCTCTTACAGATTTTTGGTTTGTGGTTAACATGTGCTTCATTTATACCAAGCTATATTTATAGCAGTCTATTTTAAGTTGATGGTTGCTTAAGTTTGATCACATTCTAAAAATCACTACAATTTTAACTCATCCCCTCCACATTTATATTTTTGTGATTATTTTTTTACTTCTTTTGTGTGTATTTGTGTGTATCCCTTAATTTATTGTTGTAATTACACATGATCTTCCTACTTTTGTCTTTTGAGCTTTGTACTAGCTTTACAAATGGTTGATCCACTGCTTTCACTGTTTGCCTTTGTCTGTGAGGTTTTTTCTTTCCTATTGTTTTATTTATATTTTTTATTTTTTTCTACCTAAAGAAGTCCCTTTAACATTTCTTGTAAGACTGGTTTAGTGTTGATGAACTACTTTAGTTTTTGCTTGTCTGGAATCAAGTTATTTTACAATTTTCCTTGTGATTTCTTCTTAGACCTGTTGGTTAGGAACCTGTGTTAATATCCACATATTTGTGAATTTTCCAGTTTTCCTTCTGTTACTGATTTCTAGTCTTGTTCCATTGTGGTCACAGAAGATACTTTGTATGATTTCAGTCTTTCTAAATTTATTAAAAAACATGCAGTCTATCATGGGTAATGTTCTATGTACACTTGAGAAAAATGCATATTCTAGTGTTTGGAGTAGTTCTTTTAGGTCAAATTGATTTATAGTGTTGTTCAAGTTCTCTTTCTTTATTGCTCTCCGGTCTCATTATTGAAGGGGGTTAATGAAGTCAGTTGTCATTTCTCATTCTAATTCTGTCAGTGGTGTGTATATATATATATATATATATATATATATATATATATATATATATATATATATATATGTTGTGGCTCTGTTGGCAGATGCATATATGTTTACAATTGTTTTAGCCTTTTGCTTGAGTTAACCTTTTATTTAATATAAAATGTCCTTTGTCTTTTGTAACCTCTTTTGACTTAAAGTCTATTTTGCCTAATAATAATAATATAGCCATCTTAGCTGTATTTTGATTATTATTTTCTTGCATTTTGTTACTTTCAATGTCTTTGGATCTAAAATGAGTCTCTTATAGATAGCATATAGATGGATCCTGTATATTTTTAATTCATTCTGCCACTCTCTGCCTTTTAATAGGAAAGTTTAAGCCATTTACATTTAAAGTAATTATTGATAAGGAAAGATACTTCTGCCATTTAGGGTTTTTTGGGGTTTTTTTAGTGGTTCCCTGGTGGGTTACAATTAACATTTTAAATTTATAACAACCTCAGTTGAATAGAGTGATAAGGAAAGATACTTCTGCCATTTAGGGTTTTTTGGGGTTTTTTTAGTGGTTCTCTGGTGGGTTACAATTAACATTTTAAATTTATAACAACCTCAGTTGAATAGAGTCATATATTCTTATTGCCACAGATTATATCTTTATACGTTTGTGCCCATTGGCATCGATTTATATTGTTTTAGTTTCCCTTTTAAATCACATATGGAAAATGTTACATGCTAAAAGTACAATAATTTTCTTTTGTACTTACCTAAGTAATTATCCTTAGTAATGTTCCTTATTTCTTCTTTTGGCTTTGAGTTACTGTCTGGCATCTTTTTATTTCACCCTGAAGAACTCCCACTAGCATTTCTTGTAGGGTAGGCATACTGATTTTTTTTTTCTTTTAGCATTTTCTTCATACATCATTTTCATGATTACTCTTAGGTTTGTCCATAGTTTCCATTAGGTTATTGGGCACATTTAAGATAGTTAATTTAACATCTTTGACCAGTAATTCCAATGTCTGGCATTCTTCAGTGTGGCTTTTATCAAATTCTTTTTTTCCCACAAATGGATCATAGTTTCCTGTTTCTTTATGTGTTCTTTAATATTTTTGTTGGGCCGGCCTGGTGGCTCAGGTGGTTGGAGCACCGTTCTCCTAGCGCCGAGGTCACCAGTTCGATTCCCACACGGGCCAGTGAGCTGCATTCTCTACAGCTAAGATTGTGAACAACGGCTCTCCCTGAAGCCAGATTGCCGTGAGCAGTTGGAGGTTGGTGTGGGCTTCTGTGTGCTGCCACGGGCTACCATGTGCTGCCGTGAGCAGCCGGCAGCCGGCGAGAGCTGCCATGACTTGCTGTGATCCGTCGACCGCCAACCGGTGACCGACTGCCTCAACCAGGGGAGCGCAGGGTTCATAACACCAGCATGGGCCAGGGAGCTGTGTCCTACACAACTAGACAAACAACGGCTTGAACCGGAGTGTGGGGGGAGGCGGAAGAAGGGGAAGAAAAAAAAAGAAATTTTTTTTTTAAATATTTTTTTTGTTGAGAACTGGACATTCTGAGTATTACAAAGTGTTAACTCTAGAAATCTGAATCTTCCACTGTACAGATATTACTAATACTTTTGCTTGTTGAGAGCTGTGGCTGTCTGCGACTTTTCTAAACTGTTTTTGCAAAGTGTATATTCCTTGTTGTTTGTGGTCACTGAAATTTTTGTTCTATTATCTCTGCATTCAGCTTGTGACCTGACAAAGATTACTATAATTGTCTGGCTCCAAATAGGGTAGTGAGGGTGGTGAAGGGTTTTGGCTCTAAGTCTTCTGATAGATGTCACCAAAGGAATCTGCTGCTGCAACGAGGACCAAAACTGAGGCAGGCATCAGCACTGATCCTTCAGGGATCCACCACACCAACCACAACACACCCCAAATTTTTGAAGGACAAAGTCCACACTACCTGCCTTGGCACCAGCCAGGCACTCTTGGGACACTGGCCACTGAGGAATGGCAACAGTAACTACTTTTTTTCTCACTTAGGAAAGATCAGCAGCCTTCCCTTTATTAAGCACTCCCCTGGTTGTCGTGAGTGACCAAGCACTCTTTTCTCCTCAAGTATTAATTCAGTGGAAGTACCTACCCCTAGAGCCTAGCCTGCCATTTTCCACTGTTTTAAGTTTTTGTTTATATTATATATGCAAATACAATCATGTGCCACTTAGCGGGGATAAAAAAAAAAGAACAAGTCAGAAGTGAAGAACGGAAGAACGCAATAACTGAAATGAAGAATGCATTTGATGGAATCTCATTAGTTTTGATTTGCATTTCCTCCATGATTAGTGATGTTGAGCATCTTTTCTTGTGCTTATTGGCCATTCGTATATCCTATTTGGAGAAATGTCTATTTAAGTTCTTGCCCGTCTTTGAATTGGCTAGTTATGTTTTTGAGTGTAGTTTAACATGGTCCTCTGTCCCCTGTATTTCATGCAAATTGGTAGCTAGGTGTAGAGGCTTGAACAGAATTGTATTTGATTTCAGAGCCATGGAAAGAGAGAACAACAGCATATAAAATATGTCTTTGTGTCTCTGTTTTATGCTGGTTGTTACTGATCATTGACTAGATCTATTAATTCATTAAGGGTTACCAAGTGGTACTATGCTATCTTTCTTCCTCTTATTAGTTGAATACTTTTACAAAGAGAAGCTTGCCCTCATTTTCATTGCCCTGAGGTACAGCTCACAGGTGAAATGTGTGTTAAATTGGTTCTAGCTTTTAACAGATTTTGAAAATAATGTGTTGATTACTTAGCAACTTTCAAAATGACTGTTCAGATGTTGGTTTGTTTTTTTTGTTTTTGTTTTTGAGTATTTGAACATTTGGTGTGTTTATTGTCCCTGTTTATTGATGAAGTCTGGCCTTTTTGAGTTAACTCATGAGTCCTTTTGTCATGTCCCTAATAGTTTTCAGTGGTTTGCTTGCTCTTTACTGTGATAAGATGGTTCAGGCTTTTGTACATTTTGTGTCAAAAGCCTGTGGTAACCCTCCAAAGCCCCCATGATACTTTTATGGGGAAATGATACTTTGCAGTTCACTGACTAGGCACAAGGAGTGCTTGTGATGACTGGTTTGGTCATTGTTTCTAAGCCTTTTTATTGAACAGAGCTTATGAAATAGGTGTTTTGCTTTGTTTTTTAAAGACAAACTGTCGTGCATTTACACTAGTATTCCAGTTTAAATTCAGGCGACATGGTTTTTCTTCTTCAGTTTCACATTTGCGTTGCCATTCTCCCATGTGAAAACCTCAGATCTCAGTGACCCAAATATAATTATTGATTTGATGTATCCCATAATCACATACAAAATATCAGAATAATACCAATAGCAATATAATTTTGTAAATAAATTAAGAAATTTTCCATACTTTTCCTTGTGGTTTATTCCTAAGGAGCATTCATAACAGTTGATTTTATTGTGGTTCGAATTCACTTAGGATTTCTCTGTGTTATATTATTAATTGGATGCACATTTAGGTTCATTTTGCTTTTATAAATTAGTTTTTTAAAATTTTTATTTTCAATATGGTTTAAAAGTAAAATATCTAAAACAGCATATTAAATACATATTCACACACATATGTGTGGATGCAAGTATATTCATATCCCCATCTCACTTAGCTAAAGAATAACGTATATACAAACTCTTCTCCTTGCCGTCCCTCTTTTTAAAAAATACTCTGTATATTCTGGAAATCACTTCATAATAGTATTTAGCAGTTCCTCAGTTGTTTTTACATCTGCATGTTACTCGGTTATGTGCATGTACTGTGGTATATTCAACTATTAATGGACTGTCGTGTGTGTGTGTGTGTGTGTGTGTGTGTGTGTGTGTGTTGGGGAGAGTTTTTGTCCCCTTCCCTATTACAATTAGTGCCAGTAAGTAGCTCTGTGCGTCCTTTAAAAACAAAAACCGTTTGGTCAGTGTATCTTTTGGAAAGATTTCTAGAAGAGGGATTGATGAGAATATGGTAAATGTATTTGTATTTTGGAAGATATTGCTAACTTTCCCTGCTTGCCCATCATCAGCATATTAGAATGCCTGTTTTGCCACAGTCTTATCAACAGAACATGTTGTCAATTTTTTGGACTTTCGCTAATCTTATAAAGGAGAAATTTTAATTCATTTTAAATTGCATTTCTCTTCTGAGCAGGGTTTAGCATCTTTTCATATGTTTAAGAGCCATTTGTCCTTTTTATTCTGTGAACTCTGTTCATTTCTCTTATTTTTATATAGGCTCATTGGGCTTTTTAATGTCTTTTTAGAATTTGTAAGGAATATTAGCCCCCTTGTCGGTGATAAGTTGCAGTTAGTTTTTACTGTTTTGATTTTTGTGGTTTTAGTTTGTTTTTTGTGATAGTTGCCATGCAGAGGTTTCTTTCATCAAAGCTATCATTTCCTTTTCTTTTGCTCTACTGATTCTATAATAGGCAGAAATAATGCAGTCATGTAAAATATGTTAAAAATTTAAATTATATTTATAAGATATATACACTTAGTATTTTGTGATTATAATGTATTCCTCTTGCTTCTAGGCAAGGATAAAAGCCATCAACACATTTTTTGCTAAGAATGGTTATCGATTAATGGATTCTAGTATGTATAGTCAGCCCATTCAAACCCCAGCCCAGTATGCCTCACCAGTCTTCATGCAGCCTGTATATAATCCTCACCAACAGTACTCAGTCTACAGCATCGTGCCTCAGTCTTGGTCTCCAAATCCTGCACCTTACTTTGAAACACCACTGGTAAGTGAGATTCTTCTAAATAATACAATTTTCCACTTAAGCTGAAATGCAAAGAAATCAGCTAGAGTAGTTCCTTTTTTTTGTTATTGTCTTTAACATGTTGATATTGGTTCTTTTCAGGCTATTTTAAGTAGTGATAAGCAAATGTATGCACATGAGTAAGCGTTGAGCTATTGGTTCCTGTAATTTTTATTTAGATTTTGCTGAGTGAATGAAGTTAGAGACTGGATAAATCCTGAATGATTTTAATTGCTTTTAGTTTTGTGAAACTTTTTCAGAGAAAAGTATCCTAAAGTAACGAACTAGTGATTTCTTGTTCTGTAAATCAAATGATACTTGAAGTATTGCAAAAGTATATATAAGTAGCAAATTATGTTTGGCTTGTAAAAGAAATTGATGCTAGGTTAGGTCATCAGAAATTTCTTAATGACCTTCACACCAGATTTTGCCTTTACCATTAATTGTTTTTAAACATTAAAATTTTCTTTTAGGCTCCCTTTCCCAATGGTAGTTTTGTGAATGGCTTTAATTCACCAGGATCTTATAAAACAAATGTTGCTGCTGTGAATATGGGTCGACCATTCCAAAAAAGTCGGTAAGATAAAAATCATGGCTGGAATTCATTGTAAATAATTCCCAGTAGTTCTTACAGAGTAACTGTGTGCATAGGAATGCTTATCTGCAGACTCATTAAGAGGGGTTGTTTCTTCTACTTTTTTTTTTTTTTTTTACAAACGTGAATGATTTAATGTAGAATTCATGAACACACTTTGACCTTAGAGTTGATAATGGGTATAAAAATGAGATTGTGCACAATACATACATACTGTTGGTTTTTTTTTAAATAATAGAATTGAAAAACTATTTCATGGCAGTAACATAAAAATCTGGTGTCTAAATGCCATTTAGTGTGTTAAATAGGTAACATTTTAGAGAATGAGGTTTTTTTTTGAGGATAGAAATGTTACTTGAGTGATAAATGCTGGGAATATGAATTATTTGGGATTTTTAAGAATTGAATTTTTGAAATAATTTCCGTGGACTGTAGTGTAAAACCAGGTAATAGCTAACAATTATTGGGCATTTAATGTCTAAAGCTCTGTTTTATGGGCTTTATACATGTTTATCACAGTTAATTTTCATAACCCTATAAGATAGATAGTTCCTATATCTATTTAAAAATGAAGAAATTGAGACATACAAGGTTAAATATCGTGTATCTACAGGCACATAGCTAGTAGCTGGCAGAGCCGATTCTTGAGCCCAGGTAGTTTGACTCCAAAGCCTACACTTAACATGCTGTTCTAAACAAACTATTGAGAACTCTGGAAACTTTTGTTATCATGTAAAATATTGATATGTCTCTTAAGTAGTATTCTTTACATAAACAACTGATAATCTCAATAATTTGGTATATATTATGGCTTTTGAGGGTAAGCAAAGAAAAAAGACACTATTTAATAGTGTCACATTTGTTATTTTTTGTTTGCTTATTTTGTGAGCCTTCTGGGTTTTGTTTTTGTTTTCATAAAATTATTTCTTTTCAGTGGTGTTTCTCTTGCCAGATCTTGTTCTCCCAGTTGATACTTTTTGGCAAGGAGACCACATAATAGGGTTTGTAGTCTAGAAAAACCACATAATGTTTTTCTAAGATAACTTCTAGGAACTTAATCCTTTTTGTAAGGTTCTTCTGAAACATGCCTCACTGGAGAAAGATGCCTTACAGTATTAAAAAATATTCTTCTCAGTGGATTCTGGAAGCATTCATATGTACTATCCTGTAATAGTCACAATTTTCTTTTTTAATTTTTTTTTATTAGCTTCAGGTACACAAGACAAAGTAATACTTAGACGGTTATCATTTATATCCCTCACACTGTGTGAATCCCCCCCCCCATCCACTATCCCTCTGACATCACAGATAGCCATTACATTTCCACTGTCTCTATTCCTAATGCTGTACTCCACTTCTTGTAAGTATAATAGTCACAATTTTTGTACTCAACTTTAACTGACACAATTGGTTAAAACATTTAAAGATCATTTTTTAAGTGTCAGGAAAATTTTACTAGGTAAAATTCTTTTGCTTTATGAAGTTTCAAATGAGATCTCTTCATATTGTAACAATGAAAGGTTTTTTTATAAGCAAAGGATTATTTGTGCTTTTATTGATGATCTTGTTTGGTAACACACTAACAATTAACTGTGAAATTCAAGTATTACCCTCAGTGAAGGGTAAGTACAGTGAACCTTAATTATACACATCCTGTTGTTCAAGGAAAGATTATTTCGTTAGAGACAAGGATGTTTAAATTTGGAAAGACCAGATTGTTACATTATAGTTTTAACTCATTTTGCAGATGAAGAAAGTAAAAGTTGAAGAGGATAAATATCTTACTAGGGTTATATTACTAGTTATCAATGGACCTGAGATTCAGAACATTTCCTTTTCCTCTACCATAGCTGGTACAGTTTTTTAAAAAAAATAATTAAATTAGAGCAAATGACAATTTGCAGTTTTCCTTGTTTGGAGATACAGATTTCTCATGATTAGACATAGTAGCTCTATAAAATACATATCTATTGATTTCACATTTCTTTAAATGGGTAAAGTTTGCTTTAAACTGTTAATAGAATAGACATCTTTGTAATGAGGTTAGACTAAAAGCAATTTTTAACTAATAGCTAAAAATACTAATGTTTTCAGGTGCTTGACTTAAAAATACATTAAGTGTGTTCACTGTGTTCCTTTATTGTCACGTGTCTTTGCTTTCTTGGCGAAGGGGGTGAGATTACAATAAGAAAGCCCAGAATGACAGTCAAGCTATCCTTGCTTTTATGGAGGTGTACCTATGGTTTTGAAGATACAGGGCAGGTTTATTATTGTTATTCAATTTTTTCTTGTTATTCAAAACCATTTGTATACAATTATTTTCCATGTTTAACTAATACAGGTTGTTGATTTTTACAGAAATAGTATGTGAATACTTTCTTATAAAAATGCAAATATTACAGATGAAACTAAAAAAGCTTTTTGACCCCCAACCCAAATCCGTGTTTCCTCCTTAAGAAGTGACTACTGCCAGACCTTCCTTTTTACTTACTTACAGTCAAGGAGAAAGTTTGGCAGTTACTATATTAACCGGCTAACAGTTTAACCTTATAACAGCCCTGTGATGATCACTAGACCTGCTTAGAGAGAATAGGACTAACTTTCAGAAGTCCGGGCATTTTTCTACCTTTCATACTTTATCTTTCTGTCACTTTACTTCTTCCTTTCTATCTTTTACCACTCCTTTCTTTCTTTTGCCCGGACTGAGATTGTAAGTCCCTCTCAGTGAAGGGTAAGATTATGAGATCTGAGGGCTGTTTAAACCTAATAACTTTTCCATTAGGTGTTTTGAAATGCAATGAGAAAATTTAGATGAAACTTTCTGAATAGATCATGGAAACAGCATATCTACTTAATGAGGTCATTTTTCAGATGTGATGGATAATATATTTTGAAAATTATTTTGTGTTAGTTGACATACTGTAATTTTCATTGCTACTAAAATCTATTTTGTGATAGAAAGTAATTAACTGGAAAAGAATCATATTCAACTTAGCTCAACTTTGTAGCCTGAGTTTTAGCTTTAAGTTTTAATAATAGTAACCTAAGTTTTTATGTTCTGTAAAGAGTAAAGTAGGAGAGCTGGAGATGCTGTTGGAATTAATGATTAATTGTTGGGCTTACAATTATGAGGTTTTAAATCCGTATTTAGAGAGCCAGGAATTGGCAATGTGTTATTAATATTATGAATTTGTAACTATGAAAACAGACTGTAAAAATGGACTGTATAAACTGCTAACAAGGGACCAAATATAAATCTCATAGTTCCTTGTTTAATCTGCTATAGAGCCAAGATCCTCTCAGTTGCTTGGACTTACTTTAGATGTTTTCACTGTTGATTACACTGCATCCTCTCGCCTTCACCCTGCCCTGGCTTCATCTGCTTACAGATTGTTAGAGTTGGATGCTTATACACATCATCCAAGATAAAAGCTACTTTTGTTAGAAGTATGCCATGCCTTAATTCATGAAGTCATGGCAGACTATTATTTTCATTGTATTTTTCTAGATTTTTGTCCAATGGATGGATCTTTGTTTGAACAACAAATTTTATTTGGTGATGGATGTTTAGTAAGAAGCTGGAATTTTTATGTATTCCACATTTTCTTACTCTTTTTTTCATTGTCACCGCCTAAAAGAGCCTTTTTAGACTTTTTTTTCCTAACTTCCCCCTATGAAAATTTAATACTAGAGATTATGGTATATCTATTTATGTAATGTATGTATATCTGTGCTTTATACATGAAATGAGTAAGAATAAGACTTCCCTCTCCCCCAAGGAACCAATATTTACTCCCATTTGGGGGTGATGTTGCCCAATTGAGAAAGCATGGCATAGAATCATTAAGTTTAAAGCCTGACTGATTTAGATGTGTCAAGTCTGCAGCTTGTGTCAAAGAAAATAGCTAAAATCCTAGTTATGTTCTGAATATTGATACAGGAGTAGTTTTATCTTGAAGAACTTTGGCTCTTCCCCAAATCCCTCCAAATAACTTTGTAATGTAAGAATTCTTTGCCTTTTAAAAATAATACATCTGGGATACAAAAGGGTTTACATGACAGTTTTATGTTTAATTTAATTAATGGGAAATTAGAATATGACAGGAAGCAATTTTTAACTTGGCCTATTAAGAGTTTCTACCATTATGAGGAAAGATTTTTCTGCCTGTCTCACCTTTTATGTATGTAATCTTGTATTTCTTATAGTGTGAAGCCTCATTTTAGGTCATCAGGTGGTTCAGAACACTCTACAGAGGTCTCTGTGTCATTGGGGGACGGACCATTAAACAGATCTGGTTCAAGGAACTTTGCAGCTGAACGGCATAACCCTGCAGTAACAGCGCATCAGGAGCAAAGCTACCTGCCAAAAGAGACCCCCACTTTGCAGATTGAACAGAATGGGGACTATGGTAGGGGCAGGTAAGGAAATATGGTAATAAATAGGGAAATGAGGTATATGAAAATTCTTTGATCATAATGTGAACTTTTGAAAACTGTGATCTAATGTGGGTTTTTTAGACTTACTTATTGGTGTATGCTAAATAAATAGTGCTATATCATATAGATTAGTAGTTTTTTATAATTATTAAGAAATTTAAGAATGTCCATATAGAACATAGCTGTGAGTCAGAGGTTTATAAAGTTACAATGAAGTCCTTTGAGTTCACTGAGGAAAGAATGGCTTAGAGAGAGAAAATCCCATCTGCATTATAGTTTTAATTTCTCATAACTTCTAAACTATGGGAATGGGGTTATATATTCCTACCCTGCCTAAACAAAACAAAAAAACTGAACCCTAACATGCTTCTGGTGTGGAGAGAACACTTTTAATAAAAATGTGCCCAACTTACGTGGTGGTGGTGGTGGTTGAAGTTTTTGGTAGATTAGCGCAGGATCCCTTCAGAGGACTGTATATTTATTTTTTAACAATAATGGAGATTTAGAAAGTGTAGATACTTTAGACATTCACCCATCTTTGACAGAATGTATAAATTTGAAGAAACTTATGAATTGTCCCTCCCACCACCCTCTTTTTTTGTCGTTGTTAAAAGGAGAACTCTTTTCAGAGGTCGAAGACGACGAGAAGATGACAGAATCCCAGTAAGTGGTTTTTACTTTTAATTACTTCTGTTTAATTTCTTTTTTTTTTCCTTTTTGTAATTTAATATGGCATTGACTTGTGGTCTACCTTTCTGGGTTTTTGTTTTATTGCTTATAGTATTCAGCAAAGATAAATAGAGCCTGTGCTTGACCCTGAAATGTATACCCCTACCATATCCACCCTCCACCCCTTAAAGGACATACATAGTTAGGGATTTGGCCTCTGTTCACTTTTTTAAAAAAATTACTTGAATACCTAATATAATATATTTGGTTTAAAAATTTAAAAATGAACAGTTTAACTCTTTACTAATGGACATTTAAGTCATTTGAATATTTTGATCTTACAGACAGTGCAACAATAACCTTATACAACCATCATTTCCTATGTGTACAATAATATCTGAAGGAGAATCTCCAGAAGTTGGATTTCTGGGTCACAATTTAATATGTTGCTGCCAAATAGCTTTCTGTAGCGATTGTGCTGATTTTCACTCCAACAGATAGTGAACAGAAGTCCCTGTTTATCCATAGCCTTGCAGACTATATGATTTTTTGCCCATCTGATAGGGCATATCATTCACTTTTAAAGCTCTGTTGGATGGTGTTAATACTATTTATTAATTGTTATTTGAAGGCAATTTTTATGTACTGTTTATTATATCCACTAATCTTATAAAACAGCTTAAAGAAAATTTGTTATGGTTCTAGACATATTCTTATTTGAATCTTAACTTACCTAACGTCAAATTCGTATTTTGATATTTTTGTGGTTTGTTCATGGTGACTGTTTACCATCTTTTAACTGAGACCAAAAGGAGTTGAGAATAAAAATGGTATAGAAAGATACGGAGATCTCAAGAAAACCTTGCCTAGAATTTACAGACGTGTCATAAATGTGTAATAAATATAATGCTTATTTTACATGTATAAGTAGTGAATTATATACCTATATAAGTAACATACATGTAGTTTACTAGCTGGTATACACATAATATACAGATAAGTATACATATATCACATAAGTAGTGAAAACATACACATTTTCAACGAAGTAAACGTATTACATTATAACAAAGAATAGTCTTAGGTCAAACTGTGAACTCTTTAAAAAAACAATGTTATCTTTTCATGTATAGCTTTCTATACCATAGGCATAGGCAGCCATGAACCTTGAGGCAACAATTTTTAAGGATACCATTTTAGCAGGCCACGTCAATCCTCAAGTGGTTCTAAACAATTGAGGAGACTTAATTCGGCTTGAAGTCTGTTTAATACATTGAAAATGTCTGGATTGAGGACTGAAGGTTGAGGTGAAGAAAGAGAAGATAGGCATGCTTTCCAGTAGGGAGGGCAGGGGAGCAGGTGGCCTTGTGCAGGAGGGAGAGCTTAGCTAGAGATAAAATTTGAATTTGTAAGCTGATGCGTAGTGATTGAAGTCATAAGAGTAGATGAGGACATGGCAGGGGACTCTGTAAGACAGTGAATGATTTTTTTATGAAGGCCAAGAATGGAGCATGGTAGGCCAAGGATGGGGGGCATAGTTTTGGACTATAAAATATGATTATCCATTAATGTTGTTCGAAGTATTTAAGCAAAATCTGAGTGACGATAGCTGATAGGCAAATGGATGTCTGGGTTTCAGGTGAAGGTCTGGGCTGAAAATATTTAAAGTGTACAGCTTAATGATTTTTGGTAAATTTTCAGAGTTGTGCAGTCAAAAGACCACCAGAAAGTGAACAAGATTGTTTTAAGTGTTCCCATATATATAGTAGTTGAAGTCATGGATAATGGATATCAAACAGGGAGAGTATGGAAAATGAGAGGTAGTAACCACATAGAAACCAAAAACCATCAAAAGAAGTGGGCAGGGAAAGAAAAGCACATTATTTATTGTTAGACATGAGAATCAAGAGAAATAGTGGTATCATAGAAGCTAAGGGAAAAATGAGCTCCCAAAGGAAAGAATGTGTACCGTGCCAAATGTTATAGTGAGGTCGGGGGAAAAAAGAATGTCAGCTTTTGCATTGTGGAAGGCATTGGTGACCCTCAAAGCGGTTTTAGGGAAGTGATGAGTACAGAGGTGAGGAAGTAGAAGAGGCGGTATAACAAGTGAGAGGTTTGTCAGGATATATAGGATGGTAGGTGAAAGGGAAAGATGAGATTTTCAAGGAAGGATATTCTCTCTTTAGACTATATGAAAGGAGAAAAGATGATGGCCAATTTACTTGAGGTAGGGTTTTTTGTTTTCACCTTCTATGGTACAGGATTAGAGAATGAGACAGACATGTGACCTGTTTTATGATTTGTGTCTTTTAGAGACCCCATCCTTCAACAGCTGAAGCTAAGGCTCCAACACCAAAGTTTGACTTACTAGCCTCAAATTTTCCTCCTTTACCTGGGAGTTCATCAAGAACACCAGGTGAACTTGTTTTGGAGAGTAGGATGTCTGATATTGTTAAAGGTGTCTACAAAGAAAAGGTAAACACTGAAACACCTTATGGGATTATATTAACCTATGTTTTCAAGGTTATTATTAAATTTTTATTTGTACTTAAGTATTTCTAACAGTTTTTATTCATGAGGTTTTCGGCATGCTTTGAGTATTATAAAAAGATTTATGTTAAAGCTACACAAGGTTCAATAAAATGTTTCTTCACTTTTGTATGTCTTTGTATCCGTCACTCAGTTTGGTAGAACTGATTAATGGAAGCTGAATGGAAAGTCATTTCCACTTAAGTGCCTATAATTAACCAGTGCCGTAAATGAATTCTAATCTCGTTTGGTAAACTCAGTCTTATTTTAATAGTAACTTATACATAGTAGATCTAGGCTTATAATGAAAATAGTAGTCTCCTGCAACCACTTTCAACTCTAGCTTTTTCTCCTGACATCTCTCCCTGTATTTCTAATTAACATGGTTATACTGCTGTTTCTTGACTCTTCAGTTTTAGATGTTGCCTATTAACTTTACATTCTAGGAGCTAAGGATTTAGCTCTCTTAAAACAACATACTTGGCTCATCCTTGCAGTAGATTGTACTTCATCATATCTAGGACACCATCAATTATAAGATGCTGCATTATTTTAGTATCACTAAAAAAGTGAAAATCATTGCCAGTTAGACTACGACATGCCCTCATTTATGTCACATCTCAATATTACATATTTTCTTCCTAACTGAGCCTCATAGTATACGGTTAGTATTTCTCCTGTCCTACACTCGGTGGCCTGCGCACTGCTGTGTTCCTGGGACTTCACCATCATCCTGGGAATTTTCCTTATTCTTCTTTATTGGATCCCCTCTTTTTCTTACTCTTATTTTACTTTCCCATATTGTTGGGTCACGTCTTCCCAAGTTTCCTGAATAAATGGCTTTTAGTATTTTATCAGCACCACTCTCTAACTAACTGAGCTAACCAGCTACCCTGGCTTTTAGTATTTTAGATATTAATTTCTAGGGCTCTTTTCTTGTTTTTCTTGTTTTAATTGTGGTAAAATACACATAGCATAAAATTTACCATCTTACCATTGTTAAGTGTGTATACTTCAGTAGTGTTAAATACATTCACATTGTTGTGCAACCAATCTCCAGAACTCTTCATCTTACAGAACTAAAATGTGCTACCCATTAAACAGCAACTTCCTTCCCGCTTCCCTGAGCCCCTGGCAACCATAGTTTTACTTTGTTCTATGAATTTGACAATTCTAGGTACCTCATATAAGTAGAATCATAGAGTATTTTGTCTTTTTGTGACTGGCTTGTTTCACTTAGCATATTGCTTTCGAGATTCATCCATTGTTGCAGCTTGTGTCAGTCCTTCATTCCTTTCATCATGCAATAATAGTCCATTGTATGTAGACAGTAGGTCCCCTCCTACACGCAATTTCACTTTTCATGGTTTCATTTACCCACATCAATCACACTTCAAAAATATTAAATGAAAAATTCCAGAAATCAACAATTCGTATGTTTTAAATTGCGTGCCATTCTGAGTGGCGTTCCTCGGACGTGAATCACCCCTTTGTCCAGTTGTGTCCACACTGTATATGCTCCGTGGCCGTTAGTCACTCTCGGTTATCAGACTAACTGGCACAGTATCACGGTGCCTGTGTTCAAGTAATCCTTATTTTACTTAGTAATGGCCCCAAAGTGCAAGAGGAGTGATTCTAACAATTCAGATAGACCAAAGAGAAGCTGTAAACTGCTTCCTTTAAGTGAAGTGGTAAGTACAGTACCATAAGATACTTTGCAAGACAGAGAGACCACATTCACAAAATTTTCATTACAGTATATTGTTATAATTGTTATATTTTGTTATTAGTTCTTGTTATTAATCTTTTACTGGGCCAAATTTATAAATTAAAAAATCATATACATATAAAATAAAAAATTGTATATAGGGTTCAGTACTATCTGCAGTTTCAGGCATCCACTTGGGGGTCTTGGAATATAGCCCCTGTCAGTAAGGGGGAGACCACTGTTCTACATTTTATTTATCCATTCACCAGTTGATGAGTGTGTAGGTTGTTCCCACTTTTTGGCTATTATGAATAATGTTGCTATGAACATTTGTGTATAGGTTTTTTTGTGCAGACATGTTTTCTCTCTTGTTTGTGTTCCCAGGAGTGGGATTTGCTAGGTTTTATGGTAACTACGTTTAACTTTTCGAGGAACTGCCAGGCTATTTTCCAAAGTGGCTGTACCATTTTACATTGCCACCCTCGATGTATGAGAGTTCCAATATCATCACTAACATTTGTTATTGTCTGGCTTATTGATTTGTAGCCATTCTAGTGAGAGTGAAGTGATGTCTCATTGTGGTTTTGTTTTGCATTTTCTTGCTGTTTAATGATGTTGAGCATCTTTAATATATGCTTGTTGGCCCTTTATATATCTTATTTGGAGAAGTATTTATGTAAGTGCAATTTAAAAAAACTTTTAATTTTTCAATTACAGTTGACATTCAATATTATATTAGTTTCAGGTGTACAGCATAATGGTTAGACGTTTATATAACTTACAAAGTAATCCCCCCAAATAAGCCTAGTGCACACCTGGCACCACACTTTCTTATTACAATATTATGTTCTTCATCCTGTACTTCAAGTGCAATTTTTAAATCTGTTTTTACTTTAAGGATAATGAAGAGTTGAGAGTTAGTTGTCCAGTGCCTGCAGAGGATGAACAGACAGACTGCACCTCTGCCCAGCAACTCAGTATGAGTACCAGTCCTCCGTGTACAGCTGAGCCTCCTGCATTAAGGTACAGGTTTCAGTATATGACTGAGTACTTTTTCTTCTGATCATTTGCTCACCTGTTTCTGTGTGCTATACTAAGTCTGATGTCAAGCTCTTTTTTTCCTTAGCACAACTCAGCAAGAAAAGGATTTACCAGAGGATTCCACTGTTCAGAAGGATGTTCTCAACCAGACGACAGTATCAGTTTCTTCCCCAAGTACTGCAAAGCCATCAAGGACAAATACTGCTTCCCCCTGTAATAGTAACGTAAACGTAGCTGTAACTGTGGCCCTGCAGGTAACTTGATGAATTTAGTTTTATGTAAGAAAAAAATAATAGGGTAAATAATGAGAAGTTATTCTTTTCCCGTAACTCTTTGCTAGTGCAGAGTCACTTGGAAATAGCCCAAATTGGGGCTCCTGAAGCTAAAGGAGTTTAAAGTCACTGTGAAGAAATGGAAGTTTTAGCCGTGTTGAGGGAGTGAAGAAGTTACTATTCATTCTGTTTCTTTTGATTGCTTTTTCTCTGATCATATTGTTAAGTGAAGTTTTTTATGTTGTGTATATCCTTTTTGGACTAATGTAAAGGTGCGTTGCATCTCTTGAAATTTCTTTTGTGTAATGATTAAATCTATGGAACCCATGAGGGACCACTCATTTTTATTCACTTTCCAGAGTCATTTTTATAATTAAGAAAATACAGAAAAGCGGGTGCGGAGGGAACCCAGAAAATTTACCTATACTCCTTTTATTCACTGATACAATAGTGGCATTTTGGTGTTCAGCTCTTTATTTTTTCTAGGTTAAGAACATTTTATCTTGTCATTTAATAATAATAGTATAGGATAACAGCTACCAATTATTAATTGCCTGCTGTATGCCAGGACCACTGCTAAAGACCTTTTACGTACGTACCTGATCGCATTCTTGGAAGACCCCATTGTCCTCCTTTTTCAGATAAGGTGGTTAGGACTTTTAACTACTCTTTTATTAATATATGATTGGTTTCCAGCGGCTCTGCTGAGATTCTTGTGGAATCCTTCTCAGGGTTCTTTGTAGCCAGGGAAGAGAGAATGAAGCCATTTTATTTCATCATATAAATGGACCATTATTAGTTTAATCTGTCCTTTGTTAGACATTTAGGTTACTTCCAGTTTTTTTCATCACCATAAATAATGTGACATGAACATCCTTCAAATAAATTCCTTAAGTAAAATTATTGTTCTATACATAAATTACTAATGTTTTTATCATTTTTCAACAAATGTGTTTTTTTAAAAGATTGTACTGATACACTTGGATAGCATTATCTGTTAGTGTGCCTTACTGATTTGCTTGTGGTTAATACTATCCTTTTTGTATTTTAGTACTTAGAGAATGTGTACCATAAATTTTTTTTTCCTTATTTTCACTTGAAAGGAACCCCGAAAGCTAAGTTACGCTGAAGTGTGCCAGAAGCCCCCTAAAGAGCCATCTCCAGTTCCTGTGCAGCCACTACGAGAACTCCGCTCCAATGTAGTGTCTCCCACCAAAAATGAAGAGAATGGAGCTCCTGAGAAGTCCATTGAGAAACCACATGAGAAGCCAGAAGCAAGGGCTAGTAAGGATTATTCTGGCTTCCGAGGCAATACCATTCCTAGGGGAGCAGCTGGAAAAATCAGGGAACAGAGACGCCAGTTTGGCCATAGGGCTATACCTCAGGGAGTGACTCGACGTAACGGCAAAGAGCAATATGTGCCACCCAGATCACCAAAGTAAAAAACAAACAAAAAAAACTATTCAAAAACTTTTCTCTCTTCCCATTAAACTTGAGCTGCCGTGGCTGTACTGAACTGTTTTGGAGGGGAGCGGGTAGCCAGGAAGGAAACAGGAGAAAGTCTGTCCTTAAATCATTATGGATTTTGGAGTTGTGAGCAGTAGAATCCCAAAATTCATCTCTAAAGTGATTTTAAAGTGCTGGAGGAGTCCAATCAGTATAAATATATATATATATATATATACACACACATATATAAAAATATAATTTTTCTATTTTTGTTTTTGATTTTAATTTGCAGAGATCTTCTGCCTGGAATCAATTTTGAGGGTTCAGATTTAGCTTGGGGAAAAAACATATTACACATCCTTCAGTATAAGAGATGAGGGAGTGAGAGAAAATATTTTTTGAAGAAACATTTCTGTAAAATTAGAAATTACTTTTTTTAATCTATTTAAAGTTTGGCTTGGAGAATGCCATCTTTGCCTATATGGCCTTGTGTTGCAAAGCAGATCAGTGGCTGGGGTGCCTGTTGTGGTGTGAGTGTGTGCACGAGTGATTGGAGCCAAATCTGTTGTCATCTTAGTAAATGATTTGAAAATTGAATGTAATACGTACTTGAGTAGATTTTTTTTTCCAGTTTGAAATGTAATCTCTTTTTGACCTTACTGATGTTTCATTCAACATGAAGCTGTTAAAACTCTGATTGTACTTGGAGATGACTACCAATCAGTTTAATACTCAAGGAAAGAATGGGGGTTATTCAGAAAATTGAAAATCTGTCTTAGAGTGGATAGGTCAAATGGACTTTAGAAGTTTAAACTGCTCTGTGATTTCTTTCCCCCCTAAAATAGGAAACAACTTTTTTTGTTACTTCATTTGTCAGTGTCTGTTCTTTGACTACCAACCCCCAAAAGCAAAATAACCAAACACCTATGTAATTGTATGTTTCTAACTGCCTTGACCAGTCAAATCTCATAACTGTTCTAGATTTCTGAATTGAACAGTGAAGTATTTTAATCTTCTATTCAAGCATTTAGAACTTTAGATCCCAGAACGGTAGGGCAGACTGACCCTACAGTAATTTATTTGTGTTAGAGCTAAAGATGAAACATTGTAATTGAGTCTCTTACAGTGTTAAATAGTATAGAAGTAAAAATAATTTTTTTAAAGGCTTAATTTGGGGGCAACTTTTTCTATTTACAATGTATTTATCGCCTGCCTTCCTTCCCTTTCTCCAAAAAAATAAAATAAAAAAATAAAAAAATAACAGTTTGGAATTCACAGAAACAGAACCAGCAAGTCATGAGATTTTTGAGTTAAGGTGAGAAAGATAGTTGAAGAAAATTAATACATAATTTCTCAGTGAATAAAGTTGTAGCTCTCATATTAAATAGGCAAGTTTACATGCTGGTATTTAGAAAATGGCTAAAATGTTAAAAACCATGTTACATTAATCTGTTTTTTAAGTCATACCATTTTCAGAGTTCTGTGTAAAGTGGGGTTTTTCTTTTTAGGGATAGTTTGTAATAGTAATAACTGTCCCTTATATTAGTGAATTACATATGTACAAATTGAAACTGTAAATTGTGAACACTGGAAAGCACCATTGTGACATAGAGTAAACATCTTAGTAATATATTAAAATGAATGTAAATGGAAGTTAAAATTACATTACTGTGAAACTCATCTTCCAACTCTTAAGTTAAGCTTTGGAGATTTGTATTAGTAGGTAACTGTTCAAAGCTTTGAAAACACTGCACATTTATGTACACGCCAGAATTACCATTTCTTTGTAACTTATTCAGCTTGGCAATTGCTTTTGATTTGGTGGATTGATAACGTGGTGTAATATATTTAAGTAGTTTGGAACTATTCATTTCTACACACTATTTTTTTAAAATCATCTAGATGAAACATACAATTAAACTGCCTGTGCTAAACATTTGGGGGAAGTTTAGGTTTTTTAAAAAAGTATCAGTAATCATTGACTACATCTATGATAAAACTGCTTATTTTGGTTTACTTAGATAATAATGCTGCAGTTGGTGGAAATGATAAACATTTAAAGTGTTAACACTCTGTGAATGCATTGGATTTAAGAGAATAAACATTTTATAAAAATCACTTGGCAAGGATTATAAACTTAATTATTGCACTTGAAACAAAACATTTTTTTACAACATGTCACAGAAGTGGGCTTGTATTATTTGTATGCTTGTGTGACTTACCCAACTTCTAAAAACTAAATATCCTAATTGAAACACAAGAAAAGAGTCTTCTTTTTGAAGAAAGCAAGTTTGTTCTTGCGTTTTCCCAAATGTTATTGATAGTAGAAATTTAATTTAAAGACATGACCTTTTAAAATTTCTTATAAAATATATAGTTTTAATTTAATTTGCATCATTATAGCTAATAGCTCCCATTTTGATGGGATGTATAGGGCAGAATTTGTGTGTGTGTGCGCGCGTGCGCGTGTGTGTACATAAAATATATATATATTCACAGTATGTATTTAGCATTTATTTTATTACAGCAGATTTCAGGTTTGTATCTAAATGATGCCTATGAGTTGTGTGAAACTGTTGGCTTTTTTCCCTGCATTACTCTGTAACTGATAAGGTTTGGGCATTCATTGTAGTTTAGCTATTTATTTGGTTCTTTAGAAGGAAGAATTTATATGTCAAATTTTTCTCTTCATCCTTTTGGCTTAACACTTCTTGGGTTGTTGAAGGCTAAAAGTAGATGCAAATGATACTGATTGTATGGTACATTGATCTTCTGCCATAGTTCTTATTGCATGAAGAGAAGAGTCACAGAAGTTCTCCGTCTTGCACTTCATAGACATGTATAGAGAGATTGCAAAATTATCTCCATTTCCTCTTCTGATTATTAAGGTTTTCGTGATACCTAATCTAATCTGAATAACTTCATTTTTGCAAATGTAGACACTGGCATTCGAAAGTGATCCGTCTAAAATTTGTTTCAACTGGATTTTGGGAGAAGATAAAATCTTTCAGTGATAGGTTTTTTTGTTGTTGTCATCTTATGTGCTTAATTTGCATGTGATCAAATGACATGCATATTTTAATTTATTTTTGGTTCCTAAAATTAAGGTAGATTAAATATTGTTTCACATTCCTTTTTCTTTTTTAAATAAGCAGGTTGGCTTTGCAGAAAGCTTAATGATTGAGTATTAGCATCTGCTGGAGCAGAAAATAGTATTTAAAAGTTACTGAATATTTTCTCTAGCTTTAGTAGTTATGGCCTTAATATTTAGTCTTTTGGCTTACATGTCCACTGATTTCACTTTGACAGTGAACAGCACTGGGGTAAAGTCTGATGTTTGTGTTGGCCATGTATGTTAACCATATTTTAAAAGTATCCAGTTTGTTTTTACAGAGACGATAAAATGCAAAAGAGGACAATGTATTCCTTTTGAGGGATTTTTATAAATTCTTAACTATACAATGGGGGATTTTTTCTAATTTTTTGTATTTCCTTACAATTTGGTGGCTGTTAATTTAACTTTAGGCTTTTGGTGTGTGCTAATTTAGCTAATCTGAGCCTCTAACAAGATACATGGACATTTCAGTTCTCATTAGCTGACTGAAGACATTTTAAGAAGTTGAAAGAAAATTTGTTTTCAAGTTGAGAGTAAATTCTATTTCAAAATACACCTAATTATTAAAGTTTTTTTTAAGCCGAGAACTTATAAATTGTCGAGTAGACGGTTCCTAAAAGTACAGCTCAGATACCAACAGGTTGTGTATAAAATAAAATGGTTTTATTATCAGTTTTGCAGCATAAAATTAACACTGATTAGCATATGGTGGAAGAAACATCCACATTAATTTTGTTTTTCTCTCATTCAGGTGTCCCTTGAGTGACATCTCTTAAAACGTTTGCGTTGGGGGTGGTCAGAACCAGTTATCTGGCTCTATTTTGTCCCATTACTTAGGTATGTTTCTGTTGTCAAAACCGTCCCCCCCAAAAATGGTGTGACACGTGCTATTATGTTAAAATGAGTACATCCTTGTATTTGTATTTTTGTTTTCAACATTGCCAAGGTGCTATGGGAAATTAAAGTAACAAAAATTAGAAAAAATAAAATTATTTAAAAGCAGAACTGGTTTCCTTTTCTCCAGGTGGTTTATGTCTAATGACGTCTTGTTATTTACTTTCCGATAATTTTTTATGTTGCCCACTCTCTCTAGTTCCATTACTATCCTGATCTCAATTGGTGTTTTGTTTGGGAAGGGAGGGGAGGCAGGATATGTGATATTTTGTGTGTCAAGTGAGGGCAGAGAGCTAGAAGATTCAGCTTTATGATTCTGGGGTTTTCTTAAGTTGTTTTTGTGTCAGAAGCAGTTATTGAAAGGGGAAAAAATCATACGGCAATACACAGCTTAAGGATTTTGCCTTCATTGGGCAGGCAGATTTTGGGCTGACTTGAGTATGTAAATTCTGGGCTTTTAAAACTTCCATTTCCAAGAGAAAACCATTTAGGTTATCATTTTCAACTATCTCTTGCTTTGATGGTATCAAACCCTAAAGCTGAAGGGTTTGGGTAACTGTTTAAAAGAAAAGTTCACTGGGAAATGTAAGTAGGTCTTAGACGTTCAGCTTTTTAAAACTATATAAGGCAAAAATGGAAAAGTTGAATAAATCTCTAGCTTTTTAACGGCTGGTATCTATAAATTAATGTGACAGCTCAACTTTTATCGAAAATAATACAGTAGCCCCCTCTTACCACAGCTTTGCTTTCTGTGGTTTCAATTAGATGTGGCACTCACGTTCCAAAAATACTAAATGGAAAATTCCAGAAATACACAATTTATAAGTTTTAAATTGCATGCCATTCTGAGTAGCGTGCCTGGGACATGGATCATCCCTTTGTCCAGTGTATCCACGCTGTATATACTACCCGCCCATTAGTCACTCTCGGTTATCAGGTTGACTGTTGGTTATCAGGTTGACTATTGCCGTATCACAGGTCTTGTGTTCAGGTAACCCTTATTTTACCTATAATGGCCCCATAGCGCAAGAGTAGTGATGCTGGCAATTGGGATATGCCTGAGAGAAGCCATAAAGTGCTTCCTTTAAGGGAAATGGTGAGGACAGTACAGTAAGATATTTTGAGCGTTGTTCTGTGTATATGTGGTTCATTAGTACCATTGCCCTTTAAACAGTTAACCTTTAATTTGCTAATGAACAGTTGATTATTTCAATAAGATAGTTAATATTGGTGAGCAACGTGACAGGTGTACAAGTGTTACATGCTAACAAACCTTTAGTGCCTTGTGTCAGTGTGTTAGTTTATTTGGCCAAGAGAGGAGGATACAGTACTTAAATTTCTTTATATTAAGAACACAATGTAATTGTGTATTTTTAGTGGACTAATAACTGAATTGGTAGACTTAATTTTATGTAGGCTTTTGAGTTGTATTTAAAATGAATGGGTTTGTCAAGATTCTCATTACTGAGATTCCTAATATATTTAGAAAATACTAACCTAAGTATGTCTCCAAGTTTAAAATTCAGTTATATGCCTGGCAGTTTTTATGAAAAGTTTAACATTACTACTACAGGATTGTGAATTTCCTTAAAAGTCTCTGGAATAAAAACTGTCAAGAGTGACTTTAGTTTGTATAAGAGTTTAAGGGAATTAGGATGTTTTCACTTTCCTCATAATGCTCCCAAATAACGACCTTCATTTTCTTCTGGTATTGTGTAAAGGAGCAAGCTATCTATGCGTTATCTTTTCAAATTCATGTTTTGCTAGATGTTATGCATGTCTTTGAAGTTGCTTTCCTTCTGTTTCCTTTGTATACCTAAAGTATCGGACTTACTAAACCATAGTAGGACCCCAGCCTTCCTTTAATATTATGTAGGCTGTTATTTATCTTTACACACTTGTATTTTGAGTGATGCATCTAAGTTCTAATTTTGATTTTTTTGCATTCCAAAGTTTACCTTTACAAGTATCAATGACCTTGTCAAAACTGAGGGTTTTGACTTAACCATTGAAGCTAATTGTGGTGGGTGAAGTATTCATTCAACCAATATTTGTTGCTGCTATATTCCAGGCAGTGTGTTAGGCAGCAATGGATTCCTGCCCTTACTGTGCTTAGCATGAAACAGTCACAATTGCAAAATTAGACCAGTAGTAAATACGAAAGCTGGAATTAAAATCTATGCGGTTGGAGTGGGGTTTGATTCAGGGGTAGAATGCTTCTCCAAGAAACAGGACAGATACCTGAAGGAGTAGTAAGTAGTTAAGGAGGCGGGTGTTCCAGATGAGAGAACAACCCGTACATGCTACCTGTGAGGCACTGGAAGAATTGTAGGGTCCTATGGATTCAGCGTGGGGAACACTGTTCCATCTTCCAACCTGAGGCTGAAGAAAGTAAGAGCCAGACTACTGAGATTTTTAATTTGTGCATTATGGAGAACAGATGGGAGACTGGTTACCTGATGATACAGCTGGAGCAAAGTAGAATATTTGAGAAGCATTTAGGAATAGGACTTGAATGGATTAGATATGGAGGAAGAGAGGAGGGCATCAGAATCATAAATTTGTGGCTTTGGGACTGGATGGAAGTTTGTGCCGTTCACCATAATTGGAGACATTGGTAAAGAGTCTTTTGTGGGGAGGGAGATAGGAGTATAGTTTTGAGATGGTTATGCTTGTTCTTTTATGTACAAAAAACATAGTTCATCTCTAGCATAGGGTGGTTTTCATTAGATTACATTTTCTTTGAGCTAATTTTAAAAGTGTTAGGGACAGGGCTAAAAATTACTTGATTTGTATCTGCCTTTATTTCTCTCAGTTGTTCCCTTAATTCCAGTCATCATCCTCTCTCCCACCTGGACAAGTCTCCAGTCCACCAACTATTGTCATAAGCACTTGACACCATTTTATTCAAGACGTAATGTTTCAGTCCTCACCAATAAGGTCTGTGATGTACTGGGGAGGAATAAAATGCATTTAGTTTGTCATTACTGTTAATTACCTCTAAACGTTTTCTTTGTTATGGAGTTGCCATTCTCCTAAAAGACGTAATTCATGCATGCCTCCACCAACCAGTTTCGTAGAAATAATGTAATACCCATAAACATGGCTTGAAGGTTGTAGAATTTGAATGTGTATCAAACTTTCCCCTCCACCTTGATTGAATGAAATTACAGGCTTTCCATAGGTATAGCCAACTCTGCTACTAATCTTGGTGTTTTTAGACCAGTCATTTAATTCTCTCAGCTTGGTTACTTAGCCACAAAATTGGGGAGTAAGAGGAAATACTCTTCAAAGGTTCCAGATGCAAACTTACATAAAATTGAATTTTTTTTTTATCCTTCCACTGTGTTATTTTCTTGTGGATATATAACTATTTGTGCAGCATTCCGGTTTTCATTAGTATTCAACCCTTCAGAAAATACCCACAAACTAACTTTCTGTGATCGTAATTGTTCCACTTACGACCATTTTGATCTTACGTATCTATTCTAAAAAATACTAAATGCACAGGATGCTAAAATTAGGAAATCCCTACCCTTAATAATTTTAGAGTTAAGCGTTACAAGCCAAAATATTGCTATAAAGTGTTTTGAATTAGGAATACACAGGAAATAGTGGCCAGCCCTCCTGGTGGGAGAGGGCATTAACTCGCACGTTGAGGCTTGATCGGTATGTGTTGGCTAGGTAGGCAAAGGAAGAATGGCTGGCATACTGGAAAAGAATGCAAGTAAAGAAAGGCAAGGAAGCGTGACAATATGGCAAATTCAGCATAGTAGTTTGGAGTGAGTGGAGTGTAGATTTCTATAGAGTGGCAACAGAAGTTGAAGAATTTCATTTGTAGTTAAATCATGACCAATCGTATGCTAAGAAAATGAGTTTTCACTTGATTCTGTAGGGAATAGAAAGCCACTGAAAGTCTTTAAGCAGAGGATTATGGTTAGATTTGAAATTGAGAACACAGTTCTGGTGGTTATATAAATATTGGGGAATTTTCCAAGTGAGAGATGTTTTGAATTAAGAGGGCAGCAGTTAAGATGGTGTGATAGGATGAATAATTCCCACAAAGATGTCCACATCCTAATCCCCAGAAGCTGTGAAAGTTACTTTATATAGCAAAGTAACTTTGCTATATAGCAAAAGGGGTTTTGTAGATGTGATTAGGAATCTTGAAATGGAGAGATTATCTTGGATTATTCACATGGGTCCGATATAATCAAAAAGGTTATGTAAGCAGGAGGCAGGAGATCTGAGTCAGTAGATGTGACAACGGAAGATTAAAGTGATGCATCCGTGAACCAAGAAATGCTGGCAGCCTCTGGGAGTTGGAAGAGGAAAGGAAAAGATTCTCTTCTGAATCCTCCAGAAGGAACCAGCCCAGGCAACACCTTGGTTTCGACTCGATCAGTCATTTCAGATTTCTGACCTCCAGAACTGTAAGAGAATAAATAAATACATGCTGTTTTACTATTAAATTTGTGGTAATTTGTTATAGCAGCAATAGGAAACTAATCAGATGGAGAGAAAGGTGTATATATATATATTATATATATATTAAGGAAGTAGAATGGACAGGAATTGGTATCTGGTTGGATGTGAGAGTGAGAGACAGATTTTAGGGTGTCTGTGAGACGTGTCTGGTAAGTAGCCTGACGAGTCACAAATGAATAAGAATAGGAATAGCTTACAGAATGACAGGGGGTCTAAGTACAGAAACTTGGCCCCCCAAATTTAAATATCAGTACTCATATTTTGGCAAGGGTGGGAAGAAACAACAGTTCTCGTTTACTGCTATAGGAGTATAAATTGATAAAACAATTTTAGAGGGCAAGTTGGCTGTATTTAGAGAAAGGGATAAGCATACCTTACATTGTCAGGATTCCACTTCAAGTTATACACCCTGGAAAATGACTGGACTACAGAACGTTGCAGCTTTAAAACAAAATAACAACCAAAAATACGCTGAAAACAATGACCATCAACAAAATAATTATATTTTGTGATGGAATAGTATGTATCACTCGAATGAACTGGAGCAGCTGCTGTGTCCAAGTGTCAAACGTTGAAAGAGCAAATTAGATTGATGTACCTTTTTTATTTAAAAGGTTTAATACCTTTCTAGTTTTAAAATTACATTATGTATACCTCTAGTCAAAGTATACAAATGTTTGGGAATAAAACCAGCTGCAACATGGTGGATGCCTTTTAAATAACCATCTTTGGGGAAGGAGGGAGGAAAGTGAATAACAGTAGTGATGCATATATAGGGTCTTCAAATGTGTCAATGTCTTTAAAGGTGTGAAGCAGATACAGGTGGTGAGGTGGGTCCACAGGTATAATTCTCTACACTTGGAAATGTTTTGAAATGAAAACAAATTTTAAAAATATGAAAGGTAGGCAGAGGCAAAGGATTTCCCAAACTATATCCAAACTATTCTGGCATTAAATGTTTTGGCAAGAGAAGCAGGAGAAAAGTATTAAGGAAATTGAAGAAGGAGAAAGATTCAATAAATAAGACGTTCGAAATAAATGCCACATGAGAGAGATGACTAAAGAGCCCATTGTATTTGACAATTGGGCCATTAATGATAACCGTTACCAAACTGATTGAATAGACTGAGTGGAAACCTGATAATGGAGGGTGGGAAAGAGGTTGGAGAAGAAGTAGAGAGATGCCAGTGGCCCAGCCGGGAGCTCGGTCCAAGCGCATAATCTTACGCTAGCCCTTACGTCTCTTTTCTCCCCTCACCGCTCTCCCCCACTTTCTCCTACCATGCCTAGTCTACTAGCTGTACGTTGGCTTGTTTCTCAAGTGGCGTCTCTCCATATAACAGGAAAGATTAGCCAATAGCATATGTTTACCTAGTCCTTGCAGCAACTTCCAGATGATGAAAGATTCTCTTACCCAGTATTCATATAGCAAATCTTTCACACAACAGGACAAATCACCCTCAGGAGTTCTGGGCTTTTATCTCATAGTTTAGGGTCTCCAGAGATAAAAAGATGAGATACTCTGAGCATCCATAGATCTAGATATAGTTTATCTGTTATTGCTAAAATTGTATTTCCTTGATTTCTGGTGAGTTTTTAACTCTTTTCATATGTTTTTTAGCCTTTGTTACTTCTTTTTTTCATTAGGTTTTCATTTTTTGTTATTGACTGGTAGAGCTTTTCTATGTTCTGATATTTCATTGTTAAATATACTAGAAATATGTTCTTATCCATAATTTTAAAAATTTTAACTTCTGTATGATGTCTTATGTTTTTATTGTTTCTGAGTCCACATCTATCAACCTTTTTCTGTACAACTTGCCTAGGAAAGCCTCCCCTATCCTGAAGTTATTAAATATTTTCCCTCTAGCTTCTAGTACTTGAATCATTTTGGTTTTTAAATTCTAGCTTTTAAAAGCATTGTTTTGAGTCAGCGCTTCTTGAGCCTTGCCTTTGCTCGGGGCCCGCTCCAAACTCTTTGGAGTATATTATCTCTTCTAATAAACTACCCTTTCACCGCTTTAAAAATAAAAAAATAAAATAATAAAATATTGTTTGGGGAGGTACATTATAAAAAGTATTTATTTTTTCTGAATAGTCATTTGTTTGAAAATAATCTTTTGTTGAATATTTGATCTTTTCTCCTTGATTTGATGTGCCACCTTTTTCATAAAAGAAATTATACATGAGTCTGTTCCTTCAATATGGATCAAATTCCTTTTATTCTATTCCTGCACTAACAACACCCTGTTTTAACTTCTCTAGCTTTTAGTATATCTTGTTATTTGAAAGGACAAATTGTTTCCATGACTTTTTTTGTTGTTTAAAATGCCTGGCTATTCCTGCAATTTTTTTCCTTTAATATAAATTGTAGAATCACCTAACCAATTTTGTTTAAAGAATCCTGTTGGGTTTTTTTATGGATATTGCATTGCACTTACAGAAAATTTTGGGAGAACTGACTCTACAAAAAATTATTGAGTCTTGCCACCGAAGAACATGCGTGTTTGTCTTCTCTTTCATCACGTAGACTTAATTTTTACATAGATCAATCAGTGTTCCTTCATGACTTTGGTTTTGAGGCTTGTAGTTTTTTTTAGTATGTTTTGATATCTGGTCAGGCAAATACCCCTTTTAAATTTTTTATTTTTTATTTTTCTTGACTTTTTTTGAACATTTTATCTTATATTTAAACTTTAGAATCAGCTTGTCAAGTTATGATTTAGAAAATTAGTTAGATTTTGATAGGTTGCATTGATTTTTACAAATTAATTTTTGTAGATATCTTCGTGATATTGAGGCTTTCTATCTGGGAATAGGTAACCATTATTTGGGTCATCATTGTCGTCTTTTTTCCCCATTTAGGTCTTCTTTTAGATCATTCAGTTAGCTATTACAGTTTTCTTCATTTAAGTCTTGTACATTTCTTGCTAGGTTTATTAACCACTTGTATTTTGTTGTAACTGTGAATGTATTCTTCTTTCAATTGACTATTGCTATAAGACAGGAAAGTTACTTATATGTTGACTTAATCTTAGCCACTTTATAAAAACTCTCATAATAATTCTGATAGACTGTAAGCTCTATAAGAGTATGGACCTTTTTCAAACACTGTATCCCAGCACTCTAAACTCAATATGTTTGAATGAATGAATAATGGTATTTTAGTTGATTCTTTTAGACTTTTGGGTAGACAATATTTCCAATTTTTCAACTATTACAATTATGAGACTTTAAGATTGCTCTGGAGTCGCGCAGCGCATCCAGTGGCTCAAGGTGTAGAGGACTTCTCTGTTCGTTGACTTTGTAAGCTGTTCACTATTAATAATCAGCGAAGTCTCGGCACTACCGCCGCTGTCATCAACATGTCGGTCCCCAGCGCACGCATGAAACAGCCGCCCATTCAGTCCACGGCCGGGGCCGTCCCGGTTCGCAATGAAAAAGGTGAGATTTCGATGGAGAAAGTGAAGGTAAAACGTTATGTGTCGGGTAAGAGGCCAGATTATGCCCCTATGGAGTCCTCAGATGAGGAGGATGAAGAATTTCAGTTCATTAAGAAAGCCAAAGAACAAGAAGCAGAGCCTGAGGAACAGGAGGAGGATTCATCTAGCGACCCTCGACTGCGGCGTTTGCAGAACCGTATTAGTGAAGATGTGGAAGAGAGGTTGGCTCGACATAGAAAAATAGTGGAACCTGAAGTGGTAGGAGAAAGTGACTCAGAAGTAGAAGGAGATGGTTGGCGTGTGGAACGAGAAGACAGCAGTGAAGAAGAAGAGGAGGAAATTGATGATGAGGAAATAGAGCGGCGCCGTGGCATGATGTGTCAGCGAGCACAGGAGAGAAAAAATGAAGAGATGGAAGTCATGGAGGTGGAAGATGAGGGACGTTCTGGGGAGGAGTCAGAATCAGAGTCTGAGTATGAAGAATATACAGACAGTGAAGATGAGATGGAGCCTCGCCTTAAGCCAGTCTTCATTCGAAAGAAGGACCGAGTAACAGTTCAAGAACGTGAGGCTGAAGCATTAAAACAGAAGGAGCTGGAGCAGGAGGCAAAACGCATGGCTGAAGAGAGGCGCAAGTACACACTCAAGATTGTAGAAGAGGAGACCAAGAAAGAGCTGGAGGAGAATAAGCGGTCCCTGGCTGCACTGGATGCACTCAATACTGATGATGAAAATGAGGAGGAGGAATATGAGGCATGGAAAGTTCGGGAGCTAAAGAGAATCAAGAGGGACAGAGAAGATCGAGAAGCGCTTGAGAAGGAGAAAGCAGAAATTGAACGTATGTGAAACCTGACTGAGGAAGAAAGGCGAGCTGAGCTTCGGGCAAATGGCAAAGTCATTACCAACAAAGCTGTTAAGGGCAAATATAAGTTCTTACAGAAGTACTATCACCGGGGTGCCTTCTTCATGGATGAAGATGAAGAAGTATACAAGAGAGATTTCAGCGCACCAACCCTGGAGGATCATTTCAACAAAACCATTCTTCCCAAAGTCATGCAGGTCAAGAATTTTGGGCGCTCTGGTCGTACCAAATACACCCACCTTGTGGATCAAGACACCACCTCCTTTGACTCAGCATGGGGCCAAGAGAGTGCTCAGAACACAAAATTCTTTAAACAAAAGGCAGCTAGGGTACGAGATGTATTTGAACGGCCATCTGCCAAGAAGCGGAAAACTACTTAAAGTTCAACTTTTTCTTCCAGCTGTGGGACTCAAGGGAAAATCTCAGCATTGGTCCTTGATTTATTTTTACCATTATTTACGTGGCCCCTGTTCCCAGCCTATTGGACCTACTGCGTCCTTGTGACACTGAGCAACACAGTCTTTGAAGGTGCTTTGTGAGGTTTGGACTCATGCTGAGAAATCCACAGAAAAGCACTATCCAGGTAGGATTAGAGGCTCCCCACTTAAAACTATTTCTGAGATATCTTAGATTTCAACATTGCTCTGGCTTCCCAAATTTCACTTGGTGGACTGTCCCAAGTTTCTTTTTCCAGCCCCTTAGCTTGGGTCAGAAATACGGGCATGTAAGTGGACAGTTTACTTCTACCTACAGGAATCTAAGCTGACTGAAACCTATTTCACATTTTTGGCTGTAGTCAAGTTTTTCTATGTGAACATACTTTTTGATCTGTTTATGTATATATGTCAAGAAATAAAAGAATCACACACCAAGAGAAAAAAAAAAAGATTGCTCTGTAGGTTCATGTTTTGAATTACCTTTTCTCCTACCTACACACTGATATTAGATAAAATAGAAAGAGATTACAAAACTATGACCTTATGGAGAAACAAGAAATATTTATACTTAAAAAATATTTTGTTATGGAAAATTTTAAATATATAAATAAGTAGAATAGTATAATCAACCTGCATACTCCTAGCACCCAATTTCTGTTAGGAGCTCAGCCAGTGTTACTTCATTTTTACCCCTACCTTCTTCCCATCCCACCCCTAGTAGGTTATGAAACAAATCTTAGGCATACCATTTAATCCATAAATATTTGAGTATATTTTCCCTTTGGAAATTATTCTTTTAAAAATATATAATCACAATGCCATTACTATATGTAAAAATATAACAATAATTCCTAAATAGTGTTTAAATTTTTTTTTCTCATAAATGTTTTCTTTTTAAATCTCTGATTTATAGGCCCCACTTTTGTCTGTTTAATTTCTTGGTAACTCATTTATGATTTATGAACTTTAAATGCAGAAAAAGCTAAAGCAGTGAGCATAGAACCAAAGCTTTTGTCCTGGGGATTTGGTGGCCAAGAACAGGCCAAATAGGCCGAGTTTGGATCCAGCAGGGTAATAGGAACTAAAGTTGTTCTGTATGAAAGAGAGAAGAATCAAGCACCAGGCTCATTGCTTGAGATGGGGTTGTAGTCAGACTCCCAGGTATGAACAATGACAAAAAACAAAGAAACAAAAACAACACTACCATCAACAACCAAAAGGCTGCAACAACCTGCTGCCACCTGAAGAGATGTCTTCAGTGAAGCTGTGAGCATGAGAAAGTGGAAAGAAGATGTCACAGGTTTGAGAAAGGTTGCTGAATCAAGCCTCTTTCTCTAAGCCTGGGAACTACTTTGGCTCTATCGCCGATATTTTCATGGCAAGTCCTTTGAATAACCAGTTTAAGACATGGTACTAAACGGGCTCCAGGGGTCTGGATGAAAGCAAATAAGATTATTAGGGAGTGGCTCATTCACAAGAAGTGAGCCTATAGTTCAGTTTTCCAAAACACAATCAGAATGGCAGAATATGAACCTCTGTAAATCCACTCCTCCATAAAAGCTAGTTTATTTTGTTATTGCTTGCCAGGATTTCACTTAAGATCATAATAAGAAAAGATGCCTTTCCTTCAAAGCACACCTCAGCCTCCCCCCAGTAATATGTCACAACACATTTAGGAGAACCTTCTTCCTAATATTTTCCCAAACCTTCCTAAGTTGAAGAGAGCCTATTGTATACTCCTTCTGTTTTCCCCGTGGTTTCAGATGGACATAAGAACATGAAAATCTCCACATTAATCACGTGATGTTGGTTCATCTCACAAAAACCTTTCCATTTGTGCAATGTCTTCCAGTTTATACAGACTTTCTTACATACTTTCAATTCTAGGTAGGTTTTATGTAACCTAAATTTCCCCAGTATTCAGTTTAGGGGTACAGGTGAGAGCCTATTAACATAAATGCAAAAAATTTGTTGCTTTTGCCTGTAGGTGAGAGACTCCCTGACAAGATTCTTCCCCCATTCTTCACCCAACTCAGGCATCTTTGAGTTTCCCAGGAGGTAGATCGTTCCAGGCTGCCATCTTCTGCCACTACCTTCAGGATTCTGTGGCTGTTCCTCTGTTCCAAGCTTTCTTTTGCTAGCCTTGCCACTGCCACTCTCTTCTGAAAGTATAATTACCCAAGAACCTAGCAGAGTTCCCAGGATTCCCTTCAAATGTCTCCCTTATCAGGGAGGAACATCTTTCCCAGAATCCTGCTCCAGCTCTCCCCAAGAAGACTTACTTCCCTTTAGGTCTCTTAGCCAGGTTGGGGTGATATGCTAAAACCTTAGAAGCAAAGGGGGCTGACTATGGGGTATTTTCAGCCTCTATGGAGGTAGGTGGGCTCTCTAGACAAAATAGAAAGGAGAGGGAATGAACTTTGGGTAGACAGCTTACAGCCTCTGCCCACAGCCTCTGCCACAGCCCACTCAGTTCTGGCAAACTTTTATTCCATTATACACAGTTTAAAATGTGTATGATTCACTTACATGAAATCTCATCGCCTCCCTCAAAGGGAACAATCCCAAATATCATGCAGCTACCTCCTCCAGATCCAAGTCCAGGGACTCTAGGACTATGCAATCTTCTGGTCTAGAGAAGATTCCTCACAAACCAGCAACCTGGAGTTACAAAACAAGTTAATTGTCTCCAACACATCCAATAGACCAATATTTCTTGAAGGGTGTGATTCTCACACCAGTAGTGTCAGCGTCACCCTGGAACATGTTAGAAATGTAAATTATTGGGCCACATCCAAAACCTACGAAATCAGGAATTCTGGGTTGGACCCAGCAATTTGTGTTTTAATAACCTTTCCATGTGATTCTGATGTGTGCTAAGGTAGGAAAACCACGGCGAAAGACAATGCTGGACAAGGAAGTGTAAGTACAATAAGGCTCTCATTCCGAAAAAGAAATGTGCAGTAGACACTGTTCCTGAGCAGATATCATACCCTGTTTTAATCGACTTGCTGTGTAACAAACCTACAAGACTTAGCAGCCTAAAATGGCAACCATTTTTTTGCTCATGGACGTGGCCCATTTGGGCTGGGCTCTCCTTCATGGACCTTTGATCACTGGACAGTCTACGGCCTCAGTCACATACTTTACAGTTGTTTGGGTTTTGCCTTGAGCGATGAGGGTAGCTGGGCCATATCTCTCCTCATCTAGTAGTCTAGCTCACGCTCACTCACAATACAGTGGTCTTGGTTTCCAAAAGCAAGCCCCAATGCCTAAGCAATTTTCAAGTCTCTGTGTCATGTTTTCTACTGTCTCATTGGCCAAGGCGAGTCATATGATCAAACCCAATGTATAGGAGGGGTCTAACTAAGTGAATACAGTAGTGGTGGAGGGTGGGAAGGAGGGTGTTATTGCAGCCATTTTTGCAAAGAGTCTACCATACCGCCTGACAGAACTAATGGGGATGTCTTACCCTAGCAAATGGAGTACATGTGTTAGTTAGCTAGTCTGGCGGCCTCTAGTCTTAGCTATCCATTCTCCTTCATTGGCCTACCTAGGATGAGCATTAGGTGTATGTATGTCCTTCTTGGGGGCTGTAGAGTCTTGGCAGCTGTTTTCCTGTAGCTGGGAGTTGGGAATTCAGGGATTGCTCTTAGTGTTGAAAAATGAGAGGTAGTTAAAGCCAGATTTGGCGAGTCTTTGGCAAAACGTTTGCTACAAAAACTTGGTGGGCTTCTGGACTATTTAATCATGTGCTAATAAAGCAGGGAAAGATTGGGTCTAGACCTGAGCTGCCCAGTATGGTAGCGACTAGTCACAAGTAGTTATTGGACACTTGAAATGTAGCTGGTCTGAACTGAGAGGTGCTGTCCCTTTTTACTTTTTAAGGTAAGCTGCTAGGAAATGTAACCTTACTTACACATGTGGTTCACACTGGATTTCTATTGGACAGCACTGGTCAGTCGTAAAGCCTGAGAATGTTTACCTCACAGCTCTTGTCCCTCTACTCAGCGAATACTTCTCCTTTCAAGATTTCTTCCCTAAGACAATTTGAAATGAATGACCTCAGGGGAAGAATACCTCCCTAAATCGTTTTTTTTTTTTTCTGCCAGGCTTGCATTTTTTTACTCAATTTACCCCCTTCCTATGACAAAGACTGTTCAATGAAAGGTCTTGAGGTCCTTCAGAGATCTAGAGCCCCAATGTTTTCAATGTTTATCACCTGTTAAATCTCCTATGTTTCTGCTTCTGTTCATCCTAGCTTTAATTTGGGCATAAAAGAAGTTGGCTTTCCCAGCCCAACAAACCTCCACTCTGTCATCTGTTAATGTGGTTTACAGCCTGAAAAGCTTCTAAGCAAAGCCAAATTTCCCCACCTGTCCTCGGGTGGGACATCTTCATACTGTTTGTCTCTCAAGAATTTACTGAAAGCCACATCAAACTGTCAAATTCAGGACTTCCCCCAAATCCTGAATTTTTCTGATAACTTCTTCTAGCAAAACAACCCCAGTCTACACGTGATCTGTGTCATAATAGTTTACTAGACAATTTGCAACCGCACTCAGCCATTTCATAGTTGGCTCACCTGTAATAGCCAATTTTTGGTAACAAATGCAGTATCAGATGAGAAGCTTTGGGTTGTATATAACAGAATATTCAACTGAAAAAGTTTTAAATCTCTTTTCTCACGTAACAAACAAGAAGCAGCTCAGTATAGTTGGTTCTATGATTTGTTATTTTATAACAACAGACCAAGTCGGTCAAGTTCTAGGCGAAGTCTCTATACTTCTCTTAGCTTTCCTCTATGGTTGCAAGGTGACTGCTGGTGAACAGGACAACATCCAAAGACAGGAAGGAAATAAAGGAGCCGTTTCTCCTTGTGCGTCCCTTATCACAGAGGAAAATCCTCCCCAGAGGCTCCCCTCCCAATAGTTCCTTCATTGGATCACACACCTGCCAAGGAGGGTGGGAAAGTGAGTATTGGCATATCCAGCCTTAATAGGGGTTGGTGTGGTCTGCTGACAAGGAAAGAGGGTGAAAAGCTGTTGGGAGGATAAACAAGAACACCTGCTAGGGCCCTTCTTGTGGTAGTCTGTTGCTGTTATCACAAACCATCCCAAACTTAGAGGCATAAAAGGATTTATGTTTATAGGCATTTGGACAGGGCATAATAAGGATAATAAGGATAGGGTGTTTTTACTCCACATTATTTGGGACCTCAGCTAGGAAGACTCAAATGTCCGGGAGCTGGAATCATCTGGAGGCTTCTTCACCACCCTGGGCTCAGATGCATAGAAGGCAGGGCTTAGCTGAGACGTTGGGCAGAGCTCCTCACATGCTGTTCCATGTGGCAGCTCCCTGCATGCTGGGTTCTCAGCGAGTGTCCTGGGAGGGATAATTCAGAGAGGGGTTTGCTGGAGTGGGAGTATTCCAAGACAAAAAAGGGCAGCTGCATGGCCTTCTGGAACCGAGCCTTGGAAATCACATAGTATCACTTGTGCCATATTCTACCCATCAGAGCAGTCAGAAGCCCCTTCAGATTCATCTGTGTCATAATAGTTTACTAGACAATTTGCAACCGCACTCAGCCATTTCATAGTTGGCTCACCTGTAATAGCCAATTTTTGGTAACAAATGCAGTATCAGATGAGAAGCTTTGGGTTGTATATAACAGAATATTCAACTGAAAAAGTTTTAATCGCTTTTTAATGGGAGGAATGTCAATGAATTTGCAGCCTTTTAAGAAAACTGCAGCAGTCCTCATGTAAACCAGAGGACACACATACATGTATTCCCACAAATTCTCCTTACAGTGTTGCAGTTAAAAGGAATTTTCAAAGTTTACCCTCAACCATGCTGTCACATTCTTCCTTTTCTCAAGCTGAAATTCTTTTCTCAACTTAAAAAATTTTTTTTCCTTCCATCCCATAAATGATACAAAATACTGTCTAGAAACTCCTAATGGATAGATGTTGGGGCCCGTTCTATTAAGGAACAACTTCTGGATCCGCATGGAAAGGAAGTAAAAACACTGGAATCCCCCAAATTCTGAAGGGGAGATTTGGCATTAAAAAAAAGATTCAATACTGTTACAGAAAGAATATGAATGACAATTTAAAGCATCTGCCCAGTAGTTCCTGGTAAAAGCACACAAATGTTTGGATCCTTCTTATATTGAATTAAAACATTAATATTTTTGGAGTACCTACTAAGTTATATACACTGAGGAGGATAAAAAGATAAAGAAGAGTAAGTCTCCCTCTTACAAGTCTTTAGAAGTCTAGTCAGAAGGAACCAGATTCTCCTTCCACTGTCTTAAATGCTGGCATTTGAAACAGAAACAAAGAGCTCCTGGCAAGTGGAACGGGGAATTCCCAATAAAAGAAGGGGCTTGTGTTCAGGTCCTTATAAATGGGTAGGTGTCAATTAGGGCAAAATAGAGTTAGGGAAAAGACAAAGACATACACTACTAAGAGAAGAGAGGTGGAAAAAGTATGGCCTGGAGCTCCTGAAAACTCCCTGCACGTGAGTTTGTAAAAGGTTGAAGTAAACGCTGCGTGTCCCCATCATCAACACCTTATGCCGGTCTTGTGCAGAATTCGGGGTAGCGGGCTTGGGCTCGTCGTTTCACGAGTTTCCCAGTAGAGGACGCCATAAACACGCGAGTCCTGAGTTTGACTTGGCAAAGGAGGCGGTGCGTCCTCGGCCCGGAGGCGGGGCCGGGGTGCTCACGTGACCCTCGCTCATGGCGGCAGCGGTAGCAGCGGCGCTGGCGGCGCTCGGCGGCCGGAGCCGGATCTTGTAGCCCGGGTGTGGACCCGCGTCAGTCCGTCCCTCCTTCGGCCCCCTCTCTTGTCTTCCGGAGTGTGGCTGGCGGAGCCGGGATGGCGGAGCGAGGCCTGGAGCCCGCGCCGGCCGCGGTGGCGGCGCTGCCGCCCGACGTGCGGGCGCAGCTGGCGGAGCTGGAGCTGGAGCTCTCCGAGGGTAGGAGCCGGGCGGGGGAGCGAGCGCCGGGGCGCCGCTGCGGTTCGCGGCGAGAGGGAGACCAGGTCCCTGCCGCGCGCCCTGGTGGCCGTGCGGGCGAGAGGGGAGGAGGGTGCCGGAAATCTGGCCCGGGCTCTGAAGGGTCGTCTTCCCTCCTCTCCCTCCCGGTGAAGTGGCTTTCCCGTGTGGGTTCATTGTGTTCTCTGGGAGGGGTCACGCAGGGGCTTGGGGGAGAGAGAGGGCCTCCCCAGGCCCGGGCTGCTTCTGCGCTCCCTGCCCCCCAAAACGCGAGACAAAGCTGCGCTCTCCGCTTCTGCCCGGGCGTCTGGGCACGGTGGGGGTGGGGGTCAGGCTGCGGGCAGGGTGGCTGACAGCTTTTTCCTGTCCTCTACCCTTTTCGAGGGGAGGGCCCCACTCCTGTCTCTGTCCCGCTTACCCCTTCAAAAAAGGAGAAAGACACATAGGAAATCGGCAGCATTTCTTCTTCCTTCTTTAACAATGAGAGATGCCTCCCCGGTGACAGGAGTAAGATAGAAACTGGGTGGGCCCTTGAGGGTCTTCAAGAGATTATAAGCAGTGGCATTAACCCAGAGAGAGACACACAGTGCTGCTTTGAGACCACCTTTGTCAGAAGGGTTTTTCTCCTGGTGCGTGTATTCCTGCTGAATTTTCCGCATCTGATCACCTTTTGGAGTCTTTGAAGGAGGGAGGAGAGGTTACATGCAAATCCTGGCCGGTACCCTCCTTTTTTTTGGACAATGGATTGGTACAAGGAGGGCTGGATTTATTTTGAAAATTAAAAGAATGGAATAAATCAAGCCCCTGTTCTTAGAAAAGTCCCTTGGATAACAATGAGAGAAACAGTGCTGTGTCGTGGGCATGTGATCAGGCTCCTTGTGCAGTTGTGATCAGTTCTCCACAAAGTTCCTGTTTTTATCACAAGCTGCCTCAGAGACAAAAGCAGTATTTTGTCCAAGCTTGATGTCAGGGCTGTGGTGGTGGCCCCAGAGTCGCATATTCTTAGTGAGTTCCTTGCCAAAGGCCCTCTTCCCTAGCATTTTTCAAGTGGATTCAAAATTGTTCATTGGAAAAGAAGAATGTGACAAGTTCCCTGGAGAGTTCTGACTTTGTTCACTTATCAAGACATTATCTCCCCCACCCCCATCCTTTACAATGAAAAACCATAAGTAGATTTGTGTTACAAATCCAGTTGGGCATGGAAGGAAGTAATTATTAATAATGCTGTTAGGTTTTCCCAATGTATAGGGAAGTACTCTTTTCATTTGCGCTTAATTACAGACATTATTTTTCAATTAATCAGTTGGGAAGTTATTCTTTGGCCAGTCCCCAAAATCAGTGGTAGTGGATGATTTTGTTTCTGTGAAGTGTTTAGGGCATTGCCATCCTGTTCTGCCTAGCAACACACTTCAGTTTTCTCCTAAAGCATTGTCTTTCAATCTGTAATGACTTACATTCAGATCGACTTTTGAAACAGTTATTTTACAGTAACGAAGCAGCTATCTTTGATTAGCCAGAAAGAGAGAGGTTTGGCTGGCTGTTTGCGTCAGAAAGAGATTAAAAATAGGAGTTGATTGCTTTTACACCGAGAGGGAAATCCTGGAAGCTCCTTATTCTTGGTATTTCTGCTTCCAGCTGATTATTGTTTAATTCTCTGGGTGTTTCTAGAGATGATTCTGAGGAACTATTTCTAGGACTCACACTGATTAGCTCACCTCCCCTCCAGAAAAGTGTGTGAAACTCATATACTCTGAATGCCAAGTCTTCAACATTTCTAAGGACAAGTGCATGGTTTGCTTTCCAGTGCAGAATTGTTTTGGTTGGCACATGACTTAGTCCGAATTGGTTTCTTACAGACTTATACTACATTATCCTGTATTTCATCTCTTTTAGCAATGGATAACTGGAAAAACATACAGTTGGAAACCCCTGGGCCTGCAGTGTCAGCATCTCGGCCATCTGTTTTTCTCTCTGTTTTGCTCAGAGTACAGAGGATCGTTGCGGAGAAGTAGATAGATATTTTTAGCAATTCAAGTGAAGTTGAAACAAGCCAACAGCCCCCAAATCTATAGCATGGTGTTATTCATGATATCTGTAGCATATTTGGAACCAGCCTTTGTTTGTTTGTTTTACATTTTCTCTACAGTGACTGCTCTCACCGAAGTACTTTTTTCTTCTAAAAAAAAAAAGAAGGCACTTTGAACTATGTGTTTACCGTGTGTGCTGGCTTTGGTGCACTCATTCCTTGATTTTATTCATTTTTTTTTTCAGGTTTAGGCCGTCCTAGGTCATAATTATAGTGATAGTCTGAGTTGTCTACTGTTAAAGAATTTTCTTTGTGCTCGCCTGTATTTTCAGCTGCAGGCGTTGGTCATACATCAGCTGACTAACCCTGTGCTGAAATGCAGGTCTGTGCCCCCGTAGCCTGTTTGCCGCAGAGTGCGGTGCAGGGCTCCGGCTGGGGCTTCAGGCAGGTCACCGCGGACTTGCTGGTGAAAGCCTCCCGCTTCTGCAGCAAGAGGCAGAGCCTGCAACTCCCTGGAGAATCACTGAAAATTGAAGTTGCCGTAATCACGAGCTTTTCTGTAGATGAATTGAATAGGTAGGAGGTTTCTTACAAGTATTCCGTGGTTGAAAATTTTTCATGATTCACATATATTCTCATATTTATTATATGTTTAACAGTAGGCTCTTTTGTCTGAACTTTTTTCGTGTTTTAGTGAAGTGTATGTACATAAAATAAGACTAGTGAGAATTATTTGTTTAAATCTGTCTGACAACATCTTATATTTGTGTAATGATCTTATACATTATGTCATTTGACTTGACTATGACCGTGATTAGGTAGACTAGATATTACCACCTCTCCCATCTTTTCCTCTTTTTTTTTGTTTTTGGTTTGACACAGGGGGAAAGTTAGACTCCCAAGGGTTAAGTGTTTTGTCTAAAGTTGCTCATGTAATAAGTGCCATTATCCTAAGCTGCCATATAATTATGGTATCTGATATCACTGAATGATGTAAATATGTTGACTGTTATCGCACAAGCCATTGACTCTAGATTTTATTCTAAGGAAACGCCACAAAACAGTTGTATGCCACAATTCCAAATAGTCTGGTTGATTCTCTTTCTGAAATCTCTTTCAAATCTATCATTCATGTATTTGATCCAGACATTTATTTGGTGGCTACTGTGCGCTGGGGATACAGAGGTGAGCAGGGCACTCTATTGGCTTTCAAGGAGCTCCGAGTCTGGGAGGGAAACCACTTAAAAATATCAACAAAACGTATGTACATGAGACCACGATGGAGTTCTGTACAGAGGCTGCCTTCTAAGAAAAGAGGAAGCTATCTGCTTTGTTGTTGTGAAAAAGAAGCAACAGAGTACGATAAATATGAGATTGGATTGGGTAGCTAGTAGAGAGGCCTGTGATTTAGCTTGTGCAGTTCAGTCCTAAGGGTGAAGGAAAGAAGGACATAAATTCCATACTTCTGTGGCATGTCGGAAGGAGCACAAGCCTTCAGTGTCTGAGAACAGGCCAACGATGATAACTGGAGAGGTATTTAAGATGAAATAATACTTACAGGAAGGGATCCTCCCTTTTCTTGTTTGAACACTTCTCTGAGCACAAACACAGTCACATCCTCCCTTTCTCCTGTTTCATCACATCTTGGCGGTCCTTAAAGCTTGGTACTGGGTCCACCTTCAAGATGGGGGGATAAGAGAGGGCCAAGTCCTAGGAGTTGAAATAAATCCTCTTTAAGAGTGGTGCAGGGGCGGCCGGATGGCTCAGGTGGTTAGAGCGCAACTCTGAACAACAGGGTTGCCGGTTCGATTCCCACATGGGCCATTGAGCTGCATCCTCCACAACTAGATTGAAGACAAGGAGCTGCTGCTGAGCTTCCGGAGGGGCAGCCGGATGGCTCAGTTGGTTAGAGCGCTAGCTCTCAGCAACAAGGTTGCCGGTTCAGTTCCCACATGGGATGGTGGGCTGCGCCCTCTGCAATTAAAGATTGAAAACAGCGACTGGAGTTGGAGCTGAGCTGCGCCCTCCACGACTAGACTGAAGGACACCGACTTGGAGCTGATGGGCCCTGGAGAAACACACTGTTCCCCAATATTCCCCTATAAAGAAATAAAAAAAAGCTGGGGAAGAGGTAAGAAAAGGATAAGATGCTGAATAGAGAAGCTGACAACTCGAGTTAAACCATCAGAAAACTGGCACATCCCTCCTTCTTCACCTATAATGGGAAGGTGGGCCACTTCCCCTAGCTCTGTAGCATAGTCATGAATTCATAGGCTACACCTTTATTAGAAAATGATATCTAAGCAGTTGTTATAGCTGGTGCTAGCAGCATTAAGGAAAGCAGGTGTGTGGATTTTTAAATAACCCAAACTGGGCATTACCTAAGTGATCTACCCCCTAAAACTTGCATAAGTGTATTTTTTGGTGGGCTATACTTGTCTTATGTTGGAACTCATTTTTAGGAATTGCTGTCAGAGCCTGTGGCACATTCCTTTGAAAATCCTCATGGTGGCAAATTCTAATTCTATGAGGGTGGAGTTTCATTTTATGGTTACTTGCAGACAAGTGGAGAAAAGCTGGTTGATGTTCTTTGGAGTCCAAACTAATTGAGATTGAAAAAACTAGAGTGATTATAAACTGACTTTCATCATGACTGTCAAAAAATTAGAATGATTGTGAACTGGTTTTGAGGGCCGTTCCCGAAGAGAAGTGACAGACAAATTCTCTCTGTTGGAAGAATGCTTCGCCTTAACTGTAAAGGAGAACGTTTATTTGGACACCCTAGTTCTCGTGTGTGTTTTGAAAAACTAATCTTATGGTTTGACAACCCCATAGCGTTGAGCTGGATTTTTGAATAAGAGAAATCATTAGCCCTTCACTCTTAGCCCAGCCCTTGGTGGCTACTTTCTTTGCTGGCCTTTGTAAGGATTAGTGTCTCGGGGTTGGTAGTTCAGATGTTGGCTAAAAAGGGCCTTCCCACTGTATTTGTATTGTAATCACTATCGTTCTCCATGGTCTCCTTTCATGATTAATTCAGGAATGCTTTTCGAAACACTCCTTCCTGCTTGTGTGCAGTTTCTCACAATTCTTTAAGAGTTCATCTGAAGTAGTACCTTTTTAATAAACCTGACCCTGACCACTGTGAGCTCTCGAGCTTCAAACCTCACAGCATTTACAGTTTATATCATTTTTGCCAATCATATATTTTCTAATTTAAATTGTTTTTCATTTCACCTCAATGTAAGCTCCTACAGAGGTCGTTTATGTCTTAAACTTCTTTAAATAACTCCCCAACTGTTTCTGTCTTGTATTGTTTTCGGGAGTGTAATAAATTTCTGCTCACTTCAATTTGACTTGAATTGAAATACAAAGTCTCTGTCTTGGGGATTTGATTTGGCACCATGTGGGGTTGTGCAATCATTTGAGAGGCACACATTTTGGCATCTGATGGGCCTGGGTCCAAGTCCTGGCCTGTCCCTTATTAGCTCTGTGACCTTGGACAGACTGCCTAACCTCCCTGGTTTTTGTGTCTTCAGTTCTTAAAACAAGAATGACAACTTCATTAGAGTTGTGAGGAGTGTTAAAATGAGATCATAGGAGAAAAGCTGAGTGTAGTAGGTGGCATACACGTAATCGTAATTGTTTCTGGTAGTGAATGGATGCATACCGACTTGGCTGTTTTCAATATCGTGTATAACTTAGTAATATGTGGTTATATACGAAGTGATGAATGGAATCAATTTGCGTATATATTTTTTAAAAGCAAGACTTTCCTTCGTCATCAGGTGCTCCTGTCGGCACCCTCTACCCTTAGCTCAACACGTGTTGGGTCACTGCAAGCAGTTGACTAGAGCTGAGAAGAGTAGCTGGTTTGTTTGATACAGACATCTGGCATGTGTACATTTCTGAGCCTGTAGGTTCCGGCAAATGGCTCTGAAATTTAAGCGTGGTTTCTGAGACTCAAGCATATCCAAGTTATGAAAAGGCACTTGTACCTTCCAATACTTCTTTGTTCTTCCTTTTTTAGTCCTCCCTTTGTCCTTAGTGAACAAATCCTTTCGGTTCCTCCTTCAGAAGTTCTCTTGCATCCTCTTTTCCTTTGAGTAGCATTTACCACCAACCATTTACAGTCTTCTAGCTTTAGACTTCAGGGTCTGATTTTTGTCTCCCTTCACCTCTGAGTTGATCTTTTATCTTTTAAAAATACTGCTTTTATCTAAAGCCGTTGCTAAATCCAAGGCTTTGTCATTCATTGTCTTTAAATTCTACATTTTCTAAAGGCAGGGATGTTCTTCTATATCTTTTATCCCTAGAGAGTTTAAGATAGTTTTGTACACAAATAGTCCATCTCTTTTTGGTGATTGAGTATATCATAGAGGTTTAAGTGAGAGGTGTTTTTTTAACCTTTGTGCTTCTAATGAATAAGTTGCTTTCCCCTGTGGATGCTCTTCTGTGAACAAGATCACTCCTGAAAGGCCATTTCTTTGGAATTCCATAGCCTTACAGATGACAGAATCTTTGGATACACGGGTTGGCTTCAGTGGAATCGGAGACGCTCTGAAATCACGTTCAGAATTTTGAGTGTTCGTGCCTTTTTGGGCGACAGAGTCTACAGCTTTCATCGGCTTCTAAAGAGGAGTATGAAGCAAAGTTACGAATCAGGTCTATCACCTTTCATTCTCACTAGCTTGTAAGGAAAGCCAGATTCCCTCAGCTTCCCTCCTCAACACTCACCAACTTATCTCTATCAGTTCCCACCCTTATCCCCTTTCTTTCTTTTCTCAGAGGAGAAATACCCCTCCTCTTCTACAGTGTATCCCTCTGGCTATGTTCTCAGTCCCATCTTCTCCCCTTCTGGGATCTTGGGAGCTTCCTTCATTGATCTATTCAGTCATAGTCTTTTGTCTTTGTTTCTTTTCTCATCTTTAGCCTCTCACTTAACGCTTAGCTCTTGGCTCCTTCCCTTCAGCCTGCAATGAATATGCTGAAGTGTCGCCCATCTTAAAAGCAGCAGCTTCCCACAATCTTGTATTGGAATCTGCTTGCTCTCCTGTGCTTGTACTCTCCCTCTCATCCATCCTAGAAGCTGTGGCCTGCAGTTCCTTTATCTTACTTCTTACCTTTGCTTACTCCTCAGTCCGTTGCTTTTACCTCATGAAGTCTCGGAACCAACTGTCTGCAAGGCCGCCAGTGACTTCTGTCTGGCTGAATGGTGCCCACTGAATACAGCACCCTTCTCTGCAGCACTGGATACCTTGGACCATTATCTTTATAAAACTCTCTCCTTCTTTAGCTTTTATGGCATCACTTCCTTCCATCTCCCTAACTGCTCTCTTGGTTTCCTTTTCTGTCTCTTCCTCCTGATGTGGGTGTTCCTGATATCTGTCATTAGCTTTCCTCTTTCTTCACAGACACTCGCTGAGTCATCTCATCCATGCCCCAGGCTCCAGCTGTCATGGCTGCGAGATGCCTCCCTAGTTGGTATCTCTCCAGCCCTGACTCTCCTCTGCTCCAGACACCCCCTTGGTTGCCCCCAGACAGCTGTAACTTAGCAGTCCAAAACTGTACTCCTCGTTTCAGCCCACTCCACAGATACTCTCTACTTCAGCATGTTCATTCAGTCAGGTCAAAAATGGGGGGTTATCCTACCTTCTAATGGATCACTGACTCCTGGTGATTCTCCTTCTTCCCCGCTGTTCACAGCGCTGTGTTCAGGCTCTTATCTCTTGCTGAGACTATTACAGTCGTCTCCTAACTCGTTGGCCTGCCTTCAGTCTCTTCTTCCATTCCATCCTTCTCTATTCTGTGATGGAATGATCATTCTGAAACAGATCTAACGGTGTCCTTTTCCCTGTTGAAAAGTTTCACTGGCTTTCCTCATCCACAGGATGAAATGCAAGCATCCTTTATGTACCAACCCCTGCCTGCCTTTTTAGCCTCACTTCCTGCTCCTTCCATGTTTTTTTCTCCTTTCTAGCCAGCCTGAGAGACTTGTACTTCCCTGAGTGCGCTGTGCTTTTATCACTTCCAGGGCTCTGCACACGTGTTCTTCCTCTGAAAAATGTCCATTCTGGCATGTTTTCCCCCCGTTTTCTGTCTGGTTAACTTGTATTCCACTCAATTTCCTGTAAGAAGCCTGCCTTTGCTAAGCTCTCTTAAGCAGTTAAGATCTCTGTGTAAATAGCCATCAATTATTGAGTGCTTATTATGTAACAGGCCCTGTGCTTAGCACTTTGCATACCCTGCCTGGCTGGTAAGTAGGTGTTGAATAAATAGCTTCTGTTATCACAGTGATGAGAGGACTGAGCTAGCGAAAAGCACCTGAGCATTGAGGGAAATGCGGTGTGTGCTGCCCTGTGACACGTGACCTGATCTTTCCCTTTTTCCTCACCAATAATAGTAAATTCTGAAATGAATGGCAAAGGGGAAAGAACGCTGGACTTGAGTTGTTTAGAACTGGGGACAAGTCCAGCTTCTGCTGTTTGCTCTGTGACTTTGGGCGAGTCTTTGAAATATGCTTCTAATCCTAACAATTCCTCAAGATAGGTGTGTGATTTCCATTTTCTAGAGACTTGTTAAAGAACGTGAAGCCTGAAAGGACCGTGTGCTGGTTTGAACCCAAGTCGGTTTGGCTCCAAACCCCATGGTGTTTCCACACTGCTATTCGCCTCCATCTTCCTGAGTCATGTTTCAAGTAGTGTTGGCAAAATTCTCTTCAATCTTAACTGTTGGCCCTCACTTTTCTTAAGATATAGCTTCCGTCTTTGGAGTTTTGGAGGTAGAGCTCCCTGGAGGGAAAATAATTGGAATGTTCTATCCTGTCCTCAGAAAAATAGATGGGACTAGGAATGAGGTTGGTTGTTTCTGACCTTGCTTTGCCAGAACCAGTGGGGTTAGCACTCTAAAACATATTGGGAGAGGTTCCTTCATGCCAGCCTACCTTCCGGCAAGATGCGACTTCTCTATTTCTTAAAAGGACAAAAAATACTGGGTAAACTCCTATAAGATTATTTGTAAAGTGAAAGATAATTTTATGTACTTACATTTTTATATGAAATTAAATTTTCTTCCCTGAGCTGAGATGGGGGTGATGAGAAACTGCAGGGGAAACTCGGGACGAAAATATTTTGGAAGCTACACAGGACAGCCCTAAATGGAAATCCACAGGGCAAGTAGCTTCTTTGAAAGGCCTTTGGTGTTCCCTAGACTTGAGCTTCTGGATCACAGACACAGAATTGTGGTTACATTCTGGCTCAGAAGGAGTTTGTAGTGTTGTTGTTGTTGTTTTTCCCTTAGGAAATTTAACGTTTAATTTTAAAATTAGTATAAATATTTCTGTAAATGACATGTACTTACTGGATTTTTCTTGGAGTTATTTCTTCTTTTGTGAAGGAATAGTGCTCTAATATCTCTTTCATTTCAGAGCACTATTGCTTTTAGGGATACATTAAAGCATCAGTAGGGTTTTCTTTCTTTTTAAGGACCATGGAGTATGTTGTCTCAACTTATTCGTAGACTAGAACTTAGGGCAGGTCAAGCACGAAGTCATGATGGTGCTGACCAGTCTTGTCATGGAATCTCCATTATAAAAATGAACCCGGCAGGAATCATTAGGTAGATGCTTCTGATAATTTCTTATTTAGTAAATCTGTGAGTGAGGCAAATCGGCTGTCTTAAACGTTTGGGTTTTTTTTGTTTTTTTGAGGTATGATTGACATCCAACATTAGTTTCAGGTGTACAACATAATGATTCAATATTTATATATATTATGGGGTGATCACCTCAACAAGTCTAGTTAACAGCAGTCTGTCACCATACATAGCTTACACATTTTATTTTCCTGTCTTAAAATTTTAAAGAGTTGTCATTCTTACCTTTGTACATGTCCTTTCTGGTTTGGAGAAACTTTTTTTAAATTGAACACGTAGAAAAATCGTAAGTATGATTTTTTATTCTCATTGCTCTTGGCTTATTCTTTTTCTTCAAGGAGATGAAGGAAAAAACTGGAAGATGAACTTCGCATTTAAAAATTCACCTTCCTTGTTAGTTGGTTCTCTGAGCTCTGCTCTCCGATGTTACTCCTTCTATTATAGCTATTTTTCAAATTACCTTATTAAAGTTATGAAATTTTACTTGCATAAATATCCTTAGCTCCCTTTGTAAGCTGCTTGAGGGCAGCACACAGCATCCTTCGCATAAGTGCTTCTCAACACTTAACTCATCTCATGAATGAATGTCGACTGTCATGAACCTCCCTACCTGTTCGTATTTCCTTACCAGTTTCTGACAGACTCTTCTGTTACAGTCTGACTGGTTTCCTCACTCTCTTTTTCCTAACAGGCTCATTTCCGCTGCTGTGCTTTGCAGTGACTGTTTTTGTTAGGACTGCCTTTTCTCCTATGAAAATGTACCCGCGTTTCACGGTCTATCTGGTATCTCCTTCATCATAAAACCAGCTGACTGAGATAGTCCATACTAATCTCTTCTATTTTTAGGCTTTGTTGTATGCCGTTACCCAGTTTAACACTTAACTGACCATTGTTTATTTGTTTCATTTATGGTTTTTTGTTTTTTTGCCTCCTCAATTAGACTTTAGGTTTCTTGAGTGTAATGACAATGTCTTATATCTTTTGGAACTTTTAAGGTGCTGAATATATCAATAAAGATGTATTGAGCACATTTATTTGCAAGGTCTATTGAGAAGATGAGAGATATATAGAAGGCAGGTACTCTGTTTTCAAGGAGCTTTCAATCTAGTAACTTTTCAACGAATAGCTATCTGGGTTTTAAAGATATTAATTTAGGTAATTGTCTTTTGAGCACTTAGAAGCATTTTTATTTTCTACTTGAGTGATAAGATATCATTTAATCCCATTTGAAGTGATTCTGGGAAGATGGCAGCTGGAACACGTCTTTACCACTCTCTTTTTTGAACTCTGTTCAAATAAAATAACAACTTCAAAGTTTAGAAAATGCCAAGAATTGGAATGGGAACTCATGAAGGTAAAGTTAAAGGACTTGGAGGGTAGATCCAGAAAGCCTAAAATGCAAATAATAAGAATTATTAGGAGAATTAAGTAATAAAAAGCAGTTTTTCCTCAGCTGAAAAAAGATTGCAAATTGAGAAAGACTGCAGATTGAATGAATTCTCTGTGTTCCAGGCAAGATTGATAAGAAAAGGCACAAATCGAATCATATTCTGATAAAATTACTGAATTCAGTGATAAAGAAAAAAACCCAAAAAACATTTATAAGCTCCTAGGTAGAAACAGTAAGTTAAAACAACAGCATAGACTATTTGCAATAGTATAGCTTTGATGATGGTGTAAGAAACAGCCACAGACTATTCAGAGAAAAGGTCTACATTCCTAGAATCGTAGCTTCTAGATGTTATTCACCTTTCAGGGAAAAGAAAGCTCTATGTTTTGTGAGTTTGCACGTGTTCAGAGATTGTATCACCCATGGACTCTAATCTAAGCAATATACCCTAATCAAATAGATAATAAAAATAGAGACCCCGAAATAGGAGGAGAGGAAACAGTGATGGACATTGGACTTTGAAATATATACGTTATATATTATATGTACTATACATGTATTATATATATAATCACATCCATTGAGAGTGACAAGGAATATGGAATATAATGCCAAGTAAGGGTCTTTGAAATAGAAGAGATATTGCAAGAGAAAAACCTACTTGTCTGAATGAAATATTCTCAATGATTTCTGCAAAACTCAAACACTGTGGGACTGAATAGTGTGGGGGTGGGGGGAGCATTCTTTGGTATCACTGGGATGTTGGCCGGGGGAAGTGTGGGAATGAACTGTGTTGGTGAGGAGAAAAATACACTATTTATAATAGTCTTAAAAATGATAAAATACTTAAAGATCACAAGAAAGGCACAGGATCTGTATTAAAAAATTGTAATATCTCAAGGATATAAAAGCAAGATCTGAAAAAATGGAAATACATGCTATGTTCCTGGATGGGAAGACTAAATATCAGAAATCAGTTACAGCTGCAACGGAGACTTCTTTTGGAGGTGGGGATTTAGATGAAATGATCTCAGCATTCATATGGAAGAATCAATGTTTTAGAATAGCCAGGTATACTTTAGAAACAGAGTAGTGAGGTGATGCTTGCTTTACCATGTATTAAAACAAATCCTAAAATTGCTTAAAGCAGTATGTTATTAGCATTTTCCACATAAGGATGAACAAACAGAATAAAGTGCCTAAATCCTTGTACATGTAGGAAAAATAATTATGAAAACGTGAAAATTTCATTGGCTTATATCAGCTGTTTATCCAATTGTCTCAAATTAGAAAAGATCTTAAGATAAGTTGACTAGTACACCATAGGACATCAGAAATACTGAAATTTTTGATATTTTATTTATCTCGCCAAGAGGAGCACATTGGAACCAGAAAGAAAAGTTCCTTCCTTTTGCAGCGTCTTTCCAGTGCCCTGTATGGACAAGGCTTCACATCATGGCACATGGCAAAGGAGAAATATTTAAAGGGCCCTACATTGCTCAGAGGAGGGCTGAGAAGCAGTAAATTGGAAGTCCAACTGCCGTACAATATCCTAGTCCTTCCAGTGGACAGCATAGCGAGTTGGTATTTATACGCGATGTGAAGTGATCACCACAATACGTCTAGTTATCATCTATCCCCTTGCAGACTTATCACAGTATTGTTTACTGTATTCTCTGTGCTGTACATTACATTCCTGTGACTTATTTATTTTATAACTGCAAGTTTGTACCTCTTAATCCCTTTCACCTATTTCACCTGTCCACCCAATTTTTCCCCCCTTTGGTAACGACCACTTTGTTTCCTACATTTTTGAGTCTGTTTCTGTTTTGTTTTGTTTTTTAGATTCCACATATATGTGAAATCATAAGGTATTTGTCTCTCTCTGCCTGACTTACTTCACTTAGCATAATACCTTCTAGGTCTATCCATGTTGTCACAAGTGGCAAGATTTCATTTTTTATGACTAAGTAATATTCCTGTGTGTGTGTGTGTGTGTGTGTGTGTGTGTGTGTGTAGAATTTTTGGTAATTCTATTTTTAATGTTTTGAGGAACCTTCATACTGTTGTCCATAGTGGCTGCACCAATTTACATTCCCATCAACAGAGCAGGAACATTCCCTTTTCTCTGCGTCCTTGTCAACTCTTGTCCTTTATTGTCTTTTTGATATTAGCCATTCTGACAGGTGTGAGGTGTGAAATCTTTTTGTCGTGTTGATTGGCATTTCCCTGCTGATTAGTAATGTTGAGCATCTTTTCATGTACCCGCTGGCCATCTGTCTGTCTTCTTTGGAGAAAAAAAGGGTCCATCTTAATTTTCACAGAGCAGGCTATGAAGGGTAGATTTGGATCTGAGAAGCAATAAATCGATAACTAATACATCCTTGATTCCTCTTTCCTTCAGTCCAACTCTCCATATCTCGTCCCTCAGTAAGTTTTTGGTGCTACCTAGAGAAATACGCTAAATCTGCTTCTGTGCATGAGTAATAACTGCTCACTGCCTCGTTACCTCAGCTCTAGCCCCAAACCTAGTGTTCCTCTTTTCTTCTTTCTGACTGATTTTCCACATGGCAGCTACAGTCAGCTTTTCTAAACTACAGTTAGATCATGTTGCTCCCCTGGCTTATGACCCTTCAGTGGATTCTCTTTGTTTTTGAAATGAAATTCAAGCTCCATTCCCTGGTTCTCTCCAGTCCTGTCTCCTCATCTGGTCCCCGTCCCCACTGCTCAGCCGCCCTGCCTGACTCTCCTTTCTCTCCTTCCTCTTTTCCTCCCTTTCGCCGTCCTTCTTTCCTTTCCTCCCTGCTTCCCTCACTCCCTTCCCTTTTATTTGTTTAGCTGCTATTTATTGAGAGCCTACTATGTGCCATATAGATACAGGCAATACAGCAGTGGTTCAAGTAACAAATATCCCTGCCCTTAAGCGACTGATATTCTGTAGGAATAGATAGAAATTAAAAAGTGATATATATTGATTGATTATTAGATGGTAAAAATTTCAGTGGAGAAAAATTGCAACGAGGAATAGACAATACTGGGGCTGGGTCAGTGGATACAATGTAAAATAGGGTATTCGGGGACACCCTCATCATAAGACGACACTTAAACACAGACCTTAGGGTGTGAGGCGTTTCCTCTTCCTTGGTGGGCTCGCCATGTTGTTCCTGCCTCCATGCCTGTTCCTCGCGTTTCTTCTGCCTGGAACGCTCGGCTGCAAGGTCTGTGCTGGCCGAGAGCTTGGCCTCCTTTCCTGGAGTTTTTGTTTAAATGAGCAACTCCCCCTTTTCTCCATCTCATCTCTCTTTTTACTTTCTTTTCTTTCTGTTTTACATTTCCTACTTATTGCCACCATTTGAAATGATCTTGTTCATGTGTTTATTTGTTTATTATCAGATTTTACCCCAATAAAATGTTAATTCCGTGAGAGCAGAGATCTCGCTGTCTTGTTTCCTGCTGGATGCCCCGGACCGGCATAGAGGACTCTCAGGAGACACTTGTTCAGTGAACAGATGGATTTTGCAGGGAGAAGATTCCAAGGGGATTCCTTAGAGGGGGGCAGCTTTACAGAGGAAAGATGTATGGGCTCTGTCCCCAAGGCCTCTGCCAGGAAGGAAAAGGGACTCAGGGGCTCAGGATGTTTGCTGGCATTTAGTTAGTTTCTAAAATATGTTAGTTTTTCCTTTGTGTCCCTTACCCATTTATCTGTGCCCTCTAATTTTCCATGTGACTTTTATAGCTGGATGATGTGTGACAACTCTCTATTTCATCAGCCTATCTGGCTACTTTGCTCATTCAATTCTGTTGATATTTATTACACAAATGCTTACAGAAGACAGCGCCTCAGGCCGGGAACAGTGCTTGTGTGGGAGCCGGAGCCACGCCGGCCGCCGAGCGCCTCCGCTCCCTGCGTGGCGGACGCGTACCTCTTGTGTTGTGTTGTACTCTGGCCTCTCGTTGATTCCCTCTTTCCTCTACCTTAACCGGATGTATTACCCACAGGATCCGAGGCACAAGCCAAGTGGGTGGGTTTTTCTGTAGACCAGATATTGTAGGTAACCTTCATTTTGGTTTCACTGGTTGTTCCTGGTTGGGAAGAACCTATTTCCCAGGCCTGTTTTTCCAACATTTCTTTTGGCCACATTACATTTTTTGGAAAATGTTGGAAAAACCAGGGAAACAAAATACTTAGCCATATGGTAAATACTGGGTTTGTTGAACTAAGTCAGACCTTTGATTTATCCTAGCATTTGCCAACACCGGGGCTGCCTACATTTCTGAGGACATTTACAGGCCACCCATAATATGCCTGACTGTATACATACAACCTGTTGGTTTTCTCTCCGGTGCCTGTTTGCGGACCTATGTCCAAGATATTGTTCAGACACTAAATTTATTGTTATTTTGCACATAGGATAAATACAGTAAAATGTCAAATATTTCGTTATTCTATCATGAACTTCAAGTTTATTTTTGTTGCTGAGCAATAGAACTCGTGAAACATCGTAATTATGATTACTCTATCTAGATTAAAAGGAACTTGATTAAAATGATTATCATGTTGAAGACATGACTAGATGAGTATTAAATGTTAATTAACAAAAGATCACCATTATCAGAAGTCAATTGAAATTCAGAATCCTGAATTTCATTTGATTATCTTCTAACTTTTCCTTACAGTTGTAGAAAAATTTTTCGTTAGAGGTGGGTATTCTTTCCTGCCTTTTTTTTTTTAAATCAGTTTTAGTTGTTTTAGTTTCCTTACCTGTAAAATGTGGATAATAATAATATTTACCTTACATGATTGATGTGAGAAGTAAATCAGTTAATACATATAGTGATTAGTGCCTGGTGCGTGGTAAGCACTGTAAGTCTTTATTATGCTACTGTGCTGCTTTGTTATTTTATATTTTCCAAACTTCCATCCATGCTGTTATAATTAGTGAAGAGTAACAGAACTGGGTATATGAACCTAAATTTGTTTTCCAGCGTCATCTGAAATGGGATGATTCTTAAAGCCTCAGGAATAGGTGAGTTCCCCCAGGAAAGAGGGCTTAGAGTGAATAGAGAGGAGTACACAGTCAGACCCCTGAGAAGGCTAACGTCGGCAGTGGAAATGAAAGTCTGCGAAGAAGACTAAGAAGAAGTGGCTGGAGGGTTAGCAAGAAAGCTAGAGAAGGAAAATCAGGAGAGTGGCAGGGTCAGAAAGGCAAAAGAGGGAAAGATCAAATGTTGCTGCAAGTACAAGAATGGTAAGGATTAAGGTGGATTCATTGGATTTAGCCACAGGTGGTTTATGAATTTAGTGAGAGTGGTTTTAACGCAACGCTAGGAATCGGAAGCCAGATCATGATGGGTTAAGGAATGAATGGGAGGAAGTATAAGGATTTCAGAAACAAAACAAAACAACTTGCAGTAAGTTTGATGAGGTTAGGAGGACTGGACACGACTCTAGTTTGTTGTAGTTATTTGCAGAGATAAGAAATTATACCCAATATCTTTATTGCATTACGTCATAAAACATGCATGTACAAATACTGAGGGTGCTTGGGCGGAGGGCTTTAATGCCCCCGACAGGACTACGTCCTGTGGAGTATTCTGGGCGGAGTCCCTGAAGTAGAATCACTCAGGCTCAGATTTAACAGTTGAATAGGAGTTGGGGGGCAGACAGACAAAGGAGGGGTGTACTTTAGGTTTGGAGAAAGGCATGGATCTGTGACTCACTGTAGCATGTTTGAGGGATTATAATGATTTAGTCATCACTAGAGCATGAAGTGTAAGCTTAGTAGGCCCAATAAGCCTGGGCAGGTGGGCAGGGCCGAGAGCATGGCAGGCGTGGGCCTTAGAATCTTAAATTTTGTCCTGTAGGTCCTTGCTTCCCAGCAGGTTTTGTACGGATGTGCTAGGGGTGCTCAAAGCTCTAGGATGATCATGGTACGTACATCTTGGAGTATGCATTTCATTGAATTTTAGGGAAATGACTGCTGTATTAAAAGATGAATATATTATAATGCAGGATTAGAACCTAGGATAAAATATCATCTTACATTTTAAAATGAAAAAATAATACATTTTGCCCTAGTGGCTGGCTCCTGCAAGCTGTGCTTCTCCTAGCTCCTCCATTTCCCAGAGCTTTTTTCAGGTGAGCGTTTAAAAAGAATCCACACAAGTCATGGGGAATCCTGGAGGAATTGTAAGCTGGAGTGGATGACATCTGTATTTGGTGGAGATCACCCTAGAGGGGGAGGATTTCAGGCTCCTGTGTCACATAACCAGGGGGTACCATACCCATAGGCTACAAAGTGAAGTAGCCCTACATTGATAAGAGGAGGGCAAGATAGGAGGAGGAGACTTGGAAGGAGGCTACTGAAATGAGCTCGGGGGCTCTTGAGTAGTTTTAGGGAAGAGGGAATGAAAAGAGGTATTTAAGGAGGCAGAATTGGTGAGACCAGTGTGGAGAAGGAGGAGGGCATATCATGTGATAGAAGAACCTAGATTGACTTCCAGATTTCTGGCTTAGCATCTTGAGAGGAATTCATACCATTTCCTGCTACAGGGAGTAGAGGAAGAAGAACAGTTTTGGCTATGGGAGGAGAGTTTCAGTGTTAGAGAATCTGAGGGGTCTTTGTGCCACGCGAGTGGAGACCCATGGCAGACAGTTGGCTCTGTGTGTATGCAGCTCTTTAGAAAGGCCTGTCCTGAAGCTACACATTCAGTATTCCTGAGTGGGCATCACTGACAGTGGAAGCCATGGGCATGACTGAGGTTGTCTGAGGGGAGCACGTGGAGTGTGAAGAGGCTAAACACAGAGCTCCAGAAGCACCGCCCCTTAAGGGGGACGCGGAAGAAAAGGAACCTGAGGAAAAGTGGGCAGAGGTATGTGTGGCCAAAGAAGGAGAAAAGCAAAGCAGCAGAGAGTTTCAAGAAGTGCTTGTTGCTGCAGAGTTTAACTAAGGGTGGACTGAGAAATGCCATTGAGGAGGCCCTTGGTGGAGACCTTTGCCTGGGCTGTTTTAGAGGTGTTGGGGGTGGGGTGAGAACCCAAGGTGGAAGAGGAGGTAGAGGTGGAGGCTGGCTGTGGACAGGGAAGGGGAGAAAGGACAGTAGCTAGGGCATTTATCTTTTCTTCCTCTCTTTCTCCACTAGAAAGTAAGTTGCATGAAGGCAGGAACTTCGTTTTATTCACCACTCCATCTTCAGGGTAGAAAAGAGCTCCTGGCACGTAGTACGTGCTCAAAAAGTATTTGATGGCTGAATTAATGAATTATGTTAAGAAAGGAGAGACTTGAGCATGTTCATTTGTGGGGTGGAAGGCTGAGGGGCCTTGGAGAGCAGGGGTTGAAGGTCTAGAATAGAAAGGACCTGATGGAACATGGTCTCTGTGAATCAGGAAGGTTTGAGATTTCCAGCACCCCTGAGTGATCATCCAGGATACCAGGAGGAACTCCTTTTCTGCTGAAACAGAAGGAAAGGAGGAGAGGATGGGAGCAGAGACAGTTATTTATAGGCAGAAGAGGAAGTCGAGCGAGTTCTCTCCTGATGGTCTTAGGAGTATTCTCTGAGTTAAAAATAAATTAAGGGTGAGTATCATGTATATGTCCTTGAAAAATGCTTTGTGAAGACATACAGAAGAGCCACCCCCATTTCAGCAGCTGTGCTCCCGTGGAAAGTTGTAGACATCACTGTCGGCACACACAGCCGGGGGCAGTGACATAAAGGGTAGATGAGGATAGGGTGCACCCGAGAGGATGAGTAAGCAGGTGAGACAAGAGGTCTCTAGTGTCAGGTGTAAACGTAGGGAGTGTCTGTGAGCTGAGAGAAGGGAAGAAGCACCCGTGTGAACGCCGTTGCATTCTGCCCTGGACACAGCAGAAGATGGTGCTTGGGCTCTTAGGGAAGCAGGAGGAGAAAAGCCTGTACAGAGGCTCGCTTTTTCCTCTTGGAGAGAAAATGAACAGAAACTGCAGCCTTGAGTGAAGTCGAGTTCCTCTTTGTTAGAAACAACTCTGGTTCTAACCAGTCTGGTTTTCCAGTGACTTATTTCTGATTCATTTGACAGGAAACTGCTTTCCCAACTTTTGACAACCTGTTATCTAAAATGATTTGTCTGTTTAGAAGCAGAGGTAGTAGTGAGAAAGAGGATGTGACTGTGTCACAGTGAGTCATCAAGAAGATGTAGCCATGTTTGTTTACATTGTCAGGTTTTACTTAGAATTAAATAATATTAAAGTGTCTTTTTTTTTTCATTAGCAGTTATTTAATAATAAGTTCTCACTTGCTCAGAATTCTCTATTTTCAGTCTAGTCCAAGACTACAGATTTCTCAGGCACTTTCTGAAAGGGAAAATAGAGTAGTAAGGATGGATTTTATATAGTCTTCTAGAAGACGTTAGTTGGCATTAAAAAACCCAACCAAGCTGATATTTTTTTCTTTTGCTCTTAACCTTATCATCCATTATTGCAAATCGAGCTCTGACAGTTAAGGCAGAGTTGGACTTGAGTTCCTGGCTGCTTTTGATTTTGCATTTCTCACACGTTAAAACATGTTACCTGTAAGTGATCAGAAGGTCCCTTCAGAAAGGGCTCAGATTCTAAGGGTAAAGGGGGTTTTGCTTAGAGCACATTGTGAATTCTAATCACTCACTTACCTGCTCTATCAGGGCAGGCAAGTTCATAATGTAAAAAGCACCTGTCGTTTTTGGGAGATGGAGAGAAGTAACTTTTTTTTTCTCTTCTGACAGAAGGTGAAATCAGAAGTTGGCTAATCAGAACTTGGTATCGTTACAATTGGCTCACTACTTAGAATTCATTGTTTGTAAGCCATCCCACTTCTGCTAGGGGAAAACCCTGTGCATTTCTATCTCACTCCCCAAAATACTAAGTTTTTTTCAGCCATTAGTTGAATAGTTAGAACTCCACTTAGGCCTTTATTTGGGGGAAGAAAAATTACTTCATCAGCATTTTGGGGAGAACCTAGGGAACAAGAGAGTCTTTTGGTCAATTGGTCATCAATAAGCTGAGGACATATTTCTCATTTTTATGGAGAACTGGGTTATAGCCAGATCCTTATTTTCCTGGAATTCATATTACATACGTGTGCGTGTGTCTAAGAGACCATGTGCAAGACTTTTGAAAGAGACCTGATGTCTGGACCCTCTGCAGATTCTCATTTCTCTTGGCTTTCATGTGAATCAATTGGGAAAGCATCCTGAGATGAGAGAGGCACGTCAGAGGCAGTAAGTGAGGTGACATGGAAAAGATCACTGGGTTCAGGTTCCATTTCTGCTTTTTACAAGCTTTGTGATCCCAGGCAAGTTATTTAACCTTTTCTAGCCTCTGGGAAATGAGTGGCTAGATGACAGAATCTCGTTCTTTCCAGCTCTTAATTCCCAAGATGACCTGTGAGTATGTTTAATGAGAATATCTGAAAAGGAAATCCTATTGGAAATTCATTGGGACAGTTACTATTGAAAGAAACTCCATGTAGAGTGAGAATCATCATCAATGCCTAAATTATAGTCAGTCAGTGAAAACCAATATATATGAATTTTCTTAAAGCAAGGTATACACTGTATTATTCAGGATGTGTACTGTGTTTTTTTTGGCCTAGTGAGAGTGTGGCAACAGGACTTGAGTCCTGACTTTACCATTTACAGCTTGTTGAATTCCCTCCTGTGCGTCTCTCCCCTTTGTTCCTTCCTTCCCCCAATCTCAGCATTCTGTGCATTTACCTTTGTACGGCTTATCAGATTACTTTATAATTGCTTACATTTCTCTTCATCCTTCTCAGAGACTAGAAACCATGCTTATTCATCTTTACTTTCTGTGTTGTAAACATTGAGGAGAAGAAAGATGGTGAGATGTGAGAGAATAGTAGCAGGGTCAAAGATGGCCCAGATTTTGAGCCTTGGTAACCAGGGGAATGATGGTGATACATATAGAAGTACCTGTGGTGCTGGGTAGGGGAGTGAATGATGAATATCATTTTGGGCGTGATGGAATCTGTGCATTGGCAGGACTTTCTGGTAGACTGTTCACTAGGCAGTGGGACAATAGTGAACTACATCCTGGAGCTGTGGAAGGTGATATACTGGACATCATCTTCATGAACTTCACAGGGTGAAGGAGAAAAGGAAAGTAGAGAATGAAGCTAATGACGAATGCCTAGATTTAGGAAGCTAGAGGAGAAAGAAGAGTGCAGGAGTGATCCCAGAAGCAGGAGGTGGGCTGGGCAGTGTAGTGTGCTGCTTTCATGGAGATAAAAACAACACATTAAAGCGTGGAGCGATGAGGAGAATAGATGAGGGAACACAGATGATTGCATTAGTCAATTCCAGTCCCGGGGTTTGAATCAGACTGTATTAAAAAGTGACGAGCACTTAGAAACAATGAGTGTAGGCTTCTCATTTTCAAGTTGGGAAAAAGGAAGTGAAAGAACAAAGGCAGATTCAAAGGAGTACTTACTTATTTTACTTCATTATGATTTTTTAATAATAGTGGATACTGAAATACCCTTAAAGCCTGGAAGGCCTTATATAGGCCTGGGAGAAAAGATTGAGTTGGCTAAGGAGGTTTGGACACAGATTACAGCCCTGGAGAGTGTCTGAGGTGAGTGAGCAGCATGGAGAGTTGTGAAGGTGAGTGTGAGCAGCATGGAGAGCGTGTGAGGGTGAGTGTGACGAGCATGGAGAGCGTGTGAGGGTGAGTGTGAGCAGCATGGAGAGCGTGTGAGGGTGAGTGTGACGAGCATGGAGAGCGTGTGTGAGTGTGAGCAGCATGGAGAGCGTGTGAGGGTGAGTGTGACGAGCATGGAGAGCGTGTGAGGGTGAGCGTGACCAGCATGGAGAGCGCGTGAGGGTGAGTGTGACCAGCATGGAGAGCGCGCGAGGGTGAGTGTGACGAGCATGGAGAGCGCGTGAGGGTGAGTGTGACCAGCATGGAGAGCGCGTGAGGGTGAGTGTGACCAGCATGGAGAGCGCGTGAGGGTGAGTGTGATGAGCATGGAGAGCGTGTGAGGGTGAGTGTGACGAGCATGGAGAGCGTGTGAGGGTGAGTGTGACCAGCATGGAGAGCGTGTGAGGGTGAGTGTGAGCACCATGGCATGACTGCGGCCCCACTGGAGTAGAGGGAGCGGCATCTCTCTGTCTGAGATAAGAGGAAGGGTTTGGTTGAAAAAAATTGATTTGCAGAGAAGAGATTGGTGTGTGATTAAAGGGAAAAGATTCTTCAGAAAGAGGACAGCATGGGGTTTTGAGAAATGTGAAAAGAATTAGAGCAGCAGCTGTAGGGGAGCTTGAGAGGGATTCATGAAACAGTGAACATGATGCCAGTGTGAGGCCAGAGCCAGTTTGGAGTGGACACAGTTACGTGATGTTTTTGTAGAACTATGAGATCACCGTGTCATACAGGTCATAGTGGGAATGTGGGTGGCCCCGAGGATGCCAACAGGACCTGGGGTCCAGAGAAGATCAGAAGACAGGTCATAAAGATGGGAATATGTCTGAGGAGGGGGTGGGCTGCAGGACCACAGAGCCCTTGGCCATCCGACTTCAAACTGTCCCACATTCCTGATCACTGAGCGTTCCTGTATCACTGTTTTCGTGTATACGTGTGTGAAGCAGAGAAAAAGATGGTCTTACTTAAGGGTTATTGAGGTGGGAATAAAGTATGAGAATACTTGTAAGAATACTGTGTGTTTTTTCCTATTAATTAAAAATGGAAAGTGGCATGAGAACATGTTTGAAAAACTAAGTCAACTTTAGAAGGTGTCTTGATTCTCTGCTATGAAATTTACCCATTTCTAGTAGTTTTTTGCTTCTGAGATTTTGTAGTCATATTGTTCTTATATTATCAAAGTAAATAATGTTTATACTATTGTTTTGTGTAACAAGAAATCGTCTTCATGCTATGTGTACAAATTAAACCTAAATGTTTGTATTCCACAAATACCACTTTTGCAATATCATTATTAAATAAATAGTACTTACTTTAGAACCTAGGAGTGCTATTGGACATTTAGAGAAGGAAATGTAATGCTGTATCACCGAAGCCCGTCCTCAAAGAGAATGAAGAGAATGGCACAAACAACAAGATCTTACTCAATCCTCTTTGAATTTCTTTTTAGCTTTCTAGGCTTCTTCGAGGTCTTACTCAGCTGCCGTTGTGTCTCATACTTTAAGTTGTCATTTTTCTTGTCTTTTAAAAATTTGGAGTAGCTATTTTTAACCACTTTATAGGGTGCATGAGTATTAAACTTTTAAGTCCTTGCCTTTTAAAAGTATCTTTATAGCTCATTTGATTGTCATTTCTTTGAATGTAACCTATTTTTATACAGTCATGTACTGCTTAACGGATACCTTCTGAGAAATGCATCCTTAGGCAATTTTGTCACTGTGAGAATGTCATAGAGTGCACGTACACAAACCTAGATGTTACAGCCCACTACACACCTAGGCTGTATGGTACAGCCTGTTGCTCCTGAGCTACAAGCCTGTACAGCGTGTTACTGGACAAAACAACACGAGATTAAATCAAACACAAGAGAAATGATGCAATCAAGAGAATGCAAGACGTATGAGACTGCTGCTGGTGTAACACGGCATACTGTTTTACAGCAAACTTTCATAAGGAGAACATACATTTTATAATAAAAATATAGTATAGTCAATGCGTAAGCCAGTCTCATAGTTGTTGGTTATCAAGTATTATGTACTCTACATAATAGTATGAGCTATACTTTTATACAACTATCAGTGTGGTAGGTTTGTTGCCACCAGCACGCCACAAACACGTGAGTAATGCGCGGTGCTACGACATTACGAAGTCTGCAAAGTCACTAGACGAAAGGAATGTTTCAGCTCCATTATACTCTTCTGGGACCACCGAAATGTCATTATGCCATGCATGCCCATATTCTGGAACTTTTTAGGATTTGCTTTTTGTCCTTGGAGTTCTGAAATTTTATAGGATGTGTCTAGATGTGTGTCTTCTTTTTCATACTGTTTGGCACTTTGTAGACTCTCAATTTGTCTTTATTGGCTGTCTTTCTGCAGCTTAGAGGGATTTTTGTTTTATTATTTCTTCCATGTGTCATATTTTTAACCTCTTTTGTGTTTGCTCTCTCTCTCTCTTTTTGAAATTTATCCTAATAGCGGTTTATTATTGATTTTATGGACATGATAGCTTTTTGAATCTCTTAGCATGCTAACTAGAATTTTTAAAGCGTTCTCTTCTAATTGAAATATTTCATACAGCAGGTCCTTGAATACCATTGTTTCACTCAACATTATTTCATTATAATGTTGATGGGAAAATCATTTTCTGGCTGGGTCCACTATGCGGAGTTTGCACGTTCTCCCTGCCTCCACGTGGGCTTTCTCCCAGGACTCCTGGTTTCCTCCTACATCCCAGAGTTGTGCATGGTTAGGTGAATCTGCTTGTCTGAATTGTCCTGGTCTGAGTGAGCGTGGGTGTGCGTGATGCACCTGCGATGGAAGGGCGTCCTGTCCAGGGTGAGTTCTCAGGTAATTTCCATCCACCCGCAATCCTGAACTGAAATAAGTGGGTTAGAAGATCATTATCTTGTTTTTATTAATGTTTCTTAAATGTACATATATAGCTCACATTTATTTCAGTATTTACTGTTAGAAATGTTTTGGGTCTTTATTTAGAAGTTTGGCAATGTTTTTGTGACTAGAAGATGCTGTAGGAACTTAACTCTTTTTTTTTAATTTTTTTTTTTTATTGGGGAACAGTGTGTTTCTCCAGGGCCCAGCAGCTCCAAGTTGTTCTCCTTCAGTCTAGTTGTAGAGGGCGCACTCAGCTCCAAGTCCAGGTGCCCGTTTTCAATCTTTAATTGCAGGGGCACAACCCACCATCCCATGTGGGAATTAAACCTGCACCCTAGTTGTTGAGAGCTCGCACTCTAACCAACTGAGCCATCTGGCCACCCTTCTGGAAGCTCAGCGGCAGCTCGTTGTCTTCAATCTAGTTGTGGAGGGCGCAGCTCACTGGCCCATGTGGGAATCGAACCAGCAACCGTGTTGTTCAGAGCTTGTGCTGTAACCAACTGAGCCATCCGACTGCTCCAGGAACTTAACTCTTGTTTATATCAATTAGCCTATGGTAAAATTGGTTTTATTACACATCATTTTGCTTGAAGTCACAGTTTCCAAGAACTTATTGATGACATTAAGTGAGGACTTACTCTGTTTCCTTTGGTGCAAGTTCTTCCAGTGGTCCATCTTGGCCTATTTATTTCTGTTCTGTTTGGTTTCCTCAGGTGTCATGTAATTTGTGGTTGTTCATGGTTAAGGTGAGTGACTCTGTGGATTAATACAGTTAGTTGGTGTGGTTTTCTTCTGGAGTTGAATTGTGTTTACTAGGTATTTAAATTTTTATCATGGAATATCACATACAAAGGAATATATGCAGTTGACCCTTGAACAACATGGATTTGAACTGCATGGGTCCACTTATACATAGATTTTTTTCAATAAATACCTGTATTGTTCTTGATCCACATTTGAAAGCCTACGAATGCGGAGGGCTGGCTGTATTCATTGATCTACACTATTTTATATGGGGGACTTAAGCAGCCTCGGATTTTGGTATCTGCAGAGGTCCTGGAACCAGTCCCCTGAGGATACTGAGGGACAGTTTAAGTTTTGGGGGAGTTAAAAGTTGTACATGTATTTTTTGACTATAGGAGTTGGTGCCTCTAACCCTCGTGTCGTTCAAGGGTCAACTATATTATGTGTATGTACAGTTTAAGAAAGTGTAATAGGGGACGGACGGTTAGCTCAGTTGGTTAGAGCGCAGTGTACTTAAGAACAAGGTTGCCGGTTCTTCGATCCCCACGTGGGCAACTGTGAGCTGCGCCCTCCACAACTAGATTGAAACACTACTTGACATGGAACTGATGGGTTCTGGAAAAACACATTTAAATAAAAAAAGTTAAAAGAAAAAAAAGAAAGAATAAAAAAGTGTAATAAACTGTCCAGGATTTATTTAAAACCTTAAAGTACCTCTGAAGGCCTTATGGGCTGATTACTCTCAATTTGCCCTCAAATATAACCATGATCCAGAATTTTGTTGCTCCCTAATTTTGCTTTATAGTTTGTGTTTATCACTAACAAAATATTTAGTTTTGTAAGTTTCTGAACTTTACAAGTGATACGTGCTATATTATTTGTTGACCTTAAACAAATAGCCAGGTATTTTTCCACAAATGGGTTTATTCAGGGACAACAAACAATTGCAATTTGGGACATGTGGTTGGTCTAATGGTGAACCAGGAGCAAGTCCAGAGAAACAACAAAGGAGAGAAACGCCCTTTTATAGACTTGGGAGGAGCTGTTGTAAACGAAGAGTCCATTGGAGGAAACTGAAAGTTCAAAGTATAGTGACTTTTCATTGGCTGGGCTGTTACTGGGCAAAGGGGAATCTTTTCTTTCTTTTGCTGAGGTAGTAATGCAGTATCACCTCCTGTCAGTGATGTAAGGTGCATCTCTTCCTGTTGGGGTCAGTACTATGCATTGAGTGACATGTGTGGGTGGGATTCTCTCTTCTAGCTTTCCAGCCCCATTTTAAATGGGGGTTCTGTTCATTAATTTTCACATATTCTTTTGTGACTTGCTTCTTTTTGCTGAACATAGTTTGAGATTCATTTTTGCTGATACAAGTTATTGTAGTTTGTTTGTTTTCCTGTGCTAGCATTCTATTGCATGAATTCACCTCCGTTTATTCGTTCATTCACCAGTTGGCAGATACTATAGTGGTTCCCAGTTTTTTGCTGTTGTAAACACCACTGCTATGAACATTCTTATATATGTCTTTTATTTTTAAATACACACACACACACACACACACACACACACACACCTTTAGTCGTGGATTTTTGAACGAGTATTTAAAAGTCTAGAATGAAATAAAACAAAATCTCTAGGTAGGAAATTGTGAGAGTGATTAAAAATTCTTTTACAAACTTCTTTGTATTTTCCATAGTTCCTTAAATATCCTTGGTTTTAGATTCTGGAATTAAAAATAAATAACATACACACTTTTTCCTTTGGGGAATATGGAAAATGGTAAGGGTTAAATAAGAGAAATTTGCATTAATAAATATGGAAAAAAATCAGTGCAGCTGTCATGTGTTAACTACAGTTTTTGCAAGCTTAATGATTTTGTAGAGCCATTGGTAATGCCATTTATATCAAATTATGTCTATTTGTAAGTACTTCTAGGCTTAATGTTTCTGTCAAGTTTGTAACTTTTTAAACTTATGTATTTGCCTTTTCATCTACTATCAGTCATCAAGTTTCTTTTGTCAGCATTATGTAGAATAAGGAGACTCATCAAAAACTTTTACTATCTAAGGAAAAAGGACACTTTTTTTAAGGAAAAATATTTTTAAAGTATTTAAAATGTTTAAGAGATTTATTATAGGTTAATTGGCTTTTGGACTGTAAAGTTTTGGGGTTTAGTTTTGTTTTTAGTGTTGTGCTTTTGGTAATGATTTTTGGTACTCTGCCTAAATTATATAGGCTTACTTGGGGTAACAATTTTTCTATACCTCGCTGACTCAGAGCTAAAGGTGATTGAGCAAATAGAGGCAGTCAGAGTAACTGATCACAGAACAGAGCTCAGGGAATTTATACTCAATTTTAATTGATAACAGAGCTGATACATTGGCCTTAGATATAAGGAGAGATCCATTTTAAGTAGCTCTAAACTTTGTGGAACAGTTTTATTTGACCTTCGTTTAAAGATCCGCCACCCCCCATAGACATCTCTCATAGGCCTCTGGAGTTCTCTCTCTAAGGCAGGCATCGTCAAGTGTTTCCTGAAGTATACAAGGTGGTGATACATTTATTTAAATATATTATGGGAGTTGGTTGAAATTTTCTGATGATCACCATGGTAATTAAATTTGGATAATGGAACTTGCTAGAACACGAGGAACAGTAAGCAGTTTTTCTCAATTTGGTTTATGAAAAGAATCTAAACCTCAGGTTTTGGAGGGATCCCAGAGGCCCTCCTCACTTACACCATCTCTTTGCAGCAACATGTACTGTACAGACTTGAGAAAAACTTGGCCATGATGCCAGTCTTAGTTCAGGAAAGTCAAGTTTCAGAGTTAGGGTGGATGCAGAAGGTTTCTTGATAATAGCTCAGACTTATGTACGGCTCAAGAGATTAAAAAGTAAAAATTGGGGTTGATGCAACAACAACCCACTTAACGTCCATGTTAACTCCTAAAATGTGAGCACTTCATTTCCTGTATCATCTCCTTTTCATATTTCACCAAACAAAATACTCAGGATCTTTCTGTGCCCTCCTGTGGGAAAGCCTTTTAGAGACTGTATTGTGGTCCTCGCTGACTTAAAAATAGTTGTGAGTATGTCATAGAGCAAGTTAGTTTTTCCCATACAGGATATAATGCTCTTATTCATTGCTTAGACCATCCCTCTAACAATATTTAGAGTCTGGAGGAAAAAATGGGGAGAAAATGACTCAAAATATTGTATTCAACATTTTTGTTATTTTTAAGATGCGAAAGTAAACCATGTACATGGTTTAACAAGAATCAAAACCCCTAAAAGTGCTTAGAGTGTTAGTAATGGTTGTAGTTCCAGTTTGAAATTTGCATCCCTGCAGTGTGAGAACTGAACTGCTGGACTTACAGTTGGAGGGAAATTTTTTTTAATCCGTGGTCACAAATAACTTCTGTTTGGAGAACAGAGAAAGGCAGACTAACAGAAATACAAATAGAAAATGTTAATGCTCTGTTGTGGGTTACTGTAGCATTTTATATTCCCTTAAATTTTGGCCAAGACTTCTACCAGAATTCTATAAACTTGAGAGGTATGTGTGATTGCAAGTTGTCTCACCTTTCTAGGTTTGGAACGTTCTGGAATCCTAATTCCTTCTACTCTCTAACCTGTAGTGACCTGTGGTGTGGGAAAGTAACACACACACACACACACACACACACACACACACACACAATTAGGGCAAGCTAGAAAATCTTATAAGTAGAAGGTAAAAGGCTGCAGTGGTCTTGGAATTCATAAACATGTTCAAAAACTAAGTTTTTTTCATTTTGTAGAAGTATATTTTGGTAATAGTTTTTCCTTCATTTTCCCTTATGAAAGGAAAAGATTGGATATTCTTAAGTGATCAGTTTTATGCTCGCTTCGGCAGCACATATACTAAGTGATCAGTTTTGTCCAGATCTGTGCTATGTATAGTGTGTTATGTACCTGTCCACATCTGATGTGGAAGGACAGACAGACGGGAGAGGGAGTGACTGACTCAGAGAGATGTAAATGACCTTATTATACTAGAGCTGCAGCCACACCTAGAAACCCTGACAATAACAGGGCCTGTGTTTGATATCCCTCACTTGTTAAATCCTGTCTGGATTTTAGTATGTCATACGTGTGTTGTTCATCAGCAAAGTGGGACAGGTGCTAGAACAATTACAAAGCTTTAATCAGACTTATGATTACACCATTTCTCACTTTGGCCATACAAAGAAATTGAAACATAACCAAAACAAATTTCTAGTTGTTTCTTGTATTGTTGGTTTTCATTCAGTGGTTTCAATGCTTCAGATTCTCCACTGAGATAGATTTCATAGATAATTCATTAAGGTTAAGATAATCTAAATGTCTGTGGCAAATTGTTAGTGTTTTTAAAATACCTTTTCCCCTCATTATAAAAATATATGCTTAATGGAAAAAAAAAAAAGAAACTAAAGAAGAAAATGAATATTTCCTTAAGCTTGACATCCAAATATAAACAGTAATACTATTTAAGAAAATTTTCTTTCAGTCACTTTTATATTTAGATATCTTTTTTCAAAAATTGAGGTAATACAGTAAATTCAGTTATATCAACTTAAAAAAAGCTAGTCAGCACATTTCCTATTTCATTCTTTAAAAACATGCTAACTAATGTTCCATTGGTTTGGATATACCACGTTTGAATATTCATCTACTGTTGGAATTATAGATAGCTTTCAGTTTTTCTACAGTGAACTCTTAAAGTAAACTTTTAAATTGAAGTGTAACTTAACATGCAAAAAAAGAGTCCATACAATAAAAATGTAGCTTAGTGAATCTGTAGTGAATTTTTGCAAAGTGAACACACCCATGAAACTACACCCAGGTGAATAAAGAGAACATGAATGACCAGCATCCAGAGGTGGTGCCCCTGCCCAGTTACCACTGCTCCAAAGTAAACCACTACTCTAACTTCTGTCATCATTGAGTGGTTTTTTCTGTTTTTGAATTACACATAAACGGAGGCCTGTATGTTCTTGTTTGTGTCTGTCTGGCTTCTGGGCAACAGTCTATCTGGGAATTCCACCTATGTTGTTACTTATAGCAATAGCTAATTCTTTTTTATTCTGTACAGTGTTTAATTATATGACTATGTCACAATTTATTATTCATTCTGCTATTCATGGACATTTGGTTTGTTTTTTTGCTCTTACGAATGTTCTTATATATGTCTTTTGGTGCTCATATGTTGGATACATACCTAGTAGTGGAATTGCTTGGTCATAGGTACTGGTATGTTCAGTTTTTTGGTTTTTTAAAATTAGTTTCAGGTGTATAAAACAAAGTAATAGACATTTCACCCCTCACAAAGTGATAACCCCCCCCAATCTGTTGCCCCTCTGACATCGTATATATCTATTACTATTCCATTGACTCTATTCCCTATGCTGTACTGCATATCCCACGACTATATATATATTAAATGATAGCTGACATACAATATTATTCAGCTCCAGCTTCAGGTGTACACTGCAATGGTCAGGCACCTACACCATCCCTGAAGTGGCCTCCCTAATAAGACATGTGCCCATCTGACACCCTACAAAATCTTTACAACATTATTGATTATATTCCCCAAACTGTCTTTCATATCCCCGTGGCAGTATTGTAGCTACCAATTTATGCTGTCTAATCCCTTCTCCTTCTCCCTCATCCCCACCCCCTACCTTCTAGCAACCACCAGTTTTTCCTCTATATCTGAGACTATTTCTGTTTACTTTGCTCATTTATTCAGTTCTTTAGATTCCACATATAAGTGAGATCATATGGTATTTCTCTGTCTGACTTATTTCACTTAGCATAATGTTCTCTAGGTCCGTCCATATTGTTGCAAATTTTAAGATTTCATTCTTCTTTATAGACGAGTAATATTCCATTGTATAAATGTACCACAGTTTCTTATTCCAGTCGTCTACCGATGGGCATTTCGGTTGTTTCCATGTCTCGGCTATTGTGTATAGTGCTGCAATAAACATAGGGGTGCATAAATTTTTTCAAATTAGCATCTTGGATTTCTCTGAATAGATACCTAAGAGTGGAATTGCTGGTCATAAGGTAGTTCCATTTTCAGTTTTTTGAGATACCGCCATACTAATTTCCATAGTGGCTGCACCAACCTGCAATCCCACCAGCAGTGCATGAGGGTTCCCTTTTCTCCACATCCGCACCAGCACTTGTTGTTTGTTGATTTATTGATGATAGCCATTTTGACTGGGGTGAGGTGGTATCTCATTGTGGTTTTTATTTGCCTTTCTCTGATGATTAGTGAGGTTGAGCATTTTTTCATATGTCTGTTGGCCATCTCTATGTCCTCTTTAGAGCAATGTCTCATATCCTCTGCCCATTTTTTAATTGGGTTGTTTGTTTTTTGGCATTGAGTTGAATGAGTGTTTTATAAATTTTGGATATTAATCCCTTATCAGATGTATCATTGACAAATATGTCCTCCCATTCAGTAGACTGCCTTTTTGTTTTATTGATGGTTGCCTTTGCTGTGAAACAGCTTTTAAGTTTGATATAATCCCATGTTTGTATGTCCAGTTTTAATAGATATCATCAAATAGTTTTCCAAAGAGTTTATACTAGTTTACACTCCCATCAATGATGGAAGTGAGTTCCTTTTGCTCCTGTACTTACCAACACTTTGTATTGTTATTTTCTTACTTTTAACCATTCTAGTAAATATGTAGTAGTAGTGGTATTAATTTGCATTTCCTTGATGTCTAATAATACTGAGCATCTTTTTATATGTTTGTTGGCCTTTTGGGTATCCTCATGTGAAGTACTTGTTCAAGTTTGTTGGCAGTTTTTAAATTGTGCATGTTTTTTTTTTACTGATTTGTACACCTAAGTTCTTTGGTTGTATGCATTGCAAGTATCTTCTCTCTGTGACCTAACCTTTTACTCTCTTAATGGTGTCTCTTGATCACACAGTAAACTTAAAAAAGTTGACAGTGTTATTTTGGAAAAGCTGTACACACATCATACCTAGCTAAAAGGTCACTTCCTTGGAGGACAGTGCATAAGAGGATAATAAAATGTGGTCAGCTTGGCCCAGCACCATGGTCATGGTTTGCCTCCTCCGCAGTACCAACTGTCTTAAAAATAAATATGGGACCTTGGTTGCAAGGGGAACCCGCCCAGCACGTGTATGGATCAGTGAAAAATTTTCTCTAACCCTGGGAGACTACTTAAAGCTCAATACCTGATTATATTGGCTTAGTAGAGTCATGTTTTATACAAAGTATTGTACATACAAGTTAATGCTTAAATTGCCTACAGTGGCTTAGGATCTCGGTATGTTTTAATCTATCCATTTAAAAAGAAAGGATTATATAAATAAGTAAAAGTTGACTTTATTTTTCTCCAGTTAGAATAAAGTAAGACCTGCAAGCCAAAAGTTAAAAATACAGGTACTGAGGACAAAAAGACAGAAAGTATCATTTAGTGGTTAAGAACTCAGGCTCTGCAGTAAGTTGGAATTCTAGCTCTTCTGTTTGGCAATTTAGGTATGTTATTTAGCCTCCTTAAGCTTTAGTTTCCTTATCTTTTAAATGTGTATACTAGTAAACCTACCTTAAATGTGTATACTAGTAAATTCTTTGTAAGGATTAAATGAGATAATTAATGATGTCTGACCCATAGTGAGAGCTTGGGTGAGTGTTTACTATTATTAGGAAGTAAAGGATAAAAATAAGATTAAAAACATTCATTTATTTGTAAGGACAAACTGAATTTACATATGCTTTTGGGAGAACAGAACTTTTAAGGGAACTAGAATAAAAAAGATACTAGTGATCCCAGAGGGTTAAAATTTTATATATTCAAAAACCGGTTTATCCCGCTTTTCTTCCTTTTGGGTTCAAACAAAGTCATATCTGGGTTTAAATTCCCTCTCCTGCTGTCTAAGCTTTTGTCCTCTGTGGGCAGCTCTTCCAATCAACATTTGGCAGTAGACACCAGGAATTCATTTTTTTACAGCCCAGCCACGTATACTTTTTTAAAAAATAAATGATTAAAAAATACGTAGTACTTGCATTGTTTTTTTAAAAAGTTTTTCTTTGCTAAAGTTTTTCTTTTCTGTGATTTATTTGGAGGACAGTGTGGTGATCCTAGAATTAGTTACCTTCTTTGAAGGCAGAGAAGTAACACGTAGAGATTGTCTCCTGGTTAAGAATTCTTTCTGTCCTTTCTGTGATTTGAGGTTCCCAAAAGAAAACAAGTAATGTCTTATAAAACAACAAAGGGAACTAGGGACTAGTTAAGTGTTTCAATATTTCTTCTGCTATAGATTTCTAAATGAACAAAGGAAGGAAGAAGCTTCATGAAAATTGTTTTGTACTGTTACAGACTATCCAGATTAGTGCTTTAAAAAAACACACTTTTTATTATGAACTATCGCAAACATTCACAAAAGAGAAAATAGTATAACAGATCCCTGTGTACCCATCACCCAGTTTTACAATTATCAGCTTATGACCAGACTTAATTTACATCCCTGCCATCTTCAGCCCCACCCCCATACTATTTTAAAGCAAATCCCTACCATATCATTTCACCCATATTTCAGTATGTGTCTCTAAACAATAAAAAAAACTGAAAAATAAAAACTACTCTTAAAAACAAAACCAAAAACCAATAACCTTTATCACCAAAAACAAAAAACAACAAAAAAACCAAACTGAATTTCCTCAAATGTTAGGCATGTTTCTCAGTTGGCTCATTAATTTTGTTCTCTTTTTCAGTTTGTTCGAATTTGGGTTGATCAGTGCTTTTTTTGCTCTTGGGCCTTATTCCTGTTTGCAGTATGCTGTATTTGGGCCTTGTATGTAATGGATGGATATTTTATACACCTAGGATTTTGAGTAGGGGACTAGTGGGGAGTTTAAGAATCTTACATGAGTATACAAGTTTGTAGGCCAGTTTGTGTCTGATTTTTTGAACAGAAGAAAAGTTAGTTCAATCGGGCAGGGGACAGCTGCCATTCTTTAAGTCTCACCCAAGTAGTCACCTGTCCTTGCTGTTGCCACCCTCTTATCTCCCATCCTCCCTACTGTGTCCCCTCTGCCTGCCCTGCTTCCCTGGATAAGTTCACTGGTATCTGAAATATTTTATGCGTTTGTTTTAAACCTTGTTCTGACCCCTAGTCAGGGTCTTTGCCTCACTGTATTGTAATTATCTATTATCTTTGTTTGCTTTTTCTCCTTATCTGAATGCAGTCTCCTTGAGGGCAGGTACTTCTTTGTTTACAGTTAACAATCCCAGTACCTAACACAATTTAGATAGAGTTAGTGTTCAGTAAATGTAGAATTATAAAGTAGGTTTTCTTTATTATTGTTATCATTTATGACAAGATTTCAGATTTATTATAACACTTATTTGTGTTAAAGTAAGTCATGATGACTGAAAAATCTTCTGTTAGGCATTGCCCTTGGCTCTTTACGTGAATTTTCTCTAATCCCTACAATAACTCTACTGGGAAGGTAGAATCCCCATTTTATTTTTGAGGAAACAAGCTCAAGTTTGCGGGGGAGGAGGGTGGGGTGGTGGCGGGGAGAGTGATGTGAAACCGAGCCCATAGCATTTGCCTCCTGAGAATAGTCTTCAGTAAGGGTCGGACCAAGTTAGACGTCAGTTATCCAGAAGGCCGTGTAAAGCAGTTTCACGAAGGAACTGGGGAGATAGGAAGTAGACCAGGAAATAAAGTGGGAGGGTCCAAGCAGGAAAAACTGCTTAGTTAGACATTAGACTGGAAGGACTGGAGCAGATAGGAGGCTGGAGAGGGCAAGATACAGGCAAGGCACGAACTAGTCGGGGTCAGATCTCACAAACGTGGAGTTCTAGCAGCAAGTCCCCGTAGTACAGTTTGATGTTACTTGCGGGGCTAGGGGTGGGTTCTCAAAGTGAAACAGCAGACTGAACAGAGCATGAGAGCTGGGAACCAGGAATGCCTAATTAATATTCTCAGCTGCATTTATGGTTCCTGACACATAGTAGATACTTAATACAGGTTTTTAAGTCAATGATGAATTTATTTCTAATCTTTTAGAGTTGCTGACATGGAAGAGATTCTGAGAACACTGTGATTTTGTAAAAATACATTTTATGTTCAACCAACAATGTTCAAAAAGGGAGAAAACAGCTCAGCTTGAGATTTGGGACAGAAATTTGGGAGAAATACTGAGAGATATGTTCAGAAAAGGAATTTCTTATTTGGACTTTGCGAAGGAAGAAAGAAGGGGTAGGATAGCTGAAGTTAATAGCTTGGTACTTGGTTACTCATATGATTAAATTCAATAAATGCCTTTTGAATACCTACTAATGTGCCAAGACAGTGTGCCATATATTGTGCTATTCTAGTAATACAGAGATAAATTAGATAGCACCCTCTTTGGAAACTTACAGTGTAAACTAGAAGGAGACACAGAAAACAGTCACACTTATCATTGGTGCTATTGTGAGAATATACCAAAGTACGGGAGCACAGAGAAGTTCTATAGTAATTAGTATTAGGTTCAGCTGAGATAGGCAGAAAACCCAACTTCACAGTGGTTTAAATGAGGTAGAAGTTTGCTTCCCTCTTATGTAAATGTTCTGTTAGGTGGATAGGGGCTAGTAGGGTATCGGATGATGTTAGACTCCGTGTTGTTGCTCTGCCATGTGTGGCCTCAACCTCATGGTCTGAGATGGCAGCCTTTTCATTCACTTAGGCAGTAGGATGGGGAAAGGAGTGAAGAAGGGGAGGCAAAGAGCTGTCTCTTAAAGAAGGTCCATGGAAACTTGTGCTTACGTTACACTGGTGAGAGCTTAGTTGTCTGACTCCACACCCACCCCGAGCGTAGCTTACCCATGTGCTTCCCTGACTTAAGAGACGGGGCGGATGAATTTTGCAGATCCACTGTCTCTGCCACGGTACCCAGATTTTACTTTTCCCAGAAGGTTAAATTGAGACCTGAGGATGATCGGGGATTAGCCAGGTGAACAAATAAGGAAGGCAGAGGAGGCCTGGGGATGGATGGAAGAGAGATTGGCAGTTCATGGAACTTCAGGTCTTAGGTTTGACTTCATCTTAAGGTCGGTAGAGGGGACTGGCCTCAGATGCGTCTACAGAATCATTGAGAGCTGGGTCTGTCATTTTCAGGAGTTGTATTTTATTTAGTAGTCAGTGAGAGTCATTGAAAAATGTTAAGCAAATCAGTGACATGATGAAATTTCTATGTTAGAAAGGTAGCTCTTGTTATTTCAAAGAGATTTTAGGCGTGGTAAGCACACTTCAGCTCGAGGATCACTTAGAGAGTTGTTGGAGTGGTCTAGGGAAGAAATGATGAGATGAATTTCGAAGTGATCACAACAAACTATTTTTAGTTCCCCAAGCATGCCAAATGTTTCTTTCTATTTTTTTGTCCCTCAATTTTTAAAAACCAAAGTTACATACCGTAAAATTCACTGTTTTAAAATATACAAATCAGTGGTCTTTAATATATTCACAATGTTGTTCAACCATCACCGCTATCTAATTCCAGAACATTTTCATCACCACATAAAAACCCTTATACATTAGACTCACTCCCCATCCACCCCTCTACCCAGTCTCTGGCGACCAAAATTATTTTCTGTCTATGGATTTGCCTATTCTGGACATTTCATATACATGAGATCATAACAATATGTGGCCTTTTGTGTCTGGCTTCTTTAACTTAATGTTTTCATTGTTCATCCATGTTGTAACATGTATCAGCACTTCATTCTTTTTTGTCTGAATAATGTTCCATTTTATGGAAATACGTTTTTTGTTTATCCATTCATCGGTGGATGAACGTTTGGCTTGTTTCCAATTTTTTGGGCTATTATGAATACTGCTTCTGTGAACATTCACTTACAAATTTTTGTGTGACCATATATTTTCAGTTCTCTTGTATATATATACCCAAGAGTGGAATTGCTGGGTCACATGGGAAACTCTATGTTTAACTTTTTGAGGAACTGGTACTGTTTTCCAAAGTGGAAACAGTTCATGTTACCATTTCACATTCCCACCAGCAATGTATGAGGGTTCTAGATTCCCCACGTCCTTGCCAACACATACCTGTCTTTTTAATAATAGCCATCCTAGTAGGTGTGTAAGTGGGTTATTTGCCTTTTTATTGTTGATTTGTAAGTTTTTTATGTATTGTGGGTACTAAACGCTGTTTAGGTATATGGTTTGTGAATGTTTTCTCCCATTTTGTGGGTTCTTTCTTGATAGAACAAAGTTTTTGAACACAAAAGCTTTTAATTTTGATGAAGTCCAATTTATCTACTTCTTTGGTTGCTTGTGCTTTGGTGTGTTATCCAAGAAACTGTTGCCTAATCCAAGGTCACAAAGATTTACATCTGTTTTCTCCTAAGAATTTCATAGTTTTAGCTCTTACCTTTAGGTCTTTAATCCATTTTGAGTTAATTTTTGTGTACGGTGTGTGGTAGGGATACACACTTGTTCTTTTGCAGACGGATAGCCATTTGTCCCAGCACTTGTTTGTGAAAGACTCTTTTTTCTGCCATCAAATTGTCTTGGCAGCCTTGTCAACAATTAGTTTTGAAATAGGAAAGTGTGAATCCTCCAATTTTTGTTCTTCTTTTTCAAGATTGTTTTGGCAGCCAATCTGTTTCTTGCTTTCTAACTTTTTATTCTCTTTGTCTAGAAGACTTATTCTCCTCTTGTATTCCTGGAGAATTTTACATATCCTGCAAGATTCAAATCAGCACAACTTCTCTGTGAAGCATTTTGTTTTTGCCTTTGATAAACTGATTGCCTCTCCTTCAAGCCACCACTTTCTGTCTCTCTCTTTCCCCAAATGCAGGAACGGGCAGACCAGGGACAGAGTCCACATGCAGTCAATTATCCTTTTCTTTAATGACCCAGGAGCTAAGAATGGTTTTTCAAATTAAAACAATTTTACATTTAAATGGGTATGGGGGTACTTATTTAATAGCCTCAATTTTTTCTTTTGGCCAGTAAAACCTAAAATATTTACTATCTGGCCCTTTAATAAGAAAAAAATTTGCCAATCCTGCACTTACCATACAAAGTATATGTAATATTTTACATGTCTCTCAATTAGGATTACCTTTTTAAGGGGAAGCACTGAATCTTGTTTATTTTTCTGTTGGCATTGTGTAGGAAAATACCTGGTATGGAAAGGATTCAGTAAACGTTTTTTGAATGAATGAATAGCATGACACAAAGTGGTATTTTTTAAATTTTAATTTAATTAATTTTATAATATCTTTTGCATTTTTTGCCTTATCTAACTAGTTATATTTTCTTTGTAATTATGAATTACCTAGATTTCAGAATGTCTTTATACCTTAAACAAGACTTACAGGCTATTCTTATGTAACATTTCATTTGTTTGTTTAAGGAGGGCGCAGCTCACAGTGGCCCATGCGGGGATCTAACCGGCAGCCTTGTTGTTAAGAGCACTGCACTCTAACCAACTGAGCTAACCGGCCACCCCCAACATCTTTTAACAGAGAAAAATTAGAGTACAGGTAAAGCAAGATAGATTTATGGAGAAACTATAGCAAGTTAGAAACAAAAGCAGAATTCCTCCTCTTGGCTTTACGGTTCCTTCTGTGGAAAAGAGGAGGACAACTGAATATAGCTGGCTGTCAGGCCTGTCGGCTTTGTGCCCACTCTGCGCAGATCCCGTTATCTTATCCTATCCTGGGCCAACTATATGTGCTTCCTTCCTCAGATAAGATGACAGCAGTTCATTGTATATGCACACTGTGCAAACAGTGTGGTAAAAGTTGGTCCTGCCTTCTGGAAATATCATTGACTCCTATTAAATGAGAGGCTTCACGGCGTACTGCAGGCACACTTTTTCCTTCCTGTCGTTAGAGTACCTGTTTCAGAGAATTCTGAGGCCACGCCCGAGGTCACTGAATGATAATGATAATGGCTGCTTTTGTTGGAGGAAAGTGACATGTATGCCCCCTGCGGCACCTGACTGATTTAAATATTTCCAACACTTATTTTTAGGCAAGTTGTTTTGTTCCTCACAAGAGGAGTCTCGGTTTCCTTATTTGGGAAATGGGCCCAGTACTACCTCTTTGATGTATGTACTTGTTGGGATTAAGTAGGGTAATGCATGTAAAGTACCTACCCAGTGCCTTGCAAATAATAGGAGCCTAGCAAGTGTTGGCTCTCAAATAATGATACTTGTAAGCCAAGGATAATTGTGTCTTGGCCCCATGTCTCACTTTTCAGGGTAGTGGGAAAAGAAACATAAATGAGATGTCTCTTTTGAATTTACAAACGGCTTTATGTATGGATAATTTAGAAATGCATTACTTACAAAACAATTTAAAAATATTACCACTCTCCATTTGGCTTTATTTTCTACTTTATGGAAGCTTCTTACTCAAAGGTTAACAATTCACTGTGGCTTATTTTCACTCACTTCCTTTCCTCCTTGACGTTCACAGTCACCAACTTTGTTGGAGCCCTTTTATCCCTTAGCTTTAGTGAAAACACCACTTTCTAAGCAATCAATTTCACTCCTTTTTTTGGAGGGATGTTCTTTTTATAGAAGTGACAAGCTTGTATATTTACCTTTAACGATTGATTATCGATTCTATTGGTAAAGTTTGGCTTCAAAGGATGGAAGGTTTCTGGGAAGTAATAATTTCCCTGAGTAATTGAGTGATGACCATACAACACTCGACAAGAATAATTTAAAAATACTTAATGGAAATATTAATTGGTACCATCTTTTTTAGAAGATAATTTGGTAGTAACTCAGAGCAGGGTTAATTTTGTATAACTTGGGACCGAACAATTGCACGTCTGTCAATATCTCTCACAAAAATATCATGAATAGTAAAAATATATGTAGTGAGATGTTAATTGCAACATTATTTGTAAGAGCAAAAGTGGGAAACAACCTAAATGCTCATCAATGGAAAAATAGTGAATTTATGACTCATATTTACTATTCATTTGTTTAAAAAAATGATCTAGAGCTATATATGTACTGAGCTAAAAAAGTCTATGATATATTAAGTGAAAATAATCAGGCTGTGACACAGTATGTATAGCACGATTTCATTTTTGTTTAAAAACAGTATATATGTGTTTAATTTTTTTTTATAAGCGTAGGAAAAAACACATTAATCTTAATGCTGATTTTTCTCTGGGATTGAGTTTAGAGAGGCAGAAGAAGGAACTTTCACTTCTTATTAGACGTACTTCCAAAAAAGGTGATAATTATTGGTGACTTATATTTTTTATATGTACTTTTCTGTGATTTTTCAAATAAAACAATCTTAAGAAAAAAAAATTAATGGAGAGCAGTAAGGGGCAGATACATATCCAAATAGCTACTTTAAATTAACTTTTAATTTAACAAGGGTGTTCTTTAAAATTGTAGATTTTTATATGCATACTCATGTATATACTTACGTATATTTATATATACTTTCACACACACACACATATAGAGTGACTACAGTTGGCCATTCAATTAAGCTACAAGATGCATTGTATTGATGTGCATTTTAAAGTGCAAGATACAAGGACGTGTTTTTTTCACACATCACAGTGTACAATAATAGTTTTCAAGTTCTTAAATTCTTCCAGAATTTGTTCTGGAAATGTACACACAGTTCTCTAGTGTTGCAGTAATACGAGTTCAAGTTTCTTTAATGCAGGTTACAGCTTGTTCACGTCTCTGAGTTAAAGTTTAAATTTTATGGTAATTAACGAACTACATGACCTTTGAAACAGCAAAGAAAGTATTCCAGAGCAGTGAAACTCAGGACAACTGCTCCGGGTTTGGACTGTAAATTGGAATTCCCTTCCTCTGACCAAGTCAGGGATGAGAGTGGTGGCTCTTTAAAAAGCTGTGTGATTTGTGAATTTTATGGTAAAGAGGACACTGGTAGCCTGTTTAAATTCATTTTAAAAAATTTTTTTTTAAAAATTCATTTTATAATGATCTCATTTACATGTAGAAATATGTAGCTTATGTCTATGTGCTCTTCATTTCATTTCACTCTGAATAATTTTAAAGAATTGAATTTTAAGATGTGTTCTTTTTTAGATATAGAAATTTAAACTCCTTATGTAATGAAGGAAAAGCCCTATTCCAAATTTAATAATCGAGGTACCTAGTTGTGTCAGATTTGGAAATTTTCTTAAACTTCCCTTTAGTGTGATTGGCAAGCTTAGATTTTCTAGGCACTCTTCAGTTTGCGGGTTCTCTAGGCTTCTGTTTTCCTCCTTCTCCTCCCCCTCTGCGGAATAGCAACTATTGGCTCTGTGTTAGTTCTTTGCCTAGTGAAGGAAAATGAGATTCCTAGAAACTGCGGGCTTTGTTTTTAGACCTGATTAGGTTTCTATGTAGTGGATAACATTAAGTTTTCAAAATTTCCATGAGATCTCTTGGGTTTTCAATTTAGGGTTAATAACAGCTTACTCAGGGGACCAGCTTGCTTTTTGAGACTAAGTTTTCTGCAGATTTGGACAGTTTCTTCATTGATTTTTTTCCCCCATTCATGTTTTTCATGAGACCATGACATTCACAAGTGAACTGAGAAATTGAAGTACTCAGAATCTAACTACTATGAATGTTTAATGAGAGACACCCAGTCTGAAAGAACGATTAGACTCTTAAGATATTAATTCATAACCATTAGTATTAATATATTAATAGCTCTATAAAAGTTTCCCATATTCCAGGGTTCCTGCGAGGAATGGTCTGCATAACCTAATAGGCTTTTCCATCTCTCATGATTCATTTTACCTTATTGAAAACTTACCTTAACCACCTTACCCCAGTCAAAATGGCTATCATCAATAAATCAACAAACAACAAGTGCTGGCGTGGATGTGGAGAAAAGGAAACGCTTGTGCACTGTTGGTGGGATTGCAGACTGGTGCAGCCACTATGGAAAACAGTATGGAGGTATCTCAAAAATCTGAAAATGGAACTACCTTATGATCCAGCAATTCCACTCCTAGGTATCTATCCGGAGAAATCCAAAACTCTAATTCAAAAATCTTTATGCACCCCTATGTTTATTGCAGCACTATACACAATAGCCAAGACATGGAAACAATCAAAATGCCCATCAGTAGATGACTGGATTGAGAAACTGTGGTACATTTATACAATGGAGTACTACGCAGCCATAAAGAAGAAAGAAATCTTACCATTTGCAACAACATGGATGGACCTAGAGAACATTATGTTAAGTGAAATAAGTCAGACAGAGAAAGACAAATACCATATGATCTCACTTATATGTGGAATCTAAAGAAAAGAATAAGTGAATGAACTAATCAGAAACAGTTTTGGAGACATAGAGGAAAAACTGAGGGTTGCTAGATGGGAGGGGGGGTGGGGATAAAGGGGAAGGTGAGGGGATTACAAAACAGTCAATAACCACAAGGTGGCCACGGGGTTTTGAAAATTAATTTGGGGAATGTAATCAATAATGTTGTAAAGATTTTGTAGGTTATCCGCTAGACACTTGTCCCATTTGGGAGACCACCTCAGGGATGATGTAGATGCCTGATCACTGCACTGTACACCTGAAGCTGAACAATAATGAATGCCAATTATAATTATGTGTGTGTGTGTGTGTATGTATGTATATACTTACAAGAAGCGGAGTACAGCATGAGGAATAGAGACAGTGGAAATGTAATGGCTCTGTGTGATGTCAGAGGGATAGTGGATGGGGCGAGGAGGGTTCACACAGTGTAAGGGATATAAATGATAAACGTCTAAGTATTACTTTGTCTTGTGCACCTGAAACTAATAAAAAAAAAAAAAGAAAACTTATCTTAAACAGAAGGAAATGTGTAGGCCTGGGTGCACCAGATTCTAAAGAGTACTGCTTCAGTGGGAAGGGAGTGATTTGTCAATTAGTGCTTGTGACTGTCAAGCTGCAGGCAGCACGCTGGCTGACGTGTCTGCAGTTAGTAAACACTACTGTCGGGGCGACAAGTGCTGCTTACACCCGTCTCAAAGCAAGTGACAAATGGTGATTTTTCTAGGGATTCCATTTGACTACAAATTGAAGGCTTAGCAGTAGTGTTGTCAAAACAAAGTATTTTGACGACTAGACTTCTTTGTTTTGAAGTCTATGGTCAAAAGCAAATTACGTAATGTATATATTCATAATAGCTTCTATTTATTGAGTTCCTGCTTTGTGCCAGGCATTGTGCTAAGCGCCTTACATATATTATTTCTGCAAAAACCCTGCATGGTAGCTATTGTTATTTTTATTTACACATGAGGATTAAGCATTGGACTCTTTACTAAACTTTTTTTAAATAACAGTGTTACTGAGATATAATTCATATGCCATAAAATTCACACTTTTAAAGTAAGTGTACAATTTAGTGGTATTTACTGTATTTACAGAGTTGTGCAGTCATCACTGCTGTCTGATTTTAGAATATTTTCATCAGTGCATAAAGAAACCCAAACCCAATGAACAATCCCTGTTCATTTCCCTCTCCCCCTGCCCTAGCAACCACTAAATAACTTTCTGCCTCTTGTGGACTTGCTTATTCTGGATTTTTCATATTAATGAAATCATACAATAATATGTGGTCTTTTGTGACTCCTTTCACTTATCCCTTTTCTTTTTAAAGTATCAATCGTACTTTACATCAGTCAGGGTAATTGATTCCAAAGAATGAAGCAATAATAATGTGGGAGTAATTCTTTTATTATTGTTGAGTAATGTGATATTTTGAGTATGTAGATTTCCCAGATGACTGATACTATCAAGTGCATTTTAAGAGCAAAAACTATTTAAATTTGAGTCATGGGTGATGGAAGTCAACCTAAGCTGTGTGACATATTTCTCTAATTTCTTAAGCGTAGCATAATTAAACCCTTTACTGATAACTTGGGGTTCATTATTTTGAGTATTTATGGCCCTGTCCTGTATAACTGTGGTGTCCTAGGGCATTTGAGGTGTGTAAGACTGCTCACCTCTCTACTGAAGCTTCTGCTTCCTGCGCTTTAATAGTTTGATACTTCTGTTGGAGATCAGTTCATTTACTTCAGATTTGAATTTGAAATTTTTTCTTAATTTTTCCCACTTTGAACAGTGCAGGCTCATAGTAGAAGAAATTAAAAATCATAGGTAAGCAAAAACAAGGTGAAAAATGACCCATGTATTCTACCACAGAGATAACTATTGTTAATATTTGGTGTGTATCCCTGAAGTCATGAGTATGTCTTCTTCACAGGTTGTCAGTTCTTAGGGCAGGGCTGCAGTCGCACTCATCTTTGTACCTCCCAGAGAACCTAGGACAGTGCCTTGTAAGCAGCCATAAATGTTTACATTGAATTGATTCACATGCCCCAGACGGCCTGTGTTATACATTAGGCCTCTCTTCCCACTCATTTGCCTCTTACCACGTGTGTGCTTGCATCTCACCTAAGCTTTTTCTTTTTAATATATTTTTTATTGTGATTAAAAAAAACAGCATAAAATTTACCATCTTAACCATTTTTAAGTGTACAGTTCAGTAGTATTAAGTATATTCACACTTTGTGAAACAGTTCTCCAGAAGTTTTGCATCCTGCAAAACTGAAACTCCGTCCATCAAACAGCTCCTCTTTTCTCTTTCCTCCTGGTTATCAGTCCCTGGTAACCACCGTTCTACTTTCTGTCTCTGTGAATTTGACTACTATAGATATCTCATGTAAGTGGAATCGTATAGTATTTGTCTTTTTGTGACTGGCTTATTTCATTTAACATCATGTCCTCAAGGTTCTTCCATGTTGTAACATGTGATAGAATTTCCTTTTTTTTAAAATCTGAATAATATTCCATTTTATGTATTATCACATCTTCTTTGTCCTTTCGTGTCTTGATAGACACAGGTTGCTTCTACCTCTTGGCTATTCTGAATCATATTACTATGAGCGTGCGTGTGCCAATATTTTTTTCAGACTCTGCTTTTAATTATTTTGGGTATATAATCAGAAATGAGATTGCTGTACCACATGGTAGCTGTATTTTTAATTTTTTGAGGAATGGCCATACTGTTTTCTGTAGCAGTTGCACCATTTTACGTTCTCATGAACAGTGCACAAGGGTTTGAATTTCTCCATGTCCTCGCCAGCACGTGTTATTTTCTGGTTTTTTTGATAGTAGTAATTCTGATGGGTGTGAGGTGATGTCTCATGTTTTTTATTTATATATTCCAGACTATTAGTGATGTTGAGCATCTTTTTATACGCTTATATTCATAGGCTATATCATCTTTAGAGAAATGTCTATTCAAGTCCTTTGACCATTTTTTGATCAGGTTATTCATTTTGTTGTTGCTGAGTTATAGGAGTTCTTTTTATATTCTAGATATTGACTGCTTATCAGATATATGATTTGTAAATATTTTTTAATTTCAGCTTTATTGAAGTATAATTGACATATGAACTTGTAAGCTATTTCAAGTATACACGTCCATCGTAGTGATTTGATATATGTATACGTTGTGAAAGGTTTCCCCATCTAGTTAATTAACACGTCTGTCTGTCTGTCTGTCTATCTATCTATCTATTTATTTTTGGTGAGAACATTGAACTTCCACTCTCTTAGCTAATTTCAATTATACAATACAGTGTTATCAACTATAGTTATCATGTTTTACATTAGATCTTCAGACCTTATTCATCTTATAGCTGAAAGTTTGTATCCTTTTACCAACCTCTTCTTATTTCCCTTACTCCCCCAACCCCTGGCAGCTACTTTTTAACTTTTTCTATGAGTTTGACTTTTTTATTTTTTAGATTCCACATATAAGTGATACACAGTGTTTGTTTTTCTTTGTCTGGCTTATTTTACTGATCATAATGCCCTCATGGTCCAATCATGTTGCAAATGAAGATTTGTAAATATTTTCTCCCATTCCTTAGGTTGCCATTTTACTCTGTTGATTGTGTCCTTTGTGCAAAAAAAATTAAGCTTGATGTAGTCCCTATTTTTGCTTTTGTTTCCTGTGCTTTTGGTGTCGTGTCTAAGAAATCATTGTCCATTCTAGTGTCATAAAGCTTTTTTCCTATGTTTTTTCTAAGAGTTTTATGGTTTCAGGTCTTACATTTAGGTTTTAATCCATTTTGAGTTAATTTTTGCATATGGTGTGAGATAAGCGTCCAACTCCATTTTTTTGCAGGTAGATACCCAGTTTTCCAGGCATCGTTTGTTGAAGAGGCTGTACTTTCTTGGTTGAGTGGTCTTGGCACCCTTTCACCTAAGCTAGTTTTTAAACTGTCATTTTATGTATGTGATTGTTTCATTCAATCTCTCTCCTGCTGTATTGAAGTACATACCGTGTTTCCCCCAAAATAAGACCTAACCGGACCATCAGCTCTAATGCGTCTTTTGTAGCAAAAATTAATATAAGATCCAGTATTATACCATATCACATCATATTATATTATATTAAAGACCCAGTCTTATTTTACTGTAAGTAAAATATGATACGATATAAGTAAAATAAGACCGGGTCTTTAATATGACATGATATAATAAGACCGGGTCTTATATTAATTTTTGCTCCAAAAGACGCATTAGAGCTGATGGTCCGGCTAGGTCTTATTTTGGGGGAAACACGGTACCATGAGGGCAGGGATTGTGTCTATTTTACTGACAGTTGTATCCCAACACCTAGCACAGGGCACTCCGGTGCTCAGTATTCATTTATTGAGTAAGTGTGTTAAGCAATCCTGAATGTAACAAGAGACAAGCTTGTATGTTGCAGGTATTTTGAGAAACATTGCCAGGGTGTTGTAAGGTAGGAAGGAATTATATGTCTAGTGGCACGATCAGTTTCTTCTAAATAGGAACGTTATTCTGACAGACAATATAAAGTCTTTTTAAAAATCTCCGTAAACGAGGACTTTTCGTTCATTTCTGTTTTCCTTCATTCTGAAATTTTTATTGAATTTTATTTGTATTGAAGCTTTATATGCACATACTTTTTAAAGAGTTGAATGCATTTTCTAAGTTTTCACCAGAAACAGTAGTCCTCTGCTTATTCCTTCCATGCAAGTTCTTCCTTCCCAGAGGTACCTACCTCTTTTAACTGGTTCTTTTAGGTTTTACCTTTAGACCTTTAAATAACATGCATTAATTACTTCTTGTTCTTCGGGGTTTTTTTTGCATTACGTATTATTGGCTTCCCACCTCAGCCACCCGCCCACACTTTCCATACCATCATCCTCTCCATATAATTATAGCACAATTTTGGTTAAATATTAGATTGATATTCAGTATTTACATTATTGTGACTATGGAAATGCTGTGGACAGCTAAATCATATGCTTTATCATGATTATTTCTTTTGTGCTGACTGGAAATGTTAGGTGTTTTATTTGCTTATTTTCTATGTATTTGTCATTGCTGTCTGAGCTCTCTCCTGCTTGTATGAATCTCCCCTCTACATGATGATTCACATGAAGTGTTTGGTCACGGCCTTCCTGGAGTCTCCTGATCTGCGCTGCTTTAGGTGGGTTGATCCCTGGCTGTGGCACGACAGAATGGACCGCCTTTCTCTAGCTTCCTAGGGCTTTCCTTTGCTTTGTGTGTTGCATCCTCTAGTTTTGCACCCCATGTCTTCACCTTTTTGGGGATTTACTCCTTCACTGTGGCTGAGTGCATCTCTGAAAGACATCTCTATGTGTCTCTCAGTTTTTCAATCTGGGGTCCTTGCCCTCAACTGTGCCTGGTGTCCCTATTCTAAAGACCTTCTGTTTTGCCTTCTAGATAATCTGTAGTCTTCTGCTAGGGGGAGGAAAGGGCATTCTCTTGGCTGCACGGAGAAAGGGAGAGGATCTGAGTCTAACTTTTCTTAAACTTTCAACAAATCTTCCTGTTTATGACTTATTTTACCCCCATTTCCAGAGGGAACTGGTCCAACTCATTCCTGAACCATTCGTATATTCATAGTGTAAATCCCCCCCTCCCCCCCGCCCCCCGCCCAGCTACGCAGCTTTCTTGGGTCTGCTGTGAATCATCAATTATCCACCTGCTTTCCAAATTTCAGGATTTTGTTGCTGCTGCCTCTTCGGTCGTTTTTTGTCCTTATGGGTTAATGCTTTCCTTTTTCCTCTTTAGGGCCGTTTAGTGAGGTGTGGGAAAGAACAGAGGCTGTGCACGTGTGCTGCCATCTCTGACCGGAAGTTCTGAACAGCCTGTTACCTCTACTCTGCCTCTCATGCTGCTCTTCTAGTCACCTTTCATCTTCTTGTCGCCTCTGACTTCCCAACTTTTACCGTCATCTTGTTCCAACCCCAGATATCTTTACTTATTTTTTCCAGCTTATTGGACCTTTTGCCTCTCCTTGTTTCCTTTTACCCCTCACTCTTTGCCCCTCATGTTTTCTTTACTTCTAGATGCCTCCACTAAGCAGAGTGACCCTTTGCTCCCTTTGCTTCTTGTCAGTTTCCCTGCTCCCCAACATACAAAACACATGGATCAAAGGATAGGTTCTAGCCGTGTTTTGTTATCTGCTCAAGAAACTATTCTGAACCATAGCAAAACACACACACAAATATTTAGAAATTAAATCTTTGTTGATTTAGCACATGTCCTGACTTGGCTTTTCTCTCATTCTTGCTACCCTTTATCCTGTATCATGTCTCTTTGACTTTTCATCATTATACTAACTACACATCTATTGATATATCTTCCTCCTTGCAGGGTTTTGCAACTAGGAAGAAAAATATTTACTCTTTAAGTAAAAATAAACATTATGAGTAATAGAATAAACATTATATTAGGAGGGCTGAATTTATTGTCCTAAATGATATTATGCATTGTGCTACTTTCTGAATTGCTAATTCTTGATCCTTTGTCTATAAAATGGGGAAATAATCTCTTCCTACTTTAAAGGACTTTGGGAAGCAAATGAGATAGCTGAGCAAAAGTGTTTGGGAAACTGCGAAAAGATATGTAATTTGTGTGCCCTACTTGTCTTGCCTTCTGCAGGTGTCCCAGGCTGAGGTGTGGGAGAGACTTTCTCGTGTGTGGTGTAGGGACACCAGTGGTACCAAGTAGATCCCCAGGTGGCATGGCTGTGGCTTGGTGACCTCTCCACTTTTGGATGGAAGCCATCCCTGCTCTGTCCTCTTAGTGTGGCAGATCTGAAGCTCCGGTTATACCATTCCTGATAGGGACACAGGTGTTCTTACAACAGCGGCAGGGCCTTCCAGGCAGAGGACATCTGCAAGGAGTGCACGACGGTGGCTTCCTTCTGCTGAGCTGGGGCGACGGGGCTGCTTTGGGGGAGATATTCCCTGAGGGACCTGCTGGAGCCCATGGCAGGCAAACACCAGCAGAAATTTTATTACCATTGTTGTGACCATATCTTTATACATGGACTGCTTAGCATGGGAAGAATTTAGGTTATATGAGCTCTGCGATTCTTAATGAATTGATGCTAGCGTTCTTTTTGTTTCTCCTGAGGTTGAGCTTGCTCCTTCACCATATAATTGGCACTACTGATTTGTTCAGCTAACCATTTCTTTAGATGGTCGTGTTATAGATAGTAAAAAGTGAACTTCAGCATAATCCAATGTAGTCACAAATTTTAGGATTTATGGAGTTATATTATATGAATTAACTCAATGTAGGTGAAAAAGTTTTTACATATTGCATGGTTTCGATCAATCTCCTTTACTCTTAGGGGTAAAACAAATAATCCAAAAAAATTAAATAGTTCTAGGGACAAGCAGTGCTGGCTGAAGACATCAAGGTGATTTAAAAGTTGCCGTGCTCCTGCCAAGGGTAGTAATTGAGAATCATGCACTCCTAGAATTGAAAGGAACCTTAGGAGTTGTCTTTTCTGACATTTCTTATAGATGTGGAAATTGAAGTCCTTCAAGGTGAAGTAGTTTGCTTGAGGTTGCACAGTTGGCAGCACTGTATTTCTGAACTTGTTTTCTACCAACAAGGAATATATCAAGTCACTGAGAGTGGAGATAAAGGACAGAGAGTGGAGATAAAGGAAGCTTCCACTTAGAGATGGCAGAGTGACTACGCCTGATAGCTTCTGTTCTCTCTCATACTTCCTTCACTAAATGACGTAAAAGAAAGAAGGAAAAGTAATTCACAAGGGCAAAACAGAGCTGCAGAAGAGACCGCAGCCACAAAATCCTTAAATTTGGAAAGCAGGTGGATAATTGGTGACTCACAGCAGACCTGAGAGAGCTGAATCCTAAGTGGAAAATGGGGGAGCAAGGTGATTTATACTTTGGATATGAATATCCAAAAGGCTCAGAAGTGGACGAGACCAGTTCCCTCTGGAAATGGGGGGTAAAAGTAGGTTACACACAGAAAGATGCATTGAAAGTTGCTTCAGAAAGGTTAGACTCTCAGGTTCTCTCCCTTCCTCCCTGCAACCAGGAGAAGGCCCTTTCCTCACCCTAGCGGGAGACCACAGATTTATTTTCTAAAGAGGGTAAACTAGAGGGTCTCCAGAATGGAGGACACTGGGCAGCGTGGAGGGCAAAGAGAGCGTACTGTTAAAGCACTTCAAATTCGTGTATCATTCTGTCCATACCCAGTATTATATATGAGGTTGATTTAGTTCCAGACTCGGAACGTGGGTGATTAGGAGACCCCCACCCTGCGAGAGACAGATTTCTTATTGACTGTTCTTTCACTGAATTAATCATTTACGTTTTTGGATAACATTTCAGTTTTCCTTTTCTTCCCTCTCCTGTAGTTTAGAAGTTAATCTTCAACAGAAAAGAGGAAGATGGTGTAATGAAGTTTAAAAGGTTGAAGGGTAAATGTTTTCTTGGGTATGATAACCAGATGTACTCCAAGTGGACTAATCAGCAGTTGGTGCTTAAAAACAATGATTATTTTACGAGTCCATAGATCTTTAGCACTTGCAAGGCATCTTAGATGTTTTGGCCATGAGGGTGGAGGTGGACTACAAAGAAATCTGAGACACATTCTTTGCCTTTGTAGAAGGGATATGATGTTCTTTCATTTTTCATGTACTTGTGTAAGATTGGGTAAAGAGTTCATTAATGTCTATTAATCTTAGACATTCCATCTCAAAAGGATTCAGTGGTTTAGTTTCTTCTTTTTGAGATTCATATGACATATTAGGCAAGTGTCTGGTGGATAAACTGTTTTAACATTTTTATGGCTATTTCCTAAATTTATCCCATAGAATAAAACTTCAGGAAATAGCAACGTATACGAGAGCACATTCCTCCAACCCCCATGCAGATGAGGTTGGCAGGAGATCATATTTACGTCATCAGCCTTGTCCCCTGTGTTTACTCAGTATAGATTGTTTAAGAAAAGTTAGACCCCCACCCACCCAGCTCCTTTTCTCTCTTCTGCTTAGCCAATGGAATTAATGTTGCTGAATATCTGAGATTTTATTTTTGTTGTTGTCCTTCATTAACTGTACTTAGGGGCCATCATTTTGAATTGGAGACATTCCCAGGTTTGTAAAGAAAGCTGATGAGTGTGTTTTTATAATGTTTTGTCATAACATTTCCAGACATTAAAAGGTACAAGAATCTTCTGTAGATGTTTTCCAGTGCTTCCATATACAGACTTTTATTCATTATCTCCATCTCAGGTTGTGGCTTTCACATAGGTACTTTTTTTTTTTTTTTTTTAAGAGAGCTACAAATCTGTCTTTTTTTTTTTTTTTTTTTTTCCCCCTGAAAACTACAAATAACTTCTGTGGAACTCTTCAGAGTAAAATAAGTTAAATTAGCACACCCATAAACTCATTGTATCTAACATGACGGAATACCTTGATTTATGGAAATGGTATTCTTGAGGGGTTGTCTGTAAAGTAATTTTTGTATATGTAAATTTGTTATGTAATTGGGAAATTAATTGACTCTAACGTAATACTGTATAATCTCTTTTGTAATTATTGGTCTGTTTCCCTTGGTTTCCCTTGGAGAGGTTCTTAATCTAGTCATAATGGCCTATGTTTTTTAATCTCTGTATTGCTAGGGTCATTAAGTGCTTGTTGATTGAACTAAAGAGAGTAAATAATATAATGTCATAATTCAAATATTTGGAATCACTTTCCAAAGTGACATGTGAATTGTTTTAGTTATCTCTGTTATCTCTGACCTTGACTACCGAAAAAAGAGGTAGTAGAAGGAGGAGGAAGTGTCATAAGCTGTTCTTCCAGATCCGGGAGTAAGTCTTCAATGGTGGTTATTATACATGATTCTAGAATACAAAAGACTGTGGGCCATGGTGAGGGAGTGTGTGTGGTAAGAGGGGTGCCACACATGCTTAAAAGCATAGAGCAGGCTTTCCCATTCCTTTTCAGCAATGCTGTTTATGTATGTAAAAGTTATGGAGTTAATTTTCTTTAAAAATATTCTCAGATATTTTTAATAGTCAGATTAACCTGTCACCTAAATACAATTCATTACTATGACTTAATGGCCATTGTGTATGCGATGCAGGGGAGAGGAACTGATTGATTGTAATGCAATACTGAAATGTTAGCCAAATAAATACTTAGTCACATTGGTGCCAAGGGAATAATTTTAACTCTTATGGATCACCAAATCCATCTTAACTACCTTGTAAAATCAGTATCTCAGTTGACTTAGCTGCCACAAAGGAACCTATTATGCTTTAATAAAGTTAGCTGTGGAGGGATTGTTAAAATTTTTAAGATTATAAACCACAGCTTGACTTACTCAGGGAACCAACAGAAGACCATTGCATGAATTTTCATTCAGGTCATTTGTTTGGTAGCTGCTGGTGTTTGGCTTCAACATACGTTTACATTTTGTTGAGATGTAATTTCTTCCACTTTTTTTTCTATCATTTTTTTTCTAAGCTGTTGTTCTGTGTACCTTAACTTCTTTGATACCTAAATCTTGAAACTCTGACATGACGTGGTGAATTTATTTTTCAGTCCTTAGGTGGTGAGGATTGAGCTAATCATATATCTCAGATCACAGCACACCATCAGTTGGTCTGTGTAAGTCCTTTCTCTTAGCTTTTAAAATTCGTTTCCCTTTTGCCTTCACTTCTCATTTCTCTTCCCAGTCCTCCAGTTAACTGGTCTAATGTGTTTGATACGCATCCTTGTATTTATATGTATTTTTGTGAATACATGCTGTTTTTTTGTTGTGTGTTGTTAAATTGACCTAAAAGGCACTGTGCTGTCGTTTTGGTTTTGCTTCTTATTCCGCCAACCGCCTTTACTGTTTCAGGACAGTCTTCATGGCTATGTATACGTCTAGTTCTTTGTTTCTAACTGCCATCTACTGTTCTGTGAATGATTTGTTCTCTCAGTGATGGACACCCCGATTACCTTCAACTCCCCACTGCCACACACAATGGGAGGAACAAACAGCCGTGCGCGTGTTCTGTTCTGGTCCTGCCGGAGAACTTCTCTGGCCCCCGCACAGGAGCAGATCCCCGGGCTTAGTTTGATGAAGCTCTGCCAGGTTCGGGTCTCTGTCAGTGTGCTCAGAGGATCCGATTTCTCCATCTTCCTGCCAGCACTTGGCTTTATCCGCCTTTCTAATTTTTGCCTATCTGATAGGGTAAAGTGGTATCTTCAGTTGTTCTAACTTGCGTTCTCCAGTTACTAATGAGTTGCAGCATCTCTTTGTAACTACTAGTGCCATTGAGAATACCCCTTCACTGAATTACCTGTTCACATCCTTTGCCCATTTCTTTCATTTAGGGTTCCTGTTTTTCCCTGGTTGATTTACAGCTGTCTCTTGTCTAGTGTAGAACATTATTACTGTGCTATTTGCCTCTTTCCAGTCTGTCATCATATCTTAATTCTGTCAATAGTGCCTTTTGTTGAACAGAGCTCACTTTGATGTAATCCCAAGTCTGTAATTTTTTACCTAATGGCTTTCTGGCCGTGTTAAATATAATACAAATTTTCTGCATTTTTAATTGTATATTTCATAATTCAGCCTTTCACATTAGGTGTTTAATCCATCTGAGTCCATCATTGTACATGGCTTTGAATAGTAATCCAATTTTATTTTCTCTGTGTAGTGAGACAAAACAGTGAAACAATATTTTTAAAATGCTGAAAGAAAAGGACAGTCAATCCAGAAGTCAAAATTCAGTGAGGATGTTCTTCAGGAACAATGTGAATCAAAGATAAAGAAAGGCTAAAAAAATTTGTCAACAGCAGTGAGAACTTTTTGTATTATCTTCACAATTTTTCTGTAAATCTAAACTTGTTCTAAAATAAAAATTTTATTCTTAATAATACATAAAATTTAATTAGGATTGATTTGAGGGAGAAATGATATATTTTTAATATATGTACCCTATGAGTTTTAAAGACAGCACAAAGCAGAATAATAAAAAGTTGGTACTAATGTGAGAAAAACCAAATATACCTGATAAAATAAACTAAAACTCGTAGAGAGAGAGCCATGAAAATAAGAAACATGATATATAAAATAGAAGAACTCTGATACCACAAATTAATTCATGGGGTTAGGTAAAAAAGAAGAAAGGAATGTTTGATCTATGTTATAATTACACTTTTAATGGATCTGTAATAAATCTTGAATTATATATATTAATGAAGATCACCAGTGTCTCAAAGCCATTTTTTCTTATTTATTAGTGAAGGATAAAAGTATAGTGGTGAAGGTAGTTTAGATTTTAGTGAATGTGATCACTGTTTTTTATTTCTCCCAGGGTCTGCTAAATATTAAGTCCTTATTGTAGCTTATCCAACGGGGATGTTAATTAGTATGTTAATTACTGAGACAGTAAAGAGAGTTACTAAACATGTCATCTGTAAAGAAATTCTAGATCATGGGCCATTCTCTCCTCTCCACCCTCTACAGTGTAAATTAAATCTCTACTGTATATTGGGCTTTTGGGGAGAATTTTGTTTCATTGGGACATGTTAAATGGTATTTTGTTACTGATAACCAAGACCATGTTATGTGGTTGGTAGTATCCTTGTCAGCCTACATTTGAAAGTGGGAGAGAATGTGCATGTGACCTCCACCCTCTGAACTGTTGGACCCCTTGTCTTGGCCTGCTGTTCTGTCACAGTTGTTTGGGCTCTAAGGGAAGGCTAAGGCTCTTAACTCCTGTATAGGTTATGAGAGGTTGCTTAGCCTCACTGTTGATAGTCAGGTTCTTTTTTGATTTCTCCGTATTACCTTTTACCAATTCGTGGCTAGAGATTCAGGTCTCTTTCCCAAAATTATACTCTACTTTTAAATGAACTATAATGGTTGTTTTAAAAGTTACTACTATATGTCTATCAGATAAATGTTGGTCTCTTTCAAGATTTTGCCTTTACACTTGTTTTTCTAATTATTATTGTAAGAGTTCTATAAATATCAGATAAATACTGGTTTGTCAAAAGATTTTGTTTTTATATGTTTTTATATTTAAGTTTAAGAATCATCCAAGGAGGAGTAACAACTGAGCTTCTGTGTTGACACCTGCTCCTAGTTGTTAGAGTTAGAAATCCTTTGCAGTTGGTTATAGAAACTTGTCACCTATGTGAAGTCCTCTGATTCCTTAATGAGAGATTCAATAGTTAGACTGGGTTTCTGCTGTGTCATGATTCCTTTGTCACTTCTGAAAATGAACTCATTTAGTAGAAGATTTTCCAAGTCCTGATTAAAAATGAGAGTGTATCTGTTATTTAAAATGTTCAACATCTTGAAAACAGATCTTGGAAATTTGTCTCTTATGTTCTATAGTGGTGAATAGTATACATACTAATTCTCTCTCTCTCTAAATACATACATTTAAACATCCGGTGTGTTCTAGATGTATTAATTGGATCAATACATATTTGAGCACTTATTAAGTGCATACATTGTTCTGCATGCGACAGTTGCTGACATTCTAAGGTATAAAGGTAAAGGCAGACAATATGTGGATATTTACAAAAACAAATCATGTGTTTAATACCATGGGTTACTTGACGCCTTCCTTTGAGTGAGCAGCCTTCACCTTGTAAAACAGAACTTTGGCTTCATTCTCTCAACCCAGCTTTTATCGACTGCTCACTGTTTAGTAGACACTGGGGACAGCAAAATGGCCGTGACCCAGTTCCTGTCCACAGAGAGCTCACAGTCTAGTTAGTCAGGTACTGATTTATAGTAAAACAGAAATTAAAATTTGATTATATGCTGAGGTAAATGGTAATAGAGATAGGAAAAGAATGCCATGGCAACAAAGGGGAAGGGCTGGGGAAGGATGGAGTTGCCAGGAAAGCCTCACAGAGAGGCTTTTGTTGGCAGCCTCTCAACTTTGGCTGTAGGTGGATGGTAGTCAAATTCTCTGTAACCCTTGGAACCCAGGCCTTTTAATTATTCATATAACGTTACCGTACATCTAGGACTGAGGGTTTATTTGAAAGATGCATTTGTATTTCCAATTTAACCTTTAGTGTAACTAGTCCTTGAGAAAAAACATTTATGGATGCAGCTGTATGACAGCATTACTGATGTTTGCTCTTTAGTTTCTTACAACACAGCTACAATTTCACTGCTTTGCTTACGTTGCCTTTCCTTTTTAACACAAAATATTTCTTATTTTCTCATTTGTTTTCATTCAGTCTGTACAAAGCAAAACTTTAAAAAAATCACAAACTTGGACCTACTGTTTTATTATCCTCACGTGTCTTCCTTTTCTCTTCAAAGCTAAGATGTCTGTCACATGCTGATTAAGTATTACCCCCAAACTAAGACCAGAGTTACCTCAAACTTTGCTGAGTAGATGGCTCCTTTTAAAAAAAATACACCTTTACAAAGGAGATTTTAAAAAATGTTTTAGTGTATGTATTTTGACATTGAGAGTATTTCTAGAAAAATATTTTGCCCTAAGCGGAACTGAAAGCATTTGTTAAGGGTTGCAGACTTGTGGCACGCTGGGCTGGTGGGGTGCTGAGAATGCTTTTGCAACAATTCAATTCAGCAAACATTTACTGAATGCTGTGACCCTCTGACAGATAAAAAAGTGAACAAAACACAGGCTCTGTTTTGAAGGGCTTCCCACTATCTCTGAATCTCCTCTCTTCCATTCTCCAACTTTGCCATTTCCCAGAAAATAGAAATTAGAGCTCTAATTTATCAAGTCTGTAAGCTGAAACGTCTATAAAATTAGTTTGCTTAAAATATTGGTTGTTGATTCTTCTTTGTGCCACCAGAATTTAATATGATAGGAAACATTTTGGTGCGCCAGTGCCTCCTTCCATAGATTCCCGTTTGTGGAAGTGGCTGCTTTTCCTCGAGCGTCTGGATCCAGCCCCTCTCGTGCTGTGACTCTCCATGGACATTATTATATCGGCTCTGAGCAGCACCAGGAAACAGCTGAGAGGTGGAGAATATGCCCAGTGTCAGCATCTTGGCTAGGGTATGCTGTTGAAACAAAGAACGCTCCTGGCACCCAAAAACTGTTTAGACGTGTGCCACCCTAAATGTGAGCTCTGGTAAGTAAAGACACATAGGGTATTCTGTGCTTCCATTTGTGCAGCACTAAATGGTTAAGCGTCCCTTTAGGCTTTCCCTAAATCTACCGCACACGATTGGCACATAATCCAGAAGAAGTAAATTCCATAAAAATCTCCAAATACAGCTGCTTATCCAGAAGCCAGAGTTCTGGCTTCATCAGCCACAACACTCAGTTCCGTTAAACAGGTAACTACTTGAACATTGAGTGTGGGAAGCTTTGTGCTGGGTACTTCAGGGTGCAAAGAGAAGAGTAAAATAGAGTACCTGTCAGGTAGCTGACGGATTTAGTAGAGCACCCTCTTGTAGTTGGTCCACCTGCCATCCCATTGTTAAGTCCGTTTCTTCCTGGCCTACCTGATCTGCAGCCACCTACCAACTCAGTGTTGTCTCAGACTCATGCAGTATGGTTGTTACAACACAATCTGTGTAACTTTATCGTTCATGTGCAGTAGGTGTTGGAAACAGTAGAGATGTACCTTGAGCCCTGGACAGTATCTACTGATTCGCAGAGAAGCCGATTGGAGGACTAATCACATGTCATAGTTCATACAGGCAGAACCGAGATGGACTAAAAAGAGTCCAATTTTTACAGAATGTGTATTTTCCCTTCCTCAGACTAAAAATAGCACAATATGGTATATACTGTGTTTCCCCGAAAATAAGACCTAGCCAGACCATCAGCTATAATGCGTTTTTTTGGAGCAAAAATTAATATAAGACCTGGTCTTATATTATATAAGACCCGGTATTGTATTGTATTATATTATATTATATTATATTATATTATATTATATTATATTATATTATATTATAACCCGGTCTTACGTTATATTATATAAGACCCAGTCTTATATTTATTTTTGCTCCAAAAGACGCATTACAGCTGATGGTCTGGCTAGGTCTTATTTTCGGGGAAACACGGTAATAAATAGTGTAGGCAGTATTTTGCATGATATCACTTAATTTACTTACTCAAAAATTTGTCTTCTCAAGTATTTTAAAAGTGACGAGATAAATATTTATGAATTTTAAGTACGTGAAGGGCATATTGAAGATGTGTTTTTCTTAAGAATAGAATTAGGCTATGATTTCCTTGACTATGTTTGATGATATTAAGAGTTCTTGGAATTTTTTTCCAAAATCTTGCAATCTGAAAGTGGATGAAATGTTTGAAGTTAATTTCAGCTGTAATTATATCTTTAATGGCGGTAGTCTCTTGCTTGTTTCATAATATAAACAAATGTGAAGTACAACATTCTCACTGTCAAAATACCTAAGATACTCCATCTAAAAGGAAGATGGGAAGCTAATGTAACCTCTTTATAAGTCTTGAATTATTTTACCAGGATTACATTAGATTAATTAGATTAAGTTAGATTGTTGTTTACTTAAACCTGATGTTAGCATCTAGAAAGGAGGGAAGAGCAATAAATAGCACTTCTCTACCCAGTCCAGGTTTTGAGTAAATTAGAAAAAACTTAAAGGAATTACGGATAGGGGCCATGATACTGCTTTTATCATTGATAAAGTCAAAGTAAAGGAAGCAGTTTAGTAGTAGAGCCAGATCGGCTTGCTAACTGAATTCCAAACATAGGCAGATCTATGCCCTGGATTGGGCATTAGTAGTGCTGGATTGGAGAAGGCCTGTGTGGTATGCAAACCTTCCACCCAACCCAACTCCTGCTGGCAACTTGAATGAGGGAGAAGGGTACAACTAGGTAGACTGTTGATTTTTCCCATCAGATCAGTTGCTTCCCTTCCCAAGATAGAATCATCTCAGTGGCAAAGAAATGCCAGAGATGTTACACCTGGTGGATCTCCATTCGTGGAAGGCGACTTCAGAAGTGAATGTTCCCCTCTAGCTCTTGGTTCCTTCTTCCATGCCTGATTTACATGAAGAATAGGTTGGTGCCATGGTAGGAAACAATAGCATAACTCAGCCAACGAGTAAACCTTTGCTTTGTGAAAGAGATCACATAACAGTTGGCCTCTTGGAAATTATAGTGAAGTTTGTTTACCAGAATCAGGGGAATTGCCTGTCCTTAGGCAGCCCTCACTGTCTTTCTGAAACGTCTGTGATTTAGCATTATCTCCTGGGTAATAAATAAAGGTCCACAACTTTGTTTTCTGCTGTCCTTTAGCATTTAAAAATATACCTGCCTCTCTGTTCCTGTTTGATAAGTTTTCTTCACAGATTCCTTTAGTTCTCTCCCACCCCCAACCCTAGTGTTTCCCATGATTGTAGCCAACTTTCTTTTCACTTGACACTCTTACCTTGGCTGTCAGCCACTTACACGGTTTTAACTGTTTTGTATCCAGATGATTTCCAAATCTGTTTTATACTCAACCCTCTGTTCTGAGCCCCACATTTATATATCCAGCACTCTATTTAACAGTCCCAACTGGGCCATCTAAAACTAAATGTACCTTCTCCCCGCACCCTCTTCAACAACTCAGAAACCCTGCCTTTTCTTTTGTGTTCCTAGTCTTTGTGAGTGGTACGTGGGCCTGTCTACTTGGTTAGGCCAGAAACCTGGATGTCACCTCAGGCTCCACCTCCTTCCTTCTTTATTGCTTATCTCGCAGGTCAGGGGGTCAGCAAGTGGCTACTGGGGTCAAATCAGACTACAGACCTATGAGCCAAGAATGGCTTTTACATTTTTAAGTGGTCGTTTAAAACAAGCAAATGTATGTATTTGTGGCAGAGACCCTATGTGGCCTGCAAAGCCTAAGTGTTTACTATTGGATCCTTTACAGCAAAGTTCGGCTACTCTTGGTGCTAGGTCAGCAATTCTGTTACGGTCAGCGAGTCCTATCAGTCCTCCCTCCAAAGCATCCCTTGCAGTTTCCTTCTTTCTGTCCCCACTACCCCCCTGGATCTCACCTGCCCTGTTTTAGCCTTGGACTAACAGGTAGCCTCCTAACTTGTCTCCTGCACCCCATTGTCAGATATCTTTATAAAACACAAATCTAATCATCTCTCGTTTAAAATCCTGCAGTGTAGTTTGCCCCTTTCTCCTCTATTTTCTGCCGGCAACAATCTCTTCATCCCTTAGGGCTCTGCCCAGTTGTTGCCTTTTCCATTAAGTCCACGTGTCTCCTGTGGGTTTAGGACTCCGTTCAGCTTCGTGTGTAGTTCCGTTACTGCACATTCCCCACTGCATTCTGGGCACTCGTGTGCCACTCCGCCATCCCTACTGCCCTGTGCACACCTGAGGGCAGGTTCCAGGCCCTGTTCATTTTATATCCTCTTTACCTACCGTGTTTCCCCAAGAATAAGACCTAGCCGGACAACTCTAATCAGCTCTAATGCGTCTTTTGGAGCAAAAATTAATATAAGACCCGGTCTTATTATATCATGTCATATTAAAGACCCGGTCTTATTTTAGTTATAGTATATCATATCATATTTTACTTACAGTAAAATAAGACTGGGTCTTTAATATAATATAATATGATGCGATATGGTATAATACTGGGTATTATATTAATTTTTGCTCCAAAAGATGCATTAGAGCTGATTGTCCGGCTAGGTCTTATTTTCGGGGAAACACAGTAGCGGTATCTGCTATGTTGTAGGACTATACTAAGTTAACATTTATAAAGGGCGCTTTGAGGAATAGTTTTTATTCCTAAGATGTGAAAAACACTAGAAGTCTAAAGTTTGAGTCGATAGGCAGAATTTATAGCTTGTAGATTTTTGATACAATCATGCTACCTTCTATTGATTTCTCTATTTCATAACTTTTAAATAGTAAATTTTTTTTATTTTGAGCTAATTGTACGCTTACATGCAGCTGTAAGAAATAATACAGAGCTCTCAGTTACCTTTTACCCAGTTCCCCCAGAGGTAACATTGCAAAACTAGAACAATATCACAACCAGGGTATTGACATTGATAGAGTCAAGATCCAGAACATCTCCATCCCCCCCCTCCTTGCCCTTTTATAGCCACATCCACTCCCCCTTCCACCTTAGCTCCTCCCACCCTTCTCAGCCACCACTAACCTGTTCTCCATTCCTGTAATTTTGTCCATTTCAAGAATGTTATGTAAGTGGAATCAGAATATGTCAACTTCTGGGACTGAATTTTTTTCACTCAGCGTAATTCTCTAGAGATTCATACAGGTTGTTCTGTGTATCAGTAGCTCATTTTCATGCTGAATTTTTCATCTTTTAAAAGATGAAGCAGTTCCCTATTTATATATCACTGCTTTAAAGGCTATTTAAAAATTTTACCTTGTGTTCTTTATGTACAGCAGTGATTTTTCAAGCTTTGTACTCTTAAATTATTGAGACTGAAAGAGCTTTTGTTTATGTGGATTATAGCTATCATTATTTGCCATACTACAAATTAAAACTGAAGTATTTTTGAAACATTTAATTCATTTAAATAATAAATCGATTATATGTTACCATAAGTAACATACTTTGAGAAATAAAACTATATTTTCCAAAACAAAAATATTTTTTGAAAAGAAAATATTTTATGAGAAGCACTATTTCACATGTTTGACTCTGATGTCTAACTTCTCATATCTGTTTCTTCGTTTAAGCTGTTTCGATAAATTGTTTTGGTTGAAGTATATGAAGAAAATCTGGCTTCACGTAGCTATTATGTAGTTGGAAAAGTCAGGAGTCTTTTAATAGTTTTATCAGATAACATGATGTACTTATTTGATAATACACCCAAACTCAAGTGATTTAATTACAATGTAGGATATGAAACCATAGAGTTAACTTTTCAAACTATGTCATATTAAAATCTATTTATCTGTCTTAACAGAATGGATCTGTTACCCATGTGTAATTTTTTTTTCATCATTCGTTGGTCATTTGGAAAAAAATCGAATCACTGAGTTGTTCACATCTTCGAAATTATGACATATTTCATTATTAAGTATCAAAAATTATATTTGTTAATATCATCTCCAATCTCATAAGAAAAATGCTAAGTATTGGGAAGCTGTCAAGCTCAAATTTTCAAAATTTTGATTTTTGCTTGAGATCACTCTGTTTGCTGAAATCTATTATTGTCATCAATGCTGCCAGTGACAAGCTCACTTTATTCATTTCAAAGAAAATGTCCACCAGATACGTCTGAATAACCATAGTTTGTCTACCATTCGTTCTTTCAAGTAGAAATGGTGTTAAATAAAAGGGCAGCCAGTTCAGCTCACAACTTACTTATGCCCATACTTTTCCTTGAGACACCAGAGAATTTTAAAAAGATGTGGACTCGAGGGTCAAGGTGTAATGAAACCAGTAACTTCCCTGTGAGTGCATGTCCTAGGTTGCCACCATCTTTATTTGTGCGAAGGCTCTAGCAATTTTATTCACCATTGCATTTACACCATCCGTGCAAATAATTTAAGAGTGTAAAGTTTGAGATCCATTGTTATAGATAAAATACAATAGGTTAAAATTTCAGATAGCCTTCCACACAGTAAAAAAGGCAAGTAATGTCTTTTTTTAAAGATTTTATTGGGAAAGGGGAACAGGACTTTATTGGGGAACAGTGTGTACTTTTAGAGTTTTTTCCAAGTCAAGTTGTCCTTTCAATCGTAGTTGCGGAGGGTGCAGCTCAGCTCCAGGTCCAGTTGCCATTGTTATTCGCAGGGAGCACAGCCCACCATTCCTTGCGGGAGTCGAACTGGCAACCTTGTGGTTGAGAGCCCACTGGCCCATGTGGGAATTGAACCGGCAGCCTTTGGCGTTAGGAGCACGGAGTTCCAACTGCCTGAGCCACTGGGCCGGCCCGCAAGTAATGTCTTAATATCATTATTAAAATATTTTTTACTTTGTGGATTTCCGTAAGTTCTTGAGGGCCCCGCAGAAACCCATGGAGTAGATTTTGGAGAGAGGCTGATCTACAATAAAATAATTTCTGACCTGACTTATTTCTTTCTCTCTAATTTCTTCTCTTTACCTTTACTTTTGCTAAGTTAGAGCCTGTAGGAGCACTCATCTGGGTCAAATACCATTACTGGTCAGATCTCTACTCCCAACTGGCAGCCTCAGCACAGTACTAGACAAATGCTGGGAATGACCTTGGGCACAAAGGAGAAAACTGGTTCCCAGCCTCACCTCTGCCTTGAGGGACAAAAGCAACAGGGAAAGGCTGCAAACCTGCTAGCCTTGTTGGCTTGCTCTGTGTGCAGTCAGAAATCGGTCACGTCACATGGATCTGAGTCCACAGGAGGACACTAAGGATGAGTCAAGTGCTTTCCTCCTGAAGGAGTCTGTCAGGCTCCAGGGCGGGCAAGATTGTCAGGCTAGCACGGGCCCTCCACAGGTCTCTCAGACCTACACACTCCAGTCTCAAAGCTTCTGAGTCGTATCATAGTCTTCACATTCTGATTATCTCCAGGAAAGGGCCTCCAGTTTCCTGGCTGTAATAAACCTTAGGAGTTAAGAGGTGTTCCCTTGTGGGTCCTCTATATGCTCCCTTTTGTAACTTAAGTTCATTTCCTTTAGTTTGTTTTTAGTGAATACAAGGAGCTGATAACAGGGCTCCTTGTGCTAATGCTTTCGATGTCAAAGACTTTTATTTTCTGTATGTACTTTGGCCTTTCTTTCCTCTATTTTTAACCCTGTTCCTTTAGTTTACGGTTCTGAGCTGGGGCAATCCCCCATCTCCTCCACCCCTGGGGGACATTTGGCAATATCTAGAGATGTTTTTGTCTGTCGGGAGGATTGCTACCTGCATCTAAGGGATAGAAGTCAGAGGTCTTGCCTTCATTTCAGCAAAATCACTCATTATGTTATTACAAGATTTTCACAGAATTTGTGTTCAAATGATAGGAGCATCCTACAATGCACAAGACAGCCTCTAGCAGCAAGAAATTATTTAGCCCAAAACATCGATGGTACCAGTCTTAACAACCCTGCTTTCGTCCTTCCTTGTAGTTTCTTAGCTCTTTGTTAAATGTTTTTTGCTGAATTAATAATTCAGTTTTACTTTGTATATTATTGAGAATTGTGGTTTTATTTTGGAGAAAATATTTTGATTATATTCAGAATCACTAAAGACTTTGGAGGTAGGTCACTCTTTTGAATTACGACTTAGTTTGTACCTTTCATGGTTCTGTATCATTAGTTTCTAAACCTGAGTGAGTACCAGTACTTGATGAATTTAAAATATACAGGTTACTGGTGCCCAGCTGAGTTTTTATTTTTATTTTTATTTTTTATTTTTTTTTTAATCTGTGTGGGTTTTTTCTGTATTTTTTTAAGATTTTTTTTTTTTTTTTAATTGGGGAAAGGGAACAGGACTTTATTGGGGAACAGTGTGTACTTCCAGGACTTTTTTCCAAGTCAAGTTGTTGTACTTTCAATCTTAGTTGTGGAGGGTGCCATTCAGCTTCAAGTTGTTGTCCTTTCAGTCTTGGTTGTGGAGGGCGCAGCTCAGCTCCAGGTCCAGTTGCTGTTGCTAGTTACAGGGGGCACAGCCCACCATCCCTTGTGGGAGTTGAAACCAGCAACCTTGTGGTTGAGAGGATGTGCTCCAACCAACTGAGCCATCCGGGAGGCAGCTCAGCTCAAGGTGCCGTGTTCAATCTTAGTTGCAGGGGGCACTGCCCACCATCCCTTGCGGGACTCGAGTAGTTGAACCGGCAACCTTGTGGTTGAGAGCCCACTGGCCCATGTGGGAATCGAACCGGCAGCCTTCAGAGTTAGGAGCATGAAGCTCTAACCGCCTGAGCCACCGGGCCGGCCCCCAACTGAGTTTTTAAAAAACTCCTCCAGAAAGTCCTAAAATTAGCCAGATATGTAATCATTGAAACAGATATGTGTTCATAAGGTAAAACGCTGATGGACTTTTAGGTCTGTTACTGCGAAGAGAAAACGTTCTTTGTAGCTTTCAGAGATAATATACACCCTTCTGGGCAACCAGTTCTGTCAGTAAAACCAGTCAGGTAGCCCTCAGATTGGCAAGGCAATAGGATTTTGGTTCTTTCACACCAAGTGGTTTCCAGTTCATCTTTGCCACAGGTTTGGTTTTGGGGGGCAATGGGGGGAGGTATGGAGTGAAAAGAGATGTGGGGAGGGGATGGAGAATTGCTAGTAGAATCAAAGAAATACTGCCCACCTTATATACCGGGGCGGGGGGGGGGGGGATTACTCAGTGCTGATTTCTCCGCCGTGGCATCCATGTGCTACCTACATTCACCACGATGGTTAAGTGTCCTTAAAAGCCACTTCTGGTATAAATTAGCCTGATCAGGGCAGCGGGGACACTGGGAAGCACAGAGGCTGTCTGCTCCATTCCCGCTGTCAAGGGTGCTCTGGTCCCGGTCCTGCCTTTACTTCTTGTCAGCTAAAGGGGAAGTTGCTGAAGGTGAGCTTGTTGCAGTGGTTCCATGAGCTGTGGAGAGGACAACTTTGTTGAGGAAGCAATGAAAAGATAACTTTTATTTTACTTTTTCTTTTCTCTTTTGAGGCCAGAATGTTGCCTTAAATAGTGATGGAGGCAGAGCTTAGTGTGAGAACCAGGAGAGCCTGCGGCTGACCCCCAGCCAGGCAGTGGTGTACCCTCCCCACCCCGCACCCCCCAGGCTGCACTGGACCTGAGCAGGCCTCCCACAGGAAGACCTGTAGCATGGTGGGGCAGGCCTGGTTCTGAGAAAGCACAAGAGAGAAGGGGAGTAACTTTTGAAGCGGCAAATTTTATTTGGAAGGATAATAGCTTCTTTTCCCAATTAGTTGTTAAGGAAGCAAACTAGAATTTTGTGAAACTTTGGAATATTATTTTAAGTTTATATTGGAAACATAAAATAAATATTGGTGCTATTTTAGGATTCTGGATTTTTTTTTTAATTATTGTTTTTACCTTTTTAAATGGAGATTTTGAAACATAGCAGTGTAGAAAGACTAGTATAGGGAATCTCTGTGTACCCGTCACCCAATATCATCAATTGCCAACACATGGCCAATTTAGTTTCATCTATACCGCCACCCATTTTCTCCCTCCACCCCCCAATATTTTAAAAAATATCATATTCTGACTGTGATCTGTGCCATGTAGGTGGATGAAGCAGGCTAAGGGAGTGAAGTGAGCAATGCTATTGTACACAGTGGTCAGAGGACACCTTTGAACAAGGATTCCAGTGAGGGGAGAGCATGTGAAGACGTGGGGAAGAGTGTTCTAGGCACAGGGAACAGCGGGTGGGCCCCAGAGTTGGAGCAGGCTGGAGCCTTGGAAGACTATCCAGCAGACATGGGACCGCCGGAATGGGTGAGGAAGGGTAAGGAAGAGCCTGATCCCTTGAGGTCTCACAGGCCATGGTAAGGGGTTTGGTTTTTATTCTGCCTATGGGAGCTTTGGAACAAGGTAGAGGCAGGATCTGATTTACATTTGAAAAGCATCATGCTGTCTGCTGTGTGGGAAAAAGTACAGAGGCCAGAGAAGACACAGCGAATGCCCAGAAGTTGACTCCAATAATCTAGACCTCAGACGATGATGCCTTCGTAATTATCTTGGGTATTTACTTGCTTCTTTTCTAGAAATGTGTCTAGAAATAGAAGCTTTATGAAGTCAGGGATCTTCTGTCTGTCCACTGCAGTTCCTGTTAGCTAGCACAGTGCCTGGCGTTCAGTAAATATTTCTGAATGAATGAATAACCTCTGGCTTCCCACATAATCATGGCTTTCTGTGAGCCTGCGCATTCTACATGTGGCCTGCTTACTGTGTCTCAGTGGGCTACAGTCTCTTCTATGTGGGCTGTTCATTGAGGGGATCCAACTCAGGAAGTGACCTCTAAAGACTGCCAGCCTCATTGTGGGTGATCATGTACCCTGTTTCTGGTTTCACTGAAATGGTTTAAAAAAAAAATTGGAGAAGAGTTGATCATTTACATAAAAACAAACCAAGATTTGCATTTTAAAACTTATTTCAGCTACAGTCCTGAGTAGAATGGCTTGGAGGAGGCCAGTGGGTGGATTCCATGTTTGGAGAATGTAGAGAGACGGGCAAGTCCAGGCAGGAGCTGATGGTGGCCTGGGTTCAAGAGGTGACCAAAGAGATGAGGGAGAATGCCAAAGAAGTGTTGGAACTTTCCCAAACTTGCACAGAGCTGAGGCTGGAACCCAGACTTTGTAATCCAGCATTTTCACTCTACCACTTCTCTTGATACTTTAAAAAATATCTTAAAGAAAGCAGCTTCTTAAAAATGTTGTGGGCTGGCCCGCTGGCTCAGGTGGTTGGAGTGCTGTGCTACTAACGCCTAGGTCGCCAGTTGGATTTCACATGGGCCAGTGAGCTGCACCCTCTACAGCTAAGATTGTGAACAACAGATCTCTCTGGAACTGGGCTGCCCTGGGCTGCTGAGTGGTGCGGGCTGCTGGAGGGGGGAGGGGGGAGGGGGGAAGCAAAAGAAGGGGGGGAAATTAAAAAAAAAAGTTGTAATGTGTGGATATGTGTGATGTCAGTGCGTTTAGTTAAAATGGATTGCTTTTTTTGGGGGGGAGAGGAAGGGGAACAGGACTTTATTGGGGAACAGTTTGTACTTCCAGGACTTTTTTCCAAGTCAAGTTGTTGTCCTTTCAATCTTAGTTGTGGAGGGCGCAGCTCAGCTCCGGGTCCAGTTGCCGTTGCTAGTTGCAGGGGGCGCAGCCTACCATCCCTTGTGGGAGTTGAACTGGCAACCTTGTGGTTGAGAGGACGTGCTCCAACCAACTGAACCATCCAGGAGCTCAGCGGCAGCTCAGCTCAAGGTGCCATGTTCAATCTTAGTTGCAGGGGGTGCTGCCCACCATCCTTTGCGGGACTTGAGGAATTGAACTGGCAGCCTTGTGGTTGAGAGCCTACTGGCCCATGTGGGAATCAAACTGGCAGCCTTCAGAGTTAGGAGCACGGAGCTCTAACTGCCTGAGCCAACGGGCCGGCCCAGATTGCTTTAAAAAAAAAAAAAAAAAAATCTTGCTTGTATGTCCATCTTTGGGCAAATTCTCTGGCAAGAACTTGACTAGAAAACAGGAGAGGGAGTGATATTTTCACTATATATACTCATATATCCTTTTGTATCTTTGGATTTTGAACCATGGGTGAATGTATTATAAAATTAAGTAGTATGTTAATTAAAACTCAGGCTAGTCTGCTTTTAGGTGTCTCTGTCTTCCAGATGCAGCCACTTCAGTTTTACACCTGTGCATCTTTGGCAGGTGTCTTTCTTCACTTTGGAAGTGTAGGTGGAGCCAGTTGGCGTTTAGATAAAACCAGAGATTGACACAAAGTCGGGGGCCCCCTGTCTCTTCTCTTACCCTTTCGCTTATCCTCTTGTTCATTCATTTTGTTCAAGGTGTACAACATGATGATTTAATATACGTATTCCCTGGTCCCCTTGGGTTCTGTGGGTACTCTGTTATTGACTCTGCCCAGGCTTTACACCACCCTCTTGTTTCACCCTTCCCTTGCTATGTAGACTTATTAATTAGTCATTTACTTAATGACTAATTATTGCTGAATCACCTTTTTAAAGCCCCTTGTTCTTTTAGATACCTTCTCTGTTAGAGGTTATGGAGGTGTCTTTGACGGAGAGGGAATATTTTTCCTGAGGAAGTTTGTTAGCTTCTTTCTAAAATCGTTGCTAAAATAAAACTAACATCTTATTTTAATTAATAGAGGTATGTAGAAATTACTTATGCCAGATTGTGATCACCTAGGAATTTGCCAATACTGTTTTACTAGTTCAGTCCTCGTCTCTCTGATTTCAGTTTTTACTTCCTCTCCTTAGGGTCTCCTGTGCTTTTTAGATCTTCTATGGAAACAACCCTAAAAATAGTCTAACCTTTTACAATTCATTTTTCAAAGCTGAAAATCCACATATACTTTGCATGCCACCTGTGCTTCTCTCTTCTGCTCTTGCCACTGGTTCCTTTAAGTTTTCCATTTACTTGTCACATATTGCAAGTGTTCTGCCTACATTTCAGTTTGGGGGTCCATCTCAGAGATTAAAAGGACAAACTGTGTTATACTTTAAACTTTGTCCTGGTTGTGTTTGAAAACTAGGTATAGAAGAGAAAATTTAAAGAAAATTGTCTTTTGAAGATCATTTGCTTTTACAAAAATGTAATTTATAGGCTTAGGATTTAGTTTGGTAGTTAGCTATAGAGTACCAATGGATGGAAGCAAAGCTAGACTTAAATGTTCAGTTACCCCGTCCTCCCAAAAAGAAAACCAACCTTGAAATAATATGTTGGTGAAATTTTGTTAGTACTTCTACTGTACTTACACAAGATTCAAAGTTCCCTCGTACATTTTTAAATGGGTGTACAGTAGATATTTCCTTAATAGTCACTTCACTGAAGATCACGAGGACTTTTCTTAGGGAATGCTGTCTGAATGATACCCTTCTATCCCCTGGGTTATAAACCCCCACTGGGTGGGGATAGGCACCCCATTGCAGGACCGTGTTACCTAGAATTCCATTCTAGCCCAGCTGTTGGGTTCTATGTTTATAGCCCATACTGTCCAACTGGATTTCATACCTGTTTCTGTAGATCAATATAAGTTAAATTGGGGATGGGTCTGGTGAAGTGAAGGTAAGCATTAGGGAAAAACTTCTTATGTTCAGAACTTTGATTTCCTCACCTTTAGAGTCATTTGGTTGAATGAAGTGATTGCTAAGTGTTTTATTAATTTAAAACTGTGATGATCCTACTGGTTGCCTTAAAATGGCTGATTTTTCTTAGCAAGTAAATGCCATATTGTGTTATTTGCTGTTTTCAATAAAATAAGGTAAACTGGTGAATTAGAGAGTGCTGCTTTCTCTGGGGTAGTCGGGAACAAACAGCCTTTCTGAAGAGGTGACAATTAAGCTGAGACCTAGAATGATGAGAGAGACCAGTTCATGAGAAAGTCCAGGGAAAGTGTGTTTTAGGCACAGGCAATGATTGGTACACGACCCCAGAAGTTGATGTATTTGAGTGTGAAGTTTGTGAGTGAGAAGGGGAATAGTGGGCGGTGGGGTCATAGGTATGAGGGAACGGGCGGCATATTGTAGGCTCTTGTGGACCAGGGCGTGTTCTTCATGTTGCCTAAGTTTTTAACAATTGAGTGGTTTAAGCCATCGGGAAGAAAAATCAGAAGAGGTGAAGAGGAGAAATTGAATATTACAGTGGAAATATACGCTAGTCAGGAGCTAAATATCTTCCAAGATCCTCATGCTGCTTTCTTTCTCTTTTCTCTCTTCTCTACCCGGCAACTGGTGAACATGAGGAGGTGGAGGAGATAGGCAGAATAAATTTACAGTGTTTCCTTCTCTCTTTAAAGATGTCACTTGTGGCGCCTGCTGGAGAAATGATTGCGGGTTCATAGTGGTGGCCCAAGGAGTGAATTGTGGGTTTGCTATCACACCTGTTACTCGATCATTATTGGGATTGCCACTTCCAGTGACGACATTTTCTTTTTTCTTTTTCTCCTGACCATTTATTTTTAAATTAAAGTTTATTTGGGTGACAAGCGTTAGTAAAGTTACATAGGTTTCAAGTGTACAATTCTGTAATACATCATCTGTATATCATGTGTGTTCACCACCCAGAGTCAGTTCTCCTTCCATCACCAAAACATTTTCTTAAAAACAGGAATTTTTTGCTTTAATATAAAATTATAGATTAATCAAGTTGTGATGTTATAAAACTTTAGTCTATTTTTGGACCAGAACCCACATAGGGAAACTCCATGTACAAGTTAGGTATACCATCTTTTTAAAGAGTAGCAATTAAATACTTTGTCTCACTTCTGCATGTATTTTGAAGGCCAAGAAGCTGGGGAATAAATCTGATGCCCAGCTGTTGAACCTGACATTATTCTTAGTTTTTATTGATTTTTTTTTCTTTTTGTTTATCCATCTAGTATGTGTTAAATTTTTTTTTTTTTACTAGGCAATTAAATTTCAATCTGAACTAAACTTTTCTTTATACCTCTACAACCTTTCCTCATTATTTTCTGCGCTTGCTGGAATTAAAACCTGTAGACTACGAGGAACTTATGTATGTCTCTAGACTTAACATCCTGGAATAAGACCAGAGCTGACTTTAGTCTTCTATAACGTGTTGACTTTATGTTCAACACAAAGCAGCAGCTCATTAATGATATGTCCCAACCTTGCAAATGATTCCACCCATTTTGCATATGAGACCTAAGGCCACAAATGGAGATGATATGTGGGCATTATCAGGAAATCTGTAGTTCCTGTTGGGAACACACCCTTGGTTTCATTCAACTATGAGGTGTTGGAGCCCAAGCAACCCTTCTCTTCTGCCTCAGTCATTAGAGCTCAGAACCAAATGTCATCCTTGGTTTGAATCTGAACCATGACATCTTTTGTTCTTTTCTCTTTGATCTGATTCCCATACCTATAAAGATAGTGTTTAACCTCAAGGTATTTTGTGAGAATTAATTTATGCTTAATTTTTAATTCATGAGGCCTCTAGAAGAAAAGAAACTCTTCTTTTTCATTTGGCTGCTGTTTAGGCCAAATTTAGAACTTGGTGAAATTTTCTTTCAATTTATGAAGTAAAACCAATGTATATTAATGTGAAGCTTGGTACATGTATTACCTCTCATGTGATACAGATGAAGACTTACATACTTAGCATAATGCTTTATGTTAAGTGTGAAGCAGCTTAATGATCAAATTATTAGTCTAGAGCTCAACGTTAACTGTCAAATAGGAAAAGATAATCAGAAAGATTAAAATAATGTATTTAAAAAGTTTAGCCCAGTTCAAATATAATGTATATTAAAAGGTATTTATAGTTTGATATGTGACAAAATATGTTTTGCTTATCTATCTTGGTATTTATATCAGTTTAGGTGTTTTGCTGTTTTTATTTTGACTGACTGGTTTTTAGATAAGATTATCTAGTTTATTTTAACATTGTAAAATAACAGGGTCACCCCTGGTGTGTCTTGAATGACAAGTCTTAAAGGGCTTGTCTTTCGGAATCCAGATCCACCTTTTAGCGGTTGGCTGTAATGTAATTCTTTTGGTCTATTTTGACATTTTCTTTGTATTGAGAGGGCGGAGCTTTAGTTTAAATAACATGATATATTTAAAAAATTACTTTCATAATACCGTTAAGTTAAATTGGCCATTTAAATCATCGTGGAGCTCAGGTTTAAGGTCTAAAAGGAATAATGCTTTGGCCGCTGTCGGCTCTAATGAGAGTATAACTGGGCCGGCTCTGGTTCTGTGTGTGAGCAAGCCACTGGTGCTCATCGCTGGTGGGTTTTCTGTCCCTTTGTGTATCGGAGAGTACATTTAGAACTGGAGAGTAAACCCGGAGGTTTTATTAACAGAAAGCATCAAGTACACAAAGATTATACTCAATGTGGCCGTTGAGGAGAATACTACAGCCATGTTGCTCAGGTATGTGTTTTCCTTACTTCGTGACCATTGAATTAACCAGAAGCCTGTATATTTACATTATAAAATAAGCCATTTATTCACAGGAGAAAAATCTCCAGATGGACTAATGTAAAAATGTCTGAGAAAGAATCAAATAAGTGGTCTCTGGCACATTGCCTTCTGGGAATGTATGCAGGGCTCCTACCTCCTTCCCCTTCATTCTCAGACTTCCACCCTCAAAGAGGAGGACTCCAGTTCAGCTCCCAGAACATAGTTCTTTCCTGCTGTGTTTTAGGTATTTGCAGTGCTTAGTAAAGCTGAATAGTTTTGTAGTGCTCTGCCAATAGGTGCTACCATTTTACACAGAGTATGCCAGCTTGAGAGCATCGTGGCTTTAAGACTTTGGTTCACTTAAAGAGAATCCAATCTCATTTATCAAGGTTTTATGTAGCTTAGTATGGAAAAAGAGGCATTTGGCAGGGATAAAGTTGTTTTAGAAATACAAGAATCGTAAGTAGAAATGAAAAAGTGAAAAGTTGGGAGAGGGTCATAGAGACAAAGTTTTGACTGTCTGAGTTTGATTGTCTCTGTTTTGCATGGTGGTAAAACAGGTTCACAAAAGCAGCGAATACGGGTAGCTGAAGGACGATCATCACTATGCATGGCCAGTCTGGGGCTATTGAATCTTAGAGCTTTGACATGTGTCCCAGACCAGGAAACTTTCAGTGTTGACTTGGTTTGGATGATCCGAAAAAACAGTTTTCATTTGGAACTAGAATAGACGCAGGATTCAGTAACTAAGGCGTTGGTTAATACAGGGTATTTAGATAAATCTGATTTGCATGTTTTTTAAAAATAGCTATCACTTGTCTCAGTCTTATTTCTTTGAAACTTGGTTATTTTTACTTTTTGTGATAGAATAGGTAATATTTGTTTCAATGTGGTCTGATATTTATGTAAGTTCAGTAAAAATTTCCACTAACCTCTTTCAAAAATTATCTAAGCTAGTTTTTTTGGTTATATAGGTAGCTTAAAACTCACAGTCTTTTGTAAATCCTTCTATTAACTTGCTCTTTAGGCAAAACTAGCATGTTACATATAGAGATGGCCTCTCTGTAAGCAGAGGCTCCACTATTAAAACTCTTCTGCACTTTGTTTTTCGCTCAGTCAGTGTATCGTAGAGAGCTTTCCATATCAACATATGTAGATTTACTTCATTCTTTTTAAGGGCTGAGTAATGCATATTAGAATGGGAAATCCATTACTTATTTGATAACAACTTCATAAATCACTGTAAAAATTATTTTAATTTAAGCAAAAGTGTTCGAAAATCTGGCACCTTATTACATTGAAATGTTGGATTCCTTGTCAGCATTATGGTATTTATATGAATGATTTTCTGAAATTATCTATTGTGCTCATAGAGTTTGCAGAGAGTAGCTACCTGACAATCCGGTTACTCTAGAGAGGGAAAAGGTTAAAAGTGAGAAGGGAAAGGGTTAATATATCAGTGTTAGGTAGTGCTGTGGTCTTCTGTGCATGGAGGAGTGTTATTAAAAAATGAGCATCTTTTCTTTGAGTGGTGTTGGCATGGATGATGTCTGATAGACAGAGAGTTTGAGAGGAGGGGGTGTCGTGAGAACTCATACTGGGAGTCAGTGAGGGGCTCCTGGCCTTTTCCTGAGCTGTCCTGGCCTTTGTCACAGGTGACACAGAGTGTAATGATGCTGATTCTTGTTGAGCTGAAACAGTAGGGTGCTTTAATATTTTAGAGCTTTTCTTTTATAATTATCTTTCCAATTGTCTTTGTGTATATAAATTACGTTATTTACAGTGAATGCTCACATTAAAGGAGAAGGTTGCAAACTGAATAGTAAAGTTCTTTGGTGGTTATACTTATTGGCTTAGTTGTTTTCAGCCTTTCAGAGTTTCCTTTATCACACTGGCAAGTATATTTTTCTACCTCCCACTGTCATGAAGTGAGCACACTTGCAGAACATGGTCTCACTTAATTCCGACGGGTTGGGTCCAAAGCAGCCATGTGACTGACTGATGTAAGAATCAGAAATAACTCCAGTAATTTCTAGATAAGAGTTTTGTTTATTTTCCTTTCTCTGATATCATCAAGTCATCCACACCTGTGTATGTCGACATAATGAAGGAAGGACTGTTTCTTTTTTCTTTAAAGGAAGGACAAACTGGGAATCCTCATGATTTATAAAAACTGGGTAGTCTACTTAATTAAGGTGATGATGACGACAGTGTCTTGGGGTCAGTGGCTAGAACCTGCATCACAAGATGTGCTCTTCTTGAACTTGGTTTTGTTAAGTAGTCTTAATCCTGGATTTGCACACTTCAACGGAATCTTAACACAAGTCCTTTTGTCAGCCCGCTTCCTGTCCCTCCCACACACTGCCTTTCTCCTCCACCCTCTGCCCCCAACCCCTTTCTCCTTAGAGACTTTGAGAACCTATTAATTTTACCTGGCTTTTCAGCTGCTTCTCACATTGCTTTAAAATGTATCCTATCCTGTACAACTCCGGATTCTTCCTGCATGCCACTGCTTCATGTCTCTGGTCATCTGTAAATGGATAATTTTACAAGACAGCCTGCTTTCCTTTTCTCTGTTGTCTAGCAAGAATGAAAAATACCTCTTTTCCTCCTTGTATTCTTTCCTTCAGATGCAGCTTTGATGATCCTTTACAAACATCTTTCAAAAGGTTTTCAGATGTATTACTTTACTTTGCACTCGCTCCCTCACGCCCCACCCCACCACGTCCCCACCCCACTGTGCGGAAGATAAGTTGGATATTCATATCTGTATTTTACAGGTGGGGACACTCACAGGGCTGGAAATGATTTTCTTGAAGTCACAGAGCTACTTGGGAATGGAACCAACGGGATCATTTTGTTCCAAAACTAATGCTTTTAACACTGTACTATACTGTCTACCTTGTATAGTTAAAAAAAATTTTTCTAAACAAAGATGGTTCTTTTTTCTAAACAAAGAAGTCCCCCTAGAGGACTTCTTAGTAAATATCCTTTTTGCCAGATATGTAATATTTCAAAATAATTTTTAAACTGTTCCTAGCTGTTGAACATTTAGATTTTTCAGTTTGTCACTATAAAAATAACATTGAGTGGACAAATTCTTGTCTTTTCTTTTGGGTAGATTCCTAGAAGATGTATTGGGTCAAAACACATAAATACATTTTAAAGACTCTTGAACCCTGCACAATTGTTTCCCCTGAGGAGTCGTTCTGATTTCATTATTTCTTCATATTAACCAGCTATCCATGTCACAGAAAGCTTGACAGGGTATAATTATTTATTGCCTTTGCCTAGGGAGATTGGAGTCACTGGTTGTTATTTATTAGTTTAACTGTTATCATCAACACCATTTCTACAGAAAGTACCTGTTTTCTGTGATGGCAGTAGGAGATTTTGAGATTATGATCTTTTGTATTGTTTTGCTCTTTTCCTGGTCGTGTAATTTATGACAGCAGTTCTGTAAGGACATCCGTATTTACGTTCACATTCAACTGCTTCCATTTCCTGCAGCTCAACTGAACAGGAAAAAAAAATTGAAATATTGGGAACTTTTGTTTTTAATTAGCAGGCCGCCCCAAATAGCTGGAAGATGGTGTCAGTTTATAGAACCAGAAAGAGCTATTTCCACAATGGTTAGTAATTAGCATTTACTTATTCGGGGTAGGAGACAAGTAAATACATTTGTGCCCCTCAGTGTTGTACATACGGCCAGGACAGTTCATTTAGTCATCTTTGGGTGTTTCAAACCACTCTTTGGTTCCTAGTAGGTAGTATCTGATGAGGACAAACATATTTACTTAGAATTTACTGTTTTAATTATTAGCATTAATACTACAATAAGTTGATTGTTGTTTTCCACAGAAAAGCCTTAGTGGTAGTGTGTGTAAATATGGGTGTTAAATAACACTTCACAAACGAGAAAACAAATCTCCCTGTTATGAATCCCAAACTCGATGTGCTTCCTGTGCGATGGAGCAGCCCGATGACAGTGAGGTGAAGAGCTGCTCCCGGGAAGCACAGGCTGCGACAAGCCTGACAGGAGCGGTGACACTGGGTCCTGTGGGCCCCGCCCAGCCTCCTGTTTGCTGCCCACGGGCTCACTTTTTCCCCGCCTCGCTCCCCACCCCCAGTTGGGTAGGTCAGGACAACATTCACCCATCTGTGTAGGTAACCATTTTAATTGATTACTTTTTAAATCGGTGGCTTGCTTTGAGAAATGTTTCTATAAAATCCAGGCATTTCTATTTATCTTTTTTAACCCTCTCAGAAAATTATTTTCCAAAGATGGGCAAGTGTTTGAGAGAAGCCTGATATTTGCTCTGGTGTTGAAGCTTTAAAACATGTTTAAAATTTTCAATTCATTGATTTGCATAGTTGTTCCTCTTTCTGGAAGATTCCTATGAGAAGGCTCTACCCAAGGTGTCTGTATGGCTGACTTACTCAGGTTTTGCTCAACTCTCACATTCTCAAATGAGTTCTGCCTGATTGTCCTATTTACTATTACAGCCTGCTTTCCCCTTCTGAATCCCTCCCTGCCCTGCTCGCCTTTTTCTTTTCCGTAGCCGTTTCCACCTTCTACCATTGTATGTAATTTGTCTACTTATTATGATTATACTTTATTGCGTGTCTCTTCCTCCACATATAAGCCCCACAAGGGAACCCTTGCCTGCTTTGATCCCCCAAGTGCCTAGACCAGGGCCTGACTGCTGGTAGGCAATCATCACTGGCTGAAGGAAGGGTTCGTAACACGTGTATGTATGTGTACGGCTGTGTGTACTCGTATTTATGTGGAGCCGCAAAATGTGTGGAACAGCCTTTTCACTTTAAGTATGTTTGCTTTTTATATTTTATGTAAAATATATTATATATTTGGCATTTACCTCTTAACCAGTTCAGCGAACACTTCTCTTGCTTCTGTAGGCTGTTGTTAGTAAGTGACAGAGCCGGAATTGAACCAAAGCATCTGGCTCCAGATTTGGGGCACTAACTAGCGTGCCACATTGCCTCACAGTAGGCTTTTTTGGTTGGCCTTGGTAATGTTTCTCTACACTCTTACTACATCTCGCTTTATATTTAACCTGTTGTTTGTATCCTAGCACTTCAGTCTTATCCTGTCTCATGCCCAGTTTCTAAAGAACCCAGATCTGTTTGTACATGATTTTGGTGCTAGGCATCGTCGTCACCCGTGTTTTCCACTCTGTCCCCTCTTGGGACAGCTATTGCTCCTATTGTCTAATTCAGTGTTCTGATCCTGTGATCAGAGAGCCAAATTCTCTCACTCTGGTTATTGGCCACTCAGGGCTGGATCACAAAGAAGCTCTTGTGGTTCTGGAAATCCCCTGTGTCAGCCTTGAGCAGTTCATACATTTTAAGCTTTAAGCTTGTATATTAATTTACTGAAGGAGTTTCTACCTTTTTCCCTCTGAGGAATCCATTAGTAGAAAGAATAGAGGCAGAAACAGAGCGGGACTTCGCACACTGACAAATGCTATGGTAGTACCAAAGTTTATGTAATTTAATACATACGTATCTCAGCAGTACAATTGGTATCTCAGTTAAAATTCAATATTTAATCGAGTGATGTCCATTTAAAGAAAAAAGCAGGCAAGATCATGCGTTTTTATAAATTACCAAAGAATGTAGTGTTGCCTTTGATATGTCCAGATCTGAAAAGAGGACTAGGCAGCGTGGGGGGACTGGGCAGAGAGAACGTCACAGCGCAAGTGGGCTCTTGGTTATGTCTCCATCTGACAGCTGTCTAGTCTAAGAAAAAGCAAGTCATTGGGAATTGGGTCTTTTAAGACAGGATCAAGTCGTTCAGTGACATTTAGCCTAGAAAGAAGAGGGGAGAGCGTGACGTGGCGTATCGTACCGTGTTAGTGATGAGGAAGATTATTGGCTGTCCTCCGATTTTTAAGCTAGTTGGTTGCCTCAGGCGATTGAGCCTGGTTCCATTTTTCTGCTCAGCGAGGGCCCAGTGGAGGTCGTTTCTCAGGAACTGCTCAAGGATAAATCCGCACAGTGATAAAGCCGTGGCCTGGTTCCAGGCCTTGGCCTGCTGCATTAGAAGAACACTTTGGGGAAATGTTGACCTTGGCACTGACCAGAGCACCAAATTCTTTGCGTTGTTTTGCATCATGCAAGCTCCTGCTGTATTGTACTCTCCCAAATAGTGAGAGTACACTGAATACTCGGCTAAATACAGAATAAACTTTTGAAATAATTAACTGCAGACGAAGTAGGCAAAAATTATTTATAGAACAAAAATACTTACTCCATGAATCCTTTCCATAGCAATGTTTCTAATGCTCCCAAATATGATTGATTATATACACCTTTGAGAAACAAATGTATTAACTATAAGAAGGAACTCTCTTGGCAGTATGCAAACATACACCGAACCTTACTCCATTTCCTTGTGAACTAACATTATTAAATGGCAGTATACATATATTACATGCACAGTATATAATACAAGTAATATATAATACAAGTAATGGCACAGTAGTAAACTATTTTTTATGGCTGGCCTTTAAAACAGTTCTCTTTTATTGATTTATAACTTTATTGCGTTGTTGACAGATGAAGTAGACTGTATGATATCAGTTCTTTGATGTTTTTATAATTTGCTTAATGGTCTGGTAGTGGTCAATTTTCATAAATGTTCTATTTATTTAAAAAGAACGTATCTCAGTTAGAGTTCCACAAGAGATTTAAGTGCTACAGAAAATTGAGTGGCTCTTCTCCGTTCTCCCAAGTGTGGTACGTAGCTGGTATTATATTAGATGCCCGGGAGGTAAGCTATCCATTGCATGTAATGAGTAGAAAGAAATAAACGTGATGAACTGCTAAAACTTCTTATAAGTGACTTAGAAGTTTATATACACATACCCACTAATGCAGTCTGTTTTCTAGATGACAGTATAGTTTGAATAGTTATGATTTGATTTATTACATTTTAGATACAGTGAGTTTTTTTTAAGAAGCTCCATTGAAATAAAATTCACACGCCGTACAATTACCCATTTAAAGTATGCAATGTAATGTATTTTAGTAAGTTCACAATGGTATGCAACCATCATTACAATCCAGTTTTAGAACATTTTTATCACCCCCAAAAGAAACCCCATACCCATTGGCAGGCACTTCCCAGCTTCCTCCCCTCACTCCTGATCTATTTCCTGGATTTGCCTATTCTGGACATTTCATATAAATGGCATCATATAAAATGTGGTCTTTTGTGACTGGCCTCTTTCACTTAGTGTAGTTTTCAAGGTTCATCCATGTTGTGGCATGTCTCAGTACTTCGTTCCTCTTTATTGTTGTATAATATTCCTGTCTTTGGATATACCATGTTTTGTTTATTCATGCGTCAGTTGATGGGCATTTGGGTTGTTTCTGCTTTTTGGTTATGAATAATGCTTCTAAACATACATGTATAAATTTTTTTCTGTGAATGTATATTTTCATCATGGAAGTGTTTTTAGCTGATTTTCAACATAAATATCACACACTGCAAAAAGGAATGCAACCTACATGAGAACCCTTTTATTTGTAATTTGTTCTGAGATTTTGATGGTTGGTGGTAGGGGCAGACTGGGTGGAGAGAGGAATTAGCATTTATTGAGGGTCCATGCTGGACTGCTGTGCTCTGCTAGGAGCTTTATGTACATCTTCTCACTTAATCCTGTTAACAGTCCTGTGAGACAAGTTTGGGTTTCCTCATTTTATAGATGGAACAAAGAAGGACCCAGGAACCTTAAATAACTTGTCCAAAGAGACATAGCTGATGAGTGATGAGCCAGGCTTACAGTATGGATGGATGTGTCTGACTTCCAGCATCATACAGAAATGGAAGATCCATAAAATTTTAAACATTAAAAAAAATTTTTTTATGGCCGGCCCAGTGGCTCAGGCAGTTGGAGGTCCATGCTCCTAGTGCCGAGGGCTGTTGGTTTGATTCCCACATGGGCCAGTGGGCTCTCAACCACAAGGTTGCCGGTTCGATTCCTCGACTCCCACAAGGGATGGTGGGCTCCTTCCTCTGTAGCTAACAGCAGCAGCTGGAGCTGGGCTATGCCCTCCATGGCTGGGATTGGGGGGACAGCATCTTGACTTGGAGGAGGTCCTGGAAGTACACACTGTTCCCCAATAAAGTCCTGTTCCCCTCCCCCAATAAAATCTTTAAAATAAATTTTTTAAAAAAATATATAATCTTACTTCTTTTACCAAATCAGCTTTTTCCAATGATTTATCTTTCTTTTTTCCTTTACTTGATGTTATTTTTTTTCTATTACTGTAAAGAACATTTCTCTATACCTATTAGCCATATATTCAGTTGTGTTAAAACCTTTTGGCTAAGGTGAAGGGTTTTTTCCCCAAACAGAGTCTTATACTGAAGCATGATTGAGTATAATCAGTAAAAGCAGCGTTGATCTGGTCGAAGATTGGAGAATTTCCTGGAATTACTAATGGCTCTGGTACAGCAAGCTTTTAGTCTGAAAACAGAGGGAAAACATCATTCTTCACACAGCTTGCTTATTTCCAGGCTGTAGTCCTTCAACAATTGGCAAATTAGTAATTGGAATTTGTGTTAACACGTCTATTTTTAACTGATAGTTTACCTAGATAATATTTTGATGGTGGAATTCAGCATGTCAAATGGGTGCTGTTTAATTTCAAGAATAAAAATAAATGCAAGTACAATGTAGAAATGCCGTTTTGACTGTGCTAAAACCTTTCATGGAAACAGCATGTATCAGATATATTAACACTAGCACAATGCATTGATGAATCCAGTTCAAGGCCCTTGATGTGTGTATTTTGATAATTTTACGTTAGTTTTAAGAGTTGCTTTGCAATATTCTGATTTCAAATAAATAAGCCAGATTTACTTTGTGAGAATTCAGCCTAGATCAAAATCTCATCGGTGTAAGACTGGGTGTGAAAAAAAGATTTATCAAGAAGATTAACAGTTAAAAGTTTATAAGGATATATCTCACCTTGGTAACAGTTAAACTAGCTTTTTAAGAGTTTTAGTACCATCATTTGTGGTTCTGGTGGGGATACAGAGTAGCAAGGTGACTGGAAATCATCTCATTTACTGTTTAGTTTTGGGGTTATGGTTTGACTACGTGTAACAGAGACCCCAAATAACAGATACTTAAACAAGATAGAAGGTGATTTCTATGTCGTTTAATACCCTGCACTAGTCTGGAATCTCTGCTGCATGAGGTCTTCGTGCTTCAGGATCTTTCTGTCTTGTTCCTTCACCATCCTTGGATCTGGTCGTTACCCTTGGTCCAAGATGGCTGATTACCACAATCCCATTTCAGCCGTCAGGCAGGGAGAAAAAGAGGGGACGTGCCCTTTTCCAGTAAGAGCAGGACCTGGAAGTTGCCCGCATTCTTTCTATCCAGACCACATTTGCTGGTTCTTAGTTATTTGACCACAACTAGCAGTGAGGGAATTGGGAAATGTGGTCTTTATCCTGAGTGGGTGTTTTGCCCAGTCAAAAGTTTTATTATGGAAGACAAAAGAAGAGATGATGGGGAGACTTGTTTCTCCTTAAATCCCTTGGCACACAAACTGCTTATGCTGGGGGTTTTTTCCTTTATGCTTGGCTTTTATAATGATGTTTTCTCATCTTTCATATTTTGTTAAAACATTATAATTACATTCTTTAAAAAGCTTCATTCTGAAAAAACTGCATTACAAAACACTTGTTTCAAACGGGAAAGGGAATAAGAAAGTAGTATTTCAAATTGACAAAGGCAAACTTTTTAATGCAAGAATTTTAATAATAAAGTTTTTAAAATTCTAAGTCTATAGCTATAACACCTAAACATAATTGAATATATTCATCATTTGATTATTTATAGCTTTTCTTCTTGAATAATGGCTTTTCTTTTTATTACCACTACTGTCATTATAAGGAATGTTTATTTTGCTTGATATTCACATTTCTGTATAGTGACAGCATTGAAAGTTTGTTATTTTTTTCTGTAATATATTTAGGCATGTGGCGGTGTTTTGTTGTTGTTTGGGGGGGGTGAGGATAGGGACAGAATGGGGTACTGGGCTTTTCATTGTTACTGAGGGTAAGTAGCAGTAGTGTTTTTTTCCTTTTAATTCCTAACTTTGATTGTGATTAGTACATTGAAGTACAGGAAATATCTGTTCAAACTCTGAAGTATTATTCCTCGCATTGTTGTCTTTGCTATTTTAGGAAGGAATTTGTTGTTCTTTTTTTTTTTCCCCCTCCAAGTGAAACTGCAGGAAAGAAGTAGATCTTTAGGTAATGATATTGGAGATTTAAATATCTCTAGGGGAACAGCAGACACACATCACTGAAAGAGCCAAACCGTACTACCTCAGCCAAACCAAAAGTTATATATAGCTCCTAAATGGTGGTGGATAGGTGTTTATAAAGTTACAAGGCATTTATAAGAATCCTTAAGCAGATCATCATATTTCTTTCTTTCACTCTACTTTTTTTACCTGCTAAGGATATCAGCTCTTGGACACTACTGAAATGCCATGGTCAGCTGTTACAAAGACCATTTTTATCCTTTTGCTCCTTTCCCCACCCTTGCTCAGGGAGCCTCTTTTCCTAAGAGTATTATTAACATTTAACATTTATTCTTTTGCTGAGGCTACGTTGAGGGGCGTAGGTTGTTTTTATTTAATCTTTAAAAATAGAACCACCAGCTATTTTAAATTTGCCACCGTAAAAGAGGAACCAGCAACAGCATCTGGCTGTCTTTTATGAATGTCTGATCCAGGGTGTACCCTTTTGGGTTTAGGAACCCCCTTTTCCTTCCCACTTCTGCTGCTGACAGTTTTTTTCTCTCCCTCTCTCTCCCTCTGCTTTCTTCCCTAGTAATCCATTCCTTCAATCACTCTTTCACAGACCTGAGTTCCCCCTCAACTTCCATTACCATGTACCCCAAAGCTGTTCCCTGCACCAGCAAAGATCTCTTCATTTGTAGCCTCTGTCGCCACCCATGCCCCCCCCCCCCACCTTTAGGAGGAAATGCCCAAGAAATTTCAGTTTTTAAGTGTTTAAAATGTAAATTAATCTTCAGTTTTACCTATTCTTTATCACTTTTTCATGGCTTTTGTTTTTAATAGTTTATGTTTGTTTGTTTGTTTGTTTGTTTTGGTCTTAAGTAGATTCAAAGTGAGCAAAGAAGGGCAGGTATGGAAAGTAGAAGAGGAGAATTAGCTCAGCAGGAAAGCTTTATATAATATCTCCTCCTGATCTCCTTTCCCCAATTCCTTTCACCTCTCCTTTTGGAATCCTGTTATTTCATCCTGAGGGTGATTTGTTCTGCCATCCCAAGATGAATCCTGAGTGTACTTCCCATAGAAACTTTAAAAAGTTATAGAAGTTAGGTTGATAGCACTGCAAATCAGTATTCAACAAGTATTTATTATCGATTGATTCTTGATTAATAAGTACTTGCTAGCCTGGATCCCATCATCCTGCCTACCCTTATTTCCTATTAAACCCTACTTCTCAATTATTCACACCATCAGCCTTTCCTCAGGGACTGCTGGAGAAAATCACAGAACTGGACATTGGTGCCACTAAACGTTCTGCCCTCCCGTCTCCCTGAAGCCTCGGCAGTGCCCGACACCCTCCACGTTTCTTTAGTTAACTCCCTCTTCCATTTGAGTAGCAGATGTCATTGAGTGGCTGACTCTGTGCTAGAACTTTGCATGTATTATCTCTTTAATCCTCATAATAACGTGTAGGTTCTATTATGTTTGTGTTACAGTTGAGGAAATTGAGGCTTAGAGCGGTTAACTTTTTCAGACACAGCTGGCTAACAACTGGCAGTGCTGGGACTGCCGTCTGTATCCGCTTCGGAGCACGGGCCTTCCCCCATTCCCCTCGGGCACTCGGTGTCTTTCCTGAAACCCCCTCTCCTTCCAGCTCGTCAGTCCCTCTCAGCAGAGCCCTAGAGAGGCCGCTGCGAGGAGTCAAGGGCGTGGGACTGGAGGCAGACCACCCGGTGTGAAGCCGGCTCTCCCGCAGACACTGTGTCCTGCGCAAGTCACTTATGCTCCTGGTGCCTCCCTCTCTCACCTGAAAACTGGGACCAATAATAATGCCACCCCGTGGGACTGTTTTGAACATTAAGTGAGTTGATACATGTGAATGCTTTAGATGAATGGTGCCTGGCAGGAGATCAGTACTAAATGAATGTAGAGGGGAAAATAGATGAAAAACCTTTAGTCCCCCTCCTGTGCAGAAAGAAATGGAGGGTCATCCGGCCAGTGCCCTGCCCCCAGTGCTCCCCCGACATCAGCAGGTACTGACACGTTCTCGGCTCCTTCCTCAGAGAGAAAGGTATCGGTAAAGCCCTACAATACTTCCAACTTTTTATACATCTTGACAAACAGAAAAGGATATTTGTTCAGTACAGTGGGATAAAAGGGCTGTTGGTCCCTTCAGGTGACTGCCCCAGGGTTTCCAGGTCCTCTGAGCTCTGCCAGGCTGCCCCAAGGACCGAGAGTGAACCTTTCCACACCGGTGAAGTCCTCACAGATTAAGGGCACAAAGTGTTCCCAGAGTGGACTGGGGAGGCGTGGAACTAACCCCCTGAGGTAATCCATGCCCCTAGCTCTTCATCTCATTCCTTCTAATCTTTCCAGGAACTTCAGTCTTTATTACCTGGTTCCTTTGCTGGCTTTGATGGTGTTACTCTCCTGCTTAAAGCCCTTCAATGGCTGTCTCTTTCATTTAAAAATAGAATCCCAGCTCCTTCTGATGGGCTCCAGAGCCCCATGGGATCTGGGCCCCGCCCCCTCCCCGCCTCATGTCCATGTGCTGCACTCCTGCCCAGGCCCACCCCACACCAGGTCGTCATAGGGGATGTGCTTAGCCCATCACTGCAGGCCCACAGCCCCCGCCCCCAGCTTTTGTTTCATTTTTCAAAATATTTGAACGTGTTCAATTTTTGTAGGGCTCGGCTGAAATATCACTTTCTCAGAGTAACATTCCCCAGCTGGCCAGACGAGGTCATTTCCGAGGTTTGAGCCTGCCTGCAGGTTTATGCTGAGCAGTGGACCTGCGGAATTCTCTGTCAGAGCCCTCAGCCCCCTGGGCAGCCTCTGTGTAGCCCTTATCAAACCTGTAATTAAGTCATTAATTATATCATGGTTTTGGGATGTCTCTGTGCTGGAGGAGTCCGTACACTTCATGACCACGAGGATAAATTTTGGGACCATGTCCATCTTCTGTCCTATACCTCTGACTAGTGCTTTGCAAATAGGAGTTCTTAGTATTTACTGGTTGAATCAGTGTTTCAGCCTCTTTCTGGTAGCTCTATGTAACATAAATATGTGTCCATCTTTAAGAAAAAGGCAGAAAAGACTCACTCTCCTTGACTATGTAAAATTCTATAGCTACTGCACCATGTCGTTCAATTTACTATAAACATGTTAAAAGAAAGATATCTGTTATTCTCACTTCACCTCTTATCCATTCGTCAGTACTCTAATCTTTTTCCTCTACTGTTCCTTAAAGCTGTTCTTAACTGGGCCACTGGTGATCTAGCTGCCAAATCCAGCAAGTAGTTTTCAACCCTTATATCACATTTGTGACAGTGTACGTTATTCATCTTCTCCTTCTCTCTCTCTCCACTCCCTTCTCTCTCTCCACTCCCTTCTCTCTCATTCCTCCCATTTTTTCTTGGTCTTCCGCTGTGTCCCCGTATTATCTTTTTCCTCTGCCTAATCTTTAAATGTTAGTTTTCTCCAGGATCCCTTTTCTGGCCTTTTCTTCTCAGGCTGCATTCCTTCTGATGACGTCATTCACACCCAAGCCTTCAGCTGCCACCTCCTACACTGATAGTGAAAATCTCTTTATCTGTCCTAGGCCTTATCTTTTCTATTGCCTGCTGGATATCTTCCCTTGTTTTTGACTTGCCACACATAACAGTGCCAGGCCAAGTGACATTCATTAAACATGGACCACAAGCAACCTTAGCGCTCATTTGATCCTGCTTCCTACAGATGAGGAAACTGAGGCCCAGGGAAGTACAGTGGCTTGCCTGGGAGCAGAGAGCTAGTTTGGAGCACAACCGGGGAGGGAAAACATGTCTCCTGACACCTGGAGTCTGAGGTTATAAATCTATGCCAGACCCATAAAGATAATCTGTTTTCTGTCTCATGGGCCCTTTCTGTCTCAGGGCCCTTTCTACCCTGGCCTAAATGAGTTGCTTATTTTCTGATCCACATCCTGTAGCAGTGACAGTATTCCCCCTACTTACATTTTGCCATGTTCATCTTTGGTTTCCAGAGTAGTAGGAATTAGCTGCCAGCAAAAATCTTCATCTGTTTAAAAATTTTTACTTTATTCCTGCATTTGCAAGAGGGCATACTTAGATTTTTGATCACTTGTTATTTTTTTCTACACCATTGATTAAGAATGCCTGGCACATGCACTGTCCAATTCTCATTCAGTGATTGTTACTGCTTACTTATTGCCTGGTTTTTAAAAATTATTCTGATGTATGCCAGAATAAAGGCAGAATAATTGAATATGCCTTGCTGTTCTTGCAAGAAACAGTTTTCTAATTTTCTGAGGAAAATTAAAGAGAGAAGTCGGGTAGAAGCCATAAAGAAAAATTACCTTTTTTCCTGGGAGTTCCGCCCCCAAGCATTTGCAGTTCACCCTAAATTAAAATAACAATGTCCATAGTTAGATGTGTGTGCTCCTGGTTCATGCATAATGGCACTGTTTTATTCACGTACATTTACACACATTCATTCTAACTAATCTCTGCTCATTTCTGGTTGAGATATTTGTACCTCCTCTTTGATGGCACTTTTCCTTCTTTTAGAGTGTTAGCACCCAAAGGCACTAGCACAGCTCGCATTGGCTCTTACTGCTGAGGATTTACATGTGTCTTCAGAGACATGTAATGGAGTCTCTCCTCCTCCTCCTCTTCTTTTTTTTTTTTAAATGAAAACCTACCAACTCAGAATTTTCTAAATAACCCTTTTAAGGAGAAAGTTATTGTTAGGACGTAAGGGTGGGGCTGGGGCTGGAGGGGTGTCAACGAAAACTAGTTGAATGTGTGCTATGTGCCAGGGACTTTTGCATTTATTCCCTCATTCAAGACTCATCCTAAACACTCAAGGTAGGAGTTATTCCAGTTTTACCTATTATGAAACTGAGGCCGAGATGTTTAGTAACTTGTCAGGGAGCCAGTAAATGGCAAACTCAGGGTCCCAACCCAGGTCTGCCTTAGGCTAGAATCTGGGCTTTTCCTACCAACTGGTCCATTCCAGGGATTCCTCCTGCTCTGTTTAAACATTCAGGTCATTTGTATAACAAATTTCTTATTTGCAGACATAGTTTTTCTAATGGACAGATGAACATACCTTTTGCATTAGATGGGTTAATTTAAGCAGCTGCCTGATGGTGTCGTCAGACTTAGAGTTCAGTTTCTCAGTGTGTTTCAAGTGTTTTACTCTGCTGCTTTTTATTTGTTTGAACTTGCTTGGTGCCTTAGGTGAAATACCATCTGTAAGAAGTCATATATATTTGACCTAGAAAACAGAACCGTGCAGCCAAAACAATTCTATGATTTGAGTTTTGGGAGAAAACATTCTGGGCTCATTCTCAAGTTCTTGACGTGGAAAATGTCTAGTTATTGTTTTAAATGAGGTGAGAGGACATCTACTGAGGATGGAAATTTGAGTGTCCCGAAGTTAATTTCCTTGCAAGTCTTTCGTAAGATTAGTAAAGTTGAGTTAAAAGAAGAGAAATTATAACTTTTATAGGCTGCCATTTGAAGATATTTAGAACCACTGGAGTTTTTTTTTTCTCCAAAAGAAAAATTAGATAAAAGGAAAATTCTCATTGTCTTTCAACAGATTGAAATATTTTAACAGAGGTTTATTTCTGGGTCAGCTATAAAAGTATTGTATCTTTTCACCCTCCTTTCAACACAAGAGTCATTCTACCTATATGTAGAAAGAAACTACAGAGAGTTTTAAAAATAATTCAAGGTTTTTAATTCTTTGGAGTCCTCTTGGCCACTTTCAGTTGAGATATGGCAAGAAAAATAGGTAGGAAAAGACAAATGCCCCAATGCTTTGTCACTGGTTTCAGGGGTCAGGCCATCATTTCGTGTGACTGTGAGCCTTTATTTTGTTTTTGTGAGCTTTTATTTATGTCACCTCTGGAAGGAGGAAGATTGGAGAATAGGTGCCTGGTACATATAATTCATTGAATGGAATTACTGTTGTAAGGAGAACATGATAATATTTAATAATAAAAATTTTTCCTTGTCTTCTAGCCAGTGTCTCCTGGATATGATCCAAATCCTCTGCCTTTTTCAGTTTTGCAAAGATTGACCTCATTCACACTCTCAGCTATACTCTTGGCTCTTTCTTTGTGTGTGTTCTTATATCCCCATGTACCAACAGCCATAACCCCAGCCCTACTCCCCGTCTCTGTCCATAGCCAACAGGTACCACCTTCCTGGTCCAGGATTCATATGTAGATGATAGAATAGGTTTGTTCGGTAGACTTACAGATTTGAAGGTGATGAGTATAGAACGTTTTCTTCTTTGTTTCATTTCTTTCCTTCCTAATGACTCCTTAACAAAAAGGAAAGGCCATATTGTCTGTTAGCTGAAGTTTAGTCATGATGTCTAATGACTTCTTGCTGACTGTTTTATAACTGCCCTTGGACACAGTTGCCACAGCTGGCTGTCTCATTTAAAGGATGATTAAGAGATAATCTACACAGGGTCCTGTTGTGGGGTGGTGGGATTTTTCATGCCTTCTGGAAGGTTATCTGTATTTTGGAGTGAGTCATAAAAATCGTTTATCCCATGTTGTTCATTTTATGAACACTGGGTTAGTTTTATACTTTCATTGCATCTGATTAGGGGGTCACCTACAAATAAACAATGAACAAAGGACAGACAATAAGAGAATGCCAGAGACCCAGATTCTAGTCTAGCTGTGTATCCTTAAGCAAGACATTTATCTTTTCACATCCCAGTTTCTTGTTCTGTTGTAAAGGTAATACCTTTTGTTTATTGAAGATGATTTTGAGGCAAATTAAACGAATGGATGTCAGAATATTTTGAAAAGTTAGAATGATGGTTGTGTTATATAGAGACATTTACCGAAGAGGGAAGAGGGCCGTAAACTGGTGACCTGTGGGATAAATATCAGCCCTAAATTCCAAGTGTCTGAAGATCCTATGTCAAGGCACAAAGCGTGGAGTCTCCTGTTTGGCTGGGCCAGCATCCTATGCATCAGAGATGAATGTACAGCTTTTAGATTCTTCTCTTGGCCCCAGTATGCCTCTCTCCCCACCGCTGTGGGTTCCAGAAACTGTCTTCGTCCTCACTGTCTGTCTCCTCTGATAGTCGTCCTTCAAGACTCAACCTAAGAGCAACTTCTGTGAAGTTGTCTCAGTCTTTCTGAAGCCAAATTTGGAGCTCCTCTCTGAAAATGAGTATAGGGTAGTTTTTAAGAAGAGGGGCCCTGGGCGCAGCCGGTTAGCTCAGTTGGTTAGAGCACGATGCTCGTAACACCAGGGTTGCTGGTTCGATCCCCATATGGGCCGGTGTGAGCCGCACCCCCACAACTAGATTGAAACAACTACTTGACTTGGAGCTAATGGACCCTGGGAAAACACACTTAAAATAAATAAAAGTTTAAGAAGAGGGGCCCGGAGCCAGGTCTGCGTGGATTCAAATCCTGATCATAGCAGTGACTAGGTATGACTGGGGCAAGTAGCTTCAACTTCCTGTGCCTCAGTAGCTTCACCTATGTAATGGGAATGGTGATAATAACACCTTGTAGGGCTGTTGTGAGGCTCTTGGAATAGAGACTGATACATAGTAAGCCCTCAAGGTGTGGTATTTATTCTTATTAAGTATTATATTTTATCTGCATTATTTTTGTACTCCCACTGGACTTTGCGCATAGTCTCTAGTGTAAAGGCTTGTCACTTTTACTGTAATTATTTGTTTAGACTGGGACCTTCTTGAAGACACAGATACTGTTGTATTCATCTTTGTTTAACACTGCATGTCATCCATTCAGTGCTCAAAACTACTTCTCATGGCATCCCCAAAGTCCCCAGCCGTTGCCACCTCTGACTGAATAGGTGTGGCTTTGAGGCAGGGCTGCAGTGGCACGTACCTTTTTATTTCAATTAGAGCAGAAAGAGTTTATGGCTGGAGCTGTAATCTTCGCTCTGTGTCCATCAAGTTCATATGTATAGAACCTGGTGACCCTCCAGAATTTCCCAAACCCTATGTTTATTTAGCACCTAATCGCTCTAGGTACTTGCTGCACAAGGTCATATATGAAAACTATTTAACATTGCCCTACCTTTCTCTGGGAGATAAGAATCCTAAAAGAACTACCAAACATGGCCATATCCACACAGAGCCAGTCAGCAGCAGAGGAAAAACCAGTAAACCACTAAGTGACTGCGTCATGGAGAGTTTATGTCATATTTCTGATATTGGAATGAAAGGCCAGATCCAAACCAAAATGTCACCCGCTCTCTAAAACTTTTCTTTTCCTAGCCAAGCAGAGATCATGATGCTTTCTTCTGGGTTCCACACTGCATTTGGTGTGTATCTCTCCCATGGCACGTATGCAGTTTTAGTAATGCTTATTTGCCTCAGTCTCCTTTCTGGGGGCATAGTTCTGACTCCTACCCCCATCTGGCCAGTAGTGTAGGCTTAGTAGGCTTTCAGTAAAAGGTTGTTGATATTGGTACTTTCTGTAGCCCAGACTCCATACTACTAAGTCTTTTTAGTCACAATAAAAACTTTGCAAGGTAGATACTATTGCTGCCCATTTTACAGAAATGGAAACCGAGACTTATCAACAGGTCAAGTAACACTAGAGTCAGACAGCCAGGAAGTGGGAATGCTGTGCTCCAGATGTGGTTCTGTCAAGCTCCGGCTCTTAAATCCTTCTCCACGCACAGTGCCGCTTCACTGACCAAATACACACTCGATGGCCACCTGATTCGTAGGACTATTCCTCCCGTGCCCGCTGACCTGCAGAGGTGTGGGTTGGCTGGGAGGCTCACACACACCTGCTCCCAGACCCTCTGTCAGTCTGCTTGAAGAGGATTTGTGGACTCCTTGTGCCAAGCCGCTTTCATTAATCCGCGGTGGTGAGGAGAGAAGTTGGGAAGACATTTCCTTTCTGTTCTGCCCCACACATGCATCTTTCCACATGTCTGCTATTGGCTGTTCAAGATTGTGGTAGTGCCGAAGCAACGCTCTGAAGTCATGTGGGTCCCCGACTGCTCCGGGCTTGCCTCTGGGTCGGTTCTTCTGAGGCTCGGTCCCTGCACACCTGCCAGACACTGCAGACCCCTGGAAGTGAACACGTGGGTGGAGTGGAGAAATATGGTACCCTAGTGGGAGGAAACGCTAATCCTCCCTTTATTTGTTTAGTTCTCAAAAAAACTTGAACAACAGGTTTAACTTAGATCTGTGCCATTTAATGCAGATTTTATACAGGTACAGTTGTGGCACTCCTTTTTGTTGAATGCCAGATGGCAAAACAAATCTGTTCTGAGGGAGAATGCCGTGGTGTGACTGGTGTGTGTGAGCTCCTGAGGTTCCCCTGCTCCTCGCTCCCCAGAGGCTGTATCACCCACACAACATTCTTCCCCTCCTCTCTCCACCCTCCTCACGTTAAGTCAGCAGAACCGCTTAGCACGCTCCACACAGGATTCCTTCTTGCAGCAATTTCCAAACGTGCCCGATTTTTAAGACTCGTTGGAAGGCATTTGTTAGAAATACAGGTATCTGGGTCTTAGTCCATCCAGACTTAGGGGATCAGAATTTTCCTGGGAGGGGCCTGGGAATTTGTACTGAAGAAGTGATTCTTAAAAATCGGGGCAAGGGATGGCCGGATGGCTCAGTTGGTTAGAGCGCAAGCTCTCAATAGCAAGGTTGCCAGTTCAATTCCCGCATGGGATGGTGGGCTGCACCCCCTGCAACTAAAGATTGAAAATGGCAACTGGACTTGGAGCTGAGCTGCGCCCTCCACAACTAGACTGAAGGACAACGATTTGGAGCTGATGGGCCCTGGAGAAACACACTGTTCCCCAATACTCCCCAATTAAAAAAAAAATGTTTAGAAAACATTGTTTTAGTCCAGCAAAAACTGCTTGACTGCAGGTGGTGAGAATGATACGAGCACAGACTACAGCTGGGCAGCGACAGAAATGTGGAAAAACAAATTCAGTTACATGGGGAAACTAAATTCCTTCTGTCTGGTCTCACTCTCCGGCTGGAGGATACAGCGATCCCTGGTGGGGTTCCTCGGCTGTTAGTGCCCAGCTGTGTGTGTACAGTTCCTCTCTGCGGGCAGGCTAAGTATTGCTTGTCTGGCTACCTTTGAGGTCTAGTTGTCAAGTTTCAATAAACTTGGTTCCCTAAATTTCTCTCCCTGGGCCTTGAAGCAACTGCTAACGTAAAGACCTCTTTTTCTCCCATTTCCAGTTTTCCACCCAAGTACACATGTCTCCATGACTTATTGTTCTCTCCCTGCCTCCATTTTATTCATTCATTCAGTCCTTGGTTCAACAAGTGTCTGTTGTGCCAGGCTGTGGGTGGGCTACAGAGAGGAGCAAGGCACAGTCCCTGCCCTCCGTGCACAGTCTGGGGGGACACAGACATGTAAACAATTAAAATACTGTGCTGTGCTAAGGGTTCTCATAGAAGTGTGTGCAACGTTGTAGGTCACCAGGAAGAAGTGACCCACGCGTGGTGGCAGGTATCACAGAGGAGGTGACCTGTGCGAAGGGCCTTGTAGTCAGAGAGAAGGGGGAGGGCACATTTAAGTTAGTAGATGGCTCCTCATCGTCGTCCTCGCATTCTCGCTGCACTTCATCTTCTCCTGTGTCCGCCTACTGTCTTCCCTCAGTCGTGGGTCTAGGGGAGCTGACATGGCTTAGACTCTCTTGACTGAGATGGTTGATTAATGTCCAAGATACAAGGTGTAACCGTTTGTCCCACAATCATTTATTGACAGTGAATGAGATTCGGCACTGAAGAAAGCTTTTAAAGGCCTATCACTTTATCAGAAGTGTTCTGAGCCAGCAGAGCTGGTGTCTGTGTCCTCTAGGGAGTGGGTGTGTGTGGGGGGGTGTGGGGTGATAGGGGAGCTTGTGACTGGGGAATGGGATAGGAGAATGCTCTATTGTTTCTTTTACCAAAAAGGGCATGATTTCCTGTTTCTAAGAAGGTTTCCTTGGTAGGTTCCCGCATCTCTGATAGTTGTGTGTATTATTGAAACATTATATCCCCCAAGGTTCTAATATCAAGCCTTGCACAGGGTGTATAGTCTGTAAATACTTGCTGGATGAATAACGGAATAAATAAATGAATAATGGTGGTATACCAACATATTTCAGTGAGGTCCTTATTTTATTTTCTGCATTATTCTTGGAAATTTCTCCCTATGAAACTAGTAGGTCAATGCCGTAACCAGCCAATTTAAAATATCTTAATGAACAGATGGATGTAGTTTGCTAATTTGACAAGATTTGGTTTTTATTTCCAAAAAATGCACTGTGGGTTTCTCTTACTTCACTAGAGAAACAGAGATGAAGGGCCATTGTGATTAAATTTGTTCAGTCTAATAAATAGTCATGATTGCAGTTTTAAAATATTTATTGTTTCTTGAAATAATGGATGTTCGTTGTAGAAAAAATAGAAAATACAGGCAAGCAAAAAGGAGAAAAAGCTAAAACCAATTGATAATCTTGCAAGCCATAGCTAACCATTGTTAATATATTGGTGTGTAAAAATCCACATTTTTTTTCTATGCACGTGTATGTAAAAATAGTTATTCTAAAAATTGAATATACTGTAGAGGCTGTTTAGTATCTTGCCTTTTTTCTGTTACATACTGTGACCATCCTATCTTGTTAACAAATATATATGTACAGAGCCATTCATTCTTAAACATATATGTTTGAGATTATACAAATCATTCAGGCTTCTTTTTAAATCAACCTCTATTAAAGTATATAGCACAACTGAAACCCCATAATCCTGTCCTCCTAAGGATAAATATTAATTGTGTGTGTGTGTGTGTGTGTGTGTGTGTGTGTATAGTGTTCCAGACTGTTTGCTGTATATACACAAATATATCTACTACTATTTTTTTTTCTTTTTTACAAAATTAGACCCTATTATACCTGCTGTTCTGCAACTTGCCTTTTACCCTTAACATATTTTAGGCACCTTCGTGTGCCAAGGCATTTGGGATACCTGCCTGTTAATGTAGAACTGGGTGTCTCATTCCCAACACTATTGACCTTTTGTGCTGGATAATTCTGTTATGGGACTGTCTAGTGCATTGCAGGAGGCTTAGCAGCATCCCTGGCTTCTGTCTCTTAGATGCCAGTAACACCCCTTCTTCCGGTTGTGACAAAAATGTCTCCAGACATTGTGAGTTGTCCCCTGGGGAGCAAAAGTCACTCCTGCTGAAAGCCCCTGATACAGATGGTCCATAATGTAAGTTAAGCATCTAGAGTCCTTCCAGTTTTTTCATTACAAAGAATGGATCAGGGAATATTCTTATATTGATTTTTGTGTGGCTGTGTGAATATTATCATTGAATAAATTCCTGGAAATTTGTAGTTGCTGAATCGAAATTTTGATAGAAATTACCAAATTACTCCACAGAGATTGTATCAATTTACTTTTCAACTATATCCTGATGACTCCAAATCTATATCTCTGCTGAGTTCTACATCCATCCATCTAACTGTTAACTGAACATCTTCTCTTATGTGTCTCATAGGCCTTTCCTAAGCTCAACACTCATTTACTGCAGTACTAACATGGCTCTTCTTGCTGTATTTCTCTGTCAGAGAATATCACCACCATCGGCCTGGTTGCTCAAACCAGAGAAAGTTTCTTCTCCACCTTATATCCAACCAGTCATCAAATCCTGTCCAGTTTTCCTCCCTAATGTCTCTCTTAATCCATTCACTTCTTTCCATCCCTTCTACCATTATCTTTAACTTAAGCTACTACTAACTTGCCCACATCACTAGTAGCATTGGGACAACTAATCTCTCTGGCTTCTACCCTGGGTCCCATTCTCCTCAGAAAGAGTGACCTTGCTGCACTCTACGATTGTTAATCCCCTCTGAAGCCAGTCCACCATGCTACCTGTCCCCGTCTACTCCATCAGTCAGATGCTGAGGCCAACAGCGACTGACATTCATCACTCTTGATTTCAAATCTCTGTATCCATCAAAATATATGTTCCACCCCCCTGGTAATTGACTAATAAGTACATGTTGTAAATTTCAATTTATAAATTGCTTTTTATACTAAATTTCGACTTTTAAATAGTTTTCTCTGACTAAAAGAATTATTTTTTGGAAAACGGTGATCTATCATGTCACGTCACCACATGTATATATATGTATTCCTCTATCTTTGAATGGCCTCTTCTTTTCCTGCATTTCCCGTTCCTTTTGAGCCTGCTCTCTACCCATCCAGTTTCTGCCCTTTCTTTAGTACCTAGCACATCTCTTGATACTTCAACCGCACATTTTCTCCTGTAACAATTAGTTTATTTTTATTGCATTTGTTGTATGTGTACTTTTTGTGTGCTTCATGTATACTTTTTTATTTAACATGTATATATAATAATACAGACCAAGAAACAAGGGGAGAGGATGTGGGAGTTCAGCCCCGAGTTCCCACACAGGTGCAGAAGGGCCTTTCAAATATCCCATCCCAGTGCCTGAACCTTGACTTCTTAACTATGACTTTTTTTTTTTTTTTTAAGATTTTATTGGGGAAAGGGAATAGGACTTTATTGGGGAACAGTGTGTACTTCCAGAACTTTTTTCCAAGTCAAGTTGTTGTCCTTTCAGTCTTAGTTGTGGAGGGCGCAGCTCAGCTCCAGATCCAGTTGCCGTTGTTAGTTGCAGGGGGCACAGCCCACCATCCCTTGTGGGACTGGAGGAGTTGAACTGGCAACTTTGTGGTTGAGAGCCCACTGGCCCATGTGGGAATCAAACCGGCAGCCTTCGGAGTTAGGAGCACGGAGCTCCAACCGCCTGAGCCACCGGGTCAGCCCTTAACTATGACTTTTGATTTTATGTGGATCCATACAGCAATAGAACTGAACTGCATTCATTTGGTCAAATGGAAACTTTGGAGAGAAGATCATTTATCTGCTGATCTTGCAGCATTCCATTTTGGGGTATCTTAAATACCAAGGAAACGAGGGGTGCCTAGGAACTCGGGAACTTCTGACATACTATACAGCATGTTGCAGTGCTAGATTAGTGTAGGGACAAGCCCTACAATTTTCCACAAGAAGTCAGCTCCAAGCCTGTGGGTAATCACACACAGCAAAATGCCTGGCAAAGAACTATACATTTTTGTCCTGCTATCTATGTGGTAATTCTGTAACACTCTGTAATTAATTTTATTTTTACAGTGAACAACCACAGTGTAAGAATAATGCATAACCTATTTCTGTTTCTTGCTATTTTAGGAGACATCACACAGAAGGGATATGAAAAGAAAAGGTCAAAACTCCTGTCTCCTTACATCCCGCAGACACAAGGTAGGCAGCGAGAAGAGGTTTAAACCTTTTCAGTGTTTTTACGCCAAAAAAATGCTGTTTTACAAGGAAATCTGTCTTTTGTTGGTTCCTGTTTCTTTCCCTCCCTTCTTCACCGTGGGAGAGAAAAAAAAACGGAAGGAAAGAAAGGAGGAAATGAATCTTAACTGAGCATCTGCTATGTGCTAGGCACTTTTAAAATTCCCAAGGTCATCAAATCATTTACACAGAGCTTGGGTGGTAGTGTGTCTGTGCATAGCTGACATGATTCAGTGGCAGAGAATTCCAGGGCATGTAAAAACTGCATCTCATTTATGCCTGAGCATGGACTATGATGGAGAGGAGCGAGGGCAGCAAAGATTAGAGGGAAGGACAAATTCAGTACTGCAAGGCAACACAGGGCTGGAGTACCTGGCGACTTGGGGTCAAGAACCCTAAATACATTTTTAAATTAATTCACAGCCTGACTAATTCCTTCTGTAGAGAAACTGGCATGTTCTTTACGTATCAGAAAGTCCTGAGTCACTTTTGTGCTTAATTCCAGAGGGGTTCCTGTAACCAGGCAAGGCTGTCTCTCTTACGTCATCATAGTTTTCAAGTTACTCAGATTTCAGGATTTCCTTTGATAGCCTATTTCTGCTTTAATCACTTTTACTATAAGGTATTTTTTCTTTATTTCTAATCCTCCCCTCACACCCCCCGCAATCACAGTCCATTTCCATAAGCCTGTTCTTTGTGGAGCTAATTGCTTTTATTTCTGGATTGTAAATGCCTTGAGGACTTTGTATCCGCCACAGTTCTAATACCAAACCTTGCACAGGGTATATAGTCTGTAAATATTTGTTGGATGAATAATGGAATAAGTAAAGGAATAATGGTGGTACACCAACATAGATATTTGTTTTATTGCCTGCATTATCCTTGGAAATTCCTCCCTACAAAAACTAATAGGTCAGTGTAGTGACAACCAGTTTAAAATACCTTAATGAACATGAATATAGAAATGAATTGAGAGAGAAGAGGTAGAAATTGGGCCAGTGACAGCTAATGAAAGCCAGCTTTACTGAACAAGACATGACAGAGAAGGGCAGCGCTCTGACTGGCTGCTTAGATGTGGCTCTGGCCCATGCCACTGAGGCCGGGAGATTTACTTTTGTCAAAAGCAATCACATGCTGGAAAAATAACTCCATAAGAAATGTAACTATAAAAAGGACCATGACCTATTATCTGTAGTCAGGCTACATAGAAACCCAACCATGTTCAAAAACCAGTTTATCAATTTATTGTGAGAAACCACTGAGACATACTCAAGTGTGTGTGGTGAACACATTCTTGCCCCAGGGGGAGCCAAATCACAAATGGAAAGGTGCTTAGTGAGTATGATTTGACACGTCAGATGCTTCCTTGCAGTCGGTCAAGAGAATGTGATATACCCATCTGACAGTAGGGGTGGTCTTGCTGATGACCTCATGGGGGAAGCAGAAGCCACTGGATGGTAGTTCCTGCAGCTTTCTGCTACCAGACTTCACGCTTGCCACATCTGTGTCCATCTTGTTTATCCTCTTCCTTCTGGTTAAAAACGTGATCAGTCCCTCTTATCCAACGACAATCCTTCCACCTGTACTTTAAGTCCCATCCTCTCTCCCTTTTCAGAAACCTTGTGCTGTCATCCATTGCCACCAAGGGTAGGGCAGTGGGAGTGGCCACCCTCAGTGCAGACAACAAGGTGTGCAGGATCTGGAGAAATTGGAAAAGTAGTAATAACACCAACAATGAGTTGTCTGCTTTATTGTCACATGGTCACAGTTCTGAACAGTCGGTCGTAAAATGCTCGTCCTGCTGAGGCAGGCAGTGCGTTGTCCGCTCGGGGTGCTGTCGCTGTCAGTGCCCCATGGCTCTGCACAGTGACTCTCTCGCTCGGAACCAGATTCTCCCCTCAGCAGCTCGTCATGCTCATCACTGTCCTGGTTTTGAAAGTCCTCCCTTGTCAGCCTCTTCCATCTCCTTCCTCTGTTTTCTCCACTCCTACTCACTCCTCAATGCATTCCAGCCTTTCTGGAGCCATCAGAAGGGTACCTCAGTAGTATTTGCCACTATACCTCTTGAAACACTTTCCTCATGTTCTTACTCTCCTGTCCCCAGTGTCTCTTAGTCACCCTTGCAGGCTTCTTCTCTTCTGTTGAGTGTTGGGGTTCTCAGGGCCAGGTGCCACGCCCTCCTGCCATCTCGCTCTGTATCAGTGGTTTTCACACTTGAGCCACGTCAGAATCACCAGAGGGCTTGTTAATAATACACAGATTGCAGGACCCCATTCAGGGTGTCTGGTTCAGTGAAGTCAGGGTGGGCCCGAGAATTTGCATTTCTGTCAAGCTCCCAGGTGATGCTGAGGGTGCTGATCCAGGGACCTCCACACTGAGAACCAGCGCTCTGTTTGCCTAGAGTATTTCAGCCGTACCTGTGGCTTTAATTATCGTTTAAAGACAGGTAACTCCCAGATATGTATCTTCAACCCAGATCTCTCCTGAGCTCCTGATCCATAGATCCAACTGCATACTTAGCATCTCTATTTATATCTCTTAAAGGAGCGTCCATTTCAACACATCCAGACTAGCCATTAAATTTATGACTCGTGCACACCACCCCTCCACCACCACCAACCCCTCCCTACACGTACACACACATCAAACAAAAACTGAAAAACAAGAAACCAACTGAAACGATGTCCAGCCTGCTCCAGTTCTTCTCTTCTATAGTTGTTTCCTCCTTCTGAGTAAACAGAACTCACAGGCATAATAAGCCCAACAAGTGAGAGACTTAAGAATCATCCTCAGTATCTCCATCCCTTCTCTTGTCTGTCACCCAGTTCTGTCAGTTTTCTGTTTCTTCAAGAGCCAGTTTTGGTAAGTTTAATATTTTTAGGAAATTATCTATTTTGTTCAAGTTCTTAAATTTATTATTTTTGTTATTCACACTATTCTCTTTGTTTTTAAAGCCTTTGCTTTGTTTATATTGTTTACTTGTATCTCTTCTTTATTCCCCCTCTTGATCAAGTCTTCTCAGAAGTTTGTCTTTTCGAAGCACAGGCTTTCGATTTTGTTGATTTTTTTTTTCAGCATGTCTTTATTTTCTGATTTATCATTTTTACCTCCTACATATATTTTCTTTATTATATTCTTTTTGTTTACTGTTTAGTACTTTTCCTAAATTTCCTGAGTTGGATGCTTAGATTTTTTGTCATCTTTCCCAAGATAAGAGTTTCTTAATTTCACTGTGGTCAGAGAACATGCCTGTAACAAAATGAAGTCTTTGCTATTTGTTAAGACATGCATAGCATTTGGCAAATTCTAGAACTCATCTGTTTGTGTTTTATTTGTTGAGTCGATGGTTCTGGTCTGTTAATTCAAAGTAGTTAATTGTATTGTTCAGATCTTTTCTGTTCTTGCTAACTTTTTGACAGTTTGAGGTATCAATTCTGATAGAGTGTGTTGAAAAATTGGTATCATTACTGAGGGTTTGTCAGTTTTCCCTGTAGCTCTGTCAAGTTTCACTTTATAGGTTTAAAGCTATGTTGCTAGGTACACACAAATTAAGAATTATTCTCTCTTTGTGAATTGTTCCTTTCATCATGAGTAACTCCCTTTGTCCCTGTAGTGTTTTTATCCTAAGGCTTTTTAAAAAATCTAAACTGTCTAGAATAATTAGACATCTTAATTCTTCTCCAAAAGAGCACAAGGACTTTAAAAATGCTTTAGTGTTGACACCATCACTGCCCAGCTTACATTTTAGTTCCCTCTTGTGTACATACTCCCTCAATTATCAATTATTGTTTTATGTAGTTAACGGTAATTAATATCGTTTCTTTATTCACTATTCCTTTGTATAGCTCACTCCTTCCTCTCAGTTCAGTCTATCTTACAGTAGTTGTATATTTTAGTGACGTCTCTTAGGGGTAAATTCTCTCAATTCATGTTTATTACTTTCTTTGCCCACCTTTGTTCTTGAATCTATTCATGTCTTTCCCCAAAAGGGATCGGTTCTCGGCCTGCGTAATCTACATTCCATGGGTTCTGTAGCAAAGGAAGAGATTACCTCATGGCCTATGTACCCCTTCCATCTTTGTAGATTTCGAAAAAGGCATTTAGTTTGATTTTTTAAATGGAATGAAATTTTTAAACTTAATGAATTACATTAATGTCTGATATAGAATTAAATTAAATGAAAGTCAATTTTACCACTTTTGGTAGGAGTTTCCTACTCCTTACTTCTAGAGGGATTCAACTTCATCCAGACTCTTTCCATTACCTTGTGAGATTTCATTCACTCCCTCTGGGAGACACTTCACTGTGAGGGTAGCTATCTGAGTGTAGGGTATACAAGTAACATCCTCCACTAATCTCTTCTGAAATAAAAAACTAACACTGCCTACAACACTGTCGTACTAGAACAATTATGTGCACATGCTTATCTAAAAATGTATATTGTCTAAACATTTCGTGAATGATTTTCTGTATGGAATTGATTTGGAGTTATCTTGGGTTGCCTATTTATGTATATTTTAGATTTCTTTTCTCAAATGTTACGTAAATCTTTAAAATAGGACTTCAAAAAAAATTAACAATGTAACAAGGAGAATGGGAAAATATGGCAGAGAACACAAGATTATAGAAAATACTTAGAAATTAGTGGGAATTGACTAAGGACAGTTTGGTTAATAATAAGCGTAATGTAATTCACTAGCATCACAGGGATTCGATTCCAAAGCCACTGTATGACAAAAATCTGATGTATCAAAATTACCCTTGAAAATCACATAAACCTCCCAACTTTGGAACTGATTGTTGTTTCTTTAGTTAAACAAAAACCAAACTTTATCTGGTAGTTAAGGGTTATGCTATATGAAAAATTCCTATCTTGATAAAGGTTAAAATCATACTCAGGGCCTCAAGATGCTCGCTTATGAGAGGCTTGGGAGGAAAGAAAGTGTGGTAAGTTCACATCTCTTCATTCTGAGCCATATGCTCTTTGAAAAGAATAGCCCATTGAACATGTTTCAGTAGTTGGAAGCTACTAGAGCCTGGATATAAAGCTTCCCACGTGCCTCAGTTAGCAGACTTACGGGGAGAAGGAGCCAGAAAGTAACTCTCCTTTTGGCATGGCCCAAAGAATAGAATTTTCAAACCCCACATAGTCTAACTCCTCTGTAAATTAGTCACTCTTGGAAACCTTGGAGTTGTAGGAAAATGGAAGGTTTTGTGTTAAAGGAGGTGACTCCCCTGGACTGAGCCCGTGATCTAATCTTTAAGATGCCACTTTGGATACAAGTAACTGATAATTCCAACTCGCTTTAATAGAAAAAAGTTGATGCTAGTGATAATAGGAGTTACTGACAGAACCTCAGGCCAACACAACACATTCACTAAGTGCCCCCTGTGTCCCAGGTCCTGTTGAGACACTAGGAGGCAGACAGCCTGGCAAGGCTGGTTAGTCCGCCTGAGACCCCCCTGGATGGCTTCCTCAGCGTGTCAGGGGTTTGCTCAATTAGCACTTCCACAGAGAAGCCTTCTTTGACTAGCCCTATCGAAAAAAGTCCCCACTCCCGTCATCTGAGGTGCGTTTTTAAAAAGCTCTCTCTGTCCCATAGATTATGGTTTTGTTCTTGTATCTTACTCCCCCCTATTGAACTCTTACGGTCTTTAAAATCAGGAACATTCTTTTTCTATTATTATTTTTATAATTATTTTTCATGTCCCCAGTTTCTAGCATTAGGGCCTGGCATATAGTAGGTGTTCTACAAATGTTTGTGGAACTGAACAGAAAGAACATAATTTAGAATTTCCAGTACCTCCTTTCGTAAACATCTGTGAAGATGGAGGTGTCAGGTAACGAAAGAAGCAGATTACTGCACAGATTGGGGAGTGATTGATTGGTCATGGCAGTTTGTTTCCACCCTCATTTAATCTTTTAGTTTAGATCTACTAAATCTCAAGAGACTGTACAGAGTCTGGTGATTCTCATCTGAGATTTCACATTTCTCTTTATTTAATTTTTATTTTACAGTGAAATTAATCCATCTATTTTAAATAATCAAATGGCATTAGGAGGTTTATAACAACAAAATTAAGCAGTGTCCTCTTCTTCCCTAGATATATCTTCTTTCAACTCTTTTAACTGTTCTGGCACTTACCTCTCTGTATAATCTAAGCAGCATTTTACCAGTATGTCTTGACGATTTTCAACTTGAGGCATTATTTATTCATTTCTTACTATAAAAAATTAGAGTTTTTCTCTCTTACATGTTCTTCCCTCAGCCACACAGGCACCACGCACTTCCCTTCTCCCTTTCCCCTTCCTTCACATCTCCCATCTTATACTCATTTTGGGCTGTATGTTCAGTATATTACTTTTTTTGTTGTGAAGTCAGCATTCAGTGTTTACATTATTATGATTACATAAATATTGTTCAAAGCTAAGTCACTTGGCTTTCTAGGATTACATTTCCATTCTTTTTTGCACAATCTATCAGTTTTTTATTATTTTTGTAGAGACAACTCTTGGTGCCATCTCTCTTCCTGTATTTATCTGAGCCAGTTGTTTTCTTGCCCTGCTACAGGTCTTCCTGAACATTCTGGTGGCGTTTTGGGAAGGAGTGCGGATAGATTGAAGGGCTCATTTTTAATCAGAATTCTTCATGCTGATATTTCTATGCAAGGGTTGTTCACAATGGTTTAAAGATAATTTCTATCAATCTAAAAGATCTCAACGACCTTAGTGCTCCATTTGGCAGTTCACCAGAAAGCTGATCATACATGGGATCTCCACAACAGCCCATTAAGGTTTTGAAACTAGGAGGGGCTGAGAAAAGCCCTGCCTCAGCTCTTTTGCCCTGGCTTAAAATTGCCCTTGAAGTTCAACAGTGGCATCTCATTTCTTGGACCCGCATCTTTTGCTTTACGATGTTACTCAGGCTTCTGTTTTTGATGGCACTGGGGTGAGCATTTCATTCTGTCTTTGTGTATTTGTTTTTTATCCTTTGACTTTGTTCTACTATCTTTCACTTAACTGTGTTTGTCTCCTGCTTCAGAGTAGAATCTCACCTTTTACATGTTCCTTCTTGGCCTAGTTTCCACATTATTTTTACCCCAGACCCTTACCTATTGCCCTTTTAGGGGATAAGACATACCAGCTTATGAATATGGTTATGTGTTGACATTCTCTAGCTTGTCCTGGTAAGAAGTTCTGGATACCCAACGTTTTCCCCAAACTTGGATTACTCTTATGATTGCTGTTTATTCTGCTAGAGGGTATTTGCTCCCTAGTATTCCAGTATGTGTGTGTGTGTACACACACACACACACACACACACACACACACACACACGCTGCTTTTGTTAGTTGTTCCACACCCCTTTCACCACAGTTCTTCTAAATTGAGTCCTGCCTTTGAGATTGTATAAGTGTGTATATAACTGAGTTAAAATGAAACAAAAGAAAACCCTTGTGTTTTATTTTCTCTCTCTAAAGCCTCTGGTAACTCCTCTCAAGGATAGAGACCTCTGAATGACCTCATATAATTATATGAAAATTGTTACAGGCACAAACTTTTTGCCTAAAACTTATATGGCTTAAGATACACAAAGAAGTAGGCTTTTCACTTTAACATGTAACCATATCCTTTAAATTGGTGTCTCTTCTTCTTTTTTTTTTTTTTGGCCGTTGTTTTTCCTTGCTACCCACTATCATTGGTAGAAGTGAGGGCACAGACAAGATCTTAATTATTTATTTTAACCAAAATATTGGGTGCAGGCAATAAGACCCGGAGCCAATTACTGCCAGAGATAACAGGATGAATTGAGACCAGCCCCTGGCCTCAAGTTATTTATACTATAGTGGGAGAGATAAGACAAGGTATACAAATCAGGATCATAAAAGATAAAGTAAAATAAGCATGTAAGAAAGTTCTAAACAAAGTATTGTGGAAATTCAAAGGGACATAAACTTAAAACCAGTTCTGGAAATCAGGAACAGCACTTTGGAAGCTATAGAACATTTGCAACCATATACATATTAAATAGGCCGTGAGCCTCTGTGTGTGTGGGTGTGGAGTGCGGGTGGGGTCTGTTTTATTTTATCCTTTTTAAATCAAAAAGGGACCACACCATAATGGAAAGAACGTGGAATGTTTTATTCCAGTTCTGCTCTTTCATTTGCTGGGTTTGGATAGTGTTATGGTCTCTGATCTGGAGTGCATGTTCCAGTCAGGTCTGCCCCCACACGCCTTATCAGAAGGAAGTCCACTATCTTCCTCTGGGGGTTTCTTGTTCCTCCTGAATTGTCCAAGACTCCCTGGCATACAGATAGTGCAGAAGGAATGGTGGTCAGTGCAGCTTCACACCCAAGAGGGCAGAGCCTCCTAGATGGCTGCTGCTTCTCAGCACCTCGGGTGCTGTTGAAACCTGCTTCTTACCCTGTGACCCATAATGCTGACCCACTGCTAAGCCCACTTCCTGCATCAGCCACTTGGCTGGTTCAGCTCAGCTGAGATAGCCACTTGGATTCTCAGGGCAGAGCTCTTGGTCCTGTGCTCTTTTAGCCCCATGCACAGCCATTTTCCTGATGGCAGGTGGTCCAGGAAGCTCTGGGTCAGGATCTGTTCAGATGCCGGCCACTTCATAGACCCAGAACCCCCAACTTCTCTCCCTCCCAGAATCCACCCCTAGGAATCAAGCAGGTGGCCCCTTTTTCGGACTCTAAATGCAAACATTCTCATTCTTTCCTGCCTTTCCCCAGGGAGTGAGGTTAATCATCCATCCTTCTGAGGAATGCTCTCCTCGGTGACTCAGGGTGCTTCAGCTCCCAGGGCAGAGTCTCTGAGTGATTCAGGGTACCCTCATCCACCCTTCTTGGGCGGGGTGGAAGTGGTGTGGAGGCTCTATTTCTAATGATTCAAGGTGATTATTGACACATTCTCAATATAGAGAAACTAGTAATTTTAAAAAAGAGAGGGAAACAAAGAATCTTAAAAAAGAAAAACATTTAATCTGTGGTAGGTGTCCTACTTCCTTACTGGTATCTATTAGATACTGTTATTGTGACGATAAAATGGGATGGTGTCATGAAAGTTAAAAGAGCCATAAAAATGTATTATCATTGTTATTCTGTCATTTCCTGTTTAAGTCCCTTCAAAGGCTACTCCTTTGGTTCATGACAAGTGACTTGACCCTGCTTTTTTTCTCCAGCCTCATTTTGTATCACTCTACCTCTTGCGCTGTGCGTTTGCCCCACCCATCTTTTTTAGACATTTCGAGGTTTTTCTCCCTCACTGGACTTCTACAAATATTATGCTTTTGTATAAAGTGGCCTTTCCGATTCTGCTTGGCTAAAGCCTACATCAGTGTCCATTTTTAACAGATCTTCTCTGAAACTCTAATACAGATTAAATTCCCCATTATGTGGCCTCAGAGAGCCTTGTTCTTTTCCCTTAATGAACATATCATGATGTAAAAGATATACATGAATTGGTGATCACCTATTAATATATTTCTTCTCTGGACACCAGCACCAACCAAGAGCAGTGGGCGTGTCTGCTCTGTTTGCTCTAAAAAGTTGAATTATTATGTTACTTGGTTCTCAGAGCACATCCTGTCTCATTCTATTACTCTTACAGGTGAGGATGTCTGTTAAGTCATCGGCAGAGTTGAAAGATGAGAAGCTGAGGTTGGCTTTCTTCCATCTTCCTAAATGGAAATTTTGCATAGTTTTTTACTTCTAAGTAGCAGCTTCTTTTTTTTAGGTTATCATTATTGTATTCAAACAATGGAATCATAGAAGACTCTCTACATAAATTTTTTACATGTTGATCATGGAGAAAGAAGGCTCTGTGTTGTAGAAGAAATTAAAATTTGTGGTTTTTCTTAAACTTATTGTTAATAAACGTAACATCACTCTTTAAACATAATGGTGACCCCTAGTGGCTATTTTGTATAAAGAGACGGAAAGTGTTCCTGGTCTTTCCATCTCTTATACAAAATATATATAAGTGAGTAATCAGTGAGTGATCTTTTTCTTTGGATCTCATGTATGTTTCACACTAGAATTTAGAAGTTTTGAAGAATACTTGATTTGTCAAGTTCACAACTGTCGTTCCAGTACTTAATCTATATTGAGTGCCTTTTAAAATTACTTTGATTTTATATATAACTTTCTGTAAACAAAACAATGAAATGGTAAAGAACTCCAGAGTACTTCATCATTACCTCATTCCAACTACTTAGGGGATTTTATGACCCATCTGATCCTCATAACTGTATGTAAATCATTTTAATATACGTAGTTGTAATCATGTACATAATATTTTGTGTTCTTTTATGACTTGATATCATTCCATTTAGATCTTTTCACGTGGCTGCATAGTCAACATATTTCTCATTTTTCGTGGCATATACTATTTCATTGTGTTGATTCGTGAGTTAATTCTATCTTTGCTTTTAGCATCTTACTATGGTAGTGAAACTATACACATCTTACTCAAAATAGAGAAATCTCTATTTTCGGGCCCCAGATAATTCCTGAGATCTCGTTAGAGTGTGAAACCCTGGCCAGGGAATGATTCATCTTGAAGCAGCACTGTGCCTGCCCACCTAACACTGGGCATGCTGTTAGATAATGCCCTGCTGTGCCCGCTCCTCTCATTGACCAGACCCCAGGTACATTGTTTCCTGCCCCCTTCCATGATAAACTGTTGTGGCAAGTAAGCTAAGGTGGGAAAAAGGCTTCCAAAACTCTTTTAATCCAGCGAGGGCATCGTTTTCTCCCTCTCACCTCCAAATATGCATTGATTTGCCGATTGCTTTAGGGGAAAGAACAAGGAGACAGCTGATTTTAGAAGACTGGAAAATCCTGCTCATGGTGTATAATTTACCTAGGAAGCTGCAAACTGAATATCATTTTAATTTATTTTAGTAAGAATCTGTTCTATATGGTATGACCTTCAAATTAAGAAAATTCAATATTTTAATTTTCTTCTTTACACTTAACTATTACCTTGATGTTTTAAAATGAACATATATTTTATATTTGAAAAGAGAACTTTTTTAAATTACAGAAACTCAGTAAAGCCTATGGAATAAATAAATCATCCAAAATTTCATCACCTAGAGAAATTGGTATTTACATTTTACTGTATTTGCTTCCAGTTTTTTCAATGCGTAGGTAAAATATATTTTTAAATCATATATTCCACAAAAATAAACTCTAGTACATGGGGGAAATGTTTATAAGAGTGATTATTCACATTCAAAAAGATTTTAACTACAGGGCTTCATTATTAAGCTCCTCTGTTATACTTAAAATTCCTAGGAATTCATTTTACTCTGTTTTTTTCCTTTTAATTCTCTTTTAGATAGCCTCTCTTGAACTTGAAGGAGGTGTAGTACATATTTGAACCAAAATTGTTGTGTCAGAAATCCGTGTTTTTGTGGCATTATGCTTTGGGTACCTGAGGAATGTGCACTGAACAGCTTGTCAGCTGCTTATTGAAACTGCGAGTCGACCTTTTGGTTTCATTTCTGGCAAGCTCCCACAAAATGTTTGCCATGGTTTTAGACCCCAGGTCTAAATAGACTCCACGTCTATTTTCGGGTCCCAGGTCCTTGTCTGCTTGGATGACTAAATTCCTGAGGGAACTAAGACAAACATTACAGAGCATCATCCAAATGTTGTTTGGTCAATAGCGTGTTGTAAGGCCTTTTTTTTGGTACCAGTTCAGTAGATCTCTTGGCTAAGTGTCATCTGACTGTTTTCTCATCAGATGTCGGTGTTTGTGTTACATTTCCTTGTGGTTTGATCTGTGGTAACCTCTAGATAATCTGAATGAAAATGTTCATTCTCTAATTCTTCTTCACACAAATGTATCAACTCCTAGTTTCCCTGTCACCTCCCTATTATTTCTTTGTGTCATTTTTTTATTTTTTAGCCCACATTTTCTTCTTTCTCCTAATTTATTACATTGAAAAACACAAAGTAAAATCCTAAGTGAGAGAGGAATGGTAAAAAATACACAAACTGTGTCCATGCTTTGTGAATCGAGAATCCATATTCATTCCTTTCATACTTTGCATTACTAATATCTAATTTGGAAGCACCATGTTTCTGAGCAGGGTGCTTTGGTCTATCCTAGCAAATCTGCTTATTTAATTTTTGAAAATCAGTGAGAGGTAATTTAGTTATACATCCACTGTGACACTCCAAAAATAATACAAAGCTAGTCTTTTAAACTTAATGCTCTATCTGTTTAAGTCAAGCCATTTTCTCTGCATATTTGCAAGCGAAGTAACTCATGTGTGCTAATGTGATTTCCTTCCTGTATGTATCATCTGACCATACAAATAAAAATAGCCCCTTTCTATTTTTTGTTCTCTATTTAAGGTTCATTGGAATATATTTTGAATAGCTTCTCTAATGAATGGCTGAAAACTTTATTTGGAGGGGCTTTTTTGCAGACTCTTTCACATGAAGGCAGGTGATTAAAAAAAAACAACTACTGTCTAGCTGCTGGGTGTAAATCCTGAAGCATTTAAATACTCCTAGTAGACTAAATTATTAATTCTGATTGCTTTCCTCTTAAGAATCTGGGGACAGTTTTCATAACCCTTTTTATAACCTCTTCTGGTTGAAAACCAGTGGAGTTAGACAGACCTGGGTTTGACCCTTGGCTCTGTCATTCCTTGGCTCTGTGACTTTGGATAAAATAATGCACGTCTGTTCGTTTTTCTGTGACGCGTTGAGAGTGATAGTGATGAATTTGTAGGGTTGTGGTGAGGACGAAGATAAAATGTGGACACTTTCTGTGTGCTTCTAATAACACATAGTGCAGTGCCCCACACTTCCATGTCAGCTTTTATTAGTACAGACTGGGGGTGGGCGGGCTTTCTCTGCAGTGAGCCCAATAAGAAACATTTCAGGGGCTGGCCCTGTGGCCCAGGCGGTTAGAGCTCCGTGCTCCGAACTCTGAAGGATGCCGGTTCGATTCCCGCATGGGCCAGTGGGCTCTGAACCACAAGGTTGCCGGTTCAATTCCTCGAGTCCCGCAAGGGGTGGTGGGCTGCGCCCCCTGCAACTAGCAAGGCAACTGGACCTGGAGCTGAGCTGTGCCCTCCAAAACTAAGACTGAAAGGACAACAACTTGACTTGGAAAAAAGTCCTGGAAGTACACACTGTTCCCCAATAAAGTCCTGTTCCCCTTCCCCAATTAAAAAAAAAAAAAAGAAAAAAAAGAAAAGGAACATTTCAGGCTTTGAGGACCAAGCGGTCTGTCGCCTTCATCAACTGCCTTTACCGTGCATCCATAGGCAGTACGTCAACAGATGAGTATGGCTGCGTCCTGAGCAAGCTCTTCATAAAAACAGACATGGGCTATAGTTTGTTGATTCTTGTTCCAGAGTAATAAAACTAACAAATGCTACAAGGTTTGAAGATGTTAATAATTCAATATAGCGCTCCTGTGAAATTGATTATCAAGATAATTTAGGTTGATTAAAAGCTTCAGTTTCCAACCCTTGACATTATCTTTCAAAATCTCAGTGTTAGCGGGCTGGCTGCTTAGCGCAGTTAGTTAGAGCACGGTGCTCATAACACCAAGGTTGCCGGTTCGATCCCCGCATGGGCCACTGTGAGCTGTGCCTCCACAACTGCATTGAAACAACTACTTGACTTGGAGATGATGGGTCCTGGAAAAACAAAAAAACTCAGTGGTAAAACATGTTCAGCTCAGTTGATATATTTTATAATAAAAATCTCAGCTACCAGGAACCATCAAAAATAAACATTTCTAGATCCATAAAAGCACTTTAATGGAGAACATCCTAAAATATACTTTTTTGCCTTCTTAAAAACAGTGTATACAAAATAATCTAGCCATTTAAAAAAATAGAAATCTTTATGTGTTAAGATTTTGTGTGTCAGGGATTTGGAGGTGATTTTTACACTCCACTTGGTGCCAACTGGGGTCCCTGAGTGCTTTTTACCTGGTGTGTGGGCTGGTTTGGAAGGTCCACCATGGCTTCACTCATCCTGGTGCCTTGGCAGGGGCAGATGGAAGGCTGGGCTCAGCTGGGACTGTCGACTAGAGCTCTTACACGTGTCCTCTCGAGCATGCTAACCTTTTTTTTTTTTTTTTTTTTTTTTTGAAGCGATGTGACATTGTCTTTATGAGCCCCAGTTCCTATAGTATTGTGATGCCCTCAGCCTTTACTGAGGTGTGTGGGACTGTCGCTTGCTCTCCCCAGACCACTATGCTTTCAATCTGCTTTTTTATTTTTGGGCTTTGTAAGCTGATTTTCAGCTGTGGTCTGGAGCAGTGCATTTGCTCTGTAGGTGACATCTCACTATAGTAGGCACCGAATTGCTATGTGTAAGCTGCCTTGCTGGACACAATTAAGTGCTATTAAAGAAGTTTACAATATGCCTTAAAAAAGAAGGAAATCCTGCCACATGTGACAACATGGGTGAACCTGGAGGACGTGATGCTGAGTGAAATAAGCCAGTCACAGAAGGACAGATACTGTACGGTTGCGCTTATATGAGGAATCTAAAATTGTCGCACTCATAGAAACAAAGTAGAATGTGGTTGCCAGGGGCCTGGGAGTGGTGCGGGGTGGGGACTGGGGAGTTGCTACTCTCATGAGTAAAACCTTTTCTCATGCAAGATGAGTACGTTCTAGAGATCTTTGGTACAGCATGTGCCTATAATTAACAAGACTGTCTCGTGCACTTAAAATGTGTTAAAAGGGCAGACCTCACGTTAAATGCTCTTACTACATTTAAGAACAGTTGTGTCTTAGAAGCTAATACCACTGGGGGGAAAAGCAGTAAAATATCAGAACTTAAGGTGTTTTTTCTTCTGCTTATTTTACCTGCTTATTTCTCCCTTCCCCGAATTCTTGATGAGACAGTAAATGTTGGGAGGGCGGAGTATGGGGACAGGCCAGGTACTGGAAAGGGACGGATTCAAAGCTGACTCCAGTTGGAAAAGGGACTAGTCGATATGATTTGAAGCTATGTTTGCATAGTAAGCACCCCTCTTTTGCTTAAATGATATGTTTATTTGGATTAACTTTTTTTGTGGAAGCTAAAGCTCCCCAAGCTCTTCTCTGTACCACTGTGCCAGGTTAGGTGGTCATATACTTCCTCCGGCATCTCACCCCACCAGTTCTTGGAGTTTTTAGAATGGCTTATTCACTTTATATATATCTTTTTGCTGTTTCTCTCCTATTCACCTGTTTACAGTGATGACTCTAAAATGACATGTTTTAGCCTGGGTGTCTTTGTATCGTTTTTCGGTGTGTATATTAAAGCTTCTCTAACCCTTTACTGTAGATGGGGTAATAGTACCTACTTCAGAGTATTGTGGGAATGATGTAAAGTACTCAGAAAATGTTGGCTAGTACTGTTATCAGATAACCATCTTTCAAACTTCCTTTTTTAGAAACTGATTCAGCAGTACAGAAAGAACATAGAAACCAGACACCTGCTCCATCTGCAGCTCAAACTTCCGCTCCTTCTAAGTACCACCGAACTCGATCTGGGGGAGCCCGGGATGAACGGTACCGGTCAGGTGAGAAGCAACTGAAATGACCAGTGGAATCGTTTTTACTGACTTAGTCTGAACTGTGTCTCCTGAGAGCTTCTACTGTTTGTTTTGTTGTTTGTCATTGAAGCACCAACAGTTCTGTTAGTTCATTCATCACTTGTTTATTGAGTACCTACCGTATGCCAGGTAGAGTAGATACTCAATATTTGTTGGGGATACAGCGTCAAATGAGCCGTTTCTGCCCTTAAGGGCCGGGATGAGGAGCCAGACTAGTACGATGTGAACAAATAAATGAGAAAGCAGAGGCCAGGGTCGCCTTGGGGGGTAAGTAGGGAGAGTTCAGTGGACTGCTTTGGAAGAGGCAGGTACTTCTGTGTTTGTCAGAGCTGTTCATTTAGTCTCTTATCTGATGGACCTGGAGCAAAAGCTCAATAATGAAATTTCAAATTAGTAAACTCTTAACTTTATTTCTTCTGACCCAACTAGTACCCATGGGAAGGGAAAAGGCAGCATGCCGTGGCAGGCTGTGGGGAGCATGCTTCTGCAATAAATACCATGTCCAAGACTGATGAGCAGAGACACGCGTCACAGGCGCTCGGGAGGACGTGTGGTGTAGCGAGCCCATGCCATGCCCACCCCATGCCCATTATAGCCTCTGCAGCACGTTTATTGTGCTGGAAGACGAACTGCAGTGCGAGTTTTCTTTCTCTAGATTTGTGACTCCCTTGGACCAGCCAGGGTTACCTTAACCTTTTCTTGAGTTAAAAAACAGCATGTATATCACATCCTCAGAAACTGCTGTAGAGAAAACGAGGAAAAGGACATGGCTGCAGAGCTGCCTCAGCCATTTTGTGAGCTGATTTTATTAGCTATATATTTTCACACACTAGTAGAAAAGAATGAGAAGAGTTCAATAAAAAAAACTAGAGGTTTCACGCCACCCTAGAATTTCCCTTCATACCTGACCGGGTCTTGAGTGATCCGGGGAGGCTTTCTCAGAGAATAAGACATCTACACTGAGTCGTGGCAGAGAGACAAAAGTTAGCCAGGTGCAAGAGGCATAGCATCAGAGAGTAGACCTGCAAATAGTTTATTAAGGCCAGAACGTAAACTGCAAGGACCCAGAAGGAAAGAGGTGGGAGAAGAGGCTGGAAAGATTGCCAGGGACCAAATCTTGAGGAATCTTGAACACCACGGAAGGATTTTCAGCAGAGCAGTAACACGATCAGATCTGTACTGTTCCAGCAGCTCGCTCCGGCTGCAGACCGCGTGCTCTACCACGGCTGTGTCCAGGGCCTGGCGCGGGGCCTGACACAGATAAGAGCTAAGTGGATAATTGGGAGAAAGGGAGGAAAGAAGCAGTTGAGAGCTAAAGAATGGAGTTGAGGGAGGTAAGGATGGATGTAGACAGTCACCTCAGGAGCCCCTGTTGGTGGCCAGGCCCCAAGCCCCATTTCCCAGGCAACCCAGTGCTGCCTCAGCAGCAGCATGTTCTGACCCGTTGGTCCAGAGGGTTGTAGCCTTCACAGCTCTCATCCCTGGCTTTTGAGGAGTGTTTACCTTTTTTTTTCTTTGTTTTTACAGCATATAGTAAAAGAACTAGTAAAAAACCAAAAGATGGTTCTCTATAGTCTATGTCAAAGCTGATCACATATAGAAAAAGGCTTTAGTGAGCTCATTCACGAGTGTACAATTTTGACCTTCACCTAGTAAAACCCAACTGTGATCTCTAGCCCCAGTTTTTTAACACCAATTCTTTCAGGTTTACGCCACATATCAGCAAGTGTAGTCTGTGGATCAGATACCATTTGGCAGACAGCTCAGCATCTTGGTTAGGTGCAGGGCTATTGAAGAAGGTTTAAGATATTTGTCTCGCTGAGACCTGTTTTAAAACCCTGAAGATACTGAAAGCTATGAGAGTACTGCAATAGTGTCATGAGGGGGAACAGGAGAGAGGAAGCATGCAAGCATGGATTTTGGTGAAAGTCACATTTTTTCAATATATTAGGAATTGTTCAACTAAATAGCAAAGGAAAGCTCAGCACATTCTGAGAATTGTGGCTTCCATGAATAAGAAGAACCAACAGTTGTAGCAGAAGAAGAGCAAGTAAGTTATAGAAATTGATGGGAATTGAACTTCACCTCTTTGTCACTCCATTCATAGGAAGGGTTACATGTACAAGCCACATGTAAAAATGGCTGAAGAACCTAGCGTATGTTTAGTGGAAATCACAAGCATTCTGAGTAAAGTGGTGGGTACTCAAAGTATTTAATACTGGTGTCAGAAAGTTCAACTGGAAAATCCTCTCTTAATTGGTGGAGGCTTATTAGCACCTACAACATTTCAACCAATCAAATCAAATCTAAATAGACTTAGTGTTTCATGTTTCAGACTCGGTGTAAAGAGCTTATATTTATTCAGAGTTTAGATCATCTGACCTGATTCTGCTCTCTGTGCTTAGCCAAGAGGGTCTGACATTTCACAGACACTGATTGAGTACTTCTTTTTCCTGCACATCAAGGCATGATGCACCTTTCTGCATACATGTGTTATGGTCACAAGTATAGAAAATACACAATTAATGCCTGAGATGGAAAGTGATCTGATTGCAAGTCATTCTAACAACTCCTATAATGTTAATCTTTTGAGCAATTAACCATATTAAAAAACAACAACAACAAAGGACATTAAGGGAGTATTTGTATCACTTTATTTAGCTTAAACATTAGTGATACCTAGAAAATGATACCCAGCTCTAATTAGTGCTGGAAAATGATACCCAGCTCTCACATGCTTCTGGCAGAGATGTCCAAAGTCAGCCGTGTCTGGGGACTGAACTTGGGGAGTAATTTCTTTATCAGAGATCAAGGTGAATTGTATGCTGGTAAATGAGTCGAATCCAGTTAAGAGAGCTGCCTGTTCTTCTTAATAAGAGGCTTTGCTAATACAGTAACTGTGAAGATCACCTTTTGATGTAGGTGTATGGACCAGGGTTTATCGTGTTAGAAAATAGATAGGTGCTTCGATTTGTTCTGTGGTCTGATGCTGTGAGTCTTCGGGGCAGAGAAGAACATGCTCCCTAATCGTTAGTTATGTCGTGGGCCTTCGGAAGCTTGTTTAATGTGAATAATTCTCTGGTTTTAGCGAGTTTGCCATCACGTGTTAATTATCCTATGCAAAAATATACTTTTGGAAATGCACATTTAATTATTAAGTGTGAGCATTTGATTTGCTGTTGTTCTGTTGTTGAGAAAGTGCTTTGTCTCAATGTAAGCAGTTAGTTACGTCTTTTTTTTTTTTTTTAAAGATTTTATTGGGAAAGGGGAACAGGACTTTATTGGTGAACAGTGTGTACTTCCAGGACTTTTTTCCAAGTCAAGTTGTTGTCCTTTCAATCTTAGTTGTGGAGGGTGCAGCTCAGCCGTTGTTAGTTGCAGGGGGCACAGCCCACCATCCCTTGCGGGAGTCGAACCGGTAACCTTGTGGTTGAGAGGACGCGTTCCAACCAACTGAGCCATCCAGGAGCTCAGTGGCAGCTCAGCTCAAGGTGCTGTGTTCAATTTTAGTTGCAGGGGGCGCTGCCCACCATCCCTTGCGGGACTCGAGGAATTGAACCGGCAACCTTGTGGTTGAGAGCCCACTGGCCCATGTGGGAATCGAACCAGCAGACTTCGGAGTTAGGAGCATGGAGCTCTAACCGCCTAAGCCACCAGGCCGGCCCTAGTTACGTCTTTTCCAAGACAGTTAAGAACCGTATTTCGTGTAATGTAAGAAGGATGCTTTTCACATTTTAACAGATCTGAAATCAGGATATTCTTTATATAAGATGGCATCATAGATTCAATTAAATATGGCAATCTTGATTCAACTAAGTAAACCTCAGGGACACTAAAATAGTATAACAAATATCAATGCAGTAGAAAATGATTTCAGAGCCAGAAGTTAGTACTGTGCTCTGCAAAGTGATAGCACACTTTGGCAACATCTTTTAAACTTTAAATATATAGTCACTTTGACCTAGAAATTCCACTTCTAGGATTTATTTTATATAAACGCCTGCATATGTGCACAAAGACACACACACACGTACATACATACACATATGTCTATATCTATTTCTGTATGTACATATACATATATAAAGATGTTTGTCATAGTATTGTTCATAATAATGCAACAGTTAAATAAGTTATAGTATGTTCACACTATGGAATTCCATGAAAGCTGATTTTTAAATTCCAGGCTCATAAAAAAAAAAAAAATGAGGTAGATCTAGATATAGAGAGGTATACAAAATATATTTTTAAGTAACAAATACCAGATACTATGTAGCATATGATCCAGTTTTGTAAATATTAATAATAATTACATATTGTTATTACACAGACACAGAAACCTGCAAAAATATGTACCAAACTATTGAGGCAGTGGTGGGTCTAGGGAAAATTTTCACTTCAGCATTATATGTGTTTAGATCTTTTTCCAATTTGTATATAAATTCTTCCAGGTTTTTTATTGTGGTGAAATACAAAATACATATAACATAAAATTTATGTATATTAATTTTGAACAAAAGATAATTTTTAAAGTGATAGCCCGGGATAAATGATTTAAAGCCTCAAATCGATTATTGCTCTTCCTGATTTTGCTCTAAGTATGGACTCTTCTGACTTAAAGCTGGGAGCTAAATGCAACAGTAACGCCCTCTGTCCCCCTAATTGAGAATTTCCTGTCTCTGTTCCAATCTAGTGTCTGCCTCCGGTCACATTGGCTAAGATGGCTGCCACTGGTGCACCAGGACCATTTATGTCTATATTAATACACTTTCTCGTACCAAGGAAGGCAAATTGAGTTCAGTTCAGCAAGCATTTCTTGTAAGACCTCCTATGAGTCCAGCACAGTTTAGATGCTAGAGAAACACAGATGAAAATACAGGAATCCTTTATACAAGTTACAGAGGCAGCATAGAAGAGGGGGTGACAGGGGAGGGAGCCTTGGCACTGTCAAGGGCAGGCTTCATGGAGGTGGTGAAGTCTGAGCCATTTTGAAGTATGAATAGTTGTTTGCTATATAGATATTCCAAGCTAACAAAAAAACATAATTTGTAAAGGCAGGGAAATGTGAAATGCAAAATTAAAATTTCATTGCCCCTCTCCATCAGCACACAGAGTAGTGCCAAAATTAATGTGATATCCTAATGTTTCAGAACTTAATAGTTGGTGCCTCTGCCTTAATTGAAAATGTTAAAGTGGTTGGTACCTTAGAAATCGGTAAAAATGGCATGACTGTGTGTTGGCTTGCAGGTAACTCCTTGAACTCTACTTCCCTACTTTATGACCTAACCTACCTATGCATCTGCCTTTTTATCTGTCCATATCTATCTGTCTGTCTGTCTAAAATAATGTCCTAACAAGTAAGGTCGCTTGGGGGTGTCTGTTCTGCCCCTGGTCCCTGAAGCCCAGCTGTGCCACTTATGTACCATGTTCTAACTACTTCATAAAAACACGCCAAGGATAGGAGCAGCTGCTATTACACTGTAATATAACATTTTCCACTTATCTTTTTGGGAAAGATGGTAAAAATGGACCAGTGTTGTCCATACATGTGGGGAAATGGACACTCTCCTACCCTGTTGGTAGAAGTATTATTTCTTTTATTAATAATGAGATTGGACATTTGGGGATGTGTTTATTATCCATTTGTCCTTCTGTAAACTACCTATTCATTACCTAACCCTATTATTTTAAAATTGGGTGGTTCATTTTTTTCCCTATTTCTTCTCTTTAAATCCTAAGGATGCTAACATTCAATCTTATTAATTAATTATAGGTCTGTTCAGATTTTCTGTTTCATCATGATTCAATTTTGGTAGGTTGTTTGTTTCTAGGAATTGGTGAATTTCTTTAGGTTATCCAATTAGTGGTATATAATTCATAGTAGTCTCGTAATCTTTTTTACTTTTGTGGCATCCGTTGTAATGTTTTCTCTTTCATTTCTGATTTTACTTATTTGAGCCTTCTCTTTTTTTTTTCTTGTTAGTCTAACTAAAAATTTGCCAATTTTGTTGATTTTTTCAAAAAACTAACTCTTATTTTCATTGACCTTTTTTCCTATATATTTTTTTAATTCTCTATTTTGTTTATTTTTGCTCTAATCCTTGTTATTTCTTCCTTTTGCCAACTCTGGTTTTAGTTTTTTTCTTTTTTAAGTTCTTTCAAGTAAAAAAAGGTTAAATTGTTGATTTGAGATCTTCCACTAAAAAAAAAACAAAAAAAACTTTTGCATGACAATAAACCACCACAAACAACGTCAAAAGACAAATGACCATATATTTGATCCGTTTACCCTCATCTACATATATGGTGATGGAAGGAGAACTTACTTTGGGTGGGGAACACACACTGTGAAATACAGATGATGTATTACAGAACATACACCTGAAACCTGTGTAACTTTACTAATTCTTTATTTCTGTTTATTGTCACCCCAATAAACTTTAATTTCTAAAAAAAGAAATCTATTAAAAAAGACAAATGACAAACTGAAAGAAAGTATTTCTAACATGTCTCAGAAATAAAGGGCTAATGTCTCTTACATAAGAAGAACTCTTAAAAATTAAGGGAAAATAAACTCAGAAACCCTACCTAAAATGGTCAAGTGATACGAACATTCACTTCACTTACAAGCAAACATGAAATGACCCTTAGATCCTCTGTAAAGATGTTTAATCTCATTAATGATGAAATAAATGCAAATTTAAAGTATACTGAGATATCATTTCTTAGCTACCAAACAAAGCTAGACAGCACACTCTGAAGGTGAGGCGACGAGGGAAAAAGACCCACCTATACATCGCTGATAGTAGTGCAATAATACAATAAAACCCTGTTGGAGGAGAATTTGGCAAAATGTAACAAAATTAAAAATATATTCATTTTGTGATTTAGGAGTCTCACTTGTAGAAATTTACCCTAAAGATATACTCTCATCAGTATAAAATATATTTGCAAGGCTCTTTGTTGCATCATTATCTGTGATTGTAAAATACTGGAAACACTTCAATGCCCACACAGAGGTTAGTAGTTGACTAAACAATGGAGTAAAATGGAGTGCTCTGCAGCTATAAAAAAGAATGGAGATAGATCTCTGATATAGAAGGATCTCCAGGATATAGTAAATGAAAAAAGCATAGTGTAAAAATGCATATTTGTTATGCTGGCTTTTTGTGTGTGAAGTACAGGGAAATGAGAAAATACACATGTATCTGCCTATTTTGCAAAAAGAAATATATGAAGGATAAACCAATAACTGGAAGAAGATTGGTTACCCTAGAGGATGGTTTGGATGTAGATTGGGCCCATTCCTTGAGAAAAGGAAATTGTTTCTTGGGAGCTAGGAAGCCATCTCAATTGTTGTATCTACCTCAGGATTTTGTAAGAGTTAAAAATAAAAATAAAATAAAAATAGAATACAAAATACTGTGTACAGTATGATCTTATTTTGTAGGAATGTAGAGTGAATTTGGGGGTGGGTGTGGAGAACCAAGAGCTCTGTCTGGGTATGTTAATTTTGAGATTGCAATTAGACATTCAAGTGGAGAGCTGAATTCTTCTGTGGCCAAAGTGGCAAAGAAGTAATGTCCGCCCTTACATTTTAACACAAATGATAAATAAAAATCACTGAAACGTCCCCTTTTCAACAGTTGAGGCCGTGATAGGTCAGCCCCCAGAAGTAAACACTTGAAGAACCAGGAGCTAATAAATGCAACTGTTTAATCTTTCAGATATCCACACAGAAGCAGTTCAAGCTGCACTGGCAAAGCATAAAGAACAGAAAATGGCTTTGCCCATGCCAACCAAAAGGCGGTCCACGTTTGTCCAGTCTCCTGCGGATGCCTGCACACCTCCCGGTAGGTTTATCAGAACCTTTCTCTCTGACAGTTGTTCCTGAAATAAGTTCTACTTTTTCTTTTCTGAGCTAGGAGCTGGAGCTCTCTCCTCATCAGAGGTGTATACGCGTACACACTGAACGTGGCAGGTTTTGCTTGTTGCACTGTAAACAACACACGACACACAGAGGCCTTAAGAGTAAAGCTATTTAAAGAATTTTTTTTCCTTCTGAATTTCCAGCATATCCTTGCTGTAACCCCCAAACTTGTGTAATCATAAATAGATACAGGCCAAAGCTTAGGGTCTGAAAAAAAATTCTGCTGTGGTTAAATAGCTATTTTCATTGACATCCAAAATATGACCCATAGTCATATATTTCTTTATCAAATTTATACTCCTAAATCAGATGCTTTGTCTCTGCAACAGCCATTCGAGTAAGTAGATTTGGGACAAAATTTGGTAAATCATTAAAGATGATAGGAGAGCAGTTATGCAAAGTTGTAATAGACCTGAAAAGTGTGTGTGTGTGTGTGTGTGTGTGTGTGTGTATTGATATATTTTGTATACATTTATATATTTTTAAGAATCACTTTCTATAATGGGATCATGAGATAGCAGGAACTAAGTGTCTTCATCCCGTCCACGTTCCCCAGACTTGGAATCCTTACTCCCCTAATGTAAATGTAAGAGTTATAACTTCATATTTGAGGGGCAACTGTAACAACTTTTAAGTTGTCTTATATCTATACAGAATCTTTCCCAAAGTTTTTAAAAACTTAAAAAAAACTGTTTTTAGGTGAAATCCCAGCCCAGATCTCAGTGTAGGCCTCTGAGATTAGAGACAGTGAATCTGTTAGAGCCTCCATGTAGTGTCTGTGTCCCCACATCATGTCACTGCTAATGAAATCTCTGGGTAAAAACTTCCCCATGCTGTCTTGGTCTAAACTACTTACTGTCTTTTCGGAGCTTCCCAGGAAGGTTACATTGTTGTGGTTGAGTTTGCTTCACAGCTGTCAGGTTGAGCTATTCATACTGTTGTGATTCCCTGGTCCAGGTTCATATTAATAGTTTTCTCCTAGGTTTTGGCTAATTTCTGAGTGCATTTGGGTTGGCTGTGGACTCATTAACTGTGTGTGCTCTTTTCTTTACATCTGTGGTGTCAATATGTTTCGAGAGAAATAGCTCTGTGGCTTCAAGTGTTTCTCAAAACTTAACATGGGATACCTCTGGCAGACCATCGCAATAAGACATTCTGTCTCTGTATTGAATGGTGCGTACTTCCAGCCCACTCATTCAGACTCTTGGATGGTTTCCCTTCAGCGTTCGTACAGCACCAGTTGGGTCCTCACGGACAAAGGGGGCTCTCAGTGAGTAGCTATTCCTTGTTGGCAGCGTGTGCTGCAGTGCAGCTGAGGATTCAGTTGCAGTAAATGGCAAAGGGTAGGGAGCAATATGACTGGAAGTCCTTAGAAACAATCCTCTCCAGAGCTGTATTAAAGAAATGCAGTTTCAGAGTAAATAGTCTGCTCTCATGGTTTCGGGTTAAATGTGAGAGTGCAGCAAGGGATCTTGAGAATGCTCAGAAGGAATGGAAACCTTTTTCATCCCCTTTTACAAAAGTCAGTGCCTGAGGGGAATTCACGGACTTGAGAAACAAATCGTGGCTGTTTGTAGCTAAATGAGACCACAGTCCTTCGGAATTCACTACAAGGCCTCTGTATTTCTGAGCGCTAATGTTCTACTCTGTCTGCAGCCTTAAGCATATGGTATAATGTTCTTGATCACTTACATGTTTTAATAATTTCATGATTGTAAAGACGCAGTCCTCTCTCCTAGGAACTTAATTCAGCAGAGCAGAGTAATAAAAAGGTTTCCTATCTATCTCCTGTTTTGGGGAGCTCTGAATCGTATCGGAGAAACCTGAATGTGCTCTTAGGGACATCAGTGTTGCTGAATAGAGGAGAAATTCTCTCCACCGTGGTGAGCACCCTCCTGGTGGTTTCTCACAGGGTCCCCACATGGAGCGACAGCCTAAAGCTCTCGGTCAGCCATTACGCACAGGCCTAGGAGAAGCACCGTGAGGAAAGTGGGAAGAACTGTATCATTAGGTGTCTGTTAGCACCATTCACGTGGGGGGTGGAATTTGCTGTTCCCAAGTTAGGATTCGGAATCCATTCTCTCCAAGCTTTTGAGAGCCACCAGTTAGAGACTCGGTTGTCTCTGATCCCCACTGCAGTTTAAACCTATATCACTGTTTCTCAGAACCTCTTCCGGTCTAACCCAGGCATGGCAGGTGGGTTTTATCTTGCATATTTACTCCAATATCCCCTGAAACAAGGCTGCACTCAAAGGACGAGAAGTAAGAAGAGAATTGACACTAATTGTTGCCTGTTAAAGGCAGCTATAAAAATGACCTTGCTGTGACTTTGTTTCTAGAAAAATTGTGCCACTCTTGCAGGGCAAAATTCACCTCGAATTTCACACTCTGGTCAAGGACGTTTGACTGGTCAGGGCCCTCACTCTGCATGTGCGTCCGGGGTGAACCTAGTTCCTGGGATACCTGCTTGAGCACAATGACCAGTCTGCTTCTGTGGGGGGGCACTCAGCACATAATATAGAAATTACTGAATTGATGACAATTTAGAGCTATTTTTGGAGGGATTTAATAAAAATGATTTAAGGAGTAAAATATGTCATAAATCTTGGCTTCTTAATAGAATCATTTAGTCTGGAAACTATGGTAAATAGTTGGCATGGGAAATAATTTGTCTTGTTCATAAATCATGCTCAAGTAATAAAGTGTCAATCAACCTAAAATTTGCTTATTGATATATACACTGATTTCTATCTTATGGATTGAAAAATTTAAATTCTCCAAGTTGGTAGCAATCTGTGGTTCTTTTAGTGTCCGTGTCCTTTTTCAGAGTCTTTTAGACTGCTTGAATTACTGCCATCCAGTTCCCTTTATGTGCTGAAATCATTTACTAATGTCATGAGGCAATTACCTCAGCTCTCTCTTTGTGGGGGTTCTTTGTGTAACCCTATTATTCATTCATACGGGTAAACACAATGTAAAAACTGCAGCATATATTTTTCCCCCTCTAAGCCTTTTCTGTATCCGTGTGGACTTACTGTATTCTGAGGGTGCCTGAATGACCAAATAGACCACATAATGACCCCCAAACACAGTAAACTATTTCGACGGGCTTGGGTAGAGTGAAACTTAAATTTAGATGTTTGTTTCACACAGGGCCCTGCTTGAAAATGACTGTAGTAGTAATTCATGGGGCCAGGAAGGAGAATTTTACCTCTCTGTATTCTGTGACACCTGTGGACAGACTGGGGTATCGTTATACTTTTAACATACTTTAATAATGCTTTATGGAATTACAGTATGTTACAGTATGCAAAGGACTTTCACATACCCATGGCTGTCTGGCCTAACTTGCACCTCGTAAGTGCTCTGTGAAGCAGGAAGGGCAGATTTCTTTAGAGATGAAGAAACACATCACTAAGTGATTTGCCCCAGGTCAAACAGCAATTAGGGGTCAGACTTAAGTCTTCTTGATTTTGTTTTTCACTCTTCTAACGCCCCATCTTTTTTCACTTAACAGATACTCATTGTGTGCATGGTACTGGAATGAGTATTATTCCAAACAAATTGAATAGCTATTGCCTTCTGAGAGCACATAGCCCAAAACACGTACCAGTTAGTTAATTTGAACTTAAAAGAAGTTACCTGTCTGATTACTAACTTGGGGAGCTTTTCCTCAATATTCTAAACCACAAAGTAAATAGCTGGCAAATCAGACCTTTATAAATGTGCTCTAATTAATAGATTTGGATCATTTTAATAGAAAACTTTCATTATTGGTATGAGTTATGAGCAGTGGTCCACAATTACTTGGGAGATTAGTAATATTCAATATTCTTTAAGCCAAGGCACAATAAAAACCCACTCTATCAGACTGAATTTGATTGTTTTAATAGCTGGTTGTAAAATGTAAGTTTTGCCAATAAAAGTAATTTCATAGTTACCATTCATTGAGTACCCTCTGTGTACTTGTCAGAGGGCTACGTGCTTAACATATGTTTTTTCATGTTTAGTTTTCTTGATAGTCCTCTGTCGTATTTTACAGATGAGAAAACAGATTTAGAGAGCCTTAATAACTTACTTGCTCAGACTTCTGTTTCTAGCCATGTAGACAACTAGAAAACCTGAAAATTCTCTCCTAGAAACAGGGGAAAGAAAACTTCCCTTTAGAAATGTAGATAAACTATAACCGCTTTTTATTTTTTTTAAATAACATACAGGAATAAAAGAGCATGATCATTGAAAATCAGAGTGGTGAGATGGGGTGCACTTTGGCTGCCCTGGGGAGAAGGGCGGCAGTAAATTAGGGACCCGAGTTTTATTTACCATAAGGGTTAGAAAAGATAAAACCTTGGATATATATATAAAGTTGGAAGCTTGGGTTCGAGATCTCTGGAGAAGTTTATATCTTCAGCAGAAGAGTGAATTTGAAAAAAACTGCCAGCAGAAGATGTCAAGAAAGCTTGCCTTGTGTCTGGCTTTGGAATAATGGGGGCAGGGACTTCCCTAAGAATTTGTGGTCAGTGGGTACAAATTTTAAATTTCACTATTGCCCCTGGTAAAACCTAGTGTTAAAAAGTGAACTCACATAAAAGGCTGATGATAACCCTCGGGCACAAAGGATTTCTGGAAGGATACGTCCTCAACCTAGGGACTTGGGATTCCCACAGATAAAGATCCACTGAGTGGAAGCAAACAGTCCAAAAATGGAAAACACTCACCATGAGAGAGAATCCCTCAAGGAACAGAATTAAGGCCCCCTAGGACTGACTAGCCCAACAGCTATCAGTTGCAGAGCTAAGATTGAAGCCCACAGCAGTCAGACTTTTAGCCCATTCTCTAAGCTACTCGGCGTGTTACCTCTTATTTTCCCATATTGTTAGTAAATATTTTCTGGAAATTTGGGAGTTCTAATAATTGCATGTTTGCTCTAACTTTTCAAATAGGCAGTAAGTGGGGAAAAAAAAAAACTCTTCTCACCCCATTATTATTTGTAGTATTAATTAGTTTTTTAAACAGTTTTTCCATAGATGTGGGCAAATACCTAGAAAAACAGTGTTTGGAGATTCCTGATAGGTAGAGTGACCCGAGAGTAACTATTAATAGTGAGTGTTCTTTCTCCCAGAGGTACCCCAGTTTGGATGTTAACGGTCAGGCAGCTCATGGACCTCCTGCCAATTGGATTCCACATAGTGATTTTCAGCCCCAGCTGCTCTCTGTACACAGATTATTACGGGATGCTTCCGAAAGCCTCCCTAACACTTGTCTATTGAATCATTACCCACCCCAACAGGGTTTGGTGCTAGATTAAGCATCTCAGAATTGTAGCCCAAGGTTGGCCTGCTCCGGAACCAACCTTTCCATCTTCTCTTTCATATATGCTTTTATCCTTAGGCTGCCTCCTCTTTGGTCTCTAAAGATTTGTTTCTCCTTAGCTTCAGACTTTTTCCTTGCCTACAGAGCAACGTCCTTTGTCTCAGGTTCTGTAGCCTGCCTGCCAGGTGTCACTACCCTCTCTCTCAGCGAGGCATCATTTTCACCCCCACAATTCTTTTTAAATTCATTTTTTTACAGCTTTATTGAATTCTAAGTGCCATAAAATAAACAGCCCATATTGAAAGCGTGTCTTTGCTAAGTTTTGACATAGCAAAACTGTGAAACCATCACCACAGTTAAGATCATGAACATATCTTTCACCCCCAAAGTTTCCTCATAATCCCTTTGTATTCCCACCTTTTCCTATCCCCATGAGAGAGCCACTGGCCTGTTTTCTGTCACTATATGTTAGTTGGCATTTTATAGAATTTTATATAAGTAGAATCATACACTGGTACTTTTTTTTTCAGAGAAGGGGGAAAGGTTTGGCTTCTTTTACTCAGTGTAATTATTTTGAGATTCATCCACGTGTTACATGTATTAGTACTGTAGTTCATTCCTTTTTATTGATGAATAGTATTCCATTGTATAGATATACCACAGTTTATACATTGAGTTGTTAATGGCTATTTGGGTTGTTGCTCATTGTTAGCTATTACAAATAAAGCTCCTATGAAGATTCATGTACAAGTTCTTGTGTAGCAATATGCTTTCATTTCTCAGCAGTGGAATGGACATGGTAGGTGTTGAAATTTCATTTATAAATTAAATTTATTAATGAGTAAACATTTTCAGATATAATAAATGTATTTTCCACTAAGAAGAGGGTAGTCATTTCCACGCATGGCTAAAGACTAAAAGTGCTACAGCAGTTAAGAACAATTAATAAATTCAGGACTTTTGTTTCTTTAAAATCAATAAGCTAATCGTTTGTGTTTCCACATTGGTTATAAATGGACTTTAGGCATCTGGTGATCAGTATTAAATAATGCTGTATTAAAATCACACCAGTCATAAGCCGAAGGGCAAACCATGTTTTCAGAATTATTTGTTGTTGTGTAGGCCTAGTGTATTCATCACACACAAGAGCTTAGGCAAGTGCCTTTAGTTATGACGGTAACAGTGTGCGTTCGTGTTCAACAAGAGCAGAATCAGTGGGAAAATGATAGCATTATTTCTATTAGTATGAATTTAATCTTGCCCAAATTTCTACTAATTCATAGCAATTTCCTGGGTGACAGTTACTTAAAAAAAAATAAAAAAGCTACCAAATAAACATACAAGTATTTAAGGGAGCTTGTTTTTCTTTTTAAAAGGATCTAATCCCAGAGCAATGCTTGTATTTTGCGTGATCCTAACACATGATCAGCTGTAAGCTTTGCCCAACCACAGTTCTGCGTCTGTGAGGTCACAGAGGGTGGGTTATTTAGGGAGGAAAAGGGGAACTCATGTCTATTGTTCACCTGCTGTGTGCTGGCACTGCTGGAGGTGCTTTCTGTACATTGTCCCATTTGGTGGTTTCCTGCTGCCCTGAGCATAAAGGCAGGTTTCCTCAGCATGTTTTCCTCAGCTCTTAGCAGCCCAGTGCTGTCCACTTGTACAGTCGCGTCTTTCATGACCTATCAGTTTTGCATTCTGTGCTTCAGCTCATTTCTTTCAGATCTGCAAATGTGCCTTGTTTTCTGTCCCCCCCAGCTTTCTCACATGCCGTGCCCTCTGCCTGAATCTTCTCTCTCCCCACTTTGTGCTCCTCGTAACTAATTCCTGCTTACCCTTCCAGCCTGGATTTAGGTCTTCTTTGGGCCCCTACCTGCCCAGAACTCCGGTAAGACTTTTAAGAACAGGGACTCTGTGTTCTTGCTTACCCTTTCGTTCCTATCGAACTAGTGTCGTGCTTAATAGTATCTGTTGACTGGCTGAACAAACAACCAACCTTCTCAGATGGATGATCATTTTATCCCCAAGTCGCAAAGTTAGTAAGTGATGGACCCCAGAGTTCAGATGGAAAACAGACACCAAGGCCATGTTTTTTCCACTACGCTCAGCCAACCGCCCCCGGTTGCAGTTGCTGAACACTGAGGAGGACTGGCGGGCAAATGAGGTAATTGGATTGAAACAATACACCTAATTACATAATTGATCCAATATAGAAGCATAATGAAGCCAATTTTCCATAAACCTAATCATCAAAATACTGCTTTTACTATCTTTTGAAAATTGAGTTATTCTGATTTTAGACTTACACAGATTAAAATAAATGATTCAATAAAGACAGCCTTCAAATCTAGTGGAGTTTATGGGATCCAGAGATACACTACCCTGAAAATACATTATTCTTAGGGTCAGATTCGCCTGTCCCATGTACCCCCCCACACACACACACAACACACTTTTCTTTAGCATGTTTGCAAAGACAGAAATCTCTGTCTCCCCAGGTACAGCTGAAATGTTAGAATAATTTATGGAAATTACGCAAAACGCTTTCCTTAAGTAAAAGGTTATAGATGCTGTTACTTTCTCTAAGTTTTCCTTTAGTCACCCTCCTTTTGCATTGTAGATCTCATTCCCCTTTAAAGAACCTCATTGCTTTATCCCTTGGAGTCTGGTCACTGTCTACCTGTCCAGCCTCATCTGTTGCCCCTGACCTCCTCAAAGTCTGCTCCATCTCCATAGAAGTGCTTGAATTCCCCAGGGAGATTGGTGCCCCAGGAATGAAATGAAACCCTCGCTTACCCTATTTCTTAGCATTCATTGTATTCTTGTGAAACAGTCTGTGGGGTTGTGTGTCCCCTGTACTAGACTGTAAGACTTTTTAGGCCACTTACTCTCTCATAAGAACTCATACATCTCAGAATCCCCAGAACCTCACATAGTTCCTGGCATGTGTTGTAGTTATGCAGTACGTTTTTTTTTTTTTTTTTTTTAAAAATCAGTCTTAGGCCTCAGATCTCCTTCAATATGAGATAATAAGTGGGAGGGAGTCCAGAGCAGGAAGCAAGGATAAACTTTCTCTCTTGCTCTGAACCTGCAAAATCTGACTTCTAAATTAAAGTAGTCTTTTGTGGTTCAGATTTCCATTGTGGGTGCTACGTAGCGGCTTATCTCTGTGGCTCTTGGAGCCAAAGGAGAGAGTGGATGGACAGTTTCACCTGAGTGACAGGAACGTGTTCGGCAGGACTAACTACAGACTATTTAATTTTTTTAAAATTGAATGAAATGCAACCCGTAGGCTATATATTATAACCCCCGAAATAAACTAAAAGTGTTTGTTTCACATCAGACCAAATGTGTCTTTAACTTGCATGGCATCAGCTTAGAGCCCTGGAATAAATCCCTGACTTTTGCCTCCCTTGGCTATCCTATATTTGGTTGAACTTCTCTTTTTCTATTTTTTCAACATACTTTTCTAATTTAGGCCTTATTTTCCTGAAGTCAGAGCCAGGCCAAAATCAGACATCAGTGAATTTCTCATAATTCTCCTCTGACTGGGAATTAAGAAGAGAAACACAGATCAGTGCCCTGTCCTGCCATCTTCAGAAAGCTTACCTGTGCCAAGCGACCAGCTGGCTTTTCCATAAAACCATGAATGTCTCCAAGCTGAGCGTTGATTCTTAGTCTACATCACTTCCCCAGCACCTCGTTCACCGTTTGGCACTTAAATCGTTGGAAACAAAAATAAGTTTTTTGTATCTCCCTATCAAGATCATTTCCTTTTAAGTAGACACGACCCAATGAGTACTTGTCAAAATAGGTGTAGCAACCTATCACAAGCTTCTCCAAGTAAGAGATGGAGGAAGATACATAATAAATACTTCAGAATTATTTGAACATAAATAAGTTAAGCCAACAGAACTTAGATACGGATTAATCTCAGAACAGAAAAGCAGTGAATGAAGTTTAAATGTTCTAAAAGGATTTTCTTTTTTAGTAACTTCAAATTACCTGTAGATTTAGACTGTTTGATTTTTGCAGACTTTAGTCCATAGACCTTTCCTTGAAATTTTGGAGAAACTTTACATACTAGTTTACCTTAAGAATGCGAATGTTTTGCTGGTGTCAAAATTGAATGTGTGATCAATGAGCAAGAACTGAAAGGTCTCTGTTCTAGGCAGGATCGAGAACAACTTTTTTTCTAATTCCACACAGACACGTCTTCGGCCTCCGAGGATGAGGGCTCTCTGAGACGCCAAGCTGCGCTCTCTGCTGCCTTGCAACAGAGCTTACAGAATGCTGAGTCCTGGATCAACCGTTCAATTCAGGGATCGTCCACTTCTTCATCCGCATCTTCTACGCTGTCCCATGGAGAGGTCAAAGGAACCAGTGGGTCTCTAGCTGATGTATTTGCCAATACTCGAATAGGTAGGAGGTGGATCTACCCAAGAAGCCCAAATTATGTTCCATTTGGCACCCAGTATCCAGGAAAGAGTTTATGATTTGTATTAGGTTTTTCAGAATGGTCTAAAAGACAGGATCAGAAAGATCACGACAGTTAATGAAGCAAAGAGGGAAACACCAGCAATACATTTGGAATGGTAGCTATCACCTGCATTATTGGTGCATAGTACTGCCCACCTGAAGCCATAGCTATTTCCATACGCAATACTCAAGCCGCAAGATATAACACCAGTCTTAGCGTGGGTTTATCCCTATTGGAGAATATTCCTTTAGAAGTGTTGAAATACGTAACGTCTTAGATTCTCCCAGGATTGTTGTCTGTGTTATCTCAAACAAAAAAACATTAAACCTGAGCAAATTCTGCACCAAGACAACATCAGTGAGGCCGTTTTGTCGAGAGCATGAAGACTGGATTTATTGTCCTTGCTGCTGTGTTATTGCTCCAACCAGAGTGTGCAGCCTGAGGATGTGGTCCTGAGCTGCTCCCGCGGCCGGCGCTCCTGTGTGGGGTGTAGCTTTTGCTTGGCTCTGCTTTATGTTTGTGTGTGTGTGCGTGTTCAGAGGTTGTGACATCTGCAGATAAAGATACAGCTCGGATCTCTGCTTCTGCTTAATTGGTTGGTACACATTGCACTAAGTGATGTGTATGAACATTGTGTGTCTGTGATACTTTTCCCTTTTTTCTTGACAGTCGGTTGTATTTTGGTGCCTTAATTTCCGTATCAGTGACCTTTCTAGACATCTTTATTTTTTTTATTGGTTTCTGAAAAGAAACGCTTAGAGAATTTTCAATTCACAGCCTATAGTTTTTAAAGAAAACAACTACCTCGAGGGTATGATTGCCCACACTTAAAAGCCAAGTGCCACCAGCGGTGACACGTCCCGCACTCTTAACTCTACCCTGTGACTCACTGAACTTCCTAAAGCGGCCAAGGGGAGCATGCTCAGCACCTTTTCTGTTTGGGAGGAAGCAGCCACCTGTGGGTCAGGTGTGATTTTTACATTTGTCTGAAAGAGAGCAATTTCAGTTATTAAAGATATTGTACTGATACCCATTTAACTTTGTCTGAATTTTTGTTCACAAGATGATTTCATCTGACCTCATAGTTTTCTGTTGCTTCTACTAGGTGAAAAGTCATTTATCCAGGTACTCACAAGAAACTATTTTATCCAACATTATTGGCTTTTGGATAAACATATCCCTGTTTATTTTAAAAGAAGTAATTCATGTTTCTAATAGAAATTTTTGAAAATACAGATAAAATAAAAATAATCTATAACTCACTTCCTATGGATAACACTTCAGTGCAGTCTAACACTTCTAGACTTTATTTGCATACACGAGTAAATATGTAGGGTTTTGGTTTTATTTTTTGCAAAAATGAAACTGTACTAAACATAATGTTCATAACCTGCTTTTCTTAGCAGTGTATCACAAACATTGTTTTATCATTAACATAGAATTATGCTATTATTTTTTTTATGGTTTCAGATTATGCCACTATATGGCTGTGCCCTGGTTTATTTAGCTATTCCCCTATTTTGGACATTCAAGTAGCATCCACTTTTTTGCTATTATAAAAACTGCTGGAATGAACATCCTGGAACATACAACTGTGCATTTTTCTGATTATTTCCTTAGGATGTATTTTTAAGTGGAATTGCTGGGTCAAATAAAAATGTCTGTTTTTAATGCTTTGTTACCACATTATCCTATAGAAGGGATATGCTACAGTATACTTGTGCTAGTAGTATATTTAAAACTTTAAAAACTATTAAACTAGGAATTATAGACTTTGGGGGCATAGAGACGTTACTTCCAAATTGAATTTAGGAATTGTTTATATTATGCTTTTTTCCTTTTTCTTTTCTCCTTTTTCATAGGAAAAGTTTTGAGTGGCTTTTTATTACTCTTGCAATTTTTTTTTTTATTACTTCTCCAGATGTTTTCTTCTAAGTTTTTATAACATATCCCTGTTTAATGGCTCTCTTTCAACTTATGTCATTCAGTTTCTCTGTGTTAAGAATCTCCGAATTTATATCGTGCAGTTTCTTTATATTAAGAATCCCTACATGAAGCCGATTACAAGAACACTAATCACGTTTAGAGCAAAGGAAGAACCTTGTCTGTCCAAGTTGTTATACCTCTGGGTTGTTTTATAAATGTTAGAAGTAGACTTACCTGGTTTTCTTCATCTGGATACTTGAGCAGTCTGACCCACTTCCAAGGCACGATTTCTGTCTTCAGTGGAAGAGAAACTATTACAGATAAACCAACATAAACATGAAGAAATGCTTAAGAGACTAGAATATTAGTAGCCATATGATCATACTCATGTTAGTGTCATTTTGAAGTCACTTGCAACTTTTATTTTATTATGATCATTTTTCTATAACATTGGATTTCTACCAGTCTTTCTGTGTAGAAAAGAATGTTTTTGAGAAACATTGGTCATGGGATTTGATCTTACTAAGGCTACTTGAGTTCTTGAAAATAATAATTTTGGAACACTGATAGCCCTACCTTAACTTCTTGCTCTCTCATTATACCTTGCTAGTAGAATTTGATTTAAAAGGTTGTTTTACAAGAGCTCATGCCCTATTTGCATAGTTTTCTTGTTGAAAAACAAAAAAGGATTTAAACATTCTAATTTTTCTGCTAATGTGATATAATTCCAAATTTTGTTTTCTCCCCTCTTAGAGAATTTCTCTGCTCCCCCTGACGTCACTACAACTACCTCCTCTTCATCATCATCTTCCTCAATCCGCCCAGCAAATATTGACCTGCCCCCCTCGGGGATAGTTAAAGGCATGCACAAAGGATCCAACAGGTCCAGCCTTATGGATACAGCTGATGGTAGGCGTTCCTTTTGGTAGCTAAGTAGGGGATATTAGTTGAACTGGAACAATTCAAATTAGAAACAGCAGCGCCTGACCTGTCCAGCAGTTGCAGAACGACGCTGCTGTAAACCTGCGAACACCAGTCATCTTTAGTGCCTTCTTCTCAACAGCCTGCAATGTAGCAGCACTGAACTTGTTCAGGCTTAGTCTGTACTGTCAAAAGATGCTTTGAACAAAAAAATGGAGTATGGAAAAAGAAAACGCTGTAAGAGAAAAGGGGGAGTAGATGAAATCTGTAAGCAATGCATTAATAAAAGCACCATATTTGTTCTCTCTTGTCATAAACTGGGTATGTACATATTTGTACCTATTTGTCCCACTTAAAATAGAATGAGATTGTGGGCAAAGGCCAAACATCAGTAGAAATAAAAGCTCCTAAGAGAATTGAGGACTTAAAATCTCCCTAAAATCAATTAATTTTAACTTACCGTTTTTTCCCGTATAGGTGTTCCTGTCAGTAGCAGAGTATCCACAAAAATCCAGCAGCTTCTCAACACTCTGAAACGACCCAAAAGACCTCCCTTAAAAGAATTTTTTGTGGATGACTCTGAAGAAATTGTGGAAGGTAGTAGTATTAATACCCAAAACACATATTCCATAAACAGACATTTCTTAAGCAATTACTACATGTCAGGTACTGTAGGATTTAAGGATGAACAAGGCATCGTTTTGGGTTGAAAAAGTTCATAATTCTCTGCTCTTTTCCGTTAGGGATCATTTATATTTTAGATCTCAGATGAAAAATACGGAGGGAGGGAAGGCAAAGAGATAACTATGGAGCATAGAACTATTCTTGGAAATATGCTTTTGAAATTAAAAACTTTCCGAAATACCTAATTTTAAAAGTTACTTATATTTGGCATTATCTTAGAATACAGATGTCAAACGTGACCTCAAAAGATTGCCCAATCTTTTTTTTTTATATAACTTATTCCTTTTGTTAAATCAGCCAGTCTGCTTTCTATAAGATAAGACGGTATATGGTGAAAAAGTTCATAAAAATACAGTCATTTCCTCTTCCTTCATGTTGTTTGCAGTTTAGGCCAGTGCTAAAATATATACATGTAAAAACAGATTTTAGCTGCTAAGTATGTATCAACTAATATGGGAAGTTGGAGAAGGGAAGAAATAGAGGAAGTAGTAATGGTTAGGGATGCCTTCATAGAGAAAGTAATAATAGTTGGTGATTATTCATTCAATAATTAAAAAAAAATTACGGATGAAATCGTGATGTCTAGAATTTAATAGGAAGGATTGGGAGGGGAACACATCAGGGTATAGATGAAACAAGCGTGGCCATTGGATAATTACTGGAGCTAGGTGACAAATAAGATCTACCAAACAAAAGCTTTTGTCAAAAGACCTAAGCCTTGGTAGCTTTGTAGTCCATTTTTACATCCTGAGACAAGCAGGCTTTGATCACATCTGACCTGTTAATGGAACTGGGCACATGAGTAGAGTAGATCTGGTGTTAGCCCTCTATATGCAGCGGGAAGCACAAGCAACCTGACGTAGGAGGTTAAGATGAATTTCTGTTTCTTTGGGAGTGACTAAACTCATTAAGCTATGGACATCTTTCTTGATACACTTATGTTCAAGGTGCTCATGCAGTAATAGCCTCGCCAGTCTTTTTAGCACTGTATATTGCCCAGGTAAATGAAGGTTAAGGCTTAATAGGAATTATACTGGAACAATTTTCATTGTCAGAATAGAGCTAATAGCTTTTCACTAATTATAAATAGGCAACAGTTGTTGAGGTGATTGATTACCTTTGGAAAGAGATACCCGTATGTCTTTGAAAGTCTGAAAGAGTGTGCCAGGGTCTGCATCGGGGCCTAGTGGATGGCAATCATTACAGACTTTTGTGACCAGAAGACTATGCCTACCATATATGCAGCCTGTTTGTAAAAACAAAGCTAGTTATTTAGAGTCACCCATGTTCGCTTTTTTTTAATCAATCTGGTGGTTTAGGTCCTGGGAATATACAAGGTAGAAGGGCAACTGAAACGTCATTTACCTAGGGCAGTGGTTTGGGAAGTGAAACTAGTTTTAGTAGTTTTATGGTGGTAGAAAAATGAATCAAGACATTTTAAGTAAGTTTCCCAAATCTGCCATTAAGTTGAGCTCTAAAATGCAATTTATTTCATATTTCATTGGCCCATCTAATACTTGCTGCTCATTCTGTCTGTTCTCCCTTCTGTGCTTCCTCTCTCACCTCCATTTCACCTGGCTAATTCCTGCCTCTCCTTTAAGACTCAGCTCAGGTGTTACCTCCTTCATGTGGGGGACCCCACCCCCTAACCTGGGTGATGTGGCCCTCTCCTGCCTTTTCTCTACATATCTCTGTCGTGCCCTGCTCATGTTTACTTTGCTCTTTGTGTGAGTGTGTGTCCCTTTTGCACTCTAGATACTCCTGGAGGGCACGCAGGCTCTGTATTCCTTGCACCAACATTATTAAAAACAGTAAATGTTCAAAAATGACATGTGCACTATTTATTTTCTCCATGTTTATCACATCCTGTGCACATAGTTGGCACTCAGTAATACTTGATTTTTATTCCATGTGTAAATTATCTTTCCTGCTGTGAAAGTGTAGGACTTTTTTGCTTTTTATTGTTTGGATACTTATTTATTGTAGAAAAATTGAAATGACTTTAATTTTCTCTATATGAAACAATATGAAATATTATTTACTTCCAGTTTCTGGAATGACCATGTTTATAACCTAGAAATTTTTTTTCCTCCCCCAAATTCAGTTCAATTTCATTAACATCGATCGAGCAACCATATGTATTAGGCACTAGAGGCAATAAAAGGAATAAGAACCATGCCTTCTCTCAAAAAGCTTTCAGTTGGAGGGAGAGAAAAACGTGTACAGTACCAGAAGCTCTTGAGATCTTCAGTGCTTTAAAAAGCGTGGACTACCACAGTGTGGGAGCACTGAGGGAGGAATGGCTGGGACGGCTTCCTGGGCGTATGCTGGTGGAGCTGCATCCTGAGAAGGATGAGTACCAGCTCCCTGGGAAGCAAAGGGATTGGCCGTATGTGATGTGTGCCAGGGTACACAGACGTGGAAGCAACATTCGTGCCCATTACCGGTTTGAGTCTAATACTGACCCTGTGGTACAACTGTTACTGTCCCCATTTTACAGCTGAGGAAACACGAGGCTCAGTTCACATGAGGTCACACTAGTAAAAAGGGAGTGTAAACTTGGGTTTTCTGACTCACACTTAAGTGCTTTTTCATTAAACATAACCTGGTGAAGTGGGACCTGGTTCTTAACATTGGACACAAACAAAAGATTTAAGAACAAATGTTCTAAAAACTGTATGTAAAACTGCTGAAAGGAATTTATACTTTGTTCCTTTCTGTATGTTCAGTGATTTATTTGCTTTGTCAGGGTTAGGATTTGTTTGTTGCATAAAATGTATTAAATATGATTTTATAATTTTGTGGGAAAAATGAATCCGTTTTGTGGATTACCATTTCTAATGATGTCTTTTCTCAGAGTGAGTTCAAACCACATAAAGATGAAGGGAAAAGGGAACTATATTTGAGATTAGAGACCTAAATTGTGTTAGTTGGTCTTTGCACTTATTTCAGATTTTATTTTCATAACCCACCCATTGGGGGTGTTTTTGGTACAGTACCTCAGCCAGACCCCAACCAGCCCAAGCCTGAGGGACGGCAGATGACCCCGGTGAAGGGCGAGCCCTTAGGAGTCATCTGTAACTGGCCACCTGCTCTGGAGTCTGCGCTTCAGCGCTGGGGCACGACTCAGGCAAAGTGCCCCTGTCTGACTGCACTGGATGTGACGGGGAAACCAGTTTACACTCTGACCTATGGTGAGTTGACGGGACTCCAGTTCCTTCCTTTCCTCCTACTACGTAGTTCTTCAGATTATCATGCGTGGTGTTTTAACCTTGATATATAGTAGTTGCTGGTCCTTGTGTTTCAGTAGATCTTTCCAGTTATTTTCATTTGCTAACGTGACATTTGCAAGCCAACTAATATTTAAAAGAGCAAAAAGAAGAAAGAGACTTTGTAGATCCACTGATGTTTTCACATCAGGAGAGGATTTTAGGAAGACATGTGGGTAGGATTAATGGTGTATGGTAAAAACCATATAGTTTTAGCCAAAAATTACAATTGATTACTTTTTAGGTCTGTGTCATTTACTCCATCCTGCCTCTTGCTTATGATTGGCACAAAATTCTATAATGAACAAAGAATCAGTACTTTTCCATTTAGTTTTGCATCCCAGCTAAACTTTTCATTTTTCTTTTGTAAATAACTTTTTAAAGTAAGTTATTTTTCTTTCATAAATCCTTTAAAAAATTAACTTCTCTCTTTTAAAAAAAATAACAAGGATGGATTTAACCTGGGCTGTGGGATTTTGTACTAATTTATTCAGATTCCTTTTTTCCTTTACAAGTAGAACACATTGTCCATAAACCTAGATACTGAATAATTGTAGAGGGAAAATTGTTTTTTTTTTAAAGAATTATGCAGATTAAAGTGAGTTTAAACCCTAGATGCCCCTCTGAATGAGTTAAATGTAAAACAAACATCTATTTTAAAAAGTGATTTCTCTTACACTTTTTCCATAATCTAAAATAAGAATTTCTAAGGGTGGTCGAGGGGAGGGAACAGGAAGAGGGGAAGAATAGGCTCCCCCTCCCCCCAAAAAAAAGAAAATGGTTTTTAGCCTTCATTTCAGAAGCTGTATGTTAATTTCATCCATATAACACTTAAGGAAAGCAGTCAGCTGACCCAATCTTTGCATGTTTATTTAACATCTTTGAGTATATCCACGTTTCACATGGTTAATCTCCATCTTATTGTCTGTTTTCACTGAAGTGCAGTGGTAGGGAATGCTTAATTATTCGAGTCACTCTTTTGCTTTGCAGTTACTTCCAAGTATCTAATACCATATATGTAAGCGGTTCTTCAAAAAAAGCTTAGAATAATGTAGTCTTCTGATTTTCAGTCCTGTGATAAAAAATTGTGTCCTTCCTTTAAATGTGATCAGTTCACATCAAATTATTTCTAAAGGTATTCAGATTACTTTAGATAGTAATTTGAAGTTATCTAAACGAGAATGAGCTTCCAGTGATGTTTTCTTTTTGTTTGGAGGCAGGACTGGCTTTCCGTGAAGTAGAGTGAATGTAAAGTTTTTTTGTAGGGGAGGCTCTCTCTCTGTGTTGGGGTGATGCCTGTCTAATGCCTCATTTGGAATAGCCGTTGTCTTACTAAATGTGCTTAAACTGAGTGCCCTTTTGCTGAGGTAGGCCTGTGTTTTTCTATATGACTGTTTTCTTTTTTCAGGAAAGTTGTGGAGCAGAAGTTTAAAGTTGGCCTACACACTGCTTAATAAACTGGGGACCAAAAATGAACCTGTATTAAAACCTGGAGACAGGGTAATTGGTTTTTTCATTTTAGGGAGGTGATGTTTTATTGCTTTCTAATATTCTGGATTTTTAATGTACAACAGCACAATTTCTATAAGTCATACTAGAAAATGAAAATGGTTAGGTTCCAACCCAGGTTGGCCCAGTGCCAGGTGATAATTCTTGCGTTCATAGATTGAAGGAAATTCACATGTCCCTTTCTGTAGCTGCTAATCAGTAAACTCTTGAGCTGTCAATAAAAAGAAAGAGAAACCTAAGTCTTTCTGAAAATAAATATTTCAATATTCAGACAACAAAAACAGCAATAAAGTTTACTCTGATAATTTTCTTTAAAAAAATGTCCCATAAAATTTTTTAAAACAATTTTCTGTAGAAAGGAAGGGAGACTCATACCAGTTCTAAGAAGAAACAAATTGACATCATTTAATTTCTTTTTTATTTGGAAGTGACATTTAAAAACATATATATATATATGTTTTGAAGGCTTTTTTCCCTGTTAATAACTTTATAAATATAATTACCCCTACTATCAGACATTACTTTCATTTGGAATTTATAGAATGAAACACCACCTACACAACAGACTTCATTTTAGGAGGCTCGCGATTACAGAATCTCCTAAACTAGCCATTAAAAAACATTCTTGCTTTGTGGTGAAGGACACCTGAAGGATGGCTTCTCCTTAAAATGTGACACACAAGTGTTTCCTAGTCCTCACTGAACCCTAAGAAGGTACTTCCGTGTGGTCCAAACAGCATGGACATTTGTGTGCAGGAAGGAAATGGGTTGTCTAAATGTCTTATGGAGTTTGTATTGTTTTAGAACTCTAGATGATTCAGAACTGAACTTACCTTGGGAGTGAGTTTAGAGAATTTGAAAGCAAAAGAAGGGAAAACAAGAGTCTGGTGACATGATTAGGTTTCAAATGTTAATTTATAAATATCTAAGCAAAGTAACAAATTCCCCAATGATAGTGACTTCTGTGCTTTTGCATTCCTTGAATAAATTAGGACAAGTCTGTTATCCCTATGATGTATCACAGGTTTTGAACATGTTACAGAGGTTTTACTATTGATCTTTTTTGTAAATGAATTAACTTTATATCCATAATGGTTTCTGCCAGTATTGCTTAATACCTACTGTCAAATGCCTTCACTAGAATACTTTCATTGTTGGCTTTGTGAGCGAGGGTTAATGCAGTGAGTTTGTTGAAGAGTAAGAAAATCTTAGGGTGGCCCTAAGATGGTAACTGGGTCACTCAATGCTTGTAGGCTTTTTGTGAGATAGAGGTAAGGCTTATTCTTTAATATGCTAGCCTATCTAGAGAGATCCATTACATTTATTTTATGAATTTATGAATTTACTGAAGTAAATTGCCTTAGGTTTTACAGGTAATTAACTTACTACATAAGGTGTGTTGTTTACTGCTAAATTACCAATAAAATTAAGTGAAAAATTCTTAATGATGATGAGTTACATTGTAGTTCCCAAAATGTATGTAGTATAATCATGGGAATGACAGAAGTCTTTTTAGATTTGTGCATCCTTCTCAATAACTTAATTTCCTTTAGGCTGTTAAATAGTTTGATTTACTGTGTTCATGATAGATGTTTCATATATAAATGTAAGTCTTAGAGAGTGACATTGAAAGTATTAGTCTGTTTTTATTTCTGTTATTAATGTCATTACGCATTTCAGGTAGCCCTGGTTTACCCCAACAATGATCCAATCATGTTCATGGTGGCTTTTTATGGATGTCTCCTGGCGGAAGTGATTCCAGTGCCTATAGAGGTACCTCTTACCAGAAAGGTAACATTGCTAAATTTAAGAGGAATGTAGCCTGATGTGACATGGCAGGCATCGGGTTCCGGATCGATTGACTTGGTCATGACGTTAGAAACACTCTGTTTTCCTAAGTACTCAGCTTCGCTTTCTAAAAACATGCAAGTTGTAGAAAATTATTTATTCATATTTATAACTTTTGTGAAAAGAACATGGTTTTAACTAAGATAGGATATTTATCATGTTACATATCACTTAAAAATCTTGGGGACATACTTGACTTTTCAACAATTATATTTTATATATAATTGCTTCAGAGACTATAGATAATCCACATTTACAATAGGTGAGCCTTTTGTAAAGGGATTTATTGTAACTATATCATACGACCTAGGGTTTCCTTTAAGTCAAAGGGCGATTCACTAGGGTACAGGATTTTACTTTGTCAACACTCAACACATCAACCCTACTGAAATGAAGCGTATGTAGCAAATTTCCAAGTTTAACCGAATGATTAATCCGTGAGCTATTTGACCCTAATTTTCTCATGCAGTTTATTGTTGAAAGTTGATGATAAAGACAAATATGACTGGGGGTTTATAAGAAAAAAGTTATTTTCTGAAAGGAATGAAAACAAATTGGTAACATCCTTGAAACTGGTTGATGCGATATAGTATCTTTGGATTGTTCGGGAAATCATAGAGTTGTTCTTATATTAAGTTGACAGTGTTTGCGTGGTTTCATAGTGATACTTTTAGGGTGACATTTTAATAGAAATACTTTAGACTGTATCTTTTGTTGTTTACTTAGATGTTGTTGTGAGGTTCAAATCTATCTTTTTAAAAACAGAATAATGAGCATATGGCTTTGGGAATAATCGTCCATTCACTTTCATTATAAATTTGGACATTTGGTGTTGATTTACATTATTAATTTGTTCTGACCTGAATTACTTTGCTTTTGGATTTGCGGGTGTGGCTAGGTTAAGACAACTTAACCATGTTTGCATTTATTTCATTTGCCTGAAATTAATCTAAAAGAGGAGCATTGCTGACTTTGAATAAAATGGTCACATTTGGTTGGCAGAATTCATCATTAGCAATTATAAAATATTTAATTTTATAAATATTAAATTTTAATAATAAATTAATAAAATATTTGATTTGCACTCAGGAAATCATTGTATGGTAGAAATTACTTATAAGAACATATTGTCACTGGATTTTGACAATTGCCAGGTGTCAGTGGGGTTCCACGAATGTTGCCACACAAGTGCCAGAGCATTACCGAGTGTTAGATCTGGGGCCTGCGCGTGCTGCGTGTGCTCACGTTCACTCCCTGAAGGTGCTCATTATCTTTTCTCTACAGGATGCTGGAGGGCAGCAGATTGGCTTCTTGCTAGGAAGCTGTGGTATTGCCTTAGCTCTTACCAGTGAAGTTTGTTTAAAGGGGCTGCCAAAAACCCAGAATGGAGAAATTGTACAGTTTAAAGGTTAGTAATATCTGTACCTGAATTATCTGTTAAAAGCTAAAGCTGAGTGCTTTAATTTAATAATGGCTAATTACATATTTTCTTATTTAATTCTCACAATCTTATGAAGTAGGTACCATTATTATCCCCATTTTACAGGTGAGGAAACAGACACAGAGAGGTTAAGTAACTTGCCCAAAGTCACAGCTAATAATGGCAGAGCAGCGATTTGAACCCAAATCTGATTCCACAGCCCACACCCTTAACCTTTATGGTGATGGTTGGAAAAAGCTACCACTCTGTTCATTAAAGCTAAATGCTACATGTAGAGACAGAGAATAGACCACTAACCTCAGTGGACTTCCACTGCCAAATGGACCTCCCAATCCTGCTCATCACGTGATTCCCATGTGACTGCCACGTGATTGGCACATGATTCAAGGTAATGTCAAGGCCTAGAATTTAGCATGTGGAGCAGTTGTACTTTTGAAAGAAGGTATAACTGTCTAGTGATTTATCACTAAAAGCTAATAAAAATAAAGTATTTTACTGATTATAAAATGACCTTGATTTGGTCTCTTCATATTTAAAATGACCAACTCAATGTGAATTCCTTCCCTTATGGCTTAGTCAATTCAATTTTTATTTTGGGTTTGATTTAGGTTGGCCCCGGCTCAAATGGGTTGTAACAGATTCCAAGTACCTTTCAAAGCCACCTAAAGACTGGCAGCCCCACATCTCACCTGCTGGCGTAGAACCAGCATACATTGAGGTAAGTGCTGAGACTAGAAAATATATTCTGGCTTTTCCTCTGGCTTCAGATGCTATCTTACAAAGTTTAAAACTAACATTTTGCAGTTTTTAATGTTAGAAGATCCTCCTAGTTTGTTAGATTTCCATCTTTTGGCTTGTAAAATGCCTTGTAGTGACCGTCTATTCTAATTATTTTTTGACATAGATACACATTCAGGAGAAAGACAGCAAAGAAATTGATCCTTGCCATGTAAGAGAGTTACAAAAGACTTAGAAAAGTACAAAGGTTTAAGAAATGATTTACTGGCAGAGAAACTGGCAGAGATATTTCTCTGCTGCTTGGGTTGGTGGGTGAGAAGCAAGAGACTGGAGAAATGTGGAGGGAAAATAGCCGTGCTTAAAAAGAACAAATTTAACAGATAAAAGATAAAGAGCAAGAAGAAACAAATGGCCAGAGGGTTTGGTATTGAAGGTCACTGTAGGAACGTGATTGATTGATTGATTGCTTGATTGACGGCATGATCCTATTGAGGGATGAAGTCCTATGGCATAAGGTACCAGGCTCAGTGCTTTATATGCATTACCTTCGTCAGTTCTCACAAGTATCCTGTGAGGTGGAAGCTGGTATAAACCTGCTTTATAGATGAGGAGGCTAAGACTTAAACAAACTTGAGTAACCAACCAAAGGTCATGTGACTCAAAAATGGCAGAGCTCAGCTCAAACTCACATCTGTTTCATTCTGAAAGCTATGCCCTTGACTACTCTGCATCCTGCTTAAGACATACTAGTAAATGTTCACCAACTATTTGCTCAATTAATGAATAAACAAATCAATAAATTTTTTAAAAAAGGTTTTGGGGGAAAAAGTCCACCCAACCTTGAGCCCTGTGGTGATAACTTTGGCTATAATAGGGAAGAGAGCGGGCGGTAGCTCTGAGAGGCGATGTCAGATGCAAGGAGGGTTTCTTTCAAAGATGGAGAGATGTGAGTATGTTTAAATGACAGACAAGTAAGCAGGCGATTAAAAGCAAATTCGGCGATCAACTCATTCCCCATCATCTCTCGGTGATGTCGTGGTTCATCATTCTATCCTCCTTAAAACTGCTCACTGGCTTCTCTGATTACTGTCTTCTGTCTCACTGACCACTGCTTTCAATATTCTTTATCGGTTCTTCCTAAAAGATGAAGGGCCTTTCGTTATGTGGCCCCTGCTTAGCAATCTGGCCTCATGCAGAACTGTCGCCTTCTACCTTTCTAGGCTTCTGCTATTCTGAATTAACTTACAGTTTTCACTTGGGATCCACAGGACATTGCTATGAGTTTAAAGTATCCGATGAGTAACAGAGTAGTCAGCAGCAGAGTGATAAGAATAAATGTGTTGTTAAAAGACTTACCTGGTTTGGTTGGGTTAAGAAAGGAAGCAAGTAGATTATTAGCTTTTATAGCTGCTCAGGTGAGCTCAAGCTCCTGAGCTTAGGTGGAGTTGATAGGCAGTAAGGAAGTAGAAGAGGCAGGACTTGGAGAGGGAGGAGGCAAGAAAGATTCGGGTTTCTCACCGAGGCATGTGGGTAGATGGTGGCATCCTTCACTAAAATAGAAAATATAGCAAGAAGAGATTTCATGGGTGAGGGTGAAGCGGGCAGTGTTGGATCCACTGGATGTCACAGGACTAGGGGATATTCAAAGGGAGCAATTGACTCTATGAATCTAGATCTCTCGAGAGAGGTCTGGATTGGAAATAGAGAATGGGGAGTCATCAGGAGTACGGCACCCGGATTGAAGAAAGTGAAAAGAGAAGAGAAAGAACAGAACTTTCAGGGAATGCCAACATTTAAGGGATGAGCACAGAAAGTGGAAGGAGAGGGTGGAGAGAGAGAATGAATAGGAGAGAGGAGTATCACAGAAGCCAAGGAAGAAGAAAGTGTGAAGAAAGGAAATGTCAGATGTTACAGAAAGGTCTCATAAACGATACATTATGTCCTTGTGATTTAACAATCAGAAAGTTTCTGATCTTGGTAAAAATCAACTTGAATGGAGAATTGGGGTTAAAGCAAAATCATAGTCGATCGATTTGTAAGAATGAATAGGCTATTTCTAGGTCGTCCCTTCCTAAACTGGTACCTTTAACTCGTCAGTGCTGTGCTAGCCCTGTATTTGATACTGGGCTTCTGTTAATGTGGCTCAAGTCGCTTGTTTGTTTTAGCTTCTTTAACAGCCACCACACTGATGACTAATTATACTTTTAAGAATTTAACACATACTTTTGTTGAGCTTTGTCATCCCCAATCCTATCTTTGTGTGATTAGAGTTTGGGGCCCAAATACAAAGCCTCAAATATTCATATGAAACATGTTAAATTGAGCCCATTTTCATGACTTATCTGAGTTTCGTTTTAGGATTCTAGTTTTGTCATTTGAAATAAAACCCATTTTATTGTGTTTCTTATGTTTTTGTTTTTTTGTATTTTTCTTTTTCTTTTTCTAGTATAAAACAAGCAAAGAAGGGAGTGTGATGGGAGTTACAGTGTCCCGCCTTGCAATGTTGTCTCACTGCCAAGCTCTGTCCCAGGCCTGCAATTATTCTGAAGGTCAGACTTCATCCCATGACTGCCCTCATTGTGAGCTTCAGATATGTGTGACTACGAGCAGAGTGCTCAATGATTGGATTCCAGAGTGAAATGTTCTAAAGACACATTTTTGGCTCGCTTTTGCTTTCTTCTTTTTCACAAATATGCCGTAATTTAAAGGAACTGAAATTCTGGGCAAACCACATATGTGAAGTATGATTTCTAGAGTGCAGAAACAGAAAACTAATTAAAACCATGTGTTTATTATTAACTGTGGAATGTCAGGTATCCATCTTCCCATGTATTCAGAGCTGCCATGTGTTTAGAATTGGAGTCAAAGAAATTCAGCTACCAAAAAGCACAAATTAAAACACAAAAATGTATTCTGTAGAATGCTTAGAAGTGTATGTGTGTGTATGTAGATAGGTAGATATATACGCCAACATTTTTTATTTTCTTTAGGAAGTATAATTTTTTCCATGTGTTTGTGAAACTTCCAAGGTTTCTAAAATAAACACATGTTCCTTATATAATTAGGAAAAAAGTATTACTTGCCTAAGTCATAAGGAGTTTCAAACTCATTGTCTCTCCTGTGGCCATGTCACCCTGTGACCAGTCCCCAAGCGAATATGAGGAGATCCTCAACTAATCAAAAGACTGAGAGTTTTTAGCGATCTCTTTGAAAGTACCAACTCAGCTGTTTCACAGAGACAAGGGACGTGATTTTGCTACTTAACACTGAAGATGATTTCCTTGATTTTTACCCCCCCTGTGTTTTCTATTTTAGGGGAAACGGTAGTAAATGTTTTAGACTTTAAGAAGGACGCGGGGCTGTGGCATGGCATGTTTGCGGTAAGTGACTCCACATTACGGCCTTTCGTGTAAATGTGCTTGTGATCCAGGTCAGTGAGCACGCTCTGTAACCACAGCATCTCTCGGTACTTGTTTGAAATTTAAGCCCCCAAAAGATCAATAATATTTTCCAGAGAAATTTGATTTTGTAATGCAAATGGTAATCTTTTTGAAAGGAGAATATAATTCTGTTTTTTCTTCATTGTGTGGTTGGGTATACCCCTCACATGATAGTGTGTGGGAGAATTTAGGATCAGTAATTTTTAAAACATCTGCTCTGATGGCTCAAAGCCTAAAAGATTCTACAAATGACTATATATTTATGATTTTAAAAAGTATGTTTGAGATTTACCTCCTCTCCTTTCTGAAGAAAGGATTACGTAGGTATATTAAGAACTTGACAACTGTGAGTAATAATATCTAACCTTTCTATTGGACAAAATGTATTGAATGACTCCATGCTACAATTAAAAAATAGAATAACAAGGTAATAGGGTTACTTTCAATAATAGAGGAAAAGGTAACATGCAGTAAGGCTTAGAGAAAAATGAGTTCTTCAAGGCTGTTTTCATCAAAGAGGGGACAGTTGAGTTGAATTTTGAAAAATGGGTAACATTTAGCCATATAGAGATATTTTTGTGGTGGGGTTAGAGAGAGGGGACATTTCAAGTTGGAAAAGCTACACTATGGAGCATGGCGATTAGGCGGGAAGAGAGGAGACACAGGGTCCTAGAGTTGAGAAGGGTCTTTGTGAGCATCTCCAACTTCCTTACACATTACAGGAGTCTGAGAAAGAGCAGAAAATGAAGCAGGGGGAGGAGGAGGAGGAGGAGGATCCCTTTTCATTCATGACCCCTTTAATTAGTAAGAACTTTACTCCTTGAGTGTACATACCTTCTAGATCTTTTCTGAAGCCCTTCCCGTTTTGTATTTTTATCAGAGGTTAAAAATCCCTTGTGAGGGGTTAAAGGGACGTGTTTGAAGAATTAGTTATAAACACCATTCTTTCCCTGACGTCCAAAAGTCTGTCGCCATAGCTAGAGACTGGGGGTAGGGAAGAAAAAGAGGTTAACAATGGCGTCTTGGTTTCTTTGGACCACTTAGGTGGTGAGCAAAATGGCCAGCCTAACTACCAAGACTGAGTTACTCTGCCGGGCTGGGTCTCTTTGGGGACAGGAGGTCCTGGGTATGTTCATTTGGGTGGTAGGAGAGACACCAAATTGCTTGACCCCTTGACCCCTCAGCTCACTCAGCTTTATCTACTCAAATACCCAACAGGTCTGGGCATGACCTCCTGTAAGCAACAGGGAAACTTCGATTTCTTGTTTTGTAATACCCAACCCTTTGTGGTATGTGGCAAGCATGAGCATGATGAAAGCACTTACTGGGTTGGAGGACTATTTGGCAGTACCTGTTAAATTTAGAAAACATATATACTATGACCCAGCAGTACCACTGGTCTGTATCTGCTCTAGAGAAATGCCTGTACATGTACCCAGGGAACTGAGTATAAATATGTTCCTTGAAACATTGTTTGTAGTAGCAAAATAATTGTCAATAATAAGGACATGCCTAAATAAATTATGGTATAGTCATACTATGGAATACTATGCAGCAATTCAAAAAGAATTAGGTAGGTCTCGTATAGATGTTCATAGAGTTAGCTCTAAAACAATTTAAGTGAAAAAAAAGTACATAGCAGATATATGTACAGTATGACGCCTTTTATGTTAAAATACTTTCTGGGGGCCGGCCCGGTGGCTCAGGTGGTTGGAGCGCTGTCCTCCTAACGCTGAGGTTGCAGGTTCGATTCCCACATGGGCCAGTGAGCTGTGCCCTCTACAGCTGATTAAGAACAACAGCTCTTCCAGACCTTGGCTGCCATGAGCAGCCAGAGGTTGGCGTGGGCTGCTGAGTGCTGCCGCGGGCTGCTGTGTGCTGTTGTGGGCTACTGTGTGCCGGCAATAGCAGCCAGTGGCCAGCCTGAGGTGGCCGGCAGCCGGCAAGAGCTGCCATGAGCTGCTGTGAGCGGCTGACCAACGACTGGCGACCAACTGCCTCAGCCGGGGGAGCGCGAGGCTCATAACACCAGCATGGGCCGGGGAGCTGTGTCCTACACAACTGGACTGAGAAACAACAGCTTGAGCCAGAGTGGAAGGTGGAAGAAAGGGGGGAAAAAAGCTTTCTGTTTCTATGGGGACAAATATATATGTGAATACATTTTAAAAAAGGGCGGAAAGGATACATGTCAGGTTCATAACAGTGAATCCTCTGAGGAGGAGAGGGAACCAGTTTTACGGGTAGGTAGCAAAGGAGACTTCAATTTTTTAGTTAGTATTTCAGATTTTTTTCAAAGAGCATGTATTTGAGTATTTATTACATGTACGATTAAAATTGCTAACAAAATATCACTTCAGTTTTAAAATGCTATGTATGTATTCAGTATTGATTGCTTGTTTGTCTGTCTTTGCTTTTCAGAATGTAATGAATAAGATGCATACAATTAGTGTGCCCTACTCTGTTATGAAGACTTGCCCTCTCTCTTGGGTCCAAAGAGTACATGCCCACAAAGGTAGTTAACCACAGCACCTAAGCTTTAGTTATGTGACTGTTTGAACTAAGATTTTGGAGATTTTCAAATTGTCCTTCTAGAGACATAATTCTATACCTTGGTAGCTTGACAAGTTTTAGAGTTCAATTGCTAAAATTTTATCTTGTCAATTTCATCTCGCATGATATCCTTTCTTAAGAATTAAGACGAATTTGCCTGAATTTGAGCCCTGAATTAGATTTATTGAGTGCTTTGGTATTCAAAGCTTCTTTGGCTAAGGTATGTGGCTCCTACACGTCACAGTGAGCAAAACATTAATGTGTCCAGTGATGGCTACTGCTTCAGAGCACCTGGCATAATTTCTTTGAAATCTATCTTGTTTTCTCTTAGTAAAAATCCTGATCCCTAAAATAAGTAAAAATTAAATATCTACCAAATTGAGTGTGTATGTGTGTGTTAACTTTATCCCTTTTGTTTGTAGCTAAGGTAGCTTTAGTAAAATGTCGAGATTTGCACTGGGCTATGATGGCACATCGGGACCAAAGAGATGTGAGCTTGAGTTCCCTCCGGATGTTAATTGTGACTGATGGAGCGAATCCCTGTGAGTATTTCTAGAGTATGGTCTGGGACTATCCTTTCCTTTGGTAGGTTGAGGTTTTTGCTCCCTTTCTAGAAACAGTTTTTAAACATTTGTGTTGAGATTTAATTCACATGCCACAAAACTTACCCATTTAAAGTGTACAGTTTAATAGTTTCAGTATATTCAGTTATGCAACCATCACCATGATGTAAGTTTAGAACATCATTGTCCCAGAGAGAAACCCCATACCCATTAGTGGTCACTCCCCACGCCTCCCTCTCTGTCCCCTAATCTTAGGCAACTTCTAATCTATTTCCTGTCTCTATAGCTTTACCTATTCTGGACATTTTATATAAATGCAATTGTACTATACTGGTCTTTTGTGACAGACTTCTGTCACTCGGCATAATGTTTTTAAGGTTCGTCCACATTGTGGCATGTGTCCTAACTCCATTCTTTTATATTGCCATATAATATTCCATTGTATAGATATATCACATTTTATTTAGTCATCATTTGATGGATCCATACACTTTTAAATCCACTCCTTGCTTACTCATTTACATCCTTCTTCTATCATGTACTAAAAGGAATGATAAGAAGGTGACTTGGTTTAACCAAGTGTCTGGACTTTATGTAAGTTCCCCCTAGCAGCAAATCGAGTTCGCAAAAGCTTTTAGAGATCTGCCGTGTTACCTGCTTTTCCCCACAAGCACAGACATCCTGTGTGTCCACACAGTAGGATCAGGTAAAACATTAGATACTATACTCTTTGTCATAATGGATTTTTGTCAGTAGTCATGTTAATCATCCTGGAATAAAACACAGATGTGGGACTGACCTTAATAAGAAACAAGACAGAGAAAATCACATAGACGAGGGGTAGAACCAAGCCTGAGTGTTAGTACTGCAATGGCTAAAATAGTTACTTCATGAAGAGTTAGTAGCTCCATTCCAAACTGGCCACAGTGTGTCTCTGCTATTGATTGGCCGGCTTGGTAGGAGAGGCTTTATTCCAAGTTGTAACTTTAAATAGTTTCGGTGACCTTTCATGGTCTGGATGAGCATTCATGTGTCCTTGAAATGTATCAACCATCTTACAGGCACAGTAACATGTTTGGATGGAATTAATGCTGTACAGTGAGAGTTCTCATGAGAAACAAATGCGTCAGCTTTTCACTCTTTACCAGTTTCCTGCAGTAATGAAATCATAATTTCAGCTTTCAAGTTGATCTGTTCCAACTCCTTAGGGTCTGTGTCATCCTGCGATGCCTTCCTGAGTCTGTTCCAGAGCCATGGGCTGAAACCTGAGGCCATCTGCCCGTGTGCTACTTCTGCTGAAGCCATGACTGTCGCAATCCGCAGGTATTGTTCAGAACATAGTGCTCTTGATGGGTGTTACACCTTTGGTCAAATGTGCAGTATTTACCAGGCAGTGACGGGGTGTTAGCTAATTTTCTGCTTCATAAGCCTAAATGTGAAAATGACTTTGTGAAGCAGTTTGAAGCATCTCACTTATTTTTCCCACTCTTGCACTAAGTGGAACTGGTAAACTGAAAATTTAATTATTCTCATCTTGTATTTGTGAGTTAGTTCTTTTTTTGTGTTGTCTTGCTCTTTAGAATCCTTAATTATCATCCTAGACTAGAAATAGGCTATGCCTAATTATATTAGTTAAATATAAGCATAAGTATAGAAGATACATGTATAGTATGCCCTAGACCAATATAGTCTTGACAACTGACTAAAATTTACTTTTTCCACCTAAATGAAAGTTGACTATGCTTTGTATATGTGAATGTGATTAATTTGGTATGTTTTTGGTAGAGAAATTAGGATTTGTGTGTGTGTGTGGTAGCCAGAGGAAATTTACTTTCCTACATAGTCATACTTTTCTCTTTATATTTAATTTGCCAAATTTGATGAGTTTATTTTGTTTTCAGGCCTGGAGTTCCAGGAGCCCCTTTGCCGGGAAGAGCCATTCTCTCAATGAATGGACTGAGCTATGGGGTAATCCGGGTCAATACTGAAGATAAAAATTCAGCACTGACAGTCCAGGATGTGGGACATGTGATGCCTGGTGGTGAGTTCTCAGGAGTACCATTTGGTTTTTCGCAAAGATTTGTCATTAGAGATAGTAGAGAATGATAAAATATGAGGGAAAAAACCAAGAATCCAAAATTTACACTTCGTCCCTTCGTTTCTCAGAGGCTCTCTGATAGTTAAGTGATTCAAATTATACTTACCTTTCAGCAGTATTGTGTAATTGAATTGTGAATGTTAATGATGGTTGTTCACGTGGAAAGGTAAGTACTGAGTGACATCAGAGTGGTCTGGTTGTCACTGTAACTGCCAAGCTAGTGGGACTGGCAGGAAGAGCACACTGGTTCTGTGACTGTTTGAGTTTGATCTGCCTGGGGGTAAATTAATTTAACCTGTTTCTTTGGACTTTGCAATCATTTTTCATATGTCATTATCTTTAAACTCTTCAGTCTACATCTGTTGTATGTTTTATTTTCTGAATTTTAAAAAATTGTTTATCATCAGAGTTAAAAGATGGAAATTTCAAATACACCTATAGAGTTTCTATTTTTAACATTCTTATTTGGTGTTCTTCCTTAATGCTACTCAGCGAATACGAAACTTTCCTGGGTTCACAAGGATGAAGCTGATATTTTGCAAAGGTTTTCCAGGATCTCCCCCTTCACTGTATTTTCTGTACACTAGGGATGATGTGTATTGTGAAACCCGATGGACCTCCCCAACTCTGCAAAACAGATGAAATTGGGGAAATCTGCGTCAGCTCCAGAACAGGAGGCATGATGTACTTTGGACTTGCTGGTGTGACCAAAAATACATTTGAGGTACATGATATTAAAATTTTACCTGGAAAATGTTTGGCGAGGGTGTCAGTAGGGCAGATGGGCTGTATTTCCCATGGGATGATGGGAAATAGCATAATGTAGCAGCAGGCTGAGAGCATGCCCTCTGGAGCTAGACTGCCTGAGTTCAAGTCCTAACTCTGCCACTCACGCGTTGACCTGGGGTGAGTTGCTTAACCTCTCTGTGCATCGGTTTCTTTATTTTTAACGTGTGAGTAATCACAGTACCTACCTCATAGGATTGTTGTGAGAACTAAATGAGTTGATGTTTATAAAATGCTTAGAACAGCACCTGGCATCCAGGAAGTACTGTTGTTTATCTGTTGAATAAATAAAGAGTAAAAGGCCTCCTAAAAATTCCTCTGGTGAATATACCATGATTTGAGTTTTATAAGCCCAAAAATTTAATTTTGAGAGTATATAGTGAGAATGGTTCCATCCGTCAAGCGTAGACTCAAATTAACTGAGCTCGTAAAAGTCTCATGTAAACCAGAATGCCAGGTTACTAATGAAAAATGAAGAACTGTCCTATCACAGGGGCAGACTACTCCCATAATTCAAACGTTCAGGCAGACAAGTATTAATGGAGCACCTTTTATGTGTCTAGCGCTGTTCTAGATGCTTGGGGTACATCAGGAAAACAAACAGAGCACCTCAAACAGCTCATACTCTAGCGTAACTAGCACATTGTCTTCCTGCAGGCAGCTCTGCACGTGAAGCCAGATTGTAATGAAAGTTTGCGTGGTGAGCCTGGAAGTCAGACAGGCGTAATGAATTTTCTGTATTTCATCATTGGGATTAACCTGCCTCAGGGTACCTTGTAGGGAACAGATAACTCCAGTTTATGGGCCATGTCCCCCCTTCACACAAGCTTATATGACCACTGCCGATTTTCAGTTCCTTAAGCTTCCTTTTTCTGTAATCTGGACTAGTGGTTCAACATGGCAGGGCACATCTATCTACCATCCCATTTGAAAATCAGTGCATGTAATTATGTAATAACAGATGTAACTGGTGTTCCCTACATAAATGGTGTGGTATCTGAAAAAGGTTGAGAATTCGTCGGTTGACCATCAGTTGTGTTTACACACCCTAAAATGGTATCATATAAATTACTAAATGTCTATCTGTTACTGCCATCATCATCACTGTTACTGCTACATTCTCGCCCTTCCATCAAAGATTGTGACCAAGTCACCTAGATGGGAGCAGACAGTCATCAACTCTTCAAGCATATGTTTACTGCTAGGTTTACTCACAGGTGACTTAACTACCTCTGTTGAATGTATATACATTTTACTTATTGAAATCTTGCCCTATTTCTCTTATTTTAAAGTGCTTGGACTACGTATATTTCCAATACCTCAATTTTTCTTTATTGCTGCATTTACCTTACTATAAACAAGATTCTTAAGTAGTGTTTGAAGATACTGATAATATTTTATTATGATCCTTTTCTACGAGAACAGCTGCCTAATCAAAATTCTTAGATTTAATACCACACTGCTAGGTCCATAGTGATGAAGACATTTTGAAATCTGCAGTGTAAATGTAATGATACTAATGTAGAATAAAAATCCTAACCAAAAAAGGAGAAAACTATTGCCGTGGTTTTGCAAATTAAAGTTTCTAAGTTTTCTTACTGGATTCTTATATTTAAACCCTGAGAGATAAGCTCAGAGATACAGAGAACATTTTAATAGTTGCCAGATGGGAGGGGGATTGAGGGGCAGGGTGTAAAGGTGAAGGGATTAAGATGTACAAATTGCTGGTTACAAAATAGTCACGGGAACGTAAAGTAAAGCATAGGGAATATAATCAGTCATATGGTAATAACTGTGTATAGTGCCAGGTAGGTACTAAACTAGTTGGGGGAATCCCTTCTTAAATTATATAAATATCTAATCACTATTCTGTACACCTGAAATTAATATAAAATAATATTGAATGTCAACTGTAATTTAAAAATTTAAAAAGTGGGGGGAAGGTGAAGGGGAATAAGAGGTTCAAATTTCCAGGTATAAAACAAATAAGTCACAGGGATGTAATGTACAGCATAGGGGACACAGTCAATAATACTGTGATAGCATGGTACGGTGTCAGATGGGTGCTGGACTTATCCTGGTTATCACTTCTTTAGATATATAAATGTTGAATAACTATGGTGTACCCCTGAAACTAATATAATATTGTATGTTAGCTATATTTTAATAAAAATCTTAAAAAACAAAACAAAACCCTGAGGAGTTTTCCAACATGATTAACATTTGACTAGGACAAAAGACCTAGTAATGACTGGTCATAAAATAAAAGTGGATTTTAAAAATAAGCCACTGGTGAGAAACACTTCCACACCACATAAAAGAGCAAAGAGCTAATTTTCCATTCCAAACTTACTATTTGGAATAGTAAATCGCTATTCAATTTGAAGCAAATGAAACTTTCTGTGTCTCACTTTCTCATCTGTAAAATGGAAGTATTAATTTTGTTTCATAGGCTTGTCTTGAGGATTAACTATAAAGCAGCTGGTCTTGTAGCTGGCACGCAATAAGCATTTAATAAATGTTAGCTATCATTATTTTTTTCCCTGTATAGAGAAAAAAGAAATCTTAAAAATTAAAGGGAAAAAAACCCCAATCAAATAAAACAAATAAACAGGAGACGTGAACAGGCTGTTTATAAAAGAAATGCAAATGGCCAATACACAAACAAAATTCATCCATATTTCTAATAAAGAAATGTGATTAAAGTAGCAGTGGATATTTTTTTTGCCTACCAGATTGGCAAAGTTTGGAAAAAATTGATAATACATAGTATGAGTCAGAGTATAGGAAGACACATTCTGATATGGTATTTGGGGGAGTGTAATTGATATAATAGTTTTGTACGGTAGCCTGTTAAAATTGAAAAGACTCATACCTTATACAAATGCCCAAAAATATGTACAGGAGTATTCAGTAAAGCACTGTTTGTAATAGTGGAAAATTAGAATGACCTACACAGCCAAGAATACTGGCTACTTTCTAATAGTTATTAATTCTAATAGTTTCCTGAGTACTGATTCTGGGCCAGGCACTGTGCTTATGTCTGCAAATCTGTTTACATTCCCTTAATCTTTACCCTAAGCCTGTGAGAGGCAGTGGGAGTTTCATTTCATGGCCAAAGAAACAGAGGTTTAGAGAAGTCCAGGAACTTGCCCAAGGTCCACATACCAGTAAGCAAAAGAGCCAGCAATTGAACTTACGTTTGACTCTATGCTATCCTGTCCTCCATGCTATTTTTATGGTACAGAACTATTGTACAAAGGGAGCTAGAGAGTCTAGTACCAGCTTGTAAAGCTATCCAAGATAGATTATATGAAAAGGCAAGCTGCAAAGCAGTATATATACTACGATCCTTTTCTCAAAAAAAAAAAATTCTTAATGTGAATATATCATCGTAAAAAAGTCCAGAGAGATAAACAACAAATTATAAATGTTTGTTATCTCTTAAAAGGGGTAGGATTCCTAAACACAAAACAAAACAAATGAACAAACAAACAAATAAATGGATAGGATTCCTGTATTCACTATTTATATAATTTTAGTTTTTCAACAAGTATTACTTGTTGTATATCATTTTTTAAAAGCTATCTAAAATCAAATACATTTTTAAAGAAAAGGCTCAGATTTTCACTTTCTTCTGTCTTTCAGGTGATTCCAGTGAATTCTGCAGGCTCTCCTGTTGGGGACGTGCCATTTATCCGGTCAGGATTGCTGGGGTTTGTAGGACCGGTAAGTGACGCTTTTATGTTTGTTTTGGTGCATCTGATCCAAATATTTGGGCTTTAATTCACAGAGCAGAACAAAATTCTAATTATTCCAAGAGTGTTTAGGGCCTCTTAACTTATGTAGAGCAGTTCCTGTAAGAATGTTATATATGCATTAATGTTGATTGCTTTCATTACCTAAATTCATTTGACTCCTTCAAATTGATACCTTATTTTTTATTTTCAAAACTCTTTTCACTTATTCTTGCTGTCTTTCTTTAATTTGATTAATACGTTTCAATAAGTTAGAAGAGTGCTGAAAAAGTCACCTTCAGTAGCAAAGGGAAACCATAATAAATAGTGTACAAAGCATTTTCATGTAAATTATCAGCACTCCAACTTGTGTAATAGTAAATTCTTCGAAGGAAAACATTTTGTTTTCCAGCAAATAATATTTACAGTCACTGGGTTTATAGAGAGAATTAAGATACAAAACCTGTTCTCAAAGAGCTCACAGCTAGCTTCATGAGCCAACAAAGAAGGCAGAGAGCCAGATCATAAAGGGCCTTGCATGGAATAATGGGAAGTTTGAATTTTATTTTGTAAGTAATAGGCATTCATTGTCATAGTTAAGCCCATATACCTCCTGCCATCTCTAATTACCTCCTTACTCTTTCGTTCTTCTCTTAACAGCTTGCGTTATATGAGAAAAGACCTAATTTTATTTTATTTCTTCACCACCATTTACGGGGAGCAGTGGGGCGGGGGCATACCTCTAAGAGATTCACTCTCCTAGAAAGAAGTCTACACTCTCTTGATTTCTTCACTCAGCACCAAGAAATTCTCAAAGACCCAGCTCCTTTTAGCTTACCACTTCACTGTGGACGTCCAAGATGGAGCCCTAGCCGTCACCTCTACATTCCAGGAATCAGGAAAGAAGCAAGGGTACAGTCCTACTGTCTCTTAAGGAAGAGTCCCTGAAGCTGCTGAGCAACACTTCCACTTACATCTCATTGTTCTGAACTAGTCACATGGCTACATATAGCTGTAAGGGAGGCTGAAGTGCAGTCTTTATTTTGGTCAGCCATGCCTAGCTAAAAATTTTATCAGTGTGAAAGAAACAGAGAAACGGATGTGGGAGATTAGAAGCGACTGTCTCATTCTTTTTATTTACTTATACCATAGCACTTTTCAGACTGTGTTGGAAATGGCTCGTTCTCTTTTGTCTTCTGTGATGGGCCAGTGGCTTCTTGAGATTAGAGGTTGTGTGTTACTTCCATAGCGTAGTCAGTGGGTGGCACTGATTGTACATCAATGAGAGACATTCACATGGAGATAACTACTAGATAATGACTAAATGTAAATGGTCTAAGAAATTTAGGAATTCTGTAATGAATGGAAAAGTTATTTTATTGTAAATGGGTCTGGGAGAATTATTAGTAATAATTACATTAAATAATAAATAATACAATTATTTATACAGTGATGCTTTTAGGGCATTGACAGCAGACTTTCCTACAGCTGTTATCTTACTGGAAAGGAGAGGCTCATACAGTGTTCCTTTGACTTTTCTTTATTAGCCTATTTCTAATCTTGCCAGATAGAAACATTACCCTTATAAACCTGAAATAGCCATTCTCACATTAAAACTGTTGTAATCTCTTCCTGATTCCGGTATTAAATAACATTTTTCTCTGCATCCATCCCATGAATAAATACAGAAGATGAACTAATGCATAATCAAGGCCTGGAAAATAAACTGTGCTTGTGTGCCATCCTAGTTGCTTTCTTATAAAATTCCTTCCTAAGAATAAATATGAATGGATTCTCCTCTTATATACTGTAAGACCCCATTAATTGTAAGATGTCACTTATTTTTCCACCAATTTCTGAGATGCTGAGATGTGAAACACTTTCTTAGAATTCAAAAAGTTTGTTTTTTTTTCATATATTTTTGATGAGGTTTATTTCAAGGCAGGAAGTAAAAATGTCTGTTTTACTCTTTAAATTATGTAAATCATTGTTACCTTTCAGGGCAGCTTGGTGTTTGTGATTGGAAAAATGGACGGGTTACTGATGGTTAGTGGTCGAAGACATAATGCTGATGACATTGTTGCTACTGGATTGGCTGTTGAATCAATAAAGACTGTTTATAGAGGAAGGTGAGTAGTACAAAGTTCAAACGTTAGAATTTTCAGTGGAATCTAAATATATCTTTATAGTGTGATTTGAATTGTGTTCTGTAAATTCCCTTGCCAAGTGATTAGGTTATTTTGGTTAAGCATAGCAGACACCAGGCTTTGAATATTTATCTTAAAATGTTTGGTTCTTTGGCTGTAATTGAAGGGAATAAGACATAACCATATTTTCTATTTCAGTTTTTAATTATTACTATTTGTTGAGTCCTGAGGACTGATTCCAAATTCTAAAATGTTGAGCTTCCTACATTCCTTTCATACGGAAGTCATCTCATTTAGTCTTATGGAGATAGATGCTATTCTGCAAGAGTTTTATACCTAAAAATTGTTTCTCTTACTTGTCTCTTACTAAATTATTATATCATTTTAATGTACAAATTGACACAGTACATAAATGCTAATTTCAAATTCCATGGATAAAGTCAATTAGATCTCCTTTTTTCTTTGCTTATTGATTCAAGAAAAGTTATTTGACATCCTATTCAGTAGTTTACAATCATGGATATATGTCACTAAAGCAACCTTGATGTCCCTTTTTTTGATGAAGAAGAAAAATTAAACCAACAGAGAACCAGTTCCTGAAGTGTATAGTTTTTTATAATGATGTGGCTTCCTATGAGGTGTAAGGGGCACTAGACCTTCTGTCTTTGGTCACAGCTGTATCCACAGCACTCAGCACAGTGCCTGGCACACAGTAGGTATTCAATAAATATGTGTAGGAGGAAGAAAAGGAGGGAGGGAGGCGGTCAGGCATGCTGCCATATTCAGTCACTTCCCATTATTTCATGCATTCATTCATTCAACAAATACCTATTGGGTGCCAACTGTGTGCCACTGTTCTAGAGGCTCAGGTGTGGCAGTGAACAAAACAGGCCTTGTGAAGCTTACATTCTCATTGGGAGAAACAGACAGTAACCACGTAGGGAAATAGGTAACGTGAGGTGGTGATAAGAGCTATGCAGAAAAAACACATGGGGTGGGGGCGTGCTGGCCAGTGTGTATGGGGGGGTGTGGGAATGCCTCACTAGTCAGGGGACGTTTGAGCGGAGACCTCACTCAGAACACCCCCCCCCTGGCCTACCAGGTCCTCTGTGACCGTGACCGCCCTGGCCTGGCTCTGACCTCCCCACCACTCTCTGCTTCACCACTCTGCTCCAGGCACACTGGCCTTCTTGCTGTTCCTCAAACCTGCCAAGCTCGTTCCTACCTCAGAACCTTTTCGCTTTCCGTTCCTTCTGCCTGGAAACCTCTTCTTCCAGATCTCCGCGTGGCTCGCGTCCTCACTTCATCCAGGTCTCTGCTCCAGTGTCCCCTCCTCAGGGAGGCACTCCCCAAGCACCCTGCCTTCATAGCACGCCGCACACCACTCCCCACGCCTGCCGTCCTTTCTCCCGGTGTATATTACACCATGACATTACATTTGTGTGTTCTGTCTCTCTGGCGTGCAGACTCCACTAAGGCAGAGCCTGTGCCTTATTTATCACTGTGTCCCAACCTTCACGACAGTGGTGCCTAGTACATGTCTTTTGAGTCCTTGTTTTGATGGTAATGATTGTGACGTTTCCTTTTCTAAACGACTCATTCCTGGGTAGTGTGGTGGGGATGTCTCTTCTCTGTATTCCAACTGAGCAAAGCAGATAGGACTGGTTGTGAAGGCAGTCCTGATGTGTTTGATCTGTCTCTCTTAGAATTGCTGTGTTTTCTGTGTCTGTATTTTATGATGAGCGCATCGTGGTGGTTGCGGAACAAAGACCTGACGCTTCTGAGGAAGACAGTTTCCAGTGGATGAGCCGTGTGCTGCAGGTGAGTACCCTGGGTCTGTGTCGGGCAGGCTGGCCTTGTTGTCAGAGGTGGCAGCAGCCACTGCTGAAGCACTTTCTTTGATGGGCTACTTATGTCTCCCTATTTTTATTTTTATTTTTGCCAATCACTATTTAAATATCCTGGCTACTATTAGCAAACCCAGGTACTTAACACCATTTCTCCTTCTGGACCACATAGTATTTTTCTGCTCAGGTTGCCAAAAACAATTAAATTGATTTGTCTCAGCAATTCTTTCACTGTTTCGTGCCTGAGTGTTAAAACTCATGAGAAGGGTTTAATTGTCCATGTGTGGGACACATTTTGACAGTAATCAGTTTAGTTATTAACAGCTACAGTCTTCCCACATGGTATAAGTGGTGCTTAGAGTGCAAGGGACCTGAGAAAATACAGGCTGCTGTTCTTGCGTTGAAGGGGCTTTGCTGTGGAGTTAAAGATCTAGGGACATAAACCATTAGGGACCTGAGCCGAAAGAAAGATTTGGGCTCAGTATGAGGGACATGTTCCTAGAGGGGACAGGCTAGAATGATGAGAAGAGCTTCAGCTTCATTTAGAATCGCACTCTGATTCCCAGCTTCACTCCCAACCACGCATGTGCCTATAGGCAACTTACATCACCTCTGTGAGCTTATTTCCTAACCTGTAAGGTGGGCACAAAATCATCTAATTTACAGAGCTATTAGAAGGATTAATTGATAGTAATTAGATAATTAGTTGAATTACTTACTGCCTATATTCAGTAAATGATGATGGTGATTATTATTAATAGCAAAAATAATAATCATAAAGATAATCTACAGTGAAGAGTTTAGAGGGGCCCACTCTATCTTAAATAACATTCCCTTTCACTCTCTCTCCCCTCGCTCTTCTTTATTTATCTACTTAGTATTTACCACTATATAAGTATGTTTATATTTATTGTTTTCTACATCCACTGTATAAAATAAGCCCCATGAAGGCCAAGACTTTATCTCTTTTGTTCCTGCTCAGTCCCCAGAACCCGATAGCTATGCCAGCACATCATCAGAGTAGGCTCAGTAGATGTTTGCTGGTAAATAGAGGGCCAAAGGAAGCATGGGCTGTCCTTGCCAAAGCAATTTATCTGTTATTGGGAGTGTTCCCAACGTCTAACTCGTCTGCTTGGGACGTTGGATTTATTAACGGCCAGTTAGTAGTAATGTTGTGGAAATGATGCAAGCATCAGATGAGTGGCAGGGCTAGATGACTTTTAAGATTTCTTTCTATCCTCAGGATCTGTGATTCTGAATTATCAGCTGGTATACCATAGGCTATTTGTAGGGGAAAATGAGAGAAAAGAAAGAGAATCTACTGAAGGTAGACTAGACAGGAAAGACTATAAAGAAGGTGAGACTGGGCTGATCTCTGACAGATGGCTAAGAATCAGACCTTCAAAAAATATTTTTTGTACTGTTCCTATTTTCAAACAAATAAACTGCTTATTTCATTCAGAAAGAACTTTGGAGCATAATGGTTGAATCTTGTGGTGAATTACACATTTTTTCCTATTATAGGAAACTGAAATTCCCCAGGATGTTTGTTACTTTTCCCTAAAAAGCAACTATAGGAATTACATGGTGTGCTAAGTTACTAATCCAAATTCTTATCAAAGTCACTGGAGGTCTGATTTGAGCATAAAATACGAGGGCACTGTTTTCCCTGTGTCTTCTCAGCTTGGGGCACTTGGATCCATAGTAGAACAGTAAGGACATCATATGTTCTAGTAGGTAGAGCCCAGAGATTGTATAATTCCAGGTCTCTGTATAATAAACTAAATACCTAACTCAGCACCTTCTAATGGAAGGTGGTCAAGAGACGACTTACCAGGCAGTGTATTTTCAGTGGGGAATCCAGGCCACATTTGCTAACTTTCTGTATATTCTCAGATGTCAGAGACTTAGGAACTGCCAGACTTGCAATTTCCCAGTTGTCTCTGTAGATTAGTAGTAGATTCTGAGGATTAATTGATTTTCAAGTTTATTTCTTTGACCTTTTAACTTGTTTCAATAAAAGGTCTTGTTTGTCTTTATGACTGTTGGTGTATCCTTCTAAGGCTGTATTGCCTTTTCAGTTAATACTGGTTAATGCAGTAGAGCCCTCTCAGCTGGTATGTTTGGAACTGGTAAGTTTGGTTGGTCAGTTTTAAAAGGTGGTTGAAGCAGAAAATCATAAAAATGAGAAATTCATCAGGTATTACATTTTAACACAAAACATATAAATGTGCGTTCATTTCATGTAGAGTAGTGTGACTGTGGGTACAACGATTTGTGTTCCAATTCAGATTATTTCCATAAACTACATCCAAATGCATTGTCTTTGGTTTCTGGTTTTATTTTCTTTAAGTTAGGCTAGAACATGAGTATTTGAAAAGGGACTGTAATACATAATCCGTACCTTTTAGAATTAACTTGTCTACCTATCAGCAGTAGATTTTTAGGCGCTCACCTTTAATGAGTCTTTCCAAAGCATAACTCTTTCTGTCATCCTGCACTGATATTTTATCAGTTGATTTAGTAGTTAATTAAATTATGTGAACAGAATAACAAGAACAACTGGCATAAAAAGCGTAGAAGCGAGCACTGCTGCTGCGCCGCAAGCACACAGGTGTGTGGCAGGAGCAGAGGTGCACTGAGGGAGCTGGTGGCTGTCAGTGCCCCGTGTGCGATGGGCCTTGCCCAGATGTTTTGCAGAGGGGAGTGCTGCTAACCTGGTGAGCCACTTACGCAGGAGCCCACTTACAGAGCTTCTGTTGTGTTCAGCATAAACGTTCTTTGCCTCTATTTAATTGAGCTATTTTGGACAGCTGAAATATTAAAAGAACCAAAACAAATTTCTAGGTGTGTGACATTATCACTCAAGAAACAATATATTGAGGCTTGCAAATAAGTGTCCACCTCTTCCGTTTAGATCATATTTTAACCCTTCTTCTGTTGACCTGTGCCATCACTGAAAGGATTAGGTACCTTTAGATGTATAGGATCTTAATAATCTACCAGATTCTAGACCTAGAATGGATGGAGAAAGAAAAACCCTAGAATGGAGTAATGCATTATGTTAGGAGGATGTCAAATGTATTAAATTAATCTCACTGAATATTTTTCTTTGTATTTTTCTAGGCAATCGATAGCATTCATCAAGTTGGAGTTTATTGTCTTGCTCTGGTGCCTGCCAATACATTGCCAAAAACTCCACTAGGAGGGATCCATATATCTCAGACAAAACAGCTCTTTCTGGAGGGATCTCTACATCCATGCAATATCCTCATGTGCCCACATACCTGTGTGACCAATTTGCCAAAACCCCGGCAAAAGCAACCAGGTAATACGCTGGCTTTGAAGGCATAATATTAAAATCATAATTTCAAGAAGCTGAGTTCTTTCAGCATGATTTCTTTTTCTAGAATTAGACGTTACAAAGATCAGTAACATGAGAATAGTTAGCAGCTGACCAAAAGCAGGGAGGACTGAGACCCCGCAGAATAGGTTTCTCTGGGTTTACTATTGGCTTCCTTTTCTGAGTAATTCTTCTTAGTAGTGCTCCTTTATTTCCCCTGGATATAAGGTGTGAGGTCAAGATGATCAGAATCCCACTGTGGAAGTAGAATAAAGCAAGTCGTACGGGGAAGGTTCTAATAACAAGAGTGGTTGGTATTTATTCAGTGCTTACTAAAATCCAGATATTAGCTAAGTTTTATATTTTCAAATGTGATCCTAAAGCTTTGCCCCCAGCTGTGAAAAGTGAAGTTCAGAAAAGTTAAGAATTGTGCCCAATGTCATATAGCCAGTTAGTGGCCAAGGTGAGAGTCACACTAATTGTGACTCTCACATCCACACTCTGAATTACTAAGTTATACTGCCTTTCTGTTGGGGCTCTCTCACCTAGAGTCATCCCTCATTCCTTTGTAGCTTTGGGGGTCTGATTTGGGCCTGTAACACCTCTGAGGGGCAAGAGACTTAATTCAGAAATTTCCTGGATTGTAAACACAAATGAATAGCATGTTTGGCATTTGCCATATTCCTACGAATTCGAGCTGCAAATAAGAGTGTGTGAATTGCCATATGGAAAAGAGAAACAAAACAGTGAATTTCATTCTTTTGCCATATCTGGACTTTACAGATCCTGCTGCCATTACACACACACTTACAACCACACACACAGCGTATAAATTCATTAGCACATGAGCCTCCAAATGTGGTAGGAAGAAAAGATAAAAGCGGGAAGATTAGGAAGGAAAAGGGAAGCATGGCATTTATATTCTGTAAGACAGCTTTGGCCGAAAGGTAAACCTGTATAATAATAAAATATAGGTAAGCCTCTGACTCTCTAGGAGTACCTATATTTTAATAACTCTGCTCTGCAGTAGTTATTATTTCAGTGGTCTGGTGGCTAAGATCTTATCACAGTTATTCATCTAGATGTTGTTGTCAGCTCACCAACCAACCTATCTTAGTAACAGTGTGTATAGGGCTAAAGTATATATGATATTTATCAGTTTCTGCTACTGGATATAAGAGTTTATGGAGGTTAATATTCTAAAGGGGCAGTTACAATCAAGAAATCTATACATTACTAATCAAGAAATATGTAAAAAGGAGTATCTTCATATTACCTGCCTAAGTATCTGCCAGTTGTGTAAAACTCAACTCTTCTCCATCTCAAATCCTATTAACACTTAAGTCCTACATTCATTTGTAATATGAGTAAAATCCTATTTTAAATGGCATTTAATCTAAGATTTAACAAAACTTTCATGTTGTAGTAGGTTTTTAAATGATGCTACTTAGACACATAGTAGGTGCTTAAAAACATTGCTTTGCTAGCCAGATTTCAACCAATTTTACAAAATGATAAAACCTGTATACAAGATTAATTCCTAAGCCCACATAAGCGTAACATGCACCTGTGTGATGAAAGCATTAGGTTTGGACTCTATATTTTTGCTGTCTGTTGTGATTACCTGCTTAGATCTTAGTGGGATACATGTGGGTCAGACCAAAGCAGTTTGAAAATCATGGCGGAGACGAGGTAGAGATGACAGGGTGGGGTTTAAGAATACAGAAAGTGGAGATGGGTAAGTGTGAGATTTTAAAAAAGCAAAAGAGGGGAAAGGAAGATGAATCAGTGCTAAGACAGCCCAGTGACAAAAATGTCATTGAGATGCCTGTTGGAGCTGTTGTATGAAGAATGGGAATGTGTTAGGACTGGTTTGGGCTGCAAGTTTCAGAAAAACATAACAGCAACTTAATGCAGAACCAGGCAGCCCAGGACTAGGATGGCAGCTCCTCGTCATTATGGCCCCAGCTTCCCATCTTTTTGCTCTGGCATTGTATCAGTCTATTGTTGTTACAGATAAGCTGCATACCAAATAGCCCTAAAACTCAGTGGCTTCAAATAAGCAGCATTTATTTTTCACTCGTGGGATGTGGATCTGCTGAGCTTAGCTGGGTTCCGCTGAGCGCCGCTCGACTCCAGCTGTAGGTTGGGTTCAGAACTGTTCCACGTGTCTCCTCATCATGCGACCAGCAGCTCTCTGGGCCATATTTTTCTCAAGGCAGGTGGCAAAAGCAAGAAGGCAAACCAAACCATACGAGCAGATTTAAAACTTCTGTTTCTGTCTTGTCTTCTAGCAGTTCATTATCCCAAACAATCAGACCGTGCCCAAAATCAGTGGGGCAGAGAGGTATCCTCCGCCCTACAGCAAGGACAGAGCGGAAAGGGAGGATTGTAAAAAAAGAATAGTCTGCTGCAGCCATCCTGCCTCAGGGTCCAGTTAGGCTCCCTGACTCCAGCCACCATTCTTGCATTCCAGCAGGCAGGTGGGAGAAAAAAGCAAAGAAGGGAATACCATCCACCTTTAAACATATTTTCTAGAAATCACATATATTTCTTCATCTTACATAGTCTTATCCCATACTTATTCCAGCCATTTGCCCAGCTAAAAACTGGGTGTTTTTAAGGAAGAAAAGGAGAATAGATATTGCCGTTGATGACTAGCAGTCTTTAAAGTTTTTTAAACTTTAAAGACAGATATTTAAAGTTTTGTGGGGAAAATGAAAAGGCATATTTACAGGTACAGCAAAGTGTCAGCAATTAGCCTCCTAGATATTACTGCTTTCAGTTATTTTTCATTCTTTGTGACCCATAGACTCAAGAAATACACACAGGAGGACCTAAAGAAATTGCTGCTGAATTATTTGTGTCGTTTTAAACTTTTTAAAATGTCACACTTTTATTTACTTTGCAGTGTGAATCCAGGATTGGGCAATTTACACAGTCAAATACAGAGTCCCTGCCTACATAAAAACCTGTCTCCAGCATGCTGTATCTATAAATTATATAGTTTCTTAGGAAGGAATTTTGTATATTATACTTAAAATTGCAGTAGGCCTTTTGTAAACTAAGTGTTCAGCAGTCAGTGTTGAAGTACTTTACCCTTTTTAAATTTTTTATTTGATTAAAAAAAATTGTAATGTTTTATTTTGAAATAATTTCACCCAAAAAAAGTTGCCAAATATTACAAGGAATTTCCTTGTACCTGTTACCCAGCTTCCCCAAATATTTAAAAGTGATTCTGTGATTTAAGTGATTTTTTTTTCCAGCCATTTCAATATGTTCAGGGTCAACAGATTTGGGCAATAAAAGATATTTAATATTAATTTAAGCATAGCATCAGTATTATTAAAAACTCAGCTGGTGATAAATTTTGTTATTTTTTAGCCATCTTCTTAGTCTGGCTCGGTAGAGTCTTAAATCCTTAAGTGATCACTAAGAAAAGCATACAGTATGCTACCACTTTTTTTCTTGAGAGAGGAGAACTTCTCTTTTTATTTTGAAGTGTCAAACCTATGGAAAAGTTAAAAGAATAGTATAATGAACACCCACATACCTTCCCCTAAATTCACCAATTGTTAACATTTTTTTACTGAACTCTTTGAAAGTAAATTACAGACATCGTAACACTTCATCCCTAAGTGTTTCAGCAATATATCTCCAAAGAACAAAACATTCTCCTAAAATTTTCCTAATCTACCATAATGCCATTATCCTATTAAGAAATTTAATTTAATGTAATGCTTTCATCTAATAATACACAGTCTCTATTCAAATTTTTCCACTTGTTTATTATAGCTGGTTTTGAAAAAATCCAGTATCTAGTCATGGTCATACATTGCATTTGGCTGTTATGTCCTTTAATTTAGAAGCTCCCAGCCTTGTTTTATCGTCAAAACATGGATGTTTTTCAAGAGTCCAGACCAGTTGTCTTATAGAATGTCCCACAATCTGGATGTCATTATTCACTTTTAATAAAGCACTTCTGATATTCCTGATAAACTCACTCAGTCATCAAAGAAGGCAGATTTCTTTCCAGCCTAGATATTCATTACTAGTAAGCCCACTTTTAGTGTTGTATTGTAATTGGAGCAGATAAAATTATTTATCATAGGAACCAACTGTCACCTCCTCAGAGTGAAAATGTTCCTATACCCAAGCTGCAGAAACCCTCTTATTCCCCTCCACCCCACCACCCCCACCTCTCCTGTGATCCTATTCTGTTTTTTTATTTATTTGTATATGTACTTACTGGTTGCCTTTCCCCACTAGAATTCAAGCTGTTTATTTGTCTTGTTTTCTCCTGTGTTTCCAGTGCTTAGAAGAGTATTCCAATCAGTTTGAACCAGTTTGTGTCAGTCTGGTAATGCTTTAGGGCATGTAGCTTGAATTACCACCTTCAGAGAGTTGATTTTTGCCCTTACTTACAGGTGTAGGCCCTGCTTCTGTGTTGGTTGGGAATCTGGTTGCTGGAAAACGCATAGCACAAGCTGCAGGAAGGGATCTCGGGCAAATTGAAGAGAATGATTTAGTGAGGAAGGTAAGTGTTCTTTAAGTGTCGGTTTTTATTAGTAAGTCAAGGACAGAACTTACACTTGTAGCAGATGGTGGATGTGCTCACCCTGATTCTTTTTTCTGCGTTATGACTTTAGCACCAATTTCTGGCGGAGATTTTACAGTGGCGAGCCCAGGCAACTCCTGACCATGTACTCTTCATGCTGTTAAATGCAAAGGTATGAAAAGTTCGGTTGTGTATCAAATCAGCTGAATACTGTGGGTGATCGTAGGCGCTCTTGATCACTTTCTCTCATCAGAAATTTTCTGTTGCTAATTCTGCAGGAGTTACTGCTTTCTCCCTGTTTTGAGATGAGGATAAATTGTGCAATCACTTCAAGGTTGAAATGAAACTTCCTGCAGTGTTATTACTACTGTCCCTTCTTGTGTTACAATCAAATCATCTTTATTCAGTTCTGATAGGAACGGTGGCGCCAACAATGCAAGGACACAGATCTACAGATGTATAGAATGCATTATGTCAGGTCACTTTTTACCCCGTTTGACTTTTAATTCTTTGATTTCTGCCAGGAAGAAAGTGACTTTAGGTCAACATTTTTAAAACCAGAGTTATTTTTGGTAAATACTTAAATGATTTATTGCTAACACACAAAAAGTAAATTGAAAATTATTCAAGAGTACATTCAACTACTACTTTCTAATGATGGTTCACCAAAATATTATTTTTTTAAGTTATAAATTCTGTGGAAGTCTGCTGAGATCTGTTTGTTTTCATGGTTGAGTCAGAGGCTAAAAGTTCTGTGACCATGACCATGGCATGTAACAGTTTCTCACCAGCAGGGGGATGTCTGCAGGGCCTATTGACTCTCTCAGGGGTCTTCCCAAAGTGCCCCCTTCTGCCCTGGCCCCCCTTAGATTCTACACACACACACACACCTACCTTTGAGAATTTATGCAATGATGAAACTTCATGAAAGGAATATGCTGTGCATTTTAGTGAAAAGTCATTAAAAATCTTAAGAACCACTGCTGTGTGGTAGCAAAGTTTGGGACTTCCTTGCTCCATCTCTACATGAAGTGGGCTTCTCGTCAAGCCCCTGGAATCATTAGGGTCCTTTCATTTCAGTAAGAAGATGTCAATCCAGCTTACTTTCCATTACACTTCCAAGCTTGGCTACAGTTCAAGTTACTGCCCTGTGAAATCCGCACTCCAGATGTATTTGCTAGTGAGCATAAGTTTAAATTTGCTTCTTGATTAGAGAAGTATGTGAATGACTAAAGGACATGTATGTAGTTCATTTATTCTTCTGAATATTGTAACATTTTACCTCGGATTAGGCCAGACCACCAGAAAGCTTAGTCACCATGTAACTCATGCCCAGAAAATTGTTTTTACTGAAGTTTATAGTTTGCTGCTGTACCATGGGTGAAAAAGAAGAATGTTGTAAGAAATGGCCTTGTGAATTTAACCTGACTTTAGTCAAAGGGATATTCATTTTGATATTATAACCCGAATGTCCAACAATAGACAATTGACTAAATAAATTATGGCATATAAACATGATGAAATACTATTTAGCCATTCAAAACAATGTTACAGAAGAATATTTGATGACTCAAAAAATATTCCTAATGTATAAATAGAAAAAAATAGGACATAAAACTTTAATAATAATAATTGAGTACTTACTGATGACCTCGTTCTGGGTTCGTTATGTTTCATATTTCATAGTTCATTTCAAGGTTGAAGAAATGGGCACAGAGACGTAAAATAACTTGCTTCAGTTATAGGGTTAATAAGTAGTAGGACTAGGAATTAGCTCTTTCATTTGAACCCAAACTGGCTTCAGAGCCCACATTCTTAACTAAGACACTGCACAGCCTCTCGCAGGTAGTATAAAATGATACCTTTTTTTAAATGTTGCTTATGAATTTATGTATAATATATACGTTTTTTAAAAAACCAGGAAAATATGTACCAAGATGTTATTAGTGGTTCCATCTTATATTTATTTACCTACATTTTCCAAATTTTCTATACTGAACATGTCCTATTTTATATTACTGCAATTTAAAAATTATTTTTAACAGAAACAGTTTAGTAAAACTTGTTTTCATCATGAGATTTTTTTTCAAGTATACGATTATAGTAATTAAGACCATGTGGTATTGTCATGACAGATAAAGAACAATTTGTCATTATCCAGTAAAGTTGAAGATAGGCTTACCCACTGATCCAGCATGTCCATTTCTAGATCTGTACATGACCAAAACTTACACACTTATGCACCAGGATATGTACAAGAATGAGTGTCCGTCAGCAGTAGATTGGATGAATAAATTGTTGTGTGTTCATATATTTAAATACACAGCAACAATAATGAATGAACTACACCTAGGCACAGCAGCATAGAAGACTCTTAAGATAATGTTGAGAGAAAGAAGCAAAGCACAAAAGTATATACAGTACAATTCCATTTATATAAAATTCAAAAATTTCATGAGGGATAAAAAGATAAAGAAAAAGAAATCAGCAATTAACATTAAAAAGTCAAGGTAGTGTATGGTGGAAAAGAGAAGGCTGGCCTGGGGGACTCATGCGGGTGCTTTGGCGCTGATGGAAGTGGTCTTTTCCATGTCATGATGGTCCTTATACAAATGCTTGTTTTATTATTTTTCATTAAGCTGTGCATTTATATTGTATGCACTTTCCCACTTGTGGGAAATTTTTACAAGGGAAAAGGGGTTCAAAAAGACCAGCTCAGTGAAACTTGAATGGATAACAAGGGTATTTATGAAGACCCGCAGGAGAACTTACTCTCAGGATCAGGAATAGTCAGCCATCTTCTACCTGCTAATCTTTTTTATCAGCTAGTGACTCTGATTCACGCTTACTGTTTTGTTTACATCTTTGCTGTAAGAAGCTCAGAACCAAATTTGTGCTGTCTGCCCAGCAAATGTGCATGACCACATGGCCAGCATTTCTTGTCCTGACTTCACTCCTGCCCCCATCCTACTTTCGTTTCCTTTATTTTCCCTTTACTCTTATTTCCTCATTTAAATTAAAAAAAAAAAAATTCCTGTGTGTCTTTAAAGCTTAAACAAGAAAGACTGTAAGTTAATGTTGATATTCCGTACGTACCTTTAGGCCTTGAAAAGGAGAAGAAATACCACACACATGTCTTTTGGCATTCTCATTATTCTGTAATTTCCTAATTTCATAATTCCATTAGAGGAATTTTCACTGGAATTGATAACTAGCTAAAAGTAATCTACCAAGGCACGAGCCCTTCAGGTATAATGCCAAACTGGCTATACTTGTTACTGTTTTATTTTCTTCACGAGCTTTGACCTGCTTTCCTTCGTTCTGTTTGAAGGGCACCACTGTGTGCACAGCCAGCTGCCTTCAGCTTCATAAGCGAGCAGAGAGGATTGCATCAGTTCTTGGTGACAAGGGGCATCTAAACGCAGGCGACAATGTGGTGTTGCTCTATCCGCCTGGTAAGTGTTGGGTTGGTAGACTGGACTTAAGATCCATTGCTAGACTGCAAACTTAAGAAGACAGCAACTTAGGGCCACCATATGTGACCATGTAGGCTATGCACTTACTTCTCAACTTCAGGGATACCGTGTACGTGGGCTAAGGTGTGAACCAGGTCTCACTCCCTGGAGTTGTGCAGCACAGTGGCTTGGCTGGGACCACGTCTCTTGTATTGACTTGTATTTCCACTATCTAGCATAGTGCCTGGCTCTAGGGTAAATACTGAATGAAGGAATGAAGACTCCCTGACCTTTGGACACCCTCAAAAGAGATGCTTTGGTTCTAGGAGTATTCAGGAATGAGACCATTTCACCCAGTTTCCAAAAGAATGTTGTACGTGCACTCTTGACTTTACATTCTTCGTATGATTGATGTTTAGTTCTCCTCAATTATTGCTGCTTTCACCTTCCATGCTCTAATTCAACAACCTTCTTTTCACTCAGAAACTATTGGGACTCAGAATTATTGGGTGACAGTTTGGTGTAAATATTCAAAATTTTAAGTGAAATATTTGAGTCGTCCCTTTCTTTATTCCTCTGCCACCTAACCCACTCATACATCCAGCCTTTTTTGGTCTTTTATCTCCCTTACTTCATTTTGCTCTGTGATTACTATGCTATTTTATTTACATCGATATTAAGGTTTCTTAGAAGGTCATCTGGTAAAGGAATCCCTCGTATGGTGTTCCTGTGAGATTGTCTCCCACCTACCAGTTAATGACATGGAGGTAGAGGAGAGCACTTCCTGAGGAGGCCACCCGCCGGGTCCTGGTATTGCACAGTGTTCTTTGTATCCAGCCACGCTTTGTCTCCCTAAAACTTGCACCCACGGATGGGGCGAGATCTCAAAGCCTAATTGCTCTTCCCATAGTGACCTTCTAAATATTTAGAGAAAACTCAGGGGTTCCTCATCTCTCTTTTCCCCATTCTTTTATTTCCCAAGTTCACCCCTAATTTCTACCGTTATTTCTCCTAAGTGATACCAACTAGTGATATCCAAATACCTTCCTCAGGTATCTTTCAAGGGTTTTCTTCTGAATTCCTTTCTTGTTATTTATTCTTGGCTTCTTTCTATGTATTTTTAAGTTGTTGTATATGCTTCCTCCTTTACCTTCTATTCCCTCTTAATTTAAAAAATTTCCTCTGCAAGTGTCTCTGTTAAATTATGGTCTAAATAATCTGTCTGGCACATGATGTGATGAACTCATTTTTGGAAGACCTGCCTTTTCATTTCTCAGTGACCCTAGGCAGCTAAGTGACTCTGTCTTGCAGGCATCGAGTTAATCGCGGCGTTCTTTGGCTGCCTGTATGCGGGGTGCATACCTGTGACCGTCCGACCTCCTCATGCTCAGAACCTTACTGCCACATTGCCCACTGTCCGTATGATTGTGGATGTAAGTACCCAGGATATCTTGCCTTGTTCTCATCTCATAAAAGCCAGAGTCAGACAACTAAGGTCCTTACTAATTTTCCAGTTCTATTGAGTTGGGAAGTCAACTCTCTCTCCTGAAAACGATCTTTTTCTTTAATCTGACCAAAGTGACCAGCATGATTCAGTGAAGTAAAGTAGAGAAAATGGTTATGGGAGCGGTACAAAATTGTGTGAATTTATCATGAGTATTAAAGAGGTAATGAAGTTATCATTAGTAATTCTCCATAAAACTAGTTTTTCCCCCTTTTTAAAAAAGTTCTAATACTTTTTTCTGCACAATAACCAAGGTAATTTTTTGTATGCCAAACTCAATTCTCCCAAGTGTCAGCTCACCTTTATTTTGGTTAATTTTATAAATTCAGTATATATACTATTCGGTATAGTATTAAAAAGTGTCCAAATCTTTCTCTGGAGGTGATAGAAGTTTCTACAGGATGTGAAAATTGAAGAAAATAAAAATCTTTATTGCATCATATCCTAATGTACTTTAAAGCAAAGAGTTACAAAATTCCAATTTATGCAATATTTGTTTCTTTGAGAGCTGCTGCTCTATCAACAACTGGAGTCTGCAGCTTAAAAGCTATGTTCACCATAGATGATTTTATTACAAAGTTCAGTTCAGCAAAATGCCCTTGTCATACCTGCAAGGTAGGCCAGAGCAGCAGAGAGGGAAGTTTCCTCTCTGACAGTTTATGGGGAAGTGAGTCACTTTGCGTTTCCTTGTGCGGTGAGGAGGAAAGCTGAGTTTCTGTGAGAGCACAGAGTCCCTCAAACTCCGGGTATGTTCTAGGTCTAGTTAGTTTTACCATTGACTAGACTGTTGCAAACACTTAACTCCTTCAGAGATGATCATTTGACTTCTCTTACTCCCCGAGCACAGCAAAATCCTATTTTTATTTTATCATGGTCTTCATGAAACCAAAAGATTGCGGGATCCATACTGAGATTGTAAGTATGGAATCTTTGAGAATCGCTATTATAAACAAAACCTGTGTTGTGAACAAGTTCATTACTCTGAGGTGGTTAAGTGTTATCAGGAGGACATTACCAGAAGGACAAATATACAGGGAAACCCTGACCTCCATTATCCGATGTGTGTTCTTTGAAAAACTGATACTTTCCTATCCAGTATGGCGTGTGAGCTGCTTTTAGCAGCAGCCAGAGCCTGTGGTGCTATGTGGAAACTAAGCCTCCTGGTGCTTATTTCTGTTCATTTGTTTTCTAGGTCAGCAAAGCAGCCTGCATTCTCACCACACAGACCCTAATGAGGTTACTGAGGTCCCGAGAGGCGGCAGCAGCTGTGGACGTGAAAACCTGGCCAACCATCATTGACACAGGTGAGGGGGAGATTTTTCCAGAGCTATTGAAGGAACAAGAACATGTACTCCCTGAAAGTTCCTAGATTCTCATGCCAAAGATGTTTACACAGCTCTAATGTCCTAACACATTCCCTGTGCTAAGACAGAGGCAAAACTTAATACCCAGTCAGCTTGCATTGCCCAAAGGCTGGATACTACAACAGCCAGATCCAGAAAAGCAGATCACAACATGCTAAGGACTCTCGAAACAAGAAGTGTCTCGCTGTTACCCATGTCATCATGAAAAGGTGGTTAGGCTTTATGCTGAATATGACCATATACATGTGAGGCCATGTAAAATGTTGAGAAGATCTGATTTGGTCTATATCTAGATGGGATACAGTTGAGACGGCGTTGGACTAGGAATCGGAAGGTCTGCTTCTAGTTCGAGCTTCAGACTCATTCTCTGTATAACCTTGTCTGAGGTGACCCTTTCCTGAAGTACTGCCTACCCTTGCCTGACCCATATTTATTGAGAATATTAAGTGCAATAGACTATGAAAGTACCTTGAAAACCATAAAGTGCATGAATTTTAGATGGTCTTTCTCCTAAAGAAGGGGACAAGACCCAGAGCTATGTGGAGAATGGTGGGATAGGGGCGAGTGAGTTGTGGAGTCAGGCAGACGGTTTTAAATCCTGGCATCGGTTCCTCTCTGAGTGTCCCTACTAACTTGGGCAAAACTGTCTATAAAATGGGCGTTGTAACAACTACTTCTTGGGATGGTAAAGATTAAAATGATGTAATGTAAAGCACCGCACACATAACCATGACGTCTTTAACCGAGTCCCTCCTACGTGCCAGCCATCTAACACGTATTACTTAATTTTATCTAACATCAACCCTAAGAGATTGGTGCTGTTTTTATCCTCATTTTACAGATAAGAAAACTGAGGCATAGGGAGGTTACATAAGTAGTAGCACTGAAATTCATACCCAGTTAGTTTGGCTCACTTCCCAGCCTCTTAACCATTGATTTCCCCCCTAAGCTGTTTTCAGTAAGTGCCACATAATGTGCACATTATTATAGGAACATTACATGGGTTTAAATGCAGGGTGACATGCGTTTGTGGTTATTGTGGGCCAGATGCTGAACTAGATTTTCTTTTGCATTTGTTACGTACGGACATAAGCACAGTCATATACACATATAGTACATAACACAGATGGGTTGTGTTGGTGTTAATGATGCAGACTTTCCATGGTTATTGGACTCACGCACATTTCAGGAAGACCTGAAACATGGGCTGTGAGACAAACACCAGGGAGGTTTCTTTAGGCACCTGAGCAACCCTACCCAAACCAAGGTGGGAGATAAAGAAAGTCTGCTGTTTGACCATAGATGGTCACCCGATGATATGAAGCTTTGAAAGTTAGAGTCGGAATTGTGTCTTGATGCAGAAAGCCAGAGGAGCCATTGGAGAGCCCCGGCGGGGGCCAGAGACATCCTTGACATCCTTGGTTGGGACATATTTAGAGAGCAAGTTTGGGGGGCAGGAAGAGGTATATAAATAAATGAACAAAGGAAAATAATCCTAATTCTAGGTTATCATTCTTAAAAATCTGCCATAGCAACTTGGAGAAAATAAACTTTTAAAGCAGTCCGTGATTGAGAGCTCACACAGTGCTTTGCACACTAAACGTTAAAAAATAAATAAATAGATAATAAATAAATAAACATAAAGCAGTCTTTGATTAACGTAACATGTACTAACCTGTAAATAATGAACTGTGACTTGAAATCAGCATAACAACTAAAGCTTTTCGAGCATTGAGTCAGTTGTTTTCAAATTGCTTTATATGAATTAACTTCCCAACAATTCTATGCGGGTAGGTATTATTACCATTTAGAGAAAAGAAAACAGACAAAAAGAGGTTAAATAACTTCAAGGTCACATTGCTGAAAAATGGCAGCGCTGGGATTTGAGCAGCAGCAGTCTGCTCCCTTAGTCCGTGTTTTAAGCCACTATGTTATAATACCCCCCACTAACCTTCTCGTAAATGCATTGGCCTGATACAGATTTACTTTTTTATATTGTCTAGTGATGTCCTCAACCCCAGCCCACCTCTAGGAGTGACATACTTGAGCTGCTTGGTTAAATACGAGAAGCCTAAGCTTTAGCAAATCCCAGAAGCTAAATTTGGCCGTAGCAAGGCCACAGCGAACCAGTTGAAGAGCAGTGATTTTCATGTTCCAACATAGCTGATCGACATTGGATTTTTTCTTTTCCTTGCAGATGACTTACCCAGGAAAAGGTTACCTCAGCTGTATAAACCACCCACTCCTGAGATGTTGGCGTATCTTGATTTTAGTGTCTCGACAACTGGCATGCTTACAGGAGTGAAGGTAGAGTAGTCTGGATATATTCACTCACTCACGGGATGCTGGTAAAATGCCAGCACTGCAAAAAAGAGAGATGACCACTACCCCCGGGACTTTAGATGTAGAGGCCAACTGGTTGTACCCAAGACCAGTAGGCGGAGGATCAAGGGTCCCTGCTATATTTAAATAAAAGCATCGGCTCTTCCGGAATAAGTTATCCCAAGGAATTTGTGTTATGCCATGTCCTGAGCCTAGCATAGAAGCTAACAGATAATAAGAATTACAGTTAAAGCCAGTATGAAATCACAGATTCCTATTAAATGAAACAGTATTGACTAATGAACAGAAATTTGTTACCTTAAGTTAGATTTAGAGTACGCTTTTGAACCAATGAAAAATGTACATCATTTTGAGGAGTTTGGGGGAATTGCAACTTCTCAAAACTCTTATTGGAGCTGTTTTTCTGCCTGTGGGATGCCAATTCCATCCTGTTCATGTTCCTTACTTTCCAGATGTCCCACTCTGCGGTCAATGCCCTTTGTAGAGCCATCAAGCTCCAGTGTGAGTTGTATTCCTCTCGGCAGATCGCCATCTGCCTTGACCCTTACTGTGGACTTGGCTTTGCACTCTGGTGTCTCTGCAGGTAGGAATGGAAAAGCAAAGAAACCATGCGTGGGGATGTCTTTTGGAGCTATAACCATCTCATCCTTCCCTTTGCTCCCTTAATTTGGTAAAGTTTCGATGAAATGCTGCTTTTCCCAGACTTTGTGCACCTCATATATCTCTGATGTGTGTTTAGTCTTATTTGCGTTCCCTCTTTTTCTTTTCTGTTAGTTTCATGCCTCATACAAAAGGTCAGTGATCTTATTACGTGCTCTCTGTTCCATCTTGTAATCCTCATTTTAGAAGCAGAGCCAAGTAGAAGGATGATACTTGGGTGAAATATGTCATGCTTTGACAGCCAGAACACAACCCCTAGTCTTGGCAGGAAGGAATATAATGAGATGGGATGACAGTATGTGGTTGGAGAGTAGCACGTCCATCCTGGCCAGATTGTTTCTTGTGAAATAGCATGTTGTCACTCGTCCCACTGTCCACCCAGGGACCTTACCTCAGACCCACATTTTCCCCTCCTAGTGGACATCTCCATGAGTCCTTCACAGACGCGTCCCACTCAACATTCTTCTGTGTCCCCATCTTTGTTAGGGTGGGATCGTTCACCTAGGGACCCAAACTAGGAACTTGAGCATTACCTTCAACTTCTATATCTTTATGTCTCACATCCAGTTACATGTCATGTCCTTTGGCTAAGTTGTTCCTAAACCTTTACATAGGAATTACCTAGGGGGGAAAAGTATTGGAGGGGGTGGCCAGTTAGCTCAGCTGGTTAGTGCATGGAGCTGGAGCTGATAACACCAAGGTTGCCCGTTTGATCGCCACATGGGCCACTGTGAGCTGTAAGCCCTCCTTAAAAAAAAAACAAAAAAAGAAAGGTTTCACCTTACTGGGGTGGCCGATTAGCTTAGCTGGTTAGAGCACGGTGCTGATAACACCAAGGTTGTAGGTTCAATCCCCGCATGGGCCACTGTGACCCTCCTTTAAAAAAAGTGATAATAAATGAAAAACAATGGCCCTTCCTCAGACTTACTAACTTAGAGACCACAATGCCAGAATATTTTAAATACAGGATTCTTGGGCTCCTGGTAATTCTGATCTATACTCAGGTTTAGGAAGTTGAGGATTCGTGGCTGTAGACTGTAACGTATCATACGTGACCCTGCCATTTCTTCCTTTTTATCCCGGCTGCACTGTCAGGGTTCAAACCTCATCATCTCTTACCTGGACTATTGCAGTCTCTGCTAACTGTCTCTCAGCCTTTGGTGTCTCATGTCTCCAATCCCTCCTCCATGTTGCTAATTTTGCCCCAACGTAAAGCTGCAATGACTGCCTGCTCAGTAAAGCCAAAATCCTTCATACAATAGTTAAGCCCTTTCACTGTTTGACTCCAGCTCTTCTGGCCTCACTTCTCACTACTCCCCCATGCATCCTGTGCTCTAGTGTTTCACACTGGGATACTATTTCTGACGACCTTAAACACACCATGTAATTTTATACCTCTGTGCATTTGCATATGCTGTTCCTCTGCCTGGAATGCTCTCATCACCATCCCCACATCCTCCCGTGACTGTCAAATTCCTGCTCATTCTTCCAGGCCCAGCTCAAATGTCACGTCATTGAGACACCCCCAGCCCCAGCTTCCCAGTTTGAATGACTTGCTCTTTATTCTATGATCTTGATGTCCTTTACTCACATCTCAGTTGCTGTGTGTACCACAGTCTGCTTTATTTTATAGTTATTGTGTCTTGTGAATTGTGTACGAAAAGGCTGATTCTCAGACCTTTATATCTAATGGGACTCCACACTGTCCTTCATGCTCAGTAAATATTTGTTGAATTGATGGTGTTCTAACATATCAAGATATCTAGGATGAATTGATAATGTCAGCTCTTGCCTTTCTTTATTGCAGTGTCTATTCAGGTCACCAGTCCATCTTAATTCCTCCTATGGAGTTAGAAAACAACCTTTCCCTCTGGCTCTCTACCGTCAACCAGTACAAAATAAGGGATACTTTCTGCTCCTATTCAGTAATGGAGCTCTGCACCAAAGGGCTTGGAAACCAAGTGGAGGTGCTAAAGGTAAGAAGCAGCTACTACAATAGGCAGTCCTGAGAGGTTTTCGAGAAATAGGCCAGGCGTGATGATACCGAGTAGGGTTGACATCTCTGCTTGGTTTTTTTCTAGGCAGTCAGACGGGTGTTTTACAAACCTCAGGAAGTTTATCCCTTCCACTTTCTAATTTAATGCACTCTTTCAGAGGTTAATCTGAGTCTTCCCTGTGGAGAAGAAGGTGAAACTGGTTGGGAGGCTAACTGGAAATGACTTTATGTAAAGGTGAAAGGGAACTGTGACCACCAGTAGGATTTTTCCCAATAGAATTTGTAACCTCAGAGTATGAGAGAGGGACTGCCCCCAAAGACAAGGGTACCTCATTCATGTGTGTATCCAGTTATCATATGTCTGACTGGCATGTGGGAGAGTCAGAAAACACTGAATTTTCTTTAATAAGAGAGATGACCTTAAGAAGGAAAAACAGAGACAAGAGATTTGATCTCCAGTGTACGAGATTTCTTTTCCTCTCAGTCCCTATCTCTCCAATTTAAAATAGGGAGAAATCTAAGGTACAGAAATGGGAGGGATAAAAATGGATTGCTGAGGAACCTAAGATTTTTACGTGAAAGAGAAAAGCAATAGAGAATGAACACATTTAGCATTGGGTAATGACTTTAGTGGAATGCCTTGGCACTTTCTGAACCCTTTTGTCTTTTCCCTGGGCGTCTGAGGTGAGACTAGACAGTTCCTTGGCTTTTCTTGACCAAAGAGATAGAGCAACGGCCCTCCCTGTTCAGTTCTTTCATGACCCTGCCGACTTCAGCTCACATGCTTGGTGTCTTACAGACCAGAGGGATCAACCTCTCCTGCATCCGGACATGCGTGGTGGTGGCTGAGGAACGGCCCCGCATTGCCCTGCAGCAGTCCTTCTCCAAGCTCTTTAAAGACATTGGTCTGTCCCCTCGGGCTGTCAGCACCACTTTCGGATCAAGAGTTAATGTCGCGATATGTTTACAGGTGACTATCATGAAATCTTGCTTTGGAATAAACGGAAAGGGAAGGTGCTCTGGAGCAGAGGCTCCGAACGAAGCCAGACCACCTGGCGTGAGCCCAGTCCACCTACTTGCTGTGGGACCATGGGCTTTGTATTTGGACTTGGCCGTGCCTCATCTTGCTGGTCTGTAAGATGAAGATAATATTATCGCCTTTCGCGGGTGGTTCTGTGAATCACTGAGTTACTTGGAGCCATGGCCCACATTTGAGCAGTAATGTAAATGTTTACTCTCAGTGTAGTGCTGTGGTCCAATGACAATGACTGAAAGTCACTGAGTCCTTTGTGAGTGTTATTTACATCTTACCTTCTGTTGTTCTGTCTGCTCCATATTTTATAACGTTTTCTGCAAAGGAAGCACATACAAGCTTCTGTGCTTTTCTCCAACCAGATGGCAACTTTGCCATGTTATTATTCTTGGTGGGTAAAGAACAGAAAAGGGACTGAAATAAGAGAAAAGAACTGAGTCTGATTGTATGTAGCTTGGAGGCTGTTAAGGAAAATGTAGGCACAGACGAGAGTGAGAGTAAAAGAAGGGGGCATGCATGGCTGGATACTTTCAGGTCTTCTGTGACCATGGTCAAGTGACTTTCAAGTAGCATCATGATGCTTTGACCTTGAAGCGCGATCATGGGTCCCTTGCTGGCAGCTTGTGCCAGTGTTGGTTTTGAAAACCCCGTGGATGTCGGCCTCTCTCACCCCTGCTTTGAGTCCAGGGACAAGGACCCTCCTCAGCCTGGTAACCTTTCAGGGCTGCTCTGGCCCCTGTGAGGAGGCTTCAGGCCCACTCTCCTGAGGGAGGAAAGGAAAAAACATGAGGCTAAAGCCAGGCCGTGAGTCTCTCTTTCTCAGGTGTGGCGCGTACCCTGCCTCGTGGTTGAAGACAGGGTGAGCTTTCAAAATAGAGTTTAGATTTTTCATGGATATGGCTAAATTATTTCTTGATTTGAAAATGTGAAATATGGAAATATAGTTCATTTTAATTTTAAATAAACAATGCATTGATTTCTTTTTCTTTAGGGAACCTCAGGGCCTGACCCAACTACTGTGTATGTAGATCTGAAATCCTTAAGACATGACAGGTACTGTAGACTTCTTGTGCTCATTCCCTACCATAGTTCCTCAGCAGAAAAGTTCTGCGGCCCAAGAGCCAGCCCTCTGCCTCATCATTTGGTTTCTGTCTTCCAGGGGAGGGTGGGAAGAGGGAAGGGATTTGTTTTCATTATTAATACTTGATAAGATTTACATTTATAAGAAGAAAGCTTTAATTCTCACAGCTGCTACACTGTTCTTTAATATTAAGGTGTAACACTTAGTTCCTGCCTGTGTGAAAGTATTTTGTGACATTTCATATATATTAAGCTAAAATGGGTAGACTCTTTCCTCTGAAAGTTTAAAAATAAAAGATGGGACAGATAAGATAAATGAGGCAGAGTAGGGTTGTTGAAACAACCCTGTATCTGGACCCCAGGAGTAAAAAATCCTTCCTCCTCATCAGCTTACAGGAGAATTTTAGCTGTATTCCAAAGTGAGCACTTGGCCCGAGGGCTTTGGGACCCTGTGCCAGGTCCCCCTGACTTGGGCCGTTTTCACTGGTGTGCCCCTGGCACTGACCCAGCCTGCACAGGTAGCGCATCTCCCAACTGCAGTGGTTCTCAGCCTGGAGAGATTTTGCCCTGCAGAGGACATTTGACAGTGTCTGGAGACATTTTTGGTTGTGATAACAAGCGGGTTGCTACTGACATCTAGTGGGTAGACGCCTGGGATGTCACTAAACATCCTAGAATACATAAGACAGCTCCTCACAAAAAATGATAACAAAACCTTATCTGACCCAAAACGTCAGCAATGCTGAGTTTGAGAAACTGCTCTAGCAAAAGAAGGAGTGGCAAATCAGAGGTCTTGGGAAGTCAGTGTACAGCTATTGTAAACATGGCGTGATCATTTTTTAAAAACTCATATGTGAACCTGGTTCTTCCGCAGGGTTCGTCTTGTGGAACGGGGTGCCCCCCAGAGTTTGCTCCTCTCAGAGTCTGGAAAGGTAACTTGTTCTGTTATCCATTGTTGGGAAGGTGGCCTGTGTAGAGAAGTGGTTCATTTTAAAGAAATCTGAAGCCATGTAACATATTAGTACCCAGGGCAAGACTTAATTGAAATCTGGAGATAACAATTTCAACTGAGCCAATACTTTCAAATTCATATGAGTATACAGATAAGAATACTCAATTTGAACTTTCTGAATTTCTGTAGATTTTTAAAAATCTGACTGACATGTTATTCTTATTTGACAATCCAGCAAAATTCAGTGTTCATTATATTCAAGGTGGAGAGATGAGCAACACTTAAAAAGAACCAGTTCTATCTTTATAAACGTTACAAGGAGAAAAATAGGGGGTGCAGATGGGGAGTGTGGTTTAGGGAAGACATACACATATTTATAGTTCAAAGAGAAATCAAAATGGGGAAGAGATTAAAGATCTTCGAGAGTCATTATCTATGGGGATAAGATTTCTTAGATGAGAATGAGGCTTTAACATGTTCAAGGAGAGATTTAGTTATTGTCATAGTCCATTTGGCCTGCTCTAACAGAATACCATAGACTGGGTGGCTTGTAAACAACAGAAACATTTCTCACAGTTCTGGAAAGGGAAAGTCCAAGATCAAGGCACCAGCAGATTCTGGTGAGGGATTTCTGGGTCCTAGATGGCCTTGTCACTGTGCCCTCACATGGCGGGAGAGGCGAGGGAAGTCCCTGGGTCTCGTTTAGAAGGGCATGAAGCCCTTCATGTGGGCTCTGATCACTTGCCAAAGGCCCGCCTCTTAATACCATCACATTGGGGATTAGGTTTCGCAGTCCTGGTTGGGAACATGCATTCTATAGCAATTTGGAACAATTTACTAAGGGAGCTAGAAGATCAGCATATGCTTTCAAGTTTCTCATCCTTTTAGTGATGCCTCAGAATCTCGTCTAAACTTTTGGAAGGCAGAGGGAAAAAATGGGAAGGAAGAGGGATCCTGCCTAACCTATTCAGTGGTGGATGAACCCTGTGGGGAACTGACTCCAGTTTCACTCTTCCATTTAAACTCTTCGGAGTGGACTTGGCTTGATCTTACCACCTTGTCAAATCTTCATCTGCCTCAGTGAGCGGTGGGGCACCTCAGGAGCTTTAGCCCAGTGCCTGGCCCTGACTAGCAGGAATGGTCTTTTCTCTTCCTTCCTCGAGGTTTTCGATGGATGAAATCAGATAGTCATTGCAGGGTTTCTCAGGTTAACTGCATACTCTAGAAACCCAAGATGAGAAAGGAGGTTTAAGGGACAGAAAATGGGGACAGAGAGGCCCTGAGCCATCCTCTCAGCCAGCACTTGTTTCTTCCTTTTCCGTCCTGAGGCAGATCCTGGGCATGTGATGTCTTTCCATTTTCCTGCAAAGCTGCCACTGGGTCCCCTCTTACTGTCCCAGTTCCTCTAACTCTAGCATTCACCGTAGACTGGAGCAGCGTCTCTCAGGAGACCCCTCCTTCTGCCATTTCTGCTTTAAGAGGCTTTACTGCCCCTTGTTACTTCCATAACAAGACAGATCATAGAAAGGGCAATTACGTGGTTAAGTAATTCTACAGATTCTTACTGTGAGGGTTCTGGTCTGCAGTTGCTTCTCTCTTTGAAGAGAAGGTAGACTGACTGGTTGGTTCCCTGGTTTATTTTTGAGGATGAATCTTATTGTACCTCCGGTCTCTACTGAGGACGATCCTGTGAGTGCCACCTCAGTTAGCTCCTGCCTTTGTGCAGGGGAGGAAAGGGCAGGTAACTGCATTTCCTAGAGGTCGTTAGATTAAACTGAGCCTTTGTGTTTTCCCCTTTGATTCTTAGATTTTACCTGGAGTGAAAGTGGTGATTGTTAATCCCGAGACCAAAGGGCCTGTTGGAGACTCTCACCTTGGAGAGGTAAGGATATTTTTCACCTTTACTCTGAAAAGTCAGCAGTGAAAAACTTGAGGGTTCATATTCTACAAGTCAGTGAAACTGTGGATTTAGCTTTTTCCCATTTTGAATTTTCATCTTTTAAAAGAGTTTTATTTAATCTTTCTCCATAAGACACGAGACTGAAATGGACAGAAGGGGAAGACTGAGACCAGGGTAGAGAAAAGATTTAAGCACCCAAACTAGAACTAGTCCCAGATTTGTCCACTGACATTCCCTTAATTGAAAAGGAAAATGGGCAAATGCTACCTCTTTCTACCTATCAAGGAGTCACAAATAATTAAATTTTTCAAATTCATGCAAATTTTATATTCTATTCCAAAATGTATCCATTTTTGCATTAGTATAAAAATGTTTTTTAAAGTCTTAATTTTTATCCTCCCAAATCTTTGAGGACACTGATGTTACATTCTGCAGCTTACTGAGAGGGGAATTGTAGTTTCAGGAGCCCGGTGACCTGGGCTCTGCCGCTTACCAGCTTCTCAGTACTGGGCAAGTTACTGAGAAGTTTCCTCAGCTTCCTCAGTTTCCTCAGCTGTAAATAGTAATTGCACCTATGTGGTAGAATTGTGTGACAATTAAATGCATTAGTACCTGCCTGTAGTGCACATGGAGCGGTGCCTGTCACATAATGAGTTCTCAGTACCTGCTAGTGCTGTTACCATTGTTAGGCTCTCTGTGTTTACATGGTAAATTCACACACCCTGCAGGGTGTCCCTGAGGGCTTCACACCTTAGTTTCAGAAGCTCAGAAATGATCCCTTGATGCCTTTGTGGGACTCTGAAAAATGAGCCAGGGAGGCAGTGTGGCGTCGAGGTTAAGGGAATGGCCTCTGCCACACAGGCTTGGGTGTGAGTCTCCTTGTTTCTGGATTTTAAGCGAGTTACTGCTTGTTTTTTCATCTGTAAAATGGGAATAACTATAGTGCGATCTCCATTGTCATGCCTTATATGTCAGGATTGATGGAGATAAGGTTTATAAATAAAGCACTTCACTGTTCAGCACATTTCAAGTGTTTCAAGTAAACACTTGAAATGTTAGCAGCCTTTATTGGTGCAGTTGTGTTGTTGTTAATATAAAAATGAAATTGAAAAACTAAAATCATCTGTCCCAAAATGAATTGACACACAATATATGTTCCTGATGAAATGTGACCAGTGTCCTTTTGTTGTTGTAGATTTGGGTCAACAGTCCCCATACGGCCAGCGGCTATTACACCATCTACGATAGTGAGACTCTACAAGCTGATCATTTCAACACTCGTCTCAGCTTTGGGGATGCTGCTCAGACACTCTGGGCTCGGACAGGATACCTTGGTTTTGTTCGCCGGACCGAACTCACAGCAGCCACTGGAGGTACCTCCCACACCAACTCTTCCCTTTTGCCTGGCTTTGCGTTTCAGCTAGTGGCACTGGCTGGCCTTCCTCAGCCTGCCTTCGGATTGTGGAGAGTGTGTATTTAATTATTCCCGTCCACAACTCTTAGACACATGTAGAAATTCATATTCATTTGAAGTAAAACTGCCCCTGAAAAGTACCTAGGAGGCAAGCACCCAGGGCACCAAGTCAGCACCCTGAACGGTGGGTTAGCACAGTTGTAGTCACGGAGATTGCCTGATGAGGAGTGACTGCCTCTGGCAGAACACAGACCCCCAAACCAACTCCTGGGACAGGTATTTCATCTTTTAGCTCTTCCACTCCTGCATACCAGTTCGGGAGCAGGAGGAACAGCCCTAATCCCTGACGGGCAATCATTGCAGAGGAGCACTTTTGCCTGAGCGCTCCTCTGCCCCTTCAGTGTCTCATGTGGATTCAGAACTGCTTGGCAGGGCTCTGGGGTAAGCAGTCCCTACCAGTCATCCTCTGCCCAGTTGATTGTCACGGCTTCACTGCCGTCTGCCTTCCGCCCATCTTCCTGGCGGCATGAAGAGCCATTGCAAAATACCCAACCTTAACTGTATCATGTACGTCAAGAACCGGTACAGATAACTCACTGGACTTGAAAGGCCTGAATCAAACCAGGTCATTTCTCCTTAGTTCCTTACGGTTATTCCATACCAACCGAGGTCCATAGTTTCTCCATATTTCACGGGGAGACAGGATTACATACTAGAGAAGAGGGAGGCATCCTATGCCAGCTGCCCAGGTTTTAAAGCCTTCCTCTGCCATTTGCTGTGTGACCTTGAGTGATCACTGAACTTCTGGGTTTACCACATGGAAATTGGAAGTGATCATGTTTCCTGCCTCGTGGAAATGATGTGAGATTAAGTGACATGATGCATTTAAATGCCTAGAACAGTGCCTAGGACATAGAAAGCGCTCAGTAGGCATTAACTACTGTGTTTCTGTTGTTGTTTTGTTATTACAGTCTTTATAAGCGCTTCTTATATGATGGGATCTCCTTATCTTTCTCCATCAGCTTCTAGAATTTTGTTTTGCTGAATTTTTCTTTTTTCTTATTTTTTTTAGAAACAATCTAGGTTTTTTGTTTGTTTGTTTCACCCTTTCTTCCTCCTTCCCCCACTCCGGTTCAAGCTGTTGTTTCTCAGTCTAGTTGTGTAGGACACAGCTGCCTGGCCCATGCTGGGATTGTGAGCGGTCGGCCGCTCATAGCAGCTCACGGCAGCTCTCGCCGGCTGGCCGCCACTTCACGTTGGTTCTAACTGATCACGCTGGCCACCGGCCGCTCATGGCAGCACACAGCAGCTCACGCTGGCTGCTGGCCACTCACGCTGGCTGCCATGTTTTGCTGAACTTTTCAGAAATCTACGTTTTCCTGAAAATATTGCATTCAGTAGACCCAGCAGCATCATCTCTTTTTTAAAATGTAGTATCTATATAGATACCAACCACGTAGCCTTGTGTATAGAGTGTGTGCATAAAATCTTTTTTAAAAATGAGATTTCTGCAATGTCCTAGCTAGATTACAACTCTATTAACAACCAGAACTAGTCTCTCCGTGTTCTATAATCCTACTCCTCATGCCTGGATTCCTTAAAGATGTCTGGACACAATAATACATGTTAATTTCTTCTCCGTCTCAGATCCTTTCTCTCCTCCCGCCTCCCCTCCCCCAGCCGTCATCTGGCTAATGCCTACTTACCCTTCAAAGCTCAGCCTGGCTTCAGCTTTTCCAGGCCTCCCCTGAACCCTTGAGCAGAGCTCGGGGGGTGCCCTCTGTTCCTCTCACACCTTGTGCCTACGCCTGTCACTGGGCTTACCACATTACAGTGGGCTACCTGTGTGTCTGTTTCCCCCGCTAGGCAGTAAGTATCCAGAGCAGGAATCATGTTTTGTCATCTTTGTCTCCCAGCACTTGGCACAATTCCTGGCACATGGTAGTGGTAATAATAATGGTAACAATAATAGCTAATTTTTTAGCACTTACAATATACCAGGAATCATATAAACTACCTTATGTGGATGATCTCATTTAGTCCTCATAGCAGACATTATCTTGTCTCACAGAGGAGGAAGCAGAATTCAGAGACTTAAGTGATTTGCCCAAAGTTGCACAGCTGGTGAGTGATGGGGCCAGGTGACGGGGCAGACCGCCTGAACCGTGTGCTCTTACCTCCAACATTATATCACACTCAGTATGTGTCTAATGAACCAAATTTCTTTTTCTTTCTGTCAGAGCGTCATGACGCCTTATATGTGGTGGGCGCTCTGGACGAAACGCTGGAGCTGAGAGGACTACGATACCACCCAATCGATATTGAGACCTCAGTGTCTCGGATCCACAGGAGCATTGCTGAATGGTAAATTCCCCCACACAATAGGCTTCCCGCTTTAGTTGTGGTATCAAGCAACCTTGATCTAAGTAGTCAGCCATCTGCACCAGGTACCCACTGCAGACATAGAACTCTAAGGGGACTAGGAAAGTAAATAGACTGGTTCTTGTCTTGGTGTGCCGTATGCTGTGGCAGACGAGGCCGTGGAGACACTGAGACAGGCTCTAAGGAACCGCTGTGGAGCTGAGTCCCTTTGAAATGATAGACTCTTACCTTTGGAAGGGATCTAACTGATCATCTGCCTCTAGAAAGTCAGTACAGTATGGTGGAAAGAACTATAACTGCAAGGTCAAAAAACCCAGCTTCAGGACCTGGTTCTCCCATGTAGTCTGCTTCTCTAATCTGTAAAATACTTTGTCACTTCCTGACTATGGGAAGGATCGGATGAGAATGTGTTTGTAAACTGTAATAGTAAGCAGATGAAAAGGATCATTATTTTTATCTCATCTATTTCCTCTCAGTACAGGAAGTCCCATACATTATCCCTGAGAAAGGATCATCCAACCTCACGTTGATTTAAAATTCCTTAAAATTAAAACTATCGCTTTTTCCTATTGGCTTTCATTCTGGATTCTTGACAATACAGAATCCATCCAGTTTCTTTTCTACACATTTGTCAATCTATCCTTACTCATTGTTTTTTGTTGTTGTTTTCCCCCTTGCTAAATGGCCACAGTTCTTTTAATGATTGCTCATGCTTTCCACATGCTTGTCTAAATATGTTCTCACTTGGGTCAGAGTCTCTTCCCAAACCTGAATAATGCCCATGAGGTATAAGAACAATGCAGAGAAGCTGGATGCCATAGTTACTCTCTAATTTTAAACATTCGATTTTTAGTGCAACCAAATATTGTTTACATTTTTCTTTAATGATTGAGCTGTTTGTTAAAGCAGTTTACCACTGCATATCACAAGTCAGGCCATACCTTCTAACCCAGCAATCCCACTCAATGTAAGGTGACTTTTCTGCCTTACAGTATTTTTATGGCATAACAGGAGAGACACTTGTGTGAGACACTACACTTAGATGAGGCAAGGCCAACGCCCTTCCTGTTGGGCACAGGAATATTATCTTAGTCAAAGCTCTTAGGTTGCAAATAACAGAAAGTCTTTGAAAAAAACAAGAAAAAGAGAGAGTTAATGGAAAGAATACCTGGCTATCTCAGAGGTCCCTAAAAGTCTCTGACTAACTCTGGATCTCAAGAAAGGTAGAAACAAGGCCATCAGGAACCACTTGTCCTCTTGCTTTCTAGAGCCATGTGGGCATCTACTTCATTCTTTCTCTTCTCCCTGAAGAGCCATTTTCTGTGCTTCTCAGCACACCTGGCTGCCCCAGAACTTTCAAGTTCACATGTCCTCAGTTCAAGTGACCAGCTAACCACTTTCAATCCCACTTCCAAATCCCCAAGAGATTTTGGATGGTTCAGCTGTGACTGTCAGGGCAAGGTTATATATTACACACGTGGCTGCTAGCCTTCAGGTTGGATCCAAGTTCTCAGGGAAATGAGGATAAGTCTCGGGAAGATATTGTAAAAAATGACTGGTAAATGTTAACTGAATGTCATTGAAATTTCAGTGCCGTGTTCACGTGGACCAACTTGCTTGTGGTGGTTGTGGAACTATGTGGCTCTGAACAGGAAGCCCTAGATCTGGTTCCTTTAGTGACCAATGTGGTCCTGGAAGAGCATTACCTCATCGTTGGCGTCGTGGTTGTGGTGGACCCAGGTGTCATCCCCATCAACTCCAGAGGAGAGAAGCAAAGGATGCACCTCCGTGACAGCTTTCTAGCTGACCAGTTAGACCCCATCTATGTGGCTTATAACATGTAACCAGCCTTGTGGAGATGACAGGGGGCCACCCTGAAAAACCACAAGGACCAAAGACCGGTAACTAGGAGCAAGCTTTCAAATGATGTGAAATAAGCTGAGATGGCTACATTATATCATTCATCTCATCCTGTGGGAATCACATGACACAGGAAAGGGGAATTCTGTGGTAGCAAATGAAAAAAGTGTTAGCAGTCTATTAGTCATGAGCTTTGACATAGCGCGAGCAGCACGTTACTAAAGCAATTACATGCATGTTACATATTTTTCATCTGTTGTATATACTTGTATTTTTATCTAATGCCATTTTAGAATTTTGTAAGGGAATTTAATGAATTCACATAGAGGGGGTAGTCTGAGTTACACAATTCCCCGCTCTGTACTGTATTTTGCCATTTTACCATAACTAGACATTCTGCAGGTTTTGTTAACATGGAACTACTCAGCTTACTTTCAGTTGACTCTTGAGCAAATCGGATAACCCACTGAATATGAGAATTACTTTATATGTATAATTCTTGACTGTAAAACGTTTTGACCAGTGTTTTAAACATGTAAATAAGAATACACATAACTTAGCTAAAAGAAAAAAATTGAAGAATTGGCTTGTATAGTTTTAACAACCAAAGTAGAAACATTTCTACTTTGAGAGAATTTCAATATTCTCTTAATGCAGTGTAATTGAATAGGTAACTAAAAAGTGCAAATTGTTTGCAGGTTTTGCTGCACATTGTACTATGTCTTTGTTGGCTGGTGAATTTTATAAACTAAAGCTGCCTATGTTTGTTTTTAAAGCTTGCATTCCTAGAATCAGCTTAAGCTTTTAAGAATTCAACCGGTTTCTACAAGCTGAAAAATCTCAGTTTAAAAATCAGAATGTTATGAAAAAACTAAGATTCATTAGATCTCACCCTACTCGAAGGAACCACAATAACTCACTCTGGCCCCCGGTGTTGAAATTGTCTTTCAAACTAAGAGTAACTACATAAGAATTTAGAATTTCCTCTTTTTCCAGGCCTATTGTAAACTGTGTCTACAGTTTATACATATAGCTTCTCTTTTCTGAAAACTGAAGAGCGTCCTCTCTTCTTCCAGTTCATGACGGCTGGGATTTTAAGAGCAAGAATGATAGGCTGGGAAGGTAATGGGATCAACGTCACTTGAAACTGTAAGGCCACCTAGCTATACATCTCAAAACTGACCAATTTGGGTTGCCAAAATAGCCAAGCTTCTGCTGAAATGGGGGAAATCTAATGTATGCAAGAAACTCTTTTGAAATAACTGTGGAGCCCAGGCCAAGCGGACTGAGCCTGGGACTGAGTTTGGCCTCTGGCTCGTTTTCCTTTCTTTGGTCTGATACTTCATAGTTGAATATAGTTGAATTTTATTATTTTTTTCTTACAGAAATATTTTTAAAAATTAAAAAAAAATCAAAGTGAACAGAGTTAACATGTTAAATCAGAATGGTTCTCTTTGACCCACTCTGGTCTATTGTGTAAATATTTATTTAGACTATTTTAATAATACATATTATTTACCCCACTGTAACATCATGTAAACTAAATATGTTTTTAAACAATTTTTAAGACTTGTAATTACCCTGAAAATAAGGTTTATAATGCAAAGACCAGACCTTCGCCGTGGCAGCACTCCTGGCGGCTGCCCTTCCACAGTCTGTGACTCAAAGCCACTATATGACTCCCTTTTACACAATCCTCTTTTCCTCTCAACTCATTCTCCACAGAGGGCAGACCTCAAGACATTTTCCAGTTCCAGATCTGTTTTTCAACATTTTGGATGAAATTAGTTTACACACGATGGGAGGGGTTCTAGGATGTAGAGAAAAAAGCACTTACATTGCGGCAAGAAATCCCAGTGACTAGCAATGGTTTGGTTGGCAAAGAAAACAGCCTGCTTATTTGGAAAGTAAATTTTCTTAAAACAGTTCTTACTGATTCACTAAAAAAAACAAGGGACCCTGAGGACTAAATAGTTCTATCTCCATAATCTACAAGTTCTAAGAAAAAACATTAGGCAGAGTCTGTCCTAAGGTTTGCTCTGATCATTCTTACTACACAAGTTAGGGTTCTGCTAGAAGTATCGTGTGAGCCACATCTGTCATTTTAAATTTTCTAGTAACCACATTTTAAAAAGTCAAAAAAGAACAGGTGAAATTGTTTTAATATATTTAATTTAACCCAGTGTATCAAAAATACTATCATTTCAATGTGGGATCAATATAAAAAAATCAATGAGATGTTTTACTGCCTTTTTTCCCTATTAAGTCTTTGAAATCCAAAGTGTATTAAGCACATCTCTGTAGATGTGCCAGACTAGCCATATTTAAATTATTCCGTAGCCACGTGTGGCTAATGGCTACGATATTGGACAAGGCAGGTCTATACTCATTCCTTCAAATAAGATAATCCATTCATCTCAAAGTGTGGCCGTGGCTTCTCGGCCTTTTGGCTAAGATCAAGTGCAAAGTGTGGCCAATTCCCAGTTACTTAGGGGCTGATTATCTAGTTTCATAGTTCTCAGGCTTCTGGTTTATCTTGAGTTTGTGCTTTCTGGCTTGTGGCTGCTTTATTGATCTTTTGCGTATCCCCTAAAGCCAGAATATGCTTGCGGAAGAAAGAAAGCTGAGATGTGTCTTTGAGAAGTCCATCAGTAACTCTGGTAAAATACCTCTAGAAGGGGAAGAGAGTCCAGTCGTTAGCTTAGAGGTATTTGGGCCTAGTCTATTGCAGACTTGGATAAGAAAACTTTCTTGATGACACAGTGCTGTTACTCTCCGCATTAACTACAACCTTTGTGGTAAAACTAACTCTTTGAAAACAGGCCCAAAAGGACATCCTTGCCAAAACTCTGGAACACATTCTCTCTGGATTTTTATGCCTGTGAAAAAGAAAAGTAAATTAATAGCAAGCCCCCATTTCAGTGAAAAGAAATCTATCCATCTGAAAGTTTTTGAGCCTCTTTCTGCCTCTCAGCAGAAGTACCTGAGGTAGATCAGAAAAGGGGCTGCCTCAGGAAAATTCTAGGCCCTAGGGATTCTTCGAGCTGCACAAATGTTATCTCCGGCATCAGCGAGACCCTGGGAAAGACCAGCATGCTAATGGGCATCAGTGAATCCACAGTCTTGAATACCCGCCTCATAAAGGGCCCTGGTTCTCTCAATACCACGTTCTTTCCTTACAAAGCTGTGCTGCCTCAGGCTGTTTAGGGACCATTACCTGTCTGTAGGTCATGTGCGAATGTCTCCTTAACTTTAGTCCCTGGTCAATGCTTGCTTAATGCTTTTGTTGGATCAACAAAGGGCCTGAGGCCTTAGGTTTTGGTTAAGGTCTCTGCCCCAGGCATGGTGCTCAATATCTTGGCCAAAAAAATTCCTTTCCTTGAATATCCAGGAATCCTTTAGACTAAAGCAATGAGGACCTAATACCTCACCCTCAAACTCCAACGTGATCTATGCCTTAGTGTTGTTTTGTTGTCTGCTTTGATGTAAAAGCAAGAGTATTTGGAGTAAGAAGCTGCAGTACTCCAAATACACAATAGGCCTTTCCTTTATCACTCATACATTTCTGGTTTAGGTATAGATGGGCCATGTTATTTGTCCAGAGGAAGAGAGTGTAAAGATATAAAAATAATTTTTTAGTCCTAAATACTGTTTTGTTTACTTCCTGTCAAAATATTTACCAGTGTCAAATTCAAACTATAGTACTGTGTAATTATGTATAAAGTTTTTTTTATTTATTTGAAATTAGACTAGATATACATTTTTAAATTTAACATCTGGCTGGACAGTGTTCTATTAATTCATTGAATGTGTTTCCTTTGTCTTGTGTTAATAAATATTGATGCCTGATTGTGTTTAATGCTTCACACATTGGGAGAATTCATAAATTTTAAATTTAACTTCAGATCGTAAGACCCAAAGATAGCTAGAGTGGGATAAGGAAAATGAACAGAGATCACAGCAAACAAGTGCTATAAAAGGAGTCCAGGTCAAGGAACAATAGAGAGTCATTTTGAAAACTAAGAAGCCTTTAGTCAGGAATAATTATAGCTTCATTTTCCTCCTACCCAGGTGGCATTTGGTAGTTTTAAACCATTGATTGTAAATTTTATTTTTTTTCTAATCTGTAATTGGGCTGGATTTCAGCTTTCCCTAAAGTAGTATTTCACTTGCTCTTCCATTTCCTGGTTTCAAGAAAGTTGATGGGAACCCATCAAATTGTGCGTGTGCTCAGACTCAAAGTGGTCCTTGAATAATGGTCCAAGCTATTTAAACAGCTGAGAACATTTTTTCATTTAACACACATTTATTGTATGCCTACCCACTAGGCACAAGGCTCTACAATGAGAACTGAAGTTAGAGAAAAATATCAAGTCACTGCCCTTGAGGAAATACAGGAAAACAATATATTAGGTTGGTACAAAAGTAATCGCGGATTTTGAAATTATTTTTAACCTTTTAAACTGCAATTACTTTTGCAGTTTAATATTAGGGTTACAAATAGAGGTGGACTGTGGGTAGGATAGGCACCCAATCCAACAAAGAGGGAGAAGAGTGAGGAATACATGCTGGAGAAGGTAACATCAGATCCGAGTTCTGAAGGATGAAACAGGTAAGATCAAGACATCAAGGAGGAAGACAGTTGCATATTCTGGGAACTGCAATTCATTATTAGGATATAGGTTTTGAAGGAAGAAAAGTAAAAATTACCTATGGAGGCTTGAGCCAAGGATACATCAGTAAGGGCCTTTTCTATCATGCTAAGACTTTTGGACTTTTATCCAGAGGGCTAAAGAGGGCCAATGAGGTATTTATAGCAAGGGAATAACATGCTCAGATTTGAAATATAGAAGATGATTCTGGTAGTCATACAGAAAATGGCTTGGTATGAGTAGGGAAAGGGCGGTTTAACCCGAGGCAGGGAGACCAGTTGGGAGGTCTGCAATAACTGGCAGTGATTGAGCAAGAACACTTCAACCAAGGCAGTGACAGGATGGAGAGGAGAAGCAATGTGCAAATTTGGGAGACAGTAAGATTTCAACTGTTGAGTATTTGGGGTAAGAAAGGAGGAATCCAAAGTAACTCTTAGGTTTCTGGCGGGGAGTTAGGTAGATGTGGTGGGGACATTTACAAAGACGGAACAAAAGAAGAATAGATTTGGAAAAGAAGATGTTGTGTTCCATTTTGGTCATGTTCATTTGAGGTGCTGTGGAACATGCAAGTGAAGGGGTCCAATAGGCAGCTGAATATTTAGATCTCTGCCTCAGGACAGCTCTGGGCAAGAACTGGATATTGGAGACATCCTTTTAAAAGTGGTAGTTGAAGCCATGGAAGTGGATGACATTGCCAAGGAAGATCATGTAAAGTGAGGAAAGGATCAGTAATGAGAGCCTTGGGGAACGACAGCATGTAAAGGCTGGTGGAGGGAAAGAGTCTACAAAAGGGAAGGAATAACTAGAGAGGTGAAACCAAGAAAGAGCATGGGCATAGAAAATAGCAGGAAGTGTTTTAAAGAGGAGGGTGTGGTCAACTGCCAGAAACTACCATGAAGCTGAGTAAAATGGGGACTAGCTAGCCTCTGGTATCTAGGCAATCACTGGTGACTGGTCAGAGCTGATTTCACTTGCAGCTATGGGGGCAGAAGACAGAAAACTGGTTTAAGAGAGGAGTGATAGGACGTGTGACTGAACAGGCTACCTTTCCTAGAAGCTTTATCTGTACATAGGAAGGAAAAAGATGGGATAGTAGTTAAAAAAGGGATGTAGATGTGGGGGAGGCTGGTCAAAGTTGGAATAGAATATTCCTGTGCTGGGAAAGCCAGTAGAAAGGGAAAGTTTCCAAATGTAGCAATGAGAAATAATTGGCAAAGCAAGGTTCCTGGGGGAGAGTGGAGGGAGTTTAGGTTTCTGTTTATTTCCTCACTTCTGAAGTCAAAGACCTGTCTGTCTGGTTTATGAAACTGTTACTATTCAGATAGAGTAGTGTGCATTGTAGCCAAGACTTTTTTTCTTCATCCAGTTATTCCTCAGGGTTTAGAAGAGTGGTAGGTACAGCTTGTGAGACTTCCATGAGAAAGAATCAGGGATGGTGGGAATATTTGTGAGCGGCAGTGTTTGAGACGCGAGACACTACAGGTGGAAGAGGAGCCAAAGAAGTAGCAGTCCATGCACATTTTGAAGGTTTCAGTAAAATTTAGTTTCATTTAATGGTAGTAACATTTTTCAGTTCCCCTGCCCCTCTTTTACTAATTAACATTTATTAAGCATGCTGTATTCCAAGGAAGAATAAACAGAACCATCCTTCCAGGCACTAATGTTCTTCTGGATTCCAGAATAACTGACGCTGGAAAGGTTAATGTCTGAGAACCTCTTCCCCACTCCGAAACTTGATAGTGTACTGTGCTTTCCTATAATACATTTTAATTCTTTAAATAATGCAGGGACTTGGGCTCAGTATTACACTTTTCCTGACTTTGATAAGGAGAAGACAAGCTTAGAGAGGTTCGGTAATTTGCCTAATCAAAAATCTAAAGGCCAGTTGACCTGTTGTAGCTTTTAATAGGTAGTCAATGTTTGCTAAGTAACAATGTCTAAACGTTTGTGGGCTCTTAGAAGTGTCTGGCACACAGTAACTCTTGAGCTTTAAATCATATTACCTGGCCCTGCAGCTCAAAACCAGGAAGGGGCTCTATCTACTAAATCAGTTTCCTACATTGGAGGAAAACTAGTAAAATTTGAGAAAACTAGTAAAATTTGAGAGAAAGTCGGGGAGTTTTCATTTTGCACATACTAAAAGGTTTATCATTTGTTTATTATCACTACAAAGCCATAAAAGAACATTTTGCAAGGAAATGGATAAAGAAGGGATGATGCATTATTCTGCAAAACATAATCCCTTCTCCAGAAAGGTAGACATATTAAAAAATATTTTTATAAGTTCCTGTGATGTATGAAAATGACGGTGTAACATTTTATTTCACAATACTCCATTGTAACTTTTTTCTAAAGTTTAACAGTTGGGGTAAACCTGCTTCAGTGTGACACGTTACCCTCGCCTTATTTAATCAGTCTTTGCAGAAAATCTTTTCATGTGGGATAAAGTATCCAACTCTTAACGCAACTTTATGGGGTTAAAAAGTCTGGGTGAACTTAAGAAGCTGAGGACAAGCCTATCTGTGCTTCAAAATCAGTTCTCTCTACAAGAAGCGTGGGTGGGTCAATGCCAGGGACGACAGCTCTGGGCCTGATCACCCAATCCCGGAGCAAGCAGGAGCTAAACTTAGAGCGATGCCACCAAGCGATTAAAGCTGCCCAACGCCGAGCGGCCTCCTGACACCACCGAGCTGGTGATGGCCTCCGAGAACGAACGTGTGGGAGGAGTGCGGGCAGAGCTGAAAAAGGGAACCGCAGGCAACTGTCACCAACTCTCGCCGCGGTAACACATTCAAGCGGCGCCAACTCGCCATTCCGAGGAAACACGGTACAAGATGGCTGCGCGTCACGTGAGCAACGTGGTGACGTAACGTCGGCCCGCACGGAGGCACCGCCTTAACCTCACCCCCCCACGCTCACTCAGTTTTGCCCCCCTCCCTTCCCCGCCCCCGGTCTGGTGTAGATCATGCCGCCAGTGGCGGCCCTGACTGCCGAGGAAACGGTAGCCTAGGACAGTTGGCTAAGTGACACTGATTCTCCCCGCCCCGCCAGACGCTTGAAACAGAGGCACGTCTCCCGCCGCTTGAGGGGGTGGGGAAATAGTGAATTCGGATCCACCTGGGAGGGGGGAGTGGAAGTTCCCGCCCCGGACAGCGGCAAGGCGGCAGCCACAGGTAAGCGGGGGACGGGGGTGGGAAGTGCTCCCGAGTCCTCGGGCAGGGGGAGGGAACGGGAACGCGGCGCGGCGCGGACGCCGCGCCGGGTGGGGGTCGCGTGCGGGCAGTGGCAGTGGGGGAGGGGAGCGGAGGGCGCGCAGCGGAAGGGGGAGGGCCTGCCCGCTGGTCCCCGGCGGAGCGCGCTTCCGGTTCTCGCGCCTTGGCCGCACTGTGCCCTTTTAGTCATCCGTCTACTTCTTGTTATCCCGCCTCCCCCCCCCATCAAAATAAAACCGAAGACCTCCCGCCGCGGGGTAACTTTCGCCTCTGAAACCGCCCCTCCGCGGTTCTAGGCCAGCGCCCTCGGTGGAAGGTCTCGGGGTTGGAGCGGGAGTAAGGGGAGGGCGGCGTGGCCTTGGCGTCCGCGCTTTGCCCGCGGAGCGGGGCGGGAGACCGGTTCATTGCTCCAGGGAGCGCACTGGGAGCTCAGGCCTCGCGTGCTGGCTCGCGGGGGAGGGCAGAAACAGGCCTTTCCTTCACGGAACTCACATTCGAGTGGGGAGACAGTGAAATATTTACAGATACCAGTACACGAAACAGTAACGGGATAGTGTAGCCGATGAGTGACGTAGGAGAGTGTGTTTACCTTTGTTTACCTCTCGTCTGTTTACCTCTGGACAGACGATCAAATCCAGGAGATATTCTTTTATTTTCTCCCGTATCGTAACACTGGGGATGGTATTTCACAACGTCGACTACGCCGTGGAATTTACAGCTTAATCTCTTTAAAATTGTTGTAGGTGTTAGATAATATCTAGTTATTTTGTTACCTTTTTAGGAGCAGTGGGCTAATAATAGTCATTGAGAGCCTTTATGTTCCTAAGGCTTTTTCTATATGGATTTGGCAAACATCTTTGTCAAACTGGCCTCGTTTGTGATAAAGTTTGTACACTTTGCTAAATGCATTTTATACTTAGAATTTTATTACCAACAGAAACATGCAGTTTTATTTGCTGTTTTTTTGCTCTAGATTTACAATGTGCACTTACTTCATTGTCTCAATTAGAATAAATTCTGTTGTCCTAAAGATGAATGTGTTAGTACATTATTTGTAATTATCGTTTAAGGTTATGTTTGGTCTGCAATTCATCTGTGCAGTATCACTATATCACCAGTAGGTGGTAGTCCCATCTAAAAATGCTTCTCCCCCCCCCACCCCCATATGTCATCCTATTTATTTATAATGAATTTCCAACTCTTAAGTAGGGTGTTTTCTTGTGCCTGAATTGTCCTGTTTCTAAAGCTGGGTTGAAGTAATTGTCTAAAGATATTTATCTATTCTATCAGTTTTAAGTAAGTTAAACCCATTGATTTATTCAGCAGTAATAAATTTGCTATAAAGCACATTAAAAGGTATTAGTGCTATGTTGGGAACAGGATGTGGTCTTTGACTCCCAGGAACTTGCATTCTGGTGGACAGAAAGCAGGCAATTACAGTATTATGATAAGTGCCATGAGAAGAAGGGGAACATGTACTGTGGGTATACCGCCAGAGCTTCTAGACCAGTTTAGGGGTGTCATGAAAGTTTGTCCTGAAGAATTACTCATAGGAATAGGCCGCAAGAAAAGGGGGGGCTAGTGTTTCAGGCAGAGGGAATAGCATATGTGAAAGCCTAAAGGTGAGAGAAAGCAAAGCAGGCTGAAGATCTGAAAGAAATTTCAGTGTGACTAATAGGAGCAATTTTGAGGGGATATCATGAGTTCAGTTGTGGAAATGGTGAGCAAGAGACCCCCTGCCCTTAAGTTTATCATAGTTCAGCATCTTCTATAGGTGAGGAAACTAAGACCCTCTTCATTCATCAATTAAATGACGTTTACTATTCACAGTAGACATGAGGGTCTCTGCTGGGCACCGAGCATACATTCATTCACGTGATACAAGCCCTCTCCTACACGCCTTAAGACTAGGGGAAACAGACATGCCAATAAACACAGTTCAGAGTGTTAAGTAAACTCATAAGAATGATCTGTAAAGCACAGTGGAAACATTAAGTCATGAACATCATGTTTAGGATGTAACTTGAAATCAGAGTACAAATTTGCCAAATGGACAACAAGTTGGGAATGTGAGCATATTCTTGGAATAAAAGAACATGGACTTTGGATTAAAACAGTTCTGGCTTAAGGTCTTACATTCACATCTTAATGTGAGATCTACAATAAATGACTTTTTTAAAAAAAAATTTATTGGGGTGACAATTGTTAGTAAAATTACATAGATTTCAGGTGTACAATTCTGTATTACATCATCTATAAATCCCATTGTGTGTTCACCACCCAGAGTCAATTCTCCTTCCATCACCATATATTTGAATAAATGACTTTTTTGAACCTCAATTTAGGGAATCCAGGAGATACATTTAAAAACTCTTAGTTCAGTGTCTTTCTTTACAAGTTTTCTCAAAAATGCCATGCCTTTACTTACATTCTCTATATCTCAGCAAGATCATAGCCTGCTGCGGTTTCTCAGGTCCCCAAATTCATTCCCATTGATGGAACTTTTGAAGCTATTTTACTTCCCCCTTGTGATTCTGCCCTACTTGGAGTTATCTCATGTTAAGCTTCAGCTGCTTCCTGGGTTTATTTTTTTACTGAAAATGCCTTTGTACACATAAAATTTATGTTGAGCAAGTTTTAAACAGATTGTTAATCTTAACCGCAATTTTAAGAATAATAGCTAAAAAAATAGTGAACAAATAAAGGTTATACTCATAACATCTTTAAAAAATACAGAGTATGTATTGTTTATAATTAGATGAAACTATAAAGGTGTTTTCATTTTGGGAAAAAAATGGTGATTAGTTGATTCCTCTTTTAAAAAATCATGGAAAATAGGTTATCTTCTTTTCCATAGGAAATGTGGTTGTTATAATTGTCCAAAGTGTTATTTGCTGACTTTAGCAACTTTTACTAAGAAATGTGTGTTGTTTTGTTGATCATGTTAGTTTCCATTAGATATAGGATTTCTTCTTGATATTGTTATGAGATTGGGGGAATCAGTGAGTCACAGAGAAACAGAAAAGTATCATTTTTAGTAATTTAACAAGGTTTTAAAAAAAATTTTTATAGTTTCAATGCTTTAGCACTACATTTTTTTTTTCTTTCTTTGCCCTATATTTTAACTTATGTCTTCTGAACAGGAGTGTTTAAAAAGCCTATTTCACTAGAGGTAGTAGAAAATACATAATTCCATCTTTGATTCTGTCTGTTTACTCTGTGGGATTACACTTGTATTAGTATAGATTAAAAATCACTGCACTCTTCTTGAAGAACGGACTATTCGAGGTCTGATCAAAAGATACGGTGAATATTTAAATTTAAAAAATTATTATAGTAAAAGGCACAGCTATAAATCCCCCTCAAAATACTCCCCCTCACTTCGAACACACTTATCCCATCATTCTTGCCACTTTCTGAAGCAGTTCTGGAAGTCCTCTTTCGTGAATGTCTTTACTTCATCCTCTATCATGACAACGCTCCATGTCACACATCATTCTGGTATGGCAATTTCTGTCAAGTAAAACATTACGGTGTGTCTTCACCCAACTTATTCACCAGATCTGATACCATGCAACTTCTGGCTCTTCCCCAAAGTCAAATGACCATGAAAGGAAAACGTTTTAAATCGGTTCAGGACATCGAGGCAGCCATCAAGACAGCGTAACTAAAAGACACTCGTGAAAGAGGATTTCCAGAACTGCTTCAGAAAGTGGCAAGAACTATGGGATAAGCATGTTCGAAGCAAGGGGGGGTATTTTGAGGGGGATTAATGGCAATATGTCTTTTATTGTAATAAATTTTTTAAAATTTAAACATTCATCGTATTTTTTTTTAAGACTTTTTATTGGGGAAAGGGAACAGGATTTTATTGGGAAACAGTGTGTACTTCCAGGCCTTTTTTCCAAGTCAAGTTGTTGTCCTATCAGTCTTAGTTGTGGAGGGCGCAGCTCAGCTCCAGATTCAGTTGCCGTTGCTAGTTGCAGGGGGCGTAGCCCACCATCCCTTGCGGGAGTGTAACCGGCAACCTTGTGGTTGAGAGGACGCACTCCGATCAACTGAGCCATCCCAACTGAGCCATCCCGGAACTCAGTGACAGCTCAGATGAAGGTGCCGTGTTCAATCTTAGTTGCAGGGGGCGCTGCCCACCATCCCTTATGGGACTTGAGGAATCGAACTGGCAACCTTGTGGTTGAGAACTCACTGGCCCATGTGGGAATCAAACCGGCAGCCTTTGGAGTTAGGAGCACGGAGCTCTAACCGCCTGAGCCACCGGGCCGGCCCCCTCATCGTATTTTTGATCACTTCATATGTAGGCTTAAAAGCAGTTGAAAAAAGAACAAAGGAAACGGTAGATGAATTGTCAAAATTAAAAGTTTTAAAATAATCATAGGTAAGTAATATTTGCAAAGCATTTATAATGACATGATAGAAGTAAAATTTATATGAACAAATAATATGGTTAATAAAAACACTAAGTTCTAGTAGATGGATGGACAAATAATCGGAACCAGATAGCTCACAGAACTAATGAAGAATTAAAGAAATGTAATATATCATTTTTTACTTACCATGTTAGTAATGACTTTTTAAAAAATTCCCAGTGCTTTCTTATGCTTCTGATGGACTATAATTCTTTCAAAACTTAAATATTCATACTCCTTGGTCAAGTAATTCTTCTTGGAATATATACTATGGAAATAATTTTAATTACAGAAAAAGCTTTATATACCAAAGATATTAATCACAGTATTGTTTTGCTTGATTTAAAAAAACAAGAATTATGTACCTTCACTGGATGGAATTATTATGTAGCCTTTAAATATGCTTATTTAAAACTTAAAAAATATTTATGATAAATGGAAACAGAATACAAAATTGTACATACAGTATGTTTCTGACTTTTTAAAAGCTGTGGAAAGAAAAGACTGAAAAGAAGTTAGACAATATTGTAGTTAAGATTCTGTGATCCTTTCTTTCTGTTGTATATTCTCCATATTAGGGGAAAAAAGACTAATGACATATTTAGAGGGAAAAACACTTCGTTTGAGGTGATTTTAAATCTTTTCTCAGTGAGTAAAAACAATAGCTTTAATCCAGATGTTAATGAATTTGTTTTCTGATGTCCAAAAAAAAAAAGAAGAAAATATGTAGGTTTAAACTTCACAATTATTAAATCAGTGATGCTAAGGTGCAAGTATCTTAGTTGCCCTCTGTCTTTTAAAACATTTTAAATTGTGGTAAAATACACATAACATAAAATTTACTATCTTAATCATTTTAAAGTACACAATTCACGAGTGGTAAGCACATCGCATTGTTATGCAGCCAATCTATAGAATTTTTTCATACCTATTAAATAATAACCCCATTTCCCCCACCCTCCTGCCCCTGGCAACTACCATTCTATTTCCTGTTTCTATGGGTTTGACTACTCTAGGTACCTTAAATAAGTGAAATCATACAATATTTGTCTTTTTGTGACTGGCTTATTTCACTTAGCATAATGTCCTCAAGGTTCATTCATATTGTAGCATGTGTCACAATTTCCTTTTTAAAGCTTAATAATATTCCATTGTGTTTATGTGCCACATTTTGTTTACCCGTCCATCCATCAATGAACATTTGGGTTTCTGCCTCCTTTGATTATTGTGAATGATGCTGCTATGCAGATGGGTGTACAAATAGCTCTTTGAGACCTTCTTTCAGTTTTTTGGATATATACCCCAAAGTGGGACTGTTGGATCATATAGTAATTCTATCTTTAATTTTTTGAGTAACCATCATACTGTTTTCCACAGCAGCTGCACCATTCACAACCACAATGCACAAATATTCTAATTCGTCCACATCCTCGCCAATGTTGTTGGGTTTTTTAAATTTTATATTAAGCATCTTAATGGATGTAAGGTGATACTCATTGATTTGATTTGCCTCTCCCTAATAATTAGTGATATTGAGCATCTTTTCATACATTTGCTGGCCAGCCCTCTTTTTTTTCTATCTTTGCACATAACCATAAAAACCTTAAATTCTACCCAATTTTTTTTACCAGTCTCTTTTTAAGTGGTGCTTCCGCCATTTGGCATAATCCATCTCATATAACCATTTATTCTCATTCTTACCCAGCTTACATAGCCTGCAGTTGATTGTCTAGATTTTTGGAACCTCCTTAGGTATAGTTTTATTTATTTATTTATTTACTTTGTTCAATTTTCACTCAGTAATTCTCTATATAAAACTAATGTGCAATTAGGAACTGTTCCTTAGACTGGAGAAAGGAATGTTGTGCCCATGAACAGGAAGACTGTCATACTTCTTGAGTGGGATAACACTTGAAAGTTTAGTCTCAATAATTTATGTACATATGTGCCATTTGTTAAATTTAAAAATGTTCACGTGGATCAAAATTCAAAATATTTAAAAGAATATGCAAGGAAAAGTCTCTTTTCTATCTCTGTACTATAGCTACTAATTCTCTTCCGTGAAAGCAACTGAGTTACCAACTTTTACACAACTGTACATATTCTATAGCACTTTTTTTTTTAAACCATTTTTAACCTCTTACAGTTACATTTCTACACACCCAGAGCAGAATTGTGGAAACATATTTATTGAGTCTGGATAAATTGAATTCAGCCCGTAGTATAGAAAAGCTTTGTCTTGTTCCTCTGAAAAAAGTATGCATATTAAGAAATGTCTTAAGATTTTTTGAAAATTAGATTAGAAAGCATCTTTTAACTGACTTTTTCCCCCTTACAGTTGATTATGGAAGATTCCCACAAGAGTAACACTTCAGAGACAGCACCCCAACCTGGTTCAACAGTTCAGGGAGCTCATATTTCTCATATTGCTCAACAGGTAAGGCAAGGACCAGCCGAAATATTGAGCCAGTTAGGAATATTTTGTATGCAAATTAATCAGCTGTTTTACATGTTTAATTACTAATGTTCAAAAAAGAACCAAGCGAAAAAAACTAAAATGTTGAAATACATATACAGAAGGTAGATTTTACTTAAGCATTTGTCAAGATCATTCAATTTTATTTTCTTTTAGACAAAGTATATTTAGTGTTTTTTTAATAACTCTTACTTTTCAAAACTTGGAGAAGTAGATTTCATTTTATGTGTTGCATGATTTACATTTTTTTCAGACTAATTTTGTTGCTGCATAAGAAAAATGAAAAATTATTTGGCTCGTTAAGCTAACCTGAAACAAACTAATAGTTTCAAGAGGTAAATCATCTTCAATTCAATACATTTATTGTGGATATATAGAAAATATTTTTGTTGAACTGGAAAATAGTCATATTCACTTGAGGATTGAAATTGACAGGCATGCATATTGCAGAACTGATGATATTTTTCAAATTTCAAATTGTTTGATCCATGTACCTGACCCACTTCAAGGTAAACAACTGACAGTATTTGTTGCCAATGATAAGATTTTAACTTTCAGGCAAAAATTAGAACTTTGGGGCCAGCCTGGTGTCTCAGGTGGTTGGAGTACCGTGCTCCTAACGGCGAGGTCTCCAGTTCGATTCCCACATGGGCCAGTGAGCTGCGCCCTCTACAGCTAAGATTGTGAACAACGGCTCTCCCTGGAGCTGGGCTGCTGTGAGCAGCCAGAGGTTGGCATGGGCTGCTGTGAGCTGCCCTGGGCTGCTGTGGGCTGCTGTGGGCTCCTGTGTGCTGCGAGGAGCTACTGTGAGCAGCCAACTGACGACTGGCTATCGACTGCCTCAGCCGGAGGGAGCGCAAGGCTCATAACACCAGCATGGGCCAGGGAGCTGTGTCCTACACAACTAGACTGAGAAACAATGGCTCAAACATAGTAGGGAGGAAGGAAGAAGAGGAAGGGGGGAATTACAATTTTGGAAAACTTGTATTCACCATGGTGAACTTGACAGCTTCCCAGTAGTTACAGACTTTTTAATTACAAAATTGTTTTACAAAGTCACGTATGGGTATAAGATCCATTCAGAGTGCAAGATAGACCAGGGGATTTTAATTTTGACATAATACACGAAGTTCAGATTGTACATTGCAAACAACCTTTAAGAAACTACAATCTGTCAGAGTTTTGATGTGGTAGCAAAGAATATCCAGTTAGATTCTCGATGAAAAGACTATTAAAACACCCCTCAGTTTTCTAACTACGTATCTCTGTGAGGCCGGACTTTCTTCATATACCTTGACCAAACAACATATGGCAACCTATTTAATGTAGAAGCAGTAAGAGAATTTTCTATTAACTCAAACATTAAAGAGATTGCAGAAATGTAAACCAATGCCATTTCTCTCACTAATTTTCTTGGGGGAAATTTAGTTATATTAATGAAAATGTGTTATTTATGCTAACATGTAATGGATTTATTGTTATTTGTAAGTGAACTGTTAAATATTTTTAAAATTTCTGTTTTAAATGTAAGTATTAGTAGATAAAAACCCACATAAATAAAAAATTCCTTGGGGACCTCAATTTTTAAGAATGTCAAAGAGTCTTGAGACCAAAAAGTTTGAGAACCACGGACCTAAAGGGTCAATCCTTCAATCTTTATGCATGCTTCTCTATTATTTGGCTGTATCTGTGAAGAATAAGAGTATCTTTTCCAGATGGTGATGGGAAAAGAAGGATGGAATCTTTGGTTACCCTTCTATTATTTGAGCCCTTCACAGAAATGTTTTAATTTAGTTGGCTTACCTTCCATATCTTATTTTGGTTAGATGTGAATGTTTTCCAAGTTTTCTCAGAAACATATTTGCAGTGAGGTAGAGTAAGTACATTTCTAAGTGATAAATAATTTTACAGTGATTTTAAAAATACCGTCACTGACTTTATACCCAAAATATTCTTGTGGCTTGACTGTTACACTCTAAATTCTATAAGGAAACAGTATCTAATACAGTAGTACTTAGTCATTTAGTATAAGCTGAGGATATAATAATGAACAGAAGTCTCAGCTCCCTTTTTTTGGTAACTTTTGGAACTTACTTTTTTGGTAACTTTTGGAACTTACTTTTTTTGGTAACTTTTTTTTTTTTTTAGATTTTATTGGGGAAGGGGAACAGAACTTTATTGGGGAACAGTGTGTACTTGCAGGACTTTTTCCAAGTCAAGTTGTCCTTTCAGTCGTAGTTGTGGAGGGCGCAGCTCAGCTCCAGGTCCAGTTGCTATTGCTAGTTGCAGGGGGCACAGCCCACCATCCCTTGCGGGAGTCGAACTGGCAACCTTGTGGTTGAGAGGACATGCTCCAACCAACTGAACCATCCAGGAGCTCAGCGGCAGCTCAGCTCACGGTGCCGTGTTCAATCTTAGTTGCAGGGGGCAGAGCCGACCATCCTTTGCGGGACTTGAGGAATTGAACTGGCAGCCTTGTGGTTGAGAGCCCACTGGCCCATGTGGGAATCAAACCAGCAGCCTTCAGCATTTGGAGCTCGGAGCTCCAACCATCTGAGCCACCGGGCCGGCCTGGAACTTAAATTTTAGTTTTGGGGAGACAGGCAATAAAACAGGTACCAGTTGGCAGTTTTGTGCTGTAGAAACTAGCAAAGCAGGGTAGGAGAGATAGGGACTTCTTGCTGGGGACAGGGGGACTTGCCTTTTTTATATAAGGTGGTCAGAGAAGTCCTGTCTGGAAACGCTTCTTCAGTTATATGGACCAGTGATTGTAAAACTCAGACTGATATGTGCTTGGCGTGGTTGAGGAACAGCAGGGAGGCCAGTGTGGTGGGAGGAGGAGGGATGAGGAGAGAGCGATACAAGGTGAGGCGGAGAGGTTTGGGGGGAAGGGGAGAGCCCCAAATAAGGCGGGCTTGGGGTGCCACTCTAAGGTTTTTGGCTTTTAATCTGGGTGGGATAGGGAACCTTTGGAGTGTTTTGAGCAATAACATCTGATTGATATTTTAACAGGATCACTGACTGCTTCGTGGAGTGGAAGCAGTAAAACCAGTTAGGAGGCTGTGAACAGTAATGTGCGTGAGACATAGTGATGGCTTGGACCAAGGTGGTAGCAGTGATGGTGCTGAGAGAAAGTTAGATTCTCGATGTAATTTGGTTGTAAAGTCAACAGCGTTTGCTTTTAGAGTTGATGCGGGTTTTAGAGGAAAAAAAGGAATCAAGATTGACTCTACAGTTTTTGGCTTGAATAACTGTAAGAATGGAGTTGTCATTTATTAAGATGGACAACACTGGAGAATGTTTTTTTCTTTTTTTTTTCAGGGTATTTTGGCAATCAAGAGTTTGGCCTGTTAAGTTTGTGATACTATCTGTATTAGTTTTCTATGCTGCAAAACGAATCGGCACAAATTTAGTGGCTTAAAACAACACACATTTATTATCTCACAGTTTCTATGGAGTCAAAGCCTAAAGCTGAGGGTGGAGTAAGAACAGTGTGAGAAACTCTCTGGCAAACCAAACCCCACTCTAAGTAGAAGGTCACACTAGAGGAATTTGAAGCTGGTAGTACACTTAAGGTAATCATAACAACAAAACTCAAACCCAGCTCAATTTTTGAATAGATTGACTCAACCCCTCCCCCTTCTAGCCCCCCAGTAATAGTTAGTAGAAGAGGAGGCATGCCCATCTTCAGGTATAAATACTATTTTCTTTGTCAATACCGTCTTACACTGATACCCATCACTCAGGCAAAAATTATGAAACAAACAAAAAAGCGAGAAAAAATATCCCACTGTCAAAATATAAAAATAATCAATAGGCTCAGGATGACCCAGTTGTTAGAACTATCAGATAGTGAATTTAAAATAACAATGAATAACATATCAAAGGCTCTAGTGGAAAAGGTGGATAACATGTATGAACAGAGGGTAAATTTTGGCAGAGGAATGGAAACTATATGAGTTGAATGGAAATGCTAGAAATAAAAATTGTGATATAGGTGGAATATGTTTGGGGCCTTATTAGTAGATTTGACCCAGCCAAGGAAAGAATCGATGAACTTGAAGATAGGTCAGCAGAAATTATCCAAACTTAAAGACAAAAAAGTTGGGAGAAAACAACAGAACATCCAAGAGCTTGGGGGACAATATCTGTTCCACATAAGTGTAATTAAATTCATGGGGCTAGATGAGATTACTGTGGGGTGAGTATAGTCAGAGGAGTTCCATGAATTTCACTCTGGAGCTCTAACATTTGGAGTTAGGGGAGATTAAAAAAGGGTAGTCAGTGAGGTAAGAGGAAAATCAAGAGAAATTGGGATCTTGCTAATTAAGAATGAGGTTATAGTCAACTGTAACATGCTGCTGGTAGGTCGAATGAGGAGTAAAAATTAACTATTGCACAGTAGATCCTCATTATTCAAGGATTCTGTACTTGTAAATTCGCCTACTTGATAAAATGTATTTTTAACTCCAAATCAATACTCAGAGCACTTTTGTGGTCATTAGTGGACACTCAAGAGTAGTGAAAAATTAGTCACTTGATGCACACTTTACCAGCTGAGGTCGAGAGGTAGTGCTCTGTCTTATTTTAGTTCTCATTCTGTAAACAGTTCTTTTTGTGGTCTCGTTAGTGCTACGTTTTTGCATTTTTGTGCTTTTTGTTGGTGTTTTTGCTGGTTAAAATGGCCTCCAAGCATAGCGCTGAAGTGTTGCCCAAGTACAAGAAGGCTGTACTGGACCTTATGTAGCAAATACACGTGTTAAGTAAGTTTCATTCAGACATGAGTTGCAGCGCCATTGACTGTGAGTTCAGTGTTAATGAATGTATTTAAATAAGGTGTCTTTAAACAAGGTTATATATTGACTAGTTGAAGAAAGTGTGCCGGGAGATTTGTAGGAACTTAACCCTTTATTTTCCCTGGAGCAGTGGTTCAGAATTTGCTAAATCAGTGTACATGGTGACTTGATGGAACATAACTACCGTAAATAATAAGAATAGACTATTTGGCAACAGGGAGTTAATTGATAACCTTGACAAGGACTATTTCGGTGGGAGTGGGGATAAAAATCTAATGAGATTCAAGAAAGCATGAAAACAGAGGGGAGAGAATGAATTGACAGACTCATTGACCACAAAATGAATAGACAACTTCTTCAAGGAGTTTTGCTGCAAAATGGAGCTAAGAAGTGCTGGAGGGGGTTGTAGGTTATGGAAGTTTTATTTTTATTATGACTTTTTAAGATGGGAGGAATTAACAGCCTGTTCGTATACCAGTGGGAATGATACCATAGAAGGAAAATTTGATGTTACAGGCGAGAGAGGACAATCCTGGGATGATGTCCTTAAGGAGGGGAGGAGATGAGAATGAGTCTCCACGGAGAAAAATGTATATAATATGAGCACCAGTGTATCATAATAAGAAAGGAAGGAAATACAGCTTAGATCAGTAGATTGGGAATGAGATACCCTGAAAGTTTTCTTTTTGATAATGTCTTTGTTTTTCAGTGTAATAAAATGTTTTGAGAAGATAGGGAGGAAAGAGGAAGTATGAAATAGTCTGCCGGGACAGTAGGAGATGGACGTGGACGAGGGATAGGTAGCACGATTGCTGGAGAGCATCAACAGTCTACTTGAGTTTACTCGTCATGGATTTAAAGTGAGACCATTAAGATGAGATGTGTGTTTCTGTCCAGTCAGATTCCGATACTTGCATGCATGTGACAGGTGAGTTAACAGGGTTGCTGTTTCGTCCAGGGACACCAGTGAAGCAAGAAAAGGACCTTGGAGGTGTATGTGATACAGTGCTGGACCGTGGAATTGAAACTGTATTAGGAATGAAGTGGGGACTTGATAGGGTCAAAAGCAGGAAAAAGATAATAGGCTCAATGGATTCTAGTTTCCTGTGGGGTCCAAGAATTGTGGAGAGTCCACAGTACCAAGAATTGTGGTACTCAAAGAGAGGGATACTTGAGATTATGGAGGGGTGCATTTATTGGTAATGATAAGGTTTAAGTAAGTGATTCTCAACTGGAGTGGTACTGCTCCACTGAGATGCATACAGATGTGGAGGGAGGGGTTGCCACTGGCGTTTAATGGGCAGGGGCCCGAGATGCTAACTGCTCTGCATTGAGCAGGATATTCCTGCACGTGGAAGACTTGTTCTGCCCAAAATGCCTGTTTAGAAACCCTGTCAGGTATGACAGTGGAAGTGGGTGGCTGAGGAGGGTAGAAGACAGGACTTGGTAGGAGAGGAACGAAAAACAGAGGTCCCGGGCATGGAAGGATACTGGGTGTTGCGTATTGAAATCGTCACAAATTATATCAGGAGCAGTATTGGAGAGGATCGTGATTAGGGTGCTAAAGTCTTTAAGAAATGAGGGGACATGACTGCCACATGGACTGCTGCTCTGAACCTCAAAATTGGGAGTTTTCAGGGAGGACTTTGAAGGGACAGTGATCTGGAAGTAGCAGTGAAGAGCACAGGAAACACACAGGCTCCTGGTATGAGACGTGCAGGAGTGAACTGTAGGAGGGGCAGTGTTCTTCCGAGGAAGCCAAGGTTACGTTCCGGCAAGAAGATGAAGGGCAGAGACTCAGTACTTGTTGAATTTATTTAATTACAAGTATATGTAGAGGGCATCAGACTTGGTGATCTCTAAGGTCTGTTCCAACTCATCACTTCAGTAAGTCTCATATTGTAGAGAAATTTGTATACTTTAACCACGTGTGAATGGGGAAAACCATGATGATAGTAACAGTTAACATTTATTGAGTGTCCATTGTGTGCCAGGTGCATTTCTAAGCATTACATGTTTTAATGCCTTCAAACGTCCTATCAGCCTATCTTGCTTTTATAATCCCCATTTTAGAGGTCACACAACTAGTAAGGCTAGAGACATGATTTGAATTCCATCAGTTTCACTTCTGTCACAGTTTGGGTTTCCTGGAAGCAAATGATGAGATGGAGATTAGCGTACAGAAAATTTATTAGGGAGTCCTTTTGGGATTGATTACCACCTTTGGAAGGGAAAGAACGGAAGAGAAGGAAACAGGAATGAGCAGAGGGAGAAATCGGACTGTGGTTCAGTGTCAATGAAGGCCTCCACCGACCCTGTAGAGAGCTTTGAAGCTGAGATAGCTCTTAAGAATTGGGATAAGGGGCCAGCCAGGCCTTTTGATCCCTGCAGACACCAGTCGTTGGATCTTGACTGACCTGGGAAAGGGGTTTGTGCAGCCTCAGGCAAGTGACTCTCATCAACCAGGCAATTCCAAAGAGAGTTCACAACTGAACACTATATGCCAACAGCTGTCCTCCAGCAGCTGGGGGATGAGTCTTGTACTAGTGAAAGGGGAGCTGAGAGTTACATCATAGCGCCTACTACAACTCCATAGTCTGTAATCACCAGTCCTCTGTTGCCTCCAGGCAGAGGATGAGGATAAATGAGGATAGTTTAAGAAATTACAGATAGGCTTGGCTCCAAAACACTTTTAACACAGATTGATCTGCATTCCATTCATATTTTTGACATGAGAACTTGACCCAAGGTTCATCCAAGGATAAGCTAAGAATGTGTGTGCACACATCAGTGCTTTCAGTAATTCTTTCTTACCTGGAGATTCTCCCTCTAATGCCTTGGACATTCTTGATCATCTGGGTTTTACTTTTTGATCAAGGAAAATTCTCATATAGAGTGAGTTAGAAATCTAGGTGAATTTATTTGGATGTTTTCAGCATGGATGGTATGGGGGCATAGAAGAATAATTTTTCTTTTTTATTTGCTTAACAGGGTCTTTCACAAAGCCAAAAGTTTTAAATTTTGATTAGTGTAATTTGTCAATTTTTCCTTCTATGGATTGTGCTTTTGGTGTCTCAAAACTCTTTGCCTAATCCTAAATTTCAAAGATTTTTTCCCTATGTTTCTTCCTAAGAGTTTTATAGTTTTATATTTTACATTTAATCCATTATCCATTTTATGTCAACTTTTGTATAGATTTGAGATTTTTTTGTTTTTGCCTATGGGTATACAACTGCTATTGTACCATTTGTTGAAAAGAGTATCCCTGCTCATTGAATTGCTTTTGTACCTTTGTCAGAAATCAGTTGGACATATTTGTCGATTTATGGGTTTTCTTTATTGTGTTCCATTGATCTATATGTCTGTCCTTCTGTCAATGTGTCTTGATTACTAGGCATAGTAAGCCTTAACATCAGGAAGAATGTTTCCTCCCATTTTACTCTTTTCAAAATTGTTTTGGCTATTTTAGGGCCTTTCCTTTTCCATATAAATTTTAGAATAAGCTTGTCTATTTCTACAAAACCTGTAGATCAGTTGGGGAGAATCGACATCTTGTTGAATCTTCCAATTCTTGAATACAGTAAATCTTTCCAATTATTTAATCTCCTTTGATGTCTTTCCATAGCATTTTGTCATTTTCAACATACAGATCCTGTATATGTTTTGTTAGACTTATACCTAAGTATTTCATTTTCTTTGGAGTAATTGTAAATATTGCATATTTTCTTTGGAGCTATTGTAATGATATTGTGTTGATTTTGAATTTCAGTTGTTTGTTGTTAGTATTTAGAAATGCAGGTGTACTAAATGCAAATATTAGTTCTAGGAGGGATGACTTTTTATTTTTATTTTTTAATATTCCTTGGTATTTTCTGTGTGGGCAGTCATGTCATCTGCAAATAGAGATGATTTTATTTTTTTATTTTCCAACATACAGAGGGTGCCAAAAAATGTATACACATTTTAAGAAAGGAAAAAACTATTAAAATTGTAATACTCAATATATACCAATAACAAAAGATGAAAACAAGTCATATGTACAGATTTTTTTGGTACCCCGGTATGTATATTTTATTTCTTTTTCTTGCCCTATTGCACTGGCTAGAACTTCCAGAACTGTGTTGAGTAGAGTTGTGAGAATGGACATTCTTTCTTTTTTCCCAATTTTAAAGGGAAAGCATTTATTCTATCATCATTAAGTCTGATGTTAGCAGTAGGTTTTTTATAGATGCTCTTTGTGAGTTTGAGGAAGTTCCCTTCTAGACCTAATTTTTGGAGAGATTTTGTTTTTGTTTTTTGTGTTTTTTTTTTCATGAAATGATGTTAGATTTGTCAGATGCTTTTTCTGTATCAATTGGTGTGATCATAATACATTTTCTTTTGTTTGACCTATTGATGTTGTGGATTGCCTTGATTGATTTTAAGATGTTGAACCAGTCTTACATACCTGAAATAGCACTTGGTTGTGGTGGTATGTTCTTATTATATGTTGCTGGATTCTGTTTGCTAATATTTTGTTGAAGATTTTTGCATCTATATTCATGAAAGTGGTCTGTCGTTTTCTTCTTTTGTAATGTCTTTGGCCTTATAAAACGAGTTGGAAAGGATTCCTTTCTCTTCTCTTTTCTAGAAGAGATTGTATAAAAATCAGCATAAATTCTCCTTTAAATGTTTTGTAAAACTTGCCAGTGAAACCTGGGCCTGGAAATTTCTTTTTTGGGAGGTCTGTTCAGGCTATTTCATGTTGGCCGAGTTTTGATGGTTTATGGTTTTCAAGAAATTGATGCATTTCTTTTAAGTTGTCAAACTTATAAATACAGAGCTGTTCATAGTGTTGCCTTGTTACCCATTTAATAGCTGTGGGGTCTATGATGATATCCTGTTTCTTATGTCTTCTCTTTTCTTTGCCAGAGGTTTATAGATTTTATTGATCTTTATTCCCCCAAAGAACTAGCTTTTTGTTTTATTGTATTTTCTCTGTTGTTTTCCTGTTTTTAATTTACTGATTTCTGCTCTTGTGTTTATTATTTCCTTCCTTCTGCTCGCTTTGATTTTATTTTGTTTATTTTTTTCTAGTTTCTTAAGGGAGGAACTTATATTACTAATTGGAGATCTATCCTCTTTGTTAATGAAAATATTCATTGCTATAAATTATCCTCTCAGCACTGTTTTAGATGCTTCCCACAAATTTTGATTTGTTGTGTTTTCGTTTTCATTCACTTCTATGTATATTTTATATTTCTTTTGATACTTCCTCTTTGACGTGTTGGTTAATTAGGAGTGTGTTATTTAGTTTTCATGTATTTAAAGATGTTTCTGTTGTCTATTAATTGATTTCTATCAATTCTATTAATGGTCAGAAAACATTGTATGACTACAGTTCTTTTAAATTTGTTAAGGTTTGTTTTATTATCTAAGATACGGTATCTTGGCAAATATTCTGTGGGTGATTGTAAAGATCATTTTCATTTTGAAAGCAAATTAAGGGTTATTAACAGCGCAAATTTTCTCATCTGTCCATTTATTTTGCAGATAGTGTGAAATGAGATATTTTGTTGAATGGATTGACTCTTAGTTTGGGCGAGTATGACAAAATGTATTTATAAGGAATATCTAGTTTCTTCATTGGGATCTGAGAGTAGCTATGACTTACAAATATCATACTGTAATAACATTTTCCCGATAGTAGATATATCAGGATAATTTATATATGTCATCTTATAATAACTGTGCTATAATAGTATTATAACACTCTGGATTTGTCCCATAAAACTGTTAGATTACAGCCCCAAATTACATAAAGTAATATGACTGAACTAATTGACCACAAGGGTTCATAATTTAAGCTAACCACTGTAGATGGTGGAGCTTACATAAGAGGTCCCATCTCAACAATCGATGATAAGAGATGAATGTTCCCCAAAATATACAGTGAGCGTTCTAATACAAAACTGAAGTGTAGTGGTAGCAAAATACTATTGTAATGTGTAAAGATAGAGTTGGTGAGATGACTGAAATGTGTGGTTGTTGGAAACATAGGAAATCTTGAGTATGAGAGTTTTCAAAGGTAATGTGAGTATACACAGTAGCATTTTCTGTTGATAAAAGACGCTTTTGTGGTAATAGGACTAAGAATAATTGTTTCTTAGAAGAAGATTTAGTACACGGTATCACTTACAACTATTCAGAGGAACCAAGACCAGCAAGTTTCTGTCCTTAAGGTTAAGATTCCAACTTCGCTGAAATCATTAAAAAAATAGTGAGTTTGTATCTCAAATTTTTCATATTCAGTGCATTTTTCTAAATAATGATAGGATTTTGAGTACTTGTTTTACTTGAGAAGTAATTGTGTGGTTCTTTGCTATCTCTTCCCATGAAGTAATAGAATGTGTATGATTTTGGTCACAAAATTGGTAAGTCAGGAACTAATTTGCAATACAACTATGCTGTCATGGAATCGATGGTAAATTTAAAAAAATGTTTAGTGTGCACTTCAATGTATATTTTGCAGTTGTTGGATGCAGAGTTTTATATATTTATTAGATCGACTTTGTTGGTTGGGTTGTTTAAATCTCCTCTCCTATGTCTTTATCCTTTTTGTCTGCTTGTTCTGTACCTGAGAGAAATGTGTTAATCTTCCATTATGATTGTGGACTTGCTTCTAGTAGTCCTTCAGTTTATGCTGTGTGATTGTGAGCGTGTCATGAGGCTATATTATTAAATTAAGGTCGGTTTTGTAATTATTGTATATTCCTGGAGAATTGTCCTTTTTATCTGTGTCTTTATTTCTAGAAATGCTTTTTACCTTAAAGTCTAATTTGATACTATTTAGATTTTAATCCAGTAGTATCTTAATGACATCTTTTTTCCTGCACTTTCAAACTTTCTGTGTCCTTTTGTTTTTAGGTGTATCTCTTGTTAACAGCACACAGCTAGATTTTCTTTAAAAAATCTAGTCTCCCAGACTTTTCTCCTTCAGTTTTTAGATGTTGTAAATTTTGCTTAATGAACATTCTTGTACATGTTTATGCTCCACATGAATTTCGTGGTTATAGGGTGCAAACATTTAGTTACAGAAGATAACTGCCAATAGTTTTACACACTTGTGCCAATTTTACACCACCACCAGAAGTGTATGACAGCGCTGTTGATTCATTTAAGTGCCCAAAGTTGGCATTGTGAGTTTCGTTAAGTTGTACCCATTCTTATTTTACTTAGCATAATGCTCTCAAGGGCCATCTAAGTTTTTCCCAAACTGCAAGATACCATTTTTTTAAATGGCTGAATTGTACCCCATTGTAGTCTTCTAGTCTTTCAACAGAGCCTTTGTCCATGTACCTTTAACATAATTTCTGGTGGGTGTGTGTGTGTATGTGTGTTACTATTTAGACCTACCATCTTATTTTGTGCTTTTTGACAACATGTTCCATGTTTCTTTTTCTCATCTTCTTTTGAATTATTTCTTCTCATTCCATCCCACCATCACTTGTATTAATTTGGACTGTATATAAACTAGATGACAGTTTTTTAGTGATTGTCCTAATTACAGCATGCCCGCTTAGTAAAGCCTAAAGTTAATACTTTCACTGTTCTCTCAGACAATCCAGTGACCTTGGAACATTTATTTCCATTTATCCTCTTTCTGATTTGCTAGGACTTAATTTATCTTTCTCTCTTTTAATACCGTAAAGCATCATAATTATTTTATGCAATAAACATTGCTTCCCCCCCCCATATTTATCACCTTTGTTCTCCATTCCTTCTTACATGTCTAAGTTTCCATTTGAAATTACTTTTCTTTTATCTTAAATATATGTTTTAGAAAAACCTCAACATTACAGACATTTTGGGCTTGTTATTTTTTTGTTGTGGGGAACTGACGGCATTGTGGGATGTTTAGCAGCGTTCCTGGTCTGTCTACTGGATGTCAGTAGCACCCCCCATCGTGACAACCCACAAGAAGTCCCCAGGTGTTGCCAGATGTTCTGGGAGGGCGGGAAGATTGTTCCTGGGCTCTCTGTTCCATTGATCCGTGTGTCTGTTTTTATACCAGTACCATGCTATTTTGATTAATACTGCCTTGCAGTATAGTTTGTTATCAGGTAGCCCAGAAATAAACCCACGCCTATTTGGTCAATTAATCTATGACAAAGGAGAACTTCTAGCAAACCTGTCCAACCTTTGCCCTCGACGGAGACATTATCTTTATTATTCTGGACAGCAAACAGATCTGCACTTTGCCCTGCAGGGAGATACTAATTTGTCTTCCAAAACTGTTCACCATAAAAACATCCTTGAAAAGACAGTCCAGAACGAAAGTTGTCAATGCCTCTGCTCAGAAGAGTCATAGAAACACCAGACCCATAGAGAATTGTCTCTCAACCAGAAGGATGTATCTCCTCTTTGTTCCACCTTCGCCCTGTTTCTCGCTTCACAACATTTTTTTCTAGATGACAGAAAACTAGATGATTTTACTGTTTTACTTTTGCCACACATACCCTCGTCTCTTTCCACACACCCCCATGTACTCTCATTTTGGTGTGAATTTCTGCTTTTCAGCCAGGCTTTTTAAGAACAAATAAATGCCATATGTTGAGACATGTGTTCTGAAACAGTATATTCGAATCTCTTGAATTGGTATCTTTGTGATGGGCTCTGAATACAGTAACTATGTCTGTTGTGTCTTTTTTTATCTTAAAGATCTAACGCAGCATCTGCCCATGTAATTGTTAAGTCTTGTTATCTGTTTAATCCAAACTCAGACCTGATATTCAAAAGATAATATTGCTTAGATTTGCTTGTCTACACACACACACACACACACACGATTCTCTAGAGTAGTGTTTCTCAAAATATGATACACATTCCACCACTGGTGGTATTACAGATCTCTTTAGATGATACATGGATGAACATTTTTAATGTATTGAATTCAAAGATATCAGTTCTCTTTATTTGAAAGTTAGGGCATTGGCTGGAACAAGATAGGTGTCAACAATGAGAATGGCCCTACTAAAACTTAGAGCAGAAAACATTCTCCTTGGCCATGCTGGCCTGAGGTCCTGAAAGGTTTAGTAATTTGCCTAGCCTCACAGAGCTAGTGAGTGCCTTTAGCTGAAATTCATCCCAAGCCCGTCTGACTCCAAAGCCTGTGTGCCTTCTGGAATTAGAAGACTTTGAATTCAAACTTTGGCTAAGTAGAGACTTCTCTCCTATGCCACTCTTAACTCCTCACGCTCCCTTACCCCAGTGCTTGTGGTCCAGGAATCCCTAGGCAGCTGAGGAGTATGCTAATTTTTGCCCAGTTACTTCTTTAAGAGGAACTTTGGGCTCAGCTACCCCATGGAGTGAGAAGAAATCAGGATCCTTAGCTCCCAATTTAACCAGAGCAGCTCCAGAAAAATCCCTTTCTTTCTACTTCTAAAATCTCCTAAGAGGAGTTCTATGTTTGGAGCCGTAGTGTACTAGCAGTTTCTCCGTCTCTAATATCTAGAACTGCACTGTTCAATATGGTAGCCACAAGGGGATATTTCAGTTTTAATTACTTAAAATTCAGTAAAATTAAAAATCAGTGCCTCGGTGACACTACCATTTCAGATGCTTGATATTCACGTGTGGCTAGTGACTGGGTGGTACCGATATATAGAACATTTTCATCATTGCAGAAAGCTCTGTTTGCGTTGAAAAGTAATGCGTGGAGGCTGCCTTTCAACCTCAGGTTAAAATTGGAGGACTAGCTCTTCATTTCCTCTTTTGAGAGAGGTCTCAGGATTTAGATTATCAAGTTTGAGGGTGGGAGTGGGAAGACACCAGGCTTGGGAGCCTGAGTGACGAGATTAGAACAGTGATTATAGGGGGGAGGGACAGCTACAAGCTAAAACAAAGGTGCCTTTTCTCCTTTTCCACCTGCAGACCCACAGTCTGCACCGTATCACAAGGATGGCTGGAAACCCTGGAGGAATGATTGCTTTCATCCTTTTAGAACTGTAAATTAATCCCATCGAGGCTCTCCTCATTAACTGAGTGATTGGCTTAAGTTGGGGTCCGAAAGGTAAGGGGACTTTTCATTTATTATTTGTGAGTGTAATTGTAACTCTAGAACTAGATTCTTGAGATTTGTGAATTCTCTGTTTATTTTACTCTTCAATTTCTGTATCCCCATATTGGGGTACTGTCAAAGAGAAACAGAACTGGACGTTTGTGAAAGGCAGTAAGACAGATCTCATTCAGACTAATGCAGTAGAGAAGAGAGACTCCAGCATAAATTGAGCTCAGCTCTTTTGGAACAAAAGGTGGGTGGATGGCTTCTGAAACCCAAGGGCATGCTGAAGGAAAGGTGCCTCTGTTTGCTAATTGGTGCTTAGATCCCTACCCTCTCAGACTGGGAGACAAGGGCCCTACTCCTTCTTGATTGTGTTCAAGAGAAAGACATTTCTGGGTTGTAGAAGAATTACGTCCTAAGGGTTGGAGAAGGGATTTACAACTGCACGTTTTCTAAAGTGTATGCTCCAAGAAAAGTGAGGTCAGGGACCTGTAGTCAGGTTTTTGGCTGGAACAAACAGTGAATTCTTTTGGCAGCACTGAGCTTTCTGTCCCAGGCAGGCATTATAAGGAGGTGGGGGCATCCCAGGGACATGGCCTTGAGCTGGTGGAAGCTGTGCTGCCGAGTTTGGTCATGTTCTTGGAGGTGTGGGGAGGTTGGATGGAGTCATTTGTTCTGAGAGTTTACATTTCTCAGTAGTTGGATAAAATTTTACATGCAAAATTTCATAGCTTGGGCATTTTGGAGGATGAGAGACTGGAATTTAATCCAGTCTTGGGAAGGGGAAAAGACCCTTCAGTGAAAGGAAATAAGGCATTGTTTTGGGGGCCTAATGCAACTAGAGGAGCAGTCAGGAAGGTGACTTTCAGGACCTGAGAAGCAATGTTGGATTTTATTTTGTGATTTAAGTCCAAGATGAATGGTATGAACCAGAGTAGTTTAGAGGAAGGCAAGAGATCTCTGTTAAATGAAAATACCTGAAAAAGTTTCTTGGAAGAGGTAGAACCTGAGCTCAGCCTTGAGGGGTGATGGGTGAGCTTTTCTTGGTTTAGCATTTTAATTGTGGTATTTCCATGAAACCTTATCTGATTTCCACAGAAATAAATTATAATTTCATGATTCAGTTATTTACTTGAAATACTTGATTTTTATTTAAAGATACTGCCCAAAGTAGGTATTTCTCTTACTTTTTGACTCTTGATTGGTTTTCAATCAAATCTCTTCAGAATAATGTGTTCTAGAGAGCCTCCACATTTTTGCACAGTCAATTCCTCTGCCCAGAATGCCTTTCAACCCCCTTCCCCATACACACCTTCAGGGAATTATCCATCCTTCAAGACGCAGCTGAATAGCACCCTTTCTCTGCTCCCACAGCACAGTACTTTCTACTTGTCCTCCGAGAGCTCTTATTCTATTTGTTGTAATGAGTTTGTACTCTCAGTCCCCTCATGCGCTCTCCGGCCCATAGAACATACCTAATGTTTGGTGAATAGGTGTGGTTAAATATAATAAGCTCTGAAATGTGTTTTCCAGTGTTAAGAACTCTGGTATCTTATGTGCATAGGTACAATATATATTTTGTTAATTGAATTTTTATTTGTTCTTAGATGTCATTAAGAGGATCTGCGCCAGTGACAATTGTACCTCTTCCTGGAGACAAAGTACAGGTTCAGGGGGTCATCCAGACAGCTCAGTCTTCTGTAATTCACCCACCACACGTGCAAACGGTACAGAAATTCAAAGACTTAGTGGCTGAGAGTGGGGACTTTTGTACCCCGAGTCTTCGGGCACATTGAAGTTGCTATAGTTATTAAAAAGCCAAGATAATAAAGTTGTCCTAGAAATTAGACTTTAGAACAAATAAGGAAAATAGAAAAGTTTTAGAATTTCTAGTTTCATGTAATATACTATCCACTGAAAACAAGACAATTTTGGAGGAAATTATTGCTTAGAACTTAAGGAAATTACTTTGAGAGAAAGCACTGTTTTTTTATCCCATTGGTATCTGTTATTCATGAAAGAGAGAATTCTGAAGCAAGGGTGATGATATGAGCATCTTAGCAAAACAGGAAAGTCTCTACCTTGTGCTTTATGGAGGTCAAATAAAACAGAGTCCTCACACACTAGAGGAAAGTTCTTATATCTACCTTCATATTAACACCTGACAACACTAGGACGGAAAGAGCCATCCTTGGTTCCTTTTCTTCCTATTCTTCCTCCATTTTATCTTCTGGCTCTTGTGAGTATATCATATGCTTTCGATCATCTCTCATTTTTTGAAGAAGCCATCCTAGAAGAAAAGCTGTATACCTCATTTTCCATCCTGAATATATAGTAGCTACAGTGTTGTCAGCTAGAGCTGCATCTTTATGTGGTTTTCCTATATGAAAGGTGGCTGCTGCGTGGATTTTTGAGTTTTTGTATGAAGATTTTCTTCTTCTTTGCTGGTGCTATCATTAAAGAGAAATGCTTGCTCTTAGTTATAAGTAATCATTAGTTTTAGAAATTATTTTCTTTCTTGAGTTCAGTGGGAGGCTTTGGAGTAAACTTAGGAACAGTGAAAACAGTTGAAGGTTTAGATTAGAAATGGTATATCCAGTGGTGCTTGAGAACACATAAAAGTGACTGATTTTTCTTATTATTCTGTTAGTATTCATTACTATTACTACTACTTAATTATAGGTTATGACCAGCTCTGTTCTTTTCTATAAAAAGATAAGATTTAATGTAAGCTATAAATAAGTAGCTGTACACTAGAACTTGTTTTTGAAGGAGATTATAGAACATAAAACCAGCTTCTCTGGAAATTTAAGATCTAAGTCTAAATAATTTAGGGGAAGGCTTTCTATAGATAGTAATGTAGAGAATTGATTTGTTGTGTCCTTTATAGAAGCCTGTTTGGATTATTTTATTTTTTAAAGTGAAGATGAAGTCAGGTGTCACAATGCAACTTGAGACATGTGGGGAAATTGAATACATTCTAAAAATTGAAAGTAACTTGTTTTAAGATATTGTAAGATAATTGTTATCACTTAAAACATGCGTATGGTTATTGTGTTAACATTGTTTTAAAGGGTTTATTATTAATAACAGTTAACATTTACTGTGTCTTGTGTGCCATGCACTAAGTGCTTTACATATATTAAGTCATTTAATTGTGAAGTGAGGTAAAGCTAATTATTACAGATTTTTAAATTGCATATGTTTATACCTGCCCTTACTGGTGACCTCCACCTTGTTAAATCTAATGGTCTATTTTGTCTTTCTTTACTTCACCTGTTCGCACCATTTGATATGGTTGGTCATCCTTTCTCCTCAGTACACTGTCTTCTCGAGTTTTCCAAGGACACCTCACTCATTTGGTATTCCCTATACCTCACTGGTGGCTTGTGCTCTGTTTCATTTGCTCGTTCCTCCCCCTTCTTCCCAACCTCGTAAGGTTAGAGTGTTTCTGGGTTTTGTCCTTGGTCCTCATCCAGTCTTAATGGCTTTAAGAACTATCTAAAGAGCTATGACTGCCAAATTTATCTGTGGCCCAGACTTTTCCGCTGACTCACAGGCTTGCATATTCAGCAGTCTCTCCTCAAGGTCATTATCGAATAACTAGATATTAGTTGGATATCTAATAGCATTTCAAAGTTAGCATGTCAAAAATTCAAATCAGATAGCATTAATGATAAAAAAAACTTTGAGTAATGTGCATCAGTGTAGAAAGAGGGCAGAGATCAGAGATTGGTCTTTACAATGCTAGTGAAATAGTATTGCTTTATTTGGGGGTTATACTCACTTCTTAGTTCTGAGCATGTTGTGCTGTGTGCTCCTTTAATTAGTTTGGGCTCCTGAAATAAACTTTCTCCTTTTTCCATTTCCTTTTGTTCCTTTCTTTTAGACCTTAGATTTAATGACAAGGGAGTTTGGGTGGTAGAAGAAAGATCATTTTAAATTATTTTTCCACCTGCATTGTTCATCATAGTAAAACCAGTTCTGTTTTTCAGGTATCATCTTTATCAGAAAGTGAGGAATCTCAGGATTCATCGGATAGTATAGGCTCCTCGCAGAAGGCCCACGGCATCCTAGCGCGGCGCCCGTCTTACAGGTGAGTACTCGCGCATGAAACCCTGCGTGTGGTGTGATACAGAATGATTTCTGTGGTGCCGTGGAAAAGCAAACGACATAAAGAGGGAGCATATGTTTGTATAGGAAGGATTTGTTAAAAGAAACAGATTCAAGCCAGTTCTGAAGGGCCCAAGTTGCTCAGCTGAAGAGGAATTTAGACTTATCTTTTGCAGAGTATTAGATTTCCACATTTCGTTTTACATAGTTAACTTTAATGGCACTTTAATAGCAAGTTATGAAAGAAGGGCTATAGATTTTAGGAATTGAATTGCTTTGTGTTCCCTTTCTTAACTTGCTAACCCTGGGCCTTTGCTCCTTCTGTGTCCCTTTGCTGAAGTGCATTGTTCTACATTCTGCACAACTCATGCATATACTTGAGGCCTCATTTCCTCCTGAAGCCTTTTCTGATTGCTTTCTCTCTGACCCCCCAAGACCAGGTTAGGGTTTTCTTCTGTGGCATCCTTTTCCTGACCTCTGTTACAATCCTTATCCTGTTGAAATTCCAGTTTATTTAAAGGCATGGCCCATGTATTCTTTTTTTGTGACCATACAAGATTATTTATTGAATGGAGAGCTGGAAGTAGTACAACTAAATGACAGAAAGCCATTAAAATAATCTGAGTGATTTCAACTGGGGATAGTGCTTTGGAGTGGATAAATTTGAGACACTTCTGTAATATTAGGTTTGTGCAAAAGTAATTGTGGTTTAAAAGGCTAAAAATAATTGCAAAAACCGCAGTTTTGCACCAACCTAATAAAATTGACAAATCTGGTGACTAGGTGGTAGGAGGAAAGGGAGACAAAAGGATGAAACCCTGTCTTTGAAACATAAATAAATGCAGTAATATTTTAGATGTTATAAAAGAACTATATATATGGTATAGTCATTCCTGCCTGGTGGCATGAATGGGAAAGACTTCATAAAAGATGTGATTAGCTCACCATCAATCTGATAAATTTTGAGAAGTGGGGCAGGAAGGGGTTTTATAAGGCAGGAAAAGTGCTGCTTAGGCTGAGGGAGCAGTGGAATCAAAGGTAGGTTGGCCTGTTCTGGGAATTGGGAATTTAAGGTGCAGGGAGGAAAAGGACGTAGCAAGAAAAGGTATACAGGAGTCAGATTGCTTAGAACCCTGTTACAGAATGGAAAGAAATATACAAGGCAGAAACAAGTAAGACAGCAACGGGTCTTCTAGTTCACAAGTTGGCCTCTGTATACAGAGGGCAAGAAGAGACGAAAGAGGCAGACCACTCCAGACTGGTAGGTAGCAGGTTTAATAAGCAAAGGAAGTTACTTACGGGGCTTCTCTTAGGCAATTGCAAGATGAGTAGATCCTCGCTCTGTCTTACAAGTTGAGTTCAGCCTGCTGGCTGCTGCAGTTTGTCCCTGTTTCCAGGCATCAGCAGGAATCTCCTTCATTCTTTTCTATAGGCCGCCACAGGAATGGGGGGCATTTGGAGGCTCTGTATACTCTACTGGGTCTGTTTCTGTCATCTCTGCCACAGTACCCAACCCAGGCTTTCTAGGGTTAGACTCATCTAACGCACATGGTGGTCCAGCTTGCGAGCTTTAATCTGCTCCCCTAATGTTGTTGCCTTCTCAGAGGTGGCGTGTTGCTCAGATCCCCAGCCCCACATGGGCCCCTTTTTCACCAACCTCTTATAAAGGAAAGAGGCAGGTAGGGAATAAAAGTCCTTAAAACCCCCAAATTCCTAGAAAGCTTTGCATGTCCTTCTAGTTCTTAGGGGTCAAACAGGGTTTTACCTTATCAATCACAGCTTCTGGGACAGCACATCTTACCAACCAAACAACTCCCCAAAACTTACGATGGTGCCTGGGCCTTGAATTTTCTGCAGGTTCACTGCCCATAGCCCTCACAGATATTCTAGCAAAGTGTACAGAGTGTCCTGAAGCAGAGATAAGTCTTCTTATTAACGTTATATCATCAGTGTAATAACCCCATTTTACTGATGTGGGGGGCAGAACAGGGACACACTGTGGGGCTGGGCACATAGCATTGGGTAGCACTTGATAGGTCCATGAATGCCCCTCCCATGTGAAGGCAAAGTGAGCTCAGTTATTAGAAACCTGTATTTGTCAGAATCTTTCCTATGAATCTCCTTGAAGATGAAGCACTTTTGCAGATATATTCGCAAAGCTTCAGAGTGAAACAGTAACTGTCTATAAATGTAAAAAGACTTTAAAATGGTCATGGTTAAAAGTCTCAGTAAGTGTTCATTATAATGCAGTTGATAAGGACACTTGGTTATTTCTGTGACATACATTTTAAAATCATGACTGATGACATTATACCGGGACATACCAGATTTTTAGGAATTTAATAAAAACACACCCTATAGAAAGTTTATTATTTCTGTGTTTAATAAAATTTAATTCTGTGTTTAATAAAAACACACCCTATAGTTTATTATTTGACAATACTTCCCATGTAATTTAACATGTCAAATGAGTTTAATTAGTTTAACATCTATCCTATAATGAGAGAGAACAGATCTTTTGAGATGTTCTAGGAACCGTCCGAAAATCCCAGAGTTAGTTCAAAGTCAACAAGACATCATTTAGAATTTGATTCTTGGGAAGTTTGTCAAAAACATCAGAAGGTTTTAGAACACTTGATTAAATAAGATCATAAGTCATTGTGAAATAGTACTTACTGATCTGTTTAACCAATGTGACAATTAAAGAACTTCAAAGGCAGATACAGAAAATTACATCCTTATTAAAAAAAAAACTTAGCTCTTCCAAAGAGAAGACTCAGTTTTTTTAAGTAATCCTTACCAATAACAAACAGTCCAAGAAAATCTTGTCCTTTTAGCAGATGAAAGAAAATTAAGTTTTATTTATTTTTATTTTTCAATTACAGTTGATAGACATTTTATTAGTTTCAGGTGTACAACATAGTGATTAGATATTTACATATTTTATGAAGTGATCCCCTGATAAGTCTAGCGCCCATCTGACACCATACAGTTATTACAATATTATTGAGTATATACCCGAGGCTGTACTTGACATCCCCATGACAATTTTTAACTGCCAGTTTGTACTTCTTAATCCCTTCACCTTTTCATACAGCATTCCATCCCCTTCTTATCCTGTCTGGTAAGCATCAAATTGGTCTGTGTATCTATGAGTTTGTTTCTGTTTCATTTGTTTTTTTAGATTCCACATACAAGTGAAATCATATGGTATTAGTCTTTCTCTGACTTATTTCACTTAGCATGATACCCCTAGGTCCATCCATGTTGTCAGAAATAGTAAGATTTCATTCTTTTTTATGACTGAGTAATACTGTATATCTGTACAACATCATCTTTATCCAGTCGTCTATTGATGGACACTTAGGTTGCTTCTATATCTTGGCTGTTGTAAATAGAAATATTTACAATAACTAGTGAACATAGGGGTGCATATATCTTTTCAAATTAGTGTTTTGAATTTCCTCTGATAAATACCCAGAAGTGAAATTGCTGGGTCATAAGGTACCGTGTTTCCCCGACAATAAGACCTAGCCGGACAATCAGCTCTAATGCGTCTTTTGGAGCAAAAATTAATGTAAGACCCAGTCTTATTTTACTATAATATTTTACTATAATATTAGACCGGGTCTTATATTAATTTTTGCTCCTAAAAGATGCATTAGAGCTGATTGTCCGGCTACGTCTTATTGTCAGGGAAACGTGGTAGTTCTGTCTTTAATTTTTTTGAGGAATCTCCAAGTTCTTTTCCATAGTGGCTGCACCAATCCGCAGTCCCACCAGCGGTGAACAAGGGTTCCCTTTTCTCCACATCCTCATCAATACTTGCCATTTATTGATTTATTGATAGCCATTCTGACAGTTGTGAGGTGATATCTCACTGAGGTTTTAATTTGCATTTCTCTAATGATTAGTGGCGTTGAGCATCTTTTCATATCTATTGGCCATCTGTACATCCTCTGGAGAAATGTCTATTCAGGTCCTCTGCCCATTTTTAACTGGATTGGTTTTTTTTCCTGGTGCTGAGTTATATGAGTTCATAATAAATTTTGGATATTAACCCCTTATTGGATGTATTATTGGTGAATATCTTCTACCATTCACTAGGTTGTCTTTCCATTTTGTTGGTTTCCTTTGCTGTGCAAAACCTTTTTAGTTTGATGTAGTACCATTTGTTTATTTTTTCTTTTGTTGCCCTTGTCGGAGGAGACATATCCAAAAAGATATTGCTAAGAGTGATGTCAGAGAGTTTACTGCCTATGTTTTCCTCTAGGAGTTTTATGGTTTTGGGTCTTACATTTAAGTCTTTAATCCATTTTGAGTTTATTCTTCTACATGGTGTAAGAAAGTGGTCTAGTTTCAGTTTTTTGTGTGTATCTGTCCAGTTTTCCCAACACCATTTATTGAAGAGACTGTCTTTACCCCATTGCCTCCTTTGTCATAGATTAAATGACCACATAGGTATAGATTTATTTCTGGGCTCTCTAATTGTGTTCCATTGATCTATGTGTCTGTTATGCCAGTACCATGTTGTTTTGATTACTACACCCTTGTAGCATAGTTTGAGATCAGGTATAGCGTGACATCTCTAACTTCGTTGTTTCTCAAGATTGGTGTGACTATTTGGGGTCTTTTGTAGTTCCATATAAATTTTAGGATTATTTCTTCTAGTTCTGTATAAAATGCAATTGGTATTTTGATTGGGATAGTATTGAATCTATAGATTGCTTTGGGTAGTTGGACATTTTAATGAATTGGACATCATTAAATTAAATTAAATAAATGAAATGCTTTCATTTATTTGTATCTTGTTCAGTGTCTTATAGTTTTCTGAGTATAGGTCTTGTATCTCCTTGGTTAAATTTATTTTTAGGTATTTTATTTTTTTGATGCAATTGTAAATGGGATTGTTTTCTTAATTTCTCATTCTGATAGTTCGTTATTGGTGTATAAAAATACAACCGATTTCTGAATCTTAATTTTGTATCCTGCTACTTTACTGAATTAATTTATTCTAATAGTTTTATGGTAGGATCTTTAGGATTCTCTATATAGTATCATGGCATCTGCAAATAATGACAGTTTTATTTCTTCCTTTCCAATTTGTATGCCTTTTATTTTTCTTGTCTGATTGTTGTGGTTAGGACTCCCAATACTATGTGGTGAAAGTGGAAACTTTGTTTCAAAGCAAGTAAATAGAGCTCTTTTACAATCTAATTTTGGTAATACACTGCAGAGGTAGGAAAATATCACATAATATCTAACATATATCCATAGACATATATAAACATATAGACAGATACATATGGACTTCATTCTTTCACCTGAAACTTTTGCCATTACTCAGGTGTACAACAATACAAAACTCACTAGTTTATAAATAACCATTGAATCCAAATTTTTTCAGGAAGACAGAACAAGTTAAGGTTACTCGCTTATGTGGTTAAAGCTTTTTACTAGTATTTGCTGAGAAGACTTGAGATTTGTGTTTGCCCTTGTAAAGGCTTTGGTCAAGATTTTAGGTAAGGAGCTGCTACAGTATATCTTGCCTGTATCTTACAAAAATCCTCTTCACCCCCTATTTTTCTTCAGTCTGTGTGAGTGGTGTTGTAGTTATCTCCCGGGGTGTGGACATTTCAGACATGATAAGATTTATAACTTCAAGGGACAGGGCAGAATGCTGGTTTTCTCCTAGCAGTTTCCGGCGTATGTGTGTGTTACCGGAAGTCTAGTGTAAGTACTACTGTGTAAGAACTACTCAGGGTGGCCCTGTGCATTAGCGGCCGGCAGCATGGGGCCCTGCATTTGTTTCATTGTCAGTCACCCACCGCACGTCCTCCCCGTCGCTCTCACTTTCCCAGAGGTTTTACCTCTTGGCATCCTAGTCAGGTTTTGTCACAGTGCTGGCATCTCAATCCATGACCCTTGTGACTCTTTTCTTTGCAAAATGTCACACTAAGTTCTCTAGCTGATTATTCTGCTCTCCCTCCTTGTCTGCTAGTCCCAAAGCTAGCAGAATAGCGGACATCTGTCTGCCCTTCTCTAACCTCAGCCCTTCCTCAAACTTTTTAACTTGAGCTTTAGCCTCGAGTTGGGCATCAGTGGCCAGCTGAACTGCCCACAGTACAGGCCAGCCCACTGCAGCAGCCATTAGATTTTCTTCTTTGCCACAGTGAACTATGTGCAGTTTCTTAAAAGCATTTTCAGGATTCCCCATGCTCGTGCAGTGGTCCATACGCACCTGACATATGAACCACCTCTTCCCACACAGAGGTCAGTGGCCATCTTGGGATTTCCCCCCACAGATGCCTCTTTCCCCAGGCCCATTTCTTTGGTCCTCTGGTTGGCCTGTCAGTTGTTAGTTGGCATACTCGCCCCTGCACACAGAGGGCAAGGGGAGGCTAACGAAAGAGGCAGACCACTCCAGATTGGGAGATGGCAGGTGTAATAAGCAAGAGAACTTACTTGTGAGGCTTGTTTTGCGTGGCCACAAGACGAGTACATCTCTGCCCTATCACCAGAATCTTAAAAGATTATATAGAGGCCTTAACTGGCATCTGTATAGTCATATAGACCATCCAGATACTCTCAACACCACCTTACTCTCTCAAGGCTATGTCCTTGGAACAGATCCCACTGTGAGAATGATAAGCAGAGCATACATTCCAAGGACAGGGGAAAGGATGAGGATTTGATTGCCCAGGTCCAGTTTATGGGTCAACAAGCAGTTATATCCTCTGGATCTACCTCCTCCAACACGTCTGTTGAGCTCTCATATTCATTACCGTTAGACTCGCATTAGTCTGTTAATAGCAGTCACGAAAAGAATACAGAGTTTAATTTCCAAACAATGGGGTTCTCCTAGCACAAAACAATTAGCTCCTGGATAAAATGCTTATTAATGCATTGTGCATTTATAGGAAATAATAGAAATCTCTTATCACCCTACCCCAATAAACATAAAAACCATATATACACAAATACATAAGTTGAAACCAGAATGGGAAGCAGAAACAAGCATGAAAACCAAGGTACACCCATTACTGTAGGTCTACTGCAGGAAGGTTGAATCTGAGATTTCTGTATTAACCTAGAATACCTGCAGAGGACTAGAACATCTGAAAGGAAGCTTCCCCAAATTAAGCTTTCTGGATTACCACAGATTAGGATCAACCACATATGAATTCACAGTCAAAAATCATCAAACATACAAGGAAATAAACCACGATAAGTGAGAATCAGCAGAAACAATATATAGTCAACTCAATAAATACAGAAAAAGTATTTGATAAAATTCAGCACCTACTCATAAATTTTTAGCAAATAAGGAATAAAACTGGGTTTCCTTAGCACACGTTGACTTTGAGAGCTGAAGTATAAATAAGACAGACCATGGCCTAAGTCCTAGACATGGTGCACACGTGGACCAGATCTGAATTGCACTGCAAAGGTTTTGAAAACTGAATTGACTTTGAAACCACAACCTACAGAAAGCTGGTTAGAACGTACAGCCTGGACATCAGGTTGATACCCTGCTAAAACAGGAACATAAAAAATTCTCCATAGGATTTAAATAAGAACCCAGAGTGTGATAATCACAATATTGAAAATGTCCAAAATTACTTGGCATACAAAGAACCTGGAGGGATCTAACTTCCAGGGACAAGACTATCAGCAGATGCCATCTCCTGGATGACACAGATGTTGGAATTATGTGTCAGACTTTAAAGGAGCTATTATTAAAGTGTTCTAACGAGTAAGGGTGAATTCTCATGCAATAAATGAGAAGATAGGAACTCTCAGCAAAAAATAGAAAAAGAGAACCATATAGAAATTTTAGAACTGATAAATACAGTAACAAATAAAATCTAACTGGATGGGTTCAATAGAAAACTAGAGATGAGGAGTTAGTCAACTTCAAAGATAGTTCAGTGGATCTGAAGAGAGATTGGAAAAATTAACAAATTCCCAGGGACTTGTGAGACAGTGCCAAAAGAGATAATGGCTGAAATGTCCCCAAATGTGGTGAAACCTAGGATAAACACAAAGAAATACCTGCCCAGATATAATCAAACTGCTGAAAACTAAAGACAGAGAAAAATCTTGTGTACAGCCAGAGAAAAATGACATTATTTGTAAGAGAACTATGTGAATGACTACAGACTTTTCATCAAAAACCATGGAAGCTGGAAGGAAATGAAATCGCATCTTAAGTGCTGGAAGAAAAGAATTGTCAATCCAGAATTCTGTATTTAATGAAAATATTCCTCAGAAATTGAGGTGAGGTAAATATTCTCAGATGAAGAAAAACTAAGAGAAATCATTGACAGCGGACCTGCTCTAAAATAACTGCTAAGAAAGTTCTTAAGACAGAAAGAAATCTGGAGGGTTAGGAGTGAAGAAACAGCAAGATCTGGGCAAATATCCTGGGATAGGGAGCCACTGCAGATGAGTGACTTGATTTGACTGACAATTTGAAAAAGATGACTGGTTGCTGTGTGGAGAATGGACTGTAGCAAGGGAAGGGTGGACTAAAGGAGGACCTGTAGAGGCTGTTGTGACCGTCAGGAGGTGGTGGTGGCACGGACCACTGCCGCGGTGGACATGATGAGGGTAAAGTTCTGGATATATTCTTAAGATAGAGACAGTGGAAGTTGCTTATGAATTGGATATGGATTGTGACAGAGAGGATGTTTATGGAGAACAGAGTTGATATTGGCTGAAGTGGGGAAGACTCCCGGGGGGAAGGATACCTAACATTAGATTTTAGATGTGTTAAGTGTGACGTGCCTATTGAATAGAAGTATTCAATACCTTATTGGATGATAGGAGTATGGAGTCAGGAGTGAAGTTGGGGAAATATTTAAAAGGTCATCAGTATGCACAAGGTATTCAAGCCCATGGGACAGAGATCACCAGAAAGAATAGAGAGAAGTCATCCAAAAGACTGCTCCCTAAGGTTCTCCAAGCTTGAACCAGGAAGATGAGGAAGAATACAAAACAATGGCAAACAATCTAAATGCTTTGTAGTTAAAGTAATATGGGAATGATACACAATAATTTAGATAATGGTATTTGAGGGTGTAAAGGGAAAGGGATTGGTGGTGGCATTTGATGTATCTGTAACTTAATTCCTATGAAAAATAAGATAACCTGAAGCAAATAGGGCAAAATATTAGCATGTATTGATTGTTGGTATGTGATACATAGGTGTTTTATTTTCTATACTTCTTTTATGCTTACAATGTTTCATAACTTAAAGTGAAAATGAAATGGGCGTGGTATTCCAGAATTGCATGCTCGACTGGCTGCACAGGACCATGCAGGCGGCTTGTTAAATGGATTCTGGAGCTCAGTCCCACCTGCTCACTCAGTCATTACAGGTACCAGACAGGAATCTGGATTCAGTAAACTCCCCAGGTGATTCCGATATATAAGCAGGATTAGGAACTCCTGTGACTATTCTACAAATGCCTCGCAGAGTCCCCTAGGACTGCCACTTCCCTGTTTCCTGTATGGAACTTCTGTTAATACAGTCTACAATTGTATTAGCTCTTTGTGGGAAGACTGTCCAGAGTAAGGAGGTGGAGCTTGAGGATGTTAGAGAATAGCTGAAGGAACAAATTGTTTGGTTTCAAATAAAGAAGATCTGTACTTGTCAAATATTGCAAAATAGGGCATGAATATAGAATGAGGGTTAAGCTTAAATTTCTCTAGTTTCACTGGGTGGAACTATTTGTGGGTCTAAATAAGGAAGGGCTCTAACTTCAATAATTGAATGGTTTGCTTTTTGGAAGTTGTGGATGCCTTATTCCTGATAGAGGCTGTTAGGAATGTAGAGAGAGAATTCTTCATGGGCTGGGAGGTTGGCATCGATAACATGAAAGGTGCCTTTTAATGCCAAGGGGTTTTTTCCTTTGTGATTCTTTTTTATTGTTTTCACACAACTACATTTCAGTTTTCCAATTTTCTACAGTGAACATGGAATTCCTAAATAAACTTTTTTTTTTCCCCTTTTTTCCCCCCAGAAACAAATAAGTATTATTTGTGTTTTGGAAGACCTTTCTTTTCAGCAAGGAAACTTTATTCATCCCATTACTCCTGTCCTAAGTCCCCTTTTATCAAGTCTGAGGGTACCTGTGGGATCTTATTTACCTCTTCTTGTTAAAATAAGTAATTTTATTTATCACTAGTACGCTGCCTTTTTATACTATTTCTAATCTTATTTCTTTCCAAAAACTGGGCTTCTCTTCCACTCTAGAGTTGAAAGTTGAAAAAATAAATTTGATCTTTTTAAAAGAAGGTCACTGATACTATTTACCCTGTTTCCCCGAAAATAAGACCTAACCGGACAGTCAGCTCTAATGTGTCTTTTGGAGCAAAAATTAATATAAGACCTAGTATTATATTATATTATATTATAACTATATTAAAGACCCAGTCTTATATTATAGTAAAATAAGACTGGGTCTTACATTAATTTTTGCTCCAAAGACGCATGAGAGCTGATTGTCCAGCCAGGTCTTATTTTTGGGGAAACACGGTAGAAAATAAATAGTACCTTGTTAATTAATGAAATACCTCACAATGGGGCTATTTCTCCTGTAGGGGAAAGTGCCATTTTATACCTCTACAAGGGCCTTGCACGTTGAAATGCACTGTATGATTTGTTCAGTGTTTCTTTTCAGATAGTCTTAAAGTAGACTATAACTAGCCTGCAGTACATCATAACAATAGTATTTGCTAGACAAAAGCATTCCTTGACACATTTTAGGTATCTAGCAGATTATTGTACTTTTAACCACAGATTTCAGAAGGTTTATTTAGCAGTTTCTTTTTGTAAAGCCGTCCTCATTACCAGCATTAATAGAGTTCTATTTTTCACAGAAAAATTTTGAAAGACCTATCTTCTGAAGATACACGGGGCAGAAAAGGAGACGGAGAAAATCCTGGAGTTTCTGCTGTCACTTCTATGTCTGTTCCAACTCCCATCTATCAGACTAGCACCGGACAGTACAGTATGTATAGGAATAAATTTACACCTGATAGACATACCAAAACTAACTTTTCCATGTAAAGAAGTGGTGTGTAGGAAGACTACCATACTGTAATAGTAATGACTATAAAAGGATACTATTTTGAGCCACAAATAATGCAAACTACTTTTTCATCATTATCTGATTTACTCCTTACAACAACCTTATGAGATATGCAGTTATCAATTTATGGAGGGAACTGAGACTTAGAGAGTTAGATAATGTCCCTAAAGTCACACTACTTGTAAATGATACACTTACTTTGGGGTGTAAGTCTGAGTTTTGACAGGTGCATGGAGTTGTCTAATCATCACCACAATCAAGATATAAGTCTATCACCCTAAGAAATTTTCTTGTGCTTTCCATTTGTAGATAACCTCTCCCTCCACTCCCAACCTGTTCTTCAGAAGACTAATTGGCTCTTGCCACAAAATATATGTTCCATCTGACCACTTCTCAACATCTCCAGTCACTACCACCTTGGTTTACACTCATCTAAGTTACTACAGTAGGCATCCTGTATAAGTCCTGAATAAGTCCTACAAGGCATTACATTCAGGCCTTGCCTACCACTCTGATCTCATCTCCTTCCTGCCACTTAATGGCATTCTGGCCACACAGATTTTCTTGCTGTTCTTCAACACAAGAAATTTGTTTCTGCCTCAGGATCACTGGAGTTGTCATTCCCACTTCCAGATCTGCACATGGGTTGCATCCTCACCTCTGCTCTGCTAGTGTCACCTCCTCAAAGAGACCACTTTTTTTAAAATACTAAGAATCCCTTTAGTTTTATTTATTTTACATTTTTATAGCATTTATATGTAATTGAGGAAGAAATCAAAATACACCTAGAGAGAAATGAAAATGAAAGCACAATGATCCCATATCTATGGGATACAGTGAAAGCAATCCTAACAGGGAAATTCATAGCAATATAGGCCTACCTCAAGAAACAAGAAAAATCTCAAATAAACAATCTAATCGTATACTTGAAGGAACTAGGAAAAAAACAGCAAATAAAGGCCAAAGTGAGTAGAAAGAAGGAAATAATCAGAGCAGACCTAAAATAGTCTTAAAAATCAGTAGAAAAGGTCAGTGAAACCAAGAGCTAGTTCTTTGAAAAGCTAAACAAAATTGATAGTAAACCTTTAACCAGACTCATCAAGAAAAAAGAGAAGGACCCAAATAAAATCAGAAATGAAAAAGGAGAAATGACAGCTGACACCACAGAAATACAAAGGATTATAAGAAGATGCTACAAACAATTACATGCCAACAAATTGGACAATCTGGAAGAAATGGATAAATTTCTAGAAACATACTCTTCCACGATTGAATCAAGAAGAAACAGAAAAATCTGAACAGGCTGATTACTACAAATAAACTCAAATCTGTAATCAAAAATTCACAACAAACAAAAGTCCTGGACTGGATATCTTCACAGGTGAATTTTACCAAACATTCAGAGAAGAATTAACACTCATCCTTCTCAAGCCATTACAAAAAATTCAAGAGGAGAGAAGGCTCCCAAGTTCTTTTTATGAGGCCACCATTACCCTGATTCTAAAACCAGACAAAAAACATTACAAAAAAAGAAAATGATATGCCAATATCCCTGATGAAGATAGATGCAAAAATCCTCAACAAAATATCAGCAAACCGAATTCAGCAATACATTAAAAATATCATACACCATGATCAAGTGAGATTTGTTCTTGGGATGCAAGGTTGGTTCAACATCCACAAATCAATTAATATGACACACTACAAACAAGATGAAAGGTAAAAATCATGATCATATCAACAAATGCAGAAAAAGCATTTGACAAAATCCAGCAAAGTGAGAACAGAGGGAATGTATCCAAACATAATAAGGGCCATATATGACAAACCCACAGCTAACATTATACTCAGTGGTGAAAAGCTGAAAGTGTTTTCTTTAGGTCAGAAAGAAGACAAGGATGTCTACTCTCATCACTTTTATTCATCATAGTACTGGAGTCCTAGCTACAGCAATCAGACAAGAAAAATAAAAGGCACCCAAATTGGAAAGGAAGAAATAAAACTCAAATTATTTACAGATGCCATGATACTATATAGAGAACCCTAAAGATTCCACCATAAAACCATTACATTAAATGAATTCAGTAAAGTAGCAGGATACAAAATTAATATTCAGAAATCGGTTGTATTTTTATACACCAATAACAAATTATCAGAATGATAAATTAAGAAAACAGTCCCATTTACAATTGCATCAAAAAAATAAAATACCTAAAAATAAATTTAACCAAGAAGATACAAGACCTATACTCAGAAAACTATTAAGACACTGAACAAGATACAAATAAATGGAAGCATTTATACCATGCTCATGTATAGGAAGAATTAACTTCATTAAAATGTCCATACTACCCAAAGCAATCTATAGATTCAATGCAATCCTTATCAAAATACCAATAGCATTTTACACAGAACTAGAAGAAATAATCCTAAAATTTATATGGAACTACAAAAGACCCCAAATAGTCACACCAATCTTGAGAAAGAACAAAGTTAGAGATGTCATGCTATACCTGATCTCAAACTAGACTACAAGAGTGTAGTAATCAAAACAACATGGTACTGCCATAACAGACACATAGATCAATGGAACAGAATAGAGAGCCCAGAAATAAATCCATACCTATACGGTCATTTAATCTATGACAAAGGAGGCAAGAATGTACAATGGGGTAAAGACAGTCTCTTCAATAAATGGTGTTGGGAAAACTGGACAGATAAACACAAAAAACTGAAACTAGACCACTTTCTTACACCATATAGAAGAATAAATTCAAAATGGATTAAAGACTTAAATGTAAGACCCAAAACCATAAAACTCCTAGAGGAAAACATAGACAGTAAACTCTCTGACATCACTCTTAGCAATATCTTTTTGGATATGTCTCCTCTGACAAGGGCAACAAAACTATGCTATAGTTTTGTATACTATACTATAAATGGTACTACATCAAACTAAAAAGGTTTTGCACAGCAAAGGAAACCAACAAAATGGAAAGACAACCTAGTGAATGGTAGAAGATATTCACCAATAATACATCCAATAAGGGGTTAATATCCAAAATTTATTACGAACTCATATAACTCAACACCAGGAAAAAAAAAGAAAAAACAACCTATCCAGTTAAAAATGGGCGGGGGACATGAATAGACATTTCTCCAGAGAGGACATACAGATGGTTCGTCAATAGACATGAAAAGATGCTAATCATTAGAGAAATGCAAATTAAAACTACAGTGAGGTATCACCTCACAACTGTCAGAATGGCTATCAATAAATCAGTAAACAGCTGTTGAGGAGGATGTGGAGAAAAGGGAACCCTTGTACAACACTGGTGGGATTGCAGGGATGTGTTTTGACCAGTTATGTTGTACAATTTGAGATTAAGATTAGTGCATCTGAACTGTAAAATTTTATAAAGAAACGTCATTTTATTTATTTTACAGATAGTTCACCCAGTCAACACTTATTAAGTGGAACTGCTTTCAAGCCTATTTTAATAAACTGTTTTTCTCACCAATCCTTTGCACATAGTGTATTGTATAGCCTTACAATAGCTGTGTTCTCTCTTTGGTTAAAGTTGCCATTGCCCCAAATGGAGCCTTACAGCTGGCCAGTCCAGGCACAGATGGAGTACAGGGACTTCAGACATTAACCATGACAAATTCGGGCAGTACTCAACAAGGTACAACAATTCTCCAGTATGCACAGACTTCTGATGGGCAGCAAATACTCGTGCCCAGCAACCAGGTGGTTGTCCAAAGTAAGTATGCTGAAGCGTCTGTGGAAAGCATCCCAAAGTATTTTCAAAGCCACTTACAAATTAACTCATTCTTTTTGACCACATAGCTGCATCAGGAGATATGCAGACATATCAGATCCGTACCACGCCTTCAGCTACTTCGCTGCCACAAACTGTGGTGATGACCTCTCCTGTGACTCTTACATCTCAGACAACAAAGACAGACGACCCCCAATTGAAAAGAGAAATAAGGTTGATGAAAAACAGGTAGGTAATAAAATTATACTGCCAGAATGGGTAATGTTTTTGCAAATCTCAAAACATAACCAGATGTTAACTGGAATTGTATGTTAGAAATAAGGAGAGAGATTTATTATATCAGCTTAATTTTACTTAGTGTTAGATTATGTCTGGTTAATTTTCAATGGATTAGTAAGTCCCATTGCTCAATCTATTTAATATGTGGCCTAGAGTTCTTCCATTGCTATTGTGTCCTTTGAATAGCACAATTAAGCAAAGCTTTTCAAACAATGTATTTTGTTCTTGGGCTGACAAAGTTAAATGAAAATAATAGGTTGCTGTTTGACATTAACCACAGCAAGAAGAGGAAAGAATTAGTGGCAATCTGTGTAATACCACGTTTACTTCCTGACATAGAAATGCTCTTAAAAATCAACTCTTGAGCAGTTGTTTTAACCTCCAGAAACATTCACTTTCATTTTAAATGTATTTTAAACATTGCTGTATGCACTATATGTATGTACATCAGGCATGAAAAACCACTGGTTCTTTGAGAAAAAGAATGTAATGGGTAGTCTGCAGTGTGTTCAAGGGAAAAAGAAAAAAGATACCAATAAACTATATTAGGAACAAAAGAGGGTAAATTACCACAGATACAATAAATTTTTAAAATTACAATAGGATTCTATTTTCAGCTCCTTACCAATAAGTTAGAAAATTAGAGTAAAAGGATGATTTTCTAGAGCAGAAAAAATTACCATAAAAGGAACAGATGGATGAATTTAATTGCTTCAAGATAAACTGTTGCTTTATTAAAAACTAAGAGCAAACATCACTGTAAATGAACTTTGTAACAAGGCAGGGACTGTCTGTTTTTTGGAGGTTCCAACCAATGCAGTAAGATAGGGAAATGAAGTAGGTTATGCAAATATTAGAAAAGAAGAATTGTATTTGTTTGCTTATGATATAACTGTATATGTCGGAAATCCAAAAGACGTGTTAAAAATTACTAAATTGAGACTTCTGTTTCTGACAACATGACCTTGGCTACATAATATTTTTAAAAGCTTGATGAAATATAAATACCGTCCTTTTAAATGATTGGATGAGCCTACAGGAAGGTCAGAGAATTCTGCTGAGATTAGGCATGAACCCGAAGCACAAGACATGAGGTTAATAAGTACTGAAGCAGCCCCGTATAATCAAGATAAATTCAGATCTTTGTGATTGGTATAGTTTTATTACGCAGAGGGGACTAGGGACAGAGCCTGGGGCCTGTGCAGGCTGGGAAACTGGATCACAGATTATTCTTCATGAGGTAAAGACCCAAGAAGTGCTACACCCATAAGCTGAGAATTGTAATTTAAAGACGGATCAAGGTCCATAGTGCCCTCAATTGCTTGGAAGAAAGCAACCTCAACACAGGCTTTAATGAATTCCCATACATTAAGTTCTAACAAATACAAATTGAAAAATCATAGACTACCCAAGGAATTAGGCTTCCATCATGATATGCACCAAAGCCCAAATGTAATTTTCACAGAAATTTTTGAGGTATAAATATTATTTCCTTTTTTGTTTGTTTGTTTTGAGATGAGGAAACTGAGACCTAGAGAGGTTAAGTTACTTGGCCAGGTTATACTGCTTAGTAAGTGGTAGGGGTAGGATTTAAGCTCACAGGTCCAGGTTTCAGAGTCCAATGTCTTAGATAATACTACCCTGCCTTTCAGGAGTAAGCATCTGCAAAAAAAGCAGACAACATTATAAAACTGTAAAGCCTCCAGTTTTATAATGGGAAAAGGAAAAACACTATATATTTTTAAAGGAAAAAGAGGATGTCATTGAAAATCAAAGATGAAGAGACTATAAAAGTGATAAAAATTGAAAAAGAAAAACAAGGCTGTTATTATTAGCAAAGATATATTCATCCGCTTAGAATATCTAGGAGAATCATCTACAAACTATTTAAAAGCTTAAAAAAGAACCAGTTTGTACTGGAAACCCTCCCTTGCCATTTCGTAAAACAGGAAAAGACGGGCGGGGGGAGGGAATATAAGAATTTAAATGAAAGAAGTAAAACTATTACTATTTTTATATGATTGCTTATTTAAAAATACCCAAATGAACTTACAGAAAAATTATTAGAAGTAATGAGTTTTTAAGGTTGTTAGATATAAACGGAGAAATATACTATGTCCACACATATGGAAACTCAGTATTATAAAGATGACTATTTTTCCCCCAATTGATCCATAGATTCAATGCAGTCCCACTCAAAACCCAAACAGGTTGTTTGAAGAACTTGACAAGTTGATTCTAAAATTTATAGAAGAGTAAAGGGCCATGAACAGCCAAAATATTCCAGACAAGAATCAGGTGAGGAGATACCAAGTTTTATTTAAAGCTTTGGTAATCAGTATGATATCAGCATTGAGATCAACATAACTTCTGTCTACCAAGAGATAACAGAAAGCAAGTGAAAATGTAAGCTTCAAACCTATAGAAGTTATTTGTAACATATCTAACCAAAAAGATTTGTTTGAAAAAAATACAAGGATCAAAAATAAGAAAAGTACAACCCAACAGAAAAAAAATTGACAAAATACATGCATAGGCATTTCTCAGAAAACACACATAGTTAATAATCATGAAAGATTGCTTACCATTATCAGTAATTAAAGAAATGCAAATTAATACCACACACTTAGATACCATTGATCCTCACCCAATTGGCAAAAATCTTAGTCTAACCAGGAGCTGGCAAGGATTTGGAACTCGTATATTGCTTATGGGAGTGTAAATTGGTGTAGACACTTTGGAAATGAATTGGCCTTATCTTGTATTGTTGACCTGGATATGCTCTGTGACACTGCTGTTTTACTCTGTGTATGTGACCGAGAGACTTTTGTAGGAAGTATGCTTAAAAATGTTGATAGCGGAAGAAATCAAGAAACAACCCAAATAACTATAAATAACAGAATGGGTACATAAATTGTGGTATTTTATATTTATACGACAGTATTCAAACAGTGTAATAGTGTTCATTTCTAATGATTAAATGAACGATCAATTTAACATGAACAAATAAGAAAAGGTTGAGTGAAAACAAGTTGAAACAATACATAAAGTGTGATATTTTACAATATATTTTAGAAAATAAGCAAACTAAATGTATAATTTAGGGGCACACATATGTACTAAAACTATAAAAATAAACAAAAGATTGAAGCTAGTAATTGCTTCTGGGCAAGAGGCAAGGGTATGGAATGGAAATAGCATAGAGGGTCCCGTGTGTATGTGTGTGTGCGGTTTAGGTAAGGGCTAGGGTTAGCATTAGGTTTAGGACAAGTGTTACATTTAGGGTTAGCTAGTGAGTCAGGATAGGTGTATGGTTAGGGTTAGAGTTAACTTTGAGGTTAGGGTTTAATTTAAATTAGAGTTGTGTTAGGTTTAGGACTAGGATACAGGCTGGGTTAGGGTTAGGGTCTCATTTTGAGTTAGGCTGAGTGTTCAGGGTGAAGGTTAGGCTTAGCGCTGGCTTCTTGATTAGGTGTAGAATTTGGGTTAGCTTTAGGTCAGGGATTGGTTTTCAATTAGTGTTGGGGTGAGGGTTGGAGGGAGTCTAGGGCTGGGATGCATTAGGGGTTAGGGTTAGGGTTACTGTTAGGTTTGGGGTTAGGTTTAGGGTTAGGTTTAAGATTATCATTAAGGTTAGGATTAGCCTTGAGGTTAGGGTTTGGGTTTCAATTGGGGTTTGTGCTTTAGGCTGAGGTTTGGGGTTAGGATTAGAGTTAGATTTGAAGTTAGGATTTGGATTTCAAATAGGTTTAATGTTAGTATTAGGGTTAGAATATGGTCTATGGTAAGGGTTAGGATTAGGGTTAGTGTTAGGTTTTGAGTTAAGGTTAGGTTTGGATTAAGGTTGGAGTTAGCTTTGAGGTTAGGGTTAAATATAAATTAGGGTTAGTGTTAGGTTTACAGTTAAGTTTAGGGTTTTTTTTTCGTCTTTTTTTAATTGTTTTACTTTTCGAGTTGAATAGTTTCTTACTGGGTATTGAGTTTACATGTAAACATTTTATTATGCTACGTAACTTACATCTATACGACAGACTTGTGTGTGTACTACATAAAAACTTTTTTAAACTATAGTAATTTATAAGGAAATTTAATAAGGTGTTTTTCTACTATGAATTACCATCTTGAAAATAACGGGAGGTTATCTTACATTAATATTAGTGACAAAAATCTTAAAATACGTAGTAAATTTAACAGGAAAGGCATAGGGTCCATATTTTTAAAATCTTATTGAGAGGTAAAATAGTATCTGAACAAATAGAAAAATACTGTTTTTTGATGAAGACAATTAATATAAAATGTCAACTCTTCCAGAATTCAAATATAAATTTAATGTGATTCTCTATAGATCTTTATAAAATTGGGCAAAATAAGCTAAAAGTTTACATGAAAGAAATAAATATCCAAGAATGGCCAAGAGCAGAAAGAAGTCATTTTGTCTTATAAGGCATTGAAATGACTCTAAAGCCACTGTAATCAAAACTTGGTATCAGCCAAGAGGCAGACAGTTACATTAGCAAGTGGCATAGAAAGTCCAGAAATGGCTTGTTGTGCTAGTTAAATGCCCTTGTAAAGGATGGCTTATTTAATAAAAGATACACAATCAACTCCATATTTGGAAGAAAATTAAATTGGACTCCTATTTTTAATACCACATACAAAAGTAATTCCAGATAGATTAAATAAAAACTTAATTGTGAAAATTAAGCAGTAAAGTCTTTAAAATAAAATTTAGAGGGAAATATATAGGTGCATGACATTTTAATCTAAGCCAAGATAAAAAAGACTAAAAAAGAGCATTTATGGCCCAAGAATAAAAATAACAGAGGTTGAATGATAGATTAGAAAATAAGTTAAAAACAGGTAAAGGATTAATATGTATAATGTATAGAGAGAGTTGTGCATTAGGTTGTTTGTCTTTCTAATAATTTCTAATTGTAAAATGGGCAAAAGGTATGAAAGGACAAAGGGTATAAAAAGACAGTTTACATAAGAGCAGATCCAAAAAACCGATAAACTTGTGAAAAGATGCTCAATCTCACTAGTTCGGGAAATGAAAGTTGATTAACAACAAATTGCATCTACATGGCAAAAATCTGCGTACCAATATAGAAACATCATGAAAACAATGAGTGTTAAAAAGCAAATTGCAGATAATATCTACAGTACATAGTATAAAAAATACTCAAAATAGTACTTTCTACTTCTATGTGTATATAAAACTTATATGTCACTTCATAGAAATATTCTAAGAGGACATGTGCAAAGTGGATTATCAAGCACTGTTTGTAATTAAAGCTCAATAAATAAAAATTAATTGCAAGAGGAGCCATAAATTTCACTCCTTGGTATTTATCCAAGAGAAATGGGACGTGTTCACAAAGAAACTGGCACAAAAACAGGCATAGCAACTAAAACTACATACAGTTCAAAAGAAGGATCAACAAATTGTGGTGATATTCATACAGTGGAATATGCCCCAAAATATAAAGGAACAAACCAGCGTGCAGCAACATGGATGAGCCTCAAAAATACAGAGGAGAGGAGACCACACACAAGATTACATACTGTATAACTGTTATATGAAGTTCTGGATTAGGAAAAACTTCATCTATGGTGATCAAAATCAGAACAGAACAGCTTGGGGAGAGGACTGACCAGGAATGGGCATGAGGGAACTTTCTGGGGCAATAAAAATGTTCTGTCTTGGTACTAGGTATGTGGGTTATACAGGTACATGCATTTGCCAAAACTGAATTCTACACTCTTCAGTATTTCACTATATATAGATGCTACCTTAATTGTTTTAGTTAGGAAAAAAAAGACCAGGGAAAATTACTAAAGTGCATTTACTGTTTAAGGAAAGTGAATTTTTTTCTAACATTGGTTTTAATGCTTATATTTAGAGAAGCTGCTCGAGAATGTCGCAGAAAGAAGAAAGAATATGTGAAATGCCTCGAAAATCGAGTTGCAGTCCTGGAAAATCAAAATAAAACTCTAATAGAAGAGTTAAAAACTTTGAAGGATCTTTATTCCCATAAAAGTGTTTGATTCTTAAAGAAGATACTTTGTGGACTTGTCTAAAAATTAGATGGATTTTTTCCTTTTAGTGGAGTTTTATAAATTAAAAGGTCAAAAATGAAGCTTTTATTTAGGCTTTTGCAACTCAAAGATAAATACGTTATGCAAGAGATCTGTTGACAGAGGATAAAGTGGGAAATGACCTCAAAGAAGTTACTGGCACAACTGGAAGCTTTAAAAATTAAACATACTCAAGAAGCAGGAAATGAACTTTCATCAGTTTGAATTTTCTAAATAACAATCATTGTCAATAATCTAAAAATCATAGATAAAATTGATAAATTGGTAAATTGAATTTTTAAAAATAAATCAATTTACCCTATAGGTTTGCATTTCTTACTATTTCCTAAAACTTTTTTCAGTTATGTGTGTGTGTGTATTTTATTTCTGCCAATAAAGTCTAAATTACAAATATAAGAGCTAATACATAACTAAATATATAAATTATGTGTCTGATTACATATACTTGTCCTATTGTCAAGTTTTTTAAATAAGTTTTTAAGTGTTTATTGGACTCCAGAGTTTTTTGAGAGTGGGTTAAACTATTTTTGAGGCCTTGTCCTAAAAGGCATCTAAGGTACATGAATAGAGTGTGGTGATTTTGTAACATTTTTTAATCAGAATGGAAAGAGAACTGTTTAAAAGTTTGATACTTTTAAATAGTTTGGTTTTTGGTTATTCTGGGAATGGTGATTTTCTACAAAGATATAATTGTTTTTTGATTCTATATCTTGTATGCAGTTGAATATACATTACTTATTCTGTTGTGCTTTAATAGAATGGAATGTTTACAGGCCCTTGAGGTGATATTAGAGTATTTTTTTAAAACCTTCTGAAGATGCATACCAAAGTTTTCCAAGAGGATTTTATAATCGATTTAATGTAAGGTTTATCAGATTCTAAAGTAGTACAGTTATTAAAGCCATTTTATGTTAGAGACTATTTTGTCATGTAGTGAATGGTACATTTATAAAAGTGACTGCCAATATATTTTTATAGCTAATCTTTATAAATTCTAAAGTTGAGTTTTTAATGATTATTTTAAATGTTTATATAGTTTAGTAAAAAAAAATATTTTGCATCTCAAAATATCATTTTTATATTATGGGAAGGAAAGTTTCCAGATTGGCTAATATTTCAATTCTCAGTTTTGTATGCAGTTTATCCAGAGTTAAAAAATGCTGTCAGTACACCTGTGTTTAACCTCTGTATTCCAATTAGTGTACACTTTGAAATTGTACTGCAAAGCTGTTGTGTGCTTCTTACACAATATGTATCATATTGTCTACGAAATTAAAGGACATTTGATAACATTAAGTTTGCTGAATGTAAAATGTATTGCTTGATACATAAATGACAAGCTTCCTGATAGCCATTCTGTTAATTATATTAAGTATAATGCGTTTCTAGCTTTAAAATGATAAATTTACAATTCTGGTCTACAGTCTATTTTAAGAGGGGATATGCTTGTTATGTTTTGACTCGGAACCAATTATAATAAACTAAAGGTAGCGAAATTTTTGGTTCTACAAGTGTTTAGGACATGGTTAAGGAACCGGTTACATAGAAATCTTAACCCAGTTGATAAATTTGTGATTAATCCTAATGAAAAATTTCATTAACAGGGTCTTGTAAATTGAGACTGTTTATTTGGCAGCAAGTTATAACAAGGTTGATCACCAGTGGGATTACTTATATCACTTATTACCTTGTAAAGCCAGAGTCTTAAATTAGTGATCTGTTAAGTTTGAAGAACAGAAGGTGGTAAGGGGTCACTGGGTTATTTCGGGAGTTTTTTAAAAGGGTAGATGTTATGGCTGCAATAGAAGATAGTCTAGCTCTTAGTGCCTTAACAGCTGGGCATCCACAGATATTTGTAAACTCTGCCCTGCCTGCAGACTGCTGGTGTAGGCCCTTGCTCACTAGATCAAGTTACCTGGCCTCGCTGTTGTAACAGACACGAGCAAGCCTCTGAGGATTCTGTGAGTGCATACCATATTTTTCCTAGATGTTTTTCTCATTTGAATCCAACATAGGGCTTAAGGAATTTTAAAGGTAATTATAGTCCAAACTTGAAATTAGACTTCAAAAGTTTAACAGACCAATGAAATTATTCCTTCACTCTATTTACTATTTTACATAAATTCATTATCAATTAATGTATATATAATATTGAGGAAATACATTGCCCATGAACACATTTTGAGCATATAAAATATAGCCTTTTATTTTTATTGAACAGAGCATGAAGAATGGGCATGTGTTAGAGCTTTAGAAATCTTACTATATTTGTTTATTCATTCAGCAATTGTATCAAAATTATAATTGCTTTATAATCACAAATTTACCTTTAAAATTCACATAAACGTATGTTTTTCTCCACTTAAAATATGTGGACGTAGGAAGGATATAAAAATATATATTATGGCTTAGAATTAGATAGTTGTCACAATGGCAGTTCACATTCCCAGAAAAGATGCTATAAATGATACAGTGAAATTTGACTTAAGGGCTTGATAGCTAATTTAAAGGAAAGTCACAGATTATAGTGAAACAAAATGTCAAAGTATGTAAAAATCTAATTGCAGTAGTCATCTAACATTATTTACTCTGATACAACGTAGTATTTTCATAAATACTGCTTGTTTTTACTCTAAAGCAAAGTAAAGGAACACTTACATCAAGTGTGTAGAATTCAGAAGCCTGTTCTAGGGAAAGTTTAACAGGAATCTTTGAGGGATAGTCATTTAGAGGAAGGTTTAGGCCATTTAACTCCTTTTGGTTTTTTTGTTTTTTTTTAAGACATGATAACTTTCCCCTTCATCAGTGTCTATTTTTTTGCAGCAAACGGGCACTAGTGATCAAGTCTTTGCCATTTCATGGTTGAGATCCTTTTTCTCAAAATTGATACATGTACTAGTGTGCTGCCTTCATTAAGTAATATTTAACAGTTTTTAACTGGTAAGTTATGTATATATGTATCAGTTTAAATTGTTATAAATCCAGGGGTATTTGTATACATAATATACACAATCATACCATTTCCTTAATAACTACTATTTATTGAGTGCTAACTATGCACCAGAAATTATTATGGTGTTCATTCATTCAGCAAATATTTAGTGAAGGCCTTTTGTATGTCAAGTATTACTAAGAAAAGAATGATGAACAAGGTAGTGTTATAGCTCTGTGGAACTTAAGATTTGAATGTCATCCTGTAAGATTGGCACTTGCCTAAGATTATATAAGCATTAATAACTAAGGATCTGGGATTTGAACTGATCTTTAATCATTCAGCCTAAAATAGTGGTCTCTTCCCCACTCCTACCCCCAACTCTTACTTTATTAAACTCTAGGGGGAAACGCTTGTGCTCCTGCAGTATCCACACAGCCTAGGGCAGTGCTTGCTTGGTCACAGGAGTGCTCCATGTTTGTTCAATGAAGGAGGGTCTGGGGTTCAAATTCACTAAGGCACAGAGGTCTGATACTTGAACAAGTTCACATGTTAAATAAAACTAGGGTGCAGAGCTAGGTCTGATCATCTCCAAAGTTTGTGGCCTTAACCACCAGAATATACCTTCTGTCTTACCTGTGTTGTTGAAAAGCCTGAAAAGCTTTGTTCCATTGTACAGTAAGTCCTCACTTAACGTCAGTAGGTTCTGTGATTTGAAGCAAAACAATGTATACCAAACCAGTTTTACCGTAGGCTAACTGATACAAACAAGAGTTAGTTCTTACAGCATCTTATCAACATTAGAATGAAAGTACGTGGAACAAAAGACATTATTCAAGGACCTGCTACATCTTTATGTACCCATTATAAAAGATTTTAAAAGTTCTGTTTAAATGTATCCACTAGATGGCAACCTCCATTTTAAAATCACAGAAGTTTACAAACAACTATATAGAAAACTACACTAGTTAATATATCAAATCGTTGTACACCCACCATCCAGAATTAAGAGTTAACATTTTATCTTTAATTGTGTATTTTCTGAAGAAAAATACACAGATGAACTCCCACCTTTCAGTAGTCCAATTTCCCTCCCTAAAGGAAACCACTATTATGGATTGAATGTTTTTGTATTTACTACATGAATCTATAAATAACCCAGGTCATATTGTAGTATCTTTTTAGAAGCTCATAAATGATACCTTAATAATAGACCATTCTCTGAATGAAAGGTCAAGTATACCAAGGAAAACTTAGGACTTTAGCTATGGTAATTTAATACTTTGTTTTAGAAAACAACTGAGCATCAAAGCATTTTTTTTTTCCAACTGACAGTTCTCAGAATTTAATACATCTGGAAAAGATTCTTGCCAAAAAAAATTTTTGTTTTAATTTAGAAAACATTGCAAATAACACTTAAACTAAGTTTATAAAACACTAAACAAAAACTGACTTAGACTTTCTAACAAGTATTTTAAAAAAGGAAAAAGGCCACATCACTTCTTTGCTAAGTAATCAAATACAATTTCTATGAATTAACTGTACAAAGCATTGTGCTTGGTGAAGGATACCAGATAAACATGAAACATGGGTCTGCTTTCACAAGCTCAAACCACTTGGGGAAATGCCAAATAAAAGAACAAAAGAGCCCTCTACTTTTCACTATAGCATACAGAGAACATCTAGAATTCTACACCCAGTAAAAATACTCAGCAATCCAAAAAACAAGAAGAGAAACAGGACAAATTGCCCAAAACAAAATAGTAAAAGTTATATGTATCAGTAATCATAATAAATGTAAATGCACTGGGCTTTTTAAATATCAGATTGTCATGTTGAATTAGGAAACATAATCCAGCTATATGTTGTGTATGAGGGGTAAATTGAAAATCATAAGGATACAGGAAGGTTGAAAGTAAAAGCATGGAAAAATTTACACCAAATAGTAACCAAAGGAAAGCACTGGTATAGCTACATGTATATTGAACAAAGATTTTAAGGGAAAATTACTACTTGGGACAAAGATGGTCACTATAAAATGATAAAAGATTCAATTCACCTGGAAGATAAAGCACATCTAAACCTGAATGTATTTAATAATACAGGGTCAGAATATTAAGCAAAATGCAGAAACATAAGAAAAAATTCTCAATCTTAGATTTTTTTTTTTAACTTTCACTTATTTTAAGTGTTTTTCCAGGATCCATCAGCTCCAAGTCAAGTAGTTTCAATCTAGTTGTGGAGGGCGCAGCTCACAGTGGCCCGTGGGGATCGAACCGGCAACCTTGTTGTTCAGAGCACTGCACTCTAACAAACTGAGCTAACCAGCCACCCCAATCTTAGATTTTTAATATGCCATTCATAATGGAACCAAAAAGCTGGAAAATGATCATTAAAAACACAGGTTTAAAAAATGATATATTACATTTCTTTAATTCTTCATTAGTTCTGTGAGCTATCTGGTTCAGATTATTTGTCCACCCATCTACTAGAACTTAGTGTTTTTATTAACCATACTATTCATATAAATTTTATTTCTATCATGTTATGAATGCTTTGCAAATATTACCTATGATTATTTTAAAACTTTTAATTTTGACAATTTATCTATTGTTTCCTTTGTTCTTTTTTCAACTGCTTTTAAGCCTATATATGAAGTGATCAAAAATACGATGAGGGGGCCGGCCCGGTGGCTCAGGTGGTTAGAGCTCCGTGCTCCTAACTCCAAAGGCTGCTGGTTTGATTCCCACATGGGCCAGTGGGTTCTTAACCACAAGGTTGCCAGTTCAATTCCTCGAGTCCCGCAAGGGATGGTGGGCAGCGCCCTCTGCAACTAAGATTGAACATGGCACCTTCATCTGAGTTGCCACTGAGCTACCGGATAGCTCAGTTGGTCGGAGTGCGTCCTCTCAACCACAAGGTTGCCGGGTTCGACTCCCGCAAGGGATGGTGGGCTGCGCCCCCTGCAACTAGCAACGGAAACTGGACCTGGAGCTGAGCTGCGCCCTCTACAACTGGACAACAACTTGAAGCTGAAGGGCACCCTCCACAACTAAGATTGAAAGGACAACGACTTGGAAAAAGGCCTGGAAGTACACACTCTTCCCTAATAAAGTCCTGTTTCCCTTCCCCAATAAAATCTTTAAAAAATATAAAATAAAACATAGGTTTGAACAATTAAAAAACTTGACCTAATGTATTGAATTTCACCATTGTAAGTCACCACTATAAGGCACATTCTTGTCTCAAGTCCCACTAAGAAAGGAAAAAGACTGCCAGCTAAACTATGGCATGCCATTGAGGGCCAGATGCATACTGATTTCCGAGATGTTTAAAAGTGGAATGTGTGTCTTACAATCAATGAAATTTGATGTAGAAAACACAGCTAGAAATAGTTCTTTTTTCAAAGCACATGAGTGCTTACGAAAATAGATTACTGTGTTGGGCAATAAAGTAAATCGTGACAAATTTTCGAAGGATAGGTTTCATGCAGACTGTGTTCCATTGATCTCTATGGTCTATCCTTTCACCAAAACCATACTCTCTTGTTACTTCTAGTAAGTCTTGAAATCAGGTAATATGACATCTTCAGGTTTTATTTTTTTTCCCAAAAAAAATTGTTTTGGCTATTTAGTTCCTTTGCCCTTCTATATACATTTTAGAATCAGCTTGACTGTATCTTAAAAAGAAAAATCCTGCTGGAATTTTGATTGGGGTTATGTTAAACCTATATAAACATGAGATGTGATCAAAAAACACAGTGAATGTTTAAATTTTAAAAAATTATTACAGTAAAAGATACATTGCCATTAGTCTCCCTCAAAATACTCCTCCTTATTTTGAACACACTTATCCTATCATTCTTGCCATTTTCTGAAGCAGTTCTGGAAGTTCTCTTTCATGAGTGTCTTTCCTTGCGCTGTCATGGCTGCCTCGATGTCCTGAATCAATTCAAAACGTTTTCCTTTTGTGGTCATTTTGACTTTGGAGAAGAGCCAGAAGTCACACAGTGCCAGATCTGGTGAATAAGGTGGATAAGGACACACAGTAATGTTTTTATTTGACAGAAATTGCCGTACTAGAAGTGATGGAGCATTGTCATGATGGAGGATGAAGTAAAGACAGTCACGAAAGAGGGCTTCCAGAACTGCTTCAGAAAGTGGCAAGAATGATGGGTAAGTGTGTTTGATGCAAGGGGGAGTATTCTGAGGGAGATTAATGGCAATGTGTCTTTTACTGCAATAATTTTTTTTTATTTAAACATTCACCATATCTTTTGATCATACCTCATAGATGAATTTGGGAAGAATTGACGTCTTAAAAATATTGAGGCTTCCAATCCATAAACACAATAGATTTTCATATATTTAGGTCTTTGATTTTTTTTTCAGTGTTTTGTAGTTTTCTGCAGAGACCATGCACATATTTTGTTAGATTTATACCTAATTACTACTTTGTTTTTCTTATAGCTACTTAAAATGTTTAAATTTCAGTTTCCAGTTGTTCCTGGCTAATATTAGAAAGAGGCCTTCTGTCCTACAACCTTACTAAATTCACTTACTAAATTCACTTACTAAATTCACTATTCTAGGAGGTTTTACTAAGAGCTGTTTTGGGTTTTTCTGTGTAGATAATGTCATCTCTGAATAGAGACAGTTTTATCTCTTTCTTTGTTATGTATGCCTTTAATTTATCTTGCTTTATTGTACTGTCTAGGGTTTCTAGTATGGTATTAAATGGGATTGGTAAGATTGGGCTTAATTTGTTTCCAATCTTAGGGGCAAACCACTAAGTCTTTAAGTGTAATATTAGGGTTTTGTTTGGTTGGTTGGTTCGTTGCTTGCTTGCTTGCTTGCTTGGTTTGGTTTGGTTTGTAGAAGCCCTTTCTCAGTTTAGAAGCATTTCCTTCTAGTCTTAGTTCATGAAATTTTTTTATCAAAGATAGATGTTGAATTTTGTCAAATGTTTTTTCTACATCCATTGATATGATCACACAGCTTTTCTTCATTAGTCTGTTTATATGGTAGATTTTATTGACTTTCAAATGTTGAACCAGTCCTATATTTTCAAGATAACTACCACTTGGTCATGTATAATCTTTTCAATATAAGTTTGGACGTGATCTGCTAATATTTTATTAAAGATTTTTATGTCTCTGTTCAGGAGGGATATTGATCTGCAGTTTTTTGTTCTTGTAATGTCCTCATCTGTTTTTAGTATCAGGGTAATGCTGGCTTCATTTAATGAGTTGCTATTAAAGAATTATAATTCATATTTTAAGTGTGATGATGCAATTATGTTTTAAAATACTGTATATTTTTGAAATAAATATTAAAACGTTTATAGATAAAATTATACAATTCTTGGAATTTATTTCAAAATAATTTTGTGATGGGTACATAGGGTTTATTATTCTATTCTATTTATATATATATTGACTTCATACCAAAAAAGTTTAAAAACTAAATGATGCTGGCACTATTGGTTATTCACATAGGAAAAAAAGAAAATTGAATTCCTACTTCACACCATACACAAAAATCAATCCCAGGTAGATGGAAGACTTAAGTGTGAAAGACAAAAACTATAAAACTGTTCAAAGATAATGTAAGGAATAGCTTTATGACTTCAATTTAGGGAAGGATTTCTCCCCCCCAACTTGTTCCACCTCCCTCCACTCCAGTTCAAGCCGTTGTTTCTCAGTCCAGTTGTGTACGACACATCTCCCTGGCCCACGCTGGTGTTATGCATGGTCTTCTTTCAGTCTTAAACCAATTGTTTTCATATATACGAGCAATGGACAATTATAATTAAAAATTTCAAATACAATACTATTTTACTTTGGTACCCCCCAAAATAAAATACTTAGATATAAATCTAATGAAACATGTACAAGATCTATATGAGGAAAATTACAAATCTATGATAAAAGAAATCAGAAAACTAAATAAATGAAGAGGTATTCCATGTTAATGGATAAAAGATAATATTGTCAAGATGGCAGTTCTTCCCAACTTGGTCTACAGATTCAGTTCAAGCCCAATCAAAATCCCAGGAAGTTATTTTTGGGGATATCAATAAACCGATTCTAAAGGTTATACAGAGAGGGAAAAGACCCACAATAGACAGCACAATATGGAAGGCGAGGAACAAAGGTGGAAGACTGAGTACCAGACTTCAAGACTTACTACAAAGCTACAGTAATCCAGACAGGGTGGTATTGATGAAAGAAAAGAAAAATAGATCAGTGGAAGAGAACAGAGAGCCCAGAAATAGACCCACACAAATATAGTCAACTGATCTTCAAACAAGGAACAAAGGTAATACAATGGAGCAAAGATAGTCTTTTCAACAAATGGTGCTGGAACAATTAAACATCCACATGAAAAAAATGAATCTAGACACAGGCCTTCTATGCATCACCAGAATGAACCACAAACCTAAACGTAAGACACAAAAGCATAACACTCACAGAAGGTAACATCCAGACAATCTGGATGATGCTGCGTTTGGTGATGACTTTTAGATGCAACACCAAAGGTATGATCCGTGGAAGAGTTGACAAACTGGACTTCATTAAAAATAAAAATTTCTGCTCTGCAAAAGACATGTGAAGACATGCCACAGACTAAGAGAAAATATTTGCAAAAGACATATCTGATAAAGGACTGTTACCCAAATTATACAAAGAACTCTTAAAACTCAACAATAAGAACACAAACTGATCAAAAAATGGGCCAAAGATTTTAACAGACGTCTCACCAAAGATGATAGACAGATGCAAACATATAAAAAGATACTCCACATCATAGGTAAATAGAGAAATGCAAATTGAAACAACGAGATACCACTGCACACCTACTAGAATATCCAAAACCCAGAACACTGACAACACCAAATACTGGCGAGGATGTGGAACAATAGGAACTCGCATTCCTTGCTGGTGGGAATGCAGAATGGTACAGCCAGTTTGGAAGACAGTTGTGTGGTTTCTTACAAAACAAAACATACTCTTAACGTGATAACAGCAACTGCACTCCTTGGTATTAACCCAAAGGAGATGAAAACTTATGTTCACACAAAGCCTGCACACGGATATATATAGCTATTTCATTCATAATTCCCAAACTTGGAAGCAACTAAGACGTCCGTCAGTCGGTCACTGGTTCAATAAACTGTGGTCCATGCAGACAATGGAATATTACTGAGCACTAAAGAGAAATGAGTTATCAAGCCATGAGAAGACATGGAGGAACGTTAAATGAATAGTACAAAGTAAAGCCAATCTGAAAAGATTACATACTGTATAATTCCAATTATATGACATTCCGGAAAAGCCAAAACTATGGAGACAATAAAAAGATCAGTGCTTTTCAGTTAGTGAAATCAGTAAGACAAAGATAAACAAAAGACCTAAATAGGTACTTAATATAAAATAATTAATGAATGTCCCCTAAATATATGAAAATATATTCACATACTCAAATTCATTCAAATCAGGAAAATGCAGATTGAAACCAGGAGTTCTCAATTCATACCCACAAGATTGGCAAAAAATTAAAAAGTATTGGTGATAATATGAACAACGGGAACATTTATATGCTGCTAGTTGGAGAGTATATTAGTACATTTTGGAAAACAATTTGGCACTTTTTAGCAAAGGTGGTGATATGTATTCTATATGACTCAGCAACCCCAGCCTAGTATACAGTCCAGAGAAACTCATGCTCGTATGTGTAGTATTAGTAGCAAAAATCTGGAAACAATTCAACTGTCCATCAATAATAGATTCTGATGTAGATAAATACGTTGTGGCATTTATACACCATGTATATGGTAAAATTAAGAACTACAGTTAAAGATAACTACATGGATGAATGTCAAGAATCTAATACTGATGAAACACAGCTAGCTATAAAAGTAATTGTATGATTCAATTTATATGAAGTTCAATTACATGCAACACTAAACAATATATTGTTTTCAGCAGTGTTATCCAATAGAAGTCTCTGCAGTGATGCAAATATTCTCTAACTTTGTTGTCCAGTATGGTAACCACTAGCCACATGTGGCTATGGAGCATCTAACATGACTGAGGAACTCAATTTTTATTTTATTTAAATTTAAACTTAAATTGTCACCTGTGCCTAGTAGTTACCATATAGGACAGCCAGGTTTATAAAGAAGATCAATGGAATAATAAATACAAAATTCAGAATATTGGTTAGTTCTAAGAGAAAGAGAAAGGGATTGAATCAGGGAGGGTACACAGGGAATTTCAAAAGTAACAATAATGTTCTTTCTCTTAAGTGGGTATCCTTGGATGTTAGTCTTTAACTATACATATACCGTACTATAAATACTCTTTCATAAGGTTTAAAATTTAATAAAACAAAAATAGTGAATGCAGTGATGGGTACATGGATGTTTATATTGTTGTTATTACTTGAAGTCTACATAATAAAATATTTTTATTAAATAGATTTCTAGGGGCGGCCGGTTAGCTCAGTTGGTTAGAGTGCAGTGCTGATAACACCAAGGTTGTCGGTTCGATCCCCGCATTGGCCACTGTGAGCTGTGGCCTCCTAAGATTTCTAGCACAAATTCAGCCATTCCCCAAGTGGAGCAGGGGACAACTAGGAAGAAGGAAACCTCCCCCAACTCCAGACCCAGTCAACCCTGCCCCCCTACAAGCCCCCAGCCAACCCAAGGCCCCATCCTCCTTCAGTGGTAGGAGAAACAAGATGTATTACCTGTTGCTGCATAACAAATTATTCCAAAACTTAGTGGCTTAAAACAACAAAAAAGTGTTATGTCACAAACTGGGTCAGGAATCTTGAGTGTGGCTTAGTAGGGTCCCTCTGGCTTAAGGCCTCATGAGGTTGTAGTTAGGGAGTTAGCGAGAGCCGTGGTCTCATCAGAAGGTTTGACGGGGGGAAGATGTGCTTCCCAGCTCCCTCATGTGGTGTAAGATTTGATGCTTCATGGCTGTTAGACTGAGGACTTCAGTTCCTCATTGGCTACTGCTGGAGGCCACTTCACAGGTCCACAGGGCGGCTCACACATGAAAGCCAGCTTCCCTCAGAGCAAGACAGCACGGTCAAGACAGGGGTCACCATCTTTTTATAACCTAATAATAGAAGTAATAGGCCATCACCTCTGTCACTCTTTCTATTTGCTAAACGTGGCACTAAATCCAGCCAACACTAAAGAGGAGAGGACTAAACAAGGGTGTAACTACCAGGCAACAGGGCTAACTGATGGCCATTTTGGAGGCTGCCTACCACCCCAGAGGATATTCGTCGTCTGATGGGAGTACGCCATAAAGAAAGGAAGTGAGTGCAGGAGAGAAGAGTGAAGACCTAGAAAAGGCAGACGAAATCCAGGCACAGAACCCTTGCAGTCACTGGCCCATTGCATTTCTCATTGTGCTTTCATGACTTGGCTGCATGCACCTGTTTTTGATCAGGATCTATAAAAGAAACCTGTTGAATCTTTGTTATCTCTCACAGCAAGACCCATCATCTGCCCTGCTTACAAAGCCATTCCTGATCTGATCACACCCCCCACCCACAGAAACACACCTCAGCTGTTTCTCCTCTTTCAAGCATCACGTCCCACTGAAATATTTGGGGAACAGGAAATTTGTTTCTTGTCTGTCCCTGCCTGGGTCACTTCACGCTGTAACTTCTTTCTCCAGTAACACCTGCCTCCCACTCACCGATTTCAGCTCAGCCCTGAGCTTCTGCCCTCTCTCCCCCATGTTACCAGCTGTAAGCCCCAACTAATAGCCTCCTTTGATTAACGCTGCCAACCACAGAGGAATGACGTGAGCAAGGCAGCTGTCCTTTTCCTGACCCTACTATAATTTCCCCACAACCAACACTGCTCCCTTGTTACTCAAGGTGTGGGAGGCAACCTTCAACACAACGCAAGATAGCAATGATAAAACAACTTAAAACCAAACTTTAATTATTGTTCTTAAAAACCCTGGCTCAACCCACCACAGTGAAAATCCCAGACATCTTTCTTGGCTCAAACATCGCCTTCTGCCATGTTGTTGGACTGTGGGCTGCCTACTTCCCTCCCTCTTGCCCAGCTTTCTTTACACACTGAAAATGTTCTCTTCATTACACGGCGCAATCAGCAGCCTTACCCCTAAGTATGAAGCAGGCTCCAGGACTACTATTGCGTATCCAAAACCCATATTAAACGGCCTTGCTAAATGGAAGAAGGGCCATACACGTTGGTTCTGGACTCAAAATAGAATCAAATTAAATACAAAACCAGGAAGAAACCTTCAACTTAGTATTTTTCTCTTACATATCCTGATCAAAAATTTTAAGGCACAGTTTGTTTCTTTAGTCTCTAACACAACAAAGGCACAGTTTTATTTTAAGGAACAGTAAAATAAAATTATACACACATTGCATTCTTATTACTGTGATCATTCATTTCACTGGGTTAAGGGGCGACCGGATAGCTGGTAAAGTATTATTTCTGGATGTGTCTGTGAGTATGTGTTGCGAGCGCCAGTAAGGACAGTCGCTAACATTTCAGTCTCTTCCTGAAAGGCAAGGGGACATTAACCCCTTGGCAGGGCCCTGTGTCCCTGCATGGTACTTGTGACACAAGCGGGGAACACAGTACCGGACACAGGTTCAGAGAGAGTAACACAGCTTTATTTGGGAGCCAATGTCCCTCCAGAGACCAGTGCTCTGGTAAGCACAGAGGATTATACAGAGTAGAACAGAATTTAATAACAAACCAAGTCCCAGAGTCCATCGAGATGGAGAAGGTTCCTGGTCCAGGAAAGGCGACTGGGCCCACAACAGGTCTGAGACAAGCTGGTCTTGCAGGGAAGAACTTCAGAGGGTCCGGAGTATCGCGGCGTGCACCTCACAGAAGGTCGTAGCTGGAGCGTCCACTCAGACTTCTCATGGCACTGCTCTGGAGTTCTGCTTTTATCCTCTTGTCCTTGGATTTGTTTACTTCTTAGGTGATAACCAGAAGTGGTTGTCCAGGAGTTGTTTACCTCTTAGGTGATAACCAGAAGTTGTTTGCCAGGAGTTTTTTTTACCTCTTAGATGATAACCGAAGTTGTTTGGTAAATGTGTTTATCACTCAATTTTGTTATGCTCAGTTTCACACAAAAACATGTTTTTTACTTCACTTTATCAGTCTCACACATGTGCAGCCATAGTCCTGTCCCTACATCCACTGTGGATCCAAATAAAACAAAAAGATGTAGAAAGGGCAAATTCTCCCGTTCTTCTTGAGTTGGGACATCCATCTCTCCTGTCCTTCCATATTGAGATCCTGGTTCTCGGGCCTTTGCATTGGGACTGAATCATACCATTGGTTTTCCTAGTTCTCCAGCTTGTAGATGGCATACTGTGGGACTTCCCAGCCTCCATAATTGCATGCCAATTCCCATAATAAATCTCCTGTTACACATCTCTATATATCCTATTGGTTCTATTTCTCCAGCAAAACATGCATGGATACATATTATTGACATTAAAAATAAAAGTTATTTTATCAGCAAAAATGGGTTTACTAAGGAATAGCAGAGAATTGCAATTTGAGACAAGCGAGCTATGACAAAACCATAGGCAAGTCTGGAGAACAAAGGAGAGGCATATTCTTTTATAGAGGAAAAGGGAAGTTGGGAGGAGCTGTTAGGAACTGGAGCAAACTGGGAGTTCAAAGTGTAGTGGCTTTTCATTGGCTGGCTTATGACAATCTCTCAGTGGCTGGGCCATTGCTGGGGAAAGAGAAAATCTTTCTCTTCCTGCTGGGGTAATAGAGTAGAAAATATCTTCCTGTTGGAGATGCAAGGAATGTCTCTTCCTGTTTGGGGCAACCAATGATGAGTGGTAGGGTGTGAAAGTTACCCCCACAGGCCTTTCAGACTCCAATTTTGGTTGAGGTATCCTTTATGAATTTTCACAATATCCATGTCTTTGCTTATGCTGTACCTTAGCCTAGCCTATTTTCACTACATCTCCTCCCTCTTCTTGACCTTCCCCCTCAATCTAGGCCCAGCTCACATCCCCCTCCTACAGAGAGCCTTCCCAGACTGCCACAGCCCATACCAATACTTTGTGTCTGAATTGGTATTAGACCCAGACGTCACGGTTTATTTCTTTGTTCTCCAAGTGATATAGAAACAATTTTTCTCTGCTATTCATGTTATAAAATTCTCTGGGTCAAAAGTCCAGGTCTTAACACACTTCAGCAGTGTATGGTACATAGTATGAGGTTAATATCTATTTATTCAATGGATCGATTAACTGGAACCATTTATCTACACCCTCTCCCCACAGTGTTTGGAATGTCAAAAGGGCATCTCAGGGGTTCAAATAGGGGTTAGGAAGAATGTATCTCTCAGGGAATGAAGCATGTGTGGAGGGAGCAGTCACTTTCAGTCAAGCTTTGTCCTCAACTTTGCAGGTCCTTAAATTTGATTTTATGAACTCACCCTGAGATACACTGAAGGCAAGTACTACACATTTAACAATGAGATCAATCTGTATTACAGAAATTGGGTTCTCCCAGTGGCTATACTATCTCGACTGCCCAACCTCTCTACATTTGATTTGCCCTCAGTTTGGCCTCTCCCTTCCCAGCTTACCGCCTTACTTCTGGAAGCTTTCCCGGCCCTGAAAGTCTGAGCTAGTAGCACCCGACTGGTTCCAGCACCTCCCCTGCCGCCCCAACAGCCCTACTGTACCGTACGGGCGCGCGGATCAGGCCTAGGAAGGTCTCGCCTACTGACGAACCCCCAGATCCCGGCTGAGGGCAGGACACCCCACGAACCCCTGTCCAGTAGGTGGCCGCCGACTAGAACAGCTCTGGGGAGCCAGACTCACTGGGGCAACTCCGCCAGCCTCGCGGGCCGCTGGCCCCCTCCCGCACCTCGCCCACTTTGCGTGCCCGGTCCTCCCCGCCCACACTACGCGCCTCTGCCACCTCACACACCTCGTGGCCCAGCCACGCGCCCTCGCGGCGGGGAGAACTGCCCGCCGCCATCTTGCCCAACTGGAGTTCCAAAATGGGGCGCGGGCTCCTGAGCGCTGCGCTGTTGTTTGTAGGGAGCTTGGTCTTCTACTCAGAACACTACTCGGTCTCAGAAAGGAGCAGGCGCGGCCCCTCTGAGGGACAGGCCAGTGGTCCGGGGTGGCCTGAGGCCACGCATGGGAGGCTCAGGCAGCAGGAGGGGCTCCAGGCCCAGAAACAGGAAGGGTGGGCCGCAGAGGGCAGTATCTGTTCATTCCTTGCTTTGGACCGTCTTCCTGCCTTTTCCCTACTTCTGTAGTGTTTGATCTTGAGTCTCTCCTTTTCCATTGTTCCAATTGCCTATAACTCACAGACCTAAGCAGTCCAATTATAATGATGAGAGAAATAGCAGTAGTAGTAGTAGTAATACATACGCCATACATTTGTGTAGGGTGTCTATATGTACTCCTCAAAACATCCTGGGATCTGTCATTCCTATTTTACAGATTAATAATTCATTGGAATTCAGAGTTGAAAGGGCGAGTAGGTGACCTTCTCATACTACAGTTGAGAAAAATTAACCCAACAAGTTAAATGTTAAGTATTAGAACTTGTAGCTCTTGATTCACCAGTTCCAGGCTCTTTAATTGCCATTTCACACAGGGAAGAATATGATACCTGGCCAGCGAAACATCACATTTTCATACTTTTGGGAAATAGAGTTATAAAATTAATGAACCGTGTTTATTTAATGTCTTTCTATTTGTACGTAATCAGTTAGGGCATGTTTATCTTAATCCTTTTTCCCCTCGAAATATGGGCATGCTTTAGGTATCTAGCTTGCATTATTAGTTTTTAAAATAGGAATTTAAAAGATTATATTAATGTGTTAAGATTAGGAATTAATATATACATTATTAGATGTGCACTTCAAGTAGTACATCATTTTTATTTTTAGATTGTGGAATAGCACCGCTTGCAGATGTGTTCAAAGGGTCTCGCGTTATAGGGGGCAAGGATGCTCAAGTTGGTACATGGCCTTGGATAGTTAGCCTGCAGATCCAATACGGCAGAATTCTTGCTCATATATGTGGAGGAAGCTTAGTGAAAGAAAGTTGGGTCCTTACAGCTGCCCACTGCACTAAGGATTCTAGGTATGTATTCAGAACACATCTCCTATTATATTCTCTTAGGGGATATTTTAAAGTGGTGGAGGACCATCAGAATGCAGTCATGTTCAGTTAAGCTGTATGTTTGCAAGTACCCACAATGCCATATATGTACTACACTGAAGAGCTGTTGACATTAATCCTTTAAATTAGAAGTCAACATTTGTTGTAAAGACAGTAAGTATTTTAGGCTTCGCAGGCCATACAGTCTGTGTCACAACTATTCAACTCTGCCACTGAAGAACCAAAGTGACCAGTGACCAATTGCCTATAACTGAAAATTCACAGACCTACGCAGTCCAATTATAATGATGAGAGAAATAGCAGTAGTAGTAGTAGTAATACATACGCCATACATTTGTGTAGGGTGTCTATATGTACTCCTCAAAACATCCTGGGATCTATCATTCCTATTTTACAGAATGGATTAATACACAATTAAATGAATGTGCTTTATTTATGAACACTGAAATTTGAACAAAATATTATGTTGTTATTTTGGTTTTCTTCCCAGCCGTTTACAGGTGTAAAAAACATTCTTTGTTCATTAGGTGTATAAAAATACTCTTATTTTTATACAGGCCAGATTTGACTTGTGGGATGGAGTTTGTCGGACCTTGTTTTATTATATTTTTTTAATCGCTATAAGAGTTTATTTAAGCCAAATTGAATCATATGCTCTTGTCAGACCTTGCTTCAGATAATGAAACTCTTCTTTTAGCGTTTAAAATTAATATATTGTAACCATGTATTTGTCTTTTTCACCATTAGATCATGAGTTATTTGAAGGCAAGGACTACATGTTTTATTTTGTATTCCTGGTACTAATATAGGACTTGGCGTACTTTATAGAGGACATAATAAATGTTTATTCACTCTATGGATGATGTCAATCTTGGAGAAATGGGATTTACCACAGTTAGAATAGAACTTTATGACCCTCCTAACCATTTACTATGAAGCTCTAAGACAAATCCTTTGGGAAACCATAGTATCTGTTATACAGTCTCCCTTTAGTCTTTCATTTTTAAGAGAACAGCTGTCTTGGAGAAGAATGAAAAGTCTTTAAGAGGAACTAACAACTTTGAAATTCAATTAAGGGCACCTGACCTGTTTGGTAGGTTTTAATATGTATGTTATATTTTTTAAACATGGATTTCAGTTCCATAAAATTGGTTTTTTAATGAATAGAGGTTGTTTTTTTTTAATGGGAAGATACTAAGGTATAAACCAAGGGTATAGAAACAGATGTAGGAAAAAAGCTTCAGAGTTAGGAATCAATTCTGTTCTTTCAGGTGTGGGTATGTTAACAATTGTTTTCTAACATGCTATCATTAAAACTGCTTTTCTACAGCTTTCAAATGTTAAACCATGGAAGGGAAGGCCTGCTTGGCATGGTGTGAAAATTATTGGGAAATCTCTTCTTGCCTACTAAGTCCTAACACTGTGCCTTTACTGGTCTGTTCCTTTGGCTTGATGGAGAACAAAGAGTTCAGACTGGGGAGACCGTATCCTAGTATCCCTGACACTTTGTGCTGCAGTGGCTTTAAGTACATTTCCAAAACCTACTACTGTGTTTCTCCAAAAATAAGACCTAGCCAGACAATCAGCTCTAATGCGTCTTTTGGAGCAAAAATTAATATAAGACCCGGTCTTATTTTACTATAAGACCAGGTATTTGCTCCAAAAGACGCATTAGAGCAGATTGTATGGCTAGGTCTTATTTTCGGGGAAACACGGAAGATGTATGACCATGATCAAATGATGCAGCTTTGTTATACTGTCAGAGAATCTTAGAGTTCAAAGAGGCATTTTAAATGTCTAGTTCAATCGTCTGTCCTGTATACGAATCCTTCTAACAATATTGAAGTAAAGGGTTCTCTAGTCTGAAATAATTACTGCTTCAATGTATTGAGCCAGGCATTTTTTTCATGCATAATTTCCACTAATCTTTACAACTCTTTGCTGCAGGGAGACCCTGAGACTTGAGCATTCTTAAGTACCTTGCTCATGATTCCATGGCTGAAAAACAACAAAATCAGGAATCAAATACAGCTTTGTCAGAATGAAAGCCCACACACATAACCATAGCTATACCATATGGCTGTCTACTTGAAACACCTCTCGTGGTGATGAACTGCTACCTTGAGAGACTCTTGTTTCAATTTCAGACAGCTTTACTTCTTAGAAAGCTTTTCCTTACGTAGAACTAAGTGTCTTGGTTTTTATTCTCCCTTCTGAAGCCGTATATATTAAACCTAATTCCTCTTCCAAGCATTTGAAGATAAAGTTCATATTCCACTTAACAGTTCCCAAGACTAAATCTTATTGATTTTACCCCTTTACTGAACAGATATTTACTGAATATATGTTATATACTAGGGACCGGGCTAGGTGCTAAGGAAGTAGACATTACTGAGGCATAGTCTCTATTTTTCCTCCTCAAAGGACTAACTCTGCCACGTTCTATTCCTGTCCCCCTCTCATTTCCTAAACCTTGCCAGTTTAGGAAATTATTCTGTATTCCTTCTTATAACAACCACTTAAAATCAAAGACCTGCTGTGAGATTAGGTACTGTTCAAGGATGTTATATATAATTGTGTATTTAAAAAGCCCTCCCAGTAACCCTCAGAGATAGCTATCATTATCTCCACTTTACTCTTACATTTAGGTCATTCTCTAGTTTGAGTTAATTTTTGCTTATGGTATAAGGTAAGGATCCAGGTTCATTCTTTTGCACGTAGATGTCCAGTTTTCCCCGCACAATTTGTTGAAAAGCCTGTCCATTCCCCATTGACTTGCCTTGACACTCTTGTTGTAAATCAATTGAGGGGCAGCTGGTTGGCTCAGTTGGTTAGAGAGCAGTGCTCGTAACACCAAGGTCGCAGGTTGGATTCCCACATGGGCCAGTGAGCTGCGCCCTCCACAACTAGATTGAAGACAACGACTTGACTTGGAGCTGATGGGTCCTGGAAAAACACACTGTTCCCCAATATTCCCCAATAAAAAATTTTTAAAAAGAAAATCAATTGACCACATATGCAAAGATGTATTTCTGCTCTCTATTCTTTTCCATTGGTGTATACAGCTGTCCTTATGCTAGTACCACACTTTAGATTACTGTAGCTTTGCAGTAAGTTTTGAAATCAGGAATGTGTGTCCTCCAACTTAATTCTTTTTCAAGATTATTTTGGCTATTTGGGGGCTCCTTGATATTTCATATGAATTTTAGGATGGGTTTTTCTACTTCTGCAAAAAACATCATTGGGATTTTATAGGGATTGCATTGAATCAATAACTTGCTTAGGGGGTAGTATTGTCATTTTAGCAAAAGTAAGTCTTCCAGTCCATGAATGTGAGGTATCTTTCCATTTATTTATGTTGTCTTTAATTTCTTTCAGCAATGTTTTGTAGTTTGGGGTGTATACAACCTGTTTTTTAAACTGATGGTCTGAATATACATTGAAATAAATAAGTAATATAAATTGAGTAAATTTGGAAAAGAAAAGAAACATCATTATTTCAAAGTAGCTTAAAGCAGTGATTTTTTTTTTTAAATCAAAGTAGAACTAGGACTTTAAAATTTTTTTACAAACTTTTTAGAGTTTGCCTAGTCCACTTTTAAGAGAGCTGAATATCTCCTATTTCCTTGGGATAAATTATAGGAAATAGAACTGCAGAGTCAACTACAATGCAACTTTTTTTTTTAAATAAATTTTTTTATTGGAAAACAGTGTGTTTCTCCAGGGCCCACCAGCTCCCAAGACTAAATCTTACTGATGATTTTACCCCTTTATTCAACAGACATTTACTGAATATATGTTACATACTAGGGACTGGTCGTTGTCCTTCAATCTAGTTGTGGAGGGCGCAGCTCAGCTCCATGTTCAGTCGCCGTTTTTAATCTTTAGTTGCAGGGGGCGCAGCCCACCATCCCATGTGGGAATTGAACCGGCAACCTTGTTGTTGAGAGCTCAAGTGCTAACCAATGTGCCATCCGGCCGACCCCTCTGGAAGCTCAGCAGCAGCCCGTTGTCTTCAATCTAGTTGTGGAGGGCGCAGCTCACTGACCCATGTGGGAATCAAACCAGCAACCCTGTTTTCAGAGCTCCTGCTCTAAACAACTGAGCCATCCAGCCGCCCACAATGCAACTTTTATAGGCTACTGATACATGCTGCCAAAGTACCCGTCTATTTTCCACAATGAATAAGAGTACGTTTGTTCCTCTGACTCTTGTCTGTAATGCGCATTATCATCAAACATGCACACTCGTGTGCCCGCACATGCACACACACACAATCTCATACATAAACTTTGCCAATTTGAAGGGTGAAAAGGAATTTTAGTAGTTGTACCGCGTTTCCCCAAAAATAAGACCTATCCGGACCTTCAGCTCTAATGCATCTTTTGGAGCAAAAATTAACATAAGACCCGGTATTATATTGTTATATTATATTATTATATTATATTAAAGACCGGGTCCTATATTATAGTAAAATAAGACTGGGTCTTATATTAATTTTTGCTCCAAAAGACGTATTAGAGCTTACAGTCTGGCTAGGTCTTATTTTCGGGGAAACACGGTAAACAACTGTTTAAAAACTGAAAGTTCTTTCTTCCCAATCAAATTACAGATGTAACAACTATTGTATGCTTGGGTTTTGGCCTACAGAAGATTTTTTTTGTTTCTTTGGTTTGGTTTTTCTGCTTGTTTTTTGTTTTTTTAAGACTGTCAAGAGCCATTAGTTGCTTCTTGTTTTTATATTTAGTGTCATGCTTTATAAAGTCCTATCTTATGTCATTGTTATATATTCATCGATATTTTCTTTCTGGTTTAATTTTTATAATTCTCATGCTAATTTAATACCCAAATATTTCAATCTAAAATTTCAAAAATGTACACAAATAGAGCATAGTTTAGTGAACTCCCATATACCTATCACCCAACTTCAAGTTATTAACTCATGCCTGATCCTGTTTCATCTTTATCCTTACCAACTCCCCACTCCAATTATTTTGAAGCAAATCTCAGACATACCACTTTATGTATCTTTAAAAGATAGGAAGTTTTATTTAAAAGATTTGTGTGTTTGAAATGTAATCCATTTTGAATTCATTTTAGTATTTTTTGGGGATTTAGTTTTATTTCACTTTTCAGACTAGTTATTTAGTTAGTTGTCCCAATATCATGTATTGAATAATTCATGCTCTGTCCACTAGTAAGAAGTGCTACCTTGATCATATAAATTCTCAGGGACTTGAATCTGTGTTTGGACTTTCTGTCCCACATATTTTTTTCTCCTTTTCTACATCATGGTATTTAGGTTTTTATTTGATGTGATTTTATGTCACATGAATGTAGGATTAAATTTTTTTGTTATTAATCTAACATAAGAAAAATAAAACTAGTGGGAGATTAAGAATATTTACTTAGTTAAATGAACATGTTTATAATAAGAACATTAACTTTTTTTCAGAGATCCTTTAATGTGGAGAGCTGTGCTTGGAACTAATAATATATATGAGCGTCATCCATACACCAAGATTATAAAAGTTAAAGCAATCATCATACATCCAGACTTCGATGTGGAATCTTATGTAAATGATGTTGCGCTTTTTCATTTAAAAAAAGCAGTGAGGTATAATGACTATATTCAGCCTATTTGTCTACCTTTTGATGTTTTCCAAAATCTGGACGGAAACACAAAGTGTTTTATAGGTGGCTGGGGAAGAACAAAAGAAGAAGGTAATTATAGTCTGAATTTTATTGATACAAATTCTTCTGATTATTAGAGACGGTGAATCCTTTCATATATTTCTTTATCTCTTTATAGCTTGAGTTTCAACAATAGGTCTTCATTTACCAGTGAAAAAGAAATGTCTCTTTTTCTTGTATTGTTTCTTGCTTGTGGGAGAGAACAAATTATCTTCCACAGCAGAAATAGAGGTTTTCTCTGGTTATACATGCCAAGATGCTTGAACCTTTAAACATTCTCAGAGAAAATGATGGTTCTGAGTGTTTCTTGTAGTTTCTAAGACTCATCAGTGATAGAGCCAGCTCTGTGACAGCATTGCTTGTATTAAATAGTAAGCTTCTCTATGTAAAGAATCGACTTAGCGTTCTTTCTATTTAATGCCTTGTTTAGTATCAAACAGGTTAATTGCCATGTTTTTTTTTTTTTTTAAGTACACGAAGGGGTACAGATTGATGATTGGCTGAACTCATGGTAGGAAGTGAAAAAAAAAAAAGAAGTGGAAGTCACTCTCTGCCTTTGGCAATAACAACAGCCCCCATTCGGGAGCGTTTTCCATGCTTCAGGCCCTGTTCTAAATACATTATTTTATGTTATCCTCCCAATATTCCTAGTAGGGGGTTAATGCTATTATTACCATTTAAAAGATCAGGAATTGTGAATATTAGAATTTGAGAAGCTGGGTCTCAAATCTAGGTCTTTTTTATTCTAAACCCTGAATATTTAAGTACAGCAGTAAGTATAAACTGCTCTTGATGGAATGAAACTCTAGTTAGCAACATATGAGATCAAGTGCAGAGACTCTTTTTTTTTTCTATCCCCCACAAAACCTAGCCATTTAAATATTTGTGGATAAGTTAGACAGGATAAAGATAAATGTATGAAAGATGTGTGAATTATTTTTCTTTTTTTTCCCTGTGAATAATTTCTAAGGAAGACAAGGAAAGCAACATGGTGCCATTTAGGGAAAAGAGCATGGGCTTTAGACTCACGGACCTAACTCTGAATCTTAGCCCTGCCATGTTCCCCGAAAATAAGACCTAGCTGTACCATTACCTCTAATGCGTCTTTTGGAGCAACAATTAATATAAGAGCCTGTCTTGTACTATAGTAAAATAAGACCAAGTCTTGTATCAATTTTTGCTCCAAAAACGCATTAGAGCTGATGATCCAGCTAAGTCTTATTTTCGGGGAAACACGGTACTAGCTAAATGACCATTGGCAACTATTGAATCTGTAACAATTAGAACAATGAAAGGAGCAGCTACCATTTATTCAGGATTAGGTACTTAATAAAATGCTAAGCATTGTAATCCACTTCTCATTTAACACCCCCAACAATACTACAAGAAATACGATAATATGCATGAATAAACCGAGGTTTAAAGAGGTAAATGTAATAAGTTGCGCAAAGTTACACAGCTAAATGAGGAGTCAAAATTCAAGCCCAGGTCAGCCTGCCTCAAATTTCATGAGTTTCCACTATTTTAGGTAATATCTCACAATGTCATACATTTTCATGATCTGTAAGACGAGAGTAACACCTATCAGAAAGGTGTTTCAAGGATTACGTTGGCTTTCCATCAGTGTGGTTGATTACATGCACACACCAACCTTTCCACTGAAAACTGTTACAAAGGGAAAATACGTAAGTCAGTCAAGGACTGAGTATGAAGAAAGAAACTTAGATAACTGGAGCACCAAAGTTGGCTTTCATCTTCAGAGTCTTTGCCAAATTAGTAACATTGATTATGAGATTTCTGTGGTTTCATGGGACTTGAGAGGTTTGAAGAACAAAGCCTGTGCAAGTGGATGTGGAGAAACTCCCATAAAGCTGAAGCCCCAGGGCTATACTGTCAGAATGAGTCAGACTCATGGTTTAGCATACAGTTTATATATACATAGTTCATTTCAAATATGATAGAGGTAAGTTGAAAGCAAAAGGATGGAGAAAGATATACCAAGGAAACATTAATCAAAAGAAAGCTGCAATGAACTTCCAGTCAAGATGGCAGAATAAGTAAATGCTGTGCTCACCTTCTCCCACGACCACATCAAAATTAGAACTAAATTATAAAACAACTACCTTTGAGAACCATCTGAAGATTATCAGCTCAATAGAACTCCTATAATAAACGATATAAAGAAGGAGACGCATCAAGACTGATACGAGGGGCGGAGACAAGGAACGGGCAGGTCCCACACCCACATGTGGCGGTTAAGAATCAGGAGGGATATCTCAGCAGCAGAGGTTCCCTCTGAGAAGCACCCCACACTAGGTGCCCAGCCCAGACCACCAGTGCCAGGAAGAGGAGTCCCCACAACAGCTGGCTGTGAAAATCAGCAGGGACTCAGTCCGGGAGAGATGATGGCTGCTGGAGACCCAGGCATCCTCTTAAAGGGCCGGTGCACGGACTTATTCACTGACAGACAGACTCACTCTGAGCTCCAGCACTGAGGCAGCAGCTGGAAAAGTGTCAGGGACATACAGGGAAGAAGTCAATTGTCTGGCTTTAAGGTGTGGGCTGGCGGGGCAACTCTCACCAGGACAGAAGCACTGGCAGCAGCCATTGTTCCTTTTTTGAGCCCTTCCCCGACCTAGCCTGCAGTTACAGGCGACACAGTTCAGGCACAGGCCCGAACCTCTTTCAGTGGCTGTTCTTCACAAGCATCTGGCTTCAGCCTGAGTGGTAGATTTCCCTAAAAACTCTGAAAAGTCCACAACCCCCCAACAAGCAGTTTGGGCTGGCCTCAGTGTGTCCTGCACCTTTTGCTAAGTGGCCCCAAGCCCAGCACTAGTGACCTTGGTCCACAGCATAACTAGCTGGACTTGGTCCACAGCATAACCACTCCCAGGTGCCTCCAAGCCCAGCATAGGCAGCTACCAACCAAAGTTCACTTTGTAGCTCCTACCAGGTGGCCCCGGGCGAGGCATAGGGAGTGGCTGACCTGGGCCTGCACTGGAGCCCCTCTCAAGACGCCCCAGAACCAACACACCTGGTTGCTAGCTTCAGACTACAACTAGCACCACCGAATTCGCTCCACAAACAACACACCCAAAGGATGGATTTGGCAGGCACCGGAGCCCTGCTCTGTGGGGTCAGACCCTGCACAATAGCCTGTCCACCGTAGTCATGGCCAGTCCACACAGCCAGTCTGCCTAAGGGTAAATACTACCCACTGACATGCTACCAGCGATCAAGGCTCAACTAAAACAGGAGAGCATGCATACCTCTGGAGCCCCAGCCCCAGTGACCACAGAGACTGCACCACTGGACCGTATAGGACACCTACTACATAAGGCTACCTGCCAAGACTGGGAGACATAGCAGATCTACCTAATACATAGAAACAAACAGAGGGAGGCAGCCAAAATGAGAAGACAAAGCAACATATCCCAAATGAAAGAACAGGACAAAACTCCAGAAAAAAAAACAAAATGGAGACAAGCAATCTATCAGATACAGAGTTCAAAACATTGGTTATAAGGATGATCCAGCAATCACATGCCTGAGCATTTAGCACAGAGAAATGAAAACATATGTCCACACAAAAACCTGTTCATAAATGGTCACAAATTCTTTTATTTGTAATATCCCCAAACTGGAAAAAACCTAATTGTCCTTCAATAGGTGTATGATTAAACAAAAGGTAGTATATCCTTCACATGGAATACTATGTTAAGCAGTTAAAAGGAGTTAAGTATTGATACATGCAAGTACTATAATGGTTCACAAGGGAATTATGCTGAGTGAAAATATGAAAGTAAAGATGAGAAGGCTAAAATAAGAAAGTCAAATACACACCTAATAAGAATGCTAGAGAGAACAAATGAAGAGAATAGAGGTGAGGCAATAGTCAATGGATTTGGGTTGAAATTTTTCTATAACTGATGAAAGACATGAATTCAGATGTAGTAAGAACAATATGAGCCAAAACAAAATGCAGTCCCTTTTTTATACATTGTAATGAGGTTGTAGAACAAAGAACAAAGAGAAAACCTGAATACAGCTAGAGACAAAAGGTAAGCCAACAACAAACCTTATAAAATAATTATAAACTGGCTTTCAGAAAATTTCTCAATAGCCATAATGACAGTCAAAATACAATGAAATATCGTGATCAAAGTACTGAGAGAAAATAACTATAAACCTACAACTCCGTATCCAACAAAACTGTCATTCAAGAATAAGAGTGAACAAAAGCTGAATTCACTGCCAATGATCTTTCACCAAAGGAAATAAGAAATATACCAGAAAGAAATGAAATGATGTCAAAATGGTGGTATGAGATACAAGAAGTGAGCAAAGAAATAGGTAAATATAAATAAACATTGTGTGCATACAACAGTGGTTTTCAACTGGGGGCAATTTTGCCCCCAGGGGACATTTGGTAACGTCTGAAGACCATCTGGTTACCATTGGATGGGGGGTAAGTATGCTATTGGCATCTTACTGGGTAGAAGCCAGGGACGGGGCTCATCATCCTTCAGTGCACAGGACAGTTCTCCCACCTCCACAATGAAGAACTACCTGACCCAAAATGTCAATAGTGCCAAGATTAAGAAACCTTGGAACACAATAAAAATAACGTGCAATTTATAGAATTTTTTAAAAAGACATTTAAATACTGGGGGGAAGCATGTATTTCAGAATGGGTGATGAGATTTAAAGTGGTCCCAGGTCCTGTATTATTTGAGGAGAAATGTTAAGATACTGGTTAACATTAACTTTAAGCATGAATGGTCAAATTTCGATTAACAGAAAGAGAGGATATAACTTGTAAACCAATAGAAAGAAATAAATGGAGTGAGAAAATATAGACAAAATCTGAATAAAAATAATCAAGAAAGGAGAAATAAGACGCATAGGAAAAGTTAGAAAAATAGAAAGTACAAAACAAGACAGTAGAAATGAACCCACATACACTCATAATCACAATAAATGTTAATGGACACAATCACTAGTTAAAAGACAGATAATTGGGTGTCAGCCAAAGATGGCAAGTTGTGCAAAGTTGCAGTGAGGCTTAGCGGCTGAGGAAGACCAGAGGAAGCGCCGGCTGCTGGGAGGAGAGCTTAAGGCTCAAGATGGAAAATCATGAATTGGATGATACCGTCAAGAAAAACCAAATTTTTGATATCATAACCCGAAAAATGAACCAACTTCCAGAAGCAGAAAGGGACCTACTGAACATGGATCGACACATGTTGGTCTTCATGCTGCTCTCTGTGGCTAGTAACAAAACAGTCTTTTTCCAGCTCGTATAGCTGCAGGATTACCAATGGCAGTGATCCCATTTTTGACAGCGAATGTATCTTACATGGGTTTTGTAAGTTTCAATGTTGAATACAGGTGATTTGAATTGTGAAACCTGTACCATAAACACGGGGTGGATTAGTTGGTCTTGTTTTTGGTGGTCTGTACCCTGCTTTCTTGCTATCCCTGTGAATGCCGGTCCAGCAGCCAGGCATGCCTCAGCCCTGCTACCAGAGAAAAGAAACATCTTAATCCTTGGATCAGAGTTTCTAAGCCCGTCTTTAGGAAGACGTTATTTCCCATTTTGTTCCAGACTGGGTTTGCAGCCTACCTTGGTTCTAGACAATATAAACTATCTTTAAAGGCTCTTCAGTTGCCTGAACCCACCCTAGAAATGCAGTGATTGTTAAGCAAATCTGCACACAAAAATAAAACTGTAAAAAGAAAAAAGAAAAGAGAGAGAATTGGATCAAGAAGCAGGAAATCCAGCTTAGTTTAGCAGCAGATACCTAAAATATAAGGATATGGAAGGACTGAAGTAAAAAAAAGAATAGGAAAGAAATACATCAAGTAAATTATAATGAAAAGAAAGCTGGTATCACTATGCAAACAGCAGACAAAATAGATGTTAAGATAAAAGAATTATTGAGGATGAAGAAGGTAGAACCTTCTTTTAGAAAAGTTTCAACTCACCAGGAAGATAGAACAATTCTAAACTTGTGAGCCTAATAAATAGGACCAAGACAATAGTAAGGTAAAACAGGTAGAATTGTATCGCGAACATTTTAACTCCCCTATGATAGTAGGAAATTTTAATACAATTCTTTTGATTATTGGCCTACCAAGCATATGGAAAATTAGTAAAGATTTAGAATGTTTGAACATAAATAGCAAGCTTGATTTAATAGCCAAATCAGAGAATTCTGTACCCAAAAACCAGAGAATTTCATCTTTTCAAGTACAGATGGAATTTTTATAAAAATTGACCACTTACTAGGCCATAAAGCAAATCTCAAAATTCAAAGAACAGGTAGTGTATACACTTTTATATACTCTGAGTACAATTAATTTAGAAACAAGAAGAAGGATGGGAATTGTGGCTGTAGTGGCATGAGGAGGCTGGCAAATCCTCTTCCCCTAAATAAGTCTAAACTACACAATTGTCAGAAGCAACCATTTCAGAGCCCTGGAAATCAACCAAAGTACACAACAAGTTGATAACTATTCCCTATAAACAGCTGGAAATTTGGATAAAAAGAATTTGCACTTTTCTTGCTTGTGGCTGCTTCCAACTCTCCTCTCAGATCAGTCAGTGCAATAGTTTTACCAGGGCTGTGAAGGATAAGGATCTTGCTGCCAGCGGAGGACAACTGGATTGGGAGCAGCGGTTGAAAATCTAGGCCAAGACCATTGTCAATAAAAATAGTGGACTCAGCAAGAGAGGACAAGAGACAAATGGGGAAAATCCACAGCTCTGCCAGCCTGGGACTATGCTCCTAGATGCAGCCAGCAGCGGAACAGTCTGGCATTTGACAGGAAGATCCTAAACATGAGAGCTATAGAATGGCTGGATAAACTCTCCAAACATCCTTGGCTTACTGAGAAACTGAACGTGTGTGGGGAAAATCTGAGAGAGCTCAGCATAGAGTGGAAGCCGAGGTAGAGCTAAAAACTGACTGAACTTGCACTTCCCAACCCACACAGATCCATCAGCAAAGGATGAAAGCCCAAATCACTGACTGACCACTAAACTATGCAGACACATGGGCAAGCCCTATGAAGCCAGGCTAAAAGGTAAAAATCAAAGTTAAAAAAGTGAGCAGAGACAACAGTCAGGCAAAGTGAGGAGATGGATTCCACAACTAAAGTCCAGGCAAATTATTTTTAAAATGACAACAACATTGTTGAGGATAAAATCAGAAGCCAGAGTTGTTGCAATACACAAAGTTTGGACAATTAAGTTTGTGAACTCATCCTAGAAAAAGTGCTACATACCTCATTGCTGAATATCACTAAGGTCACCTTCGAAGTACTCCCCTTGGGAAGCTATGCACTGACACCAGCGCCTAGTCCACCCTTCAAAGCAATTTTGGAACTCTTCTTCTGGAACGGCCATCAGAGGTGTCGTCGTATTATCCTTGATGTCCTGAATGTCATCAAAATGTCTTTCCTTTATCTTCAGGTAAAGAAAGAAGTCATGAGGGGCCAGATCAGGTGAGTAGGGAGGGTGTTCCAATAAAGTTATTTGTTTACTGGCTAAAAACTCCCTCACAGACAGTGCTGTGTGAGCTGGTGCATTGTTGTGATGCAAGAGCCATGAATTGTTGGCAAAAAGTTCAAGTCGTCTAACTTTTTCATGCAACCTTTTCAGCACTTCCAAATAGTAAACTTGGTTAACTGTTTGTCCAGTTGTTAACAAATGCATAATGAATAATCTCTCTGATACCAAAAAAGATTAGCAACATCATTGCAACAAATTCGCAAACTTAATTGTCAGACCTCATATTATTTAAAGCATCTAATTTCAACAATATACTCAGGGAAAAAACTAGTCAATAGAAACTGACTCTGACTAGGCTCAGATGTTGAATTTAGCAGACAAAAACTTCAAAGAAACTCTTTAAATACGCTCAATAAGTTAAAAGAAACTATTGCTCAAAGAATTAAAAGAAAATGTGATAACAATGACAAAATAAGGAATGTCTATGGAGAAATACAAGGTATGACAGTTTTACATTAATTGTTGAATCCGTCACTTTTGAAAGAAAATTTATTCAACATGAACATTGTACATCACTGTCAATGTTCTAAATTATACCTAAATAACTTTGTGGTATTTTTTTTTTTGTTAATAGGTAATCTTACAAATATGTTACAGGAAGCAGAAGTACATTATATTTCTCGAAAAATTTGTAATTCTGAAACAAGTTATGGGAATATAATTCCTCAAACTTCATTTTGTGCAGGTGATGAAGATGGAATTTTTGATACTTGCAGGGTAAGACCAAATAATTTTCCTTAGAAATATTTTCTAAAGCCAGAGGGAACTTAAACAAACCCTTGGATCACTTCTGATGAAGTCTTCATTACCAAGTCGAAAAGCACGAAACTCATTTTTTCTTTTTAACTATGCCAACAATCCAAATTCTCTTGCTTTCCTGTTTCCTTGGTTTCTACAATCATGGTCAACCTTAGGCAAAATTTGCACTGAGTCTTTCTTCTTTTTTATTCGTCACCACTTCTGAGATACAATTTATGTATATACAACTCACCCGTTTAAAGTGTGCAGCTCAGTGGGTTTTTAGTATATTTATACAGTCATGCAACTATCACTGTAATCTAATTTTAGAACACTTTTGTCACCCCAAAACCTCCATCCGTTATGAGTCACTCCCCATTCTCCTCCCACCCGCCTCCAGCCTTCGGCAACCACTAATCGCTATAGATCTGCCTATTTTGGAAATTTCATATGAATGGTACCATTCAATATGTGTGTGGTCTTTTGTACTGGCTTCTTTCACTTAGCATAGTGTATTTAAGGCTCATCTATATTGTGTCATGTATTAATACTTTATTAATTTTATTGCCAAATAATATACCATTGTATGCACAGGCCACATTTTATTTATCCATTGATTAGTTGATGAACATTGAATTATTTCCACATTTTGGCTATTAAAATGTTACTATAAACGTGTGTATGTTTTTATGTGTAGGTATGTATTTATTTCTCTTGAAAATTTCACCTAGGGGTGAAATTGATAAGTCAACGTTTAACATTTTGAAGAACTGCCAAACTGTATTCCAAAGTGGCTGCACTGTTTTACATTCTCACCAGTGATATATGAGGGTTCCACTTTCTCCACATCCTTGTCTGCACTTGTTATTGTCTGTCTTTTTTATTACGGCCATCCTTGTGAGTGTGAAGTGGTACCTCATTGTAGTTTTACTTTGCATTACCCTAATGACTAATAATGTTGAGTATTTTTGCATACGTTTATTAGCCATTTATGTATCTTTTTGGAGAAATGTCTATTCAGACCCTTTGCCCATTTTTAAATTAAGGTATTTATCTTTTTATTATTGAGTCATAAGCATTCTTTCTATATTCTGGATACAAGTCCTTTACCATGTATATGGTTAGCAAATATTTTCTCCCATTCTGTGGATGTCTTTTCACCTTCCTAATGAAGCACAAAAGTTGACTGTTTTATAGAGTCCAATTTATCTACTTTTTGTTTTAAATCTTTCTTTATTCCTCTTTTATTTACTACTTCTAAATCCATATGCACTTCACTTCCAAGCAATACCCATGCTCTGACCTTTTCCTACTCATTCTGATTTCTGCAATCCAGCGTTTATCTTTCCTGTGTCCTTTTCCTTAAAAATCTTGCTGAGTAAAATAGTAAAGAATCCAATCTAATTGAATTGCATTCATAATAAAAATATATATATATATATTCAATACCTTCCTTATAGAGAATTTGAGAACATCTTAGAAGCATAGTCTTTAACCTTTAGGCACTGTCACAGTTAGCTCAGTATCCTTGTGGTTTTGAGTGATTAACAATCCTTAGTAATAGTGTTTCAGTTGCTACATTGACAGTCTTGTATAAACTATGAGGGAAATTTGTAATACTATCTAGAGGCTTAGCCGTTTATTCTTGATATCCCATGTCAACCCTTAAAAAGATTTCCATTTCTTACAAGATGTCAGTTTACTCCTCTCGTCTAGCTAGGAAACCACACACACACCTAAAAGATTCATTCACACATCTTCAAGTTATACCTTCCACAAACAGCATTAAGCAGTAGAAGTATTCTAAGAGACAGCATTTACAATATTTTGCACACATCTTACATTATATTTCTCCTGAATAATTGAACTAAAAAACTCCAAACAATTGGATTTATAGTATTCTGGTTCAAAACTAGGCCGATGGTAAGTTTATCCACCAGCTATGTTACCTCTAAATACCAGCCCAGACTGAATATACCCGAATTCCTGTTTGAGTCAGAATATAAAACTGAAAATCTATTGATCTTAAATAATTTAGAGGTATATTGAAAATGTATATTTATATAAATGTATGTTTAATGTGATTAATTTATTCCAGCTTTACTGTTATATAAAGACTACTAGAAATAACTAACACTATTTTGGGACTTTTTTAATAGGGTGATAGTGGTGGACCATTAATGTGCTACTTACCAGAACATGAACGATTTTTTGTAATGGGAATTACCAGTTACGGATATGGCTGTGGTCGGAAAAATTTTCCTGGTGTCTATAGTGGGCCATCCTTCTACAAAAAGTGGCTGACACATCACCTCTACCACAAAAGCAATAAAGGCATATTTAATATATATATTCTACTTGGACAGGTCCTCGTAGCTTTGGGTTCTGTTATATTACTAACAACTCCATAAAGAAATTCTAAAGAATCTTTATTTTTCATCATGTCCCTTTCCATGTTCTATATAATGAAAATCATTTATTCTTTGGGCAAGTCATTGCCTACTTTAGAGTTCTTATGTGGACATTTTTTTGAAAAAAAGATTGTGACATAGTAGATATGTGATTGTAAATTTGGCACTGAATCACATGCGTCCTTGATGTATGTTGATTGTTTTACTTTATAATCATAATTTTTCATTTGGAATACTTTCCTAGAGTTTGTATAAAATATTCAGTTTAAATATATACTTTATGTATGTAAATGCCAAATAATAAAGAGTTTATAACTAAAATGGAAGTGTTCTTTTGGTAATCAAAACTCTTTCCTATTAAGTTAGATTTTATTTTATTGGGACACATTTGTATGCTATATATATCTTTTTGAATTATCATCTTGTTTCTGGTTCTCAAAGGATATTTGGAAAAATAAGTATTTTCCTATTATTTACATTCGAATTAAAACTATTTAATATGAATACTTCCTTTCCTATACCAAGAGAGAACTGTGGTGCAGACACCCCAAAATAATTTACTTTTTATTTAGAAATGTATAAAATGACTTTTCTTTGCAGCATTATAATCTACTTCCTAAACCTTATTTTCTTGAAGCCCATGCTAAAAGTTTGCATTCCTTGGGCCCTCTGAGTTAACTGTGAGGAGAGCTGACTGAAAAGCAATCTGGGTAAAAAAGGGAAGCCAACCTGGGATAAACTTCATGATGACTAATCTATAAAATGAATTATCAAAACAAAAGGAAAAGTTCACTGAATTAGTATCTACTGCTAATCAACTGACCTCTCCCTTGAACTTTGGAGAACTCATGTAGTAAAGGAGAAATAGTTATTTTCTCATCCTTTTCTATCTACCACCAGCTAAAACCAAGTGTTTTGTTGTTTTGTTTTGTTTTGCTTTGCTTTAACCTAATTTTGGGATTTAATTGAAAGTAAGCATGAGTTTTCCACCTATTCATTCCATTAGGGATCATTACTGGTTTAACACTCAAGGGGTAGAAGACTGATTTTTATGGACTTGTGAGCAACATTGAGAGGACTTTTGTTCTTCCTTGAAAGAGGTCTAGATAATCCATTGACAAGGTCTTATCCAGAATTCGTTGGTAATGTACGTGTAGCAATCAACGTGATGCATTAAGTCTACTGCCTAAGGGTCATTCAGATTCACTTGACAGCCCCAACTATTAATACAGGTGCTCCTCAACTTAAGATGGGGTTACCTCCTGATAAACCCGTTGTAAGCCGAGGAGTATTTGTCATTGCTTTCCTCGTCTTCTCACCAGAAGCAGATGGGCATTTTGTAGATGTTATGGGATTCAAAAATACAATATCCAAAAACACTCTGGCACCACAGGATACAACACAGAACCTCGTGACCGCGTGACGACTGGGAGCTGTGATCGCTGTTGCTGCCCAGCCTCACGAGAAAAGTGTTGTACCACACATCACTAGCCCACGAAAAGATCAATATTCAAAGTACAGTTTCTACTGAATGCATGCTGCTTTCACACCATTGTAAAGTCCGAAAACCGTAAGTTGAATCATCACAAGTTGGGGACCATCTCTACTAAGAAACTCTTCTACAATGTACTGACAGAATTCAAGGGTACGCTCTTTCTTTCTACTTCAAAGGTATGTCCTAATTGCTCTTTAGGTCTGAATTTCTAATCAGGCAGGAGCTACTACCAGCCCCTTCTTATCTTTTTGCTCGGTTTAGTTCACTTACTTCAGTCATATAACATTTCTCTCCACCACAAGAGACTTAAGAGTATGGACATTATAATCTAAGACAGACTATATTTCAAATTTCATTCTGTTACTTAGTAGCTACAAGAATTTGAACAATTATCAACACTTACTTACAGCATTGCTGTAATTGTTAAATAATTTGATTATATGAAGTTCTTAATATATTGAAGGTGCTCGGTAACTGGTCACTGCTATTATTACCCCATCCATGTCATATGACCCTTTTCATTATATAAATCACTACGCTATTGGACAAATATCTCATTATTTTCATCTGAAAAACTTACTGGAACAAAAGACTCTTTTTTACTTATAAAGTCAAATTTAAAACTACACTATTTAAAAAATAAATTTATTTTTCTAATTCCCAAAGTATTGCAGCCTCATTTTTAAAAATTGAGAAAGTACAGAAAATAAGTAGAAAGAAACTCATCCACAGCCCTGAAGCAGGGCCCAGTTGGCACCCCCATAGTAGAGGCCTCTCCGTGTCCCCATCCTCACCTTTCCTTGACCTACTTATAGCTTACCAATAGATTATCCCGCTACGGCTTAAACTCAGAATGCCCCTGTCCCACCCAGTTCCCTGTTTTAGAAAATTACCCTCGAAACTCATGATTAATACCCTTAGGCTTACTGATCACAACCTACCAGGCGACTCCTCCCATCACTGTTACTGGGTTGCTGACTCCACCACAGAATCACTTGGCCACAGGGAAGCTCCATGCAGACCTCCAGAACCGTCCAGTAACCCCTGTAGAAATGCCCAGATTTTCCCTTAAAAACCCCAAATTGGTCTGAGAATGTTAAGGCAGTTTCTGGAGGTGTTAACCCACTGTCTTCTCCGACCACCGGTGCTCTGATAATAAACGCTTATTCTATGACCCAACTCCATTGTCTGTCTATTGGCTGAGCGGTGCAGGCAGCACAAACCCTGGACTCGTCTGGCCTCGGGTTTCAACCTTACTGTGCAAAGAAAGCTACCATGAATCCTGATAGTTCACTTATTATAATGAGTATTTTTACAAACTCTTGTGAAGCATTATTTTACCCCAGCTATTTTGAAAAATGTCAGTCCTATAAAAAGTCGAAATACAGTACTGTGATTGCCCACCTTTATTCTCCAAATAGTAACACCTTGCCCTGTTTGCACGCTTTCCTTCTCTCTCTACACACACACAAACATCCCTACTGTTTTTATTTTTGGTTGAACAATTTGCAAGTAAGTTGCTAATGTCATGTTACTTCATCCCCAATACTTCAGCATCTATCTCCTAAGAATGAAAACATAATCACAACACCATTATCACACCAAAGAAATTTAACATTGATTTAATAATAATATCTAATATAGGTTCTATATTCAAATGTTTTTGATAGCCCCCCCCGCAACACACTTACTCCAGAATCTAATCTGGATTCTGCACGTTGCATCTGTTTTTCATGTCTCTGCAATGTCCTTTAATTTATTATAAAACAGTCTCCTTGTCCCTATTTTTTTTCATGAGTGATAGAGAATCCAAGTCAGTTGTCTTACAGAATTCTCTACATTCTGAATCTATCAGAATTCTTCATGATTAGTCAGATTAAAGGTTTCTGACAATGATACAACATAGATAACAAACATACTTGCTACTGCATTCCATGAAAGGTGCATACAAAGTCAGTTTGTCCCATCATATGTAATGCTGTTTGATCACTTTGACAAAGTGATATCTATCATATTTCTCTATTGTAAAGATACCTTTTTTCCTTCATAATTAACTAAAAACTTGAGACCATCTGAATATTCTGTTCCTCAACAAATTTACACCCAATGGTTTTAACATCCATTAATCATCCTTGCTGAAGTCAATTATTACACTAACGGTTTCAAAATGCTGGTTTCCTAATTTTTCATTTTTTCTACATTTAGTAGATGGTATTTTTCTGCAAAAAAAAAAAAAAAAAAAAGAGCTTTCTTCCTGACTCTTCTTTTTTCCCCAGCATCACGATGGATTCACAGGCTCCTTTTTAAAATTAGTGTGTAATCCAAATGCCATCATTATTATTCTTGGTGCTCAAATTGTCCCAAATTTGACCAGTGGAAGTCCATTCAAGGTGGCTTCTATGTTCTTTTGACATTCTCCATTATCCTTCAAGTATACCTTTCTAGCACAACAAGGTGTTCCAAGCTAAACTCTTCCTGACCCATATCTAAAATCACTCATCTCTCCAAGGAGTCCTGATTTATTCTAGTAGGGAATGGTTTTAGGAACTAAGTATAAGGTATAGTCATTGCTACTAAGTTGTCATTAAATCTAGGTTGCTTAAATAAACAGGACTAAGAAATGTATTTTTTAAAGCATGATTTTGGGACAGGTTAGTTAGCTCTTGTTAGGTAGATAGGGAGGTCCCTGGTGAAATAAGCAAAAGACAACCATATCTAGAAATTCCAGATTCTGAAGTAGCCCTGAGGTTAATAAGTTATCTCATAAATTCCTTTTGGCCGTAAAAACGGAGCAGATCTGATAAACAGGAATGGGTTATTTCCTTAATCCCTTCAGGATGGGCAAACAGGACAAACCTGATAAATGAATTCCATTAGAAGGCACCACCCCCTTCCCCAAGCAGGCAGGGGAGGTATAAAAGAACTTTGGTTTATTCACGAAAGCCCCTCCCGCTTGGGAGCTGTAACCCTTTACTTTTAATAAACTATCCTCTTTTGCAATTCTCTGCCTCTTCTTGGGCCATGTTTCCATTCTTCGGTTTCACAAGACAGGATCCCGGCACTCACTCACAGAAATTCCCCACATCGTTTGGAGACTCACAGAAAAATCTCCTACATCAGTTATATGATAAGTGTATGTTTAACTTTAGTAGAAGTAGCCTATTTTCCAATGTTATTGTACCATTTTATATGCCACTGGTAACTTGAAAGTTCCAGTTGTTCTGTATTCACATTAACATTTGGTATTGTCCCTGTTTTAAATTTTAGCCATTCAGTTCATGGCTGTAGCATCTATTTATAGCTTTAATTTGCATTTACCTGATGACGATAATGCTGAGGATTATTGTAGGATTATTATTATTATTGAGGATTATTATTATAGTCTTTAATTTCCCTCAGCAATGTTTTATATTTTATTGTATAGGTCTTACTCATTTTTGTTAAATTTACCTCCAAATGTTTTATGATTTCGATTCTATTTAAATGGCATTTATTTAAATGGCATTTATTTAAATTTCTATCTCCAATTGTTCCAATCAATGCCATTGGTTTTATCTGTTGACCTTGTAGCCCATAACCTTGCTAATAAATTAATATCATCTTTTCTGTAGATTCCTTAGGATTTTCTCCATACATAATCTGCAAATAATGACTCCTTTGCTTTTTTTCTACATGCCTTTTATTTGTTTTTCTTGTCTTATTGTACTGTTTAGAACTTTCAGTACAATGCTGAATAGAAGAGGTGAGAATGGGGAGGTTAGCCCTATCTCCTCTTAGAACCACATACAACTATCCAGCAGCAGCAGAAGGAGGAGGAGGAGGAAAAAGAAGCAGAAAAGTTTTTCTTAAGCTATGGAGAAATTGGAACCCTTGTGCACCATTGGTGAGAATGTAAAATGGTGCAGCTGCTATAGAACACAGTATGGGTGGTTCCCAAAATATTAAAAATAGAATTACCATATGATTCAACAATTCTACTTCTGGGTATATAACCAAAAGAATTGAAAGCAGCTTCTGGAAGAGATATTTGCACATGCATATTCATGGCAGCATTATTCACAATAGCCAAAAGGTAAAATCAATCCAAGTGTCCATTGACAGATGAATGTATAAACAAAATGTGGCATATACATAATGTACAATGGGATGTTAGTCAGCCTTAAAAGGGAAGCATATTGTAACACATGCTACAGCATGGGTGAACCTTGAGGAAATTATGCTGAGTGAAATAAGCCAGTCACAAAAGGATAAATACTGTATGATTCCCATTATATGAAGTACCTAGAGTAGTCAAATTCATAGACACAGAAAGAATGGTGCTTGCCTGGTGCTGAAGAAAGGGGAGAATGAAGAGTTATTGTTTAATGGGTATAGAGTTTCAGTTTTGCAAAATGAAAAGAATCCTTTGAATGGACGGTAGCAATGGTAGCACAATGTGAATGTACTTAATGCCACTGAATTGTGTACTTAAAAATGGTTCAGATGGTAAATTATATGTTAGGTGTATTTTACCACAATTTAAAATATAAAAAAATTAAGGTAGTTATTATTAGACTAGGTAAAAAAGCAAGAACCAACTGCATGATGTCTACAAGATGTGCTTTAAATATAAAGATAAAAATAGGTTGAAATTTAAAAGTTGGAAAGAATAACTATAAAGTATAAGGAGTTTTTAAATGCATATCAGACAAAATAAACTTCAGGACAAAAAGAAATTAAAAACAAAGAGGGACACTTTGTAATGTTAAAAAGACAAATATATCAGGCAGCTGTAACTATTATAAATATATATATATTTGTGCCTAATAATGGAGCCTTAAAATTCATTTCTCTAAAGAGGACATTCAGATTGTTGCGGAAAAATGACAAGGACTGAGAGACTCAAGTGGCACGCAGAGATCAGGGAGAACACAGCTTTATTACGCTAGTGGGCTCAACGGGATTGTTCCCAAACACTGAGCACTTACTGGGGTCGGGCGCTTTGTTTTATAGGATTAGCCCTCCGGGTTAGGGGGAAATCTAGCCGGGGTGCCGGGGAGGTCCATCCCTAGCAGCTGTGATCGCTCAACATTGTTTTGACAGGGAGGCCTCTAACTATGGTGCCCACGGGAGACAGCTCCGATAAGGGGATGGAGCTCTTAGTGGGGGCCTACAGGAAAAAAACCGTCCCGACAAGATGGCCAACAGACAGATGAAAAGATGTTCAACATCACTAATCATCAGAGAAATGCAAATTAAAACCACAGTGAGCTATCACCTCATCCTTGTCAGAATAGCTATCAATATATCAACAAACAAGTGTTGGCGAGGATATGGAGAAAAGGGAACCCTTGTGTGCTGTTGGTGGGATTGCAAATTGGTGCAGCCACTATGGATAACAGTATAAAGATTCCTCAAAAAATTAAAAATTAAGCTGCCATATCACCAACAATTCCACTTCTGGGTATTTACCCAAAGAAAACAAAAACACTAATTTGAAAAGATATATGCACCCCTATTTTCATTGCAGCATTACTTACAATAGCCAAGATATGGAAGCTGCCTAAGAGTCCATCCACAGATGAGTGGATAAAGAAGATACGGTGTGTGTGTATGTACTGGTGGTGCCAAAAAATGTACACACGTGACTTGTATTCATCTTTTGTTATCAGTATATATCGAGTATTAGAATTTTAATAGTTTTTTCCTTTCTTAAAATGTGTATACATTTTTTTGGCACCCTCTGTATATACACATATATATACACACACACACATATATATATATGTATATGTATACACACACAATGGAATGTTGCTCAGCAATAAAAAGTAAAACTTGCCATTTTAAGACAACATGGATGGACCTTGAGGGCATTATTCTAAGTGAAATAAGTCAGTCAGAGAAAAACAAAAACCATATGATCTCACTGTTATGTGGAATCTAAAGAAAAAAAGGAACTCATAGATAGAGAACAGGTTGGTAGTGGCCAGAGGTAATGAAGGTGGGGTAGGCAAAATGGGTGACACTGTTAAGAGAATAAAAAGACAGACAAATCACCGACTAGGAAAAAAAATTGCAAATCACATATTTGATAAATGTCTTAGAATACACAAAGAATTCTTGATACTAAATAAGAAAACAACCCAGTTTCAAAATGGGCAAAAGACATGAACAGACACTTTACCAAATAAGATACACAGATGGGAAATAAGCCCATTAAAAGCCCACATCATTAATCATCAGGGAATAAGCCCATTAAAAGCTCAACATCATTAATCACCAGGGAAACACAAATTAAAACTACAATGAGGGACCACTATGCACGTTCAGAACGGCTAACATTAAAAAGTCAGCCATGCCAACTGTTGGTGAGGAGGTTGGGCAAATAAACCTCTTATACACTGCTAGTGGGAGTATAAAATAATACAACTGCTTTGGAGAACAGTTTGGCAGTTTCTTAAAAAGTTAAACACCTACATTCTACTCATAGGAATTTATCCAGCAGAAATGAAAGCATATGTCAATACAAAGACTTGTATACTAACTTTCACAGTAGCTTAATTTGTAACAGCCCAAAACTAGAAACATCTCAAATATCCATCGGTAGATAAATGGATAAACAAACTGTTATACATCCATACAGTGGAATACACTCAGCAATAAAATCAATAGATACCACTTGGATGACTCTCAAAATAAATAAGCAGAGTGAAAGAAGCCAGACAAAGAGTACATATTGTATGATTCCATTTACATAAAATTTTAGGAAATGCAAACAAATCTCTAGAGACGAAAAAACAGCTCAGTGGTTGCCTTGGGATGAGGAGGGCAGTGGGGAGGGTTCACAAAAGGACAAGAGGAAACTTGGGGGTGATGATGAATATGTTCTTATCTTCATTGAAGTGATGGTTTCAAGGGTGTGTATATATGTCAAAATTTATTAAACTGTACACTTTAGGTACAGTTTATTGTATGTCAGTTCCAACTCAAAAAAAGCTGTTAAATTGGAAGAGATATAATATTTATCAAATATGTGTAGGGCATAACAAATAAGGAAACAACAGAACATCCATCACCCAGTTTAAAAAAGTAAATGTAATTTGTGGGGGATGTAAATGTCTATTACATTGTTTCGTACACCTGACACTAATAAAAAAATAAAAAGTAAAACTTCTTTATATAACCATTATTTTTGAAATTTTCCTTGACCACCTTAAAGCTCAGGCTTTCTTGTTAAAAACAGATGGATGTTTGAAACTATTTTCTGAATACTTGAGGCTCCCAAAGGTGAATATTCTATTTTTATCTAAATTAGCTGAATAATGTAGTAGTAGTTGTGCACAATTTGAAGTTGAAACTTGCCCTTTAAAAACGGGCAGCCCAAAACAGTGACTTAAAAATAATTCTGCTGAGTAATGAAAGTTGAGCGTCTCAGCCCAGAATGCAAAAGTGGGGGGGGGGGGTATTAATTGTGGCAAAGTAGGCACGTCCTTTCACTTTCCTTTTTAAAAAGTGGGGGGGGCGGGGGAGTGGGGGGACGAAAGGGGAATGGGAGGAATGGACATTGTAATAAAGGGGACTTGGCAGCTCCTAGTCCAGTATAGTTTAAAGCAGGCTCCACCCACAGATTGATTTCTTTGTGGAGGTCATTGGAGGACCCCATACAGTGTAAGTGCTTGTAAAACTGCAGCTGGAAACTAGCAGTAGTCTCCAAACCCAGAGTCAGAGGAGCAGAAATAGATTTAGAATAAAGGGATTGTAATCACCTTTCCTTCTAAGAAAAAGCTGGGAACCTTCTAATTTTGTTTCATGAAAACTAAACTATGAGTCAATGTTTGCCAGAAGTCTGTTAATGGGGTGAAAGGGCCTTCTTGCCCAGGACAGAGCTCAGTGGCAGCTTTCTACTCCAGTACACCCAGTTCTCTGAAGCTGATTGGCCCTGGAGTGTGGCCAGAAGCCTGCCTCCTGCATCATTTAAAGGAAGGAGTCCGGTCTCCAGACTGATCTGGTTTTTTTTTGTTTTCTGGGTAATGGCGCTTACCATTTTTATCCTCCGGCTTGTGGTGTACATCCTGGCATTTCCCATGTACCTGCTGAACTTTCTGGGCTTGTGGGGATGGATATGTAAAAAATGTTTCCCCTACTTCTTGGTGAGATTCAGTGAGACGTACAATAAACAGATGGCAAGCCAGAAGCGGGAGCTCTTCAGCAACCTGCAGGAGTTCCAGGGCCCCTCCGGAAAGCTCTCCCTGCTGGAGGTGGGCTGTGGCACCGGGACCAACTTCAAGTTCTATCCTCCTGGATGCAGGGTGACCTGTATTGACCCCAACCCCAACTTTGAGAGGTTCTTGATCAAGAGCCTTGCGGAGAACCGACACCTGCAGTTTGAGGGCTTCTTGGTGGCTGCCGGGGAGAATATGTGCCCAGTGGCCAGTGGCTCCATGGATGTGGTGGTCTGCACGCTAGTGCTGTGCTCCGTGGAGAGCCAGGAGCGGATCCTGCGGGAGGTGTGCAGAGTGCTGAGGCCGGTGAGTGATGTGCGTGAGGAGGACTGGTTAGTATGTTGCAACTCCTATGACCAAGGGCAGTCCTCGCACTTTCAGGTGGATCAAACACTCTAACGTAAAAAGTAAAACTACTAGAGAAGACACTGTTGAATTTTTTAAAATCTCAGAGTGGGAAAGAAGCTAGAAAGGGAAAAGTTGATAAATCTGAATTCATAAAATCTAAAAACTGCAGAGAAAAAAAGTACTATAAACGAAGTTCAAGTACAAGAACAAACTTGGAAAAAGTATTTTCCAGGGATAATAGACAAAGGGTTAACTTCCTTCATATTAAAAGACATTACAAGTAAAAAAAAATCTTATTGATTTTTTAAATCAATAAGAAAAACAGAAATACAGGCAAAGAGCAGGAACAGAAATGTAAATAAAAATAGCCAATTACCTGATAAAAATGATCAGCCTTACAATTAAACAACAAATTAAAGCAAGATACCATTTTTACCTATTAGACTTTTAAAGTCAATATGGTTTTGGGGTGGGTTTAGGAGACTGGATACCCTCAGACACACTGGAGGACGTGCCCTCTTTGGAGGGCAATTTCATAATATTACAATTTAAGGTGCACGTATTCTTTCATCCAGTATGAATTTATCTGATAGCTATACTGCACAAATGTGCAAAAAGGGCCGGCCTGGTGGCTCAGGCAGTTGGAGCTCTGTGCTCCTAACGCCGAAGGCTACAGGTTCGATTCCCACATGGGCCAGTGCCAGATGGCTCAGTTGGTTGGAGTGCATCCTCTCAACCACAAGGTTGCCGGTTTGACTCCCCCAAGGGATGGTGGGCTGTGCTGCCTGCAACTAACAACGGCAACTGGACCTGGAGCTGAGCTGCGCCCTCCACAACTAAGATTGAAAGGACAACTTGATTTGGAAAAAGTCCTGGAAGTACACAAAGTACACACTGTTCCCCAATAAAGTCCTGTTCCCCTTCCCCAAATAAAAACAAACAAACAAAAACAACAAATGTGCAAAAAGTCATCCATATGCAAAGATACTCATTACAGTATTTGTAATGACACAAACTGGAAAAGTCCATCAATAGGAGGCCATTCAAGTAAATTGTTACAGAGTATAAAGGAATTCATATGGATTTCTGTTAATGGGAATAACAGACAAACTATTAGCAGTGGTTGCCTCTTGGGAATGGAACTGGATGTGGGGGAAGAATTACTTTTCATTTTATACCTTTCTGCATAGTTTGAAATTCTTAATACCTATATGTAATTTTCACATACTATCTTTATTATTTAAAAAAAACTAGTTTAAAATAGTTTTGTTCTAAATATAGTTGAACATAAATAAAGTATGGGTGCATTAACATTTGAATTTACTATTCAAGGAGAAAAGGATGTTCTGTAAATGCCCAGTTTTATTTTCTAATAGAGGAAGTTCCTCAGAAAGAAAAGGGCATGGAGTTAGGGTTTAGAGGCAATGATATAATTTTATCGTTGGCTCCAGGGTAGGTCGACATTAAAGTAATAAATGAAAAAGGTCTGGTTCTTATGCCCAAATTCTGGCTTCTTGTGTCCTAAGCCTGGGCACTAACTAAGCATGGTTAGTAGATGTTTTTGCTTACAGTGTTATTAATCTCTTTTTACACTGTTCTGTATTTTCTAAATATTCTAAAATAAACATATTGCTAAGGCAGTGTTGCCAGCCTCTGGAGCCTAACCACTGAGTTCAAGATCTGATTCTGACATTTACAAGCTGTGTAACCTTAGGCAAGTTGCTTATTTCTATGTGCTTATTTTCATAGTTCCCTCATCGGTAAAAATAGGAATGATAATAATACCAAATCAAAGTATTGTGAGGATTAAGTGAGCTACCATGTGATAGGCGTTAAGGATATAGGATGTGGCATGCAGTAACTGCTTTAAGTTTTAGCTATTAGCTATTACTATGTGTTATTTTTATGATCAGAAAATAAAAGTGTTCATGATGGCTTTAGATTGGCAGCTCTGAATAAAAATTTGACAGAAGATGAAACTATGGACCAAAACGATGTTTTAGTTAGTTTTAACTTATCCATGTCTTCTCATGAAGTTGGCCTCTGGGGCCACTAAACTCTGAAGCTTCAATCACCTTATAAATATGTTTTCCCAAAACTAAAATCCTTGAAATGTGGGGTTTTTGTGTTGTTGTTTTTTTTTCTCTTTCTCAGGGAGGAGCTTTTTATTTCATGGAGCATGTCTCAGCTGAGCCTTCAACCTGGAATTACTTCTGGCAGCAGGTCCTGGAACCTATTTGGTACCTTCTGTTTGATGGGTGCAACCTGACCAGGGAGAGCTGGAAGCCGCTAGAGCGGGCCAACTTCTCTCAGCTGAAACTGAAGCACATGCATGCTCCGCTGTCCTGGGCGCTCGTGCGTCCGCACATCTACGGATACGCCGTGAAATAGCGCGCGTGGGAAGTAGAGCTGAGTGAATGGCTCAGATAATTCAAGGCTTCAGCTTACACTTAAAATACTAATTGGGAGAAGAGAAACCCTTTTTTAGGTAAAGTGCAATTTCACCCCTAATAATGTACATTATACCCTACTTAACCATTTTCTGCTGTCTCCCAGAGAATCAAAAACAAAACAAAACAGCTTTGAACTCTCCTTTAAAAGGAAATGGTGAGCTTTCATAATTGAAGTCTACCATTATTCCCAAACCTTAGTTTATTCAGTAACTTCAAAATGTTTCTGTCTTACTTAAATTGCTACCTAACAGATTTGAATTTCACCCCCTCATTGAGGGCTTGGTGGAATAAGCAGTTAAATCACTCAAAAGAAGACTTTGAAAAGGGAGAAGTGAAAAGATCTTAGTAATTCACAGACTGAATAAAGAAATACAACTGGCTGAAAATCCAAATTGCACAGATTTTTTTAAAAAAGAAAACTGAATCTGTTTGTTGTTCTTAGTGTCACTGGGCTGGCATTCAAAAGTAATATACTGGGATGCCACATCTGGTTCTGTCACCTGTCATGTCTTTTATTCCAGTATTCCACCAAAGTTTTTTTTCTGGGTCAGTCCAAAAGCAGCCCCAATATGTTATGTATATGAATTTTTTTTTTCTTCAAAGTTTGTTTTTCTGCGTTCCAGTCTTCATAAGATGAAGATTGCACTTGACAATTTAGTATATCCATGAAACTATCTGGGGCAGTTAAGGTTCTTGGGTTCATTTTCCCTGTTATCAGCATATACTTTGCTGAATGTAGTAAGTTGTAGGCAAGGAGAAGACCCGCTGTGATTAGGAAAACCTTATATAATTCGGTGCATTTTGTATGAGCCTTCAGAAACAAGGCAACCCAGTTTATACGATGGAAAGACATTTTATTATTTTTCTAAAGGAACTCTTTGGAGACCCTTGAATAATATTTCTATATAGAAAATGACTGCTAACACTATTTATATGTCACCAATTTGAGCTTCACATTCTTAATTCTGGTGACATTAATAGTTACCTTTCCACTTCAGCAACTTGGGGATTGGGTTTAGTATGTTCATTCAACAGAGAAAATTCTGAAACCAGTGTGTAATTTTTCACTGAAAAGGTGAATCCAAATAAAATGAATAAAAATGACCAGCAGAAAGATTCCTACCCTGGAAAATTACTTTGACACAAGCCCAAATACAATCTATGTTCATAATTTCTAAAGAAAGTGGAGTTTGAAAATATCCTACTTTATTAAAAGTAATCTTTTCATATCCTTCACATTTTCATTGTATTGCACCGGCGACAACTATATCCTGGCTCCTTTTTGGACAAAACTCTTATAATTAATATTACTTTTTATAATTGATATATAATTGATATTATTGTTTTTGAAACATTAAAATTCTATCTATTCATCCATCAAAAAAAAAAAAAAAGAACAAGGCAACCTGTGAATCTGTAAAGAAGGGGACAAGTATTTTCTTGGATTATTCTGATCAAATTTACATTCCTGTCCCAAGATGATTTCTTTTTTCCTTTTAACCATGTAAACATCTATAAATCATCACAAATGTTTTGAAAACAATTGTTGGGTTGATTAGTCAGAGGGTTTAAGAATAGGATTTTTCATAGTTTTTTCATAGATTTTTAATAGTTTGCATGTATTTTAATAAATTTAGTATATTTTCTGAGATGATTTTGTAAAGGGACTATTTTAAATATTAAATCAATCACATTCACACACATGCTAGAAACAAATAAATGATTTATATATTTACTGGCTTGGTTTCATTTTCTTTAATGTCTCAGAGGGCTTTCCTTCACCGTGGAAAGTTAAGGTTTTAGGGTGGTGCAAAAGTAATTGCATTTTTTGCAATTTTTTAACCTTTTAAACCGCAATTACTTTTGCACTAACTTAATTGAACACACAGATTGTTCTTTCTACAGCCAGGTAACTATAAACACAGGTAGCAGATTTTAGGAAAAGCAATTTTGGAAGCATCAGCATGGGTTTTGAAAAGTTCAAGTCCAAAGACTGCATTTGTGAAATTCATAGAACAGAAGGAAAGAAAGCTATTCTAACTCTCCTGAACTTGAGAATAGTTATTGTCACCCTGAGGTTAGGACACTTATCTAAGGCCTCGTGAGCTATGGAACATGAATCTCCTTCCTCTACAGTCTCCCCATTGGCACATTCTACCAATTCCCTCTTATCTGAGTGGTGTGGGAAATATTCTCCTCACTTTCTATAGACAACACTGAGGTGTAGAGAAATAAACGAAGTTCTTACATTCCAGAAGTTAAGGAGTAAATTTTACAAGCCCTAATTCCCCAAACCACAAAATCTGGTTTGACCATAATTGCCAAATTACCTTCTCACCGCTTTCCTCCTCAGGCCCAGAAAACATTTATGATCAGTCCAAGAAGCCGAGAAAGTGACTCATGCCCATGCAAAATGTAAAGAGAAAACAGGCAAAAACATGTCCAATGTCTTTTGGGTCCTGTGTTGGTTAAGATTCCTTTGATTGTAAGTGACAGAACTCCTAATGCAAAAAAGACCTAAGCAGGAAAAGGACTTTACTGACTCAAATTATTGAAAAGCATAGGGACAGAAAGCCTCAGGCAGAACTTGAGCAGGACAGGAGCCAGACAGTGCCTAGGGCTACGTCTGCCTTCCTCTCTGCCTTGTCAGGTGGTGAAGCTGTGGAAGTGGGGGCAGATTTCATGCTCCCGGGGCCCAACACAAGTTGGAAAGATCAAGTTCACTTTTGCCAAAACTCCAACCACAGTTCTGAATTGCGTCTCAATTGGCTTTGATTGACGTGGCTGGATCACAAGCTCATCCCTGAAGCAATCATGTTTAGACAGGATGGATTATGCTGATTGGCTCATAGATGACCGTGTCCCCTCCCTGGGCCCAGCGCACACAGACCAGTTCGCTGATACAGATGTAGATCAGCCATATGAAAACAGGAATGTGCGAATGATGCCAGGAAGTCATACCACAAATGCCCAGTGTAAGTTCATCAGTGTTTTTGATCAGACCTCTGTCTGCTTTGCTGTGGTAGATTACACAGAACCTTGCTTAGAACACGGGCTTTTCCGTAGGATTAACTACATGCAATGAGGGAAATAAAAAACAAAAGGCCACTGGCTTTGGCATCAAAGTGACCAGAGGTCCAAGTTCTCTGTCATTCATTGACTGTGTGACCCTGGGCAAGTGACTTCTCTAGTCTCGCTCGCCTGTTAACAGGGATACCTACCTGAAGGGTTATTGTGAGGAGTTGAAGGGACGCACTTGGTGTTTAATAAATGTTGAACTTCATTCAACAAATATTTATGTTTTTATTTTTTACTGGGGAACAGTGTGCTTCTCCAGGGCCCATCAGCTCTAAGTCTCAACAAATATTAGAGTCCTGAATAAGCTAGAGCTGGTCCCTGGTCTCACGGAGTTACCATCATGATAAATGCTATCTATGAGGGACAAGCGGGCGCCAGGAGAATGGAATCTGACCTAGCCAGAAGGAAGAGGATCAGGGACTTCCTTGAGGAAATGACATCTGAGCTGAATTCCAGAAAGGGAATTTAGAGTATTTCAGCCTAATGGAACAGCTTGTGCCACAGACAAATGAAAGGAGGAAATACAGCATGTTCAAGGAACTGAAAGAAAGCAGGCAGGACTGGGCACCAAAGCCTGAAGGGAGGCTGCTATTGAGACAAGAGAGTTAGCATGTCCCTAGGTAGACAGGGAGGTCCCTGGTGGAATAAACAAAGACAGCATATCCTAAAACTCCAGGTTTTGAAATCACTCCTTTACTCCAGGCCATAAGTAACAAGGCCTTGAGGTTAATCATAAAATTCCTTTTGGCCTGACAAACAGAGCAGATTTGATAGATAAGAGTGGGTTAGTTTGCTAATTCCTTTAGGAAGGGCAAGCAGAACAAACCTGGTAGACGAATTTCATTAGAAGGCGCCAGTTCCCTTCTTCAAACAGCTCTCCTTCCCCAAACAGCTCTCCTTCCCCAAGCAGGCAAGGGAAGGCATAAAAGTAAGAGCTTTTGCCTCAGTCACAAGGCCACCCCCATTCAGGACCCCCTCCTGCTCGGGAGCTCTGACTCTTTGCTTTCAATAAACTATCCTCTTTTTAAAACTCTTTGCCTCTCCTGGGTCCGTGTTTCCATTCTTCGGTCTCATGAGACACAATCCCGGCCTACAGCCAGGAACTGCGGGCAGATCCAACGTCACCTACATCATTTGGGGACTGACAGGAAAATATTCCTCCATTACTATCTCCATCAGCTTCTTCCTAGCTTTGTTAAGACTCTAGGCCCACGAGCCCAACACTTTTTTTTTTTAATTTTTACTGGGGAACATTGGGGAACAGTGTGTTGTTCCAGGACCCATCAGCTCCATGTCAAGTTGTTGTTTTCTATCTAATTGTGGAGGGTGCAGCTCATTGGTCCCTGTGGGGATCGAACCGGCGACCTTGGTGTTATGAGCACTGTGCTCTAACCACTGAGCAAACCAGTCCTCCCACACTTATTATAATGACTAATTAAAAAAAACATTAAAATTTCTTGTATTTGTATTATAAAACATTCTGTTTCAAGTGTTCTATTTCTTCTGAATTCCTACATATTTCACACTTGAATAGAAACAAGCAAGCATTGCATAATAGTTCCTTTTGTACTGTCGAGCCTTTGGTCTTTCCCTTTGGTATTGCCTTGGAAAACACAGAACTAATAAACATAACTGAAATTCAATTCTTGCTTATCTGTTAAGACAACTGAGAGTATTAATGAATCACGGTGGCAGACAATGTCAACAAAAGCAAAAAAGAAAACTGTTCAGTAAGTGTCACTTTATCTTAATATTTAAAACCAAAAACATTCAGGCCACATTAAAGAAAAAGCAGAATTCCCTAAGCCATGGACCCACCAGAGAATCGGGGCAGAGGTCATGTTGACTGAGGACACAAGAAGTGAATGTGGATTAAGGGAGGGACAGCAGTCTGTGACAGGGAGTCCACTGTTTTCCCTTAGTGCTGGCATTTTGGAATAAACCTGCTTTTTTTTCCGAAAAAGAAAGAAGGAAAAGAAAGGGAGAAAGAGAGAGGGAGGGAGGGAGGGAGAAAGAGAAAGAGGACTCGCTAATATTCTCGATTTATAGTTAAAAACACAGCAATTTTTTTTAATATCTTGCACATCAAGCAAGGTATTATTTTGTTTCTAAAGGAAACTATTTGGGAACCTATAGAGAATTACACGGAAACAAGGAAAATTACCGTTAAGACGGGATTGTAATGGTGGCTGAATCTTCTATTTTAAGATTTGGATTTCTGGTCTTTTTGAAAGCTTTCTCTTTCTTCGCTCCTTACTGATTCTGCTTCCTACACGTTTACTCTGCAGACCAGTTGCAATGTTTCTATTTACTTTGGCCCAGTGCTGGCCCTGTGACTTGGGAGAGGTTTTGCGTTTGTTTGGGATCCACTCCTGACTCCAACTTAACTCTGCATAACAAGTGCAAAGGTTTCGATAACCAGTTTAACTGTACCGTCCCCCACCCCAACGGACAAAGCTCAGTAGAAAATTCCACTACAGGCCGAAGAGATTTACATCCTGGTTAGAAAATACACAGTTAGGCCAAGAGCAGAAACCGCCTTAGGCCCAGAGAAACCACCCGAATGCGCTGAATAGAAACCATTGTATCTTGGACGCCATCGGGCCCTGCTCCCTGCTCGCTTGTGATGCATTGAAGAGGAACAGCCTCTTTACCTCCCCCTGTAAAACTCCATACCCCTCTTACTCAGGGAGGTTATGGTCTTTTCTAACCTGATCTCCCGCAGCTCAAACCTGCCAAATAAATTCAAATAGACTACTTTTGGTCTCCCCGCGACTCAGTCCTCTGGAAGTACCTAACAATTTTGTGGCCTGTACGGGCAGCCGCCTTCGTCTACCCTTCTGTGGACGACTTAGGTAAGCCTTCCCTCTTTCACCCTCCAACTCGGTCAGATTTGCAGTCCAAGACTGAGCGCTAGGCCTGACCATGTCCCGGGCCAGGCCCCTGGGTCAGCCATCGTTGGGCAGGACACCTGGCCTGCTCTGCACCCTTCCCCGCTGCTGAACCTGAGGAAACCGACAGCCGGACGCCCTGCCGCTTTCGCTTGTTCTCCAGGTGATTACGAGGGTCTAGACTTTACCTCCTTTCTTCCCTCTGTTCCCCTCCTTCATTACTACCGGCTCCCGCTCCTCCTCTTACCCCAGGGACTCCCATCTGGTGATTTTTTTTTGGAACCACAGTAACAGCGGAGTTTACCCCGATTTAAAGGCTAAACGCCTTATTTCCTTTTCAACTGTGGCCTGGCCACAATACAAGCTTGATAATGACGAATCCTGGCCGCCCACCAGAACTCTTGACCTTGATACTCTGCAGGATTTTGACAACCTCCTCTGCCGGCAGGGTAAATGGAGCGAGGTCCCCCACCTCCTGGCTTTCTACGAGCTGCGTGGGGACTTGTCCCATTTCCCACCTAAGGGCGGACCATGCCTCTTGGGTTTAGCTTTAGCCTTTTCTGTTCCCCCTGCTCCGGAGTCCTCACCCCCTAATTCGGATCCGGATCCTTTTGACCCCCCCTGATTTTTCTTGTCCTCCTCGACCTCCGTTAGTTCAAAACACCCCACCCTATCAACCCGCTGCCTCCGAGTCTCCAGCGGCTACTTCTTCCTCTTCAACATCTGATACTCCCTCTTCCTCCTCTGCTGCCCCGCTGGCTCCCGACCTTTCTTCCCCTTCTCACGCCTGATCTGGACAGCCTCATGTGCCCCCAGCCACCCAGATGCCTCTCAGGGAAGTGGCAGGAGCTGAAGGTCCTGTTAGGGTCCATGTCCCTTTCTTATTGACGGACCTGAGTCAGATCGAATCTAAACTAGGCTCCTTTTCTTCTGATCCCACTTGCTTTACTGAAGAATTTGAATACCTCACCCTTAGCTATGACCTTACTTGGCGGGACATCTATATTATTCTCTCCGCGTGTACTAACACTGATGAAAAGGATCGTATCATTCAAAAAGGTAGGAAAATAGCAGACTCTATGCATCGCCAACATAATAACACCCATCCCCCTGGGGAGACGGCTGTTCCTACCCAGGATCCTAACTGGAATTACGAGACTCACCCCCCGCCCAATCCCGACCGCCTAAAGAGAGACCACCTGGTTAATTGTCTCCTTCAGGGCATGAAGGCAGCCATTCAGAAAGCTGTCAATTATGAAAAAGTTAGGGAACTCTACCAGGACCACCATGAGAACCCAGCAGTTTTTCTCTCCCGCCTTTCAGAGGCCCTGCAAACCTACACTAACATTAACCCTGAGTCCCAGATGGCAGAGCCGTCTTAGCCACGCATTCCATCTCCCAGTCGGCCCCTGATAGCCGCAGGAAGCCTCAGAAACTGGAGAAGCGTCCTCACACAAGCAGATATTTTAGAACTGGCCTTTAAGGTCTTCAATAATCTAGACGAGGAGAGTAGACAGGCCCATACCCAGGCCTTACAGATGGTTGCCGCAGCAGTTTCCCAGGCTGTTAGGCTGGGCCGGCTCCAAAGGAAAGAATCGGGACCCCAATCCTGTGCGCAGCCTAATCAACCAGGTGCCTGCTTTAAATGTGGCCTCCTTGGGACACTGGAGACGCTCTTGCCCTAACCCAAGGCCTCCTACTAAGCCTTGCCCCCTATGTGGCCGTGGTGGCCACTGGAAATCTGATTGTCCTCTAGCCCCTCAAGGCTCAGGAATATCCACTTCCTGGCCCCAGCCAAACATCACGCCTGCCACGGTACCAGCAGATCAGAATAATCTTTCCCTCTTGGGCATCCTCGGCACCCATGAAGATTGAAGGAGTCTAGTCCCGTCACAGGCCTCCACCTCCACCATATGCATGGCGGAACCGCAGGTAACTCCTAGTTGCTGGTAAGGCCATCTCTTTCCTTCTGGACACGGGGGCCACTTACTCGGCACTCCCTGAATCTCCAGGCAAGCTCTCTCCCTCTCTAGTCTCCATTGCGGGTTTCGATGGGATACCTTCTCACCCCATGGCTACCCACCCCTTATATGTTCCCTAGAGGGACATCCTTTTACTCGTTCCTTCCTAGTCCTCCCCCTGTATCCCACTGCTATTTTAGGGAGGGACATCCTCTCCAAATTTCATTCCACTGTTACTCTATATACCCGTTCTTTGGCTATCATTTTTCTTGGTTTACTAGTAGAATCACCCCCAGAACCCACCCTTCCTTCCCCTTCTAACCCACCTGACATTGATCCCTCACTATGGGATACCTCTCAACACATTACTGCCACTCACCACCCACCTCTTACCCAGAGATCCCATCCCACTCACTTTCCCGCTAAAGCTCAATATCCTATTCCTGATAAGGCCTCCTTGGACTCAAACCTCTCATCTCTAAGTTCCTCCAGGCGAAGATTCTCCATCTCACTTCTTCCCCTTACAATACTCCTGTTCTCCCAGTCAAGAAGCTGGATGGGACATACTGCTTCGTTCAAGACCTTCGAATTATCAACGAGGCGGTTATTCCCCTCCATCCTGTAGTTCCCAATCCATATGCCCTTTTATCCCTCATACCTCCTGACACTCAATATTTTACTGTCCTTGCCTTAAGGATGCTTTCTTTTCTATTCCTTTACATCCGATTCCCAGGGCCTGTTTGCCTTTACCTGGACTGACCCTGATACCAACTTTTCTCAACAATTAACCTGGACAGTCCTTCCTCAGGGCTGTAGGGATAGCCCCCATCTTTTTAGCCAGGACTTAGCTCAAGACCTAACCTCCCTTTCCCTTCCTGGCTCTACGATTCTCCAGTATGGTGATGATCTCCTCCTTTGTAGCCTTACATACTATCTCTACTTTCCATACACACCTGCTCTTTAATTACCTAGATTCCCTCAGTTATCGTGCCTCCTGCCATAAGGCCCAACTCTCCACCCAGACTGTCACCTACCTAGGGTTCTGCCTTTCCCCAGGTCGCCAGGAAACCATTACACAACGCAAAAACCTTATTCGCTCTTTCCCCTTCCCCTCCACTAAACAGGATCTTCTCTTTCCTTGGCTTGGTCGGATACTTTCGCATCCAGATCCCCAACTTTGGCCTCATTGCCAAACCCCTGATGGCCATCTCCGGCCACCTCCAAACTCCCCTATCTCCTTCAGAGATCACCTCTGCTTTCTCTCAACTCCAGATAGCTCTCATTTCCGGCCCCGCCCTTGCTTTACCTGACCTAACTAAGCCTTTCTTCCTATACACTCATGAATCTCGGGGGCTCGCTCTAGGCCTCTGGGGTCAGAAATCGGGCCCCAATCTCAAAGCTGTCACTTACCTATCCAAACAACTAGGCCCCCCTGCCTCCGTGCCCTCGCTGCCTCTGCCTCCTCACTTTAGAGGCTTCCAAATGTACTCCAAACCTATCAATGTTTTCTCGCCCCATTCAGTCCTTAATCTTCTTAATAAGGCCCCTTCCTTTCTTGGCTCTTCTTGCCTCACCCATTATCAACTTCTTCTCATCTCTCCCCACATTACTACTCTTCTCCAGCTCCCTGCCCTCAATCCCTCCACACTTCTTCCTCCTTCCACGTCTGTGTCTCATTCCTGCATTGAGGAATTCATATCTTCCCGACTTCTTCATCCTGACCTTTCTGACAACCCCCTTCCTGATCCCGACTACACCTAGTTTGTTGACGGGTCCAGTTACATTTGTAACAGAGAACACTATTCAGGCTATGCTGTTACCTCTGCCCATGAAATCATACACTCTTCCGCTCTCTCTTCCAATACTTCTGCTCAGAAGGCCAAACTTACTGCCCTTAACCCGTGCCCTAACCCTAGCCAAAGGATGCTCTGTCAACATTTATACCAACTCTACATATGCCTTTCATATTATCCATTCCCTTGCTGCAATCTGGGCAGAACACGGCTTCCCTACCTCCCAAGTTTCCCTGCAGCCCATGGCCCCTTAATCCTCAAGCTTTTTGAGGCTCTCCAACTCCTACTCGTGTTTCCGTTATACACTGCAGGGGCCACCAAAGGGTCTCTGGCCTTGTTGCCATTGGTAACAATCAGGCCGACAGAAGGCACGCCAGGCCGCCCTCCTCAGCTCTCGAGAGCCTGTTACCCATCTCCTTGCCATCCCTGAACTTCAGCCCACCTAGAGTCCCAATGAAATTACTTCCCTTACCAGTCAGGGAGCATTTGGGAGAGCCCCTGACTTAACCTCTGCTGGCAAACTAATCCTGCCCAATCGCCAGGCTTTAAACATCTTTATGGCTTTCCACAACTCTCTTCACATTGGACATAGACCCCTACTCACTTTCTTACGTCCCTTTATCACTCACCTGCATCTTTCTTCCCTTTTAGCCCACTCACTCAGGCTTGCTCCATTTGCCGCCTCTTCAACCCCCAGGGGGCCACTCGGCCTCCCCCATCCTTCCCCGCCCATCAGGCCGCAGCCACATGTCTGGCCAAGATTGGCAAATTGATTTCACTCATCTGCTCGTATTCACCGACACTGCTGTCTCCTCACCTTCCTGGTACTTTCCCCCGATGGCTAGAAGCTTTCCCCACATCTGAAAACCACTCCATGGTCACCCATACTCTTCTCCACCACATTATTCCCCGTTTCGGTCTCTCTTCAACCATCCAGAATGACAGTGGTTCTAGTTTTAGTTCCCAGATCATCCAACAAGTTGCCACCTCTTTTGGTATTCAGTGGTGATTGCACATCCCGTGTCATCCCCAATCTTCTGGAAAGGCAGAAAGGGCTCACCTTACCCTCAAAACTCAGCTAACCAAGCTGTCCTTAGAGCTCCATCGGGACTGGATTTCCCTCCTCCCTATTGCGCTTTCCCACCTCCACGCTGCCCCCCGCGCTCCAACTTTCCTCAGCCCGTTTGAACTCACGTATGGTTGCCCTTTCCTCCTTGGCAACATACCCCCTTCTTCTTCACCTGTCCTGGGTGATTACCTCCCTACCCTTTCTCTCACCCGGCACCTTCTCCACTACCATGCTGATACCTTCCTCCCCAAACCTCTGGCTGGAACTGAAATTCCAGCAACTCCTCTAGAACAGAGAGATCGGGTCCTCTGGGAGGCTCTCCCAGACAAAGTCCACCCCCTCCATCCCAGATGGGAAGCAGCCTATCAGGTCATCCTAACAACCCCCACAGAAGGTAACTGTTAGGGATACCTTCTTGGGTTTATCCAGGCTCAAAAGTGTCCCAGAGCCAGCAACCCTGGACTTAGATCAACAGAAACAATGGAAGCTGGACCAACCAGAGTGACCCCAGCCAAATACCTGGCCAGATATTTATACCTGCACTTGGACGGGGAATACAAATGTGACAACACGTAAGCAACAGACCACATGAATGACAAGACTTCACAGGTACCGGCTGGGCAAGTCTATGATATCATCTGAGAGGATCTCAGAACTAGTCTGGGAACTGGCCTTTGGCAAACTGACGGGGGGGATTTTTTTGTGCTATACATCAACTGAGATTAAGAACTACTTGGAACTCCCTCCATAATCCCCAAATCCTTTTATCCTGGCCTGTCAAAATGCACCATTGCCCTCCCTTATCCTCCCCAGCTTTACTCCCCCTTTGTCTCCCCCTTTTCTACTGTCTCCCCTCCCCCAGACACACTGGGAAGACAATGTTTTAATAATTGCCTCTCGCACTTTTCCCGCAGGGGAAAATTTAACTAGACGCTGGATCTGTGCCATACCAAGCCCGAAACACCTTGTAGATACAATATTCATATCAAGGTTTATCCCATTACTAACCACTCTCTGATCCAAGCACTAAACTCCTCCCAGAATGAGAGGCTCCCCTTCTCCTGGAGAGTTCCATGGGAGCGTAACCCTCCCGTCTGCTTCTGACTAACTCCTTTACACATAGGACTTTTAACTTCTCCAAAACCTCTCTCACCTGCCCCTGGGGCCACCCACAGGATGCCGAGGTGTCCACCTCCAATGCGTGATAAATCCCCCACTCTGGTTCAAGCCGTTGTTTCTCAGTCTAGTTGTGTAGGACACAGCTCCCTGGCCCATGCTGGTGTTATGAGCCTTGGGCTCCCCCGGGCTGGTCATTCGGTGGCTGCTCACAGCAGCTCTCACCCAGCTCCAGGGAGCGCCCTTGTCCACCATCTTAGCTGTAGAGGGCACAGCTCGCTGGCCCATGTGGGAATCGAACCGGCAACCTCGGCATTAGGAGCATGGAGCTCCAACCACCTGAGCCACCGGGCTGGCCCAATAAATATATCTTGTATTATATTACAAAAGCCTATGCTTTTGAAGGTTGCACAGTATGTTCCTGGATTTGCTAGTGAAGTGCTAGTTGCTTGCTTTTGTTTGTCAGTAAAAATTAAGGTTCTGAAGGTTATGGCTTTTCTAACCTGAGCTCCCGCCACTCAAACATGCTAAATAAATTCTAATAGAACAATTTTGGTCTCCCACAACTCATTCCTCCGGACGTGCCTAACAATCACCATTCACGGTTTACCATTTGTAAAAGTAAAAATCTCGGAGATCTGTTGAGGCTGGTCTTGCCATAAGATCAACATGCCTTTGCCTAGAGCTTTACTACATCCATCCTTGGAAGAGGAAAGGAAGAGACATAAAAAGAAACGGCTGGTTCAAAGTCCAAATTCTTATTTTATGGATGTGAAATGTCCAGGTTGCTACAAGATTACCACGGTTTTCAGCCATGCTGAGACAGTGGTTCTTTGTGTATGTTGTTCACCAGTGCTGTGCCAGCCGACAGGAGGCAAGGCCAGACTCACAAAAGGGTGTTCTTTTAGAAGAAAGCAACACTAATGATGCACGCAACTTCCTGAATTTCTTATATCACAGAAAGCCTTATGGTTCAGTAATTCTAGTTAATCTAATAAGACAATGTAATTACATTTAATTTTGTAAGTATACAACAGTGATCTCTCCTATTTTGGTGTCAGTTTTTCAATAAAGTTTTAGTCATGGGCAAAAAAAAAAAAAAAGTGAAAATCTCTCATGTTGCATAGTCCTAACTCACATTGCGTCCTTTTCAGTCTTTAAAATGTATCTGACCCTGATGTCAACCTTCTCCTTGGAATGACTCTTTTATTCCATAACTCTAATAGCTAATAATAAAAATTTCTGTTTTACTATGTGCCTTCTTTATGCCAGGCACCAACTTTTTACACAATTATTTTATATAGTACTCATAATTCTACAAGGCAGGTATAATTATCTACATCTGACAAAGGACAAAGCCGACCAGTGGATGTTCCGTGACTTACTCAAGGTCACACAGTGGGCTTCGCATGTAGTTTACCTGCCTTGGAAGCCCAGGCCTACCCCAACACCAAACTGCTTCTCCAGGTCTTCAGCATCAAAGTTCCTGTAATTCTGTCTCCACCTTTCTCCACCATTTCACTGTGAATGACTCATTCGTTCTGTGTTTAAACCCTTCAGCCTTTCTAATACTTCCAGACTGTGAACCGTCACCTATGTGAAAAAGATTCCTAAACCTCACACGTTGGCCATTCCTGTGATATTTAAAATTTAACATGTCAAAAACAGAATTCACTGAGTCCTTCCCTAACTAAGCAACACTTTCCAACTTCCTCCATATCTATGATTATTTTCCAAGCACCATATAAAGTGATGCCCTTCTAGAGAGCATTCACTGGCTGTTTCAAGAAGCTTCCTCTTTGAGAAATCTCTTAGCACTCACTAAGGCCTACTGGTGTGATTTCACACCACCAATCTCTTCTTCCTTTCTTCTACATGCCAAACATTGCAGGTGCTCAGTGTTTACTGATTAATTCATCATCAAGCCCTGCCTCTGCTTCTATATAGCTCTCAGTTGGAGACTTCTGCTGCATTTGCACGGCCACCATCTTAGTCTGAGAACTAACACCTGGATGATCACATCTATAGATTAAATGGGGGTGGCTGCAATGACAAGCCATTTATGTGGAAACTTGTCAGTGACTGCATGGCTCAAGGATATGACAGCAAAGTAGCTCTAAAGTGAGGGAGAGATAGTACATCTGAATATATGTAAGGAATAGAATATATGAAGGTCTGCCTGGGAACATTTGGGGATGTAAACTCTCACAGTGGCTGGGGTACGTGCTTGGCCTTGGAAGGATTGGCTACCCTCCCAAGGACCAAGAAAATATTTACAGGATGTGGAGCCTGGCCTTCGCCTTGGCACAGGTGGGCCGAGCTCCGATACATCTAATCTCGTACCAAGGACTGGCCCCGGCTCCTAGCCAGATCCGAGACCAGTTCCTCGTGTTGCTAACACGTATGCTTATTGGCTCCTTGCCGCTGTTGTTAGTGAAGTCCTCAAAACCCCAGAAAGCCGAGGCAGGCACAGCAGTAGGCGTTGTTCCCTGGCTGCCTCGGCTGCTGCAAGATATTCCGCCCGTGCTGATGACTTTACTTGACTGGGATTTTGCCCACGCTGATGAAGGGCCGGTGCTGTTTCTACGAGTCTAATTGACTGGGCCCTGGTGGTATGATGAATTGCCTCCTTGCTTGTTAGTGATATGATGATATATCCCCTAATCTCTGTCTTGTCTTACTTACTTCCACTTTGTAATAAAACTCTTTAACCCCTTCATCCCGGCTTGTGGTGGTGTGTCTTGCCTATCAGGCCTTAAAAATAAGTCTGTGCACAGCAATCAATAATACTTATCGATACAATATAATAATAGAAAACCACTCCTTTTGCAACTTAGTCTTCTTTGTTCTTTCACTCAGTTCACCCCCACTAGCATAACATGCAAAAATAGAAGCTCAGCAAACAACTCTCCTGGGGTACAAAGAAGTGGCTTCCTAGGCAGGCACCAGTATCTGATCCAAATCATAACTCTCGTGCCAGAAAATGCTTCACACTGGCCTCCCTCACCCCTGTCTTCGTGCTCATAATTTCCCGAACTATTTAATCTGGTCATTCCCCCAATTCAAAATCATGAAGGCATCTACTAAGCATAATATTGAATTGAAGTCACTCAACTCTGCATTTAGGGCCATCTGTCAACTGATTCATCAACACTTTTCCCAGCTTTGTGGTCCTGTGGGAAAAGCATGGGGTTTGCAGTCAGAATATTTGAATCCAAATGTCGTCGTTGCATCTCACTGATATTTTATTCACTTAGTGTACCAGGATAACACCACCGCCGTCTCCGAGCATCCTGCGAGGATGCAATGAGATAAATGCAAAAGGTGCTTTGCAACCTGTGTACTTGTTTGTCATAAGCAGTGGAGCTTCTTCCCACAGCCCCTCACTCTGGTCAGCGCTCCATCTCCGTAAGCGTGTGTGAGAACAGAATGAAGTTTACTTTTCTATCAGAAAAGATATTTTACATCTATAAATGTGGTCCTGGAATTCCAATCAAATGGTTGTTATACACTGTAGTGTTTTCTGGAGATTCAGTATATTTTTTAAAGAAATCTCCCATGAAAAAATTAGTCGGCGAAGCTCTCATTTTTGCGGGTAGGCCGGGTGGCTCAGTTGGTTAGAGCGCGAGCTCTTAACAAGTTGCTGGTTTAATTCCCGCATGGGATGGTGGGCTGCGCCCCCTGCAACTAAAGATTGAAAATGGCGACTGGACTTGGAGCTGAGCTGCGCCCTCCACAACTAGACTGAAGGACAACGACTTGACTTGGAGCTGATGGGCTCTGGAAAAACACTGTTCCCCAATATTTCCCAATTGAAAAAAAAAAAAAAGCTCTAATTTTTGCACCTAACAATAAAAAGTTTGGCCCTGACATGAGATGCACCTGCTTCAGCTGCTGCAAATGACTTCTAAATGGAGTGCTGTGGGTGTAGACATACTTTTCTGAGTCCCTCAAATCCACACTATGCTGTACACCTGAAACTAATATAAAATAACATTGAATGTCAACTCTAACATAAAAATTTAAAAGGGGAAAAGATCAGTAATGTGACAGTGTGGTACAATGTCAGATGTTGTTGGACTTAGTATGGTGATCACTTCTTTAGCATAGGGAATATAATCAATAATGCAACATAAGACACGGGACTGTAATAGTGGCATAATATATTCTATTTTGAGATTTGGACCTCTGATATTATTCAATTTAACAAGCGTATTTTAGCTTGGCACTTTTTGAAAGTTTGCTTTCTTTTCTTTGCCTTCCTCCCCTCATGCCAAACCTTAATGACTCTACTTGACATTCACTATGCAGACCAGTTTCAATGGTTCTGTTTACTTCAGCCCAGGGCTGGCCCTATGACCTGGAAGAGGTTTTGCATTTGTAGGGGATCCAGTCGGGCTCCAACTTAAATTTATATCCATATGCAAAGGTTGCATAACCAGTTTAACCATACCTGCCCCCATCCCGGTGAACAAAGCGATGAACAAAGCGGAACTCAACAGAAGATTCATTACAGGACGAAGCAATTTACATCCTGGTTAGAAAATACTATAAAACTTCAGATGAAACAAAGACTCGAGGCAGTACTTTCCAGCAGACTTCCCAGCTAAGCCTCCTTGCACTTTAATTAATCTTCCTTCTGTATTTCTGCCTCTCTCATGAATTCTTTCACAACCCACAAGTGAGCAGCCACAACAGTAATAACTGCATAGTGCTAGATGGTACTTTTGAATAATTATGATGTACACCTGTACCTAATATATGTTAGATATAGTTTTTTTAACTTTTTTCTTTAATTTTTAATGGGGAGTATTGGGGAATAGTGTGTTTTTCCAGGACCCATCAGCTCCAAGTCAAGTAGTTTCAATCTAGTTGTGGAGGGCGCAGCTCACAGTGGCCTATGTGGGGATCAGACCGGCAACCTTTCTGTTAAGAGCACTGCGCTCGGTTTAACCAACTGAGCTAACCGGCTGCCCCCTAATAAAAATCTTTAACAAAATAAAAATAAATCCTTCAAATCTTGGCTCCCTTTTTAGCTGTCAAGTTAAGCAGGTAGTATTAAGACTGTAATAGAAGCAGCACTCGGGTCATATTTATCTCACCTCTCAGGTTATGGGAACTGATTATTAACTCTGATGCCAGAGGAAGAGTTTTTTCAATGTTATTGTCCAGCAAAGCTTAGGAACAAAGAAATCTAAAAACCTTTTTTAAAAAAGCAAAGGCTGCAATGTTAAAATATATGAGGTTTGACAATTAAGTTCGCGAACTTGTTGCAACGATGTTGCTAACTTTTTTGATATCAGAGGGATTATTCATTATGAATTTGTACCAACTGGACAAATAGTTCACCAAGTTTACTATTTGGAAGTGCTGAAAAGGCTGCGTGAAAAAGTTAGACGACCTGAACTTTTCACCAAAAATTCATGGCTCTTGCATCACGACAATGCACCAGTTCACACGGCACTGCCTGTGAGGGAGTTTTTAGCCAGTAAACAAATAACTGTATTGGAACACCCTCCCTACTCACCTGATCTGGCTCCCAATGACTTCTTTTTATACCCAAAGATAAAGGAAATACTGAAAGGAAAACATTTTGATGACATATTATATTATTATAGTATACCCGGTCTTATGTTAAAATAAGACCAGGTCTTATATTAATTTTTGTTCCAAAAGACGCATTAGAGCTGATGGTCTGGCTAGGTCTTATTTTCGGGAAAACACAGTATGCCTTCCTTTTTCCTCCATTACTTCTGTACACATGCCTCCTTACTTGCATTAACTGGCCCCAATAGAGCCCCATTCCCTCCAATTCCCTCTATGCTGCTCCCAGAGCCTAAATGAAAAACCACTTACTGCCTGAAATCCTCTGATAGCTTCTCATGGCTTTCAGATTAAAGTTCAAAATCTTTAGCTTAAAATACAAGGCTCTGGTCGTCTGGCCCCGGTGGCCTGGCAGCTGGATCCTCTTCAAGCCACTCCCATTCCGGCTTCTCTACATTGTGCTGTTTGGGTCGTTGGCCTTTGTGCCTTTCCACAAGCTGTGCTCTCTGCCTGAAATACTCCTCTCTCTTCACCTAAAATTTACTAGTTCTCTAAAACATCCCATTCTTCCAAAAAGAACTTTAATTCTTCAGTTTGATTTGTAGGTCCTTTATCTATGCTCGTACAGGCCCATGCCTCTTCCTCCTCCTTTCTCAATGTACACTCATTGTTGCTTTATTCATTTGTCTCCCCCTACTTGACTCAAAGCTTCTTAAGGACAGGGTACGTGTCCTAACTCATCTTTGTATCTGCAGCACTCAACCTTTGTTAAGTTACTAGCCATTTGCTTCCTCTGTCACCACCCTCAAGAGAAAGTGCAAAACCCATGAGACTTTCAGTGCTGCTCAGAAATCTTGTCATTTACCCTCAGCTGCCACAAAGGCCAAACCTTTATCAAACTCATTTCCATTCTCTTCTCAGCAGGTGACATCACTACTCGTTCCACATGGGAGAAAGAAAAAAACTTGACTGAGAGCCATTCCCTGGGAACAGAAATTGAAGAACCTCACAGGTCCCCGCTCCTGACCTAAGGCTGTGGTCCCCTCCCAGGGTCTGTGAGATGAGCCCTCTCTCAGGTCTTGCTCCTGCCGAGTCACATTCCTTTTGCACCTTCACTCTCCCCGTCTAACAATTCCTTCCCCCGTGTTTAAACACCCTCCTCCAGTAAAAATCCACTACACCCTCCCCCAGTAAAAACAAAACAACACCCAATAATCTTAGCTTTGCTTTCCCCTAAAATTACTACCTTCTTTCCCTCTCGCCATTGAGCTGCTTCTTAAATATGAACGCTTCAGCCTGTGGAGGAGCTGTGTAATGTCTACTTCTGGTCTTTCTTCTTGAGATCTTCTTCCACCTCCACGCCTTTTGGGCATCTTTTTCTCGTGAGTCTTCCTTTTATTTTTTTTAATTTTTATATTTTTTTAATATTTTGGGGACTGGATAGGGTTCCTAACATTTTTTTTATATCATTTATTTTTTTAAATTTTTATTGGAGAACAGTGTGTTTTTCCAGGACCCATCAGCTCCATGTCAAGTCGTTTTCAATCTAGTTGTGGAGGGTGCAGCTCGCTGGCCCATGTGGGAATCGAACCGGTGACCTTGGTGTTATGAGCACTGCGCTCTAACCACCTGAGCCAACAGGCCGTCCCCTCTCATGAGTTTTCTCAACTCTCTCTAGCTACTCCATCTCAGCCTCCTTTGCTGCCTTCTACTGCCACAGGATTCCATCCTTAGTCCTCTTCATTCCTACAGACTTCCCTTAGTGGGATTTCAACAGAGTTATTATCCCCAATTTTACCTCTCTGCCCTCTTATATCCTTTGGGGCAGACTGGCTGTATGGGAGAATGTTGGGCACGTCAGCCATATTAGTTTCCTAGTACTACTCTAACAAATTACCACAAATTTAGTGGCATAAAACAACACAAATGTCGTATCTTACAGTTCTGGAGGACAGAAGTCCAACATGGGTTTCACTGGGCTATAACCAAGGTGTCAGCAAGGCTGTTTCCTCTGCAGGCCCTCGGGACAATCTGTTTCCTTGCTTTTTCCACCTTCTGGAGGACACCTTGATTCCTTATCACATGATCCCTTCATCCATCTTCAAATCTCTCTCTGAATCTGACCTGACTCTCTTGCCTCCCCCCCTTTCACTTATGAGGACCCTTGGGATGGCACTGGCTCCATCCAGATAATCCAAGACAATCTCCCATCTCAAGGCCAGCTGGTCAGCAACCTTCAATCTATCTGCAAACTTAATTTCCCTTTGCCGTGTAATGTAACACATTCGACAGGTTTGGGGGATTGGGATGTGGACATCTCTGGGAGTGGGAGAGGAGGCCTTATTTTGCCCACTACATCAGCTAGACTGGAAAAGGAACAAAAGGCTAAAGGAAACATGTAGATGATGATGGGACCATCAGTGAGGCACCAAACTGGTCTAACATAGAGGTAAGATGAGAACAGTGTGGAATGGCAGAATAGCTGCGGAAAGAATTGAATGAGGGATACAAAGGGACAAAATGCTGTCTCTTACATTCTAGGTTTCAAAAGGAAAAGTAGGCTGCATTTTATAGGATAATTCACATGTGTCTCTAACAAATCTCCCCATGTCAAAATTATAATTTCTATTTCTGGAGCCTTGCCATATGATCCCTTGACTCAGAATCCTTTGATGAGTCTGAGGCTATTTTTCCAACCCTCCCCAAAATCATCACAACTTTAAAATTACGAAACCTAACACAAAATGTTTTTAAAATATGCAATAAACATATGAAAATATGTTCAATTTCACTCACAATGCAAGAAATGCTGATTAAAACTGTGAGATACTATTCCTCACATATCAGGTCAGCATAGACTTCAAAATCCCAACAACACATTTGGTGGGCAGGCTTGCAGAAACAGACACTTCTATAGGAATGCAAACTCTTGCAGAATTTGGCAGTATCTAGCAAAACTGTGCCTGCATTTACCTTTTGACCAACAATCCCAATTCTAGGAATTTACCCTGAAGATACACTTCCAACAATATGAAAATATGCACAAAGTTACTCACTGTAGCCTTGTTTGCTGTTTCCAGCTCAAGGCTCATACAAACGAGGACTTGAATAAACTAGTAATTTTGCACAGTGAAGCACTATGCAGCTATAAAGCTGAATGAGGAAGCAAGCGCTCTATGAAGAGATATGATCTAATATCAAAGACATTAAGTAAACAAAAGCTATGTTAGCTAAAACTATAGTGCAGTACCTTCTCTGTAAAAAAGAAGGCTAAATAAGAAAATACATATCTATCTGTTTATTTTTGCAAAAAGACACTTAGGAAGAATAAACCAGGAACTAGTGGGATTGGTTATCAATACTGAGTGGGTGGGAGGACAGTAGAAGTAAAGGGAGAGAGAAGGGACACATTACCCTCTGAATAGTTTTGATTTTTGGAACCATGTTTATGTTTTATACAAAATATGGAAAAGAATGTCTTACATAAAATTAAGAATGGGGGGGACCCTAAAATAGAAAAATAAAAAACACCTGTTTGCCAAATGAATACTAACCACATTGACGCAGGGGGAAAAAAATCAATCCAAGTAGTAGCTTTTTTCCAAACAGCTTTATTGAGATATAACTCACATGTCATACAATTTACCTAAAATATACAATTCAGTAGTTGGCAATACATTCAGAGTTGTGCAACCATCATCACAATCTATTTTTAATGCATTTTTCATCAACCCCCCACCCTTCTTAAGAGAGTCCGTAACCGGTAGGAGTCACTTCCTATCTTTCCCCACTGCCTTGCAGAACTAGGGGAACCACTCATCTACTTTCAACCACTCATCCACTCAACCACTCATCTACTTTCTGTCTCTATAAATTTGCCTATTCTGGACATTTCCTATAAATGGAATCACACAATTTGTGGTCTTTCGTGACGGGTTTCTTTCACTCAGCATATTTTCAACATTCATCTATTATGCAGCATATATCGGTACTTCATTTCTTTTTATGGTCAAATAATATTCCATTGTATGGACATATCACATTTTATATATCACAATATGCTGTTTGTTTCCATTTATTGGCTATTGTGAATAATGATGCTGCAAACATTTGTGTGGACATGTTTTTGTGTGGACATGTTTTCACTCCAAATGATCTGAAGACACTATTTCGATTGTATTCCTTCTGACAAAAAAAAACTATAAAAATATTTAATAGACTTATTTTTCACAGAGATATTGGTTAGAAATTCTGAAATTACTTTTGTATATTCTACAGTTAAGCAAACATAGTCATGCACCGCTTAACAAAGGGGATACGTTCTGAGAAATGCCTCATTAGGTGATTTCATCATTGTACAAACATCGGAGTACTCTTACACAAACCTAGATGTTACAGCCTACTACACACCTAGGCTCTATGGTACAGCTTATTGCTCCTGGGCTACAAGCCTGTACAGTGTCTTACTGGACAAAACAACATGAGATTAAATCAAGCACAAGAGAAAACTATACAATGAAGAGACGCAAGGTAAGTACAAGATGTATGAAGCTGGCTACCTATGTAAGGCAGCATATTGTTTTACAGCAAACTTTTGTTTTAGAAGTAGAAAAGAGTACACTCTAAAATAATAAAAAGTATAGTATAGTACAGTAAATACATAAACCAGTAGCATAGTTGTTTATTTATCATTATCAAGTATTATATAAAGAGCTATGCTTTTATATGACTGGCAGCTCAATAGGTTTTTTTACACCAGCGTCACCACAAACACGTGATTAATCCATTGCACTAGGTTAGGACAGCTATGACATCATTAGGCAATAGGAATATTTCAGCTCCATTATAATCTTATGGGACCACCGTCATATACGAGTATGACATTCTGTCATTGGCCAAAACGTCATTATGCAGCACATGACTAAATAAATATATTAAGCATAGTGGGAGTCAGGCCTCTCTCAGAGAAAGGAATCACAAATATGAAAAGGGGAAGACTAGAATGAACCCTGTGGAGTTGGACTGAAATTGGAGATACTACTATGAACTGATGGTTCTAACATAGATAGATATTTAGAAATAGAAATACAGGCATAGATATAAATCCTAACTCTGTTTGCTGAGAGGGCCTAGAAGTAATGATACTCCAGTAACAATAAGCATCTCCAGTGCCCTGAATTTGGTTTCTAAATACAATTCTCCAATAAAATGAAATCAGGACTCCTGGAAGAAATGGCTGATTTCAGGGCTGCCGGAAAAAGAGAACAAGCTCAGCCTAGAACAGCACATTATGCCAGGATATAAAGAACTGTTCGAAAATGATGGAGTCATGTCAACAGGACGTAAGAGCCAGCTCACAGGGTCCAAATCTGGGACAATCCGACCATCAAAATAAATAATTATAGTAATGGATTATAAGCTACTGAATAAAATATAAATTCATGAGTCCAAACTGATGCAAATGAATAGTTAAATAGGAAAGAAAACAATTCCTTATAGTAGAATGCCAACTGAAAAATATGAAAGAAATGATGGGTTTAGAAAATTACCATTTGGCAAACACAACAGTAATTGATTCAGGCAACAATCATCATGGATGCTGAAGTTAATGGATAAAAGTCCAATAAATAACAGGATATTTGTATAACATTAAAGTTACACCTCACAAAATACTAACTATAAAGGTAAAAATAGTAACTTCACTTAAAATTTACAGACATCACCTTAATCCAACCAATGGACCAAAGCAGTGTGTGCGAGACCCGACACACCTACTCAGAAGAGGCACACCTCTTCCCAATTTTGTGTTCACTGATGATATGACAGTAGCTTGAAACTGACCATGGAGGGAGTGTTTGCACCATGGAACTCAGCAAGTGATACAAATCAAAGCTTTCTTCCCCCTGGAGACCAGTTTAGACATTTATCAGCATAATACTGGGTCTACCCAGTTTCTACCACCAGACAAGCTGAGTCTATGTACCTCCTGATATTACACAGAAAGAAGGACACAACATCACTGATGGTATTCTGCCCAAAATGCATAACCTCAATCTAACATTGAGAAAGCATCAGAAAAAAACCAAATTGAGAGACACTCTACAAAATAACTGGAAGGAAGGAAGGAAGGAATCATCTCTAGAGAAAAATGATAAAGCAAATGTGGCTAAATGTTCACAAAGGAGAATCTGAGTACCAGACATCGTTCTTTGTGCCATTCAAGAAATTTTTCTGTAAGGCTGAAATTATTTGAAAATGAACAGTTATAAGGAAAAAACCACATATGCTACCTAGTCTTCCGCCCTCATCCTGCAGTCTTTGCAGCTGAAATTGGACGGAGGCAGTAGGCCAGGACTTCGAAGCCTCAGGGTGCTCAAAGGCGCCCAGTCACAACAGAAGCGAAGTAGCAACCACCAAACCACTGTCATGCGGGGTCTCTGGTCCCACTCCCCACATAAGAACGCAGGATATGGTGAAGCCAAAAAGGAACACCCACAGAGCCATACATAGGGGAGTCATTCCACGATAGTCTCACTGGAGGCTGGATCCACACGACCAGCAACCTGCTGTCCACTTCTCTGCCTGCCAACCAACCAACCAACCAACGCAGCCGCGGCAGTTATATCAGCGGCCAACTGGCCAACCGGCTACAGCTGACAGCCATCTACTACCCAAGTCAGCACCCTTCCATGTGAGGCCGAGAGCCCGGAAACTGCTCTCTGGGACTCTGTCCCCACAGCGGGGAAATATTGGGGAACAGTGTGTTTTTCCAGGGCCCATTAGCTCCAAGTCAAGTCATTGTCCTTCAATCTAGTTGTGGAGGGCGCAGCTCACTGGCCCATGTGGGAATCGAACCAGCAACCCTGTTGTTCAGAGCTCCTGCTCTAAACAACTGAGCCATCTGGCCGCCCCCCTTTAATGTTGCCTTTAAAAGACTAATGTTTGTGGTCCAGGTGCTGCTGTTTCCAGCAGGGGCTGTGGAAACCTTGGCCAATACCAGCCGGCCACTCCTCCTGGAGGAGGGGTGTTTCCGGGCTCTTCCATTATCTATCAATTAGCTGGAAATTGAGTGTAAATGTGTCTCAGCTTTACAAAGCCTGTTCTGATCTGCTGCTGCCTGCTCAAGGAACACCAGGAGACAGACATCAGGTGGTGGGGTACGCCAAAGGTACTGTGCTTCTGCCGCTTACCGGGTAACGTTTTCTGATGAAAGCTGATACGTAGGATGAAGCCATTGTATTTGAAATTTGAGGTGAAAATAGTGAGTTGCACGGATAACAGACTGAGGTGCTGCTTAACATGTTGATTGTGATTATAGCTGCTCCTGCAAGTTTCCTCATTCATCCTGCGTAGACAAGGAAGATTATTTCCATTGTCTCGTATAGCACCTGGCGCATGGTAGGTGCTTGGTAAAGATCAATGACTTTATAACGCCCTGCACATTCTGCAGAAATGGAGTGATCATTCTCCCCTTACTTGTAAACCTGGATGTATTTTTGCCTATGTTGGCAGAGCCATTGTTCTTTAAAATGATATTCTGTAAAAGAAACTCTGTGTTCTTACTGTTTGTGGAAGAAATTCTGAAGTTCCCAATGATCTCAAATGCTAAGCAGTGAAGAGACTGAAAAACACAATTATGATCTGTGTTTTCACTCTGTATTCATGGACTCTGATTATCATTACCTCTCTTTATGTTATTTTTCTTTTACCTCCCCTCACCCCTCCAAAAAAAAAATGAATGAAAAGATCCCATAAAGAAAAGGGTGAAGGAAAGATGACTGTTTATTTCAATTGAGCAGACACAGGTAAATGAAGACAGAAGAACACAAAATTAAGGGTACATGGGGAGAGGGTAAATGGATTCTTTTTAACGATTCACAGAAACCACATTATCCCCTACTGTTACCAGTGGAAAAAATGTCTTCAGATAATCAGTGGTCAGCAGATGAGGACGAAGGCCAACTATCCCGACTGATCAGGAAATCTAGAGACTCCCCCTTTGTTCCCGTAGGTGAGTACACGCCTTGACCGGATACAGGAAAACTGCTTGTAATAATAACACATTAACGTTTTCTTTACCCACTATCTTTGAGAGTTGAAACGTTTTATGTAATTTTTTTTCAGATCATTGAAGCTCACCCCCTCGAAGCATGAGTAACACTTTCAGAACAGTTTCTAGTATGTGGTAAATCCCCAATAACTGTTAGCTATTCTTATTACGAAGCATGAGATTTTATGCTATTTCACCAATCTTCATTCGAGATCTACCTAAGATTACTGGTTCCCAGCCCACGTAAATGGAATTGATGGAATGGACTTAACTTTTCTGTGATGACTCAGGACCAGCAGCAGCAGCCTGGAGGTCTATTAGGGACCATGGAGACGTAGTTGTCTCTTTGTCCTCAGTAACTCCAACCATTAAGTTCTTGTGTCTGAGATTTATAGATTTTTCTGTCTTCCATTATTGTCGGGTACCATCAACCACTTCTGCTTCTGATGTTCTCTAGCCCTAGAAGCTAGATACCCACGCTTAAAAAGACTGATTCAATTCAGAGTAAGAAGCTCTGAGTGACAGGGGCCTGCCTGTACCCTTGAGAGCATGAACTTTGTGGCATTCATGTTCAGTGGCCCTTTTCCTGGCTTCCTGATGTGTTCCAGATGTTGAGGTTGATGGTTAAATAATCTCTAGATTAAAGAAGTGGTATTATAATTAGACCTGGAGTTCTATAATTAGACCTTAGTCTCTTTTTTTCCCAACACATATTTTCAACAAATGCTACATGTATGTGGGCTTTTTAAAAAACCCACAAAATCTGAGCACCAATATTAAGTTTTTAAAATCTAAGCTTTCTCTTTCTTCTCTGTTGGATGCTTCAGCTGCCCCAAGCATTATTGTTGTAGATTACAGCCATGCCTCTTTCCCTGTATTAATTTTGTCTGGAAACTTTTAAAATAACTTATGTAAATCAGACTTATATAAGTTTGTGATTAATTTTATAAAAACCTTCTAAATAAGTATAACTCATGTTTCCACTAAGGGTCACTGCAAATCTAGCAACTTCTAAGTGTCATTATTCACATATCAACAAGAATCAAAATTTTACTTTATAGTAATAGTCTGTTTGGAAGTTTCATTTAATTTGATTAAGACTTATAATGGCACCCACAAGAAATGAAAACATATAATTTTAGAGTTATTTATTCACCTTCCTTAGCATTTTTAACTAGAAAACAATTCAAGAACTCAATGCCGCTTGAAAAGATCACAATAATGAACACAGATTAATCACTGTGCCTGTTGTAAATTACATTGTTTTTCCAGAGACATTTAGGGTGATTAAAGTAGAAAGATAAAAGTGTTTCCAGCTAAATTCAATTATATACAAACTACAGAGACACTGTATGGAAAACAGTATAAAGGTTCTGACTTTAATCTCTAAAAAAAGCAAAACCAATTTAAGTAAGAACAGAACCTTGATTTGATAAGGGAAGAGAGCCGAGTTTTTGCTAGAAAAATAATGATAAATTTTGAGTATATATTATTGAACAGTTTGTTAGGCTATTGTTGTTATAATAATATCTGTATTTCTTGCTATAGAATGGAGTGTCCTGTGCAGATAATTTACAAGACATTTTTATTTGTTATCTTTAACAACTTCCATCATTATAATCTATTTATTTTAAAATCGTCTTATGATCACTGTTAAGGTCTGTGTATATATTATATGTTTTTAAACTGTGTTGGTAGATTGTTTTTTCTTCTTTCATTTAACATTTCTTATGTACATTTCTGTGTATTAGTCCTTCCTATAATTTTAATATTTTTATAGCTATGGCAGTTTTTCCTCTATTTGGGCCATTTGGGTTGTTTTTAGTTTTTGTGTCAACTTCATCACTTTTCTTTTGCTTATTTCCTTGGAGTATGTAGAATTTCCAGGTCAAGAAGCACAGTCAGTTTAATATCACTTATAGATTTCTGGAGTTCTTTCCATAAAGATTTAGCTAAACTTACAAAGCTTTCAGCATTGTACCTGTTTCTCAAATGTGCCTACCATCATCATTTGTTGTTTTTGCTGTTTTTATATATTTGTCAGTTTTATTTTCATTTCATTTATTGCTAATCAGCCTATAAACCATATATATGTATGTTATTATTTACTGATTCTTATTTCCACTTAGTACATGGAGCCTAAAAGAATAAATAGAACCTCACTCACCTATAGAGACATACATGTGCCACATGGTTAATCAAACTTGCTACCCTATATAAATATCAATTGCATTTATATATACTAACAAACACATGGAAACTGAAATTAAAAACATAATACCATTTACAATTACTCCAAAGAAAAGTAAATGCTTAGGTATAAGCTTAAGAAAATATGGACAGAATCTGTATGTTGAAAATTATAAAATGTTAATTAAAGAAATCAAAGACCTAAATAAATGTACAGATTGTGTGTTCACAGATTGGAAGACTCAGTATATAGTAAAGATGTCAATTCTCCCCAAATTGATCTATAGGTTTAGGGTAATTCTTATCAAAATCTCTACAAGGATTTTTGTAGACACAGAAAAGCTTATTCTAAAATTTATACGGAAAGGCACAACTCCTAGAATGTTAAAAAGGTTTTTTAAAAAAAGCAGGGGATAAAGTGGAAGAATCACCCTACCTGATATTAAGGCTTAATGTACAGCTACAGTAATTGAGACAGTGTAGGGAGGGAAAGAAGCATAGATCAATAGGATAAAGGAGAGAACCCAAAATACAGACCTATACTTTTATTATGCAAACGTTTTCTTTATTCCTATGTCAAAATATAGCATTTGTCCTTGTCATTTTAAGTCTACCCCACCCCTTTTTTTAATAATTTATTTTTCAATTGCAGTTGACATACAACATTATATTAGTTTCAGGTGTACAACATAGTGGTTAGACATTTATATGATTTAGGAAGTGATCACCCCAATAAATCTAGTACCCATCTGACACCATAGGTAATTATTACATGATTGACTATATTCCCTCTGCTGTACTTTACATCCCTGTGACTATTTTGTAACCGCCAATTTGTCCTTCTTAATCCCTTCCCCTTTTTTACCCATCCCCCTAACCCCCCTCACATCTGGCAACCATCAAAATGTTCTCTGCATCTCTGAGTTTGTTTTGTTTGTTCATTTATTTTGTATTTTATTTGTCTTTGTCTGACCTACTCCACTTAGCACAATACCCTCTAGGTTCATCAATGCTGTTGCAGATGGCAAGATTTCATTCTCTTTTATGGCTGAGTAATTTTCCATTGTATTATGTACTACCTTCTCTTTATCCATTCATCCACTGACGGACACCCAGGTTGCTTCCATATCTTGGCTATAGTAAATAATATTGCAGTGAACATATGGATAAATATGTCTTTTTCAAATTAGTGTTTTGGGTTTCTTTAGACAAATACCCAGAAGTGGGATTACTGGGTCCTTCTTTTTCTCATTATAGCCTTTGTTTTAAAGTCTATTTTGTCTGATGTAAATATTGCTACCCCAGCTTTTTTTTGTTTCCATTTTTATGAAATATATTTTTCCATCCCTTTACTTTTAGTCTGTGTGTCTTTTAATCTCAGGTGAGTCTCTTGTAGGCAGTGTATGAAAATAAGGCAGGGTCTTATTTTCTTATCCATCCAGCCACCCTATCTTTTGATTGGAGAACTTAATCCACTTACATTTAAAGTAATTGTTGATAGATATGTAGTTATTGCTACTTTATTATTCTTATTTTTGATCTTTGTTTTCTTCTCCTTCTCCAAGAAGTCCTTTTAACATTTCTTGTAATAATTGAGGTGATGAACTCCTTCAGCTTTTTCTTGTCTGGGATACCTTATTATTTTTTAGATGTTATAAATATGCTATTCTATTTTCTTCTCATTTTTGTTGTTGATTTTTTTCCCCACATTTAATTCTAACCCATCCAGAAGTTTTTTGTAGGATCTGATGTGAGATACAAATCCAAGTTAGTTCTCTAATAACCAATAAATTGTACTAATGATATTTATTTAATAATTATTCCTTTATTTGTTATTTGGTTATTTTGATTTGTCACGGATTGAGTTCTCACAGTATTTTAAATTTCTTTACAGAACCTTTCCTATTCAGTTGATCAGTTTTCTGTTTCAGAGCCAATGGCATAGACTTTTGATTGTCACAGCAGTATATTCACCCTTAACATCTGTAGGGAATAAAGAAATATTTGTATGGGCTTCTGGAGTCTTCTAGAATCACAGTTCTTCCCGGAGTCACATACCTCTTGTGCAAATATTTATACCTTTTCATCTCTCATTAAAGTTTAGTATCTCATGTTTTACAGAAGATTCAAGTTTTTATCACTTTACTAGATTTAATCCTTATTTGATAACCAATAGAGAGGAGTAAAGGCAAACACTCAAAAGCTATAGATGCTGGGCTGTTTGGTTCGTTCACTCAGTAAGTGACTTGCCCCAAATAAAAGCCTTGAAGCATGCACATTCGAAATTAGAAATGACTAGACAAATTACACTGTATGGTTCAGGTTTTTCTTTTTGGGAGTAGACAAAACTGCAAATATTGAATCCATGAATAGTATGGGTCCATTTTTAAGTCTCGTGGATCAAATCTGGCATGGTTCTTTTTAAAGTATGCGTTAGTATCTTGCCTGCTTATCTTCAAAGTACTGATGCTTTGGACAGTCTTTTATTCAATTGTCTAAGCTCATGGAAATTCTAGCCTGCTTCTTATGTAACCGCTCCTTTTTTGATTCACAGGGATAGCAGGCTTTATGACTGTGGTGTCTTACGGTCTTTACAAGTTAAAGTACAGAAAAGACCAGAAAATATCCATTCATCTTATTCATATGAGAGTTGCTGCCCAAGGATTTGTTGTGGGAGCTGTGACTCTAGGTAACCTACTTAATTTGTATCTTGTGTTCAGCTGTCTTTGAGAGTATTTGTATTTACTTTATCCATTCATATTAGAAGATGAATATCGGGTCAAGACGATACAATGGAGGAGGAATGGTAAGAAAAACAATGATCTTTAGGTTGCTGCCCAATTACAGGCTTACTTTCTTAATATTTTCAGCACTGAAAAAAACCCCAACAGATAAAAGGTACAAGCTTCCAGTTATAAAATAAGTTATGGCATGTAATGTATAGCATGGTGATATAGTTAATAATACTGTATTGCATATTTGAAAATTGCTAAGAGAATAGATCTTAAAAGTTCTCATCACAAGACAAAGAAATTCTGTAACTATGTATGGTGACAGATGTTAACTAGACTTATTGTGGTGATCATGTCACAATATATATAAATATCCAATTATTATGTTGTACACCTGAAAGTAATATGATGTTATTTGTCAATTACACCTCAATTTAAAAAAAAAAAAAAAAGTAGAGAACTAGGTTATGCGTTCTGTTATCCTCAATAATAAAAGGAGGAGTGAATAGTCCGTACCCTACATAACTCAGCTAAAAGCAGTAGCTATAGACCCCAGCCTTTATTGCTTAGCTAAGAGCAATATAGCTCCCAGCCTATTTGAACAGCCAATATCACTGTTAAAGTAGTTTAACTGGGAAGAAAACATTTTTAGAGCTCACACGTCTAATAGCCTTGTTCTCCTTTTATTCCAAGTTTTAGCAACAGGCAAATTTTTATTTTTATTAGTCTATAAAGTAAGCACTCTTTACATGTGACATGCGAGTCTAGAAAAAAATACAAGAAACTTTACTACAAAGTTACAGCCCTCACTTTCATCATTCAGCAACCATTTATTGAGCATTTGCTACTTGCAAGGCACTGAGCTGGTCTAGACATATAGACATAAGACTTAGTCCCTACCCTCAAAGAGTTTAGTCTCCTTAGGAGAGAGACCCAGCACAGAAGACAATAGAAAGTCATAGGTACTATGACAGAGATAGCACAGGTTGCTGTGTAAGGCCAGCACCAAGGAGGGGCATTTAACTAGGGCTGAGAGTCCAGGGGAGGCTTCTCTAAAGATGGAAACTGTGGGCAGCCGGTTGGCTCAGTTGGTTAGAGCACAGTGCTCATAACACCAAGGTCACTGGTTCAATTCCCATGTGGGCTAGTGAGCTGTGCCCTCCACAACTAGATTGAAAACAACAACTTGACTTGGAGCTGAGCTGCGCCCTCCACAACTAGATTGAAGGACAATGACTTGACTTGGAGCTGATGGGTCCTGGAAAAAAACACTGTCCCCCAATATTCCCAAATTAAAAAAAAGAGATATAAACTGTACTATGAGCCAAGTATGTGGAGGAATTAAGTAGGCAGAGAAGAAGATCAGCATTCTAGGCACAGGAAATAACAAAGGCACAGAAGCATGGCATATTAGTGGAACTCTACAGTTTGGTATAGTAGGTGAATCAGTTTGCTGAGAGAAGCAGAACTACTATCGCTTTTCCCCAGAAATAAAACCTAGTCGGACAATCAATTAGCCAATGCCAAGATCTTGGTGGCTTAGACTATTCTGATTACTGCTTTGACTGCTGCTCAGGACAGTAATCATGCTTTCCTTGTCCTTGTCAAGTAAATGCTGCTGCATGACATCTACCATCACAGGACTTCATCATCCCCACTGAATTCAGGGAGCCCAGCAGTTCCCATTGTCATTTCTGGCTTACAGAAAATAGTCACCATAAAACTCTGCAGGGACACCAGGGCTCCCTTCACAATGTATTTATCAGCCTTGGTGAAGGGAGTAGATATTTAGGGGGTGAGTGAGCAGGATAAATCTACTCTAACATTCCAATCTCCCTAAGCCTTTGGATACCTTCCTCTACGGCAAGGTTTCTCAATCTCAGCACCATTGACATTTTAGACTGGATTATTCTTTGTTGTGGGGCTGTCCTTGCATTACAGGATGTTTCGCAGCATCCCTGGCCTCTGCCCACTAGATGCCAACAGCCCCCACCCCTGCTGCCCCCAGTGTGACAGAAGTATACCAAGGAAGTTCTGGCGTTTCAACTCCATTTAGTGGAGATTTTCTTTTGGTCCAAGTTTCAGTCATTCTCAGACACGGATGGAAGGACCGTTGCTACTGGCAAAGGAGGCTCAGTAAAAATAGGGGTTCAAGGACCCAGTGTCACTGAAATCTGCTCATACGTCCCCAACACTGTTGTCAGTGCCCCACTCCTTCCAAAGCAATGCCCTTGTTTTAACATAAGAGACTTGGTGAGGTTGGGAGTTTGTGTTGTGATTAGCCACTCAGATTAGTTCCTGTGTGTGTTTTTCAAACACAGCTGCCTCAGGACTACAAGAGTTAAGAGTTTGTTTTTGGAAAATCGTAAGCTTTCAGGTCCCTCAGAGGACCTGGAGCTAGGAATTAAAAGCCCTGAGCCTCTCATTTTGTTTTCCCAAGTTCTCCTGCACACTTAGAAATAACCCAGCTTATGATGCTCCTTATTTCCACTACATATTCTATGGAAGTAAATACTTGATCACCCAAAGCCTGGCTTTCTATAGGCACCCGATTAAAGGAATCTACAGGCGGTAATTTAAACAAATGTTTTGCTATTGCATGCCATGAAATGCTAGTGACATCGTCACCACTGGGGGGAAATAGCCATTTTTAAAAATCTAATTAGACCCGAAAACCAATTCCAGATAATCCAGAACCAATTCAAAGGGCCTATCCTCATGGTTATGTTCCTCTAGAAGCTGCCAATACCAAACGCTGTATCAGTCAGGGTTCAATCAGAGAAGCCAAACTACTCGAGATGATATATACAAAGGGACTTATTATAGAAATAGGATCTTAAGCAATTTTGGGAGCTGGTTAAACTGTCCATGTTAGGCCTGTTGCTTATGTTTCTCATGCTGGGGCCTGAAGTTAGCAAGGAAGCAGTTGGGAAGGAGAAATAAACCGGAATCTGCAAGGATGCATAGAAACCCACAAAGACAGACAGGAATTTGAGTCAGTCTCTTACTGACTCCAACTTTGATTATGCTGTGACCTGTAGAAGCCGCACCCTCTATCGTGTAGCTAATCCACACCTGGCCTAGGAGCTAGAGAAGATAAGGGAGGAGATGCAGAAGGAGCCAGAGGATCTGTGACCCTGAATGCTGCTGCCCAGCAACAGCAAGATGTGCCCACAGATAAACCACCACATGGACAGCTGGAGTAGGGCCGTGTGCCCTGCACCAAGCCTTCCACATGTAAAAAGGATATGGCAGCTGCTGCTTCCACATTCACCTTCGAGTTTCAAGCAAAGGGTCTCATGAGCCAAACTAACCCAGAACTATGCAGGGAAGGGAATGCTGGAAAACAGCTAAAGCGTAGCTAAACTGATATAAAACAAATCTCCAAATGATTTTCATGGTTGTGATCTGAGGAGTAACAAGTGGGCCAGTGAAGGGTTTAAAAGGAAGTAACATAGAAAGGCAGTTTAGAAAGATGCCTGCTTTATAGAAAGATCAGAAATAGGCAATGTGGAACTGTTTAGGGAAGTTGAACAGATTGTCACACTAAAACAACGAGGAAGAAAAACCTATCAGAAAACTCGGAACAGTGGTTACCTATGGAAAAGAAGGGGATGTGGTCAGAAAGGAAACCGGGAGCCTTCTAGGACGCCTGCAATATTCTATTTCTTGAACCATTATTACAGGTGTTCACTCTACAACTACTTGTTAATCTGGTCATTTAAGTTTTATGTACTATTTTCCAGGCATATTATATTTCATCATGAAAAAAAACGTTAAGAGGAAAAGGAAAATGATTAGAGATGATTTGCAAAGGAGGGGAGCAAAAAAGACAGAAAAGTTAGATGATGAACTGGATCTGAATTAAGGCAGTGGAAATGAGAGGAGATGGATTCTAGAAATAATGAGGACTCGGCAACTAAGTGATTGGGAAAAGGAAGGAGGAATCAAGGCTGATTCCTAGGTTTGTGGTTTGGGCAACCAGATGGAAAGGTCCGCCTTTCTCTAATATAAAGAAAAACAGGTTTGGTAGGAGGAGAGCATATTGCACAAACAATAAGAGCTAACACTGAAGGAGTACTTATGACGTGCAAGCCACTCTAAGTGCTGTTATGTATCATCATCTCATTTCATCCTCATACCTATTTTGACACCAACTATGTACTCCCATACAATCCAACACTCATGCTAACCACCAGAAGCTCACGTCAGATGCCACAGGTTTAAGAACACAGTTCCCAGAAAGACTGCCCTCACTTCAGACCCCAACCTTTGGGAGTCCCCAGGCCACCTGCACTTCTGACCAACTGGCTACAAACTCAAGGGTTCCCCAGACTCCCTCAGGTTTACTTCATGCGAACAACTTACACAACTCAGGAAAGCGGTATACTTACAATTACAGTTTTATTACAAAGGATACAAGGATACAAATCAGGACCAGCCAAATAAAAGAGACACATAGGGTAAGGCCTGCGAGGGTCGCAAGCTCAAAGCTTCTATGCCCTCTCCCTATGGAATCAGGGATGTCACCCTCCCAGCATATCAACGTGTTTACCCACCAAGAAACTCCACTGAGCTTCAGTGTCCAGAGCATTTATTGGGGCTTCGTTTTGTAGCCACGGTTGATTGAATCACTGACCACGTGACTGAATTCAATCTCCAGACCTACTCCCCTACCGGGAGGTCTAAGAACCCTCTGGCCACCTGGTTGGTCTTTCTGGCTGACTAGCCACATCTTGAAGCTACCTAAGAGCCCACCTAATGAGTCATCTGATTAGCATAAATTCAGGTATGATCCAAAGGGCTCCTGAAGAAAGACACTCCAATTACTTGGGAAATTCCAAGCATTTTAGATCTATACCAGGAACTCTGCACAAAGACCAAAGTCTTTATTAAACAACAATACTCTGTGAGGTAGGTACTGTTATTATCTCATTTTACAGATAAGGAGACTGAGGCTCAGAGAGGCTAAGTTAGTTGTTTGCAGTCACACAGGCAATCCACTCTAGAGCCTGAACTCTTACATTATACTGACTGAGATGCCTATGGCAGATGTCTCCAAATTAGAGTACATCTCCTAGGAGATGTATAGGAGATCCATGGGAATGTGAAAAGAAAAATTTTTATCGTAACTACAAAAAAGCTTTACTAATATATAGACTGACCATGGTACATTTATACTGTTTATAAATAAATGCACATCTTGAGGGGCGTGCTCAATATATTTACTTGTGCACCATTTAAAAGTTTGGAGACCACCGCCCTATGGGATGTGGAAATATTACATATGGTACAATGAACATATATGGGTCTCACACTCAGAAGAGAGACCTAACTTAGAGATCTAACTTGCTTATCAGTGAAGCAACATGTGTGAATGAGGTGAGAAAAGAGTTGAGATCAGAACTCCAGAGAAGACCAACATTTAAGAGGTAGGCGAGAAGAATTATCTGTATCTAAGAAGTACAAGGAAATGAGTCCTGTAATTCTCTCTGAATCTGAGAATGTTATTTCCACAAATACCACAATTGTTCAAGTTTAAATCTTTTTTTGTCTTGAATTTTATGCATCTGTGATAGTTACCACATTATTTCTTTAGAAAATTTTGCAGACACCTGCCTCCCTTTGCTACCACGTTGAGGTGAGAACTTGCTTTATCCGCCATGCACTCTTTGAAGATATTAACAAGCAGTGTCAGAAAGGGAGGGAAACTGAAGTAAATGAAGGATTTAGTTTAGACAATCTACTAGATAGCTGATGCCTTGATAACTGAGATGGATGGGAGGCGGGATGAGTTGTAGTTTAATTCTGACTCCTTTGGGTGCAAACATTTACTGACATCCCTGGAATTCACTGAAGCAGCCCCTCTGTTCCTCAGGCTACTTCCGCCTTTCTCCATGGCCCTAGGAGACCTCACCTTGGGGAAGAAATACATCTGTTTGCTAAACTCATAGCGATTTCACCCACTAGATTGTAAATCCCTAGAAGCAGGGACTGGATCCATTAGTTTCTGTTTTCCTCAGGATACTACTGAGTACAAGTAGACACTGAACAGATAGATGTTTCCTAAATTGAGGTGCCTATTATTTTTATCTTAATCTCTAGCTATTTTCCTTTTTCACCAATGTTTCAAAATTCAAACTTTAGGGTGGCATAATAACATCATAAGCTCAGATTTACACTGATCTTAAACGGCTCTTAGTTTTTAAATTTTTTTTTTCTGAAACCATTTGTATGGTCCAAGTCAAAAATTAATAAGATGGAAGGTATTTTGTTTGTTTTTAAATTGTGGGCTAGTTTTGGGGAAAGGAAATGCAAGTAGAAGAAATTCAGTGTTTGTTTCCCATGGATACTCTATTGATATAGATCTTTTTGTTTCTAGGTGTTCTCTATTCTATGTATAAGGATTACATCAGACCTCGATTCTTCAATGTGTCCAAAAAATGAAGCTACATACAAAAAAGACAAGAAGCCTTCTGAAAACTATTATGAAGAACCAGTTTTCAATATATAGCAAATTATACTGCAGAAGTCTTAGACAGAATTCTCATAGCCTTGTATAGTAAGTTTTGATGTTTTAAGAAGTTGATTTCCAAACCAACAATCATAGTCAACTCAAAAATATCTTTGTTGATGTCTTTCAGAACTTATGACATGATTTTTTTTAACTTTTAACATTTTTATTTTGTAGTTAGTAGCAGAAAATAATCTATATTATGTCAAATCAATCTGAAAATTAGGAATTAGTTATATAGTGGCTACAGAAAAATTTTCTTTATCCATATTAAATACGACAGTCTATTTGTTGCTTGATTCCCTTCAAATAGGGCAAGGTAATTAAGGCTTTCATAAACTCCTTTTTAGAATGGGTAATAATTACAGTAGGAGAATGGTCATGTTATTTAAATTTGGTTCACCACTGTGCACCTTATTCTTATATAGAAACTTGACTATTTTACCACAAACATAAATGTTTAACGTTTAAATATCTGTGTATTCATTTGTACATTTCTTGTAAGTACAAAGGTAAATTGCTAAAAATAAAAAAAAAATCCCTTTTCTCCCAGATGGCAATATTGTGGGGGTGAGAAGATTTAGTCCAGATGTGCTATTGCTAATCTAGTATGCCACTGTAGAAAACACAAGAAACCAAAGTAGACATAAAATGTTAAGTGTGCCTGTGGCTTCAAATTCCTCTGTACCTGCCCTAGGGTTCTAAAAAAAAGTAGACTTTGTTGAAGTCATAAATGTCCTGACTCAGATGTGCTCCCTTAGCATCCAAGCCTTGGAAAGAAAAAAAAAGATTCACTAAAATAAAACTGAAAATGCACTGTACGATGATCCCTGGTACTTATTTCCCTTTCCTTAATGTTTACTGTAGTGAAGGGTTATTCTGAAAGCAAGGTGAAGTCTAGTATTTGAGGAAGGGAAAAGAGGTCGGAATATCTGAAAATATGTCTGCATTCTAGATCTTAACCCACTGTTCTGTGTATTATATATACTTTTCTCCACTGACGCAGAATTATTTTAAAAGTTGTCATTTGTACCTATAATGAGGTTCTTCTGGTGCCACCAACAAGTACACATAGTTTGGTCAACTCTCTCCTCTTTGGAAAACAGGCAAGGAAAGAATCCAACTACTTCATCCCACTAAAGTATACATTCCAGCAGCTGGACCTAATATGCCCTATGAAGATCAGGAAAATCGACAACAGCTGGCACAGAATGTCACCTGACAGACACTTTGAAAAAGAGATATCATCCTTCACGTTGATTATACAACGAAAATATTTCTAATCAGGCTACTGGAAAGACTACACTCTCTCATTATATACTCAGCATTAAAAATAGATTAACTGAAGTGTTTAATTAGAAATGGCTTTTCTCACAAAACCCAATAGTTTCCAGAATTTTCTAACCTTACTCTGAGAGAACTCAAGTAATGTATTTATTGCTTGAAAAAAGCAATGCAAAGTATTTATTAAGAGTAGCTACACATGAGAACTCACAAATTGTATTTAAATTAAAATGTAAAGTCAGATGGTTGCTGGACTTATGCTGATCACTTCTTTAGGTATATAAATGTTGAATAACTATGATGTATACCTGAAAGTAATATAATATTGTATGCTAGCTATGTTTTAATAAAAATCTTAAAAATATAAAATGTAAAATCATATATAGGTTAAAAAAGCAGGATGTTCATTCACTCACATTAGCTTGGATAAAGAGGGAGGGTTATTGCAGGAAGACCCTACGAATAGGTGATGTACAGTACCTGAACTGGCACGATACTTGTGGGGCAAAGCTTTGGTGGCTTAATTTCATAATGTTTAAAATTAAGAAGGCATTGGCTACTGCAACCCCTAATGCTTCATTTGCTAGTTAAACTATTTCTTGTGCCTGGATGTGCTCTGACTGCCTTTTACATTAGGTGATACACAATTACGTAGCAGCAGCTGCTCAGTAACAATTATTTAATTGTATTTTTCTGACATTCTGGGTATACAATGTCAGAGCATCCTTTTACAAATTGACCCATAGTGTTAAACTCCAGAAACTGAGTGTACACATCCAGGTTACTCTTAAAATTGAATATATTAATATCTATATAGGCACATGATATAAAAATCCAGATCTTTAAATCATAAATTAGAGAATGAGCAAATGTTCTTAACTTACCAAAAAAGTTTAGCCAAGACTCACTCTTTAGACATCGAACTCTTCTACTGGTTTTGGTATAAATTAGTTTGCTTTATTATCGAATTTTCTGATTATAGGAGTTGTATGACCTGAGGGGTATACTTAAAAATTTTTGTAAACTTTCGTCTGTTCCTAATAACATACAGTTAAAAATGGAGAAGAGCTATAGAAATCCCCTAAATATATAATCTCTATTTAACCAACCACTTCATCTTTTATGAGTAGCAAAACAATTTTTTTTTTTCTTTTCCCAAACATTCTCTGGGAATGAATGAAATTGCCCAGGGAGGAAGGAAAATCCAACAAATTGATTCATCTAGAGTTGCTATCTGTGTATAAAGAAACCGAAACACTGAAATTCATTTTCAAAGTCTTTTTCAAGTGAAAGCTGCTAGTTTATGTTACTTCAGTTTCATTTTTAAAATCAGAAGGACTCTAACCTAGGTTACAAGGCTGCTGGTCTTATCAGAAGTTTCAAGGGCCCCTGACGTAGTAATGAGGGAATTTTAAAGTACAGTCTTAGAAAAATCCCTGCCTCTTATCCGGCCAAGTCATTATAAGTGAAGATAGAAAATGTCTGGATTTTTTTTTTTAAGTCTTATTGAAAGGTACTAAGTTTTAAAATAAGGCAGAGAGGTCAGATATCTAACTTTCATGTGAAAAGACGGAAATATGCTCAAAGTCACAAAAGGCTGCAGGATTTACAAACTCTATGCTTTTGGGGCTGGAATGAAATGAGTGAAGGAGTATATGCCCCCCCTAGAGCATATCCTATTAAAAGTGGAGAGCTGCCATTCAGTTCCAGTCAACTGCATTTCCATGCAGGAATGTGAAGCCAGTGTTGAAAATCTTCTGCCTTTTCAATCAGATAATTATGCAAAAACTTTCTGTTAAATATTAAATTTTTATTATAAAAATTTTAAGGAAAAACAATCCTGGTTTGGAAGAGGGGGTTAAAAAAAAAAAATCTGTAACCCATAAATAGGCAGGCAGTTTGTGTCACGTAATCTTCCATGTCCCAGTGTAATTTAATCTCATACTACTACTTGGTATAAATACCTTAAAACATTTTTAATCTCCTTAGCATTCCCTAGGAGATTCAAAATTAGAAATATAAGCTACTCCTGGAAATAAGCTTTGGACCTAGAAATGGTAATGGACTATTAGCAGGGAAAGTGGGAAGAAAAGACATGGTAGGACTATACAAATATTAGGGAAAAAAACTAATACCTCCATTGTGTTCTGTTGGAACTTACAAAGTTCAGTGTTAGAAGTTTCTTCTTTTTATACCTAAAACTTGAATGCTAGAATGGGCTGAGTTACAAGGCATCATGGAAAACTGATCTTTGGTTAAAGTATGGTTTCTGGATCTTGTCACTAGGTATTAAGCTCTTTGGAACATACCGTCGTTATCTCTGAAAAAATTTCAGGAAAAGCGACAATAAAGACAGTAATAATTATAAAGCACACCGGTATCCAGGATTAAATATGACTGCCAAATATAATAAATGTTTTCTTTAGAAATGATGTGCTAGTATCAGTAGTTACTAAGGGTCTAATTGCTTAAAATCGAAGTGAAATTTAATTGGCCATAGTCAAGCACCACTTTAAAAGGCAAGTCAATTTGACCAGTTCATTCTGAAAAAGAGCATTACTCCCTTTCTTTTCTCACTTGCGGTCCAGACAAACAAATATGATTTATCTGAATAATGTTTTAAAAAAACACAAAAGATCAATTTTTATAACCTTAAAACTCTACCCAAACTGATATGTTCAGGTTTACATAAATATATACACATACCATGTTTCCCTGAAAATAAGACCTACCTGGACACTCAGCTCTAATGCATCTTTTGGAGCAAAAATTAATGTAAGACCCAGTCTTATTTTACTTATTTTATTTATTTTACCCTTATTTTGCATGAAGGGTGCACATATATAAGACAGGGTCTTATATTAATTTTTGCTCCGAAAGACGCATTAGAGCTGATTGTCCAGCTAGGCCTTATTTTCAGGGAAACAGGGTACATATTTTTAAAAATTCCAGAAGTTAAGACACAAGCCCATAGGGGTGTGTGGCCATCATAGGCCAATCAATTAACTCTGGCTGTTGTAGGACTATTGTGAGTTGGGTGGGTCTTTGACCTACATTTAAAGCTGTCAGCTTTTAACACCCTTCCCATGAGGAAATCTTTGCCTTTTGTTCAAAACATTTGAACAAAACTCACCTCTGAATTAACAGAGCTATGTGAACAGGACATTGGCACAAAAGGACTAAAACAAAGTGGTTCTTATACAGTCCGTCAGGCTGTCAGTCATCTAGACACAAGTGAATCAGCATCCATGGAGTTCAGAAGGTAGAGTTCAGGCTGAGCTGTCAATCCCAGATGATACTAAGGACAAAAAGATAGAAAAGGGTTAGATTGATTTGCAAGTATTTAAATATTGAAATTGACATTTAAGTACCTATAAATAGCATATTAATATAGGCCTTCTTTCAGTACTGCTACATTGATTTTGAGATCCGCAAAGAAATGGCTTACAGATACATGGTTTATGGTATATAAAATAATAGCTAGGAGCTGGAATAGTTAAGGATTTAGATAGAGCCAGATGCCTTCAGCCCAATCAGCACTTTGACATTCTTGTGACACACTTTGCCTCAGGGAAGGTGCGTCTGATCAGGATATTAAGGGCAAATGCACTGAGTCACTGAGTGCTTTTGTATGTGGTATGTTAGAAATCACATTTCAGATGGTCTAAATCCTGAGCCTGTTACTCTTTGGCACCTGAGCCATTTTTCGTTAAAAACAAACAAACAAACAAAACTGGCATGTCCCCAGAGGGAGATGACCTATGGGTCCCCAATGTTTGTCCGACTAAATCAGAATCACTTCAGCTGCTTTGAAAACACATTGCAAACCCTACTGCTGGAGATCTGAATCCAGATGGTTTGTGTTGGGACCTATGAAGCTGTATTTAACTTTTTCTCTCCTCTGCATACTCTGTGGAACAATCACTGAGTCTCATTTTAGCCCTACTGTTATTACTTAGGGCTTTAGAAATGTTCCTCCTCATTGGCACAACAACCTGTGAGTGAATGCAGAATGCAGACTATAAATCCACAGGAAAAAAATATTTCTATTGTATAGTGGAAAAGGCACTGGAGTTGGATTCAAGCTCCGTCTCTGCCATTTCCTGTGACCTTGAGCAAGTCATGTGTCCTTTTGAGCCTTATCCTACTTATTTGTAAATGGGAATAAATGCTATCTTTGCAAATTCCAAGTACAGTAATGTACTATCTCATGTTAGTGTTCAATAAATATATTACAAATTGCCCTCAATACTTCTCAGGCTTATGACTGTAAAGATGAGTTCAAATGGAGCCCAAGATAAGACTATTCTCAACTAATGGGCTAGGAAATTACTGAGTCACACTGGCCTTAGTGCAGAAAAACAGCTCTTCAAAGACTTCAGCTTCCTTATCCACTTTAGGGTTTTACATATCAGGTTTAGTAATCAAGGGCAACTGTCAGATACACTGACAATTCAGTGTAGCCTTTTCTCTAGTGAGCTAAGGTGATGGACTTCCTCATTATGTCGTAACAAGCGTTGCATTATTAGTCCCAGATTCCCAGAGTATGTCACCTACGGAACTCCTTCATTGGAGAAGTTTGTCATATTACTGAGACATTGAGAAATGAGGCTAAATGGTACAGGAATAGGCTAGAGGTAATGCAAATGAGTAAACTTAACTAGTTCCAAATTATTGCTGGGATAGGATCACAGAGGGCCCTCCCCATTTTCTACGCCTGCCAGAAAGCATTGTTTGTTTTTAATTTGGCACAGGCCATACAAAACTAGTCAACCAGTTGGCAACTTCTGAGCTAAAACATAGTCTACCACTAATCAGAGTATCAAATGCTTTGATGTGCTGATGTGTCTGGTGCTGCTAAACACCAAAGCTTGGTCTTAAATTTGCACGAAGGGTGCACTATAGATTATATAGGATGGCTTGATAACAATAATGTAGGCCCTGGAGTTAAGCTATTCGAGTTCAAATGCCAACTGCTAACAATGTAAAATTCAGCGAAACTATTTTTTTGGCTTGTCAGTTGTCTTAACTATAAAGGTTGATCTTCTTGTTATAAGAATTAAGTGAAATCATGAGTGCTCAGACCAGGACTACCCATAATAGTGTTAGCCATTTTATAGCTAAGGTGTCAAGAGAAGCTGACACATTTCGATTCGTTGGTCCTAACCAATGATGGGAGCAGAAAGCGTACCAGAGGGCAGAGCTAAAGGGAATGTTTCAAATCGGGGCCTTCAAATTGTTATGCATTCTATTTTAGTTTTAAAACTAAGCCCAAATTAAGAAGGGAGAGCTGTATGAGGAAGGACAACATGGAGAACAAAATTGCCAGATTACTTCCATGGTGTTACCTAAGTATTCAGCTTCTGTAAGACAGGGAAAACTTGCAATGAAGTTCTAGTGACAAATTAAGTTCTGACTTCCTAGGACAAATTAAGTGCTGACTTCAATTTTCCTGTCATGTGTCTAGTGACAGAGCTAGTTCACTGTGACTGAATTTTATTTTTATTAAATGGTGCCAATACTTTCATTTATATCAGGTCTGCCAAAATGCTCATTCATTTTCAAGCTAAACAATTTTGGTTTTTCTTTCCAAATACTCCTACTTTTTATTGGAAGTATATACAGAATATACGAGGTATAATCAATATGGTGAATGTTTAAATTTTAAAAAATTATTATAGTAAAAGACACACTGCCATTAATCCCCCTCAAAAAACTCCCCCTCACTTCAAACACATTTATCCCATTGTTCTTGCCACTTTCTGAAGTAGTTCTGGAAGTCCTCTTTCGTGGGTGTCTTTAGTTGAGCTGTCATGGCTGCCTCGATGTCCTGAATCCATTCAAAACATTTACCTTTCATGGTCATTTTGACTTTGGGGACAAGTCAGAAGTCACATGATGACAGATCTGGTGAATAAGGTGGATGAGGACACACTATAATGTTTTTATTTGACAGAAATTGCCATATATCAGAAGTGATGTGTGACACGGAGTGTTGTCCTGATGAAGGATGAAGTACGACACTCATGAAACAGGACTTCCAGAACTGCTTCAGAAAGTGGCAAGAACGATGGGATAAATGTACTCGAAGCGAGGGGTAGTATTTTAGGGGTATTAATGGCAATGTGTCTTTGACAGTAATACTTATTTTTTTTAATTTAAACATTCACCATATTTTGTGATCACACCTCATAAAAGCCTATTTCAATGGTGAAACAAGACTACAGATAGAAAAATGTTCAGTTTAGAGCAGAGAAAGGCAGAATTACAATTTTTATCAAGTTTAAATATGGCCATGATGTGACTTTGAGGAATAACAAAACTATATGACTAAGTGGGTAAACAGAAATTAATGTTTGGAGTCTGCAATTCATCAAGTCTTCTAAGAACTAAACCTATTTATCTTGCTATCGGGGATACTAACAGTGTGGGCTTAATATGTCATTCCAGGTGGTAGTTCTGTTTCGGTATTTCAAAGATGTTGAGACCCCCATTAATAAAGTATTTTCAAGGTAAAAAAAATACCCAGGAAACCAAATTGGAAAAAGAAAAATGTTTTTAATTACAAACCAAGTTCACATATTGTTAAATGGTCACCAAAAGCTCAGTTGTAACCACTCCTAAAACCACTAGCAGGACCTCAAGGAGCCAAACTGCAGCTCTTCCCATCCTTGTTAATTCCTCGTATGCTGTAGCAGCACAATTATTTCATGTCATATTTATGGAGAACAAGGACCAATTTACATCAAGTACAACTGTATATCCTTAGACATTCCACACAAGGATACTGCCAAAACACACTGCACATGCGGGCACTGGAAAACTTAAACGTTCTAAACATTGTTGACAAGTACAGACTGAGTACAGACTGAAGTCCACTATCTGAGAGGATCAAATGGAAAACCGTATGGGAGTTTTTAACACTGTGAAAAACTACACACATAGTGTTAGAAAATGCCTTTAATTGGGAAGAAATTTTCCATCATTGCAAGACATAAATATAACTTCTAAAAGGAGACTAGCAGTTTTCACTTGGACTTCTAAATATCTGTGACTCTGAGATTTGACTGGGTCCACTCAGACTCCGGGCAAAGGTAAATGTTACTATATTGTCTTTACAAAGAGTTTTTTGGTCAACCTGGCCTTTACCTACCGTAGCCAGACCTACTGCAGCTTTAGATGTCAGTCCCCATATCTTCGCGGGGAATGATGGTAGGGGAAAGGGGTGCATATGAGGAAGACCAGTTAGGGAAATTTGTCTTTCATGATGCTGTGCTCTATTACTTGAGGGGCTGAGATAAAGGTATTGTCAGTGAAACAGTAGTTTACCCCTAATGCTTTACAGAAGACGATCTATCCAGTCTGCACTTTTAACTGCGTGCAAAATGTCAGCCGTAATGCCTTTAGGTGCTCAGACGAACAGAGAACACCAATCCACTAGGACTCAGAAGGAAAGCCCCCAAAATGAGAAGTCCTTCAGTGCTACTGCCATTACTGTTCTCACCAAGTCAACAGCTATAAAAGACTTGATTATTTATCTCCACCAGATAAATGTGATTTGATTTGAGATAACCACATAGTCTCAGGTTCCACGTGTAAAAATGTCGCCAGTGGCTGAAGAGCAGCAGCTTCACGCTGAAGGGACCCATTTCCTCTGACTCCAGAGCTCCACCATCTGGTCTCCAAGTTTTTCCCTCTGAGGGAATGGCTGGAGAGAGGCAGCCCAGTGCAACCTTGCTGAGAGACAACTTTGCAAGCATAGTGGCACCTACTGGCTTGCTGAGAGAGCTTTGTATGGGTTAGGTCCACAGCTCCTGAGACTGCCTTGCAAGTCGTCTTGGGCATACTTCAGAAAAACATGATGCTTCTGGTAGGAGGTGGCTTTTAGGAATACAACAGATGGCTCTTCTTCTCTTTCAAGTCTTTTCCCTTCACCCAAAGTCCCATGAGAACATCAGTTTATAAATGCTACCAGCTTTTCTATCACCACCCTCCTGGAGGGAGATTTTACAGCTCTATGTGCTTGACAGCAAATATGAGGAAAGCTCTGTGTATTAACGTGAAAGTAACAAAAATCAGGACTCCCAAGAAAATCCTGGTAAGCTTTCAATCTCTGAGGAAAATCTTCTAAGTGATTTTTGAGGTGATTAGTAATCACCACCCACAGGTTGAGTTTTGCTCTTTGTCCTTATCCATTTATCACCTTCTTTATGCTTTCTCACCCCTCTTAACATTCACTAAGAAATTTAAAGTCAAAATAACTTTAAAAACCTGATAGAGGTAGATGTCTCATAATTTTATATTTAATCTGGTTGAGATTTTTTTAATAATTAAAATAATTGAAAGGGTATGTTTAAGTATTTCAGCCTTTGAAAATCCATGCTCTTTTAATAAACAAATGTGCAAACCCATTCTGTCCTTTTATTATGAAAAATTTATTGCATTTTCCCACTATTTCTTTATTTTCTTTTAACATCTAGCCTGGTTAAGAACCATGCACAGAGATTTCTCTCTCAAACGGCTAAAACAAGCTGGCCCTTGGGCAGCTCCTGAAGAGTGTAGTGTTTGTTGGAATGATAGCAGCAAACTGTCAGCTTTTCAAAGATCCTACCTAATCCAGTTCCCAGGTTAGGAGGTCAGGAAGAAAAAAAAATTCCGTCTTTCAAACAGATATAAAACAAAGTATTCCCCACCCAACAGCTGAGTCCTACATGCAGTCTGTGCAACGGCACATACTTTTGGCTATGTTCACACAGTAAACCATAGAAACACACTGGCTCTCATGGCTACCTGGACCAAACAGACTGATCCAATGTTCACTTAGCATAGTCACTGGTGGTTTCTTCGGTCAGGACTTTAGAGATGCTTACCGTGCGCCCACAATCCAGGAAGGACATGCCCAATGCAATCAAACATTGCCAGAGCTGAAAGACAAAACGTAGTCATCATTCAGCAACCTCTATGAAGAGCCCTCTTGCTCACCGTGACTGCTCACACTGCACTGCTCAGCTGCAAACCTCTTTTCCTTGAACGTCCAGCTTTGCCTATCTTCTGTCACGATCACAAGGTTGCACAAGTCATTCTCCCAGCCCACAACCCCTTCAAAACATCCCGGAATCTGCCTTCCTCGGTGAAGTTTTTCCATACTAGCTTCAATACTAAGTTCCCTCTGCTCCTACCGTTTTGTGTTTGTAGCATATTTCTCGTACCGGACTGGGAGTTATCTGAAGACTTTTCTTCAGTCCTCCCCCATTCCTCACGATGAGTGGAATGACTGACAGACTAATACAACTGAACAGTCTCCTGAGCTGCTCTAGAAGAACATGTTTTGGAGCTAAACAGCAGTAACCCACTGTAGCATCAGCCCTCGGCCTTAAAAATGGGTCTTCAGCAATCTCAATCGTCTCAGGCTGACTGAGGACAACTTGGCAGCTTCATAACCAATTTACATGAAGGAAAAATTCCCTTAACGTGTACAGTGAATTTTTAAAACAATTCCTGTCAAGGACATATTCAGTTACTTGGGTTTCCTTGGAGTAACTCCCTAGATAATAGAGCCAGCAACGATTTTAGTATGCCCAATGTTTACTGCCGAGGAAAAGAAAAGGGATGTTTCAATCAGGACACAGTTTTTCAATATTCACTAATGTGATTTTTTCAGTCAAGTACCTAAATGGTGGCACACAATGGCATGGGGACCAGGTAAGTATTATAAAGATCCGCAGTGGGTTTCCAGCCTCCATCCTTAACCATTCTTAGTAGCGACATGGTATAAATTCTGTCCCTAATCCTTAAATAAACCCTTGTGTTTTTCAGAGAAACCTGCATAGAACAGGGAGGTAGATCTGTTACTGTCGCTATAGCCATTTTTTATTAATATAAGTAATGTTACAGAAGATCTGGAAAATAGAGAAAAGAATATATCCATAATCCCACCATGCTAAGATAACTACTATTACCATTTTTACATAATTTATTCTAGACTTTCGACAAATTCTTGATTACCTGGGTATACATAATTCTGCATTCCTTTTTTTTGTAGTTAATGGTTTTGTAACTATCATTTTTAAACAACTCCAGCATGATGCAGTGCGAGAACATCACTTTTTACTTATTTCCTTTATTAGACAGCTATGAAGTGGCAGAGCTGAGCAGCGCTATGAACCCACATGTCCCAACCCAAAGCTCCAAAATCACACGGCACAGCCCCCTGCTCCAGCCCCATCCTGTACCACTCTTTACTTTCCATCCTGATGCTCTTCTTTCAGTTCCTACACTCTCTTGTAAGGAATTAAGAATGGAAACTAGACATAAGTGACAGAAACAGAAAAATGACAGCCCTTAGGAACCACATGTTATGGTTAAAAATATTTTAACCAAAAAAAAAAAAAAAGTATATACAGTTTAACCATAGGTGATTTTACAATTTCATGTAAATTACCTCAGTAACCTGGAGAGAGTGTTGTGTGCTCTTGTGGTCACTTTCATTTCTGCATGTTAGGCAGCCCCACCTCTGCCATCCCTGATACCTAGGCCCCTGCCCCCTCCCTAATGGACTTACCAAGTAGAACACAAAGCTCAGATAAGCCACACTGACCACAGCAGCCACCACATACAATATCATGTGCCCTAGTTCCTGGACATAAACCACGACAAAGTACATGTTGATGGAGCAGACGATAAGGACCAAGATCCCGCCTGCGATCTTCCAGCCTCTGTAAAAGAATCAGCATAGTCACTGGGGAACAGCCCACCTGCCCACAAACAGGAAATGACACTGCATCTTACGGGGTTGGCAGGACAGCAGTAAGAAGCATTTCAACATGAACTGAAAAATGGTTCTTAATATGCCCCTGATTTGGTTCAATGAGCCAAAGTTAGACACTGATAGGGAGAATGAGGGGAAAAATACTACCAAATAACGCTTATTTAAGTCTCTAGAAATGCACCAAGTCATGAGAATCCCTAGAGATGAACCAAGTCATTTCAAAACTCCCCACATTCTTTAAAGATGTACATAAAATGTACTACCGTGCTTCCCCGAAAATAACACTGGGTCTTGTATTAATTTTTGTTCCAAAACACCCATTAGGGCTTATGTTCAGGGGATGTCATCCTGAAAAATCATGCTAGGGCTTATTTTCCGGTGAGATCTTATTTTCGGGGAAACACGGTAGTGTGTGCCTTTATCATTCAGATCATTTAACATGGAATTAAAGTGCTTTAAACTTCAGTGGCTAAAGGTGAAGGGTTAAAGCCCTAAAAGCTGAAGTTTCTTCCCCACAAAAGAAAAATGTGCTTGCCCTCCTTTACTACATTCAGCCTCCATTTTCTAAGCCAAAGATTGAGGGGGCAGCTCTAGCAACCCCCTCTCATACCCCTATGACTGACTTTCTGACTGGCCTATTTGATGAAGGTATCCTCCCCCCACGCGCGCGTGCGCGCGCACACACACACACACACACACACACAAATCTTTGGGGAACTGAGAGGAATAACTCACATTCCATTGGCAAAATCACTCATTACTGGCCGCAAGCTCGTAAATGTGAGGATGGGTATGAGCGCAAAGGGAAGCTGGAAAAGAAAGAACTAAGATCAGATGGGGCAATGGGGGTGGGGTATCCTTGTATCACCCCCGAGAGCAGCACTGTCAGTGAAAGGGAAACACAGACCCTACCTCACCTACTCCGTGAAAAATTATTCCTATCATCCCAAATGCTCAGGCATTATGTTGAAATCTACAGAGCTGTCATTAACCTAGCATCAATTATGATCATTAAATGTCTACAAATATTTGTATCTGCCTTCTGTCTTCTTAACCTCCATAGGACCTAGAGTAGTGTCCTATATGTTATTCAGTATTTGCTTGGATTAATGAACAAAAATTTTGTGTTCTACATGTAATTATAGTTTATAATTCCCATTCAATAGGCTTTTAAAAAAAGTCACTTCTGAAAGCCTTTTAGATGCCAGGGATTTCATATACATTTACTGCAGACCAAGACCACACCCTTTTCTTCCTCTAAATTTCCCCAGCACCCAGCACTAGGCTTAGTCCCTAAGGGTAATACATAAGACTACCTGACCAAATGGGACGTGAGCTTTCCCAGCTCCCTCCTCACCTGTAAGCTCTGCAGAACATTGAGGAAGTCATTCATCCCCGTTAGATGCTCCACATCTTGGAAGACGGCAACAAGCAGGGTGGGGATGATGGCGATAGAGCGGGTCAGAATCACTCGGGCGAAGCGTGACCACCTCAGGTTCAGAAATCCCTGGAAGAAAACACGGAAGCAGGATGAATGTCTGGAACAGGAAACAGAAGGGTTTGGAGAGGTTCAGGAAAACCTTAGAAGCATGGGATTAAGAAGTAACAAAAGGGCGACTTCCTTCTCCTCTAGTCTGTACCACTCCAAACAGCACATACCTCCATGACGAACTGGCCGGAGTAGGTTCCTGTCATGGTGGAGCTCTGTCCTGCAGCCAGGATCCCCACTGCCCAGATGTAGAGTGTGGCAGGCCCAAAATAACACCCCAGAACAACACCCTGGGAGAGGCAAGGGAGAAAGATACGCTGCGTTGGGGAACTGCTCAGACAGCATCCCAAACAGCATTGCTCTCTCTTCTCTGCTATGCACCCATGCTACGCGGGCCACGTCCCAGAAGCTGGAGTCAGGTCCTAACCTCATTCTAAAAGCTTTTAACCTAAATTTTGCTGCACGGTCTTTTATTCCTCAGCCTAGTCCTTTCTCTTCTCTAAGCTCCTAAAGCCTTCACCCTCAATCTATAACTTAAGTATATATATATAAAAAAAAGTGTACACGGTATTTCCCAAATTATACTACTTAACACACTATTCTGGAAGATAATAGGAGTGAAAAGAAAGGTTAAATAAATTTGGAGAATACTACATACCTACCTATTTTGCTCTTGGAGGTTCACAATGTAACCAGCATAAAAGGAACGGAGGCCCCAGTTAAGAACACTTTTACTAGGGACACTCTTTAATCACCTCAATTAACATCCTAGAGAACAATATACTTTCAACAAAAGTTTGGGAACTGCTGATACCATTCTTTATTTTTAAAGCTGATCCTCTGTTCCTTCCTACGTAGTCTGAAATGCTGTCTAGCCTCTGGACCTCTGAAATAAGTGACACTCTAAAGAAGATATGCTTAGCTCTGAAGTGAACCCACACAAAAGAGCAGATACTATGTCAAGAACATTGAGTCAGGGGCAAAGAACACAAATCTGAATAGGTTTACCCCTTTGTAGATGTCCACAGCCAGTGTTGAGTTGTCATCAGGAAAAAGGCCAGCATGGGGACTGCTGCTATTTCTACAGACTTCAATCTGGAACACAAAGCAGTTTAGGAGCAACTCTTATTTCCAAGGCAAGGACCAGATAAGAAGAGCTTCCTACAGATCACGCACAAGTCATCTGAGACATGGCCTGGAGGTAAGACACTGGATACAGGTTGTGACAGGAACAGACTGGCAGCAATGATCACTCGTACTCTTCCTTCATAGTCTTTTTACACCCCCAGGACATTGAAAATATTTATTGAGTTAGAGTGTGCACTGTTGGATCATTTTGAATAATGACAGGAAGAGATGGCCCTTAAAAAGGCTTCAAAAATGAGAGGACACCCAGAATAGAGTCCTCAGTCAAAGCAGAGCCAGGAGTCTGAGATCCTATGATGGTGATCAGAACTAGACAGGCAATCAGGAATTGAGAAGACAGAGAATTCAAAATGACCTAAAAGTCTCTCCTAGCAATAGTTTCTGTTCTGTTTGTCGACTCCTCCCAGTCTGTCCTTATCACCAAACGGCAGAACTGGCAAACAGGCTGGCAGGTGATAAACAGGAAACAAAAGGGCCCCAAAGTGTAAAGCTACTAACAAAAGAGCATGAGGTCATCTTTAGCCTAAGGCAACCTCCCTTGTCAGCCACAAGCTGGGGAAAAAAGGGTCTAGGCTTGGTCAGCCGCCAGCCAGACTGCACCCTGACTAGTACAGTCATTTAGGGGGCAGCACTGAGATCTATTTCCCCTGAGCTCCAGGTCACTGTCACATCCAGCCTTCACTTTACCCTCACATTCACCACCACTCGTGACGCTGGCTTACTTACCACCTGCTGGTTGGTTTTCCCAAAAAATGCTTCGGCAAAGACAGAGACTACAAAGACATTGATGATGAAGGAAACGAAGAGAGCAATGCAGGATTCAATGAAAAAGTACTTATTTGCTTCTCGAACTTCCTGCTTCTTGGCTCGGTTTACCTGTCTGGACTGGGGAGACAAAAGCAGCAGTCATTTTTTTGACTATTTGGAACAAGTTTCCTCGTAATATTTCAGAGGTTTGGAGACAGTTGGAAGATTTAGAGGGCAATCGACTGACCAGATGAAATGTGAGGGAACTCGCTTTCATCCTCATTCATTAAGTGAGTAAGGACTTCATGACTCTTTGATGACATTGCACATTCCCCAAATAGGAAATAGTGACTAAGCGACTACTGAAGTCTCAGGTATTGTGGCTGGAAAAACCGCTGGCCTCCAAAACAAGCTGATTTCAGTCCAAAGGGGCAGACAGCCTTAATGACAAAGGTCTCTGAAATCTCCCAGCAAACTGTCCTTAGACTGGCTGGTAAAGGTTGCTTGGGCTCTTCGCTCCCGATCTCCTCAAGGCCCCCCGGGGTCTTGAGATTAAAACACAAAAGACTTGACGCACTTTCAGACCTTTTACCAAGAACTTTAGTCCCAGTTTCTCTGTGGGGTCAGTTATCTCTGGTCATAAAACAGAGTCCAAGTGTGTAGAGTTTATAAACGTCCAACCATGCAAAAGTACCTTGCTCCTTCAGGGCTCTAACAGTTATAAACTAAGTATGTGTCCCTTGCAACTACAAGAGAAGATCCCAGGAGCTATCCAAGAGGCCACTGAGATAAGGGCCTTGCTCACCTTGACTAAGGCAGAATGCAGGTACATGTTGTGTGGCATGATGACAGCTCCCACGATGCCCACGGCCTGCTGGATCTGTGGGGTGCCACAGCCTGAACAGGATGGCAGGAACATACCCTTGAGTACCTCGCTCTGGCTGGGTCTCACTGTAACATACTGCATACCAACATAACAACGATTAGCCTTTCCTGGAATCTGAGACCGAGAGAGTAACATAGTACTCAGAAACACTCATCCTTTATTCCCTTCCTTATGACTCCTTCAACAACTACCTAGGATAAAGAGGAACACAGAACCATCAAAAACCAAGCAGCATAAGGGGCTTGCTGCTGCCAGAGGTCAGAGAACTCAGGACTGGGTATCTGGATATTTTATATCATGTTTTAGATACACAAAATAGATGTGTAGAAAGTTCTAAAGAAATGGCTGCTAAGGGCCTTATTGGTATTAGCTTCAGAATAACTCCTATGAGACGGACCCAAGAATATAGAGTCAATTCTTAACTACCCACACTTATGCTTCTGTTCACCTAAGTTCATCTAAAAATCATTGTTTGGCACTAGCATAAGCTGACTCATTCATAGACACTTTTCATACATAGCTTTTCCAGGTTCAGCATTTCCCTTGGAAGCCTTAGAGCAAGCTGTACAATCTACTCATAGATTAGATATGTTTTTAAAAGTCTAGCCAGGCCAATAAACAGAAATCAGTTTATAACAACTGGACCTGGAAAGGTGCTATTATTGCATATAATGGTACTGATTTCTAGGAATGTCTGGGCTGAGGCACAAACCAGGAAACATCCACTATATTCCCCATAGTTCATTAACTACTGCAATACAGAGAAAGTTCAAGCTGCAGTCGGTATAAACCAGAATGAGCAAAAACAGAACCCCTCTAAGTTAATAGCCAAGAATCACCTGACAAACCCCCCAACCCTCTCCAAAGCTGTTCTGTTGTCAGGATGGCCAATTTGGAACCAGGGAGTCTAGTCCGGAAAGTTCTAGGAAGTCTAGTCATGTTTGACATGAGACCCTGTAGGCCTTCCTGGAGATCAGTCTTTGCTATAATCTTCCTTCAAAATTGGCCCAGGCTTAATTGGCTTTTTCTTAACACATGCAATACAATTAAATCATCCCAGCATTATATTGTCTTTCATAATAAAAGACCCAAAAAAATTGTCTTAAAAGCTCCTGATACCCAAGGGTAGCAGGGGAGTGGCAGAAGAGGGAAAAGGGGTCAAATACATGGTGATGAATTATAGAAAAGTACTCTTGAAACCTGTGTAACTTTACTAACCAATGTCAATCCAATAAATTTAATGAATAAAAGAAATAAATTTTTTTAAAAGCTCATTAACAACCTGTAACACTTGCCTCATATCCAAATGTGAGGGCCATAACAGTGATGAGAAAGCCAAAAAATGCCTCTAGCTTCCGCAAGCCTAAAGGGGAAAATGCAGCAGTGAGCTCACAGAAGGCAGACTTTCCCGTCAGCCACATGATGGAAAGGTACTTTCTTTGACTGACCCCTCCATTCTCACTCTACTTACCATATTTGTCCAAAAAGAGAAATACAAAGGTGTCTGCAATGGTGATAAGAACTCCAGCCCACAGAGGAACCCTAGGTCAGAGATAAGAAATGGAGATTAAAGGAAAGAAAGGAAACCTTGAGAAGCACTTTCTTCCCAATAGCTCCCTATATATACAACATCTGGAGAAGGACTTGGGGGACAGGGGACAGTGGCAGAAAGCCAGGCCTTGGGCAGTTTAGGATAACACACCAACCGGATTACAGTCATTCAAACTTCTATTGTCTACTATGTCAGACCTTTAGGACACAAAGCTGAAAAGTATGGGTCTTACCCCTCAAGGGGCTCACTGTCTAGTGAGATAAACTGACATACAAGTAATTGTAATATACAATAACACACAAATAAAATACATACTGTATAACAGAGATATGTATAACCCAACATTAGAACATGGAAGATACAGAGCCTACATCTGCCAGGAGAGAAGAAGGTGGTTCCAGAAAGGTTCCACAGAAAATATAATCAACTTGTGTTGAATCTTGAAAACTGAAAATGAGTTAGGTTTTTGTTTTTACATTTGCTTTTAAATCTAGCGAAACACTGATTACTTTCTAGAGGAAAAACCCCCTCACCTTCCTACAGACAGGAGATTGATAGCAATGGCTGAGCCAATAACTTCCTGCATATCTGAGCCAATGATAGCCAACTCCACCATCAGCCAGAGGATAATTCGTGGGACCTAAACACCAAAGAAAGAGATGGTTTTAATTAATCGTCTCTGAGAACTTCCCCCATAGTTTGGAATTCACATGTTGGAATTGACTCATAAACAGGCCTTTACAAGCCTTCGTCTAGAATGAAGTACCAGAACTTGCTTCCACTTGACCCATCATTGCACTGTGGCTTCTAGCCGAAAAAACCCAGGGTGCTTCTATGCGACAGAGCCTATGAGCCAAGTTCACAGCTGATCCTAGTTTTTTCTCTTTCCCTTCCATTCAAGAGAGGAATGGAATTTCTACTCATTAATTTCCACTTAATTCCCAGCCTAAAAACAATCCTAAGTCTTAGGGGAAAATGAGGATGCTAATTTGGTCAAAAATACTGTCCAGGAAAGAAAATGACTGCAGAAGAAAATGTCTATCCTGACTATAGCTGAAGAGATAAACCACACGTGAAAAAACTGAGGTCATCCTTAATAATAGAGAAGCAAGTGAAAAAGGACAGATCTCAAAGGGACTCAGGGCAAAGTGGTTGGAATTGGGTGGTGTATTATGACAGGACACTAATCTGGTCACATAATACAGGTGAAAGACAAATTTAGTTAATGCTGGTTCACTGAGGCCAGAAAAAAAAACACCTCCAACTACCCACTACCCAAAACTCTGTCACAAAAAAAACAACATACATAAAGAGAAGCTAAAAGAAATGATAAATTACCAAGGCTTTTTTTGAAAAGCATTAAAAAAAAAAAAAAGGTAAGGATACTTTCTCACAGCCAGGAAGGAGATTAAACATTTAGGACAAACCAGAGGTAGCTCAGCAATATCTTATCTAAAGATGAAGCTAGCTTAAAGCTGTCTTCCAGGAAGCCTCCATTCCTGTCTTAGTTGGCAGTAAGAAAGGCCCAAAATGTTCAGAAGGAAGCTGTAGAGGACAGGGCAAGTTGAAAAAGGATTATTAGCAAATCTAGAGATCCTGCCACATATAGTTTGTAGTAAAAGGAAAAGGGAGGAAAAAAAACTTTTTTCAAATTGGTGGCAAAGTCAAACAAAAAAGGAACTACGTATAATGCAAAGTGATGGAGTAACACGGATGTATGAATGAAAGTGCTTAGAGAGCACCCTGCACCTATTCACGGGCTGGGCAATACTAGATGCCAGAAGGCAGAGTGAGTGGTAAACATTTATTCAAACAGCATTTTGCGACGGAAACTTTCTGGGGAAAAGTGAATCTCAACTTTAATTTTGAAGAAGCGCAGAAACATGGCTTGGCAGCAAGACGGGGCTAGAGAATTTCCTCTGGGACCCCCAGTCCTCAGGACCACCGACCCCAAGTCCTCCACTGTTCCAGTGTACAGCAGCAGGCCCAGCACACATTACCAGGCACAAGGATTCCTCTGATTTGAGTGACAAACAGGACAGACCATTGCTCACCTTGGGATACTGACGGTGGCATACTTCAGCAAGATGCAGCCCAGTGACCACTCCCAGTCTAGCTGCAAGGCGCTGGAGCAAGAGCCCCACGATGGTGGCCAACAGAAGAACCCAGAGCAGCTAGAGAAGAACAAAATCCCATCATTAACACTCATTAGACAACTGATTTTTTTTGTTTTTGTTTGGTTGCTTGGCAGTGTGGATGGGAAACACTACATTCAGGAAAGAGCCCGTGTCAGGAATCAAATGACCTGAGTTCTGTATCAGGTTCTGCACATAACCTGGTAGGACTCTTTTACCCCTCTGAGCCTTAGTTTATCATATCTGCAGTTTCTCCTTTGTTCAAGGAAACTGTGTGGATGAAATAAAATAAAAACCCAACTATGTAGATAAAATAAAATAAAAAACCAGATGGGAAAGTACTTTTCACCTAAGTGTCAATGCCAATGACATATCTGCACATAGGCCAAGAGGCTGATCACCAACAGGCCGAGAAGAAAAGGATATTGAGGGTGTGTTGTGTATATTTAAACGGGATGGGGTAGGATGAGACCTTTACCTTAAACCCAGCCACTGCTCCAGATTGCAAATCAGATTCGATGTTTCCTGGATCCAGGTAGGCAATGCTCATAAGAAAGCCTGGTCCCGTGAAAGCCCAGAGTTTCCGAAAGCTAAAACAAGAGTACTATACAAGAGGAAAAGAGACCAAACTGATTATCACCTCCAAACTACTGATCTAATTGATCTACTATTTTATCACATAGAAAGCAATAATATCAGCTTCAGCAGAACAAAGGATTTAAGATGTTGGACATTGGGTGTGTCCCAGTTTTACTTCCATCTTACCCCCTTCATGTCAATAAGGTGGCCACTTCTTTGTCCAAATAAGAGCCCTTCCCTAACCTGCTCTTTTCCATCAGCCTCTCATTCTAAAACTGGAGTAACAGTATCAGCAGCACTTGTGCCCAATCGCTACACAAATGGGAAAAAAAAACATTGTAAAAAAAGGAACATAAAATTCCCACTTTCTTGATTGAAAATTGCTTACTAGTACAACTTGACAACTGTGCCGAAGGCCCATTTTCCTTAACAGCTTCTCTTTTTCTGATTACACAAATTCAGTCTTCAGAAACTGCTTGACAAAAGATCTGAGGCTGCTGATTGTGAGTTGCCCAGCAGACTTTTCACTCACACGTTTTCCCTACATCATGCTTTCCTCTGAGAACCTGTCACTAACCTCCTCTTCCGGAATGGCGATCTTCTCATCAAAGTAGGTGGTGAAGGGCTCGTCTGAGTGGCCGGAGGACTGTGGAAGGGAGGTGTGACTGTAGGCGGGGTTGATGGCACCAAGACCGGCAAAGTCCCCATGGCCTTCAGAAGAATCATCTGAATGAACAGATTTGAGAAGAAATGTTTTTTAAATAAACAAAATACACTAACAATTCATCCTTAGTAAGACTGAAATGAAATCTTTTTAATACCTTAATTGCACAAGACCAACCTGACTATATCTCAATTTAATTATTTCTAATATTTCACTTTTGTTTACGTTTTTAATAAATTAGTTTTTGAATAGGCAATACATTCATGTGGTTGAAAACTCAAGAAATGCACAAAAGAGGGTAAAAAAGCTCCTTCTCACCCTCTTCCCCAGTAACTCAGCTCTAGAGCAATTTTAACACTAATCTCATAATGGTTTTCCTACTTTCATATTTCTATTCCCACCTGGCAATTATCAGAACCATTTCATTTTCTTCTAAAAACACTGATGTCTAGAGCTCAAAATATAACATAGTTATCAACTAGCCCCATTGATAACCTAAAATTCTAACTTTTAGAAAAAAGAAACTAGGTCTAGTGGGACACAAAACACCCACACCACACCACCCAGTATTTGGTAGGACTGACTCAAAGATTCATTCCTGGACCTTATACTTCCGTCAGGCTTCTCAAAAAATGTGGAAGTTGCAAAATCCTGCCCCAGTCCAGGCTAAAGTCTGAAGCCGCAGGGCAACCACCAAACCGGAACCCTTTGCCTTCTAACTAAGGCCTGCGGTGAAGAGCTCGTGACAGGAGAGCTTGTCTCAGAAGGATTGTATCAGTGTTTCCCTGAGTCTGGCATTCTGCAGTTAGTCTTCAATACGGGGGACAGAAGAAAAGGGCTAATCTACCAAAAAGATACAAAACCCAGCTTGCTGCAGCCCTTAAATGTGTTTCCAAGAAATTCTTACAGCCTCCAATTACAAAAACAAAAGCTTTCTTTCTACAGGGAGCTGACACACTTTGCCTCAAGTGGTCCTAAACTGATGAGAAATTTTATAAAAAAGGAATGGAAATTCTAAAGGGGAAATTTCGAGTTAGGAAAGATTAGTCAAAGTAATCAAAAAGCTCTAATCAAATACACAGTCTAAGGTACTCATTCAGTATTTTACTGCTCTATACATATCTGAAATGCCATCGCAGCCAAAGCACCCTAGAGGTTTTTATGACAGGTCAGTGAATAACACTGCCCTTGCAAGCATTACTTGTAGCTATTCTTGGCTCATCTCAGAACTGGAAACAAGATATCAGGCAGGTCCCTGCAGTTATAAATCCATTTTCATTTATGGCCTAAGTCACCAGATGGAGACTTCTGAATGGAGCAGTTCTCCATGATGACATTGTTGGCTGGGGGAGAGGAGACGGGGACAATTTTTGTTGACATCGACAACAAGAAGGAAAATGGGGTGAATTTCTGTTACTGACTTAAGCCTAATTCCAAATAAAAATTAGACAATCACACAAAACTGTAAATTACCATCTGGCATCTTCTGTTCAGGACCCAACACCATGGTGTTCTTTGAACAAGATTCTGGAAAATAGAAAAGGAAAAGAGAGGAATTAGCCAGAACAAACTTACAAGTTCAGAAGCAGCATTTTGTGCTCTGTATGACCAAACCCTTACTATATAAAAAGAATAATTCTTCTACTGAATTAGATAACCTTGAAAAGAATTAGTTTTCATAATATGATTAAGAGATATTTAATAAAAAATGTAAGTTTTAGTCACGTTTTTGCTGGCAAGACTTTAAAACAAAATTGAAGCAAAAGGTATCTCAGGGAAGTAGGCAAACGCTTTTTAATAAGCATCCAGAGAGGCTGGTAGGCAATCACCCACTCTCCGCCTCTAACTCCAGGTAACCCAAATATTTAAAACCAGACTGATTTCTCCCCAGTTTTATGAGTTTTTAAGGACAGAGACCTATAACTGTCTTTGACTTAACTAACAATTTAAGCTTGAGGAATAGAGTGAAGGAATAAAAAGAGTCACTGTGGTCAAGCTGCTAAATTATTAACTTCAAGTAGGCTGAATAATTGAAAACAATTATTCTTGTTTTAACTGACTCTGGGAACTTAAGCTTTTGAACTTTCCAGTCCTGTGTCAATACCTGGATGCGTATTAGTGTTTGTACATTTAATGCCTGGGCATACATTTAACCTCCAGTTACCCACTGGAATCACCCCAGAAAGAAAATGTTCCATTGTCTAAAACACTGGCCATCTTGGACCAACTGGGAGCTAAGAATCCAGGATTGATACTTCTCAAGAATATACTTTGAACTATAAATCTCTCAGACTTTTCTTTCTCTTTGGGAACACTCTGGGTATCACCTAATAGTGCGCTTCTGCGTTGCAAACCCAAAGACCCTTGAATAAATCTGTCCTTTATTTCTAGTCAAAGCCTCCTGACTCTACGAGCTTGGTCAATAAGCTCATGCAAGCTCCAATTTTCTGAAAATGGGAGGGAGTGGGGAAACACCTCACCAGCATACTGGTAGTGGAGCGCCACCGTTTTCTCCTATTTCCCTGAGGAGAGACTTCAGTTGTAATGTTTCAGGTCTCTTTCCCCAACCCTTCAACTCTTCATTGGAAGAAACTAACGACCATAGCCTTCCCCTCCTGGGCTGTCCCGGAGAGCTGAGGCACCAGGAAGACCGACTAGTCACGGTCTGCAGGATGCCAGCACTTCTCTTGGTCCTGCAATAAGCAACCTGCGGGGGCTGGGGGTGAGGGGTGTCTTGGATGTCCAGCATTCTGTTAGGTTAAGTTTAACTGACCACAAATCTATGGTGTATTCTCCAGCCAACCACACCAGTAACGCTGATTTTTAAAAATTTTCATCTACTGATTAAGGAATCTACTTCTCAGTCAATCCCAAATTTAGAAGTGAAAAGATGAGGTAATATTTATTGTTACCACCCCCACTTAAATTCCAATAATAACTACCTATTGAAAAAGTTATGAAGCCTCCCCTTAGCTATCTTTTACTGTTTAAATAGGCTTTTCGTACTCTTGTCCCTTTGTTGCTCCTATCTGAACAGTCCTCTACTTTCTTTAGAAAGGGTATCTACCAACATATTCTGTACCTATCTTATAGAATGATAGAATTCAGACCTAAAGGGGGTTTTAAGCATCTATCTATAATCTTCTGGGATATAACACATACCACCACTTGCTAATTTGGAAAACAATTTTTCATCTCTAGTCATCAATATCAAGTATTTTGTTCTAACGAACAACTAGCCATGTTTCTCCTATCAGGTTTTGAGCCTCCACATGGCTAAACACCAGCCAACAGATCCCAATAATACTAACTAAAATCCAACCCCTTTCAGCCAGTTACAATAGCACCTCACCTAAATGGGATTTACACATCTGACCATGCACAGTAGCAGTGGCCCCTTGGATTCCAATCACAGCACAGCCCCTTGGCACCACACAGAGCCTTTTTACTTTTATTTTACATATAATTCTAAGAAGCCAGGTTATCAGGTTATCCTAACCCACAATAAATTAGAAACCACAAATCAGATCTTGGACTATGGCTCTTACAGGAAAAGGTATTGGGCCACTTGATATGAAGCAAAGAGCCCTTCCTTATATTTCGATCAGCTCTAAGAACATTACTATTATTAAGAATATTATTATTTTATTAATCACATAATTAACATTATAATTAAGAATAACTCAAGTTTCTTAAGTGTGGCCTACTCAAGAACTGATTAAATCAGATCATTTTTATAGTGCTGAATGACATCCTATTTAAGGAGAAACAAAAGTGTTTAACAAATTTGTGAAAGACTCCTATCCAGAATAGGCTTCTTACGTTGTATTTAAAAAGAAAACAATTGAGACAGTAGTGTGTTTTTCCCCACGCCTATAGTATGCAAAGGTGATATGATATTTCAATAATAACTTTGGACAGAAATATGTATTTTATGATAAAATTTTAAATAATTATTAGTATTCTAATTGATTATTCCCATACTAATTACATACAGAGCCAATAACATATGAGTCTGATCTTCTCACTGAAATCTCAGGTATGTGTTATTCCCAGGGAGAAAATGGATTCTTGATTCCAACTTTCTTATCAAAACTCTTATCAACAAACTACAAGCTACATCATTTGCAATATATACAGAACATAACTAGGGAACAGAGAGGGTTGGTTATGGTTGGCACGCTGCAAGTATTTAAGTCTCTGTGAAAACTTAAAACCCATATGGAAGTATTAAGTTAATATTAAGAGTTTTTCTCTCTAGGACCGTACCACCAGGCCATTTCAAACATTTAATTACATTTAGGAAAAGATCAATTGAGATACAAGCAACCAGAATCAACTCAGCAATACTTGGACAATTATGATTAATACTGCTTTGCTATTCTAGCTCGCCCCCAACCATAAAGTATCGCCTTCTCTTATGGCCAGTAAGTTTCCTTCTATCAAACAGCAACCAACAACAGAAAAAATGGCACTCGTGATTAAATGTAATATAACTATTTTATCCCATTCCTTATCAAAAGTTGTTAAGACTATTTTACAGGATAACAAAGCTAATAAAATTATACTTTCTGTCTAAGATGTCAAAAGTCTACATATCCTTTGACCCAGCAATTCCACTTCTAAGAATGCATCCTAAAGAAACACTCAAATAAGGAAGTATGTGCAAGGATTTTCCAGGACGGTCAGATGGCTTAGTTGATTAGAGCGTGAGCTCTGAGCAAGAGTTGCCGGTTCGATTTCTGCATGGGATGGGGGGCTGCGCCCTCTGCAACTAAGATTGAAAACGGCGACTGGACTTGGAGCTGAGCTGCGCTCTCCACAACTAAGACTGACAGACGACGACTTGACTTGGAACTGATGGGTCCTGGGAAAAACACACTGTTACCCAATAAAGTCCTGGAAATACACACTGTTCTGCAATAAAGTCCCGGAAATACACACTGTTCCCCTTCCCCAATAAAATATTTAAAAAAAAAAAAGGATATTTAACAAAGCATTGTTTGTAGTATCAAAAAAACAGATAATATAATAATAGGGGACTGTAATTAAATGATGTACATCCATAGGATGGACTACCACACAGCTATTATAAATAAGGTAGATCTATAGGTATTGATAGAAAACCATCCCCAAGATATGTCGTCAAGCAAAAAACCCAATTTATAGAACAGTGTGCTATCATTTATGTAGCAAAAAACAAAACAAAACAAAACCAAAAAACCACGCATGTACAGACCATCTCCACAGGACAACACACCAAAAACGGGTAATGCTACCCCCAAAGCAAAGAAGTGGGGGAGCACAAATGACGTCAGGTAAAAGGAAGACCTCTCACTGAATATGCATCCTATACCTTTTCGTACTCAAAAAAATTTTTTTGCCATGTGCATGTATTATTGATTTTTTTAAAACGTAAAGGCGATACAGATCTGTATCCCTGGGCACACTTCAGGGATGCCCAGCTGAACTCACTCTGATAGGTTGTGTAATGGATAATCAGAGATTTCCAGTTATCCACTTGGCAGGCATATATTGCTTTAAGCTTAACTTACTACCTGGGTTTAGTGCCCAAATAGTCATGCATTGAAATTATGACTTGGGAGTTTCACCTGAATGCAAAGAATTAAAAGCCACCTCCTCAAGAAAGCATTTCCTGATTTCCCAATTTGGGTCAAATGGGGCTCCTCCATGTTCTCCCCAAGGCACCTGGGGCTTACCATTGTCATTACTTGTATCACTTTATCTTGAAATCATTTATTCCCTGATAATATTCTAGAAACTTTTCTATCAGTTTGAAATTACATCAAAATAGTTACGCCCCAAAACACATACTAGATATAATAAATACTGAACATCTACTTATCAACAGTTCTGTGTGTTTCTTAGCATTTCCAAGAACTCTGGAAGAAAATTTGAATAGGCCAAACCTGTTTTTAAAACTGCTCCAAGAAATGAGTATTAAAATACATATAACTTAGACTTTTTTCCCCTATGGTTAAAAAAAAGCTTGAATTAGAAATATTTTTTTTCTTGCAAGATTCCCCTGTACAGAGCAAAGGCATTCAAAACAATTTCACTGATTTTAGAACCGTGTTCAATGTTGCAAAGGTCTCCCTAAAATTGTGAGGTTTAGAGAGGAATGTTTTTGAACAGTCCTCTATTTCTTCCCTCCTTTTTCCCTCCCTTCCTCTATATAAAGTCAAAGACAGCATTAAGTAGGAAAAGAACTTTCACAGAGGCAAACAGAAAAGTGTCTGCATGGAAGCAATTGATGAGATAAACGAACAGGAATGTTTAAAGTGAACTCCCTCCTGATGCTTCCCTCAGACAATGTTCAGTGCTAGCAACACGCTGGTGACAAAGTGGAAACTGCCAGATGCACAAATCAAGGCTTTAACGAGTTGTGATGTTTTTAAAAATTGCATTTGTCCTGGAAAAAACGTTAAGATTTCCAGATCCTTCTAAATCCCCTCTTCCCTAAAGGTCTACTTTAAGGCTAAAGTACCTGATATTCCTACTAAACCATTATTATTATTCTAACACCTATGTTAGAATAATAATAATGAAGGTGAGCTCCTACCCCTGGATGACTGGAAGTCAACAAAACCCTGAAATATTCAAGTGGTTCAAACAGAGCTCAGCGTTTTCTGAACCCTATGTATTTTAATAAGGTAAATTACTAGCCACTTTTTTAAAAAATGAGAAATTACTACTTCCTCTATTTTTCCATTCCAGGTTAATGAAGATGCACCATATTCTGAGTCTTCCCATCAAGGACATCCATCTAATTATAATTAGCTCCAAAACTCTGTGTGTCCCCATTGAGGGTGAGGGGAAACAGCTTAGAAAAGCTATGTGGATTTCTAAATTATTCTTCAGGATGTGAAGTTTGGAATTATTTTCTAATTTGGGTAAGTGTGTCCTATTTTTCTCTTATGAAAATGAATTTGACGTAAAATGATAAAATGAAAAAAAGACAGGTTGAAGACAGATTATAATCTACTTCCTCACAGACAGAACAAAGAGAAAAGCCCCGCTGGTGTTAAAGAAAAAGGCTTAGAAACTCTATTCCTCTCTACCTAAGTGGGTAATATCAGAACGTCTTCAACCGAAAGCCACCCAAGCACGCCCAGTTCATAAAGCACAAACAGTGCTGCTATTGTACAAAGGGTTTAACATGAACCGAGTCCTCTATGTGTGTCAGTCTCGTCCCCCCCCCACAATGGCCACTGAAATACCAGCTTCGATTGTCCCTCATTTTTCTGACTTTGTGTGCCATAGGAATAATCTTGCTTAGTCTACCAGAGAACAATTTCAACTCAACTTGAAGTATGCTGTTTCTCACCTGAGTTGGACTTTTGAGAATCTGTTTTAGAGTTGAAAGAACAACCTGACATTGAGAACATCTTAATGATAAAGAAAGACGAGAAAATTAAGCAGCAAAAAGAGGAGAGAGGGAGTTAAGACATGGGGAGAAAGAGCACAGTTGATAATGAAACCAGCTGCCTGGGTGTGAAAGACGATAAGTTAGGAGAAATGTGGGCAGACTGTCAAAAAAAGTACTGATCTTTTAGACAAAAGTATCACTCATCAACCAGACTTCAGAATTAGAAGGGCCTGATGCTCGCACTAAATAGAACTCTTCACTTTCTCTGCTCAGTGCTCAGGCTTAACCAGCTTTCAAACCTCCTTTACTGCTCACCTGTCAGGGTCACTAAAGTCCTTCTAGAGAATTCGTTTGGTCTTTGTTCCTCTCAACTCTCTCAGGAGGAGCTTCTTCTGATTTTCCTAAACAGAAGTTTATAGCAGTGTGTCTTCCTTTGGGGAACCTCATGGCCTGACACATCTATCCTGGAACACAACTCCAACCTCTGCCCACCATTTCAAAGACCCCTTTATACTAAAGTAAGAAAGTCTATTACATCAGTATATACCTACTTCTGGCCTCAGGAAAAAAGTTTTGCCTTCATACTTAGCTTAAGCAGTTTTTTCCTCTGGCAAATGTAAAAAATGATTATTAGATTACTTTCACCTCATTTATTCCAAGGACAGATATTGGCCCCCGCCTAATGTAGACTGGCCTTACTTTTAAGTACATATTTTCCTCGGCATTTCTTAAAGCAAAGAAAAATTATGTGTAAAGAGACAACACATACAAGATTCTCCAGCTTCATACATGCCTCCTTCCGCTCTTTGGAAACTTAAAATTTTAACTTGTAATCTTCTCCTTTCATCACCTAGGAGTTTTAACACACTTGATTATCAGCAATAAATGGAACCAAAACAAAAAGAACACGTACATGATGACCTACTATCGTGTTCCCCAAAACTAAGACCTAGCCGGACAATCAGCTCTAATGCATTTTTTGGAGCAAAAATTAATATTATATAATATAATAAATACCAGGTCTTATATTAATTTTTGCTCCAAAAGACGCATTAGAGCTGATTGTCTGGTTAGGTCTTATTTCCGGGGAAACACGGTAGCAATAAGCACAAAGGCTGTGAACTCTAATTTCCCACTTTAAATCTTTACTGGAAACTTTGGTCCTTACACTAAAAAAATGTAAGTTACTCTGACCTTAAATTAAAAGCAGAAATTAGACAAATATACTATTATCCTTCCTGGCCAACTCTTTTATATTCCACCCTGATTTTATTAAAATATAGCCATATATATATGTTGTTTTATCCATGATATTCCTGATAATACCTGGAGGGCTCTTCAGGGTCAATTAATGTTAACTGTTCAATATATGTGTTAAATTATCAAAAGAATAAATGGCATCTGGCTGAGACAAGGATCTCGGTCTTCTAACTCCTTCTATTCTGCACATTCAAATGCTGCCTGACTTTTCCAAAATATTTTATTCAAACCAGACTCAGATGATAAGGATGACAGTCATATCAGGGCAAAAGGCTTCTCCTTCTGTCTCAACCACCCAACTCTTTAAAAATGTCACTACTTTTCCTCCTTATTCAACGACAAATAGAGGGGTTTCACAAAGACACTGTCTTCCACTCTCACCAAGCCAACATGCAACCCTCCGTAAGACTATCTTATTCCAAAGCTAAATAACTAAACTTATACCATCTGTACTTCAGTCAAATTGGGCCAGCATACTGCTAGAACAAGCAATATTCTCTTTTGTAAATTAAAAGTTTCTCACTTTGTGATTAGTTCCCAATAAAACTACATGTATAAACAGCAGCTTCCTTGAAAGAGAATTGGAAGACTAGACAGTCTTCCATTAGAGCCTTCCAGATAGCACCAAGAGAACTTGAGAGGGCTTTTTAAGCTCAGAGAAAGGGCATACATCTGTCAACAGACATTTGTATTTATGTACATCACGAGGAAGCAGGAAATAAAGATGTCTTTGATTCCACAGCACCCACCCAAGCTCTGAGCATGAAAAGTCAAACAGAAAAGCTATTACTTTGTGAATACCATTCTCTAACCTCTAACCTTCACTTCAGAGTCAAAAACTGAACCAAGGCTGCTTAGCAGCTCTGTAGAGTAATCCAAAGAACACCGTGGATTTCCTAACAGTAGAATAAGATTAGAGCCATACCAAGCTTCCCTATTCATTAACAAGAAGTGCTGCCAGGCTGCCTAGAAATTCCCCTTCCCCGTCCCAACTTGGCCATTCCGGAAACATGAGAAGTATGCTGCAATCATGGCCTTTTTGGTATTGGGTCCAAAATAAACTGTGCCCAGATCCCAAGACTGTAATTGCATAACTATTATCCAATGAAAAAGTAAACAGCCAAAGAAGTTCTCAGGTTTCATTTACCCAACACAGCTATCACAAACAGACCTAGCATAGTGATAGTTTCCAACCTCATTTAATGAGAAACATCCAGCAGAAAACCTCTAGTCATGCCTAATTTATACTATTCACTCAAATCAATATTAATGACGGGTGGTAAACAATGAACCTAAGGGTTCATTGGCAATAAGCTCACAGGATTCTGACCATAGGGTAAGGAATAAGGTCAGAATTGTTTAGTTGTTTTTGTTCTGTTTTAAGGAGGGCGCAGCTCATAGTGGCCCAGGTGGGGATCGAACTGGCAACCTTGGTGCTACCAGCACCACGAGCTAACCCGCCACCCCACGGTTTGTAATTTTTAAGGGGGAAGTAATAACAAAATTCCCACATGTCAAGTACAGTTCTAAGCACTTTGTGCGTATTAACTCATTTAATGCTCACCAACAACTCTATAAAATTGATATTATTATCAATCTCCATTTTAAGTATGTGGAAACGAACAAAGGGGCTAAGCAACTGCTCAAAGGTTTACAACCAAACCGGTCAGGCCTCAGATTCCACGGGAGTCAAGGTAAACAGTGTCCCCTGGTTTCACCAATACTCACTAAAATTATGGCCAGCAAAAGTTTCTGGAAGCCTATTTCCCCTTGCCTCTCCTTGCATATAATTTTTGCTTTTGCTTTCCACTTTAAAGAGATGTCACATTCCTTTAACTTCATAACACTCCTTTGAAAGCAGTGGGCAACATAAGAATACCTTCATTTTACACACAGGAAACTCAAGCCCAGGTTTCTTAACTTCTCCCCTAATGGTGCTCTTTGAAACAGTCTGATAATATGAGGTAGGGAATTTGGGAAAACCAAAAGTGGAAAGGAATCCAAACGCAAAATAACAAACATAAGCGACAGCTTTAAAAGTAGGTACATATGAAACCGAACAGTTGGAGAGCCTCCATCCCGCTTACATACCATTTGCAGCAGTGGTCCCTACAAAAGTGCCTGGATCCTGGAAGCTGCACAAACAGGCCTAAAACCAGTCTACACAAAAGTACGCAGCGCCTGCCCAGACCCTTCACACAAAGACGCTCCGTATTTGTCAGCTGCACAAAAATGAACTTTTTGCTGATGTGGGAAGCCCAGGAAGCGGAGAAGGCGGCCTCAAGGACCTTGCCCTGTGCCCGTCGGCCAGTTCAGCGCAGAAGCGGGTCAGCGCACCCTGGATCACGGGTAGCGGCGCGGCGCCAGGTCCGGCCAAGAATTCAGCCATTGCTCTTAGGCCTGACCGGGAAGCGGCGAGGCCCCGCAAACTCTGGTGTTCGCACCCCGCCCACTCCTCCCTACCCCCGGCGCCTTCTTCTTTGAATAATGCGGCTCCATCAGCACACCGCGCCAGCGCCCCAGGCCCTCCCTGCCCGCACCACCCTCGCAACCCCGCACGGCGCCCCGCGTGCCCCTCACTGGCCCGATCGCCCTCTCCCAGGCCGTCCTTCGACCCGCCCAGCGCCATCCCCGCCCGCGGGGACGAATCCGAGCGCCCCTGTGACCCCTGACCTCGCCTACCTTTAGCCTCACCAGCGCCGCAACCACCTGACAAGCGGCCCCCGCGCCGCCGGCTCCATATCCCGGGATCCAGCGCCAATCCACCCAACCCCTACACGCCCCGCCATTGGCCGACAGGACAGCAGCTGCACATTCCTATTGGCTGGATTCTTCGTATTCCCCGTAGCGGCCCGCGCGCGTGGCAACCCGACTGAGAGTTCCGAAGCTCCGCCCACCCCAAGGTCGTGATGTGGGCGGGGCCACGGCGGCCCGGGCGGGGCTGCATCCCACGAAGCCGGTGCTTGCGCTGGTCCAACCCACAGCGTGTGGATTTGAGGGTTCCCACACCTCCTGCCTCCTGCGGGGCTCCCACGCCGCAGATAGGTAAGCTTCCAGCCATAGTTCGTAGCGGCCCCACGTTAGGGCAATCAAGCCGCTTTCTTTTGGAGACGTGGTTCTGTCATGTACAGCTCCACCCTATGAAGTAGAGCCTCCTGGCAGGACCATTTCCTTTCGCCCTCGGATATATCTGTGCCCCACCAAAAGCACCCCACACATGGGAGGAACCTCGAAACATCAGCTAGTACAGCCAGTTCGACCGCATCAGATGCTGTACTCCCAAACCTTGGTGATGAATTGCTTTCCTCCATCCTACTCAGGTGCCTCAGTTCTTCCCCTAAGCTTTATCTTCACCTACTCAAGAGGAATCCCAGCCTCAACCTCACACCCCAGAATCTTTCTCTGAAAATGACTATCAGATTGTCAGATGAAGTAGTTCTTTAGAGGGGAGAAAACAAATGGTCTGACAAACCACCCTAATATCCTACAATGTCACTTAGAGCGACTACAAACATTCTTAGACGGCTCCCCTCCGCTTACATGAAAGATAACCAAGCTTATCTAACCAAGTTGTAGGCCTAGAGAGGAAAAGCATAAACCCCTGCAACTTCTGTCCTGGTAAAAACTGCTAGGAGAAAATTCTACTAGTTGGTAAGAGTCCAAGACAGAGAAAAGGAGAGTGAATTGCAAAAAGAAAAATCCAAGTAAAGTACAAAGTAAAAACAAACTCAGGGACCAAAAAAACAGTCGAGCATCGTCAGTTATCTGGTACAGGCTGGTTTGCATACAGAATTTCTCCTGGAGAGAAAAGAAAATGCACAAATTAGTTCTCAGAATCTCTCTATAACACATCTGGGGAGTTCCAGAAAGTCCCTCCAGACGAGAACCTTTCCTTTGAGAACCTCTGCTGCAATTAGAAAATAAAATAGCTGGAGCCATTCTTGTCACTCTTCCAGGTCTGCTCAGCTGGGCAGCTTCCCTGGGCTGTTGCATACTTGCCGGTTACTTACTTAGCTCACACTGTGGTGCTGCCTCCATCTTACGCTGCTTCTTCATTGTGCAGAGAACGAGTTTGACTTCTCCCAGTGCTGGCTCCTGCCTCTCTGTAGGCAGACAAGTGCGCCTCCCTTGGTTAAATAGGAGCACTTTAGGCTGCTCTGAGCAACAGAACTCTGATAAAGATGTGGCAGAGAATTTCAAGAAGCAAACCACACCCTTCAAAGACTAATCAAATTTCACCTTTGACCTGCCATGAAAGGGAAGCATCATATACCTGCCACTCTTGGATATTAATGAACAATTAATTGAGTCGGAAAACTAGGAACCTAAGATTTCATCTTTTCCATTCGGCAGGAGCTGGAGACGGGCCTGTGAGTGCCAGTGTATGAAGGAGGTGGAGCAAAAGGAATTGCTTTCCTTCAGGACGTCACTCCTCTTGTAGTGAAGCTGGTTCGGGCACTTGTACCAGGCCTGTTTTAGGACTCTGCTCCCCTAAGATGTAAGCTGAAACCAATTAACCCCAAGCCTGGCAGTCCACAGGTATTTTCCACATAAGTACGTGAGCACTGATGCAATTATGAGGAGTCACAGAGTGTAGGTGAAAATGCCACCCGGCCTATCCCTTGGGATCTTAAGGACCTGCTGCCATTAACCTAGTCAATCAGTGATCCACAGGCGACAACAAAGCCACACAAACCCAGGGCTCGGAGCCCAATGAAAAAAAAAACAATACAAAACGAAACAAAAAACCGTCTGAGACAAAAAAAAAGTCTTGGGCAAGCCCAGAATTTCTCAGTCTGAGAGCAGAGGAACTGAAAGAATGAGGAAAATTTGCCTCAGGCAAATAAATAGCTTAATAGGCCAGCTGGAAGCTGGAAGGGAGAGGCCTCGAGTGTGTGAGGAGAATGGGGTGGGATATTAGAAGGAAGGAGTTGCTGCCTTCAGAAAGTTTTCTGGTAGCTTTAAAGAAAATCTGCTCAGGACCATAAGAATATATGCAAATAGATTTGATAGAAACAAATATCTTAGAATGGAAAAGCAAAGCAATGATTAATTTGTATTAGGCAAGCTAGGCTTCCAGCAAGTGGCTCTGTTTCCTACACAAAACTACCATAGAGTTGGTAGAAGGAGCTAAGGATTTTCTCCCAGCAACCCAAATTGAGACCTCTTTACTCCAGGGGTCCCTCAAGCTCTATGAGTCCTATCGTTACAAGTTCCCTAAGGCAAAACTGGGTTGGCCCCCTTCATGGGGTAAGAAGTACATATGAAATCTTCCAACTAAAGTGTTGGAGGAAAAAGCTTTATTTTAGTTTAGGAGTTCCAAAACTTGGAATGGATTTTACAATGAGACTCCAGCGTAGCCCCACTGTTTCCTTTACTCAGCAGTTTCTCCCAACATTCACTCTCTACTTTTGCCTGTTAAGTCCGCAATTCTCATGTAGTAACAGACAATATGAATTGAATTCTTATTATATGTTGAAGAGGAGCAGAGTTTGCCCCGAAATATGCCTTTTTGGGATATTGATAATTTTAGGCTGGTTAATTTAACTTAGTTTGTTTAATTTTAGAGTTTATTAAACATTCAAATATGAACACTAGGCATTAATAGTGGTAGGGTTTCAGGTCACGTTTATCTTTGTTACAGTGTTATATATAGTTCAAATTATTTATAAAGTAATATATAATCAGAATGAAAAACATGACAATGTCATTTGACCTTTATATATCCAAAGGTACTTTGTTCTAGTTATGTACTAGTAGGTAGCAAATAAAAATTGACTTATTCACAACCTTGCCTGAAAAGAAAAATAAATTTGATCTGTTTGCTCCTGTGTGATGAATAAACACAAATAAAATATGTTATTTTTTGCTTTAAAGGATAATTGATATAATGGCATATTGGTGTGGATGCTCAGGTGTTGCTTCTAATTACAAGTATTCATAATTCATGTTATGTTTTTTGAATGTGTTGATTTGACATAAAACAATTTGTGTTCATAAGGCCAAAATTCTAGACTGGTTAATTTTAAGAAACAGCAGACTTGGGAGCTCTGAAAACCTAGTAGAAGTTACCCTTTGTAAAAGGACATTTACATTTGTGGATGGCCAATGATGAGCTCTTAGCTAATGAGAAACGAGAAAGTAATTTCCCGAGTGGATCATAAAGGGTAGAAAAATAAATGAGTGTTAAGGAAGTACAGTGAACTGGAGAAGGGTAGGATTTGTGGACGGAAAAGGGGCCACATATTAAACCTGACAAGCTTAGGAGACTGAAAATAACCACACAAAATGGCATGAGTATGAAAAATTTCATAACTAAGTGGGCCATGGCGAGAAGTCACATCTTTAGCTTCCTTCATAAAGTTAATCTGTGCCTTTAAGTGGGCCTGTTGTCTTTTTGCACCTAAGATAACATCTTTGGAATGTCAGTAATCCTTTTTCTGGACCAGAGCTGGAAACTGCAAAATTCCTCATTATTATGCTTGTCTCCTGATGCCATCTCTATGTGCTGTAAAAAGGGAACTGTTAACTATCCTGCACCCACCTATGAAAAAGAAGTACCTGTCTCTCCAACTTACTTTTATCCAATCCCAGAGATTTCCCCCCCACCCCCGCTTGCTTTCTCCCACCCCCTTAATCTATCGCCAGTGGATTTCATATAACCTTCCTCCTTTGATTTTATGTATAAAATAAGCTGGAAACCACCATTTCGCAGAGTATTTTCTCAATCCATTGAGATTTTGCTTCCCAGCAGTTGTTGTCAGTTTGGTTCAAATAAACTCTTATAAACTTTCTCTTAAACTGGATGTTTTTCCGTAGACAGATTTAAATCCGCATAACAATCTTACCTTTGTTTGCTCTTTTCCTGGTAATCTCCTGTAACTGACTCGCCACCCCCAGCATCTTCTGTCTTTAGCTGAAAGTGGTATCTAAGGTGATGGCTCCCCCCATCTGGGGGAGTTACTCAGTGTTCCTGGGTCTCTACCATGTCTACAAGAGGTACATATGTTATTAAACTTTAATTTGTCTTTCTCCTACTAATCTGTCGCATGTTAATTTGATTATTAGTTCAGCCAGAAAAACCTTGAAGAGTAAAGGATAATTTGCCCTTCCCGATAGTATTTAACGTAGTGCAAACATGAATTAATCCTCACAATAAATTTGTGAGGCAGGGACTATAATCTTCCTTTTGCAAATTAGAAACCTGAGTCTTAGGGAGGTTAAATAACGAAACTAAGGACACACTGCTAGTTAGTGGTAGAGCCAGGCTTCCGTGGGGAAGGAAAAATCTTTCATCTACCGCTCAAGGTTCTTTTGGATGGTCTAATAAACATGAGACAGATTAGCAAGAGAAAATAACCAAATTTAATACATACATATGTATGGGAACCCCGCATACTGGAGAGAGTCAGAGATCCCACATGCATAAGAGGTTTAGAGACTGAAAGGGAAATTGAGGTATATATGACCTTCTGAGCTAGGGATGAGGTCATGCGCCTTGGGGCTTCAGGTCATTGCAGGGAGACCACGTGTTCAATTATTGTTAGTTTGCCCTGCCATATCGGTAGGTCAAAATCATTTCTGGTTTTAACTCTTATCATGGGCCAGGTTCCTAATTTAAATTGTAGGTTGTTAAGGGGTGAGTGGGTAGAGTAGAAGCATCTCTTGAGCCTGCAGGGTCTCGGTTGCCTTTAGCTCAAAATAATCTGTGTACCACTAACGCACACCTGAGGTGGCTTGGTCTGAACCCCTATACTTTGAACACAAATCTGTTAGACCCAAGAACCAGCATTCAACCTACCACATCATACTACCTACATCTTCTACACCTAAAACAATTCCCTTCCATTCAAATCGAGCTAAAAATTTCTCCCTTCATAAAATCCTATTAATGCAAATTCACTGAACGTTCCTCATTATCACAATAACCAACTCATTTCTGTATAGATGTTAATATATATCTGCATCATGTGTGCCCTTTATTTAAATAGGAGACTTCTCCTACCATGTTTACCTTCCACCACTCTCAAAGTATTCTTTTTTTACTATTTATTTATTTTTCCCCCCTTCTTCCGCCTCCCATCCCCACTGCGGTTCACGCCGTTGTTTCTCAGTCTAGTTGTGTAGGACACAGCTCCCTGGCCCATGCTGGTGTTAGGAGCCTTGCGCTCCCCCGCACCGGCTGAGGCAGTCGGTTGCCCGTCTTGGGCCACTCTGACCTCCTCAGCATTAGGAACATAGCGCTCCAAACCACCTGAGCGACCAGGCCGGCCCCTCCAAGTATTCTTTTTCATGCTTCTGTTTTCCCTGAAACAACTGCTTGGCGCTAACTCCTACCACCCCTCCCCTACCTGGGCAACTCCTCTGTGATGCAGTCCCTGACTCCTCCAGGCAGCATTTGCCCTACATTCTGTTACCCAACCACTTCTTACTCTCCTCCAGCACTAACTCGTTCTGTGTATATTTGAGAATCTACTAGGCACAGGCTGGGTGGTAGAGATAGACAAATAAGATAAGCACAGCCCCTTACAGAGTTGTCGTTTTTTCTGCCTTCTTCTCCCACTAAATTGTTAGCTTCTCTATGGAGGAGATTATCTTATCTTCAAACACTTGGTGCTAACAAAGACCAGGTATACAGGAGGTGTTCCATAAGTATTATCCCATTTTGTAATATGTTATGGCTGTCAGGCTACACAGAATAATAATTAGGACATGTCTGTTTATATTTATGTATCTATTTCCAAAATTGAGTCTTATCTATCCTAAAAACATTCCTCCTTTGACTCTGCTAGCCTTATAAGCTATTCCTATGATAAAGGCTGCAATGCACAGGCAGGATCCCCTTTGGGATGAAGGACTAATCACCCCAGCCGTCTGCGGTGGGAAGGCTGCTTGCTGGCCGATGGCCTCAGCTGTCATGTCATGCCCCTTTCTCAGGCAGTCCACATTGAAGGACTGATCTACATGGGCGTGGAAAGATTCATCCCTCTCGCCCCTACCAGGGGACAGCTTGAAGGTTGGCTGAGCCTTTGTCCTGCATCTCAGTTTAACTCCTGCGCAAACTTGCTTCTTTCCCTTCCCTTAGTGTTGATCCCAAGGTCACTTCCTGATAAACCTACTGTTTCCATCTCAGAGTCCACTTCCCTTTTTACTTATTTCCATAACCCGAAATCAGTGTTTCTGAAAAAGTGTTCTGCACTCACTCTACTTCCTTTAATACTCACTTATTTTTCTACCCTTTGTGATCCACCCTGGAAATCTCGTTAGTTAAATTATCATCATTGGCTGTCTACAGCGAGAACCCGCTAACGCTTTGCCTTTCTCCACATTCGAAATGTTTATTGTACCACTCCTCTTCCAACGGTCTTTCTTTGGCTTCCATCACACTGTGCTCTCTGGGCAGTTCTCCCAGTTCAATTGCTGTCTCTATTTGCTTCAGTTGCTACTTTTCTTCTTCCTACTCCTTAAATGTAGACATTCTCTAGGTTCAATCCTTAGTCCTCTTCTAATTACATACAATCTCCCTGCAATTTCAATGTAATAATACTGGGGACCCACCCAGCAGTAGAGACATTCATGGGACAGGTTGGAGTAACAGAAAGAACAACCTCTTAAGGGTAAAACAGACCTGGATTCCAGGTCTAGCCAGCTGGGAAACCATGGGTAACCTATTAAATCTTTGTGTTTCATTTTTTTATCTGAAGTAGGTATGATAGCAACCTCATAAGGATGCTCCCTACGTTTGTTCCCCAAATGCACCAATGTTCTCTCTTGCCTCTCTGAATGTTCACATGTTGTGCCTATGCCGGAACATTCTTTCTCTGCCCAGTCTTCACCTAGCTAACTCCTATTCATCACTGATGTCTCACTTTAGATGTTCCTTCCTCCAAAAAGCTTTCTGTGATTCCAATATCTGAATGAGGTATATATTCTATATCGTCCTGTGACATCCTATCCTATATTCTTGCCTTTTCCTTAGCACTATCCCATTCAATTGCTTTTGCTGTTTATTTGTATCCCTCCTTGAGGGCCAGGACTTTGTCCTGTTCACCCCCGTATCCTCAAGAAGGACTGAGGCTGGCAACATCCCTTCACAGCCATTGCACCTTCTTGACGATGACTCTCAAAGTCCACCCTCTGGAGCCTCTTTCCCTGAGCTCAAACTGCCTCTTGGACTTGCTCCCTGAGTGTCCAGCTAGGAAGTCAACATTACCACATCCCAAACTATCCTCCTCTCTACTCAAACCAGCATATTTTTTTTAATTTTTTTTTTTTACAATTTCCCTGTGTCCCCCGTTTCTGGAACTTAAAAACTGAAACTCATCATGGATTCCTCATCCTCCCTCACATCAAATAATGCCAATTACTAAGCCTACCTGCACAAGGTCCCCTTTTTTCTATTTCAACTGCCATCTTCCTGCTTAGGCCTCCACCACTCTAACAACCTCAACCTCCCCCTGATCAACCTGATCATTTATTTCTCTAGAAACTTCCACTGGCTCCCGATTGCCTGTAAAGGAGAAGAGGAAGGAAGCTCACTTAACTGAATGCCTACTTCATGCCGTGTGGAGGCTGCTTTACATTGTCACTTTTTTTTTTTTAACATTATCACATTTAAATACAGAGTAGACTCTTCATCTGACATTCAAAGTTCCCCACACCACGGTTCTAGCTTTCTCCCACCTCTCCACCATGTAAACCCTTCATTCTGGTTGAATTTCGTATTTTCTCTTTCCTGAACACACCCTGTGCTTTGGCTCCTGCTGTAACCTCCACCCACACTTCTAGTGTTGAAATCCTGTCCATTTTTAAGACCTAATTCAAATGCCATCTGCTCCTTAAAGCCTTTCCTAATTCTCACAGGATATAACCTCTCTGCTCCCGAATCTTAGTGCTTCTTTTGGGCTCAGATTTTTCCTTTCATTAATTATTTTATTCTCTCATTTCTGTCACTAGATTGTGGGCTTCATAAAGATAGCTAGCTATACATTACCGTGTTTCCCTGAACATAAGACCTAGTCAGACCATCAGCTCTAATGCGTCTTTTGGAGCAAAAGTAATATAAGAACCGGTCCTATATTATATTATATTATACATAAGACCCGGTCCTATATTATATTAAGACTGGGTCTTATATTAATTTTTGCTCCAAAAGATGCATTAGAGCTGATGGTCTGGCTAGATCTTATTTTTGGGGAAACAGGGTATTTTTATATCATTCACTGCACCTAGCAATATACTTAGCACATCATTAGCACTCAATAAACATTTCTGATGTTGAACTGTAGCTTGGATTTGACTTTACATTTATGTGACCTGTAACAGTGCTTTTCAAACTGGGTCTCAACGCATTATTGGATTATAAAATCAATTTAGTGGGTCACAATCAGAATTTAAAAAATGGAATAGGAAATATCAGGGCATCTTACAAGTACTAAGGCAGGTATTATTTTGTGAAACTTTATTTTAATAGTGTGTGTGTGTGTTCTGGGTTGATGTAAAATAAATTTCCTACTATAGCAGTCAAATGGGAAAAACACCACTGTAACACGTATTCGTTATTTCAGTCAGCTGATTACAAGCCCCTTGATGAGAGAAAGTAGATTTGGCAAAACTGGAACCTTCAAAGCAGTGAGCGCCAGACCTCTACTCTGAGCCCCTCATTCTAGGCAGCTGCCCTGGGAATTAAAAGAGAGACTCAAGGCAAACAGCAAGGTCCTATCTTTAAATGAGCTTCTCTTCTATTAAGAGAGAAAAAAAGTAAATACATTCATGAAGAAACTCTACAAATACTTAAGAAAGCAGCTGAAGAGCCACAAAGGCCTTGGATTTAGAATCAGAAGATTTACATTAGAGTTTTTCCTTTGCTATTTATTAGCTGTGTGATGTTGGATAAATTGCTTGATTTCTCTGAGCTTGTTTAACCAACTAAAAGAATAGCATATACCCTACCTCACATAATTGTGTTAAAATTAAGTGATACAGGCAAGGTTATTTCATAAATTATAAAAATGTTGAAAGTTTTAGGTAAAAACCTGCATGTGTCACTCTGTCAACAAGTGAAAATTGAAGTAGTACAAATTACACAGCTAAATGTGCATCAGGCATGATTTTTGTTTTGTTCTTTTTGATTGCCAGTGATAGAAACCCAATTCAGACTGATTATGCTCAAAGGGAAGCCAATCACTTACATACTGGGGAGCCCAGTGGTACAGGCAGCTTTGGGCAGGGCTGGATCTGGGGACTCAGGTAATATCACCAAGTGGCTGTCCACCTGTCTTTCTTTCTAACCATCTCTCCCTCTGGGCTCTGCTTCAGTCCCAGGGTGGTTTTATCCTCAGACAATTTCTTCCTGCGTGGTGGAATGGTGGCCACCATTCGCTCTGGGCTGACGTGATCCCCACAGCTGGCAGCAGGTAGAGTATCTCTTTCCCTGTAGTTCTAGCAAAAGTCTTAGGGAGGGCTCTGACTGTTACCTAGCTTGGGTCATGAGCTAAGTCCCAAACCAAAAACAGTGGTCATGGGTGCTGACCCTTGGAGCTAGGGGATTCGGTCAGCCCTACCTGAGTCACCTGGACTGAAAAAGAGGTTAGTGAGGAGTCTTCTCAAGGGTTGGGGTCATAGATTCAGAATAACCCTGGTTTCTAAAGCTGAATAGGATTAGTTTAGAAAGACATCTTGATCTCTTCTATTTAACTTCATCATGCAACATTAGAGTAAGGACACACAAACACATGTTTATTCCATTTCATTTCATTCATTTAATAAATATAGCATTGAGGATCTACTATGTGCCAGGTACTGTTCTCGGCACTGGGATATAGCAGTGATCAAAGCCATATAAAGTTCCTGCTTTCCTACATTCTGTGGGAGAGACAAATAATAAACAAGTCAATAAGTATGTCAGGAAGTGACAATTCTATTAAAAATATAAATTTAAAAAGCAAGGTAAGAGATACAAATAAATAGACATAATACCATGTTAGTGGGTAGGAAGAATTAATATAGTTAAAATGTCAATACTACCTAAGGCAATATATAGATTCAATGCAATTCCTATCAAACAACCAATGACATTTTCTCAGAAAAGAACATATAATCCTAATTATTTATATAGAACTATAAAAGACCCCAAATAGCCACAGCAATCTTGAGAAATAAGAAAGTGGGAGGTGTCACACTACCCGTCATCAAATCATACTACAAGGCTATAGTAATCAAAACAGTATAGTACTGGCATAAAAACAGACACATAGATCAATGGAACAAAATAGAGAGCCAGAAATAAATCCATTTATATATGGTCATTTAATCTATGACATGGAAGCAAGAATTTACAGTGGGGTAAAGACAGTCTATTTAATAAATGGTGCTGGGAAAACTGGACTGACACATGCAAAAAAATGAAATTGGACCACCTCCTTACGCCATATATGAGAACAAATTCAAAATGGATTAAAGATTTAAATGTAAGACCCGAAACCGTAAAATTTCTAGAAGAAAACACAGGGAGTAAATTTGCAGACATTAGTTTGAGTAATATTGTTACTGATATATCCCCTTGGGCAAGGGAAGTAAAAAGAAAAAATAAACATGGGATTACATCAAACTTAAAAGTTTTTTCACAGTAAAGGAAACCATCAATAAAACAAAAAGGCAGCCTACTGAATGTGAGAAGATAATTGTCAATGACACATCCGATAAGGGGTTAGTATCCAAAATTTATAAAACACTCATTCAGCTCAACACCAAAAACACAACCCAATTAAAAAATGGGCAGAGGACATGAGACATTTCTCTAAGGAGGACATTCAGATGGCCAACAGGCCTATGAAAAAATGCTCAATCTTACTCATCGTTAGAGAAATGCAAATAAAAACCACAGTGAGATACCACTTCACCCCAGTCAAAGTGGCTATCATCGATAAATCAACCAACAACAAGTGCTGGTGCGGATGTGGAGAAAAGGGAACCCTCATGGACTGTTGGTGGGATTGCAGGTTGGTGCAGCCACTATGGAAATTAGTATGGCGGTATCTCAAAAAACTGGAAATGGAACTACCTTATGATCCAGTAGTTCTACTCTTAGGTATCTGGAGAAATCCAAGACACTAATTCGAAAAAATACATGCACCCCTCTGATTATTGCAGCGCTATTTACAATAGCCAAAACTTGGAAACTTACCAAAATGACCATCTGTAGACGACTGGATTAAGAAACTGTGGTACATTTATACAATGGAGTATTACTCGGCCATAAAGAAGAATGAAATCTTAAAATTTGCAACAATATGGACGGACCTAGAGAACATTATGCTAAGTGAAATAAATCAGTCAGAGAAAGACAAATACCATATGATCTCACTTACATGTGGAATCTAAAGATCTGAATAAATGAGCAAAGGAATCAGATAGTCTCAGAGATATAGAGGAAAAACTGATGGTTGCTAGAGGGGAGAGGGGTGGGGATGAGGACGAAGGGGAAGGGATTAGCATAAATTGGTAACTAAAATATTGCCACAGGGATATGAAAGACAGTTTGGGAAATATAATTAATAATGTTGTAAAGATTTTGTGGGGTGTCAGATGGGCACATGTCTTATTAGGGAGGCCACTTCATGGGCAATGTAGATGCCTGACCACTGCACTGTACACCTGAAGCTGAAGTTGAATAATACTGTATGTCAACTATAAATTTATATATATATATATGGTAATGGAATATGGAGTACAGCATAGGGAATAGAGTCAATGGAATTGTAATAGACATATACGATATCAGAGGAGCAATAGATTGGGGGAGGGGTGAAATGTCTAACTATTGCATTGTTTTGTACACCTGAAACTAAAAAAAAAAAAAGGCAAAGTAAGGAGTAGCAAGAGCCAGGGATGAGAGATAAAGACTATTTCAGAGGGGATCATTAGGGAAGACCTCTCTTGGTGACTCTGAAGCATAAATCTGACCGAAGTGAGAGAGCAAGTCACGTGAATAGTATCTGGGAAGAACTTACAGGCAGAGGGAAAAGCAAGTGCAAAGACTCTGAGACAGGCCCAATAACATATATATTTGCATGTGTATGTGAACATTTTAATCCTTTATTTTCCTACATTAATACATGATAATGATATTATGACAGTAATAGCAAATTGCAAAATCCTTGAAGTCTTTCTAATATTGATTCAGCTAGGTAAGAGATTTCTGAATCTTGCTGAATATGCAAATGTGCCTAGAAGCTCAGTAAAAGGTGCTGGTTGAATCATGAGCCACGCACCAACCACAGTGAATATCAAGACTTATGGTAGAGATCCTGGGTGACCCTGCCAAAGCTGGGTGGGGAAACTTTTTCTCCAGGAGTTCCCTTACCTCTGTCCTTTTGCTCTAATTGCTGTGGACGTGCCAGGCAGCACAAAGCGGCTCCTTAGGGTGTTCCTGCTGATGCTGGGTAAAGGTCCCCTTGTGCAGAGCCAAAGACTAACATAAATTAAAAACTCCTCTGATCTTAAGCCTTAGCAAGGGTTATGTTGCCTGGAAGAGGAAAGCTTGGGGTGTGGCATGTATATTGAGGGTGGAAAGGAGCGGGGAAAATCAGAAGGCAGGAGACCCGCCCTCTCTAATTGATCCGTGCCATTTCCCTGAACTTGGAACCCCTATAACCAACCCCTGTTAGGCCCTGCTCTGCACCCAGTGATGTCCTTGTCTTTGAATTGCACTGACTTCTAATGTGTTTTATGTTAATTCTTTACCGTCCACAGTAGCTAGATTGGTCTACCATTTTTTAAATTGTCATATGGATATGTGCTTTGCTTATCTGTTTATATTAATTTTCATAGAATGTTAACTCTTACATCATGTTTGTGAATAATACATTCTAAATTTAGTTCAGCGTCTACCTTGATTGCTCATTGCAGGCAGGCACTGATAAAAGCTTTTTGATGATGATTATGACTACATTAGGAATCAAATGATTAATTAGAAATCAAAAGCTATTTCTTGTCATTTGGAATACTGCTGCTTTGAAAATGCAAACCTCTCTTATAGGCCTTCTCTCACAAATTGGTTTCAGCTGGACTCATCTGAACCTTTCAGTTTGATGGTGAGGATGGGTTCTAGTCTTAGATTCACTAACAACTTCTGTGTAACTCTACTATATGCCTCAATCTTCACAATCTTCTAGAAGTTTCACAATCTTCTAGTGCAAGACAGAAAAAGCTCACAGGGCTCACAGGTAGGGCAGAGAGGTAAAATAGGAAAGTAGATGTGGAAGGGCTTTAAAAGGAAGACATAAGGATGCTGTCCGAACTCTACACCTCCTTCTTTTCAGGGCCAGCCCTCTGAGACACTCTTTTTCTCCCCCATCGATAACTCTTCTTCCTCAGGTTCTGAGTGTGAAGGATGAGGAGGATGAAGCACCACCCTTGCATATCATCTTCTGCAGAGATTCCTCTTAATGACCCCCTTTACCTCATCTTTGCCACTTGTTTCTTCTTTACAGGCTTTCAAAGACCTACTTTTCTAAGCCTGGGCCTTATTTATATTCCCATTCTGTTATTTCTAAGAAAAAGATCCAGCAGGAGGAGGTCAGATGCCTAGAATGCTCAAGATAATCAGTAGAGGGAGAAATGTGCTGAAGACTCAAATGGTAAGTCCAGAAATTTAGAAGACAGAAAAGGAAGAGGCAAAAATAAACTCCAGGTGAATCAAAGACCTAAATTTATAAAACAAAACAAAAACTTCAAAATTATCTGAAAAAATATTATAGAATATCTTTATGATCTTAAGAATTTCTTAAATCAAATTATGCAAAAGCAGAAGTCATAATGAACAATTTTGATAAAATTGACTATAACAAATATTAAAAACCCCTACATAAAGGACATCGTAAACAAGGTTAAAATACAGTGACAGACAGGTAAACAGGGAGTAGATACCTGCAAACATGCGTATCAGAAAAAAAATGGGTATCTAGCATCTGTAAAGGACTCCTACAGAGCAATAATACTAAGATAAACAACCCAATAGAAAATGGACAAAAGATATAACCAGAAGAAATTCAAATAACCAATAGTACATATAAAAATCGACTCTCTTTAGTAATGAGAAAAATACAAAGTAAACTGACAATGAGATTCATTTTCACATCTATTGGATTAGTTATAAAGTCTGACCATTTTAAGTGTGGGGGATGTCGACACAAGATACCTCCAAACCTGAGTTTATTTGAGCCAAACTAACCACCATTACCAGGAAGCAAAATCTCAAGTGCTCCAGAGAATGACAGTTGGCGGTTTCTTATGTGCATTTGGAATTGAGGGACCTTAAGGAAGGTGAAAGAAAGCCAGGTATAGGATAGTTAACAAGATTTTGTGCTCCCTTGAAGGTGTTTATGTTTGGGAGGGCTCTTGAACAGAGGATTACTTCTGGCATTTCAAAGGTGTGTTTACCCTAGATGCACAAGAACAATGGATAAGGCTTAAAACCTTTTAATGAAATGGTAGAGCCTGGGGCATGACTACGCTCAACGACCTGCCCAGTTAGGAATGTGTGAGCAGATCACCCTGCCAGGTTACTGTCAGTTAGATTTATTACAGCGCCCCTTTTCTTCCACAGTGAGGATGTGCTAGGACTTTAATATCCTGTAAAATTGACACAATTGCTTTGGAGAGCAACCTGATGATATTCACTCAAGTTGAAAAAAGCACATATCCTTTGATCCAGAAAGTCTACTGCCTTAGAGCAGTGTTTTTCAGTCCATTAGTGGGTCATGTCCAGTATTTTACAAACATGAAATTGAATGAAAAAATATATGAACTGGGTTTTGAAATAAAATGTATTTCTTACTATGAGTTATGGTTAAAAAAACAATCTGAATACACTGCTTGTTTCATAAGAGAAACTCATAAATAAGAACAAGGAGACATCTTCGAGGATGTAGTGTTTGTAATAATGAAACATTGAAAGCAATGTAAATGTCTATCGGTAGCAAATTGATAAACAAATTGGAGTGTATTCATGTGATGGAATACCACAAAGCAGGTAAAATTAGCGAACTTGGTCTACATCATCACATGGATGAATTGTGCAAACAAATTTGAGGGAAACAAAACACAAAAGTGCCACATGAAAGCAAACATTAATTTTTAAAATATTAAAGAATACCATACAGGGTGGCCAGTTTGCTCAGTGGTTAGAGCACAGTGCTCATAACACTAAGGTCACCGGTTCAATTCCCACATGGGCCAGTGAGCTGTACCCCCCCATACACAAATTAGATTGAAAACAACGGCTTGACATGGAGCTGATGGGTCCTGGAAAAACGCACTGTTCCCCAATATTCCCCAATTTAAAAAAAAACATACACTATTTGTTTATTTACATAAATAGTTTTATATATATTCAAAGTATTAAAAGTGGACAGATATAAAGAAAGGGGTTACCCAAAGGAAAAAAAGGGAATGGAACTTGGGAGAAAATAGGTATGACATTATTTATTGATTTGGGGTGGTAGATAGGTGAATGTTATAGTATTCTTTGTTCTTGTCATTTTAAAACATTTTTAACACATAAGGAAAAAGAAATGCAATTAAGAAGTTGTGTGGCCGGCCCAGTGGCTCAGGCGGTTGGAGCTCCATGCTCCTAATTCTGAAGGCTGCCGGTTCGACTCCCACATGGGCCAGTGGGCTCTCTACCACAAGGTTGCCAGTTCAATTCCTCGAGTCCCGCAAGGGATGGTGGGCTGTGCCCCCTGCAACTAGCAACGGCAACTGGACCTGGAGCTGAGCTGCGCCCTCCACAACTAAGACTGAAAGGACAACAACTTGACTTGGAAAAAAGTCCTGGAAGTACACACTGTTCCCCAATAAAAGTCCTGTACCCCTTCCCCAATAAAAAATAAAAAATAAAATAAAATAAAGAAGTTGTAATCTTGCTCAGAATTCTAAAAGAGTATCATAATACAAACCATTGGTTACTAAAATCTTTCATCCTGTATTTTTTTTTCAGTGGCTTGGGAAGAATAACCTGCCCCAAACCAGTCTGTCAAACTCAATGAATTAAAATGTATCTAACGGTGGCAAATCACTGCAGTTATTATCTCTACTAGCAAGAGATTTATCTTTCTCTGAAGAGTCTAGTCTTTTTTTTTTCTCTCCCTCCTTCCCTTCCTCCCTCCTTGAGTCTAGTCTTTCATCTTTGCACATGCTGTTCCTTTTTCCCAGAAGCCCTTCCTTGCAGTACTTGTCTGCCAGTCAGTCTCCAATTTATCCTCCGTGATCTAGTTCAAACCTGATTTCTCTTCATCTGGATGTACCACCACCAGAATTTATCAATTTACTACTCCTTCCATTAACTCTCACTGTACTTTGGACATTTTTCTGTTACAACACCTATCACACGATAGCACAATTATTTTTGAATGTCAATCTTTTCTACTAAACCTCTGAGTTTTTTGAGGGAAAGGCCTGACCCTTATTTGCCTTTATTTTCCTGGAACCCAGCAGAATGGCTACAGAGCAGGCCCTCAAATGTTTGCCAAATGAACAGTAAATGCTGATGACAAGCTAAATTTTGGGGAGCTCAAATCTGGTTCCCATTTATTGCACAAATCTGGGACCACTTAAAGATAGCCATCATTTTGGGGAAGTCTGGTGGTTCCTCACTATTTCTTGTCCAGGTCCTTATAAAATAACCTTATTGATGTCCTTAAGCTCCAGTCTCTTTCTACTGGAATCCATCCTAACTCCAGACTGATTTTTACAAAACACCAACTTTATCTTGTCATTCCCTTGGGCAAAATGCATTATTTCTCACTACCTTTGAAATCAAATCCAAATCTCTAATCTTCACACCTGAAGCCCCCAAGCAAATCTAATCTCCACATGAGACCCCCAAGATTCCCGCCTCACTTTAGTATTCCAAACAATCTCTCAATCATTTTATAATGTAAACTATACTAGGCAGGGATGGAATCTTTCTCTGTCTAACCTCTGATTTATCCCAAGCAACGAGAACAAAGCCTGGTCTGGGGGAGAGGTCCAATAATTGTGGAATTAGTGAATAAAAGAACACAAAATATAAAGCAACTTCCTTTCTGAGAAATTATTTTGAGAGGAAAAATATTATATTCAACTATATAAAATATTTATTCACTTAATACGTAATAGGTACCTCTTGTGCCTGGGGCCGTGCTAGGGATTAGAAATACAGTGAACTTAGAATCAAATGGGGAAGAGTCATTAAAGGTATAATGCCACAGTTAATGAATGATCATTTTAAGTACTAAGAAGGGTAAGTACAGCTAGCTGCAAGATGAGTGACAGAGGAACCTAATGAAGTTAAGGGAGGATTAAATGACTTGCTACACATAAAACACTAAAAACAATGATGGCACATAGTACCTGTTCAATAAATGTTAGTTATTATTACCATTTCAGCTAGAACCTGAAAGACAAGCTAGGAGGAAGGGAAAGAGGGAAGAAGCTCCAAGCAAAGAGCAATATGTGCAAAAGTCTAGGGACAGAAAGTTGCTTGGCCTATAAGTAGAACTGAAAGGCCAATATTTCTTAGCACAGAAAACTAAGGGGAAAGAGACACCATGAGATATGAGATGAGTCTGGGAAGGTAGGCCAAGTAAGGGAGTCTGAACTTGATCCTAGGAGTCAGAGAAAAGTTGAAAGCTTTTATAAAGGGGAGTGACAAGCTTAGAGTTGCAATTTTAAAAGCTTTCACAGCATGGAGAACTGGTTGGAGAAAGGCCAAAACAGATGACAGGGAATCCAGTAAGGAAGCTGCTCCAGTAGTTTCGATCAGAGGCTTGTAGCTTAGACGAGGGTAAAGGCACAGAAAAGAGAAGGAAACTGGATGATTGAAGAAATAGAAGGCAGAACCAACAAGACTTTGTTTCTATCAGGGCAAGGGGCACTAAACAATTAATAAATATTGAGTTCCTGTGTTCCTGCCATATTGTTTTACTGCATGAAATGTCTCTCCTCTATTTTATCCTTCCAGGCACAGTTCCTTCTCATCTCCTCCGCAAAACTCTGAATGACCTTGTCCTTTCTTTCCCAATGTTCTAGAATTTTAGAACTGAACATTCTTGAGAAATACACAGTAGTTGAAATTGCCTTAGAAATTGCCTGAAGACAGAGCTCATTTTTTAGTTAACTTTGTATCCCACCCACCCCATCTACCTAACACTCATGGAGAGCCACCCACTTACAGAACTTTTCCTGACTACATGAGTGGTACAATTATAAACAGCCTATGCTAATATAAAACGCTGTGACCCATAAAGTGTTACAGAGATGGGAGAGCTTTCACAACCATTTTCTTCTTGGAGCTTCACAAAACTCATAAAATCGGTACTAGTATAAAGGAAATAAAGCTCAAGAGCTAAAGTGACACGTCCAAAATCACACATACATTAAAGGAAGCGGCAGTGCTAAGATCTCCTAGCTCCAAATGAGGTGCTCTCTCTACTACCCTCCGTGGAAGGTAAATATTCATGTGTCCTCAAGAACACTTAACTCTTGGAGTAAGCTAAATGCCACTTCTGGGAATCCTTCCCAATTTGCTAATTAATTTGTTCACAACGTTTTTGGGGCACCTACTACGTCCCAGGCATGGCACCTAGCGTTGGGAGTAGGGTACTGCAGTGAACAAGGCAAGACGCCTGCCCTCAGTCTAGCTCATGGAACCGGCCAGACAAGAAAATAAATGTATAAACGATGTAAGTTTTAAGTGCTCTAAAAAAAATACCCAGGGTGATAGGAGAAAATGGGTGTCCTTCGGTCAGAGAAAGTCTCTCAGAAAACTGACAGTAGAGACCCGAGCTTGGTCTTGAGGAGGCGCTGAACGAAAGAGATTTTCCCACAAACCTAGTTTGGGAAACGCCGACAAAAGTAAAAAGCGGACTTAGTTCGCACAGGGGCAGCTCCTAAGCCGCCAACTTTCGCCGCCCGACGGTGACCGGCAATGGACAGTTGCCGGGCTAGTCAGGCCGTCACCACTAGAGGGCGCCGCGGGTCTTCCCAGTCCCCAGCCGCGGGAGGAGGAGGAGCCGCGGCCCCAGGCGCTGCCAAATGTGCGTCTGGCACCTACCGCGTTAAGGACCCGAAGCCCCGGGTACGGACAGAGGGCAAGGGGGCCTCTAGGGAATCGCGAGGGGTCACTAGGCCCTCGAAAAGAGGACGTCCTCAATATCACAAACCGTACCACTGGCACAAGCCCTCCCTCCCTCGGGGACAGCTCGCTTCCGGCACTTTTACACCAGGAAGTACTGACTGCGTCCAATCCTAGTCCTTCTTCCGCACTTAGTCTTTAGCGCTCGTTCCGCGCGGGGTTAGCGCGGGGCAGGCTGTCTATGGTTACCAATCAGCTCTCAGGGAAGGCGCATGCGTCGTCGAAAGAACGCGACTACGGGGAATGTTGACCTGAAAAGGATCCCTTCTCATTTCCCCCCTCCCTCGCTGAGAAGATGGCGCTCTCCAGGGTGTGCTGGGCTCGGACTGCTCTGTGGGGCTCGGCGGCCACCCCTGGACCTTATGTCACCCGAAGGCTGCAGCTTGTTCGTTCTGGACTCGACTGGGGGGGCCCTCGGTGAGGGACCTGGAGAGAGAAAAGCATTTTTGACGTTCAGGCCCTTCCAGTGTTCCATCCTTGTTTGCGTGCTGTCTCTTGTCAGGGTTCCACGCTTTGGCCTTGGGATTTTTATTTTTCTGCTCAGAAGTCGCACCCCGATCCCCGCTAGTGACCTGGCTTCCTCTGAGTGCTCCATATAGTCTGAATTCCCCTCGTGTCCTGAGTTCATCTTTCAGCCTCCTTTTTCGTCTCAGGTTTTACCTCTACTTACCTCGATCCCACCTGTAGCTTTATTCGGACGCTCTAGCCTCAGGCTCCAGAGTCCATACCGCTCCTCGTCATCCCTGCCTGCCTGGCCTCTCATCTGTCTGATTTGTTTTTCTCTGATGCTTATCTCTTCTTGATCCCAAGATCTTCCTTGGATTTCCAAGGTTTCAGATCTTAGCCTACATTCTCTGAAGCCTGTCTGTTTACAGTAGGGACACCAGATGTGAAGGGCCTTCTAGGACTGATTCCCAGATAGTCTCTGATCTTCCTTGTAGGTCTTCAAAGCTTCACCTTTCTCCAAAGGCAGATGTGAAGAGCTTAATCTCTTACGTGGTGACCAAGACAAAAGTGATTAATGGGAAATATCATCGTTTTTTGGGTCGTAATTTCCCCCGCTTCTATATCCTGTACACAACCTTCATGAAAGGTAAAAACAAAACTGAAATTGAAATCACTAGAATCAGCTCTTGGGCAATGTCAGAGAGTTAGAATAAGTAAGATAATTTGTAGCTTTTGCTATGGGAGTGTGAGCTGGGATGTCATGTTTCATAAATGTTTCTTATCTTATAATTTAGCATTTCTTGAGGATATTCCTAGAAAGGTATGAGAAACAACTTCTCATAACACCCAGTGTGAATATAGGTATTTTTGCAATTTTCTGAACCATACACCTGACTATGGTAGAAATTCTTGGTGGTGCACAGACCTGCCCTGTGATTTATCAGTTGCCTTAGCCCATAAGAAAATGTTTAATGCTTGACACAAATCCTAGGTAGCATGTTGTAGAAATAGTACTACAATACTTGGTTTCTGATTGTTTCAAGTTAAATCAGAGCTCTGCTAGTTAGTAGGGAATGATATAGTGTATGGTATAGTGTCAGGTGTCCACTCTGGAGCCAGACTGCCTTGGTTTAAATTCCAACTTGTCATTGGCTGTGTGATTAGACTATTTAACCTCTCTGTCCCTTGGTTTTCTTATCTAAATTGGGGATAATGATGGAACCTACCTGTTCACGACATGGTTGTGAAGATTAAATAAATCAGTACATTTAAAGTATGTAAGGCCTGATTGGTAGTGAGTGCTCAGTAAATGTAGCCATAACTATTATTATACTCTATATTTTTATCATAACACCAATTACAGTAAACTACCACATTGTCAGCTTTGAATATTATCGTAATTATTACTAGCTTCATGGACTTGCAAAATTGCTTATTCTTATTTGTAAAGTGGATATAAGAATGCCAGCTTTGTCTACTCCCAGGTTTATAACTAGGATCAAATGAGAAAAGGGTTTGCAAGCATTTTGGTTGGTTTTTAAGCCTTTTATTATGGAAAAATGTAAAGCTATACAAAACTAGAGAAAATCATATAATGAACTTCCGTGTACTCAACCTCACTTCAGCATTTAACTCATGGCCTTCAATCTCATTTCATTTATATAAATGCCTTCTGTATTATTTTGAAGACAACATAGACATATCATTTCATTCATAATTAGCAAAGCATTTTTAGAAGCTAAAGTTCTAGATAAATGTAAGAATTATCATAGAATGAAGAGGAAAATGCAATCATAGAAATATGTTGAATTACCGTAATTATAAAAGTGTTCTAGAAAGGAGGTAAGTTGCTATCTGGTTGGAGAATACATAGAGTTAATTGAACAAGACTTCCTGAGGTTAGGGATCTTTGTATTTTTATTTTAAAAAGGGAATGAGTAATGGACCAGAAGAGGGAGACTACTTCACAGTAGATCACAGAAGGCCCACTTGGCTAGAAGAGAAGTGATGTGCTGGGGAAAAAAAAAGATGAGAAAAGAGATACAGGTTGGCCTCACAAGGGTTTCAGATGACCTAGTTTGAAGCTTTGAGTGGTGTCGGGAGGGACAAGTATGTGTGTTGTGGGTGAACATGGAGTAGGAAGCTGTGGTAAGATTCAAACTGGGGTAACATCACACTCTGTCCTCTACTTTAATGAGGCAGGATTGCAGATGTTATGGGCTGATGCCAAAAAGGCTAGAAGAATAAAGGCAAATATGTGGAATCACAATATAAAGTTTCATCAACTTTCATACCGGGAGATGGAGCATTTGAGACAGGTATGGGCCGGGGGCAGATATCCAGAAGTTCATGGTGAGGTGATTAATGTTAACCAGAATCTCAACTTTTTTTCTTTCCTATCCTGTTCACCACCAATCAAGCTTTTGCCCTTTGCCATGAGATCAAAGAGTTAAACTAACTGAGAACATCAGATTATTGACCAGAATTGGGTTCTTTCAGAGTTGTAGCCCTCCATAACAGAATTCCATAGAGTTTGTGGCACGCTTTCTGAATAAAATTTGTAAACACTAAAATCTAATTTGTTTCTGAATATAAGAAAACCTGCAAGTATCTAAAAGGCAGCAGGAAAGCAGTATTTGGTGGTGACTTGACAGATAGTTTTGAAACAGTAAGAATCTAGGACCCACTCTACAGATCAGGAAGAGTTCACCGAGGGATTTAGTATAATGTCAGGCCCTGTACTAGACATTATATGGTTTACAAAAGTGAACAAATCAGGGCTTCAGGCCTCAAGGAACTTACCAACTAGAGGTAGATAGAAATAACCTTGATCTTTTGCTGGGCTGTAATAGAAGTTTACTGTACAGTGGGGTGGAGGGATTGTCCATTGTATTAAGAACTTGAATTACAACTACATCTGTGTTTTTTTCCTGCTTAGTTCCGTCGAGACATCACCAAGTGTTTTTTCCTAGGTATTGTTTCCATTCCACCCTTTGCCAACTACCTGGTCTTCTTGCTAATGTGAGTATAGACTTCTGTCTCCCCAGCATATTGAAGATATATAGATGGTTTTTTTCAATTACAGATTATTTTAAGGAGAATTTTGTATTTAAGAAGCTAGGCAGATGTTACCAAATCTCTTCCAATTTTTTCATTAGCCCAAGGTTCAAAAAAGCCACTCAGTAACACCTGAGTTACTGGGACAACTGTAGGTATAGGTGACCTAGACTCTCCCTATCTCTGAGCTGCCCCTTCATGATGTGAAATGAGATAATGACCTTTTCCATCATCCCTGGAGGCAGCAATCACTCCCTGAGAAGCATAGCAATTTGGGACAAATATTTTTCTTCAGGAGAGAAACGCATTTTATTTTCCGATAACGTAAATCTTTATTACTTTACTTTATATCCAAAATGACACTTTTAAACTATGACCTTGTGTGTTCCAGTTATCTGTTGCTGTATAACAAGCAACCTCAAAGCTTAATAGCTTAAAACAAGCATCATTTTCATGATTTGTGGGTCAGGAATTTGGGCAGGCCACAGTGCGTGACGGATGCTTCTCCTCCATGTGGTGTTGACAGAGGTCCTTCGGTGATACTGTGTTTCCCCAAAAATAAGACCTAGCTGGACAATCAGCTCTAATGCGTCTTTTGGAGCAAAAATAAATACAAATAAATACAATACCCGGTATTATAATATATCATATCATATCATATCGTATCATAGATCCAAGTCTTATTTTAATTTTGTTCCAAAAGACGCATTAGAGTTGATTGTCCAGTTAGGTCTTATTTTTGGGGAAACACGGTAGTTAGCTGGTAAATGGACTAGTCTGGATGGTTTGAGGTCACTCTTATGTCTGGTGCCTTAGCAGGGATGGCTGCAAGATTGGGACTGTCAACCAGAGTGCCCACATGTGGCCTCTTTAATATGGTGGCCTCAGGCTAGTGGGACTTGTCACATGGCAGCTCAGGGCTCCAAGAGTGAGTGTGTGAGCAAGTAAGAATCTGCATGACCTTTTGGAGGTCACAAAGACTCACTTTGGCTCTTTCCTATTGATTGAGTTAATCACCCAGATTTTCTTTTCTTTTTTTTAAAGTTTTTATTGGGGAGCAATGTGTTTTCCCAGGACCCATCAGCTCTAAGTCAAGTCATTGTGTTGTTTTTTTCAATCTAGTTGTGGAGGGTGCAGCTCAGCCCCAAGTCAAGTTGTTATTTTCAGTCTAGTTGTGGAGGGCGCAGCTCACTGGCCCATGTGGGAATCGAAGCTGTGACCTGTGTGTTATGAGCACTGCACCAACTGAGCCAACCGGCCGCCTCCTCTACCCCCTACCCCCAATTTTAAAAAGGTACATAGACCTCACTTCTCAATAAAGAGGAGTGCCAGAGAATTTGGAGCCATGTTTTCAAACCACCACACATGTAAAAAAATGAATTAAAAGCAAATTTGCCTTTTCCATTTTTTATACACGTGAGGACTGTGCTAATGTTTGAGGTTGTCAACATCATATACAGTGTGAGCTCTGTAACTCTGTCCAAAATATGTTCTTAACGTGCTTTAGTTCCATAGGAGTCATTTTATCCAATTGCTGAGTGTGAGGCTCTTCCACAACTGCTTTCTGTCTCATACCTCAGCAATGTTGCTTGAAACTGTGCTTCAGTGTATCTTTAAACCTTGGTCTGAGATTCATTTGCAAAAACAGAACAGTGAGGTAGGGAAACAGTGTCTCCAACTGTTACTAGTATTCATGTTTGCCAAATGATTTCTTCGCTCACTTTGAAAGATGCCAGTTTCAGCAAGTGACTTTGTGATTCCTTTTCCTCTCAGGTACCTGTTTCCTAGGCAACTACTGATCAAACATTTCTGGACCCCAAAGCAACAAACTGATTTCTTAGATATCTATCATGCCCTCCGGAAGCAGTCCCACCCAGAAATCCTTTGTTACTTAGAAAAAATTATCCCTCTCATTTCTGATGTAGGACTCCAGTGGCATATGACAGAGCTGTGCACCAAGGTATTCCTACAAATTAACCCTTCCTACAAACTAGGAATCTTGTTAGATCCAATTTACACTAAAACTAGGTAAGAGGGCTCGTCAGGACCTTGCTAACCTCTACCAATCTCTTAACCTCTCCCAGATACAGCGTGGTACCCACCCAGCAATACATGACATCCTGGCTCTGAGAGAGTGTTTCTCGAACCATCCTCTGGGCATGAACCAACTCCCTGCTTTTCAAATGGTGAGCTCTTTGAGGCTTTCCCTTTTGCATAGCCTTACCTTGCTTCTGGTCTCGGCTTTCGGTAATACTGTGTTGACTTTCTGTTTTGTTGTGTCACAGAAAGCCTTGAGTCGAGCTATGCTTCTCACACCTTACCTGCCTTCTCTCTTGTTGAGACACCGTTTAAAGGCTCATACCACCGTAATTCACCAGCTGGACAAGGCTTTAACAAGGCTAGGGATTGCCCAGCTGACTGCTCAGGAAGTGAAATCGGTAAGAGCTTGATTGCAATATCAACCCTCAATCCTTGGTGGGCTTTTGAGTTCATGGAGCTGGGAGCTTACAGAGAGCTCCTTGTCTTGCTTGTTATAGCAAAACCCAAGTTCTTTATTCTCTCACCTCATTTCTAGGTCTTTGTTCCTTAGTGAACCTTAGTAGTGGGGAAGAATTGTTCACAGTAATTTTGATTTATGTTTCTTATAGCCCTTCAAAAATCAAGGACATTACGCTTTGGACGTATGTTCTAGATTATATAGACCTTTTTGCTTGTCGTCATGTACATCATAGCGCAAATGGCCATGATGGAAGATTTCTTGGGATGCGGTTGTAACTTACTTAAACTTATCTGTGGTTTTATACTTCTTTGGCCTATTGGCTGTGTAATCATTAAGGACCATTTCTCTTCTGTGTGTTACAGGCTTGTTATCTTCGTGGCCTGAATTCAACCCATATTGCTGAAGAGAGGTGTCGAACTTGGCTGGGAGAATGGCTGCAGATTTCCTGCAGCCTGAAAGGTAAGACAAATCTCTATGGTCATGCCACAAAAAGCCAAGTCATTTTTGTATTTTATTCTAAGATTATTTTGGAGTTAATTATCAAGTACTGTGAGACCCTTGTCTAACATATATGTCTAAGTGAAAGGGCACAGAGTCGCGTGCCTAAGAGGCTAAGCAGGTCATGAGGTAGACTGCAACACAAGAGGGAGTAGTGGGGACCGCGGGGGCACAAGAGTGCGTGCGTGCGTGCTTGTCCGAAGCAGTTTCTTCACCTCAGCACTAGTGGTGCTCTGTTGAGAGGGCTGCCCTGTGCCTGACAGTGTGTTTAGTGATGTCCCTGGCCTCTGCCCACTAGGTACCAGTCGTAACCCCCATCCCAGTATTGACAGCCAAGAATGTTTCCAAGCATCGCCCAATATCCAGGTGGGAGGGGAGCGCAAAACTGTCCCAGTTGAGGAGGACTGGATAAAAGGCATTCAAATGCCAAACAAAAACATTCAATTGGCTCAATAAAAAGTCTCTAAGGGTGGGTATTAGGTCCGTGGGTCTCCTGTTTGGAACCTTTGACCAGACTTTGATGTTTCCTAAGTCTGTGAATATCAGGGTAGGCCCACTAGTCTCCTGGGAGCTGAGAAATGTCCCCAGAGCACCAGCTCCTACCAGAGGAATCTCGAGGGTGACAGTGGTGTTTAGTACCATTACTGTCTGAATTTTCTACTGCTGTCCCACAAGAGCCAAGAACTGAGGATGAGTAGGTAGGACTATATGGTGGAAGGAAAGGACATTATATACATGCAGGGGCTGGAACAGAGCAGGGCAACTGAGAACAATAATCTTTTAAAGTCACACCTCCCTGCCCTTGGTTTCCCACCTCTGGTTTCAAGTCCTGGACACCAAGGCAGTTAGAAGGCAAACCGTTCCCTGGCCAAACCGTTAACATTGATGGTCTTTTCAGAAGCTGAGCTGTCCCTCTTGCTACACAACGTGGTCCTGCTTTCCACCAACTACATTGGGACAAGGCGCTGAGTGAACATGGAGTGGATGGCATTGTCCTGAAGTCACACAGTGCAGCAGAATGGGACCAAACAGCACTTGTCAGCAGCCTGTGTGCACTGTTAGATGTGAGAGCAGAGGAGCAGGAGCCACAGGCTTCAGTGTGGTACCCGTGTGGAAGCTGCAACTGAAACAAACCCCCTTACCACAGGTGGCCCGTGGGACGTGTCATCCTTGGAATTAACTGGAGTTGCCAGAAGCCGGTGTTCTGGGCTCGTACCGTGATCCGTTAGGTTCAGATCCCAGCAAATGAGCTTTTGCCCCAGGTAGGAATCTTCATTTGGCCTAGGACTTACCCACTGCTGTACTTTTTCAGCTGTGTTTTTGTTAAAGGCAGTTTCTGGCCGGTCAGGGGAGCAGCACTACTTAAATTGGAGCATTTACATGCATGTACATCTGTGCTCCCCTCAACCCTTCCTGATGACCAAAATGGGGAATTTTTTTGGGTCCCCGTCACTGGGCTAACCACTCCATTTCCTTTTCAAATCCTTTGACTCCTTTTTTTTTATTTTTTAGTGAATGACTTATGGGAACATTCTAATGGAAAAGATAAAAGGAAATACACAAGTGCTTGTTGGCCCCTTCCCCACGGTTTTACAGCCTTCACACCCCTTGTCTTAATTTCTGGGCTGTGCTACAACCCCTGTGAGTCTTAAACTCTTTGCTACCTCCACCGTGGGGCAGCCATCCAACTGTAACTAACAATGGCTGCCTTCTCTGGGCCACGGATCAAACCTGTCAGGCACTCATTACTGCCCCGCCGGGGTAACCAGGAGAGCCCTGCATCACGATAGTAAGTTGGGCTTAGCTTCTATGTATGTACATCCGTGACCTGTAGTTAACTTACTGTGTAAATGCATGAAGCACTGTTTTTAAACCCAAGTAAAGACCGCCTGAAATCAATCGCTGGAAATTACTTACACATCCTCTAATCGTTTTGCTAAGGCTCCTTCACAAGACTGACATAACCTAACTAATGGGGACAGCATTGGTGGGAGTACAACTTTCTGATGGAATGCAAGTTATGAATTGATTTGAAGTTGATCCTCTTGATGGATTTTAAATGGTAACTAGGAATGGAGAATTTCATACATAATGTTTGTGTGTATACATGTGTATATACACACAGAGGGTGCCAAAACAATGTATACACATTTTAAGAAAGGAAAAAAACTGTATTAAAATTCTAATACTCTCTACCAATAACAAAAGATGAATACAAGTCATGTGTATACATTTTTTTAGGACCCCTGGATGTGTGTGTGTGTGTATATAGTATGGAATTAGAAAATGGGCCCCAAGAGAAGGGACTGCAGACAGGGAAAAGCTCCATCGAGGCAGGATCAAGGCCTGCATCAGCTGAAAGGGGCATAAGGGCATATGATGCAAGTCAAGCTCTTGATGCTCCAGAGAAGGTTCTCTTTTTCCACCATGAAACATTTCTATTGTTAACATTAATCCCTTAACTGACCTAGTTTTATATACAATGTTGGAGAAGCATCCTTTTTCAAACAAGTAACTGAATTGTGGCCTGCCAAGATAAAGAATAACACATAATTCTTTTGAATATTTCTTTAATATTACATTTAAATATTCTCTTTAAATACAGCATTATCACAATGTAAAGGCCCTAAAAGGCAAAAAAAAAAAAAAAGTTTTCAGAGGACCAGACAAGCTTTGGATTCACATTGAAAATACCACCTGTGTACAGTATATGAGAAAGGAAATTGGAAAAGAATAAGAGTTGCAGTAAGAAGTCATTTATTTTATCTACGACTGGACTGAACCATATTGAAACTATCTGCTTCTGGAATCAGAGGCCTAGCTTTTCTAGCAACCATGAGCTATAATTCTGCCCAACTCAGGTAGCACCAGAAATGAAACGGACTAGGTTGTAGAAAAGGCCCTTTACTTGACAAGACAGTTAATGCTAAATGTTAGTATTTAGCATTTAAAAGCTTGGGATCAGTGTGAGTCAGAATTGTAGTTGATGAAGGAATGGACTTAGATTAATATGCTAGTTTCTTCAGAAAAATCATTATCTTGGGGGTTGGCAATGAGTTTAATAATTAGATTCAAATTCTTGGTTTGATCCCAAAGGCTAATGTGTTTCTTACTGAGCGGCTGGAATCCACTTCTAGATTAGGAATCCTTCCAAAGGAGGCAATGTAGAGAGCTCACCCTCCCCTTCCAACATAGACTTTCAGATTCTTCTCCACAGAGTCAAATTCCCAATTAAGCTTCAATCTAAGATGGGGGAGTGCAGCTCAGTTTGGGATAGCATCCAGATCTCAGGTACTTAAGACTCTCAACTCTGTTTTGTGAGGCTAGAGGACAGAGAATAAAGACCTATGTACTTAATTAAGGATTCCTCCAAATGTAAAAACCAGCAAAACAGGAATGAACAGGAGAGGCAGAATGGGTTAAAAGATGTATCTGTTAAGTACACAGACTTTCAGGCTCAGTTTAGAGATTTTATAGGTGAAATGCTGCTGTGACATACATGAAGTTTGCTTTAAGACACCAGGGCCTTAGTATCTTCATGCGCAAGGTAAGTAGGAACAGTTGTGACCCCACCAAAAGTTTTTCACTTTGTTCTTTCCTGGTTCATAAATCATACCAGAAGCGAAGCATGGCATAAAGGATGCTAGAGAAGAGTATTTTGTTCCCTACTGCCTCCATTTGAAAACAGAGGCAAAGATAACTTTGCTAATAAAAAGAATTCAGTGGTGTTCAGTGGAGCACATCCAGGAACATAAGCTGGACATAAAAGGAACAGGAACCATATCCTCCTGATGGAGGTAAGAACTACTTTTGGGTCCCACTCTATAGACCTCAAAGGCTACCATCAGAACTGGAATTCTCTGGAACCTGGAATTTGTATGTAGCATTTAAGAATTGGTTTGGCTTCCAATTTTTATCAACATGGAGGAGTCCAATAAGTATGTGCAATTCTTGGGGGTGAACTGGAATAGTATAAGAACTTTCTAACCCTGTATATCCAAGAAGGACCACAAGAGTAGACATAGGAAAAACAAAAACAACAAAAACTAGTTGGTGACCTTAGACTGCCACATCCTATATTCCTTTTAAAGCTCAAATCTCCCAAAATGGGAAAAAACCTGGGTGAAAGCAAGCATGGCACAAATTAAATCATCTTTCCAGACAGCAGCCTGTTCCTACTGCCTCCTTTGGACACAGTTAACGCTCCATATATGCCTCCCATGGGCCAGGTGCGCCCAGCCGAGAGCTGCCTGACAGAGCTAGATAGACCCACACAGAAGACTCAGGCTCTTTATACCGCATCCCCAGCCAATCTAGCTCTTCTTTAAAGGAAAAAGGACGGAAGGGAAGGAAAAAAAAAAGACAAATAGACAAATTAAACTCTAGTACCTAAGAACATGAGAAAGAAACAATTCAAGTTATAGACCAGGAATCCCCACTGTGGGGAACAGGTCAGAGAACACCAAACATGTCAAATATTAACTTATTTTCCAAATAGGGGTCCGGAAAAGCAGGTTAAATGTTTATAAGTCCTGGAGGTTTTGTACAGAAGCAGAGACCTTTCTACCCACTCCTCTAGATTTAACGAGGTGACATTTCCAACTGTATTATTATGACACACCAAAATGGGGTATCAGAGTAACCCAGGAAAAGGAGCTTACACCTCACCTGGAGTCGAAGAGAGGAGAAGGGGCTTTCCCATGCTGTTCAAATTGTGTGTTCTGGTCCCTACATAAAAAATAGCTGCGTGAATCACCTGGTTCCTCCTGTGAGATCCTAGTTCTCTGTTCCGATGGCCCAGAAAGCTCAGTACTCGGCTCTACGCAGCCTCTGCCCAAGACTGTCCCCAGATCAACCTGGGGCTGGTCTCCTTGGTTCTGTTTATCCTTTAAAAATACTTGTACAGACAATCCTTTCCCACCCGTTCCCCAGAGACCCCAATAAAATAACATGGGAGCAGCAGCTGCTTCTAGAGTTCTGTTTTGAAATGGTGTTAGATAAAATAAGGGAATAAATAGAGAATGGGTAAGAGGCAGCGTCTCCGTCTCCGTGTCCGTGTCACACTGCCAAAGGGAGTTCTAGGGAAGAATCTTCAGAGCGCCGGTCCTCGCTCTGCTGGGAGGTCTTCTCCACCGCACAGCCCTCGTCACTGTCCGTGCGGAAGGGGAGGTTTGAGGGGGACCAAGAGGGGCGGAAGTCTTCATTCTCCAGCTCCTCAGGGTTACAATCTTCGGGCACTAGCGCTTCTAGCGTGGATGTTTTCCCCACCTCTGGTTTACAGAGGGCGGCTGGGTCTGTGGGGCTACAAGCCACCAGTGAGGTAACAGGGAGAGAGAAGACATTCAGATCCTTCTCCTTGGGGAAAGAGGATGAGACTTCTCCTGTACTGGGCTCTCCTTTCACCCCCAGGACTGGCCTCTGCTCCACCTGATAATAGACCAGGGGCCCACTGTTCAAGTAAGATGGGTTGTTCACTGCTGAAGCAGTTGGGTGGTCCGAGTTCTCGGCAAAACACAGAACAGAGGAGCCTGGAGTCAGCTGAGCCTGGATGAGAATGGGGGCTGTCAGGCCTGGGCACAGCTCTTCGGGAACAGCTAGGGGCTCCTCCAGGATGCACACGCCCAGGCTCTCGATGCTGGAGTCCAGGCTGGCACTGGAGCCGCTGGAGTCTTCCTCCGCCTTGAGCCGCTCCAGCTCCTCGGCGCTCTGTAGGTGCATCACTGCTGTCTCATTCTCAGCAATGAACTCCTGGAAGTCCTGGGTCTCAGAGCTCTGCGCTCCTGTCAGGCTGCAGCTGGCAGTGGGGGAGGGCTCCTCGTCTGGGGCTGGCAGGCGGCTCACCTGCCGCTTGCTCTCCAGCTCCAGCTTCATGATGGTGTGGAGGTAATGAGTCCGGACCCGGATTGGATTGAATTCAATGCGCCCCGCCATGTTTCCACAGCCATCCCGGGAGCAGCCACATGGAAAGGACATGCGATCCACCTGAGGACAGGACAAGGAAGTTGAGGCAAGATGAGACCAACAGATCTAACAGTGGGGCTAGGTGACATTAGCTGGTAAAAACAGGTAGTTGGCATTTGAGATCTTGCAAGAGAAACAACCAATTCAAAGCAAAACATGCTAAGTGAAATAAATCAGAGAAAGACAAATAGCATATGATTTTACTTATATGTGGGATCTAAAAACCAAAATAATTGAACACATAAAACAGAAACAAACTCACAGATACAGAGAACAAACTGATGGTTACCAGAGGGGAAGGGGGTTAGAGGGCTGGGTGAAAAAGGGGAAGGGATTAAGAAGTTCAAACTGGCAGTTAACAAAATAGTCACAGGGATGTCAAGTACAGTGTAGGGAATACAGTCAATACTATTGTAAATGTTTGTGGTGTCGGGAGCACTAGACTCACCGGAGGATCACCCTGTAAGTTATATAAATGTCTAACCACTATGCTGTGCACCTGAAACTCAAAAAATATCGAATGTCAACTGGAATTGAAAAGTAAAAAAAGGTAATAAAAATAAATTTTAAAAAATTAAAATGAAACAAACAAAAAATATAATATGCAGTGTGAGCTGACAGAGCACTAGGTGTTCTGATAATTATATCAGGTGTTCTGATAATTGTTATCAGGTGTTCTGATAATTGTATCAGAACACTTGCGTGTGTTTTCATTCCGGTGTAGCCTTACTTGTCTCTCTAGGGCTTTTTTTACTCTTCTAAACAAAAGGAGACAACGATCATATCAAAGGGCCAGTTAAAAAGATAAGAGAGATGCCGCTCTGAAAGCCAACAGTTCTCAGAGTAGAAGAAATTGATGTGCCTCAGAGACTTTCCCAGAACTTACCTGGTTTATTGAGAAAACAAAAGGCTGGGGCCTAAGCCTCCTGCCTCCTGCGATGGCAGGCATGGGAAAGGGAGAAGACAACCTAGCTCATCCAGAGCCATCCATTCTGAGGAACTAAGCAAAAATGGCTTAGTTTGCTAAGATGCTATAATGAGGGCTCAGACAAAATCACAGCCAGCTTTTCACTATCTGCTTCCCTTTTCACCAGGTTCACCACCTGAAGCAGTTACCAAGATAATTCACCTAGACCAGGGATATCTGGAAAGATGTTTTCTACCTCATCTCCCTTTTGTATCCCCAAAAGGGGACAAAAAAGCAGCCCATACACCAAAAAAACAATTAAAAATATGAGTAAGCAAGTAAAGATATACAAATATACAATGTCTTCTATGATGTCAACTTAACTCTCCATTTCAGTTCTTAGGAACAGTCCAATTATCAGGACCGTTCTCAGGTCTGTGTATAACAGACTGATTCGTTATGGGACGTCAGTGTGGAAAGCAGGATTTGGGCAGATCCACTACAGCTATTTGATACCTACCTAAGAAAGAAAAGTTTGGTTAGGGTAAGTTCAACTGGATTCAGCATGCAATTCTCAGTATACGAGTTCCAGACAAACTTCATTCTTTGGGATGATACAGCTGTTTTCAATTGAAATGTGTCTTCCAAACTGTCCCTTATCAGAGGGCCAGCGAGGGGATGAGGCTTTCTATGGTTTAGGACACTATGAATTTAAGCTCTGAACTAAGGCCAAGTGTGATCCTGAATGACAGGATCCAGGAACTATTTTGATTTTTACAAAACTGGAGTAGAGGTACTGTGAATATGTGTTTGTAAGATAAAACCTAAAGGCCTACCTTACTTTTCTGCCTCCTTTTCTCTCAAGGAATCAGTCAATATTTAGGGGACAGAAGCTAAATGTTACACCACTAACCTGTTCCTCCATTTGCTGACAGCTGCTTTTCATCACCCCAAGGTGTAAAACCCAGACAAGATCACCAGTATCTCCACAGCCTACGAATCCTGTCATGCTGGTTTTCTTAGTTGGTGGAGGAGGATTGTGAACTGGGGAGTGTTCCCAGTTATGGGGAACCCACCCCTGGATGGGAAGCCTCCCATGTTCACGGGCGCCCACGCCCCACCTCCCTGACTCTGGTGCAGATGTACCACCTCAGGTCAATTTAGACTGACCTGGCATTTAATCCCAGCTTGACTACAGGCACACGCTTCTGGGTCACAATACAGCCGACAGTCACAACCACACTCTTCCCGTGACAGGCGGATGGCTCGAAGTTCTTGCTTCTCCTCGGCATCAATGCGGTGGACCCCAGAAGCCCTCAGCAGGGCCCGTCGCCGTTTCGTGGGCAGAGGTTGCAGGAAGAAGTAATCATCCACCTCCACGTTTTCTACATCAATATCTTCATCAGAAACGTCATCCAGCGTCAGGCCGTCGGCCTCCACTGATTCCACTGTCCCATTCTTGGTCAGCTGCCAAGAGACAGGCAGGAAAGGTTAGTCTCCAGAGTATTATCAGCACGAGCCTCTGACAGGGAGCATGAGTAGCGAGGCCCAACTGAACTTCCTGCGATGATAGAGACAGCCATGCTGTCTTATATAGCAGCCCAGCACATGGCTGCAGGCCGCTGGAAATGTAGCTCGCGCAACTGAATTATTTTACTTAATTTTAATTAATTATAAATAGCCACATGTGACTACCATATTGGATAATGTATGTCAACAGAATAAACCTGGAGCAGGAAGACAGGAAGCCTTATGCAGTTGTGCCACCACCACCACGTCAAGACAAGGGACATCACCTTTCTGGATCCAAGTTTCTCAAAACCTCTGCCTCGTCTTCCTTCCTAGAACATAATCTATTCCCACAAATATACTCTCCACTCCCAGACGTAGGTCACTTAATTTCAGCTAACTGCCTTCTAACACAGGGAGACGATCTATCAGTGGCTGGATGTTCCTTGGGTGTATAGATCACCTTGCAAAACACCTTTCGATTTGCACCCCAAAGGACTCAAAACCACATTTTGGGAAGAAGGTATATTAAAGTGTAGCACGAGGCTACCAGGTCTTTGTCAATTAACTTGAAGCCCCACAGTGAGAACACTTATCTGCACACACAGAAGACCTTCATTTTACTGGGAGGAGAAAAAATGAGCAAATTATTAACAGCCATCAAAGAAAGCCCTTGCTTCCAACCCATGGCCTAAGGAAATATATTCTTTCTCCTTTAGAATCCATTTTTATTTGATTTCAAAGAAAATCAATGTGAGGTAGGGTGGCATATATAATACTGGATGTGCGATCTACAGGCAGAAATCTGGGCTCTCTGGGCTAAGAGGGATAGAGAGCCAGGAAAGGGAATGTTAGTAGGACAGGTTGAAGACAATCCGTGGTTGAATGCGTTTTGAAAACTCACTAGAGAGTTCAGGTAAAGAAAATGAGGCCTCAGAATCCTCAGGGCTCTGGAAGCTGCTAGCAGGATGAAAGCCCTGGCACTGGAGGCTTTGGCTTATTTCATCAGACAGTCAGAGTAGTGCTGGTAGAAGAACAACTCCTCGGAGAGATGTGATGCAACAGACCTGCGTAATAAGCTACACACCTGTTTTGTCTGTCTGGGGGGAGGTGGTAGGAAAAGGAGAGAAATAACATGGCACTTCTGGGGATTCCCTTGTCTAGCATTTCTGTACCAGGCAGGCCAACTACCTTAAGGGGCCTTTCCACAGACCTTAGGATTGCTCCTGTCTATTTCACCAGGGTTGGCCTCCTTTTAATCACCCTCCCTCCTGCTATCAAAGGAAAGAGATTAGAGATGTTATAGAAGGAATCCCAGGTAGATATGAGACTTTAATATTATGATAGAGATAGATATCAGTGAAAAAAAGTCTTCTAATCATCAAACGGTATTGGGACAACTGGATAGTCTTTTGAAAAAAAATAAGGTTAGAGTCCCGATTCATATTATTCATAATAATGAATTCCATATGGATAAAAGGCAAACAAAGGAGTAAAAGTATTAGAAAAATTATTGCTAACTAAAGCTGCAGAGTACCAGCAGCTTTTTTTCCCTTTCTTTTAGTGGCAGTCCAAAAGGAAAACAAGTATTAGACGGCATATGGAAGATGCAGAATATGTATTTCTGACACCAACTGCCTCCCCTATAGAGTGCTCAAGATAGGAAAATTTTCTAAGAAAAGAGTAAACTGGACCTGGGGAGGTCCAAGTAAAGGTTTTCTTTTGACATGGAAAGATGTATTAGATGCCACCACTGCTGGAGCTCCCTGAATCCGCCAGTAAGTAGGAATCCTGTACCTCACACTTGAGTTTGCCTGGCTTTGTCTCTAGACCTCCTACAAGAGAGGCCACAAAACAGGATGGTATCCTCATTTGACAGGTCATTTCTTTACCAGATTTAGTAGAAAGGTTTCTTCTTAGGAAAAGGGAAGAAAGCCTTCACTGCAAATGATGAGAACAGTGTATATTTGTCCAGCTGTTCCTATAGCAGCAGGAAGGTAATGGGGTCAGTGGTGGAATTCCTCAGACAGAAGAAAGGGAAGCTTGAATGTCAGTCTCGTTAAAAAAACAGGTGTAAGTCTTTAGGAGTGGGCTGAGGAAAGTAGACATAAAGCTCTCAAAGGGAGAAAGGAATGAGATCCAGTTAACCTATATCCTCTGCCACCAGTTCTCCAACCCTATCACATTCTGGTATCTCATTAGGATTTCACCCACAACACTGGAAATAATGTAGCCACCTGTTCTAAGGCCCACAAGAAACCTGGCCAGGCCTAAAGCAGTGGTCTCCAAATTTGGAACTAGAAGCTCTTGGGGAAATTTTGCAGTCTGGTGGAAACTGTGGCTGTAGAGTGCCAAGCAGTGCTGAGAAAGCAAACGGGTAGCTATAAAGAGCCATCTGAGATGGGTTTCTCCCCGCCCTGCTCTCCTCCTCCACTTGCAGAGGTGGTGTGGCATCAGATGGCAGGCACAATACTATACAAATCAAAATAACCATTTGGTATGCTGTTGTTTACACCTAAAAGACTATCACCTAGAGGTGATGGAGTTACAGAAACAGCAGGATCCTTTCAGACAATGTAAAAATCTCTAAAACCTGTTCTGTGTAAAAGACAATCATCTGACAAGAAACTGAAACACTGTACCTCCTCAGGTTCTAAGGGTGGCAAACTTGAATGTCTTCAGGTATTCACATTTTAAACTTTTAAAAAACTAGTTAAGGGGTTAAGAGTAAGGAATTCTAGAGAAGCCATGAGACACAAAAAGAAAGGTGTCTCAGAGATTTGATTCCAAATCTCAGACTTCTCGTTAGAAAAATCTGGAAATCTATATGCCAAAGGCAACAGTCAAATAAAAAAAAACATAATAATAAAAAGTCAATAGACCTAGATGTTTTCCCACTTTATTTTGGCACATGGGAAGTACCAGCCCCCAGCCCCCTAGGCACCTTCATCTTCTTGGCATGGAGTTTCTCCTCCTTCAGGTGCTCACGAAGAATCTCCCGATGGTTCACCTCCTGCTCTTGAGCAAACTCACAGAGTGTGTAGCTGCGTACAGAGTTATGGCGCTGGGCCATGCCCAGAGAGCTACCACCCTGGCTGGGCACACTGGTGAAACCCTGGCGCCGGGCAAAGTAGTATACAGTCACCTGGTCAAAGCGAACATTCTTCCTCCGCAGCTGCTTCTGCCGCTTCAGGATGGATGTAGCTGAGAAGGGAGCACAGAACAGTTTTATTAACCCAGAGATGACTTGTTTGGGGACCTCATTCTTTCTCATCCATCTAGGCTCTCAACTCTTCTCCAAAGGTGCTCCCTGTATACCTAGAGACATTTCTAATTTTCAAATCATAAATGCATAGTTGGAAGGGACCTTGAATAGCAGCTGGTCCACACACTGCCTCTAGACTGATTTCATACAAACAGACCACAAAATCTATTTTCAGACATCAGTTGGGAAGAGGTAATCTTTTTAGGATATAACAATCTATATAGCTTTACTGTCCAACACAGCAGCTACTAGCCACACGTGGCAATTTAAATTTAAGTTAATTAAAATGAAATAAAACTTAAAACTCAGCTCAATTACACTAATCTCATTTCAAGTGCTCAATAGCCACATATGGCTAATGGCTAATAGTGGACAATGCAGATATAGAAATTTTCGATCATAGAAAATTTTATTAGACAGTGTTATATAGCAGGATAGCCAATTTCTTCTGTAAAGGGCCAGGTAATAAGTATTTTAGGATTTGCAGACTGTGAGGGCTCTGTTCCAATTACTCAATTCTGCCACTGTAGCATGAAAGCAATCATAGGCAATGGGTGAGGCTGTGTTCCAATAAAACTTTATTTACAAAAACAGGCAGTGAGCCCAATTTGGCCCACAGGCAACCCCTGATCTATAGTATTAGAAGTTCTTGCCAAGAAACTAATTGAGCCAGAAGAATTAAGAAATCTGGAGTTGCCCCAGTTGTCCAGGCAATAAGCATTTATGTCTTTCTAGAGCTACCATTTCACGGAACTCTATGGGACTCTGGTGGGAAAGGGTAGAATCCTGGACTCCTCCTCCTCCAATTTAATTCATCTCATTGTGGGGACCCACAAACCAAGCAAAAGTAAAATCAGCTAGAATAAATCAAAACTTAAGTCTGTGATATTAAAACAATGAGGTTCTCCAAAGAGCAAGGTTGAGCTAAGAGTGGGCAAGATTATTAAGGGCATGTTCCCAGACTGGACAATAAAGAGCTGCAGTGGACTCGGACACTTGGGGACGTGGCTACACAGGGCTGGTGTGGCTCACTCACGTGTGAAGCTGGCAGTTGTAGGCGCATTGAGGCTGTCGCAGCTGTCGGCACTGTCACTGCTCGAGATCTCATCATCGGAATTGGAAACCGATGAGCCCGCATCCACATCATCAAACTTCCTCTTGAGACCCGAGCCCGTGAATGCATCCATTGGTTTCAAAGGGGTTCCTTGGGGAGCCCACCACGTTGGCCCCAAAGCCCCTGCTCACCACCAGCTAGCCAGGTGCATTAGGATTCTGGCCAGGGGAAAAGAGGAATAAACATTCCTGTCCTAAGACAGACCCCTCCCAAGTCTATCAACATAGCTCTCCAACTGAAGACAGAAAGCACCTGAGCTAGCGCTGACGTCTCGTCTCTTGAGATGAGGTCATTTCTCTACCGATTCCAGCCAACATTCTCCTACTTTTGTCTCCCCTCAGCCCCATCCAGTCTGTCACTCTTCGAATAATGAGATGAATAACAGCAGCACCTTTCCCAGCGGAGAGAAGGCCCTTGGTTCCAAACCAGCTGGGCTCTAGGATTCATTAGCCGGGACGGATAACAGTAGCTGCTCCTCTGATCACACAGGAGAGCTCGTCAAGGGGCCAGTAGCAGGGACTGGGGATCAAAGGCGGAATTAGGCTGTGCCTAAATCTAGACTAGATCCAATTATTTTTCCTAGTGAAGATATAGCCTGGCATTTCCCAAAGTGTGTAAATGAAATAAACGAATTCCATGGACATTACTAGCTTTTACAGGGAAATAGGACCTCTGTGTTAAAATAGTTTAGAAAACTGCTTATGGGAGGAACTCTTAGAGGCTTTTAATATGCTAATGAGCATGGGGAAGGGTAGGAGAAAACAGTTGCAGTGTTTCACACACCTGATTATGGAACCCTTTGTTTTCCAGAGTATTTTAGGAGGCAAACAATCCTTGGAACACACTGGGAAATACTGCTCTAGGCTCTCAATTTCAAAGTACATAGGCAGCCAGGGAAATGCTTTACCCAGATCTTCACAAGTGTAAAGTGTCTCACCAGGCTCCTAAAAAGGTCAAATTTGGTTCTAAAGAATGGACTGAAGATTAGAATCTGCACTGGCTTCAAAACCCAGAATCTTTCCCAATCTCATACTGCTCCATAAAATAGGGCTCTGCTGGTCTACCATCATCCTCTGTGCAAGGAAACTTCACTTTCCCACCATTGCCCTCCATAAAGAAACCAGCAGGGGGAAAAAAAGTAGCAAAAGAAGTGACAATTTACTGTTTACATCAATATGGCAGGTAGTCTTCAACACTGTCACACAATCAGGGAGTCTGGGATACAAATCTTTCTCCTTCTCCGTCTCTGGACTTAAGTTCCCAAGGATATGAATCTGCTCGACAGAAATACTGTCAGAGCCACAGCTACACGTGATGATACGAAGCCTCCCTGCTTTGCCTCAGTAATGCCAGAATCTCCCCAGACTATGATCTCACTAGTTGCTAATTATGCAGCAGGAATAACAACAGTGCCCAGAAAGACGGCACTGCATTACTGCAGAGCGGTCACCCAGAATACTGTGGTGTCGAGATGCCGGCTACAGAGCTGTTTTCCTGGACTGTCTCTTGGAAGCAATCTGCCTGCTCTCGGGTAAGCTCTACCTAGCCAACCAGACCTATAAGTACTTTAGAGGTGATATTTCCACATCTATCCATCCAGATCTCATCAAAATCCTGCCTTTAAGTCACAAGATGTAACTATGAAACCTCAGCCATATACGTCTCAGACAAGGGAATTACTGAAATAAATTTGGCCAGGGAGGAAAAAATTAATCAAGTACTTGGTAAGAATTGTAATTAAATTAAAAAATGAGCCCAAAGTATCAATTCTGTTCTTCAGGTTACTGATCTTGCCATCAGAGGTCACATTCCTAGGACATGGTAAGAATGGAGAGAGCCAAGGACTTTTTATGGGTTAAGATTTCAGATGGGTTTAAAGGTATCTATTAACTAACAGTTTTTATTCCATTCTGTTATGGGGACAGGGAGGGGGCACTTTGCAACTGAGTACTTATGTGGGTGGGATAAGAAGAGAGAATAATGTTGACCACTAAATTTAATTTTCCTCCCCACTTAAATTCTTTATCAACCACATGAAAACAGACTGAGCCGAAAATCTGCTTTCTCAGAAAGGGCTTAAGTCCAGCTTCAGTTTTAATTGAAATCCAGCTGGTGTTGCTACTAGGAAAGTTGCCTTTTCCTCAGCCTAGAAGCCCTCAGAGATTTATGACTGGAAGCGAATGTGCACTTCTGGTTCTTTCCTGGGTCTCCCTCTGCTTCCGGTAGTGTGGGTTCCCTTGAATATTTCTCTTTAAGCCCTACATGGGATTGGGTCTGGTCCAAAACCATCTTTATTATCAAACTTCTCCACTGTCTTCACCCAGTTGCCCTCAGGATTATCACTTCTCTTAGGTTAATTTTTGTGCACGCTGGTGCAGCCAGGATTGCTCCATTCTCCTTCGCCCTTTGACCTATGTCTTCCCTCCTTTCACTTCTGGAATAGTGTTTTCTGGGCAATGATAGGAAGTAGGTAAGGAAGAAAAAGAAAAAAAGATGTGAAACTTAGGAGAAAACTATTTTCCTTAAAACACCTGAGAATAATCTATGGCTGTATGTGTAAATAATGTCCACACTGACTTAGCTCTTTTCACTCTGCCCAGGATTTGTTGGCATCACTTTCTATGACATGAACCCGTTAAAAAAAAAATCCATCGATTTTGTCCAGACAACCAATGTAAGTTCAAATTTCAACCCAGCTCTGGTGTGAACCTGACTTGTTACATAAAGATGTTCACTGGGCACCAAGAACAGCCCTTCCAGCCCTTCCACAGTGGCCTGACGAGATCTTCTTTTGCAACAGCCACAACTAGAATAGGTTCCACACTTTCCAATGTATCACATCAACCTCCTTTCAAACCACAGTTAGAAACCAGTCATTCCTACCTCTCTCAACTCTTCATTCATTGGCAAAGGATCAATGTGTGTGTTTAAGAGAAACACTTGTACTCCCAGTACTTAAACCCATGCAGAAATAATCAGGTGAGACTGGCAATGCAGGTCATAACTGACAGTTAACTGTCAAAGGGAGCATCTCAAACAACAAATGCTTGTGAAGAAAATAATGCAAACCTCTATGAAAGCTTTTAAATGCCAGTAAAATGAAAGTTCAGCTGCCACTTTCTGGATACAGGCCTATGGTCTTTTCTCAAGTGTCTCTACTGACCATTTCCCAAAGGTATGTGAAATAATTCAGATCCACAGTTTGTAAAGAGAGTAGGCTAGCATCAAATAAAATAGACCTACAGCATATGTGTATTTTAGTACTAGATCTAAGCCTTTTCAGACCTGTGAGGATTCCATTAACAATCTCTCCAAACCAACATGAGACTAGCAAAAGAGGGACCCCACCCACACACAAAATTTTGTGGATGCAGAATATATTTGCAAAGTTTAGGTAATAAAAGCCCTCTCTCTTAAATGAGTCCGAAATAATAAGACAACGTACATCTCACAGGAGAAAGCGACTCCACTTAACGGGAACCCAATCTTCTCCTAAAGGTCAAAGGACCAAAATCTCTAGTAAGTGTCTCAGGGATACCATCTGTAGCTGGGTTAGAGGAAGGAAGGCTTGCTGCTAAGCGTGACCTTTCTTGTTTCTCCTTTTACACTATATTGTGGTAGATTCTCAATTATGAATTTTGTGGATCTATGTGTCCCTGTGATTACCAGGATCATGAACCTTTAAAGCACTCAAGCAAAAACATCCTGTTTAAACTAGGTATTACCAGGAAGTCCCCCTCCAACCTTCGTTCCCTGGTTTTTAGCCCTTCACTGGCACAAGGTTAGAATTTGGCTTTCCCTGTCTACACTACCGGCATATGGAGGACACGAGATCTTTGTGGGAGAACTGGAACATGATGCTGCAGGGACCATTAACTCTCAAGGATATCCAGTCATTTATAACGCTGGCACCCACCAACGTCCTCCTGGCTTTGGAGATCAGCAAGATGTTAAGTCGGTAAAGAAAAGGAAAATCGGAATCAACTCTGGATTTACCTTGAACTGAAAACCGTAGGACAAGGGGACACTGTGTCTCCTGGGGATAACTTCTAACATTTCATTTGGAAGAACGATGTGTGTGTCACAATGCCACTCTAAACCCCTTTAAAAAGATGAATCAAGACCAGGGCACTAAAAGGGATGGATGGCAGTCAGCTGCGTGTTTGGGCCTGTGAGAAAGATCAAGCTAGCAACCAGGGCAAGTGATGCTTTCGTTTTCAGACACAACACCAGAAAAATGGGGGACATCAGGAACCTGAGCAGAAAGGACATGTCAAGCCACCAGTTCCCCTTAATGGACACCCCCGTTGAATCCTTCAGCTCCCGGCCCATTTCTGATTCCTGCAAACCTTCCCGCTCAGTCCAATCGTCTGCAGCCCCCACCCAGCCTTCCCATCCCTTCCTGCCTGCTACTCACAAATTCCCAACCACTCCTCCCACATTTTCCTCTATTCCTCCTCCCCTTCCTTCACTTCCCTCCATCCTACAGCATCTCCACTCTATTCCGAACTCAACCCTCATCCGCAATCCTGCCGGCTTCCAAGGCGCCCATCAGTCTCCCCCGAGCTGCCCCCGCAGTCCGGGCCCGCGTCCCCCGAGCCGCTCGCTCCCACGCCTCTCCCTACTCTTTCCCTTCCCAGCGGCGCCCTAGCTCCCCGCCCCCCGACCGCTCCCGACCAAGCCTCCCTCATTTCTGACCCCTCCATCCGCGCGGCTCTGAGTTGACCACTCCTCCACAGCCCCCGAGGGCCGATCCCGAGAAAGGACGAGGCGGCACCCTCCGCCCCGCACCCCCAGGCCCATTACCGGCCCCGCCGCTGCTGCCTCCTCCCGTGATGGTCTCTGCCGCCCCCGCTGCTGCCGCCGCCGCCCTAGCCCGGTGGGAAGGAGGGAGGAGAGCGCGAGTCCCGGGACCGCGGCGACGGTCGGGGAGTTCCCAGGGCGGCAGGACGCGGAGGGAGGGTGGGTGGGCAGGTCGGCCGGCAGGCGGCGGAGGGCAGACGGCTCCGGCAACTCAGGCGCTCCCGGCAGCATCCGCCCAGAACCGCCCCGGCTCCGGCTAACAATAGGCTCCGGCCGCAGCGCTCTGGCTCTTATAGGCGCCTGCACGTCCAGACCGACCGCCGGGGCAGGCTGGGAAATGGAGTCTACGTGCCGGCCCCACGCCCACCAGCATGACGGGAGTTGGAGGCGGCGATCGGCGCAAAACCGAAACTCGCCAAGCAAACAGGTTCAGGAGGCTGTCTTTGCTGCAGGGGACCCTGGGAAAGCGAGTTTAGCGCCGCTGCAGCCTTTTGAAGAAGAGGAGAGACCCTCAGTCACAGATCTTCAGTGACTAAACGAATTCTCCTCTAAAGCTACCCTTTTTCTTTCGCCAGGACCACACTCCCATGCCTAAAGAACATAATCCCCCTATCCTCACTCATGGGATCTTAAAGAGCATGACGTGCTGCAGCCTACCCAAGGTATAGGCAATACAAGCAATGTATTGAGTTATCTCAATATGTATTGACGGGTTAAGTGTTTTCTTTCAAAGACAATTTTACATCATCTCTGATATTCACAACTTTGCAACCCATTTTTATGATGGGAAAAACGAAGTCTCAGAAGTCATATGTCTGTCATTCGCCAAACACACCCAGCCTTGGTTCCCTATCTCTGAAAACAGTGCATGTTTCTTCCTTGACCTATAAGGCCTTACAAGATATAGGTGCATCCTGTCGCCTTACCACTCCCAATCCTAGGTCATCCTGTTTCCTCCCCTCCCTTACTCTGCTGTAACACTGGCCTCCTTGCAGTTTCTTCAACAGGACAATCACACTCTCATCTCAGGGCCTTTTGCCTAGAATACTTTCACCAGCTAGCTATCATACTTACTCCCTCACTTACCATTTGCTCAAATGTCCCCTTATCAGAGATATTCACTAATCAGATTTCTAAAATGGTGCTTCTCTTTAGTCTCTATCCCCTTGCCTTATATTTCTTCTTAGCATTTACCACCTGACATATTTTTCAGTCTTCTCTCACTTGACTAAATTCCATGAGAGCAAGGAATTTGTTTACTGTATCGTCAGCACCCAGTACAAAGCCTGGTATTTGACATTTATAAGTTCTGTAGATATTTACTGGATATTATTGGATTGATGGATGGCAGGAATTTAAACTCAGGTTAGGCTGGTTCCAAAGCCTAGTGCACTTTTCATTGCAACCAAGAACTATGGAGCCAGGTCTACTGGCTACCAAGCCATCTTGGTTTTAGAATTGAGAGATTGGGCAGCTTGGAAAAAAAGCCAAGAATTACAGTTCTCTCCTCTAGGTGACATCAGAAACTCTAAGAGGCTAGGAAACAACACTGTAAAATGAAAAAGCAGCAGATCACAAAAAAAGCAGTCTTTAGGGTACCATATACTGATCATCTCTCTATCTGCTGAAATCTAGGTGTGATGTAACATGTGATCAAGAGCATGGATCCGGGGGGCGGTCGGATGGCTCAGTTGCTTAGAGCACGAGCCCTGAACAACAGGGTTGCTGGTTCGATTCCCACATGGGATGGTGGGCTGCGCCCTCTGCAACTAAACATTGAAAACTGGACTTGGAGCTGAGCTGCGCCGTCCACAACTAGATTGAAGGACAACGACTTGGAGCTGATGGGCCCTGGAGAAACACACTGTTCTCCAATAATCCCCAATAAAAATAAAAATAAAAAAACGAACAGCCACAATATAAAGTCTTTGCACAGTTAAACAAAATAGACTCCATTTAAAAAAAGAAAAAAAAGATCATGGGTCCAGGAGCCAGAAGGCTTCAATATAAACTCCAACTGCTCCACTCGCTGTGGTGCAACCCTTGACAAGGTATGTAACTTTCCTGTGCCTTAGTTTCCTTATCTGCAAAATGGAGACAACACTATGTATCCACTATGTATCGCATAATGGAGACAACACTATGTATCCACTATGTATCGCATAGGGTTTTGTGAAGATTAAACAGTTAATGTAGTACAAAATGTTTACAACAGTGCTATGTAAATGTTCATGATTCTATTTTTCCTTGACACACAGAAGACAAAAAGGAAGAGAAGGCCCTAGACCACTCTGTAGAATCAGTGAGCTGAGTAACAAAAACCAACCTAAAAGTCATGGGGGTAGGCTAAAAGAGTCTTATATGCCTACACATCCAGTTTGAGTAGTCATGGAAATTTATCAGGGTACCTACCATCAGTCTCCGTGCACAAGCTTTGTTGGTTAATGATACCAAACTAGATGACAGCCAAAGAAAGTTAGAACATTCTTTAAGATATCAGAATCCAATTTGGCAATAAGCTCTAGATCAGTTGAACTATCATCTGGACCTCTAACAAACATCACAACTACTTACCATAGTCACTTATTCACCATATTTCATTGTCTTGATAGAATCACTAGGTAAGTTACCTCAGTGGTACCAGTTGGCTCATAATAACTGCAATTCTGCCTCCAGACTAAGCAGGGCCTATGGAGGTCAAATGACCAGGAAGCTCAAGTATAGCAGAATAGAAACTACAAAGAAAAGTAAAGAGAAATGCTAATATTAATATGTAAATAATAACATTGGACATTCAATTCTCAATGTTGCTGCTTTGTTCCAGACCATGCTGCTACATATTTATGGACCAACTCAAATGCAATCACTGAGGGGTGGTTTGTTTTAGGGACAAAAACGTCAAAGCAGAATTAAAAAGAAAAGACATACAACCAAGAACAGTAGCTGCAGATAAAAACCAAAGGTCAGATTTCCTGTCCTGGGCAGTGTTTATACATCTGTCTTAGTTACGTTTACATGTAAAGGCAATCTTTACATGTAGTCAATAGTATTCAAAATCTACTGAGCAACTGAGTAAGTGTATTATGTACAAAATAAATCTTTTATACTCATTATCCTTTTCAATCTCTCCAACAACCCTGTGAATTAAGTATTATCTCCTTTTTAAGATGAGAAAGTTGAAGTTTAAGAGAATATTTTGTTCAAGGTCACATCCAGGAAAAACAAGACCTGGGATTTGAACAGATGGTTATCTGAGACCAAAGTATATACCGTATGGACTTCTCTTTACCACCAAAAGATAAACAAGAATACATTCTCCAGAGGGTGGGGTGGGGATTGAAAATGAATAGATCAGAGGATACTTTGTGCTAAGCTTCACAGATAGACTAAGATAAAAATCTAAGGCTTTGTATTAATTTTTAGGATAGGAAACTTGTAGATTTAACCCCGAAGTTGTATGTTACTTTCTAATATACACTTAATTATAATCCAGATCTAGAGACAGGCACCTCTTTGTGACTAATTCCATCCCTATTAACCAAAAGAAATCAGTATGTGCAAATCTAAGGAAAAAGGCCACAGCAATCTAAAAACAATGTAAAAGCTGTGTTTTATCAAAGATTTCAAAAAGGACATACAGATTGATCTACATATACGTATAACACACACTGAGAGGCTCAGTCCTGACACACACTCTGCCTATTAAAAAGGGAAAGAAACAACCAGGTTTGAGGGGATGGACGGCAGTGGTGAGTTTAGAGAGGGCAAGCTTAATAAGCCTAAAGGAGGTGAGTGAAAGTCTAACGCAAAGTTATAAAGATGTTCAGAGAAAGATACTATCTATATAAGTTACAAAGGTGTCTAGAGAAAGATACTATCTAAATCCTTAAATGAAAAATCAGACATTAGAATTCAGAAAGAAAACAGGATTTTGCAGTGACTGAGGAATGTGCATCTCATTTTATGCAAATATGAAAACACAGATTCACATAATAAACTAGTTCCTAAAAGATTCCATACAGTACAAAATAGTACAATAATGCACTAGTATTTTTAAATAGCAAGTTCCCTTATAATTGACATTAATCCAACTGAAAACTTAATTCATATGTAACTTTCAAATCTCTGAATTTGAGAATACAAATGTTAGACTTAGTTGCAATTTCCAAGATAACTTGTTCAAGAGGCCTATACTCATAAGGAACAACACAGAGATCTGGAAGTGAAAAGACGCAAGAACAAGGAGGAAGTAGAAATAGATGGAAGTTGAAAGTCAAAGGTAAAATACAAGATCATTAAAAAGTAAAAATAAAAAGGGGGGGGAATAAAATATTAATTATACAAAAAAAGGTGCTGATGGCATTAATCTCACACCACATAGGGCATCGTTTCCAGCTCATTCCATTTTGCAGTGGTAATAAATTCTTCCTCATTTAAGCCTTGGAGCTCATATAATGAAACCAAAACTTAATCACAAATTAAAAATAAGTGTTCTAGAAGAAAAGCGTTAGCCCACAACTAAGAAAACAGAGCATTTTTAGGAGCAGCAGCAGAACGATGCAGGATTACACTATGAGTTAGTATATAAATTATGCAGCTAGGTGGGGCATTTGTGCCGTTCCTGTTGAGATTGGAGTTCTTCTAACAAACCAGTAGAGGCAATAACAGATCAAATTCCTAGAGAGGAACCATCCATGGCCAAGGAAGCCAACTAACAATTCAGAAAAATGATTCAATGGCTCAACTTTAGCTCTCTAGTCATAAGGTATCTGGCATTGTTAGGTACTGGCCAGTTTTGAAAAAGCTACAGTGAAGAGGGAAGAGGCTCAGTCCTGACTTCAAAGATTTGCACCCCAAACTTGTGTTACTTTCAAAACTGAATGCAGAAGTTTCATTCAATCATTCAAGACAGCCCAAATTTCTGCAGCAACCCTATGCAAAAGGTTTTCTCAGAATACTTGGGGATACAAATGGTTTTCTTCAGAATACTCCTTCATAAGGCATAAATTAGAAATGGCTATAGTTCCATACGCCAACCCTCCCTCCCCATGCTCCTCCAAATCAGTGGGGAGCTCATGATATATCCTCACAATACACCCAGAGCCTGACAGTGCCTGACTTCCAGGAATTAGAACATCTGCCCCCTCATGTGGACCTTTCTCAGATCTTTCAGTCTCTAGTGGCCTTGTATTCGTTGTACTGTAATCTCTTTCCAGACAAGATCACCATTCCCATTTCCCCTCCCTTTAAACGGCCTCTTAAAGAAATCATTTATGTGGGCATACATTCTTATTGGGCCATAATATTGGACAATCTTATTACTTAATAGCCATATTTCATGTAGCAACTACTGCTCAATCCTCAGAGTTCTGCAATGAACTCCTTTTTATTTCCCAATCACTCCCTTTTAACTATCCAGTCTTTATACAGCAGATTGTTCTAGATGGACCCTATTATACTTCAAGGGAACAGTACAAATAATGCTAAGTCAAACAGGCTGCTACTCTACTTCTCAGGAGGGCCTAAAATCTAACCATTCTCCTTCTCACATACCCTCACTCTAACAGAAACAGTAAACCATCTACTTTGTTGTAAATATCAAATGTCACATTGCTAAAAAGGTAAAATCTAGCAGATTTTACTTCTAGGAATATATCTTAGAGATACGTGCAAAAAATTATGAAGATACAGGTTCAAATGAAGACCTAAATGGCATCACAGGGAATGACCGTTTTTAAAAAATGATGTAGAACTATCAATTCTAATATAGATAGTCGATATGTTAAACACAAAAAGCAAATTGTAGATCATTAGTGTTACATGAGCCCACTGAGTGTGTGTGTGTGTGTGTGTGTGTGTGTGTGTGTCAGAGAGTGAACAAGCGAGAGAGACAGATAGACAGACAGACAGATATGGGGGGAGAAACCCTTTTTGCAATGATTACCTCTGTAGAGTTGGACTAGGAGGTAAGTAGATATAGTAATACCCTTCTTTATTGTTTGAATTTGTCACTTCGTATATTACTTTCATAATGAAAAACCTAGTTTTAAACTTTTGTGTAATTGAAAGGATCAGTAGTGAACAGATCCAATTTTTAAAGCAAGCTGAATAATCACAATGTTCTATCACTATACCCGTTCTTACCAATTATATAGCAGTGGCAATGTAAGTATTTTTTAGAGCTAAAAAAAGCCTAAGAGATTTTCTGATTAATTTAAAGATCTGTGATTACAAACTTGTATAAATTCATTTCTATAAATTTGAAGACTACTCTAAAAAAAAATCCTTAACTCCAAATCAAAATTACTAAGTGTAAATATATTAATAGAATTCTATGTATCATTTGCAATAAACAAGAATCACAGATTCAGATTTAGAAGGGACCTTAAAAGTCATGTAGTCCAACCCTCCCTGCCTAACATTCAGACAGAAAAGGGAAAAAAACAAAATTAATAGGAGCCTGCTGAGGAGAGAGCTGGACTTCCCCGAAGATGAGAACCAGTCCTAGGAATATAACTAGAAATGTCCCCCTAAAACGGGGACACCTGGTAATCATTGACTGAAAACATATTTTGGCCTAATATTCAAGTTGCCCAGGTTAGTTTTAAACAAGTTATTTGACTTAATTTTCAGTTTCAAAGTCTTCACTTTGTTTCCAACCAAAAGAAATCAGACCATGTTGCAGGTTGATTTTAATGAACAAAAATCTCTGTATAAAAACATTTAAACTTTATCAAATGCTTTAAAAACACACACACAGAGATCTAAATCCAATACATGATCTTTGAACATACCTTTTTTCACCTCAACATAACGTGTAAAGGGATTTCTGGGTAAAACTTTACATGTGAAAAAAGAAGACCCATAGTCTTACACATATACGTACATACACGTACGTACACACACACACACACACACACACACACTCATTCTTTAAGGAAGAACAAAAATATATAGTAAGAATGTGAACGGAATTGGAATGAATTTCTTGTAAAGCTTAAATAAAAGAACACTCCATGAGTAAAAGAACTTTCTATATACCATGAGCAGATGCAGAGAGGGGAAAGAGAAAGCAGGGGTTAGCCTATCTCATTAATAAATAGTTTGAGAAGGTCATTCGAGAACAGTGACCATTGGAAATTACAGAAAATCCCTAGTTTTCACCTCCTCAAACTCTGTGATCTGGTAACTGATGATGCTTACAAAGCATCTGTTTTGTGGGCCTTGATTTGTTCATCATTATTTAGGTGTGGTTTGTCCTTTTCAGTGGTTGATTCCTCAGTTCTCATTCAATGTTATGTCCTACTCACCAGAGGAGTCACAGTAAGAGAAGATGGCAAGAACAGGGCTCTTAAGGGTGGCAGTAATGGATGGCGATTAATAAGAGCCAGCCTGCCTGGGTTGGATTTCAGCATCACTACCTGCTAGCTGCTTGTTACTTAGCAAGCTACTTTACTACCGGTCTCCATTTCCTCTTCAATTAGGGATCATTATCACCTACTTCATACAAGATCATAAAGAGGATTTAAACAAGATAATCCATTTAAAGAATTTATCGCCCTGCCTGGAACAAATAAATGCTCCATAAATGTTAGCTAAAATTACTATTAGAGAATTACAGGGGAACCAAAAGAAAAATTATATTCTATCTCTGTATTTCTCTCTTTGATGAGGTTTTCAGAGGCCAATTGTAGTGAAAAGCCAATATGTTTGATGCCAAAGAGATTGAGGATCTAGTTTTATGAATATAGATGTTCACTTTTATATTAGAAAAAAATTACACGGCTCCATATCATAAAATTTAACATCTTTCCATTAAACATCACACAATTCTCATCATTATTATGCCCTACATAACACCCCAAATGATGTGGAGTTTCTACTGATATTCAACAACAACAGGGTCCAGAAATTTTAACTAAGAGATAGCTGCAGAAATGCATGTTGGGCAGTAATCTGTGGGTGCCACAAGAGCTTGGGCCAAGACAGATGGCTGGGAGTCTGCCTCCGTGGCCTTGTCTCCCCTGGGTAGGGTTCCTGCAGACCTTCAAATCTCCATTTGCGACCCCTTCAAGTGGGGAGTTTCCAAGAAGTGATGGAAGCAGCAGCCACTGACAATGGAATGCCTCACACCTACTTCAGTATAATATGATAGCTATCACTGGTTTCTGCTGTAAAAAAAAAAGAGAGAGAGCGAGAATAATCTTTAGTCACCTCTGAAACACAGTAACGGGAAAAAATATGTTAAAGTTCTTTCTAGAAAGAAAAAAAAACAAAGCAGAGCAAACGGCAGCATACTTATTATCACAGAATACTCATAATAAATATGCATTATAAAAACAACATGCCTCAATTTCCTCATTTGTCCACGGAAGGTGGAATAGAATGGCAGTCATCAGTTACACTTTGTCTATTCTGGTAACGGCAAGAAGCCAATTCATACAAAGGAACCTCTAATAAAGTCACTTTCTCCCCCTCAAATATAGTGGTTGAAACTTTCTCTCCTCAAAGAAGTATGAGAAAAGCTCTTAAATTCCTCAGAGAAAGGTACTTGTCTTAGTATTTTATTACCTTTCATTGTGTCCAGAATAAAACAGGCTTCTTCCTGAAAGTTCTGTATCATCTGGAAAAAAGCAAGAAAATTTGCTGATTATTAAAATCTTTGGTTTGTTGTATTTCTTTTCCATATGTGGCTTTTTATTACATTAGATTTACGTGAAAAGGAATCCTTTGTTTTCTCCCGTTTCCTTTTTATTTAAAGGCTAAGTATGTAAAACTGTGATCTTAAAATTGGAGTATGCATTTTCCTGTGTTAACCCCAAGACTTTCCAAGGGGTACAGACAACGACAGGCCCATATGGGAGAAGTGACTTCTAATTTTCCAACTTCCGTGTCTACTCTTTCCTAAAATTGCCTGAGAACCAGTTTCAGATTTCCTTTCCCACTTCCTCTTCTCAAACTCCCTTTTCCCATTTTATAAAATAAAGGCGTAAGTCTCACCCTCCTCGAATCCTACCAAGATGCATTGCCCTGGGGCATAAAAGCCTCTAGGATGCTCAAGTGTAACTGCAAATGTGAATTCCAATGACTGGGTAACAAACTCTTTGTGGAGGTCACATGTTTTCTAAGTCTTTCACTAGAATTGAAGAGCGTCCTAATCACAAACTGTCAAATGATTGATGATTCAAAATAATTTTTGACAACATCACCATATAAATTTTGGCACATAACTCAGAAGTTAAAAAAAAAAAAAATCCAGCAATGGTGTTACAGCAAAACTGCATCCATTCCTGTCTATCAATGAATGAATGTGAATCAGGTTCCACAGCACTTATTATCTAGGAGAAAAAACAGGATGGAACTGATGCTGAAATCTATTTCATTCTAGCAATCAACAGGCAATATTGATGAATTAATTGTGTTTGGGGGGAGGGAATGGAACAATCCCATCCATCTCATTAAAGAAGTACTTCTAATAAATTTTTTTCTTAATGTTTACTAATTACTTATCAAAACATATAATACATTTATGCTGTTTTAATCAACTGTATAATTACGGTGATAATTCTATTCCGAAGAAATTATTTTTCAATTTTTACTGAAACAAAATTTTGCTGAAACAAATTTTTGTTTCAGAGAAATATGGCAAGATAAGCAATAAAAGATGTTCAAGCATAAAAATAGAGATTATGGTAAGATAAAATTCAATAGGGAAGTGAACGGAAATATGAATTCAAGGAAACTAAGAAATTATATAAAAATCCTGTTAAAAAGGTATATTCATGTTTTTTTAAAACGTGGTGGTATACAATCACTCTTGTATTTAGTTTACACAGAATACAGTTAGAATAGTGATACAACCATTTCATTTTTACGTGACATATAATATGCCCAGAAATGACATCTTTTGCAACTATTTAAACTCCAAACAAAGTTTAAGTCAACCTAAAACTGTGCCAGGAGATCCACGTTTTTTAAAAATTCTTTTAGGAGGTAAGCAAGCATAACTGTTTGAAAACCTTTGGTCTAGAAAGCAGAGCACTGTGCCCCGCAGACCTGCTCTTGCCCCAGTCCCATGCCCGACAAATTAACTGGCATCTGGTGGTTCTGCTGTCCTGAGAATCTACCTCATCGCTAATGAGCACATGGATGCCCGTCGGCCCCTGCTTGTAGATCTGGCTGATCTGGCAAGGGGAAATGCTGAAAAGCTGAGCAATTTTCTCTGTCAGTTCAACAGCTGTCAGTTCTTCCAGATAAATGGCATGGTACACTGCAAAAGGGAGAGAGCAACAGCAGTCAGTACAAAGTTCACCTGCACTTAAAAGTAATCTCTAGGAATCCCCACTTTTCTGAAGGACCCAAGAGTCAAATCCGAGTTCGAATTCTGACTCCAACACTTGCCAGTGTGTGACCTGGGGCAAGTGACTTCACATCCCCCCTAAGCCTCACGTTCCTCATCGAAATGTTGGAGATAACAATAAAACCTACTGCAAAGGAGATAATAGGTGTAAAAATTAAAACATGTGAAAGTACTGAGAATAGTGCCTGGCATGTATTAGGAACACAATAAACGTTAGGTATTACTATTCCAGCAAATGCTAACAAATGCCGTTCAGTAAGTTCCCACCACACTGCTCATAAGTCACCTCTTCACCTTTCTTCGTATCTGTACGGGCCTGTCCAGCATGACCTACCGAAGAAAGTACCATTGGAGTCTCCATCCTCATGCTTCTGCTGCTGCTGCTGCTGCTGCTGCTGCTGCTCCCGCAACTGCAAGGATTCCTGACAAACATAAATGGTTAGCCTTGGGCGCACCATCCTACGGAGAGAAAAACAGCTGTTAGTCATACGTGTTTCATGGTAAGCACGCTTTAAGGGAGAACTTGTGTATTTACATTAATACTATAGAGCAGGGGGTGAAAACTGGCAGCCCATGGGCCAATGCAGCTCAATTGCTCTGTTTTATTAGCTCCGCATTGGGGCGGGGGGGGGGGGGGGGGGGGGGGGGTGTGTGTGTGTGTGTGTGTGTGTGTGTGTGTGTGTGTGTGTGTCATAAGGCATCATATAAACCTCTGAATTTTTGGCTTTTCTTGAAAAATCAGATCTGGCAATCCAAAGCCTCATTTGTTTTCCACAAGAAAACAAATCAGCTGCTCACCTTGCATGGTGCACGCATTCTTCAGTTCACCCCAGACTTGACTGTCATTCATTTACATGTGGCCTCTGTAGTCATTAATGTTTGTAACCTTTGATGTAAAGTTTACAAATACAGATGTTCCTTGATTTCGGTGGGGTTACACCCCGATAAAGTTGAACACATCATAAATTAAAAATGCATTTCCTACACCTAACCCACCGAACATCACAGCTTAGCCTCGCCTACTTTGAACACGCTCAGAACACTCACATCGGCCCACAGGTGGGCAAAATCAGCTCAGGAGAGAGTACTGCACTGCTTATCGCTAGAGCCCCAGGAAAATACCAACATTTAAAATTCAAAGTACGGTTTCTACCGTATGCATATCACTTTCATATGCTCATAAAGTCGAAAAATCTTAAGTCATCAAAAGTCAGAAACCATCTATATTCAAAATGTGTGAACCACTGTTTTATGGGTCAGGTTCAAGATATACCTTTTATTTAAAAGTGCCAATATAGTAACCTGGAGAATCTTATTTCCCTCATTATCTTCTCCTAAATAGCCTAGGCCTTCTTTCTGTTCTTATTTCTTAGATAACCATGTTCAATTACCCCTTGATCTGATCATCTTATTCCTTCCCATTTCTAAATGCTCTTTAGATAACATTTAAAAAGAAAAGATTCACTCTTTTCCTTCAAGTCATCGACACCTGAATTTCACCTCTTTCCTTAAAATTTTCCAAGATTACAGCTAACCTGAGTTAATATCCCTTGTGATGTACACAAACAAAAATACTTCACAATCTATTTCATTCTTTAGTCATTGATTTGGTTCTAAGGCATTGACTGACCTGTTTCTTTTTTCCATCAGTATTACTAGTACCTATTGGAAATTGGAAATCACGAATTGGGACTACAAATTACTCTGTATTACAGGTAACATTTGTAAGCAGCCACTTACACAATTCCTACCCAGACTTAAGAATGATCTCTTTTCTAGCTAAAGGTGACGTCAGGGCCTTTATACCTGTTGTCCCTTCCCTCATAAGACCCCAGAGCTTCCATCCTTCTAATAGCTCAGTTTAAATATTCCCTCCTCAGAGAGATCTTTCCAGACCAAATTCTGGGTACTCTACAGGCCACAACATTGTTTTTGTTTGTTTTCCTTCAAAGCATTTATCTCTAGCCGAAATACTTACTATTTATATCTTTATCTCTCCCCACTAGAAAGTAAACTCCATGATAATGGGTTCCCTGTTTTGCTCACTAAATGTATCCGCAGAACCTAATGGCTCCTAATAGGGACAATGAATATTTTTAAATGAAAAAAATACCTGGGGAAAAAAAAAAAAAGAAAAAAGAAAAAAACTACCTGAAAATGAAAAATGGGGTATCATGAGGAATTCCTTCAATTGAGTGTGGGAGAGGATATTTTTCATCTGTTTATTTGGAACATAGCTGGTATGCAAAAAGAACGCTGTGACGAGATGTATGTAGCTATGCAGAACACTGTAAAGAGTCCCTGAATCCAAATCCATTTGAAATCCAATCTCACTGATATTTTAACACTAATTACATACCGTCCTTTTAATGCATTAAAAAGTCTGATTCCATCTGCAGGGCCACAGATTTGGATCACATCGTCTCTAGTTAGTTTCAATAAATCTGCCCCTGAAATAAATATAAGAAAATGGTGATGGAGAAAAAGATTCTGTGTTAATGACTGTTAAAATGGGCTCTGCTGCAAGGACATCTCATTCCTAACTAGTATGTTACAATCCATAACCTTTTGCATGGTATATAAGGCCCTCCATGACCTGGCCCCTACTTCCTCTCCCACCTCAATTCACACCCAATTATCTTCTCTACTTAACCCTATGCTTTCATTATACTTATGATGTCTAAGGAGCAAGTTGTTCTCCTCCTGCCTGAAATACCCTTCCACTGTCTGCCCAACAGACTCCTCCTCGTCCCTCATCCATCATGCGTTCCCTAATCCCAGGCCCTCCCCCAAACGCCTTACTTTCTACCTACTTAATCACAACTACTTGTTCATCTTTTTTCCTAGGGCTTTTTTTTTAAACTTTTATTTATTTTAAATGTGTTTTTCCAGGACCCATCAGTTCCAAGTCAAGTAGTTGTTTCAATCTAGTTGTGGAGGGTGCCGTTCACAGTGGCCCATGTGGGGATCGAACCTGCAACCTTGTTGTTAAGAGCATCTTGCTCTAACCAACTGAGCTAACAGGCCGCCCTGTCTAGGGTTATTTCTTTCTTTTTTTTTTTTAAGGAGGGCGCAGCTCACAGTGGCCCATGCAGGGATAGAATTGGCAACCTTGGTGTTATTAACACCACGCTCTAATCAAATGAGCTAACCCAGTCACCCTATTGATTTGGTTTTTTTGATACTGGATGATAAATAATCAGGAAGTAGGCCTTACCCTTTTGTGTATTCCTACCATACCTGGTACACCAAAGGTGTTAAATAAAAGTGAAATGTGCAAGTAAAATACAATATAGTGAAATAAAGGGGAAAATTTCGGACTACCTGCAAATGCTCCTTGATAAAAGACTGTATGGAATATACATTTTTAAAGTGTTATAAAGAATATGTTAAAATTAAAGTGTATTTAAGAGGTCTTTCTTTTTAAGTATTTCACAGCACAACTGTAGCTGGTGAGGAAGTCTAAAGGATTCTATGAAATTCATTTAGTTAGAAAAATACACTAAGATATTCTCTCTCTCTCTCTCTCTCTCTCTCTCTCTCTCTCTCTCTCTCTCTCCCCACACACACACACAACCTCACATGGATACGAGGAGGCCCTAGAATATAAAAGAATGTCCCATGCTGGGGTAAGAAAAAAACAAGCAAATTTAACCTGAGAAGTTTGTAAAAAGCCTTGTGAATGTAGAAAAACGGTTTCGATGCAACCACTGCTGAGCTTCCTGAGGTGTGGTTGTTGGCAAGAGGTTCTGAAAGAGAGAAAGCATTTTGTTGGTAACTAAACAGATTCAACTTAAAACAGGTAAATGTTAACAACATTAGGTAACACATAGCCAAACACACCCACACTCAGACAGGCCTAGTTTGCTTGGAAGTTGTTCAGACATCAGTCTTCCTTCTCTAACCATGCGAGGTACCCATGGAATGCCATCCTTAGCTTCCCCACCAGACTGTGAGTTCCTTAAATAAATACAAGGGTCCTGCGTTACTTGTTTCATATCTCCGGTCCCTAGCATAGTAACTGGTCACAGTCAAAATTCAATAAATGTTTGTTTAATGATTAAATGAATGCTCCTTAAAAGTTGGGTATTTCTACTGAATTGCACAGTCATCAAAGTATTATTAGACATGTAAATAACTGACATTTAACTTTAGACTTACATCTGTTACTGGAGGGGGCGGCTCTGGCTGGTGGTTTGGTGAACCATTTCTAAAGAAACATTTATAATGAAAGGATGAGTCCATGACACATACTAGGGTTCATCATCTCATTCTTCATCCTCATAAAAAGCCCTAAGCTAGAAATTTAAAGGAATCTCTGCTTTCTCATAAAACATTCTTACTCTTGGACCCAATACTTCTACTGTCTGTTAATTTAATGTAAAGGCTTTTTTTTTTGGGGGGGGGGTGAGTGAAACTGTCATTTACAACATTTTTTATTATTGGAGAAATTGAAAAAAAAAAATCAAGATTCCAATAAGTTGGGACTGATTAAATAAATTGTGGCATAAAGACTATATAACATAAATTTATTAGAATGTAAACAAAATATCAGAATATAAAAGTAATATATTATTATTGCATTAAATATATAAATGTACAAACATATACAGGAAAAAATTAGAATAAAATTTATGTAATGCAATGGGATCACACACTTTTTATAATATAAACACAATTATTTTTAAAGCAACTTCAAAAATCAGTGCTATCTAATTTGTAACCCAAGGGTTATCTCCACACCTTTGGTCTTTCTCTGTACTTCCGTTTGCTTTATAGATTCTCCCTCTTCCCTAATGCTCATTTCTTTTATGGGAGAAAACTTGAGCCTAATAATGAAGTACATGAGTAAGACAAGAAGGGGAGTGGGAATAAACTCTTAAATCCTATATAATATTTAAAATTGCCTAAGTAGTCTAAATAATCCATTTGGGTGGTAATAGAGTTTTTGTTCAAAAAAGATCTTTTTCTTCTTTTCTTTTGGCCTTAGCTGCAAAATTCAAATTCAGTATTCAAATTGAGTGATTAACTTATCTCAGGGCCCTAGTTATCTATTCTTTCTACAATTTCTACCTATTTTTATTGTTAATTGTTACATTTGGAATATTTAAGGCTACCTTAATTAAATACTTTCAGAAGTAGGTTGAATATAAAGCCTAACTTAATTCAAAAATAAGCATTACAACCAAACAATATACTCACACATTTCATAGCCTATTTGAAATTTCAATATGGCCTATGTAGAATATGTGCTAAATGCTAGGATTATAAGACTCTTTTTTAACTGGAATAGGTGTCTGTACCAACTTTCAATTATCTCTGATGGTAAAAGACAATAAGGCAGGATTAAATATAGCCCAAAGATAGTATCAAAACTTTATTTTAGCTATCATTTTCAACCTTATTCTCCCAATTAGCAAAGATTCGTGACAACTAGATTTTAGGATCCTTCTTAAGAAGTAGCAAAACAGGTATAAGTGTTTGTACAACTGTGTTTCAATTCCCAATGACCATGCTCTGGTCAAAGCATGATCAGGAAGTGAAACAACCACAAGCAAGCAGTAATAGGGAGAAGTGAAAGGCCCAGAAAATCAGTCCCCAAATCACTAAAAACTGACCATAAATGTGATTTTCTAATGGAAGGAAAAAAGAAAAGAAAGGGTTATATAAAACTCTTTCAGTCTGTTTTGAAGGTGTTCTAAACCTCAGTTACTACAAAATCCATCAAAGACTCAGCAAACAGAAGTACGTATTGATTTGAAAAGATCTTGTTTATAGAAAGACAATGAAAAAATACACATGTAGGACAAACACAAGCCCATTTCATTTCGCAGACTTACCCTTCCCCAAGAGAAAAACTGCTGTGGGAACTGTTGAAGCCAGGTGATGGAGAATTATTGACATAAGTGATTTCGGGCCATGGAGAACACTAAAAAGAAAGGACAACTTAGGTTCCTAAAAAGTACATTTGACCTTAGTGTTCCACCAAAACACCGTGATTTGAATAGCACATCTTGTTTAATAAAAATAAATCTTCATTCCTCAGAAGTCCCCATAACTAAGAAGACAAGTAAGTTCTGACCAGGAGGGAAGTGATTTATTTATAATTGAGATATAGACATACAACATTGTATTAGTTTTAGGTAAATTACAACATAATGATTTGATGTATGTGTATACTACAAAATGATTGGATTTTTCTTAAGTGTAAAAAGTACTGACTGAAATTGTCACCAAAAGAAATCCCTTTACCTCTGTGAGTATAGTTGTCTCATAGGACGGTTGATATTTCTCCTTTTCATGAGGTGTTCGTTTTTCCATTTTCTCCCTATCTGTTTTTTGCTTTCTGTCTGCACCTTTGGGCTGAAATGAGAAATACTTTGTAAAGACAAGATGCGTCATTGCATCTAAGTCTGAAAATAGGAAATTTAAATGTTTGATGGAGTTGAAAAAGAGTAAGAGCTCTCTAGCTACGGACATGGAAAGATCTCTAAAGCACACAGTTAATTGAAAGCAGCAAGCCTCACAAAACAGTTCATACAGTATAATCCCATTTATGTTTGAAAGAAAATATATGTATACCTATGTACATGTGTATATTAAAACACAGAAGGGCCTATGTGGAGGATACATACTAAATTCTAATAGTGGTTACCTCTGGGGAGAAATTGGGGAGTCAGGGTAAGAGTGGCAAAGGGGGACTTCAGTGTCATTCTCGGAATACTTCCGTATTAATGAATCTTTTGCAATGAGAATCTGTTTATCCATGTGACAAAAATAAATAAAGACCAAAATAAGGAAAGAAGATCAAGTAAGAATACAACCAAAACTGTCAACTGTTCATAATTTTTGTGAGCTTTTGTAAGAGCTTGTAACTTCAATACGCTTTAAGAATAGTGAAAGAAAATTCATGTTTTTGCTTCCAGCTCTCTTTTCCAAGTTCCGCTTCTCCCACACCCATCCCTATTTAAATTTCTTTCCCAGGCATCTCAGTAACTATTTCGATGATTCTAGCTTAAACTGAGTTTTCATCCTTTTTGAAAAAAGACAAGTTGGCTTTCTGACTTGGTGACTAACGTTACCACTGAAAGGTGAGGAGGAGCGCTCCGAGGACCAGCATCATGCCCGGGAATACCTTGAAGACTTTGATCTGGCAGCTGGCTGAGTGTAAGTGCTCAGTATATTCCCCGTTCTCGTTCTCCTTGAAGGTATCGATTTGTACTCGGAATGGCACTCCCTTTTCTCCACCGTGTTTCCTCATGGTGAACTCTGTGCTAATGCAATGCACCTGAAGAGAATACAACGTCTAGATTTCAGTACCGCTAGCTAGCCAAACCAGTCAACAACATTTGTTGAGCAACTAACAGCAAAACTTTTGAAAAGCATTATGAACACCTACAAAAAAACTCTGGACTCTCTTTTCGATCTTGAAGAATTCATACTCTGATGGAGGAAATGAGGAAAACTTAAATGATTTACAAATGCAGACCAAAGCTACTGTAAATTCATTAACTGCTTCAGAGAATATAGAGTTAACATGAAAGAGAAATGATTTCTATTAGTAAAAGTTTCCTGGACTTTTAGGTAGATTTAGAAAGCAGAGACATAGTGCATGCTGGGAAAATAGTAACTATCAAAGCTCACAGGCAATAGAGGAAAAAAGGTTTGCTTGGCTACTGAATAAAATGTAAGACTTTCCTGAATCGAATGGTGGAATCGACCCAATACTAGCTTGGCTAAGTTATTAACTTCTCTAAGCCTCAAGGATTACTCCTACTCCACAGGATTATGGTTGAAAGTCTTAAATAAAATCATGTAAGTGTTTATTTAACACAGTGACTATCTCATGGGACGTACACAATAAACTATTAGCTATCATTATGACAAATAAAAATATTCAAGGAATCTACCCAAAGGACACAATCAGATACGTGAATCAAATTTTAAGTATAAAGATGTTCAAATTAACTTTATAGATAATAGTGAAAAATTCAGACAATCGCAGTGCTAAATAACTGTTAGGAAAGTTGTGTTACATCCAGAATAAAATATTATGCAGCCATTAGCAAGCATTTCGGTGGGGGAAACAAATAAATAAACTGGGGAAATTAGAAGAAGAAATTCAGAAACTCCTCATTGCTTTCAGGCAAATGTTGAAGAGTCTGCACTGGATAGTTAGGCTGGAACCCCGTAAAGATTTCCAATTCAACACGTTTTATCTTTTAAGAAACAAACAGAAGTAAGAGACGCTCTTCGTAACTAGAATCCCATCTGCAATGCCTTACCTGAATAAACACAGATGTCCTCTTTGCAGGGTCCCACAGGAACTCCACTGTATTTAGTTGGTTTGGATTAGCCCTAGGATCGATTATACCCACAGACATTGGGATATCTGAGAAACAAATGGTAATCATTGAACAATTCTGAGTACTACTGGGTTTAAATAAGAAAACACTGATTCTTACACAGGTATTATGGTCCCTAGCTGTCAGTATTTTTATATAAACCTCTTTTTGCCGGTGAAAAGGCTTTGAATGGAGCTAAAACTGACCTAAGTACTTTGATTCTGAGTATCTTTTTTCCACTTTAACAACTTTTAAAAGACAATTTAAAAGCAGTTTGCTTTTAATTTGCCAAAATTCTATTTAAAGATAGATTCAGTCTACACACTAGCTCTAGTGTCATGAAAATTTTAATTTATAATCTGCTTCATTTATAATTTTAAGATTGGTGTTATTACTAGAAGTACACTAGGAGCATTGCTGCAGAAAGATAAAGCAGAGTGTCTGAATAAAGGCAGAAAGCATTGTAGCACCGATAGAAGTGGGAAAAATTTAACATAAAGATTGATTTGGACTTATGAAGTCATCAAATAATTCTGTAATAGTGACAGATCTCATACTCAAGAAGTAAGCAAAAATGAATGGGCGGGAGAACTTTGCTTTCCATCCCATATAGCATACATGCCAATATCATTCCCTGTTTTAGTATCAATGATTCAAACAAGAAAGCGTCAAGTGGGTCCCACTCCAGTGTTAGCTGTGTAGAATTCATTCTAACCAGTTTATCCAATGGATAGATATCAGGGCATCTGTATGAGAACCAGTATTTTCTCAGGTAAACCTAGCAGTACTTAGATTTGTTTAACTATGTTTACCAATAGGAGATAATAACCAATAAGAGACAAAGACACAGATGTTGGGATTAAAAGTACGTTGATGAAAAGACTGTATGTGTGTTTGTAAAGATCCTACTCTTACATCCCATGATATAAAAAAAAATATTCTACTCTGTTTAGCAAAGTCGGAAAACCTGAACTGCAAACCAAGAGACATAGATTTTAATCCCAGGTCTCTTCCTTCAGGTAAAACAAATCACTAACCTAGCTCTCAGGGATTAATAAAATAAAGGAATTTGCAGAATTTAGGGGAAAAACCTGGCCCCTTTTACATACTACTCCAAACAAAATATCAGATCCTGAATAACCACAACAATCTTGACAAATAATAAAGTTGGAGGTCTCATACTTCCTGATTTCAAAACTTATTACAAAGTTAGTTATCAAAACACTGTGGTATGGCATAAAGATGGACAAAGGGAACAGAAAGCCCAGAACCTACACACAAATGGTAAAATTATTTTAGACATGGGTACCAAAACTATTCAATGGTAAAGGATAGTCCTTTCAACACATGGTGTTGGGAAAATTAGATATCCACATGCAAGGAATGAATTTGGACCCTTACTTTACACCATATACAAAAATTAACTAAATACTTAAGACCTAAAACTATAAAATTCTTAGAAAATATGCCAGAAAAGCCTAATGACAGTGGATTTTGCAATGATTTCTTAGATGTGAAAACAAAGCACAGGAAATTTAAGAAACAGATATACTGGACTACATCAAAATTTAAAACTTTTGTGCATCAAAGGACAATATACTATCAACACAATGAAAATACAACCCACACAGAGGGGAGAAAACATTGCAAATCATATATCTGATAAGGGGTTAACAACCAGAATATATAAAAAACGTCTACAACGCAACAACAACAACAAAACAACCGGATTCAAAAATGGGCAGAGCACTTGAACACACATTTCTCCAAAGATATACAGTCAATATGAAGGGATGCCTGACATTGCTAATCATTAGAGAAATGGAAATCAAAACCACAGTGGGATACCACTTCATACCCATTAGGATGGCTATTATGAGAGAGAGAGAGAGAGAGAGAGAGAGAGAGAGAAGAAGGAAGGAAGGAAGGAAGGAAGCAAGGAAGGAAGGAAAGTGTTGGCAAGGAGACAGAGTAATTAGAGCCCTGTGCAATTCTGATGAGAACGTAAAATGTGCAGCTGCTGTATAAAACAGTATGGTGGTTCCTCAAAAAATTAAAAACAGAATTGTCATATAATCCGGCAATTCCACTTCTGGTTATGTACCCAAAAAAATTAAAAGCAGAGACTGAAATAAGTATTTGTATACCCACAGTCATACTAGCATTATTCACAATAGCCAAAAGGTGGAATCAACCCAATTGTCTACTGAGGGATGAATGTATAAATAACACGTGGCATCTATACACATGGAATATTATTCAGCCATAAAAAGAAAGGAAATTCAGGGCGGCCGGATGGCTCAGTTGGTTAGAGCACAGGATCTCAACAACAAGGTTGCCAGTTCAATCCCTGCATGGGATGGTGGGCTGCGCCCCCTGCAACTAAGACTGAAAATGGCAACTGGAATTGGAGCTGAGCTGCGCTGTCCATAACTAGACTGAAGGACAATGACTTGGAGCTGATGGACCCTGGAGAAACACACTGTCCCCTAATATTCCCCAATAAAATTTATTAAAAAAAAAAAAAAAGAAAGGAAATTCTGACACTACATGGATGAAACTTGAGGATTATGCTAAGAGAAATAAGCCAATTACAAAAAGGCAAATACTGGATAATTTCACTTATTAAAAATGGTTAAAATGGCATACTTTATGTTACGTGTATTTTACTACAACTAAATTTAAAAAATAAAACACAAAATCACCCTGAAGTAATGGATGCAACTGTTATGAAACTGAACGGTCTACACTTCCAAATTTAATTTTGGTATCATCATACAGTAATTTTTCAGGCTTACTCAATAACCATGTCCAAGTTCATGCTAACTGAGCCCCTGAAGCATTCTGAATCACAGTAAACATCAAGTACAGAAAACCAGTTCTCAGACCATAGTTATAGGCATTTCCTGAGCAACAGATTCTCTTAACTCACCTATGTCAAGAATTCTATCTCCAGGTCGGTTCCACCTCCAGCCCTCCAGCTGCTGGTGTTCAGTGTATTGTAGTCGCCTGTCGTGGAACACTACACGGAATATACTCTAAAAGGAAGCAACAAAATCAAATGAAAATACGGTCCCTTAAAAATCCCACAAAGAAAAATTTGCAGGAGTCACCCGCAGTTTCTAGACACAACCTAAAATTATTTTTAAGACCTGTTTCACTCTAAAACTCATACCATACCAAACTATTTCACGTTTAAGTTTACAATTGCTCACGTATAATCTTTATAGTTAACTGGTACCATATTTAAAACTTGGCTTAAACATCTGATGGTAATTAGGTATAAAGCACCCCTATGGGAAGCATTTCTGCGTGCCTCTACTGTCACCATGTAATATTCGGCTTGGCTCTTCAGATGCATATGAAAAACTCATCAAGTCCCCTGCTTGCTAACCCACCCATACACACTGTAAACACTGAGGGGAGCTAGGGGCAGTTTGCGTCAATTTTCCTTTTGTTACTCTTACTTTGTGGAGGTGCCTATTAATATCCTTCTTACCACCTTTTATAGCTGCTGAGTAAACTCCTCTGTCCCAAAAGTCAGCCTAGACTAAGGGAACCACTATTTGTCAATAGTAGCTTCTGTTTTCCTTGCTACCAGACCAAGTATCCAAGGAGACACAGGAGCTTCTCTAAAGATCTCAAGGAGGGTACTTGATTCCACTCGAAAAGAACTTCACGGAGCCAGGAGACTACCCTGAGCTGGAGTGGTAAGCCTTCTGTTTCTGTAGCTCTGAAAAATCCATGTGAATAGGGGGGTTCCCTCTGACCCCAAAGAATTAACACCACAGTTCACCACTCTGCTAGGAAATTGTAGCAGGGAAGAGACAGCACCAAGCCCTTATGGAAGCCAAACAATATGACAAAGGGTCAGTAAAAGGATGTACAGAGGAATCATTTACTCATTTTCTTTTACCTTCACCAACTTGCCATTAATTTCTGGAAGTTCTCCAAGTTTCCTATTATCTAGCATTCGGATTTCATAAGACTGTCCTAGAAGACAAAATAACTACGTATTACATTCATCATAAATTAACTTTGCAAAATTCAGAAAGAATAAAATTCCACTGGGAGGAGAGTTTCGCGTGGTTCGTTGTGGTGGCAGTGAGTTGAATTTTAGGAGAGCAGTGTTCTCTGATGACAGTAAGTATGCGGCCACCTCACTTTGTCGGATAAGCTGAGGGGCATGAGGGCTGAGGGGTGTGAGTCCCAGGGGTTGGAGGAAAGAACTGTCAGGCTCCAGTCCAGACTCTCCAGATGGTGGATCTGGGCTGCGAGACGGGGCGGGTGTGTGGTGGACCTAGGGCACACGGGAGGGAGCTGGTGCCTGTGTGCTGTAAAGACAAACGAGAACTCCCTCAGTCCCATGACACCGCAGGGTGTGGCGTGCTTCCCTCTCCCCTAATGGTTTACCTGCAGGCAGACTAAGGGACCCAGGGGTGGACCCACGTGTTTAGAATCAGCTCGGTGTTGGGGCATCTAGAAAATAGTCCAGGCACAGATGTGGTACACTGATGCCCTTTAAATACCACGAGGAGTATCCCTCTTTTGGACAGAATTGTGACTTGGAATTACTGAATGATTCAAGATTCCTCTTTCTCCACACTCCCCTACCCTCCCCCAAAATGGCATTTTAGCAACCTTTCTGGAGCTTTGCATGAAAAGCGATGTTAGATTTGTGCAGGATGTTAGATTTTGTGCTGGTCCCCTTGCTCAGGAGTTCAATGTAGCTGGAAGCCAAACTACTCCCTGAGTTCAAAACCTGCTTCTTCCATTGTGTGACCTTTGCAAGTTTCTTAACCTTTGCCTCAGTCGCCTCATCTATAAAACGGGAATAATATTTAGTAATCCATCTCATAGAGTTGTTGATAGGATTAAATGCCTTAATACATATAAAGCTCATAAAACAATGCCTGGCACTTAATGTATGTTAGCTGTCATCATCATTACTGCTATATTGCCAGCAGAACTCGAGGTGACACATTGTAGAAAAAGGTTTTCAAATCACTTAAGGCTAGAGTAAAACTTTGTAAAAACCCCGTTCATCTCAGAAGAGTAGAGATAGAATCTTATGCAAGTTTCTAGCCCCCACAATATCTTGCTTAGGGGTGTATGGCAGATAGTTGTTAAATGCAGGAGCTTTCTTAGAGGCAGGAAAAAGTAAAATAAAATTCAGTTGGTTGACTAGACAATAGTACAACGTTATCAGTATTAGTAACAACTATAATCCTTTACTATATGCTCGGCATAGTGCTAAGTGTTTTCATACATTATATCATGTAATGTATGATATTATACATTATATAATGATATTATACGTTATATCATACATTGTATCATGTATCATGTAATTGATACAGCTCTCTAAGGTATTACCAATCCCATTTTTACAGATAAGGAAATTGCAACGTAAAGAGTTTAAGCAACTTGTGCAAGGCCATACAACTGGTAAACGAGAGTGCTGGGTAGGTAATACTTCTCAGACAGTAACCAATGGGGAACGTGGATTAGAAAAAAGAGGGAGATGGGAACTAAAAATGGGCAGGTAGACAAAAGAAGCCAGTAACATGTATCAAATATGACATTAAAACTCAAATCTCTGACGTAAGTAAGCCTTTAACTTTGACAGGTCACACTAGAAAGAAGTATTTTTTACATAAAGTGTACCTAATTAAATACCATGAATCCAGCAGGTCTGTAACAATACTAACTAATAAGGACGCATCTAACCTTGATTGAGATATGTCAGGGTTTCATCATGGAGTTTCACTGCTGGAGAAGTGGCAGCGCAAAGCACATACTGAAAAGGTAGGATTTTATTCTCATTATCAGGAGGCAAACTTGACTCTTCTTGCTTAAAAATGGGTAATGCGAGGACATCACTAAAAGAAAAAAAAAGACTTTTGTCAACATATGACAATGATATGAAAGTACCTTTATTGTAAAAGGCGAAAGATTTATACGATCTGAAGAGAAACCAGAGTATAAAGCACCTTTATTGTTGAGACAATTTAACTGCCATTTGCTTTGGAACGTTACTCACTTTGGTGGTTTCTTTCCAACCATTCCGTTGCGATCACTTGCTGTGACAGCCCCCTGACCACAACAATGTGAGCAATGACAGGTATTCACTGCTAAGACCACCTAAATGTCAGAAGAGAGCAGTTCTAGGAAACACAGACCGGTGTTCCTAAAAGGGCTCTGAAGATCGTACGTAGCCTCCCAAACATCTCCCTTTCGGACACTCTATAATGTGTCTGTTCTCAGTAAGGCACCAACTGCAGCGTGTGCAGAGCAGGCCTCCCTCGTCCACGGTTCTGACATGGTTTCAGTCACCCACAATCTAAAAATATTACATGTAAAATTCCAGAAATAAACAACTCGCAAGTTTTAAGTTGCACACCATTCTGGGTGGTGAAATCTCGAGCTGTCCTGCTCTGTCCCATCCAGGACCTGAACCATCCCTTTGTCCAGCATCTCCATGCTGTATATGCTACCCACCCATTAGTCACTTAGCAGCCATCTCAATTATCAGACATTTTGAATGAGTGACAGTGAGAGAGGGGGGGAAGGGAGCACTCCAGGGCATTCATATAACTTTCATTACAGTGTAATAACAAAAGATGTCAAATCTTTGGGAGACTTTGTTGCCATACCATTCTTAAGTACATCACATCTGATGATTCCTTGAAAGATTAGTGAAGATTACCAGGAATCAAGGCAAATAGGATTTTGCACATAGCAACAGCTCAACCTTTAGGAATGTAGGGTGTTCTTTTCCTTCACAAATGTCAGTGCCTAGCAAGGCTAATATATAGCAACAGTTCCTAGTCGTCTCAATGTAAGGTGGCATTACACCTAACCAATCATGACTATGCAAAAGACTGTCATTTCAGGCTGGAATTCAAAAATTGATTCTATAAAGTTACCCCTAAAATTTACGCAAAATAGTACAGCCAAATCAAGTACACAAAACTATATTTTCTCATCAGAGATTTTAAGATCTAAAAACCTCATATATATCTGAATTACTCATGTTCTTGGGACACTGCATTTTATTACTCTGCTGTGGGAATAAAAATACCATTCAGTTTCACATTCCTAGAGGTGGAGGTTAAAGGTCACTGGTAACTACAGTTCCAGGCCTCTGCTTTTACCAAAACAATAACAAATTCAGCAAGAAACAATTTTGGAACTACAGAAGTCTGCTCCTTCTCCGAGGTAAGCTGAGCGCAGATTAGGAAAACCCACTTTGGTGGATTCTAAGGAGTTGCTACCAATCTATAATTTGGCATTTTATAGTCTCTGATTGCTTCATGCATTTAATTCATTCCAATAAAACATAAGCTATTGAAGGAATAACTTCTCTTGTATGTGCTTAGTAAATATGTGTTGGTATGATTTACATTTTTGTTTATTTGTTTGCATTCTCCCAAATACTCAGCCTTAATACCTTGCGGTCATTTTGGAATTCACAACATCTCACAGTATCGCTGATCAAATATAAGGATACAGAAACCTTACCTGTTAAAACAATAAGTGGAGCATATGTTAAAAATATGCATCGCTAAGTGGAAATCCACACCTGAGAGTGGAGGCACAGCAGAAAGCATTTGAGTGGAAGTAACAGAGGAACAGAAGCAGTATCAGGAGTGATCTTTCCTGTATGTAACTGAGATTCCCTGAAGAGCTGCTTCGTGGTCCTGTCCTGAGGTATAAATTACCCTTTTGAGATAAGGCAGCCTCTGAATGGTCTACTAATTTACAACTATAGTTTAACCTTCTCCCTCAGGCCTACCAGCTGTTGAATGCCCTCTTCTAGAAAGAGCTTAGAGCATAGAAAGAGAGAGGTTTGATGAGCTCTATCTTGAGTAAAAGAGGCAATTAAACAGGTGTCCATAGCATCAAAGGAAATTAGAAACTAGCTAACTTGGGACAGAAGGATGTCATGAACTTCTAACTTCCCTACATACAACCCTAATTTAGACTCCAGCATGATGACAATAAAACATTTGAAAAACATGCCGATATCCCTATGTTGGTTACAGCATAAAAGAGGAAGCACTGAAAAGATTACACCCTACTCTGATGTCAGCATCAAAAGAAAAAATATCCAGTAAATAAATGGTCAATAACTGATTTGCTTGGATTTGTGGACCTGCGAGGACACCTGGTAAGGAGAGAGAGCCCTGTGAGTTTTGAAATGAAGCCAGTGAGATGTCCTGAGTACCGAGTAATGGTGAAATTATCTTACTTTCTTGGTAGGGGCCCTCTGTCACAAAGTGATAAAAGATTCCTGCACCTTGAACATCTAGTGAAAAATCTCATTCAACTGAAAAACAGCATAAATAATAAAAAATTCGCCTTGCTAATTATGCTATCACCCAGAAGGCAGAAGAAATGAGCAGAATTATATTCTGAACCTAATTTGACCAGGAAGAAGAAACTGATCAGAAAGGAGGAAGTGGTGGGAGCCTCAAAAGAAAGCAACCAAGCCCGAAAGGCAGGAAGACGGACAAAGAACACAGAGAGGTGTGATTCCCAGACTCTCACACAATCTCTTTACGCAGAAAAGGCCATAATCAGAAATAAGAAAATACAAGAAAGAAAACAAAATCTCACCAATAAAGGCAAATGTACAATAATCACAGTGAATCAACCACTTAAAAAATATAAAGGTTAAAAGACAATAGTAGCAAATGTAATGGCTCTGTGCGATGTCAGGGGGATGGTGGATGGGGGGAGGGGGTTCACACAGTGTGAGGGATATAAATGATAAACGTCTAAGTATTACTTTGCCTTGTGCACCTGAAACTAATAAAAAAAAAAGACAATAGTAGCAAAATTAACTGTAACTACAATAAATGATCAATGGACACACCAAACAAAACATGTAAAATATGACATCAAAACAAAGAGTGGCGGGGGAGTAAAAAAAAAAATAGTTTACGAGTATTTAGGCAGGACTTCAGAAGTCACTAAGAGCCATGATCAAACTAACTTGTTTTCCTTTTTTACATGATTTGACCAGTGATGATGTAAGCATAACTATTTCTAGATTTCAGTAACGCACAAAATAAAGTCTCTCTTGACATCCTTGTTCAAGGTGAAATATATGAATTTTACAATAGTGAAGTGGCTTTACAGATAACTAGACATCTGTACCTAGAGAGCAGATAAGTTTAGAAGGTTTAGTGGTATGCCACAGGACCCCAGAGAAACTCATCGTCCACAACATTTTTTTATAAATAAACAATTTGGATGAGGGCACTGAAGAGGATGATGATGAAATATGCAAATAACAGGAATCTGGGATGGGAAAGCAAATATCCTATAGGATAGAATCAACTTTTAAAGTAATTCTAACTGGCTGGAACAGGAAGCTAAATCTAACAGGATAAGACCTAATAAGGATAAATGTAAAGTCATGCAATTAAGAACTAAAACAACAAAATGGCTCACTGTATGTGAGAAAGACTACGGCTTTAAAAAAATCTATTTTAAAAAAATCTATTTCAATGAGATAAACTGCGATGTGTCTGCCAAAACCGCTGCTATAAGGTTTCATTAAAAACAAAGCAAAGGAAATGACATTCTTGTCTATGCAAATCACACTTACACTTGAATTTTGTGCTTAGTTTTCTGAATGTGGAACTTTAGAAAGAGCACTTTAAAAATCTAAGGAAAGAGATGAGAATCAGTGAGGCGACCCAATGTCATGTCATTTGAAGAGTAAGTGAAGGATATGAGGCTGTTTGTCTGAAGCAAAGGCTTGTTAGGTCTACTCTACAGATTCAACGACCAGTTCGGGGTTGAAAGAGTTGGCCTCTTCAAAATATCCTCCAAATCGATTCTATGATATTATTATAAAAGGACCTAAATGTTTTGAGTCTGTTAAGATTGTAGAAGCTGCACTGGGATAGGCCTAGGGATCTGATGTATTATTAGAAAATACTATTTGGTATATAGTACCCTCCAGTAGACAGGAAGTATCACTAGTTCACCGCTATTATAGTCCAAAGTATGTACTATAGCATCTGCTATAGAAAGCAGCAGCCAAATGATAGCTATAAAAGCCTATATACTGCGGTTAGACCAATTGGCTTATAAACCTCTCTATATATACTTTTTAAATTTCATTTCTACCTTTGTGTATTTGCCACGACAAATATAAGACAAATCATAATAAAGGCACAGAAAACATCTAGGCATGCTAAACCTTCTATATACCAAGTCCAAAAGACTCATCAGTGTAGCATTTTCTAACACAGACAATTCCTAAAATGATATTCTTTTTTTCACTTTAAATCAGAATTTTTTTTTTTACTATGTATTGAAAATAACATTTTAATAGTATACTGTAGTCCTCCCTTTACAGTGAATTTGGCACCTTGAAAAGATGTTACACATTTTTTTCTGTGTCTTTGCCATTTGGAACTGCTATTTTTATTATCCTGGTGAAAAAAGTTCTGCAGAAAACCATGGAAACAGACATAGGGAACCTGTGGCGGCGATATTATAAATTTCTAAGGAAACAACTGCAGTATTAATATGAAATTCAAAATAAAAATGATATTCTTGATTAAAGCCAAGACATAAAAATGTTTTTAATTTTTAGAGAAAGTACATCTTATCCACTTGGGCAAGGTGATTCTAATGAACTGAGTTCTCAGAATACACTCTTCTAAACTGTGTATGAACTACCGTGCTTCCCCGAAAATAAGACCAGCTCTTATACTAATTTTTGCTCCCAAAGACGCATTAGGGCTTATGTTCAGGAGATGTCACCCTGAAAAATCATGCGAGGGCTTATTGTCCAGTTAAGTCTTATTTTCGGGGAAACAATGGTAGATACCGTGTTTCCCCAAAAATAAGATGTAGCTGGACCATCAGCTCTAACGCATCTTTTGGAGCAAAAATTAATATAAGACCCGGTCTTATTTTAACATATATAATATCAGACCAGGTCTTATATTAATTTTTGCTACAAAAGACACATTAGAGCTGATGGTCCAGCTACATCTTATTTTCAGGGAAACACGGTAGTAGTAAGTGGAATACAACTTTAGTGTGGTATTGATAACTCCCTTTTTAAAACGAACACTTCAATCATTCATTCAAATACTCACTGAGTACTTATGAGTGCCAGACACTCTTATACTAAGTACTAAAAACCACATACTAATTTTTTAAAATAAAATAATTTCATTTTCCATCTTTCCTTTTTTTTCTTTCCCTTGGTCTTCCAAGTTTCAGCAGTAGTCAATAAATCGTACATCTTTGTAGTTCTTACTAATTTTTTAACACAAACTTTATGACATCCTCTACTCCCCATTCTATATTAACTTCTCCCTAACCAATTTGTAATTTACTGAGTTCTTTTTCATTTATGCCTAACTTGTAGCTAAACAGTTGCTAAAAAGTTCCTATCTAACTGTAATAGGACAAATGCTGAAACAGAGCTTGAGAAGAAATGAAATCAAATCTAGAGAATCCAAATGTAGTCTTACATTTTCTATACCAGAAACACTGCATGCGATTCCATACCCAGGCTGCTAAACGTCTCTCTGGTAGCTCATCTCCAGGGAGGGCCCCTGACGGTCAGCATCTCCTGCACTCACCCCTGTATGCGGCCCTCCTTCCACCTCGCATCTGGTGAACGTGGGCTGGTAAACTGCTTTGCCAAAGACAGTGTGGAGGAAGTAGCAATATGCCACTTCTGGCCTAGGGACTAAGCTTTAAGGATTGTCAGCTTTCACTTTTGTGTGTTGGGGAACCCTGACCTGCCAGGCAAGAAGTCTGGCTACCCTTATGGAGAGAATACATGGATTGGCAACATGGAGAGGGAGAGTCCCTGAGGCTACATGGAAAGAAAGAGAGACAGAGACAGACAGACAGACAGATAGATATCAATCCAGCCACCCCAGTGTCCGAGAGCCCAACACTGGCACGTGAGTGAGCCATCTTGAATATTCCAGCCAGGTGTCCAGGTGGCTGCGGCCTCAGCTGACACCACATCAGGCAGATCTGCACAATCAATGCATGGGCTCCTGAGAAGTGAAGAGCTGTCGTTGTTTGAAGCCACTACATGTTAGGGGTGGTTTATTAAATAAAAGATAAAGAAATAGGCCCCTGTTCCAATGTTTCTAAATAATTCTTTATAACAAAACTTAAAAGTAGTGATGAATATGTAAAGGAAGATATTAAATCATCCTTACTTAGAATAGCTCTACCAAAAAAGAGAGAAACCAACCTCACACACAGAAAAAAATAAAAGGATGCATTCCAAAAGCCACTGTGTGGTATTTAAGGATAAACAACAGAGCTCGTATAACCATCTCAGAATACAGTATGACAATTATGCTATACTTACACTACCTTTTAAAACAGCAAGTCGATGCCATAAAAACATTGCCAATAAAACATACATATTTTCACTCTTCTGGTAAAGACACAGTAGGAAAGAATTTGAACAATATGGCCAGATCCAAAGAATAAGCAACCAGGTATAAGACAAACAAAAAAGTATGTGACAGGAATCGGATGGCTCAGTTGGTTAGAACGAGAGCTCTCGACAACAAGGTTGCTGGTTCAATTCCCACATGGGATGGTGGGCTGCGCACCTAAGGTGGGCTGCAACTAAGATTGAAAACGGCGACTGGACTTGGAGGTGAGCTGCGTTCTCCACAACCAGATTGAAGGACAACGACTTGGAGCTGATGGGCCCTGGAGAAACACACTGTTCCCCAATGTTCCCCAATAAAATTAAAAAAAAAAAAAGTCTGTGAGAGAAGGAGAGAAAATAAATGTGCATGATGATCAGTCTGGCCCATTAAGGGAATAAGACAACCAACCACTTCTTTTCCTCCACCTTCTCACATTCTCTAGTCCTGTGGCTTTCAAACTTCTTTGAATCCCACTAACATTAAGTCATTTTTATATTAAGGCCCAGTACACACATACATATGTTTGTGTGTCTACAGAACTGAAACAAGTTTCAAAAACAATACTTAAACTAACAATAAAAGACAAGTCTTCCACATCAGACTGTAATTCAGCTACTAGAGAACAGGGATATTATCGACTTCAATAGATAATTAAATACTCAGAGACTCGCACAGAGCGTATATACAGCCGGTAGTCAATAGAAAAGGGACGCTTCCTCCAACTCATCCTTATTGGGTCCCTTTTGGCTCTCTCATTTTTAAACTCATATAGTGCATCACTCTCCATTGCAAAGCAGCAAACAATGCTGCTAAATCTAACAGCCAACATATTCGTACTGAAGACGGCCTTAAATGTTGCAATCCACATCCTGCTTTTTAAGACAGAAAATATTTGGAAATAAAATAGTTTAAGCCACCGTCTGCCATACTTGTAGACTGCATTACTAAATTAAAGGAGTCAGGTCTGTATGGAAGGCACGTAAATACCAGTAGTTCTCAACAGTGGCTGCATGTTAAGAATCACCTGGGGAGCTTTAAAAAATCCCTTCCAGGCCATATTCCATGCCAATTAAATCAGAACGGGGAGGGAAAGGTTGGTGAGCTTAACTACTTAGCGTTGTGTTTTAATAAGCCAAGGTAATGGGTTTGCTTTCGCTATGTCATCTGTGGTGACCCCCTTTCTATACCAAGACCTGATTTTACAGAGGTGAGCCATCTTGACACAACACCAACGGTAAGGGAGTTGGTTCAGCAGTTATAGATAAGACCCCTTTACAGAGCACGGCATCACTGCCATCTGAATTTTTATCTCTGTACAGCAACAAATCATACAACATTATTCTAAAAAACAATTGTTTTCCTACATTCCTGTTCACTGTCCTTAAGTATTACTAACACTCAAGGAAGCCTGAGTGAATTATTTAAAAATATATAGCAAAAATGATGTGATTCAAAGAGGCCTAGTATGTTTCTAGTAGGTGTTTTATACAACTCGGCTCTGAATAGCTTAACTCTACCCCCCTCCAACTTCAAACCTGGATAAAAACACTGTATCTAGATTTTATGCTGATGGTGCTCCTGGTAGAGACACTGGTCATCTGACAGTCTTTCTTTAGGAATACTGTTTTTGGAACTTTTTTCCAGATCTCAATATGGGCTTAATGTTCTTTAAGCACTTTAAGAAGTGTTTCTGGGTATAAACCATGCTTCAGCACAGTTGTGAGAGTCCAGAAGTTTGAATAGTTGTCATTAGGTACGTCTCCAAGTTTATCAAAAAAATGAAGCTATTAATAATTTCTTTCCCCCTCAAGTCCTTGAATCTCCCTCATTTCTACTCAGCTGAATTACTTGCCAATTCACGTATTTACTTCTATAAGCAATGTGATTACTTTCCTCAAGCTTAGAAAGTCACTAAAAACTTCTCATTTTAAATTTGTCTCCAAGCCTTACTTATTCGTATTTTGGAAGCGGAAAAGTATTTGACCAACGTCAGATACTTGCAGAGAGTTTGTGAGATATTAAAAGTTTAATCAAAGAAATCTGAAGCAGCACAGCCCTGCCTCAGGATATTGGCCGGATATAGGCCGGCTTTTCAGTTTTTTTCCTTCATTACAGGATTAGCTCTCACCAGCCTGCAAATCTAATTAAAACACTGCTAATGGAAAACATCACCTGTGGCATCATTAGTACCAGGCTCTTTTATGAAACTTCTGAAATCACTGACCTTTCCGATTTATGGCAAGGTGATGAATGGCAACCTGCAATGATATTCACGGGTTACATATTATAGTCCAGGCACTCGGACAATTTCGATATAGAAAGCAGAACTCCCACTTCAGTATTCAAAGATCTGGTATCTACCATCATAGTATGACCTAACTGGGAAAACAACAAGTTCTGTTTTTGTTTTCCTGTGACTAAGGGAAACCACACTTAGTCCTGCCCATACTGTGCAGAGCCTCAAAGCTGCTTTTCAGGTCCAAAATGTCTGCCAGTGCATTCTTTCTTTTTTCTCTTTTATTTTATTTATTTATTTATTTTTTTTGCAGGTAAGCTGCTTTCCGTCTTCACTGGCAAGAAGTATCTCTCACCAACTTTGGGGTTCTTCTGCCTGGCCCATTGCATCCCCACTACCAAACGTAGCTTGAAAGCCATACAGTCTCCATAGTCCCAATTCCTCCCTGCGGTAAAAGACAGTCACGGGCATTTTTCTGTTTTTTTTTAAGGCTTCAACTTTTGGGAAAATCCTAAAAGTACCAGAACACTAGTCCTAAGAAATGGTAAAAAGGCTTTAGCTAAATCTTTCCCCTGTAGTATGCTCACAGTGGGAGGGCTTATAAAAATTCTGCTCCTTCAGAACACACCTTTGATGAAAGCCCTTTCTTGCAAAATGGCCAACAAAGTCCACGGAGATGTCCCCAACTAGGCCTGACAATGCAATCAAAGCAGAACTATTATTTACTCCCTTTCTTTTATAGGTAGACAGATAGATAATTAATTTACATTTCTAGAATGTGCAGAGCAGAAGATACCCAGTTCACTGAGCTTCAACCCTTCTCAGGAATGATAACTAGTTTTTTATCAATACCCTCTAACTGGCAGCCAGAATAACCTTTTTTGTTTGTTTTGTTTTCTTATTTATTTTTTGTTATTAGTTTCAGATGTACAAAACAACATAGTGACTAGAAATGCACACACCTCATGAAGATAACCCCACCAAGTCTACTACCCATCTGACACTGTACATAGTTATTATAATACTATTCACTATATTCCCTATGCTGTACTTTACATTCCGTGACTATATATACTTTTAATTATAGTTGGTTGACATTCAATTTTATTTATATCAGGTGTACAGCGTAGTGTCAGGCATTTATATAATTTATGAAGTGATCCCTCCAATAAGTCTAGTAACCACTTGGCACTATATATAGTTTCCACAATATGGTTAACTATATTTCCCTTACTGTATTTCACATCTCCATGACTATTTTGTTACTATCAATCTGTACTTCCTAATCCCTTCACTTTTCTCACCCAGCCCCCCAAAACCCCTCCCCTCTAGCAACCATCAGTTTGTTCTCTGTATCTCCAGAGTAACCTTTAAAAATGTAAATTTAAAATGTCACTACTCTGTTTGCAATGCTTCAGGGGCTTCCCAATGAAATCAAGATAAAGAGCTAGCTCCACCGGGCTCCCAAGACCCTTCCAAACTGGACCAGGTTTAGCTTTTCAGTCTTATTATACTTCCTATTTCTCTCTTCCCTTTTTAAAAGTTCCAGAAGACAAACTGGAGTTCCTTTTCCTTGCTCTCCTCTCCTCCACTCCAAATCAACTGCTACCACTGATTTTTTTTTTTTACAGATAAATTCGTACTTAATCCACACAATCCTGCTGTGGGATAGGAGGGATTGTCTCCCCCTCTTCATCTGCCAGTTGAAGAAATTGAGCTTCAAGGAGTTTGAGCTGTTAAATAATTTACCCAAGGTTACACAGCTAGTAAACAGCAGATATACATCCAAGTTTAGTCTTCCATTCATCCAATAAACACTTATGAGCACTTATGTGCCTGGCACAATTTTAGGCATTGGAGAAACAGTAAACGAATCAATTTTATCCAAGTTTTATCCTTCTTTATTATCACTCAATGCCTGGCCGAAAGCAGCACCTGTTCAAAACAGTCGTAAGGGGGGAAAGTAATCAAAAGTTCCCATTGAAGGCTTCAAACTTATTTCTAAAGATGGTGCATACCAACATTTGCATGTGTCTATTTGTGCAATTCACACTAATAGAATGATAGTATCCATTAACTGATTTCACTAAAAGGACTCAAAGCTTTTGCAATGGTTGATTCCCATCCCCAGAACCTAAATTTCCAGATTTCTGCCTGGCTGATTCTTTTTCATCATTCAGGTCTCTGCTAAATTTTCCTATCTACAGAGACATTCACGGTCACTCCACCTAAAGCAGATCCTACATATATTCATCATGAACTTCTTTCTGAAATCTCCTTGTCTGTCTGTCTATCTACTCCTCCCCTGAGAATGCAAACTCCAACAGTGCAAGGACCTCATTTGTCACCCTCATACCAACAAGGCTTAGCCATAGTAGGTATTCAATAAACATTATTTAAATAAATGATTAAAATAATAATATGCCCATTAGAAAATCTGAAGCTTTATAATTAGGCTACTCAGCAAATGTGAGTGGGTTATACTTGTGGATGAATAGTCAAAAAAATGCGGCTATAATTTATTATCAAATCTGTATTGAGCACCTGGCTATTACAACCCCTGTGAAGAACTCCCGAGTGTTTCTGTGTTACTTGCAATTGCCTCTTCACATACAATTTAACTAATTAAACCTCTCATACAACATTTTTAAACATCTTTCAAACCTACATACCATTGAAACCATCTTATCTTTTGGTCTCGACACAACGAAGGCAAACTTCTTCCTCCTAGGAAAGCTGATCCTTACCCAGACTTGGAATCCATCTATTTATCACCTTGTCTCAATGCAGGTACTAACAATCTCCTCTATTGGATTCTACCCATTACCACATAATCAATCATGTTTGAGTATCTCCCATCTTTTTTTTTTAAATCTTTCCACAACGCCCCCTTCAACTACTGCTGCATTTCTCTGTACCTTCTCTAGAAGTCTCTATATAAACAGAGTCTACGTTTCCTCATCTCTGATTCATGCCTCAAACCATGAGAGGCTTTCACGCCACCACTCCATGAAAAGTACTTGTCATGGTCACCAATGTCTTCCATGTAGGCAAACTCAATGGTCACTTCTCAGGGATCATCTTACTTCCACTCTCAGCCGCAATCAACAAGCTGAAACTCCTGCATTTGCCACTCTCGCCTCTGGCCTCCGGAATATCCTTTCCTGCTCTTCTTACCTTACCAGCAGCATCTTCTCAAGTCCCTTGTGGCAACCCCTCTTCCTCTATAAAACGTCAGGACTTGACTTTGGCTCTTCTCTTTCTACACTCCCAGATGATCTCATTAATTCCCATACATTTAAATATCACCTTATTCTGATGACTCCCCAACATACTACTCATTTAAATATCACCTTATTCTGATGACTCCCCAATACCTACTAGATCCAGCCTTCTGCTTTGAACTCCAGATTTGCATATTTAAATACCTATCTAACATTGTCTCTTTGATGTCTCAGGGATATCACATGGACCAGGCATGTCCAAAGGGAAACTCTCCACCCTCCTCTAAATCAGCCCAGCCTAGCTCCCCGCCCCCACCTCTTGTATTGGATGGCAACACGATCCATTAAAATGCTCAATCTAGAACCCTTAGCAACATCCTACATTGATACTTTTCCCTTATCCTCCTGTCCATTAACAAGTCCTATGAATTTTTATCTCCACAATATATCTTGAGTTCATCTTTTTTTCAGTAAAGCGCTGGAATTAAAGGGGCAAGTTCTGGAGTTAGACTACTAGAATACAAATCATCATAGCAATAATAATAGCTAGCATTTATTGAGCATTTGCAGTTTGCCTGACACTCCTAATTATTTTACATATGTTACCTCATTTAAACTTCATAATAACCTCATGAGGTACTATTGGAAAAATTGGATATCTATATGAAAAAAAAAGGAATTGGATGCTTACCAACAAAAATCAATTTTTAAAAAAAATCCATTCTCAGTGGATAAAGACTTAAGTATAAAAAAACAAAACTGTATAACTTTTAGAAGACAATATAGGAGAATAACTCTATGGCTTTAGAGTAGGGAAGAAGTTTTAGACAAGACATAAATATCATATACCATGAAGAAAAAAATAATAAAATACACTAAATTAAGAATTTTGGAACTAAAGACACAAAGGGAATTGATGAGCCAACAAACTGAGAGATGATACCAGCTACACATATAACTGACAAAAGATGAGTATCCAAATATATTTAAATTCCCATAAATTAATATGGAAAAAAACACACTTGGATACTTACTTCTCAGGATAAACATGAATGGCTAATAAACATGTGAAGGTGCTCAGACTCATAAGAAATCAGGATAATGAAAATTAAAACCACAATAAAATCCACGCCCAACAGATTGACAAAAATTAAAACACTGACTAAATAAAGTATTGGCTAGGATGCAGAACAACCACTTAAACTCCAAAAACACTTAAACTTCAACAACACTTAAACTCCAAGTATATCAGGAAAAACAATAAGCATTATCTTATATGAAGATGAACAAACTACATAATCTAGCAATTCCATTATTCCTATATTCCTTCTGCCTGGAATATCTTCTTTCTCCATCTCTGCATAGCCCAAATCTTACTCTTCTTTCAGATACCACCTTCAGGACGTAGAAGTAGCATTTCTACGTTCTGAACTCCTATAGCACTTTTATAAGTGTTTTTGGCATATCAGTTTCTAGCCTATATCATATCTATTTATAGAATCTTATCTATCTTCTCTACCAAATGGTAAGCAAGTAAATGACAAGAACCTGTTTTTCTTTTAATTGCTGTAGCACTAGACGTAGCATTTGCATATGTGAGAGTATGGTAGACTCAAAGCTACAGAACCAAGCTGTACAAAACCTAGCATGTAGTAGACTCTCAAATATTTGTTAAACGAATGAATAAAAATCTGCTTAGTGACAATGAATCAACCAAGACTTGCTATGCATATAACACATGAACTAGCAGTGAAAGGAAAAATCAGAACACCAATCCGTGTATCCAAAGGACCAAATTAATTTTTCTCCCAGATTCTAGCCTGATGACACCTAGTGAGTGCGTCAACTACCAACTACAAACAACTGCAAACAAAGCAGATAAAGAATGAGGGCAGGATAGGAGGAGGCAGAAAACAGAAAGCGACCAAAGCAAAGTAGGAGAAAGAATGGCAACATTGTTGGACTGGAGGTCATCTTCCATAATTATAAGACGGCAAGAAAACTATAAGAAAGTAAAGAAAAAAAAAATCTATGGATCTTCAGTAAAGAGACAACAAATGATAGGACACCTTAAAAAGATGAAGAAAGCTAACCAGCAACAGATTATGCGGTAGACACTTTATTCCTTAAATTTATTATGCAGTATTTTAGACACATAAAAAGGTAAAAAAAAAAAAAAAAAAAGTATAACGAATGTGTACCTGTGTGCACTCCACTCAAGAGATAGAGCACTAAAAGTTGAAGCCCCCTGTATCCTTTCTCAAATTATATCACCCTCTATCTCCCGGAGACAACAGCATCCTAAATTTGGAGTTACACATTCTTACACATTTCTTTTTATTTTTACAGCAGTGCCATCTTTTAAAACGTAGTGGATAGACTTTGCAGCAAAGAGAAGAAGCTGGTCTAAATACACTGTCCATCATAAGAGACTCAGAATGAAAGGGAAATTAAAGGACAGTCAGTAACAACTGACCAACTCCAAGACAAAGAAAAAGTTGAAGATTTGTAAGATGGACAGGCAATAGTTAAAGGGGAAAAAAGGAAAGGAAAACAGTAGAAAAAGAACAATAGATACAGACAAGATGGTCAGAGAGGCACTCCATGTGGAGCAATGCCAGAACTGAGGCTTTTATTCAAAGTGAAATGCAAAATCATTGGAAGTTTTCAGGAGAAAAGTAACATGATCTAATCCACATTTTAAATAAAGTGATCATATAATTTATCATTCAAACAGGGACCCTTTGGTGAGTAAAGGAGGACGCTAGTAATAGTTACCTCAGGTAACTAACATCAACAAGACCTTAATTTTAAAAGGTTGCTGCTTCGAGCCTGCTTGAAGGAGTTCTTCTGGCCACATGTGGAATAATATGATCAAAATATACAGTGACAGTAAGAGATGATAACCTATTGCATAAAGTAAGAATCTGTGAAGATACATTGATTAAAATAAGAAGGGAGGCTCTTGAAAGCCACTTAATAAATATAGAAGGAAAGACATAATTAGAAAATCAACGTTTAGCAACCATCATAAAGACAATCGATTAGGGCAAGAATCATCAATAAACGCTAAAATTGGTCGGTGAAAGTCTGGAAATAGGATACGTACGTAGTCTCAGAGTATCTCCCCACAAAACACTTACTAATTACAAAAGGCAAAATAGTAAATTTACAATGGAGAAAATTGGCGTACACCACCTTAACGAAATGGTCAACGTTAACATTGCCAGTAATGGGACCAATGAACAGCCTGTGCATCCTAACAGGACTCACAGAGAACTCAGCACCACTTCTTAGGTATCACTACCCAAAGTGCATAACCTGAATCTAATCAGGAGGCAACAACAGACAAACCCAAACGGAGGGACACTCTACAAAATAACTGGCCTGTCCTCATCCAATTGTCAAGGTCGTAAAAATACAAAGAAAGACTTAGGAACGCTTCAAGATTAAAGGAGACAAAAGAGATATGACAACTGAAACAATACATGATCTTGGATATTCTTCTGCTATGAAGTCCATTAGGACACTTGGCAAAATCTGAGTAAGACACAGAAAAGGCACTGGACAAAATACAGCAACACCCTTTCATGACAAAACCACTCAGCAAAACCTTGAAGACATTATGCTAAGTGAAATCAGGCGGTCACAAAAGGACAAACGTATATGATTCCACGTATATGAGATGCCTAGAGCAGTAAAATTCACAGAGATAGAAAGAATGGTGGTTGCCAAGGGCTGGGGGAATAAGTGATTCATGGGTACAGTTTCAGTTTGGGATGATGAAAAAGTTCTGAATATGAACTGCGCTGCTGGCTGCACAACAGTATGAATGTACTTAATGCCCCTGAACTGTACACTTGAAAAATAGCTAAAGTGGGAAATTTTTTGTTATATTTTAGCACAATACATCTATTCCTCCTTCCCTCCCTCTTGGCAAACCAGGACTAGAAGGAAACTTCCTTAACATTAAAAAGGAATTTATGAGAAGTCCACATCTCAAAGGTGACAGACTGAAAGCATCCGTCTAAGATCAGGAACAAGACCAGGATGCACCACTGCTATTCCACACTGTCCTGGAAGTCCCAGCCAGAACAATTAGGCAAGAAAAAGAAATAAAAAGCATACAAATTGGAAAAGAAGAAGCAAAACTATCTCTACTTGCAGATGACATGATTATACATAGAGAAAATCCCATAGGATCCACAAAAAACTACTAGAGCTAATAAATGAATTCAGCAAAACTGCAGGATTGCAGATGAACACAAAAAAGCCATTGTTTCTATGCATCCCAAACGTCCATCAGTGGATGAATGGATAAACAAATTGTGGTATATACAAACACTGGCATATGACTCAGACATAAGAAAAAGAATGAAGTACTGAAGTATTAATACATGCTGCAATGTGGACGAACCCTGAAAACTTATGCTGAGTAAAAGAAGCTAGACACAAAAAGTCACACGTTATATGATTCCATTATATGAAATATTTAGAATAGGTAAATCCATAGAGACATAATGCATACTAGTGGTTACAAGGGAGAGAAGGGAAATGGGGAGCAACTGTTTCATAGGTACAGGGTTTTGTTTTGGGGTGCTGAAAAATGTTTTGGAACTCGATAGAGGTGGTGGTCGTACAACATTGTGAACACCCCGAATGCCACTGAACTGTTCACTTTAAAACGGTTAATTTCATATAATGTGAATTCCACCTCAAATTAAAAAAAAAAACAAACGGTAAAGAATTTTTAAAAACACAAAATTTAATCTTTACTTTTTTAACAGTTCTATTGAAATACAATTCATTATATCACATAATTCACCCATTTAAAGTATACAATTCAATTGTCTTTAGTGCAGTCACAGAGTTGTGCTACCATCACAAGTTTAGAACATTTTTATCACACACCTACCGCCCCCCCAAAAATGGTACCCATCAGCAGTTTCTCTCCATTCCCTCCTCTCCCATAGCTCTGGTTAACCACTAATCTACTTTCTGTCTCTAGAGATTTGCCTATTCTGTATATTTCATAGAGATGGAATCATGTTGAGTGGTCTTTTGTGACTGGCTTCTCTCATTCAGCATGTTTCCAGGGAATCTCCTGTATTTTAACTATAAAGTATCTGCCATGTATTAAAATGTAAGAAAAAATGTGAGAACATTAAAGAACCACTTATGAAAAGAACATACTAAATACAATGGCAGATCAATAATCAAAAACAGAAATCTAGTTAAGATGAATCTCTATAAAACAAACCATTAAAATAAGCAAAATAGAATAAAATAAATATATTACAAAAAAATTTTTACAAAACAAATTGCTTGTCAAAGAAAACGTTTTCCCTAAGGAAGGTGTTGGAAAACCAATCACAAGGTCTAATTAAAAGGAGAAACAGGAAGAACAAAAAACCATTCCTTGCCTTTGTCTATCAAAACCTCTCTAGTCAGTGTTTCTCAAAATGTGGTCCCTGGGCTACCTGCATCAAAATCATCTAAGAACTTGTTTTAAAACATCGAATTTCTGGTCTGTGCCCAATCACCAAAGATGGAACCCTGGAAACTACTTTTAATAAGTATTCCAGATGACTCTTATGAATACTAAAGTTTGAGAACTAGTATCTTATTAACACAAATTAATGCAAATGAGTAAAAGTATGCAAGATCTAAGAGAACAGTGACAAGAGCAAAACGCATGAAAAAAGGTGAAAAAAATAAAATTTTGGCACATTGTGCTCCTAAGAAAACATTACATTTGATGTTTGAAAATGATGTTTTGAAAACTCCTCTGGATTTGATGATGGCAAAAAATTCTAAATGTGTAAATATGCAAGCCATTCTTACTAATATCTGTGAAACCACTCAGACACAGAAAGCACTCACCAGTATTAAGGTCGCACAGTAGAGTGCATAGTAGATAAACAAATGTTTGTTGACAATGTTAACTACTTTTATAACAAGTGCAGTTATGTTTAATTATCTCTATCCTAAACTCTGATAACCTAGGCAAAAACTGAGCATTTTGCTGTGGTAATCTTTACATGAACAATAGCATAAATTGTCAAATATTATGTCAGATTATGGCATGCAAGCTCAGGGTCCAGACATGTACTTTCAGACCAAGTTAATCTCTATTTTTTATGGTCAGACTCATGTAAACAAGAACAGGGAAAACTAGAGTTAAATTTCTCAAGACTAAAAGCACTGTGTGATAGAACTCAAATTTCCCTGAAAATCACTAAAATATGCATACACGGAGAGCCTTTATTATTCTAACTGTAAGCAAAGATTCCTGAAGATGCAGTATTAAGTTCTAACTCATAATTTTATTTCACGAGGAAAGTCTACTTTGGTTTAACAGGGGTAAAGAAAGGATGTTTACATTATGTAATTCTCAAAGGATCTTACTATCAGAATACAAAATTTGTCCACTTTCTCCATGAAAAGCATCTTTCCAAATTAAAGTGTTATGTTCTACAGTCTCTTTTGACTCCCTTATTTAGCTTACCCAAATATTTAGATGCAGATGTTTCAACATTTCCAGACATGATTCTTACACATCTTATAAACGAAACAAACTATACTGGGGGAATGAAGTAGCTAATGCATGCAAATACACTACATGGGAAAGTTATGTTGCTTTCAAAGAATATTTTTATTTACTATCACCATTTGCCTTGAAGGTCTAGAAGCATCTAAAAGCTCTCTTTGACAGTTTTTCATTTTACAGGCCTTGTGCAGGCTATGATACAGATGTGCGGACTTCTTCACCAAGGTCTCACATTTCCTTCCAACAAGCACTCAACCAATATTCATCATAACCACCAGCTCCCAACTCCTCAGCTCCCTAGACATCCCTCCCATGTTCCATGTGGCCTCTTTTTCACGTTAAGTCCAGTCCAGCCTATCCACACACACACCATCAGTCTCCAAGGCTCCCACATTGGCACAACAGCCTCTCAACATTAATCTGGTTGCTAATCAAGGGCCATTCTTCCTTCTTCCTCTGACTGCGGACATGACACTGCCTAAAATCTCTTGCTCCATGTCTTCCACAATACTCACTACTTAGAGCGACGAAAAGAAACAAGTCCCTTTTCCCTAACCGCCGACAGCTTCTTTAACTCGAAACACTCCCGCCAACTCCCCCCGGCCCCCATCCCTATTCTCTGTCCTTTCTTTGCCTTTGTTATTCAGAAGGTGCAGGGTCTGGGAAAATCTCACTCACCTCATGCTATAGGCACCAGCACCCAGTTCCTGGCCGATCCCCGAGAGACTAGCATCAAAGTCCTGCACCAGCCCGGATTCAATCACTTCATCCGCCAGAGGCAGCTTCAGAGCCCAGGCCATCCTGGCTCCTTCCTTGCCCCAGGAGACACCGTTTCTTGCACAAAGGTGAGTAGTGTGATTCTACCCAACGGGGGCAAGAATGCAGAAAACTCCAAACCAAGATCTCCCACTCAGTACCCCCCAGCCGCCCCCCAAGCCCGACCCGCAATGTCCGCACACCTAAACTCCCGTACCCTTGGCTCCTTGTTCTGGGCTGTCCAGACTTCCAAAATCCCTCCCACCCAGCTCCCTGGAGCCGTGCGACGGTCCTACCGCTTAATTATTCCAGACTGCCCAGACGCAGCCCTGGACTCCCACTCCCTAGGCTCTCCCCGTTTGGTCGTGGTGGTCACTCGCTGCTTCCCAGAGGAGCAGCAGCCACCCGCTGCCTACCCAGCGCTCCCACGCCGCTTCCGCACCTTAACCTCCCGCCCCCTTCTGCTGGGAGCCCCCTCCTTCCCGGGGACCCAGTCTCCCCGTCCCCTCCAGGCCTCGCTTCCGGTCAGCCCCAAGATCACTTCCGGTCACCCCCACGGCTCTGAGAACTACATCCAGGTTCCTGCCCGGCCGAATCCCTGTCCCCTGCAGCCCCGCAAGCCTCGAAACATGGAAGGAGAAAGTCCAGCACGGACTTGAAACCCAGACTCGCCACGCTCCTCCGCCGCCCGCCGCCCCAGCGCCAACCAATCATGGCGCCCCCTTGCTTTGCCGGTCCGGCGAACGTGACGTGACCCTGTCGCTCACCAATGAAAAAGAGACTTCGTCGGCCTCGGCAGTGATGATAGGTTAGTTAACCCATGGCTCCCCGCCCCGAAGATGGGCTGGGCGATCTGGGAGAGGACCTGGTGTGCGTCAGGTATCTCAGTTTAAACGTCCCTCCCTGTGGCTACCCTCGGTCCGGCACCCGCTAGATACTAAGTCCGCACCCTAAGGCGTGGGTGGAGCCTTTGCTGTGGTTTTCCCAACCCACACCCACCCCTGGCGGACCCGACCGTTTCCGAGATGCTCCCTAAGTGCGCTCTTTTGCTCCTGGAATACTCTCCTTAAATTCACCTCGCTGGAGGTCACGACTCTGCTTAAGTCCCACTTCCTTCTATCGTCATCCTATCTTCTTCATTCTTCTTAATGCATTGGAACAACAAGACATAAGAAAGGTGAAAATGTGGTTTTTAAAAGGTGGTGATCTGAGGATCAGCATTTGGGCTCGCGTCTTCACTTACTAGTTTGGTGACTTCAGAATAATTGCTTAATATCAGTGAAATTAAGCTTCCTCATTTGAAATGTAGGGATAACCATACTTGTTCCACCTTCCTACTGTGAGGACTAAATAATAATGTCCATTGTTTATGGAGCGTCATCTATATACAAGGAACTTAATTACATTATCAATAATCCCCAAGACAATCATGTAACTAGAACTATAATTCTAAAGGTAAGTATTTTACCAGCAAGCAGAGAGGGGAGGCTAAGCATTTAAATTGGCCAGAGCTAAATTGATGTGCCAACTTCAGAGCCTGACATTTTTCACAAGACATTGCCTATATGTGAAAGTATTGGTTCATTGTTGTAGTCCATTGTTGAATTTTTTACAGTCTGCCTTGAATTGAAATATTGTATATATCTGCCTTTTCCACTAGACCATGATCTATAGAAAATAAGTCTTTCTCAGGCTTGTGTTCTAAATATCTCCTAGATACTTCCTGCATTCAGTAGGACTTTTTAAAATGTAAAAATACTTACTGAATTAAAAAAAGAAAGAGGTTGACATGAAGTTGACAGTATGTCCCCTGTTTCAGCCACAGGCTTCTCTTTTTGAGGGCTCTAGGCTTACCCATTTTCTTACCTTAATAAGCCCTGGCATCCAAGTCTTAGTTCATTCCTGTGACACGCAGTATCTCTTCAAGCCATATTTTCTTACCTTGAGGCAGTTTTATCTCAAAACATGCCTATGGGTTAAACAAAAAAAAATGGGTCCTGGGCTCAGAAACCAAAAGAGAGATGTCATAATCAAAATTCTTTGTATTCAAGCATTGTATCCTGGGTATTTAAAACATCTATTAGGTAGAAAACCATGCCTTGACGGACCAACAGGTCGATGACTAGATGCATAATCTTGGGCAAGTAACTTTACATCTCTGAGCCTCAGTATTTTAATCCATAAATTACTGAAAGAAGGTATTAACCTTCTTCCAAAATTATTGTGAGGATTAAATAAAGTGCTAAGATGCCACATAAATAATAATTATTCAATAAATGTTAATTCCAGTCTCCCACTAGCCCATTTCTGCTTCTCTTAAGATTGGGTGGGTATTATTATCCTATTTAAAAAAATTAACTTACATTGTATGGTATCTTATGGTTTTAGTAGTACTTTAACATATATTGTCTTATTTAATCCTCATAGAAGTTTTTGTTTCTTTTTTTAATGTGAAGAACCTGAGACTGAGAGAGGGCAGAGTGATCAAGCTCTATATATAACTTCTTTAGAAATTTTCCTGAATATTACTCTGTGATTCAGCAACTTCACACTACCCTAGAGAACTCATACATATCAGGAGACTTGTATGAGAATGTTAATGGCAGCATTATTTATAGCAGCAAAACAAATGTCCACCAAGAAGAAAAAGGATAAACTAGAGTGTAGGAGAACATTACACAGCACTGAAAATGAATACAGCTACTCTCAAACACATGAATAAATCAATCTTAGAATTGTGGTGGGAAATGCAGAAGTCTGTGCAATGTGACATCACTTTACAAAGATCAAACCCCAGAAAAATTAAGCAATATATAATTTAGGGAAATATACATACATTCCTTTAAAAAGGAATGAAAGGATAAACACAACTCTAAATGGTCACATTAAGGAAAGGCAGGGGAATGGGCTAGGGAAGGAACTCAAAAGTAGCTTCAACAGTGGTTAATAGTCTATTTAAGGTGAATGGTAGGTCCGTGGGTGATTGTTTCATCATTATGCTTCATAACTTACAAAAAATATTTTCTTGAATTTGTAACAAATATTACATAAATTAGCAACTGAGCCAGGAACTACAATCCAGGTCCCTGATTCTCTTAGCTGGGCTTTGTCTACAGTGATACCTCTCTGCTGGTGGTACAAGTTCCTAGGAATTGCACAGATACAGAGCAAATAGTAGCTAATAAGGACAGTCTCATGTTTACTGAGCCCTTCCTAAGTGCCAAGCCCTGATTAGGTGTTTTATGTATATAAAACATTTCATCCTCACATCACTCCTGTAAGGAAGATACCATTACTAGATTAATTTCTAGATAAGGAAACTGAGGCTTAGAAAAATTAATTGGCTTCTAGGGTCACTCAGCTTGAAAGTGGTAAAGTCTGACTGACTGACCTCGTAGTCTGGGCATCTAACCATCATGCCACCCTGTCCCTGGGGATGGTTATAACCTTAAAAAGATCTGCTTCCTTCCTGTTCTTTTCAGAGATGAATTTGAAGCTTGTGGAAGTGAGAATATTGAATTTTCAGAAAATTGTGCCCATGAGGCATATTGGAGGAAGGATGTTTTCTCATATACAGAAAAATAGCTCAAAGGGAATGGATTTAAAATAAAACAAGGAGTATTCAGATTAGATGTTTGGAAGAGATAACTGTGCCATATCCAGGAATCTCAATGGAACTTTGTTCTCTGGAAAATATTTAGAAAAAGAAAAACATGTATTTCTTGGAAATGTTTGAGCCTATGTTTAAATTCTGAACCAAAACAGAGACTTTGCAAAGGTTTTCCTTATCTTAATTCTGATTAATTCTAAAATAAACAGGTGAAATGAAAGGTGATTCCTGAGCCTTGGCCTGTCCCAATTGGAATGCAGATCAGCCTTGAGATTTATGTCCTTGAGCCTAGTTCCCTGAGGGAAGAAGATCCTTGGAATTCTATTACTGGGAGGAGTGGACTTTTTCCTCCTCCCCTTTCCTCAAAATAACTAAGAGTGAAATTAGAGTGGCAGGGCTGGAAACCCAGGGATGCCAGGGGCAGTCCTAGGGGCTCTGCCTCCAAGAAAAGATCACCAGTGTTTTCCTGGGAACCCAGCAACACTTACCAAGAAACCAAATTTTTGCAGTTATAAATCCATCCCACAACAAAAATCATGGCTCTTGTTAGACATAATAAATATCACTAATTAACCAGAGAACTTGTGGCACAGAGTTCCAAATTCAGTATTCTAGACCATTGGGTAAAGTTAAGGCTCATTGTGAAGGGTTCTTGTCCCTAGAATAGGTCCTGAAATTAGACTGGTTTAGATGGAACATAGCAAGGTTTACCCTGGTGGGTGGAAACATGGAAATCCTACCAAAGAGATCGGGAAAGATAGCAATCCCCAGGTCCCACCCAGTAAATAAGAGGTAAGGTTAAGCATACAGGCTTTAGAGACAGCCCACCTGTGTTCAAGACCTGATTCAGCTGCTCACAAGCAAAGCAACCTTTAGTAGATTCCCTGTCTTTTCTATACCTCAATTCCTCATCGGTAAAATGGGTATAATAATGGTTCTTACTTTATAAAATATTATGGTGAGGATTAACTGAAATAATGCATGTTGAGTGCTTAGAAGAGAGCCTAACACAGTCAGTGATCAGTGAGGGTTAACTGTTATGATTGACAAGAAGGGGACCCTAGCACCTATCCTACCTACCTCTTAAGACAAAACAATTCTCTCAGAGGCTTGAGGGCTCGAGCTTCCTGGACCAGTACCCTTCCATCCCCTACGCTTCCCTTCTCATTCATTTACTCAAGTCAGTCATTGTTGCTGGGATCAATCACTGGGCTTTTTCCTCTAGGTACAGAAAGAAATAATTACCCAAGCAGACATTTTTGAGGGGCTGACCATTTAGCTTTCACTCTACATTTTCCTACATCCCACAGAGACAGCCCATGAGGCCCAGTCTGGCTTCTTTGAAGGACCCTGCAGTTGAGAGACAAGGAAATGAAAAAAATTTCACACCCACGCAGTTCCAAGGAAGCTCAGGTTCCCTTCAACTCTCTCATCTTGAGTCCAGAAACCAGCCCACATCGTCTCTAGTTCATAAAATGCCAGTTCTCCCTTCACAGCTGTCCACAGCACATGGAATATCTGAGATATTGTGATTTATAAGAAATACATATATTAAAGAGAAAACCCACAGGCCCAAAATGGCATAATTTGTGCTAAAAGCCCATGATAGCAATTCTAGATTTAATAACTGATCTCATTGCAGTTTTAACCTCTCCTAGAAATGCAATCATGTTTTTTGTTGTCTTTCTTGGAAATTGTATTGGTCCTGGGGACAGGAGGCAGGCAGCCCCTGCCTCCCGCTGAGGGTGCCCCAGGCTCTCATGTTTCCTGTTACCATTGAGGGGGCCGTTCACAGTGCTCAGGGAGGCCAGGAAGACCTTGAGCTTGGGCGGAGCACTGAGGTGAGCACTAGGCCTAGAGCTGGGGAAGGAGTCCAGGCCGCCGGGGCCAGGACCTGGTGATTCAGTGGCAAGTCCAGCAGGTTGTCATCTGCGAAGGAGACCTGGTCGCCTATGATGAAGGCCTGGTTCTGGGACAGCAGGGTCTCAAAAGGCGCCTGGGCACATCCTTCACATAGTCCTTGCTGCCGGCCTCGTAGTCGGTGGAGATGAGGGTGCCGTGTTTGCAGTGCACGTTCACGCCATCATTCACCATGTCGACCAGGGCTGCCTCCCGCTGCTCCTTCCCGTACAGCCCGAGGGAGCACAGGATGGCACAGGTGGCAAGGATGGCATTGGACGGGTAGAGGGTGAAGTCTCTATCCTGGAACTTGGGGAGCTGCCCGTACAGACAGGAGGCCTTGGGAGGGCCCTGTAGCCAGGTCTCCTTGGTCACCACTTCTCCTTCCAGCTTTGGCGCTGGTCAGCCAGCCTGGCCTCACAGCACCCTCGAACACGGAAGTAGACAATGGTATAGGGTGGCATGGTTGCTGTGTAGACAAAAGTGGCCTAGAAATGTGATCTTAATTAACCTTAACCAACCTGGAATTTTCATCAAGCACCAATATGATAATGTCATGTAGGTCCTCTCCATCCCCCTGAGAAGAGACAAGACAATAAAAACCCTCCCCATTTTCTTTCCCTAAAGAAAAGATGTCCTGGTGCAAAAATAATGAATCCTTTCTTTTCTTTCCCCATAGCTCCCTTGCCCCACCCTTCTTCCTATAAACTCCCTCCATGTTGTACAACCCTTGGAAGCGCCCTTCTGGTTGCTGGATGGAGGCTGCCTGATTCCTGAATCTCTGAATAAAGCCAATCAGATCTTCAAATTTACTCTCTTGAATTTTTGTTTTTTAACATATGTATTTGGATGACCAAAATATATTTTTCATACACACTTGGTCTTCTTCCACAGTTCCTGGCTCACAGCTCCCCAGACCCATGGAATTTCCTAATCTGTTAAGAGCCCTGGGAGTCTCTTTAGTTATACCATTTGGTCTCTGGTCCTCAGTTCTTGAAAACCTTCAGAGCCATAAAGGTGAAATGGGTATTTTATTGTCATAATAAGGCTCTTTCCACCCCAACTGGGTTTATGTGAATAAAATCGACTTTTGGGAAGCACCTAAGGGTGGGGGCTGGTTGCCAGGGGAACCAACCTTGAATAGAGAGTTGGAGCTTTTAGTCCCACCCGCTGGTTTCCAGGGCAGGGAGAGGGGCTAGAGGTTGAATCAATCACCAATGGCCAATGAGTTAATCAATCATGCCAATGGAATGAAGTCTCCATAAAAACCCAAAAGGAAGGGGTTGGAGGGGTTCTGGGTTGGGGAACCAGAACACTTCCTAGTGCCTCTGTGCTGGGCCCCAAGCTCCACAAGGACAGAAGCCCCTTTGTTCAGGACCTCGTCCTGTGTATGTCTAATCTGGCTGTTGATTTGTATCCTTAATATCCTTTGTAATCTACTGAGTAAATAGTTTTCCTGAGTTCCGTGAGCCATTCTAGCAAATTTATCAAGCCCAAGAAGGGGGTTGTGGGAACCTCTGATTTATATCCAGTCCATCAGCAGCACAGGAACAATCTGAACTTGCAGTTAGTATCCCGGAGCCTCCAATATGCAGTCGGTTGGTCAGAAGCACAGGAAATAACCTGGACTCCTGAATGGTGTCTGAAGTGGAGGACGGTCTGGTGGGACTGAGACCTTTATCAGTGGAATCGATGCTATCTCCAGGTAGGTAGTGTCAGGACTGGGTTGAATTCTTGGCCACCCTGCTGGTGTCTGAGAATGGCTTGTTGGCTTAGGGAAGCCCCCACTCCCACCCCCACCCCCACCACACACACACATACACACATGGGAATTGGGTCCAGGAACCCAAAAGAACATCCTACACCTGGAAACAGAAACTACAGTTTCTCCACAAACCCACCTCTCTTCCTGTAAAACCTTCCTGGGCCGACTGCCACAAACCACACTCAGTTGGTCTGAGCCACTGACTTCCGGTGGGAGCCGACTCTCCTGTCAGGCCCAGGTGCTACCCAGATTCCACTCATTCCCACGTGGCAGTCTGCATCTTGCCGAGCTAAGCAGAATCCTCTATCCCTGCTTTCTCCCAGGAGCCTGAAATCAGGGTCTCAGCTCTTTTTATTTCCTTGAAGGAGAGGATAAGAAATACATTCAGTTATCTAGCTGACATTTACCAAACACCTCGTGTGTGCCCCTGGCCTGGGTACTGAGGAATCACAGCCTCGCGTGGGCAGCTAGTGTTAGGGTTACCTATGCAGAGGTAAGTGTTGGCTTCCATTTAATTTTTTGCCCCATGATTTCAGAGTGCTGTAAAGCTCCTCTGATCTTGAAGCCTTACGACAGAATCTTAGACATCTATTGTCCTTTGGGTAGAGGTAGGATGATCTGGTACTCAGCACAGTGCCTGGCTCAGAATGCTGGTCGGGTGGAGTCAAAGGTTATGCCTTGTTCTCACCAGTTCAGATTATGTAGCCTGGATGTCATCAATACCAGGTAGGTGGAAGGGGGAAGAGGGAGGGCTGCAGGGGAGCTTGGCATGAATCTATTCCCAGGAGGCAGACAAGCAAAGAGAGAGACTCTTATTACAGCCATGCTCTCTTAGCTCTAAGCTCAAGTATCAGGCCTGTCCCTAACATCTGCAGGCCTGGAGAAGAGCACAAAGACCCACTTACCATATATCTAAATTTTATGCAGTATAAAGCAAGCGCATTATGAATGATCTAGCCGCCGGTAATGAGAAGTGTGTCTCCATAACGACCTGCAAGACCAGGTTTGAATTTAAACTTTCAAGATTCTTGTAAGCTCTGTGCTAGAATATTCCCCAGACCCGGCCCCTGGCCTATAGCCTGCCTTCTCTCCCCCCTTGCAGTCCCATCTTACACTGCAGAGGGCTTTGTGTATATGTATAGACACTCCAGCCAGCATATCCACGTTCCGTCCACCCAGCTCTCTGAGAAACAGCTGCCCATCGGTCACCTCCTGGGCCTAGGAGCGTGGACGCCAACAGTACATCTGGGGACTCAGAGAAGAGGGGCAAGAAAGCGAGGCTTGGCAAGATATTCTGGGATTCTCGGTATTAGGAGAGTGGTCTAGAACGAGAAAGGGCACAGCCGCCTGACCCTGCACCCCATGGAGAGGGTCATGGCTGGAGGGCTGGGGGCAGGGCCTCCTGAGCTGGGAGTCTGGGGCACTGACATTCGGCCTCTTGCCATGGGATTTTCCAGGCTACAAGCTCTGACAGCAAAGGCAGCCCACTGACACTTCCCTGGCCTCTCACACGAGTTCCCGTACAGTCCCACCCTGAGAGGCAAAGGAGAAACGAGTGGACCAGTACAAAAGAAAAATACTGTTTATTCCACACAACTACATCAAGTGCTTTTCCCCTCCCCACCCCTCACTCCAACGCTCAGCAGGTTTTGCCCTGTGTCCAGAGGACAGTCAGAACCTCAGTGTCGGAGCCTGGCCTATGACACAGGAAGGGAATCTGGGCCTAGGAAGGTGCTTGGATTTCCAAGGGCACAAAAATGTCTTCCGTTCTAAATTCAAGTGTGTTCCTCAATCCATTTGGCCGAATTCTTTCCCTGGACTCCACCTCGATAAAAGACCATGTGTAGTGCAGGGTCAAAGGCCCCAGCTAATTCGCCAGGCCATAGAAAGTTTTGGTCTTTCTTTCATTTAAAACAAACAAAACCACACATAAACTGCGAAACCAGTTCTGCCCTTTCTCCTGCCTTTCCACGGCAAAGGAGCCAAGGAGCCCTGGCGTTAAATCCAGAAAGGTGCTTTCAAACCAAAATTTATATCAACTCTCTTGAGAGCCTGATGCTACCAAAAACAAAACAGAAAACCCACCCTCAGGGCCACAGCTGCTTCCCAGGAGTAGAGGCTGGTGAGGCAGGCTGGTGAGCTCTGCTTTGGGCACACATCAGGGACCCACCCCCTGCCTGGGGAATTTGGCCGGCAAGTATTCTGCCCTTGGTTTCATTCCACTGAAAGATTTACCCATCTGTCCTGCAGAGGAGAAAATGGTTTAGTTCTAGCCCAGCCTTGAGAAGACAGATTTAGACGAGGGAGGAGCTGAGAAAGCATGGCCAGGCCTAATTTAGACCAGCAGTGCATTATCTTTTTCCTGCCCTGACACAGGGCAGATGGTGTCCTGCATATCCACTGCCATGGACACACCCTGGATTATTTGCTACACCCAGAGTACCAGCCGCGACCCAACTGTCTCCCCAAAACAAAAAAGAAAGCATATCTGAATGCAAGTGTTGGAGGGTGAAAACCTGAATCTCTCTAATTTATTGAAGTGTAAATCACCGAATCCGTAATAAACTCTGGTACTTCATTACTGAAAATTTGTTTACGATGCCTCTCCCTAGCGAGCATATCACCTCATTGAGACAGGCTGATAACCCTGCACTTGAGTGTGGAGCCTCCCGCATGGAGACATTCTCTCCCAGGGGCAGGCAAGATGCCCACCTGCTTCCTCACTCCCACCACACTCTGGCAGGTTTGGTCACAGTGCAGTGGGGCGAGGAGAGTATGTGTGTGTGGCAGTCTGACACACAGCTGTCCTCTAACTGGCAGGGCTACCCAGAGGGTGGGCACGCTGGCACTGGAGGGTCTGGGAGGGACCCGTCGTAGGCAGGAAAAGAAACAGCATGCCAGAGGAAGCACAGCTAGGAGGTGGCTGCACCGGGGGCCAGCGGAGGCAGATGTGCCCTCGCCTGGCCGTCACCTCCTCAGAGTACATCACGTGAGGCGCAGAGGAGGGCAGCTGCTAGGGACCTGGCTCTGGAAGGGCAAGAGTATTAAAGAGAGGAGGCGGCTGACTGCTGTGACTTGTGGCCCTTTAGGGATGCTCTACACAGCAAGGCTGGGCTCACCTAAGCAAACCTCTCAGAGCTCTCCTGCCTTCGTGGAGTCACACGCTGAGTTCCCGGGGTTGTCCAGCCACAGCGAGGCTGGGAAACTCACTTAGCAGCTTGGATGAGATGCCAACCTCCAATGTGCCATAGTTACCCTCTCTAGAGGCCAAAATCATCCTGCTCTAGGAGTATTCTTGGATCAGCGGAGCACTGGCTGGGACGGGGGGATGCTTACACAAACACAGGGTCTGAGACTCTGGACAAAAGAAGATTTTTCCTCCAGTATCCAAGGCTCAAAGTTACAGCAAAAATTAGAGTTAAGTCATCGTCTGCAAGAGACCTTCCTGGGCTGCCATCAGCTCTTTTGGGATGGTGGCCTTTTCCCCAGGGCCTTGCTGTCTGGTTGATTGTTTAATTTGCCCCTTCTGAGAAAGCCCCAGTCCAGGGTGGGGGGAGAGTGTGATGACGAGACTCAAGAGTCCTTTCCTCGTTTTTCTCCAAAGTGCCTGCTTACTTGGGCAGTGGGATTTTCCAGGCTGCCAGTTCTCTTAACCCACACTGTTTTGGGAGAAAACAGTCATGGACAGAGATTAAACTGAAATCTTGGAGGATGGCCTTATCTACTAAGTTCCCAACCTGCCATAGACCCAAGGTCAACTCCAGGACAGCTAGAGTTCACTGTTGCTTCCTTCCAACATGGATTACAAAAGAAAAGTTTCTGCTTTAGTGCAATTTTCCCCCAAAGGAACCAGGGAGAGGTGGCAGAGGAGGTGACATGTTCTGGCCCCAGGCCTGTGGAACCTTCTGACCTTGAGGTCAAGGCAGACACTGAGCCTGGCCTTCTTAGCAGCACATCACACTTCTCAGAATTGTGTCTCTTGGGCCCTTTCAGGGGACAGTGTGCCTGTAGGCAAAATGGGGTGAGGCTGTGGTTCTACCGGACAAGCTGCCATAGCTGCCACACTCACACAGAGGAGCCAAAGGGAGTAGAAGGTGGAGAGAGAATGCCATTGCAAACAAGAGGTAATGGCCAGTCCTTAGGGGCTGCTGCAGCCCTGCCCCAAAGATGGGGAGTTTCTGGTTCCCAACCAGAATTCACCCTTCAAAAACCATGTTAGCAAAGTGCTTCTTTAAGTGACACCACAAATCCCCTCCCTTGGCGTGAGCTGCCCCGAGCCTGGCACTCTCAGTGGGCCCCTCTGCCCTCCCCATCATGTGCGATACGTGGGGGAGAGGAGGGAGGCAGCTGGCGCACAGCAGAGCCTCAAGACCCAGGACAAGCACAGCTGCAGGTGGCAGAACGACAGGTGCTGTCACGGCCTCGGTTGCAGACAGGTGTCAAGGGACAAGTACAAAGTGCTGGAACACAGGCTGGGGGCCGAGCCCTAAGGGATCTGGAAGACGTTCAGCTTGCTGGTGTTCTTGAGCGTCTGGCGCCGATTGCAGAACCAGACCCGCACAACCTCCCGGTCGTAGTTGAGCTCCTTAGCAATCTCGGTGATTTCCTGGCCGGTGGGCAGTGGGTTCTTCTCGAAGTAGGCATTGAGAGCCTCTATGGCCTGGGGGGTGAAGGAGGTGCGGCGTTTGCGTTTCTTAGAGGGCTCACCTCCCACAAACTCCATCAGGTTCTGCTGGCCTTCCTGGTTCCGGAGTTCGGCTTCATTCAGCCACTTCTCCAGCACCGGCTTCAGCTTCTGGGCACTCTTGGGTGTGATGTCCAGCTTCTCGAACCTGTAGGTGACCCAACCCAGGAAGGGACAGTGAGGGTGTCTTACTGCCCACACCCAAGTGTGAGGGCTCTCCTCAAGGGGCTGCCCCTCAGGCTGGTCCCCATAGCACCCCCACCTAGATCCCCTGGCTTGGTCGAGCCCAGCCTCCTCCGACTGTCTTGTATCCCAGGTCATAACAGAGGGGCTATCTCCATGGCCTCAGTTCAGTAGTGCAATAACTACAACCGCTTTATGAGCAACCATTCCAGAACTTTCACACCCAACTGAGTGAGGAGGTCCTTTAAGAGTCATCTTGAGAGGCCTCCAGAGATGACAAATGGATGTCATGAGGGCTGTCCTCCTCCAACTGCACTCTTTTTTAAATTTTTTTATTGGGGAACAGTCATCACTGGCCCATGTGGGAATCAAACCGGCAACCCTATTGTTCAGAGCTCGTGCCCTAACCAGCCATCTGGCCGCCCTCCAACTGCACTCTTATAGCAGCATCACTGTCAGACTGCTCTTTCTGGCTGAGCCCAGATGTGACTACAGAATTCCCAACGTGGCACTGAGCCTCCTAGGCACTGTAGTCTATCTAAGGAATTGGAAGGCAGGTGACACCTTTCGGCCATCCCTGAGCAATGCACTCATTCTTGTTTGAAACCCTCTGCCACCCCTCCCATGATACTGGCACCAGAACCAGTCTGTACGCTGCACACAGGAAAACCAGCTACGTCACTTTAGCGTCACGCGTTACAAGATGGTGAGATGGGAGCATGACAGGCATGATGGTGGAGTATAGTTGACAGCAAAGCCAGAACTGAAGTTCCCACTTCATCATAAGCTGTGCTCCTTTCCCTTTAAAATTCCTGAATGGATTAGGGTCTTGAGTTCCCCCCAAGAGACCATAGAAATGCTCGGGATTGGAGGATAAACATCAGAGGGTCCTCAGAAGGACTGGATCAGTCTTTGGCTACTCCAGGTATTCCTATCTACCCTTCAAAGAAGGCAGGAGCAAGGGCGCATAAAGGGGTCGGATACCCAGGTCCCTGTGAATGCCTAGTGGCCCAGGTGCCTGAGCAGGCCCTGACCTCCCAGGCCGTCTTACTTACCGGCAGATGGCTGACTGGCTGTAGGCCGGGCCTTCTGTTGCGGTCAGAGCCTGACCCACCTGGGTCTGGGTGAGACCCAGGGATAGCCGCCGGATCTTAAAGTTCTTGGCAAACTCCCGGATCTCTTCTAAGTTGATCCCGTCCTCATCCAGACTTGGGGTATGTGGCTCTAGGCCAGAGGGAGGGACCAGGGTGAGTGGAGGACAGACAATCATCACTGCTTATCTAGCCCATTGGCCTGGCCTGGTGCAGAGGGATGAGGACATTTAGCAAACAGCCTCCACACCCTTAATTCCCTCATTAATCCCCAAGACAAGCAAGACAGGGGGGAAAGGGGTCTGGCCCAACCTACCTGGAGGTATGGATCTGTTTTCAAGTTCTTCCAGCTCTAACTGCTTACTCACCCCACCCTCCCTTCTTCTGGCCCCCAAGCACACCTGCTGCCCATCCATACTCCTTAATTATCACGTAAGAGACTACAGGAGAGACAGCCAATGGCGTGGCTTCTCAGAGAAGCAGCCTCCACTATCTTCATGCCTAGAGTCCAGCTCAACAGGAATGGGAATAAGAAAGCCCGTCCCTGGCATCGGGCGCCTGCCCTTCCCCTTTGGACTCTAGGAAGTTTATTAAGGAGAGCAGCATCTAAAGAGGTTTGGTGTCTGAATAAATGTCTCTCCCCCTCTCCACAACTTCCTCCAGGAGCCACTTACTGGACACCAACTGGCTGACAGTGGGCGTCTCCGAGCAGGTAATTGGGATGGGAGCAGAGGCAGATGGCTTGGCTGCTGGGGCTGGGCTGGTGATGACCACAGCAGGCTGGGGCACGACTGGCGTGGGCTGGATGGGCTGCACCTATGAGAAGAGAGCCAACAAGCCCCAATTGCCCACCTGTTCAGCTCAAGGGGTTAGAGTCCCTGTATGGACCAGAGGCTGGGCAAAAATGGACATGAAATCGCCACTCATCCAACACACTACCTGTGTTCCATCAAAAAGCAAGACTAGAAACTACTTTTTAGCACCCACCCAATGATAATGACCTCCAAAATAAGCACAGCAACATGTCCCACCAAGCTGGAGCCTCAGAGCCACTTGTGTGTGACACAGGCAGGTCAGAGGCTCAGAAAGTTTCAGTACACTTTGTCAAAGCCCCAACAAGTGTCCACCCTTGATATAACTGCTCTCAAATCTCTGCCCTCAAAGGAGAAACCTAAACTTGATTCTAGAGCCTCCCAGGCCCCAAATGTCCATTAATAGGGACCTGGCAAATGACATCTGGGACCTTCCTACAGGGAGATAGTGGGCAGCCATTAAAAAAAGAGAGAGAGAGAAATCTCTTAACTACCAACTTAGAAAGAGCTCTGAGTCATGATGCTAAGTGGAAAAATAATCAGGTGAAACGCAGTTTTTGTAAACTAATTCCTTTAAAAAAATACATACAAAGTTCCAGGAAAAAAAAAATATTGAGCCATATAAAGCAAGCTGTCAACAAAAGTCATCTCTGGATATGGAAGTAGAAGGGATTTTTACTTTTTTACATTACACATAATCTTGGAATTTTTAAGAAAAATCATGTATCATTTATAATCAGAAGAAACTATAAATATATGAAATTAGTATCTTTGTTTTGTTTTGTGTTTTAAAGAGCTTCCTGCAAAGTTATAATTTCTCTCGGATGGGTCCTGTTCCCCGGATTCTATATCCTGGCAGCTCTCAAGTCCACTCCCTTTCCCTTCCCAGGGACGTAGCCTTCGTTCAGAGCTCCTTGTCTCTTGCTAGAACTGTTTAAACTGCCTCCCAACGGGTCACAAGGACTCAAGTCTCACCACAGTCCAGGTTTTGGCTCAACCTGGATAACAGGGATTTTTTTTTTTTTTTTTTTTTAAGGAGGGCACAGCTTACAGTGGCCCATGTGGGGCTCAAACTGGCAACCTTGGTGTCATTAGCACCATGCTCTAACCAACTGAGCTAACCAGCCACCCCCAACAGAAAATTTTTTCAAGGCACATCCACTCAGCCATTTCTCTGCTAAAAACCCTCCCACAACCCCTTGCTAATAATAGTGGTAACAACAAAAACACCATTTCTCCAGTGCTTTCTGTGTACCAGTGTTAATGGCCTATGTGTCATCTATCCTTTAACACTCATAACCTTCTGCAGTTGGTCTTTCTGTAATCTCCATTTTACGCACGAGGCTAAGAGGTTGTTCACCAAGCTGGGAAGCAGGATAGCACATTTGGGAGCCATGGGGCTCAACACCAACTGGGAACTTGTTAGGAAGGGGGATTCTTGGGCCCCCCTCCAGACCTACCTAATAAGAATCTCTGGCGTGGGGCTTGGGCATCTGCATTCTAACACGCCCTCCAGGTGGTTCTGACCCATGCTCAGGTTTGAGAACCCCTGCTCTGGAACACCATACTTCGTGCAATTTCCTAAAGGTTCAATATTCTCTCATCCAACTCATCCTTTCAGATTAGTTCAACGTCCCTTCTCTACGAAGCCTTCTCTATGCAGTCTGTCAAGAGCTCCCTTCTCTGGGCTCCCTCATCATAGTGCTTGCCAGGCTCCCCTGTAATTGCTCCAATGCTGGGCTACCTAAGGCTAGGAAGGGTGTCTTATTCATCTCTGTATCCTCAGCACCTGGAATACAGTAGGCACTCAAAAACTGCTCCTAGAATGAACAAATAGATGAATAATCAAAGCCACAGTGCAGAGTGGAGGAGGGGAGGGATGAAGGGGGAAGAGAGAAGGGATGCAGAACTAACCTCTCCTGACTTTTCCGGCAGTTTGTGCACCCTGGAGCTGATCAAGGCGCGGTCTACTTTGACCACCTCCTCCCTGGCCTTCTCAGAGTGGCACTGGCCTCTGAGGGCGATAGACATGTTTTTGGTGTGTGTGTGGCTGGGGGGGTGAGGACGATGCTGTTTCCATGGGCAGAACATGTGTGACTCACATGGGCTTTCTACCCTGGGACCTCCCCTCACTTTGGGGAGGTGCCCTGCGTTCCCAGGGGCTTCAGAAAATAATCTTGTCCTGCCCGCAGTCTGAGAGAGGCAGCCCATGCCAGACAGCACTGCCGGCCCCCACCCCCCACCCCAGCCCTGGTACCTCACTCTTAGCAGGGGACTCAGGCGTGCTTGGCTTCCGGACAGCCACTGGTGGAGGCAGGGGGCTGCTGGCTAGGGTCGCGATCACCTGGCCCTGGGCGTTCAGCAGCAGCTGGGGGGTCACAGCCTGGACCTGCAGGCTTTGGGCTGGTGCTGGGGCTGCCACGCTAGCCGAGTTCACTACCCACGGAAGTGTTCCAATAACCTGGGAGGAAACAAGGCACGCACCCCTAAGTGTGAGGGCAGTGTGCAGCTCCACCCCCGACCCAATCCCCACACTTGCAGAGAAACGGCCTTATCTAACGATGAATCACTTAACCCCTCTAAGCCTCAGTTTCTTCCTCAATAAAGTGAAGAATCCTCACTTTAGGGGCTGCTTCCTTTATGCTATCTCCAGAGCCGTGCGTGAGCACCAATAGGTCTGCACGTGGAGTCACACAGACCTGGCTGTAACCTCTGCCCTCCCCGTTCAGCTGTGTGACTTAATGTCTCTGAACCTCGGCCTTCTCCACTATCAAATGGGAACAGAAGTCTCCACCTAATAGATCTGTACTCAACACGAAGTGAGATAACGTGTGAGGGAGCACCTAGCACAGAGCCTGGCCACAAAGTGGGTGCCCCATCAATGAAGTGGGTGCTCGCCCCAACCAGAGTGGGTGCCTCTAGGGCAGGGTGGTGGCTATGCCCCTGCCTGGCCTCAGCACCAGCAGGAAGCTGCCACATGGGTGATATGAAGACGGCCTGACACCCTGTTTGAGTTTCTGTGACCCTCAGCCCAAGTCCCGGAGCCCCAGCTAGCTTTTCCACAGCGCTCAGCCTCCAGCCCTGACTTTTCCACAGCGCTCAGCCTTCAGCTCTAACTTTGACCACTTGCCTGTCCCTGAGCGTTGGTGAGGATCTGACTGCCGACCCCCGGCATGCTGGGAATGGCGTTGGCAATGAGCGGAGTTGTAGTGAGGGAGCCCAGGATCTGGGTCTGTCCCCCGAGGGAAGCAGCACTGATCTGTGGGTGGAGGAAGAGCCTTGCTCAGAGGCTGAGGAGAAGAAAGAGCCCGAGGCAGAGGGAAGGGGGCTCAGGGCGTTGGGGTGGGGAGGTGGGGATGCAGGGCAGATCTAGGGCAGATCTGAATGTGGGTGGCAGGCCCATGTCCACCAGCTGAATAGTATCCAGGGCTAAGGGAGGCAGGGGGTCAGCTGGGAAGGGTGGGGACACAGCTGTGGAAGAGTAACTGGTGAATCGTTCAGGCCAGGCCTGGAAGGGTAGAAGGGCCAGACTGGAATGGCTGATGTGATTCTAGTCACATCTGACAGCTCCCCTGCCACGCCAGGAGCCACCCTGGACAGACATTGGCACGGGGCTGTGAGCCTCTAGCTCTACCTTAGTAACAGCTCACAAGTTTGCAATCCCCAGACATCATCCCACCCGCCAAGGCTGGTCCAGTGGTTCAAGTTCTGGAGACTTTGCCCAACCCTCTTGGCAGAGGTTGTCTGCTCTTGTTGGGGAAGGGCAGGCTGGCAGCTGCAAAGAGAAGGCTTCAGAGGGAGCCCATCTCTGCTGATGTGTTGGAAAAGAGCCGTATTCAGGGGGCTGATCCTCTATCTCCTTCCTCCCCTGGCAGTTCCACCCTTGGCCCAAGATTGGGTCCATCCCTGGTCAGCCCTGGTGAGGGCAGCAGCTTACGATTCCCGGGCTAAATGCGAAGCCTGCAGGCTGGACGGTGATCTGTGGGGGGGTGTCCACTGGCTTGGGGGTGGGGGCAGTAGCGGTGGCAGCAGTGGGCTGCGGTAGAATGGCAGGTGTGGTCTGTAGCAGCGGTGGGGTCTGGAACAGCGTCTGGGGCTGAGCTGGTGGCCGGGGCTGGGCGGGCGAGGAGGCCTGTGCCGGTGGGGTGGCTTGTACAGGTGCCGGAAGAGCGGTGTTCAGCACGGCAGCTGCTATGGAGCAAGGCAGAGACAGAGGTGCTCAAATGCCTAGCAGCAGCCCAGAGCAGCTCCAATCCCAAGGGATCTGGCACAAGAATGAGAGGGGGGTGGGACACTGGGGCAGGGGGAACAGGCCGCTGTGATTCCCTTGATCCTTGCAGGGGGCAGCACATGCCAACATCTCTCATCCCCCCTCCCTTGGGTCTGGAGATGTGTAGGTTCAAAACCAGACGTTGCGTCTTCTTGCAGTCCTTCTCAGGAGGCTGGTCATGGGGTGCATTCTGGCGTGGGGGGAGAGGGGCAGTCTCAGACAGTTGGCTGAAGTAAGAGGCCTGCTGGGCCAGCATGGTGTCATGGCCTAGAGTCCCAAGGTGGTGCAGTATCTCTGTGGCTGGGTGCCTGGGACACCGGATCCAGACTCCAGGGCTCTCGCCCTGGGCGAGCTGCGGGTTCTGAGTCCAACATGGCAAGCCCGTGTGCAGGGATGGTAGTGTAAAGTGGTGGGGGGCCTGGTGCAGTCCTGGGGAGAGCTGCCGTTACCTTGGAGACCGGCTAAAGGTGGTTTGAAAATTCCCCCCGTAGGAGAAGCAGAGGTCAGTCCTGGGAGGGCAGCCACGGTTGCTGTAGGAATTGTCCACACGGCCAGCCCCTGCTGACCAGCCACTTGACCTGCAATACTGATGGGGATAAGAAGAGGTTGAGTAACTGCCCCTGCTGGAACCATAACTCCTGTCAGAACTGTGGCTAAGTTTTCCTGAGTCAAGACCTGCAAAAGCAAACAAGATTTCAAAAAAGAAAAGAAAAAATAAAAAATCAACATTGACAGCGCAAACACTGGGTCTCTCAGACCCAGTTGAGCACAAACAAAGCATTCTGAGGGCAGTGGGGAAAAGGCCACATGAAGGGGGGGAAGAGATAAGCCCTAGCCGGAGGCCCAACCCTGGGGGATCGTGTGCCTGGACTGGACGATCCTGCCTTCAGAGAAGCCGCCCAAAGCGAGGACAGGGCCTGGCCCTGCTCACAGAACAGTGAAGGGTGCAGAGGCCTCTTCTACTACAGTTTGCTGCCTCGCAGGCCTTCCTCAGCCCCTGCCCACAGGACCAGCACTTGGTGGCCAAAAAGCACGGGGCAGAGGCTGGTGGAACCAAGTGGTCAAGGAGCTTCCCTCTGGAAGCTCTGAGGGAGGCTACCCTTGAGGGATGCCTTGGAGACCTGTGCATGTAGCATAAGGTCACAGGGAGCTCGGCACGTCTGGAGGATCCTGGAGGCAGCTTCTCACTGTGCTCGGGCTGCCCCTCTGCCTCTAAATGAGGACTCTGAACAATGCATTAACTCTTCCAGGCATCCACTGGAGGGGCTGACAGGTATTCACTCATTTAGTCATTAGAGAAACAGAAAGGCCTGTGATATGAAAGAGTTAATGTAATCTCTACCATCTTTGCTGCACCCAAGGAGGTTACCGGGCAAGCAAAGACAAGCAAAGAAGTACTTTTCCCAGTGGGCCTGATCTGAGACGGGGGAGGCCGGGGGTGCCTAGCAGGGGATTCCCTCCCCCAAGCCACAGCCCCTTCCCCGTCCTGCCTTGTGAAGTTCCCAGAACCCATGGCCACCCCATTTTGGTGGTCCCATGCCTTGCTCTCTGTCCAGCTCCCCAGGGTGGCTCTTACCTGGGGGGCAGCTTGTACAGCCAGTGGTGTTAGGGTCTGCGATGTCTGAGGCTGGCTTGGGACTTGGTTGAAGGTGGCGAGAGCAGGGGCAGGGCTTGAAGGGATTCCCGGGAGTGACTTCACTTCACATGGCATTGAGAGAAGGAAGGACAAAGAGTGAGCCTGATGTGAGTGGAGGAGTCACCGGACTAGAATGTCTTGTCTGCAGTGACAACTCTCAGCCCCACACTGTATTTCTGCATAACCCAAGACCAATCAATGGCTTTCCCTGACCCAAGAGGCAGCTTCCCAGATGCTACTGGTAGTGAGAATAAGAGGCTGGAGAGCCCTGAGCCAGACTTAGAAGGTAGGACCCCTCTTCTCACATTTAGATTTTTAAAATGTAGGAATGTAGGCCTGTGCACAGTTGGCTATCAGTCTCTGATTTCCTGGCTCTATAGGACACTGTGACCTATCACATAATCAGCAAAGGGGCCTGAAGTGAACATATGTCAGGGAGGGAAGGAGATAGAATCAGCAGGGACAGCTTCCCTTGGTTCATCCAGCAACTGGACCATTGCTCACCCCCACCTTCAGGCGACTTTCTGGATTCAGGTGCTGCTTGGGGAAGGGGCAAGGATTCTGCAGGGGCAATTCCTTGAAATGACAGTCCTCAAAAATTGGACATGTCTTTGCCACACTCAGGGTTACGACGGCTCTCCAGGCCAAGCAGCTCTTCTCTGCTAGTCTTGGGGATGTGAAGTCTGGATAAGCAGCTTCAATGAACTTCTAAAGGAACTTCCTGGGAACCAGGGCTTTTCACCCAGGTTGTAGCTTCCTCTTGTTGCCTTGATTTAATCAAGTTCTGGGGACCCCCACCAGGAAGCCACACGCCAGTGAGGAGAGGCCTTATTATTCAATATATGGTGAGGCATTAAGAGGAGTCTATTGGGTGATGGGTATTAGATCAGTGGCCTCTTAATATTGGCTGGGCATAGATTCCAGGCTCTCATCAAAGCTTACTGAATCAGAACATTTGGGAGTAAAAGCCAGTAACCTTTCCTCTCTCTATTTTCTTTTTAAAAATTTTTAAAATTGCATTTTTGAATTTTTCACTTATAGTCGACATACACTATTATATTTATTTCAGGGTACAATATACTGATTAGATATTTATATAACTTACAAAATGATCACTGATAAATCTAGTACCCATCTGACATCATACATGGTTATTACAATATTATTGACTATATTCCCTATGCTGTACCTTACATTCTGTGATTGTTTTTATAACTCGCAATTTGTCCTGCTTACTACTGTTTGTTTTTTTTTTTTAAGCCCCCTTGTGATACAGCACACAGCCACTCTGAATAAGATAACCTTCTAACCCTGCATTCCCAGCCCATGTTTTAATCCAACCTAACTCAGGACTACACTATTTACAGTGCATAACAAAAACATTCAGACTGTTCAAGGAATTAAAGAGACAAGCAAGCAACAACAAAAGACTTATAAAATACTAAGAGAAAACAAAATGACAGATTTATCTCCACCACAGAGGGGAGATATATTTCCAACTGTTGAAAAAAAACAGAGAAGATTAGGATAATCTGAACCTCGGAAATTTTTAAAAAACGTTTTGCTTGACAAAATGTAATGAACTATATAAAAAGGAAAATGGAAAATGGGAATGTATGATAAAAGCTTGCCATCTAAAGAAATGAAACATTCATTTTATTAGAATACATTTCCAAAGTAGGACCAAGGGGTCCAAGAGTGCATACATTTAGGGCTTTTGTCACTTCTTGCTAGATTGCTCTTCAGAAAGATTTAAACCAATTCATAGAACCATGTATCTATTTCTCCACAGCCCCACCCAATTTAGCTTTTATCACTATTTGTTTTTCTGGCTTAACAGGCATGTGGTACCTTATGACAAGTTACTTTTTTTTTTTCTCATTGACAGCAAGTTTTGTATTTTTCCATGTGCTGACTTCTTCCTATGTAAACAACTGATTTCTCTTCAAAAGGATTTGAGTGGATTATATCTCAAAAGAAAAAAAATTTTTCAAAGGACCCGTACAAAGACATTCAAAGCAGCATTGGTTATGACAATGAAAAACCAGGCAATCGACAATCGTCCAAACCAGAACAGATATGTGAATCTAGGTTGATAAAAGAAAAGCGTATCCGAAATAACATGGCGGTTAGTGTCACCCTACATAGTCTACCCTCAGCTATAAAAATATGTGTATGTGACGGGACTGGGCAGTCATTCAGCGTGCCGTAAATCAATAGATTTTTTTTTTCATCCTGAAAAAGTTTCCTATTACTTAGTTTTGTTTTAAGAGGAAATGCTTCTTAATATTGCATGTCTAGAAATGTCCCATCAAGGCCACAATCTAAGCTGGCAGCTTCTTAGGAGGTACCATCAAAATACCTCCCTTATCTGCTTGACAATGATTAAGATTCCTTTCCAGAGAGGACTTTTGTGAAAGACTTAAATATAGCAACCTCTAGAAGAAGATGCAATCTACCATAAACATGCTAAATGTAAATAATTGATTTGGGATCTATTTCCAAAGGCAGGTTTGGAGAAGGAGCAGAACTAAGGAATGAGATATAGAATATAGATAAAAGGGTAAAAAGGGAAGTGGAGGCACTGTGGATAAACCTGGGAAACCTCCCAAATTTTCTGAAAAGGGGTTCCATCCCCACAATGGAAAGCAGTGCAAAGGGCACTGGCCTGTGGGAGCAGGTAATGCCCATGCTGGCCTGAACATGGAGCAGCACGTTTCAAGGCTAGGGGGAAATGGTCATGTCTCTTGTCATACCTTTTTCAAAGGGGGAAGAAATAACCCAGGTTACTAGGGTCCCAAATGAATCTGCACACTGATTTCCAGGTAGAACAAGGGATGGGAGGTCGTGTCGTGTCCTTATTCAGGAGATGCTCATTCCCAGAAGCCTGTCTGTTCTTATTTGTGGTCTTCTTGGCCCACCCCCACCAGCCTAGATCTTCAATCTAGGGAAGGGAAGATAAGCAGAAGGCACGGGGAGATGGATAAATCCCGGTGTTCTGGGGGAACTGGCAAGGGAGGCCCCAGGCTTCCTACAAAAAGAGATGTCTGTTCTGCAAGGTGTTAATGAAGAAAGTCAATGAAAGGGTGCCCTGTGGCCAGAGAGCAGTGCCTGGTACCAGCTCCAGCCTCTAGAACAGCCATACTGCAGGGTGATTAGGGGAGACGGTGTGGCTGGCTCCCCGGGGAACCACAGGAAGGGTCTTGGGTAAAGCAATGCCTGGTTGGGGTAATGACCTCATACCAGTTGCCTCTGCAGTGGTGTCTGGGTTTTCTGGCCCAGCTTCACCAGCATGTTCACTGGCTTCTGCAGGGCCTCCAATCTGGGAGCCCTTGGTGGCCGCACTCTCCAGTCCTTTGCCTTCTTCCTCAGCAGGGATCTGGGCATCCACGCCGACTTCCAGCACACGGATGGTCTCATGGCCTGACATCACGATGACCTGCAAACAGCACAGCGAACAGTCCTGGGGGTGGGGCTGATATTCAAGCCCCTTGGGGACCAAAGCTCTGGGTATGACTAGGGGAGCGAGGAAAGGGCACCTCAGGATGCAGACTTCCTGTCCCAAGGACTGCGTGCTCTGTGAGAATTCCAGCACCTGGGGCAGGCTGCAGCTCCCTAATTCTAGAGAAGGAGCTGCTAGGAGAAAGTAGGCCCGGGTGACGGGGGAAGGGCCTGACATAAGCTGGAGAAAGTCCCACAGAACGAAACTACTTGGGGATATTTCTATTTGCTCCCTTTCTTGGACTCAGTTCAGGGAGTGGTAAATGGCTTATCCCACAACCTTGTAAGGACGTCCTCTTGGCTGCTACGATATTGGTGTATGGCTGTACAGGCCCCTAACACAGATAGTATCCACAGCTTAAGTTCAGCCGACAAGCCAATCCCACTTTATGTCCCTTGAAACCTTACAGAAGTTCCCTCAAAGATAATGTGTGGAAAACAAATGCTCTACAATGTTGAGTAATATTTTTAAATCATGATTTCTTGATTTCCAAAACTCTGGGGTAAAGGCCAAGATTTCCTTGCAAGCTGACTTCCTGAAACAAGGGTCAGGAATCCTGAAGACATAGCCTCTCGCCCCACCCCCTGGACTGGAGCTTGCGTCCTGTGAGCCTGTGGCTCCAGTTGAGCCATCTGCTGTGACCTTGCTCTGACCTTGAAGGGAGCCTCCATGCCCCAGCTATGCAGGCAGACCCTGGGCCTCCTCAAGACACTTGAGCTTCTTCCGATGCTCAAACAGCCAGCATGCAGCTCTACCTCTGGCACTGAAATGCTTCCAACTGGGCCATTCAAGAATCAGGGACACTCTGTACACTAAAGAGGTCTGCGTCCAGCATCCCCTACGCTTGGCCTGTGCCTGAAGCCACACCCACAACACACTCCTTAAGCCTGAGAGTTGGATCCAGCCAGTGACTCTGCTAGAAAAAGCAATAATGTGACCCATCAAAGGAGCTGGAGTGAACTAAAACCCCACAAGCAGTTGCTTTTCTGACTCAAATTTGACCTATGGAGGGACTTCATTCCAATTACATTTTAGGAGATGTTAATCTTTTTTTCCCTCATTTAAAAAATTACTTAAGTAATAAATGGTTGTTGCAGAAAAATTAGAAAATATATATAAGCAAGAAGAAAAAATTAAGAGCAAATTACCTGATGTTCAAATCTTTCCATATGTAAGTTTATATATATTTGTATGTTATAATTTCACTTTTTAGTCATAGCTTAAATCCCCAAACTAAACCCCTGAGAAATCCTAGCTGGCAATTACATCTGGACAGGGGAAGTGACCATGAACTTTGGTAAGAAACAGATAATGAGGGGCTCTGTGGGGTCTTCCTACTTGCCCACCCCTTGATCCCTCAGCCTCCATCTCCCAGCTCTTCCTGCCTCAGAAGATACCTGCTCATTGACAGTCAGAGAAGACTCTGGGCCAGCTCCTGGATCCATGGTCACTTGTCAGGGTGGGGTGGGGGCCGCCCACACCTAGCACATCCTGTGGGGTGAGATGGGACGGGAAAAACAAAAGCTGATGTGACACAGTAATACAATTTCCATGCCATCTCAAAAAGTCAGAAGTAGAATGGTAGGAAGAGAGAGAAGCTAAGTTCTCCCAAGCACAATTTGTACAAGTAAACGAAACAGGATTCTAAGGACTTGACAGTGTTTCGCTTCCTACAGCATCTTAGGAGAACTTAACTCAGGAAGAACCAGGGTGACAAGATGAAAGAGAGGGCCAGGCATCTGTCCCTGGGAGTTTCCCAGTCCACGGGCACAAAGAAGACTCAGCAGAACCCAAGGTGACTTCTGACCCAGACACTCAGGACCTCAGACAGGGACAAGGAGCCCACTGGGTACCTGAGTGCTTCTCAGGGGAGGAATCTGAGCAGACTTCCCGGAAGACATCTTAAAGACAGGAATACATTTTAAAAATGGTCTCAAACTTTAATGTGCATGATCATCACCTGGAGAACTTATTAAAAAAGACAGAGCTCCAGCTGTCCCCGGGGTGCACATGTCCAGAGTCTGATTCAGCAGATGGGTCCTACAAGAATCAGCTCTTAGGAGATTCTATGGCAGTGGCTTTTCACACTAGAGGCAGGACAATGTCCCAGATGGTAGAACAGCCTGCCAAATGCAGTAAGGAGTGGGAGAAGCCCTTGTAAGAACAGGTTGTCTAGCTGGAGACACAAACCATACACTTATAAGAAATAAAGGTAATGACGGGACAAATAGGTTCGGACACTTACACAGAAAAGAAGGCAATTATTTATTTTGAGTGCCCACTGTGCTTAGCATTTTATGTAACACTAATTCATGTCTTACTCATGCCAGCTGGGGAATGGGGGCGTTATTATCACCACAATGGATGAGGAAACTAAGCTCAGAGAAGTGTTCTAGATTCTTCATCTTTCCTTTCCTCCTCCTCTTCCATGCCTGGGTCATTTGTTCGCGCTCCCCCCCACCACCCTTTTTTTTTTGTATTTTTATTAAATGAGAGAAAATCCATGTAACATAAAATACACCATTTTAAGCATTTAAAATATACACTCCAGTGGAATTTAGTACGTTCATAATGTTGTGCAACCACCACCACTGTTTAGTTCAGAGCATTTTCATTATCCCTAAAGGAAACCCCATACCTGTTCCTGGCCACCGCCAGCCCTTGGCAACCACCATATGCTTTTTCTCTATGGATTTGTCTATTCTCAGTATTTCATATAAATGGAATCCTACAATATGCAGCCTTTTATGTCTGGTTTCTTTTACTTAGCAGAATGTTTTCAAGGTTCATCCATGTTGTAGCATGTACCAGCACTTCATTCCTTTTTATAGCTGGTTCATATTCCATTGTATGGGCTTTCTGTATCCTCTAGGGATGTCTCAGGGACAGGGAAACGAAGATTTGATTTTCAAGATGGAAAGTCCATCAGACTCAACTGTGACTTTACCCAGCATTCCACAGGCCTGTGCCAATCTCCCACCTCCCCAAACAAGTGGTTCAAGAACACAACCTATTCGTACAACAGCAGAGAACAATTAAGGAAAATAAGAACTTCATTGAATCTCTGTTACAGAGTGGTGAAACGTCTTAGAAAATGAAGGAAATGATCAGAACTTTTCAGAGAAACCAGCATCTTCTTCATCAGGAGAAAATTGGAATTTCAAGAAAATTTTAAACACATAGACAGTGAATTTGAAAAAAATACGAGTTGAAAATTACCTTCAAGAATATGAATACAAGCGAATCTAAATCGCTTGATACTGGGTCATGGAGTAGTCTCCAAAATGATTTTGTGAGTCAGAGTCTTTCCAAACAAGAATTAAATGAAGAAAAGGCAAAAACTGGTGAAGCAGGTTCAAGAGAACAAAGACCTTTTTGGGAGGCTAACACTACAGTGGCCAAAATGTATAGATCAAAGAATGACCAATCTCAGTAACAGTTGTTACTAAAGAAGTGGAGAATCTGTAGCCAGCTGTTGCTTTATGAATTGCAGTCTGCCATGTCTGAGGAGAACAAGAAACTCAGTTTTACTCAGACCACAATGGGTTAGATGATAAATTGCTACACTAAAACAGAAATGAGGAAGAATTTATAGATGTTTAATTCATTATTTTTCTCTTGAATATCTTTGAGAATCACAATGTAATCAAAAACATACTTATACATTTTAAAGAGAAGATAAGAAACCACTACGACCTAGAGAAAGGTGTCCTGTGAACACCAAATTCGGGCACTCTGTTTTATAAATATAAACCAAGTTCTAAAATGAAAATTTAGTATTTGAATACATTTGCCAAAGAAAACATTTAAAGAAATATAAAAATTTTCAAATAATGATTTAAAAAAATAATAATTTGGACAATTCTGGTTAAAGCTGAGAGGGGAGCCAGAGCCCACCAGAGCCTCCTCCTTTGCCTTCTTTGAGTTGAGTTTGGAAAACACCGGCAGCAACCCTGGCAAGGCACCTTGCTTGGCTAACAGAAGGCTCACTTATCCCTGGGTTTCCCGTGCTAATGAATGAACTAAGGGCGCTGAGGCATTTTGCCCACAACCTGAAAATCCAGAGGTCCAGGACCATCCAGGACTTTCAGGAGAGGGGACTGAGATGAGTTAGAGAACCTGGTTTCATTTATCACTCTCCTTTGGAAACTGCTTTAGGCTTAGGGCAACATTCCAAGACACCTAGGAGGAGCACTGGGAAATCGCAAACAAAAACAGAACCCCCTAGAATATCCTGAGATCCTACTATGAAAAATCCTGAAATGCTTCATCCTTCATTTCTTCAACAAATATTTCAGTGGCTACTATGTGCTGGGTGTTGGGGATACAATGAAGGGAAAAACACATTCCCTAGCTTTGTCAAGGAGTCTAGAGTCTAATATGGGACTCAAGGAAATAAAAAGATAACTACAATACAGTGATGATGTGTCATGGTGGATGAATAGAGAGTGGTAGAGGATCACAGAAGAGATACCCAATGAAGCGTGTGTGTGGTCTTTTCTCCCTGGTTTCAGAGTGGCATGTGTTTTAGACATGAAATTGTATGTACAAAGAATCTTGTGCCATGTAGAGGAAAATGGAACGTACGAGGGATTCAGACTTTTAATTCAGACTCATTTCTGTGGTTTTAATCACTCCCTTAACACTTAATGTGGTTTAGGTTTTCGAGGTGTAAAATACCTTTTCATTATACAGTCATTTTTTGGGGTGGAGGGTACTCAGCGTGAAGTTAGTTGACTCCAAGGAATGGCTGGTTGAGCTGAAATTAGTTTTACCGGTATTCAATTGAAAGAAAGTCTCATTTGTTATGGGAAATTACCTTTCAAATTTTTGACATTCTAATTCTCTCAGACCAGGCTGTTTGTAGACATCAGCATCTCCAGCTCTATGTCACTTTTATATTTAAATTGTGTGCCCACTTACCTCCTGCAGAGCTGCCGTTCAAATAGGCCACAAGGACCGGAAGCAGGAGATTGGTATAAAGTGGTAGCTGGGGCTGAGCTGAATGGGGCAGACAGTCCCTAGATGGTCTCCCCATCTGACAACCACCAAATCTAGACCTCCAGCTGGGACCTCACCTGGGAACTTCAGACTCATACATCCCACAGCCTGTGGGTTGCTCATATGATCTCATACTCAACATGTTCGAAACCAAACTCGTGATTTCCATCCCAAGTCTGCTCTACCTGCATGCAGCTTTCCCCATCTCAGCAGATGACAGCTTTATCCTTCCACGGGTGCTCAGGCCAAAAACCTTGCCATCATCCTTGCCTTCTCTCTTATATCTCACATTTACTCCTTCAGCAAATCCTGTTGGCTCTCCCTTCCAATATGCCCAGATTCCCCCCACTTCTTTTCATTACTACCCTGGTCCACACAGCGTAAGTACTTGGTGTGAAGGAATACCACATCCCCTCCTGCACTCAAGTATTACCTGCCCCGTTCTTAAATTGCCAGACTCTGGGCAGCCTGCCACCTCTTTCAAGATGGATTTTCTGCATATCCTCCCACCCTTCTCCATTTCTGGCCCCAGGACACAGATTTCCCTTCCTACCTGCTGAAGAATAATAATCACTGACAGTTTATTGGGACTCAGGCCCTTTACACATAGTATTACAGTGAGCAGCCTCTTGAACTTTCTTTCACAATCTCAGCTTTGATATTTACTAGCTGTGGGACTCAGGATGTATGATGAAACCTCTGTGCTTCAGTTTCCTCATCTGTAAAAATGAGAGTAATAGCACCTACTTCACAGGGCTATTGTGAGGACTGAATAAACTAATGCATGTAAAACATTTATAATGATGCCTCGCACATACGTGCTTAGAAAATGGTAGCTGTTATAAAAATATACATATATTATCTCGTTCCAATTTGGTGTATCATTTAAAAACCTAGGTTCATCTCTCAGCTTCACCATTTCTTAGCTGTGGGACCTTGGGCAAGGACCTAACCTCTCTATGCCTCAGTTGCCATATTTGAACTGGGTATAGTGTTGTAGTAAATTGTATATGGGTTCAATAAGTGTGGACTATTCGTATTCAGTTCTGACACCAGCCCCTTGAGACCCTGGAACAAACAGATATGAGTACTAAAGCTTGATCAATTGTGTGACTGTCCACAGGTGGGCAGGTTACTTCTCTGTTTTCTCAGGGATAAATAATAAAAGAGCTTACCTTAGAATTACTGTACAGAACACTAGAGACAATTAGCTATCATTATCCCCATTTTTATAGATGAGAAAGTTGAGGGTCCAAGAGAGGTAAGGGTACAGTCTTTGGAGGAAATCTAGATTCAAATCCCAGATCGGCCATGAAATAGCTGTGTGATCTTGGGCAACTGATTCAACTTATCTGAAGTGTAATTTCCTTATTTTTAAAATGGTGATTAAACGGGCAAGCCTTCTGTGGTTGTTATAACGATGATATGAGACTGCGTAAGTAAAATGCTTAGCATGGTGCTTGTATTACGATCCCCATTTTTTTATCTACAGGGAAATGGAGATTGAGAGAGGTCAGGTGACTTGCTCAAGGGCACAGTCGAGTCAGTGGCTGATTTAAATTTCAAGGTGTGTCCACCTGCCCCAGACCCCTAGCCTCCTGACACCACACCAAGGCTCCTTCAGGAAATGGGATGAAGGCTGATGGGGCCTGTTCTGGCCCCCAAGGATCAGGACACACTGGGAAATGGCTGCTCTCAGTTCTGCTCCAGACCCTGCCCCTCAGACCTGAATCCATGAGCAGAAATGACGGCTTGCCAAGCTATTGACAGACCAGCTAGGCACACGCATGGGCCAGAGAAAGGGAATGTGAAAAAGATAAGAAAGCAGCGAACAACTTAATTTGCCTTTCCAACCTACCATTTGTAAATTGGACACGTATAGTCAAACAGTAAAGACTAGCTTAATAAGGACAAATTTCCACTTAGTTTCTCCTCCTGCCCCCTTTGACTTGTGCCCACACTTGATTCATCCCCGGCAGGGTGAAGAGAGAGACCAAATGAAATGTGAAAAATGAAAAGTAGGTGTGTTCCCCCACTAGACTGTAAACTCCAAAAAGGCATGTCCGCTTATCATCATAACAAAGGGTTAATGAATAGGAGCTGAAAACATAAATGAAATCAGATCACTTAGCTTCCTCATATTTCCTCCCTTCTCCTTCAAAACACATACCCTATTTCAACTTATTTTTTTTTTTGCCCCCATTCCCAGTACTAAGGCAGCTTAAAAATGATTCAAAGATGTAGTGCTGAGCTCTGCAGAACCCTGATCACACTTACCCCTTCCTAATGTGCCTGTCCAGCTCCCCGTTCCCAAGCCTTCCCTCCCTTGGCCAGTTTCTCCCAGGTCTCATTCTCTCTCCTGGCCTCACTGACGCTCATTTTGACACAGAAAGAGCTTAGGCCTTAAAGGCAGAAGACCCAGATTGAGTGCAAACACTATGTAATTGTTACTGTTGTTGCTATTATTTTTATTTGAAGTAAAGCATGCATATAAAAATGTTTTTAATTGTAAAATGTTATAAAAAATGTGAAAGATCACTATTATGTCTTTATAATGAATAAATCTTGGGGAAGGGGATATGATCTTATCCCATGTTCCTTCATAATGCAGAGAACCCTTGGAGAAGCAAATTCTTCTGACTCACTCTTTCTTAATTGCCAGGTAGTACCTCCAAGAGAATAATAGCTCATCGTCCCCCCACCACACACACACACACACACACACACACACACACACCACATCACATCACATGATATTATCTTGTTTGTTTTCGTGTTTATCATCTGCCCGTCCGGCCAGACTAGAATGAAAACTCCACAACAGGAGAACTTCTATCTGCATTGCTCAGAGTGTGGCACATAGTGGGTATTTTTGTTGGACCAGTGAACAAATGAATGAAATTCTACCGCAGATATGCGCAGAAGTAGAAAGTCACAGAACTACCACCCTGAACACTGGGACTTCAATCAAAATGGAGTATGTGGAATTAGCCCTCAGAAGGCCCTGCTTGTCCATGTTGGCTGCCTTAGACTTCCAAGATAAGGGAGCAAGGATAAATGTCTGTGACCAGCCCTCTACTAGTGGAACAGGGACTCAGAAAGAGCAGAGGAGGCTAAAATCTCTGCAAAGAGCTGTTTTCATTTGCCCAGAAGGCCTCCTAACCGCCTTAGATTTCCCCCGGCCCCGCAGCAGGAGCTATTTTGTGCAGGTTTTAGGCTTCCAATCACAGCTGAGTGCCGCATCTTAACGCTCAAGTGGAGGCTGCAGGGCACCCTGGGGCTCCCTTGGCCTTGCCAGCTGAGAATGCTCAGGGAGCACATATCGGACCCATTATTATGACGATATATTAATAATAATGTTATTGCATATTTATGAAGTGCTCATGCTGTGCTCGAGGGTGACTCCCACCACCCCACCACCCTTCCAGCGACGCCCGCGTCCCTAACCCTGGGTCCCACCAGTCCTCCCGGTGTACTGTGGTCAAAGTGAATGTGACAGGTCGCCCTGGCCGCCTCAGCTGACCCTAACCGCCGGGAACACAGGCGTCCGCGTTCTCCCGTAGGGCGAGAATTCGCTCCTGGTCGCTACGGGGTCAGTGTAAAGAACGTCCCCTGTAGTTGGTATCCCACCTGGGCTCCGGGGGCAGAAACGGGGAGGGGCCAGGTGCAAGCTCTCTACGGGGTCCACCTGGCGGCCGCCCCCTTCCCTTCCCCGGTCCCGGCCGGCCCGCGGGCGGGCGGGCGGGCGAGGGCGCGGCCCCAGGTTCCCTGGCCCCAGGCAGGCGGCCGCGCGCTGTCCCACTCCCAGAGCTCCCCGCCGCCCGGCCCAGCATCCTGGCGACCCGGCCCCGCGGCATATTTTCTCTTTATCATAAATATATAAATTATGCTAATTACGGGCATTGCATATTAACCAAACCCGAAACCTCCCCTGCCCGGCCCCCTCCCCCTCCGTGCAAACCCCTCCCCGCCCGGGACCCCGCTACTTACCGGAGCCTGAGCCCCAGCCGCCTTCGCCCCGGGTGCCCGGCGGCCACCGATTAGAGATTCATCTCACAGTCCGGGCCGGGGGACCGGGGGCCGGGGCCGGGGTGCCCGCCGCCCGCAGACAAAGAAGCCAGTGCGGCTTGGCTGGGCTCGGCTCGGCTCGGCCCGGGAACCGGTCGGGACCCGCCGCCGCCCCCGGGCCCCCAGCCCGGGCTGGGCAGAACCGAAGGGACTTCGTGGGCTGCGCTGGGCGGTGGGGGGACGGCCGGGAGCGGGAAGGGGAAGCTGGCGGGGGGGGGACGGTCAGGTATATATATATTTCTTCTTTCCTCCTTTTACGGCCCCCCCTTTTTTCTCCCCCCCTTTTTCCCTCCTTCTGCTACTTGGATTTTTTTAGCTGCTGCGTCATGAGCATAATTTATGCAAAGAGCTTTGCCGCATGCTGCACCGCGCTCGCCAGCCGCCGGGGGCGGGCGGGAAGGAACGGGATCGGGAGCCGGGAACCAGGGATGGGGGCGGGGAGGGGATCCTCAGCCACTACCCACGCTGGGAGGCCCCGGAGACTCGCTGCCAGGAAAGGAGTGGAGGGTCGGTGGGGCGGGTCACGCAGCCCCCTTCGAGGTGTCGCTTGCGGTCGTTTCATTTTGTAAGGTGCGGGAGTGGGAGCAGGAGCATGGAGTCCGGTCTGGGGACCCTAAGCCACATTCCGTTCAGCCTAGGGTTGGGGCGGTAACGGCGGTGACTCCCGGCTGCCGCCCTTCCCACTCTAGGTTAGTCATCTGCCCTTCTAAACATTGAAAGTCAAATTCTTGCACATTCCCAAACCCCAGGCCAGGACCCCATTGCGAGATACGTAGGAATACAAACTCAGACACTGCTCAGCCAGCCTCGAATCTCTGGAGCATATGTGCCCTATCTCCATTTCAAGCAGGGGACTCAGGCCCCGAATGCTTCCCTCCATCCCAGTAGCGGTTGTGGGCTGTGTTTTCTAAAGACAGCTTGCCTGCGTTCTTGTCCAAGTAGACAAAGAAATGCAAAAAATAGACAAAGTTCTGTGGAATGGAGAAAAAACAACGTCTGGTTTGGTGGCGGTGATGGTGGGGAGGGTTTGGTTTTATCTAGAGGCTCTGGAAGGTAGGGATGGGGGAAGGGATAAGAACAGGCAGAGTTTGGGGCCGAGGGAAAGCCGGCTGGAGAAGCAGTTGACAAATGGAAGAGTAAGGAGTTCGGAGAACAAAGGGGAAGAAAAGGAATGAGGGGAGAATTGGGGAGGAGAATCTGGAGAAGGTGGATCCCCACATTGGTCTCCCTAGGCTGTTCCACCCCCTAACCCCCATTTGGTGGTCTTATGATGTGGGCATAAGTGAGAGGGAGTGTGTGAAGAATGGAAGTGGACTCCTCAGCCCTCCCTAGGCTGTTTCTTGGTAGAAGGACGCTGCAGGGATGTGGAAGAGAGGGGAGCAGCCCCAGGTGCCTCCAGACCATCACTACACACTTTCCCAGAAAGTTACCTGCTGCTTGCTCACACCCAGAGGCCCTGCTCCCAGAACCTTCCTTCTAGAGGCCCAGCGTCATTATCATTTGTTTGGCCAGCAGAGCTCGGTTCTATCAGCTTGATGTTTCCATCTGGGGGTGAGGAGATACCACTGGTGGCAGATTTACGAGTAACACATGGGTTAGGAGTCAGAATATTTAGGTTTTAGTCCCCGGTTTTCCACTGGCAGACCAAGCAAGTAATTTAACTTCTTCATTACTCACAAAACGAGTGAGTAATAATCACTCCTTCACAGGGTTGAAACATCTTAGTTTAATTGTAAGCCTGTATGTGAAAAAACTTTGAAAACTGTGAGCTCTGTACAATTGTAAGGTATCATTACCTGTACAATAGTTGGCATCCATTTTAATGGCGCTCTGAAACTCTAAGGTAGGTCATGGTTTTACCGCCGTTGAGGGGTTGTTTGGTCTATAGTCCTTCTGGTCCTTCCCCTCAGACTATAAATCCCTTAACAGCACAGGTGTGACTTCACTCATTTTTGTATTTCCTACCACTCTTTATGTGAAGAGGCACAAAATTGCTACTGAATGTCGTCACAGAAAGGCAGACACTCTTAGGCTATGTGACTTGGTTTGCTGCTGCACACGGGTAGCTCGAATGCCTTGAATGATGTGGATTAGCAGCGATTGTGTGAAGAAGGAAATGGACACGATCTAAGGAGTTCAAGGAGACATACATCAAAATGTGAACTGTGGTTTTCTTTGAGAAAAGGGAACCTTTAAGTTATATTTTATACCCTTCTGCATTGCTTGAATATTACTTTTTGTTTTAATTTTTTTTATTGGGGTGTAAAATGCACCAATCCTAAAGGTACACCTGGATGAATTTTTACATGTATATACCAGGGGTGCCAAAAAAATGTATACACATGACTTGTATTCATCTTTTGTTATCGGTATGTATTAAGCATTACAGTTTTAATACATTTTTTTCCTTTCTTAAAATGTGTATACGCTTTTTGGACACCCTCTGTATATGTACTCACCACCCACAACAAGATACAAAGCATGTCCAACACTCGAGAAGTTTCCCTTCCGCTCCTTGAGAGCCGACAAACTTCCCAGTTACCACTATTCTGATTTTTATCACCAGAAATTAGTTTTGCTGGTTCTTGAACTTCATATAAGTGGAATCAGACAGTATGTACTCTTTTGTATCTCGCTTCTGTCACTCAACATCTGTTTTTCAGATTCATCCATGCTGTGGGATCTAGCAGCATTATTTGTTCTTTTTATTGTTGTATGTATTCCAATGCATAATAATATTACAATTTATCCATTCTATTACTGATGGTCATTTGGGTTGTTCCTGTTTTCGTCTTTTATGATAAAGCTGCTATGAACGTTCTTGCACAAGTCTTTTGGTGAATATATGCACTTATTTCTCCTGGGTATATACTGAGGAATGGAATTGCTAGGTTTGAGGTATAGGTTTAACTTTTGTAGATACTGCTAAATAGTTTTCCAAAATGTTTGAGTCAATTTATATTCTTACTAGTAATGCACGAGAGTTCTAGTTGTTCCACAGCCTCACCAATACTTGTGGTATAGTCTTTTTCTGGCAATATTGCAGTATCATCTTTTTGGAAGAAGTATATGTATATTTTATAATCAGAAAAAAGTCAACAATATAAATATTTCCATGGGTAGGTAGGGAGAAGATGTCATCAGTGGCTTCCCTCTGCTTCTCATGCCAAATAAAAGTCTTCCACAGTATCCTCAGCCCAGCACATTTTCTTTTTCTCCTTCACTCCCACTTTCCATGCCTTTTGAGCCTACATTTATTCACTAAATATTTATTATCTACCATGTGCCAGACCCTGGGCTGGCTGCTAAGAGTTCAGTGGAGAACAAAACAGACTGCTCTCTTGGAATTTTTAGTTTACTGGGGAAAAAGACATTAAACAAGAAATAAACACATAAATATATCATTACACATGATGATTAAGAAAACAAGAAGGTGATAGGAGAGATTGACACTAGGAGCAGGGAAGACCTGAAGAAGTCAGACGTAAATAGGGCAAAGTTTAAAAGGTGGAATAAGCAGGATGCAGAAGGAATAGCAGAGGCAGAGGCAATGAGGCAAGAAGGAACCTGGTGTTCAAGAAACTGAAAGAGGCTGGAGCAATGTCATTGGAACAGAGCAAGTCACAGGGAGATGTGCAGAAAATGAGGTTGGAAAGATAGACAGGGCCCAGAACGGGAAGGCCTGGCCATATATTCCTCTAATCTATTTAATTGGGCCCCTTCTTGCTTTGCAAATTCTATCAAGATTTACCTCCTCCAAGAAGCCTTCTTGAATAATACCACATTGTTCTAATTAATATTATTTTAATTACCTCATTGTTCCAATGACTTCATTACATAATTTATCATCTACAGGTCATTCCTTCTGTTTCCTGGGAATACTATATTGGTTTACCCCACAGATGTATGACAGGACCTTCTGTTTCCTCTTTGGTTGATCTCCAAGCACCCAGTTTATCAGGGATGCTCTGTTGACAGTCAGTCTCCCTGGGCACATATTTTATTCCTAGAAAACTCTTGGAATCTAAGTAGATCATCTCTGGGGTCCTATCTTCACTGGCTGGAGAACTGACTCAATTCCGAGTCTTCTAAACTTGTCATGGAGCAATCAATTGCCCCGGGATCCGTGCATGTTTTTCTAAACACCTTCCCTGTGTCTCCATAACTCTAATCACCAGATTAAAGGCATCATTGCTGTTGCCGAGGGACTGAGTGAGGCTTATGCAGGTGGGAGTGAGTTGAAGGATGAAACAGCAGGGAGTCAGGTTGGTCAGCAGGAAAAAACCTCCCTGCTATGAGGAGAGGAAATACAGCAATGCATTTCCAAGTGCTTCTCGGCCAGTTCTTTCCCCCTATGTGTTACCTGCTTGTTCTCCCAGAAAGCTTTTGGGATTGTTTTTAAAATCTCTGGTGTCTTAAATTTTATGGTGTTATAGCTTATTGTAGTTGGCCAGTTTTCATAAAACAAGGAAGCTGTTGTCCTTCTTGACTGGTCATATTAAAGTCCTCAGGAGGAGAATGGACCGTGACGGAGAAGGTCTCCGAGTGCTGGTAACAATCCAGGGGTATTTTACGATGAGAAGCCAGTTTTTGAAAACTTGCATGTGACAAGGAGTGTGGCTGTACATGCTCCATTTTTTACAGACCTCCCACCCTGACGTGCATATATTTTATTGTGTTTAATTTAATTTTAGCAATGATGTAAAACTGTATTGCTGGCTGCTGTCACTCTGACATATCACCCTACCAGCTCAAAGGGTAAATATGTTTTTGTGGGTTTTTTTTATAATTTTTGTACAGTAACAAGGTGAGGAACATTTCAGCTCATAAATTATTTACCAAACCTCACAGGCATAATAGGCAGTGTGCATATTCATCAGGCTATCATCCATTATTCATAAGAAGTTCACTTCAACTGTTCGAAGAAAATGAGGTTGTTGACTGAAATGCTGAAGAAATGTGGGCTTTTGTCCTCCCTCCTCCTTTTTCCCTTCTGGGTAAGTCTGGAAGTTTCCATCAAACAATTATATTTTAGAGGAAAAATAAAATCTATTCCTGACACGCAGATGTGTAGATAAGAGGGAAAGAAAGCATGGAGAAGGAAATAAACTGGCAGAATCAACCACCATCCATTTAACTTGGCTAAAGGCCTCTGACTCCTGCTTCCACAGAGATTGTGCCCAGGAAGTGGCTAAAAAGGTTTCCGTTCCTTGCAACAAAAGGGCAGCTTCAGCAAATATGATAGAGTTACTACTTATGTTAAGATACAGGTTGCATTCTATTTATCATTTATCTTCTTATTTGGCCTTCACAGCAAGTCTGTGAGGTAGGAGTAATTTTCAAGGTGAGAAAACGGAGGGTCAGACAGGTTAAGTGACTTGTCTAAGGCCAAATAGCTGTAAAGAGCAGACCAGGACTAGACCCTAAATTTCCTTCCACATTCCATGTTCTTTATATTCTGTCTTCCCAAGTCCTCTGGATGATCAACCCCACTGTTCCCAAGAGAGAAGCATTTCACAATGCTTTCCATGAACCATTGATTTTATTGTTTTCCCTTTTTTTTTTTAATATCTTTATTATTTCTGTGACTACAGAAGCAATATAGGCTTGAAAAGCATCAAATAATACAAAGTTTTATAGAACAGAGAATAACAGATGTCCCTGGTGTGTGGACAGGCTGTTCACTGCCAACCTCCATTGCCACAGAAACAAGGAGGAGGCATTACCATCCAATCAGATCCCCAGATCTGGGTTCAGATGTGGCCTTGGTCACTTACTAGCTGTGTAACCTTGGGCAAGTTAGCCTCTCGAAGCCACCGTTTCCCATTTGTAAAATGGGATAACACTCCAAGGGTTTTGTAAGTGCTGAATAAGATAATGTATGTGAAACTCAAGTGTCAGAGTTTTCCTCATTGTAAGGATTCCCTCTCTCTAGTATATTCCGGGAAATGGAATGGGAAGCAAAGTTGGTCTCAGGCCTGTCCCTCAGTCTTCTGCTTGACCCTCTGTCCATTGTGTCCTGGGTCACTTATTTGGCTGCTGGCCACAGCCTAGAACTCCTGGTGTGGTTCTTCTTCTGGATGAAATGCAACTATATTCCCAGAGGGGCACAGCTGCGAATTCTCCCTAACAAGGTTGTTCTTGACTGAAGAATTGGGGGAAAACTAAAGAGAATTCCAATGAATAAGGGAAAGCATTAAAACTTTGGTTTTAACTTTCCTTATAATCCAAGTGAAAAACAGCTAAGAACTTGAATCTTTATTAAGGTGTCAGATCCTTTTGTGGATGGAGCCCAGACCCTAACCTGGCTCCCTGTCCTCAGGTCTGCTTCCTTCCCTAGGAAGTCCTCCTTCAAACCTCCACTCCTTTCTGGGAAGCCCCAGGCCCTTCCTTCCTCTGGTTCCTCAGCTATGCCCGGAAGTACATTGGCCGAAATCGGACATCCTCAGTCTGGAAGAGGTTCGTGTGTGAGGTAGGGTGGGGAGGTGGAGGGAAGAAGAGGGAACAGGCACCAAGCGCACGTGTCCCAGGGCACACAGTCCATCCAGCAGAATCGTCTAGGGGAGTCTGGCACTTCAAGTCCAGACCCCTTTCAGCCTCCTGGAAAGACTGAGATGCCCTTTGGAAAGTAAGTGATCTTTGGAAAAAACACACACACACCTAGAAGAATAAAATGAAATCTCAACCCCCAAACCAGCAAATGTTGGTGTGTGAGTATCATCCCATTACCTTGCATTTTTAATAAGTACTAAATGATTCCGATGCAGTGATGCAGGTGGTTTGGGATTGCACATTGAGAAAAAATGATTAAAACCCCCAAAGAAGAGCCACTGCACTAGGATCTAATAGGCTGCCCAGGTACAGTAGTCCTTTGCGTCATTCTGCAGAGCTGTGTTAGTGCCTGCCCTACAAAGGCTTGTCAGAAATAAGAGAGGAGGGTCCATTTCTGAGTCATAGATCTTATAATCCTTGTTCCCTTAGTTACACAAAGACCAGCCAAAGCTTTACCTCTAACCTCCCTCTTTGGGCTGGGAAATAGGAAGTGGTTTTATTTTGCCAGTCAGATAAGTGAAGAGCACAACACGTAGTAGATGCTCAATAAAAGTACATAAAAAAGCTCCAGTCAGTCTAATTGACTGGGACCAGGGGCCACAGCAGGAAGAGGCACCGTTGTTCTCCGAGCCCTCAGAGCACAGCTTATCCATCTCTGCTGTAGCCCTTACCGAGTTCTGCTGTGATGTTCCTTTCAGCATCCGTCTTGCCCGAGCACATTAAAAGAGTTTGTTAGTCATCATCCTTGGCTTTTCCCTCTTCTTTATCCCTACATTATTATTTTTAAATACCTCTATTGAGGTATAACTGACATACAATAAACTGCACGTTTAAAATGTCCAATTTGGTAAGTTTTGACATAAGTACACACCCATGAAACCATCACTATCAAGATAATGAACATGCCCATCATCCCAAAGTTTCCAGAATCCCTCTCTCCCTCCCTCATTCACATGGTTCAAAATTTTTTTTTTTTTTTAAAGATTTTATTGGGGAAGGGGAACAGGACTTTATTGGGGAACAGTGTGTACTTCCAGGACTTTTTTCCAAGTCAAGTTGTTGTCCTTTCAGTCTTAGCTGTGGAGGGCGCAGCTCAGCTCCAGGTCCAGTTGCCATTGCTAGTTGCAGGGGGCACAGCCCACCATCCCTTGTGGGACTCGAGGAATTGAACTGGCAACCTTGTGGTTGAGAGCCCACTGGCCCATGTGGGAATCAAACCGGCAGCCTTCGGAAGGAATTAGGAGCACGGAGCTCCAACGACCTGAGTCACCGGGCTGGCCCCACATGGTTCAAAATTTTTTAAAAAATTTAACGGTATATGGTGAAGTTTCTACTCTACCTCTGTCTCCCCACCCAACCTAGTAACCATTTTTATAGGCACCTTGTTATTTTTCCAGAATATCTTTACTCAAATACTAATGAATATTCTTGGTTTTCCTGCTCTTTTACATAAAAAGTATCATGCTGAGCATACTATTCTGACCTTTCCTTTTTTTTACCCTTAAAAAATATTTTGGAGCTTTCTCATTCTTTGTTACAGCCACACAGTGTTTAATTGTATAGATGTACAACTTGTATTATTATTTTACCAGTTCCCTATTGATGGACATATGGATTGTTTCTAATCTTTTTTTATGACAAACAATACTGCAGTGAACAGCCTTGCACACAGAGTTTCTCATTAGTGCAAATGTATCTGTAGGAATCATTCCTAGAAGCGGAAATGGTGATTTGTATTTTTGATAGATATTGCCAAAGTAACCCTATAGGAGTTGACCAATTTATATTCCCACCATCAATAAATTGGAGTGCCTGCTTATCCACAGCCCTGCAAATAAAGTTAGCAATGCTTGGATTTTTGCCAATCTGCTAATGGTATCTGTGTGGTTTTAATTTGCCTTCTTCTTATTAAGAGTGAAGCTGAACATGTTTTTATATGTTTAGAAGCCATTTGTATTTTCTTTTCTGTGAGCTGCCTATAAATGTCATTTGCTACTTTTTCTAATGGTTGGTCATATACTTACTGATTTCTAGTTTTTGTTTTTTTTATTAGTTTTAGGTGTACAAAACAATGTAATAGACATTGACACTCCACATAAAGTGATAAACCCCCTCCCCCATTTCTAGGAGTTCTTTATATGCAGGGAGATTAGTCTTTTGTGATATGAATTGCAAATATATTTTTCCAATTGTCATTTGTCTTGATTTTATGTAGTTTTTATCCCTGACATTAATCCTGTTAATTAATTCTGAACATTAATCCCAGTTTCAGTCCAGTTGTTTCTGCCTCCTAAATATTTTTGGGATTTCCAGCCCCCTACCCCCTCTTGCCTTCTTTTTATGCCACCTCCCTAGGCCAATCTGCCATCACCACTTACCTAAATCACTACATTGGTATTCTAAATGGACTCACAGACGCACTTCCATTCCTGCCCCTTCTTTAATCTATTTTACGTACCGTAGCCAGAAAGATTTTTCTAAAATAAACACATGATCATGTCACTCTTCTGCTTAAAACTCTTTGGTGGCTAACCAGTGCCCATAGGATAGAATCCAATATCTTAAGATCGGATCCTCCGTGGGCTCTAATGTCCCCTGCACGGTCTGTCTCCTGTTTCTCTTCAGCTTCATCTCCTCCCAGGTCTCACCTCCATGTCCATGCTCCCGCCACACCAAACTGTTTTCATGTCCTCCCTCTCCGTAAGCTCTCTCACCTCTAGGCCTTTGCAGAAGCTGTTCTCTCTTTGAGGAACCCTCCACTTACTTACCTTCCACTTATCTTTCGGATTTCATCTCAGACATCACTGCCAGTAGGAAGCCTTCCCTGACTGCAGTAAAGTACTTCACCTATGTGTTCTCCCAACACCCCATACTGTCCTAGTATCAGCACTAATCAGTCTAGTCTGATTATCTGTTTATTTTTCTGTCTCTCCCATTAGGTAGACTAGGCTCCAGAGGGTGGGGACTAAGCCTGCTTCTTCACTATTGTTTCCCTAATGCCTATCACAGAGCCTGGCACATAATAGGTGCTCCATAAATAGTTGTTAAATTAACTCAAGAAAGGATGTTTGATAAATGATTAAATAAATGAACATCTTCATCTCACTAGGGGACCTAGGAGAATGAAGAAAACAGAGGCTCTTGACTCGTGTCCAAGAAAGGAGCCTGTTGCTCCTTAATCCCACCTAGCAGAGAAGGCAGTGGCTTCCAACCCTTTCCTTTCTGTTGGTAATGATATTTGGCTCTGTCCTGGCTTTTCCTATGCCCAGGTCCCAGGCGGATAAGGAAAATATCTAACATTCTGCACTGACCAATCTGAGGGCAACTTCCCTCAGCTGGACCTAGGTCCTGGAGGCTTCCTGGGTGTCAAAAGTTAACCTTTTAGTTACCGGACCAAGGAGAGGTCCTGGGTGGAGGGGTCCAGTGAAGAACTAGAGTAGACGGTGGGTACTTGGGGGGAGGGCTTTGGGCAATGGCTGTTTACCATCCGGTAGAAGTATCTGCATTTTTAACATGTGGTAGGGCCTGACTAGAATTTACAACTTGATTATCAATTCTGCCCACTTCCCCTCTGTCTTCTCAGGCTTCCCTTTGCTCTTTTCCTTCCCTAAAACAGAGTCTAGATTTAGAGCTGGAGGTGACACAAAGATTGTGGGATTTTGGGGGCAGATGATAAAACTGAGACCCTTGGGAGGCAACAGATGAAAAACAATGCTTGTAAAGTCAAGCAAACCTGATTTGGAATACTGGCTGCGCAGCTCTGTAACTTAGTTCAGCTATTTAACCTGTCCAGAACACAGTTCCCTTGTCGGCCCCTTTCCTCAGAGGCTGCTATGGACATTAAATGGGTAATAGCTGTAAGGTCACTGGCACAGTGCTGGACTCATACAGATGTAGTAGGGGATAAGTGGGAGCTGAATAGATGAGAACCAGAATCAGCTGGTGACAGAGTGAGGACCAGAACTTTGTGTCTTTTTTTATTTTAAGATTTTATTGGGGAAAGGGAACAGGACTTTACTGGGGAATAGTGTGTACTTCCAGGACTTTTTTCCAAGTCAAGTTGTTGTCCTTTCAGTCTTAGTTTTGGAGGGCACAGCTCAGCTCCAGGTCCAGTTGCCGTTGCTAGTTGCAGGGGGCGCAGCCCACCACCCCTTGCGGGACTCGAGGAATTGAACCGGCAACCTTGTGGTTCAGAGCCCACTGGCCCATGCGGGAATCGAACCGGCATCCTTCAGAGTTCGGAGCACGGAGCTCTAACCGCCTGGGCCACAGGGCCAGCCCCCCAGAACTAGTGTTTTGATTTAGGGTCCACCTCCTACACTCTCATTGCCATGGGCTGCTATCATTAACACAGTTCTGGGGTTCCTGAGGGCTCAGAAAGAAAAATAAGGGAAGTTTCATTTTTTAGTTTCATTCACTTATTTTCTGAGGCCCTGAATACAGGGTAAGGGTAGGGATAGAGTCCTAAACACTCCAGTTTCAGGTTTTGTGGTAAAATCAGTTTAAGATCTGAGTTGGAAAAGTTAGAGTACAGGGAAAAATATTTGCCTGATCTGACCTCCAAGGATTTATTCCTTTATTCACCAAGTACTGATTGCAAAGGCCCTAGGGATAATAGTCCACTGAAAAACAGTGTTTTTCAAACTGTGGGTCCTGACTTGTTAGTGGGATATGAAATCACAACCAGAACTGAAAAATAGCAATAGGAGGGAATAGAAATACCACAATGTATTTATACACAGAAGGATAAGTCCTAGGTCATAAAATTTTGTTTCAGTTATATATGTTTTTGTTTCAGTTATGTATGTTTACAAATATGTGTGTGCTGGGTTATGATTTGGATTTTGGTCAAAAAATGACTGTGGATTTTGGTCAAAAAAGTTTTACAAGCTCCTGCACTAGAAAGTAAGCTTCAGGAAAGCAAGGCCTTTATTTTAGAACAGTGCCTGGTATTGGTAAGTGCTCTACAAATAGATGTTGAATGACTGAATATCTAACACTGTACCTGCCTTCAAGAAGAACAGAGTTAGAAATATAGGAAAAAGTAAATATCAGAGACTTTATAATACTAATATCAGTCTGAATCAAATTAATGTGAATATATTGAAAAGGGTAAAAATCTAAAAGAAGTCCCAAAACAAAGTCTTAGAAATAGGACTTTCAGAATATTTTAGTCATGATAAGCAGTGTGAAGTGATAAGAAACAAAAAAATACATAAACCAGAACAAAACAAAACCAGACTTGAGAACCTGGGGACACAAGACCTGATTCTGTAACCTGTTCACTACGTGACTTAGGGCAAGTCCCTTTAATCATTTCTCCCATTTGGAAAGCAGGAATGCTCCAACGAGCCTTGCCTGCCACACAGGCCTGTTGTGAAGACCCAAGAAATCATGGAGTTTAAGGGTGCTCTGCAAACTGTAATACAATTCTGGAGACAGAAGCAAGGGATTACTGAGTTGAAGTGAGTAGAGGAGGTCTTTTCGGTGGTTGAATTAATTAATCAGCAAATATTTATCAGGCTTCTAATGTTTATTGAGGGCTTTCCTTTCCAAAGTTTTTCCTTTTCAGATGCTTTTCTAATACTATTCTTATTACAATATAGAATGTAAACTCCATGAGAAAATAATGTTGGGCTGTTAGGGTTAGGTTCATTTCTGTACTTGCACACAGCAAGCGCTCAGCAGATACTTTAAAATGAAGGATGGAAGGAAAAACTTAACTGCTGCACTGGAGGATGGCATCTTTACCCTTAAAAACAGTTGAGAGGCGAAGCCATAAACAAAGAAAATAAACACAAGGCACATGGCACAGGTCACCTATAACAGGTGCTATAGGAAGGACAGGGCCACAGGCACTCCTTGGGTATTCTGAATATGCCAGTTCTAGTGCCAGCTGTTGTGGAGGGCACAGCATAGGGTGCCCTTCCTTTTGGTGAGAAAGGCAGTTACACATAAGCAAATATCGACAGCCTGTCGGTGGAACAGATAGGCAGCGAAGATTCGAGGGACGGTCCAATTCAGAAAAAGACAGATGTGAGCTGGACCCACAAAATAAATCTTTACGGAGCTGAGGCTTAAGTTGGCCTTGGTAGGAAAGATACGCGTGATATAGATCAAGATTTGGGGAGCGCATTTCAGGCAGTTAGAGAAGTTTGTAGAAATCTATGCTCCTCGTGGAAAGGATGTCAAGGTGAGGTGACCTTGAGCTGATGCGTGTAGGTGGAAAAAGTTTCCTGGAAATAGTTTAATGCTTCTACCTCCGACCGCCCAAGAAATAGAAAAGCTACTGTTACGAGACAATACCTGTGCACGTTCTTATTTGGTTTTCCTCCAGCCGACCGACGGGGTGGGGGGAGAGGTTGGAGGCCAGGACCGAGTGGGCGGGGCCAACGCGAGTGGGCGGGATCACGCGGGTCCTCTCTGTAGCTACTGGAGGCCGGGCACAGGGGCTGGGTTTCCGGCGGCGGCGGGACTCGGGCGTCGGGTGACGCTAGGAGGACGAGTCCTCACGTGACACGGAAGTGACTACGAACAGGAAGAGGACGAAAAAAATAACCGTCCGCGACGCCAAGCCGAACCGGACCCGCAGCCACCATGAACAGCAAAGGCAAGGACAGGGGACGGTTGAAGCCGTCGGGGGGAGTAGTGCTGGCTCGGAGCGAGCGGGCCTGGAGTCTGGGGTCACCCAACGCCAAGCTTGGGGCGAGCCGCTCCGCGCTCCTCGGCCGGCTGCAGTCCCGGGGGCTGCGCCAGACGCCTTCGTCATCCCCGAACTACGGCTGCTGGCTACCTCCCGGCCCTTTCCCCCTTAAACCCTGTGGCGCAGTTTGGAGCCGCGGACTCGGGGGTGGGGGAGGGAGGCTTGTCACGATGGGCATCTCCAGGAGCAAATGGGGAGCTAGAGCAGGGATTTGGGTAGGCCAATGGAGAGCCGGCGGAGGCGGGGCGCCGCGCTCCGGAACCACAGGCAAGCCCACGGGCTTAACTAGTGAGGTGCGGGCGCTGGTGGGCGGGCCAGGGCCTGAAGGGTCGCTTTCCCCTTCCCTTCGCTGGCGGCCAGGACTTCTCCCGGATCCTGTGATGGTACCAGTGTGCCTGGCAAAACACGATCCTCATCTCCTCAAGTCAGAATTTTCCTCTTCACCCTCTGTCCGGTCTCAAGGTTGACTTCCACCCTTCACTCTTTCTTTTAATTTGCAGTTGACCTTGAGTAGGCATCTACTCAAGGTAAATGATCATAGCCACCGTTACTCACGAAGTCTTGGCTATTCCAGCCAGGCTTGTGGAGACTACCCAGGGCAGAGGCAGGATGTACCCTTGAAACGTGCAAGCACGGGTGCTTCCCGTGTTTCAGACCTGTCCTGCATCCTGGAAGGAACTTGGGCCCAGCTGGACTGTCCCTTTACACCAGTATACTAGTGGAAAGAGTGCCTTTCCTGTCCAGTTAGAATCTAGCATCTTCAGTGATAAAGGATGCAAAGAGAATGCTGCTTTTCTTGGCTCCAGGAATCAGGCCCTCCAGGGCAGTCTGTTTACAAATGCCCTCCTGCTTGCTCCCACTAGGTTAGCTACCCAATATGCCGTCCCCATTTTAGTGGCTCTGTGTGGTAGGCAACATGCATTGTTTTCCTTATCTTCCAGGTCAATATCCAACGCAGCCAACCTACCCTGTGCAACCTCCTGGGAATCCCGTGTACCCTCAGACTTTGCATCTCCCTCAGGCTCCGCCCTATACTGATGCTCCACCTGCCTACTCAGAGGTGCTTCCACTTTACTAGACTTGAACTGGTTGAGCGTACTTTTGGATATCACATTTCAGGCCTTAGCTAAGTCTGCCTCCACATATTTACTCCTCACAAACGAGAGTCCCCACACGAATAGTCTGAAGTTCAATTTCTGTTGGGTTCAGAATGCATTATCTGAATATTTTATGTTATTTGGCACAGGTTGAGGTTAAGATGAGTTTGCTTTCGTTGAGCCTAACATCAGCTATAGCAGGAGAAGAGTGAGGAAAGGTGACTTGTATGACTCATAGATTGTAATCTGCACAAAGAGGATTAAGGATTGACTCATGAAAGAGGAAACAGGAATGAAATCTGAAATAGGAGTGCCATCAAGTAACATTTTGCCGTCTCTTCTGCCTCTTATAGCTCTATCGTCCGAGCTTCGTGCACCCCGGGGCTGCCACCGTCCCCACCATGTCAGCTGCATTTCCTGGCGCCTCCCTGTATCTGCCCATGGCCCAATCTGTGGCTGTGGGACCTTTAGGTTCCACAGTCCCCATGGCTTATTATCCAGTTGGCCCCATCTATCCCCCTGGTTCCACAGTGCTGGTGGAAGGAGGGTATGATGCAGGCGCCAGATTTGGAGCTGGGGCGACTGCTGGCAACATTCCTGTGAGTATGACCTTAGCAGAAAAAGCTCAGCCCTTGTGTATTTTAACTTTCTGAAATGACTACATAGCCATCCTTTCACCATCCCTGGATAATAGTTGCTGGTATTAGTGCAACCAGTGATATCCACGAGTCAGGCAGAAAGCCATTGATAGAGCAGAACTGTGGCAGGTTAGTAGCATCTGGTACTGGGTCTGAGTTCAGCAGAGTCCTGCCTGCTGCTTTTTCAGTTCATTTTGGTACAGTGAACTGGCCTAGTGACATTCCTTATTCATTTTGTAGCATGGACTTAGTATTTGCCATCAGCATGGCATTGTATTAAGAACTATGATGACTAAAAAAAGTAGAATGCATAACCCCTGTTAAGTAGCATTTAGAAAGATAGTAGGGATTTTAGTTATGCCACCTGCTTAGTTCCCCTGTGCATGGGAATTAGAGCCCAAACGGTCCTTGCTAGGCCCTGAGGCCTGTCTGCTCGCCAAATGTTAGAGATGAGGCGGGAATGGTGTTATTAGGTGGAGCTTTTTGATTATCTCGTGGTCACTTGAAAACAATTGAGGGACCCTGGGGTATAGAGCCATGGACCTGGCACCCCATCCCCGTTTTTGGAATATGGATAGGAAGTCACTGAAAATGCCCATGGGTCTGGACTCCCCATGTTTAGAAGATATCCATAGGCTTTATCTTGGAGCTGGAACCCTTTGAATAAGTGGTAGGCTCCCTTTCCTGTTTGTATCTTTGGGTTCACAGACCTGCTCTAGAGCCCAGATTGTTGGCAGAACCAGCTCCTTGAGATGCCATTGGTCGGCACGTCGCCGTCTTCCTAATAGGTCCTGTTACACCTGTGTCTACTTCCCTTGTATCATCTGCCTTGTGCCTACTCAATCTTGTCTTTTCCTTTCAGCCACCACCCCCTGGATGCCCTCCCAATGCTGCTCAGCTTGCAGTCATGCAGGGAGCCAATGTCCTCGTAACTCAGCGGAAGGGAAACTACTTCATGGGCGGCACAGATGGTGGCTACACCATCTGGTGAAGAACCAAGGCCACCTCTGTGCCGAGAAAGACATCACATACCTTCAGCACTTCTCACAATGTAACTGCTTTAGTCATATTAACCTGAAGTTGCAGTTTAGACACATGTTGTTGAGGTGTCTTTCTGGTGCCCAAACTTTCAGGCACTTTTCAAACTTAATAAGGAACCATGTAATGGTAGCAGTACCTCCCTAAAGCATTTTGAGGTAAGGGAGGTATCCATTCATAAAATGAATGTGGGTAAAGCAGCCCTAAGGATCTTCCTTTAATTCCTCTGGAGTAATACTGTACCATACTGGTCTTTGCTTTTAGTAATAAAACATCAAATTAGGTTTGGAGGGAACTTTGATCTTCCTAAGAATTAAAGTTGCCAAATTATTCTGATTGGTCTTTAATCTCCTTTAAGTCTTTGATTTATATTACTTGTTATAAATGAAACGCATTAGTGGCCTGCCTTTTCCTTTCCATCCTTGGTCCCACATCTCACCCTCAACCCTAGTCTTCCATTCCCTCCCGCCAATCTCCATTGAATCAATGGTGCAGGACAGAAAGCCAGTCAGACTAATTTCCTTCTCTCCTTGCACTTCTCCCCACTTGTCATCTTTTAACTAGTCTTTCACAAGGATCCTCTGAACCCCCTCTGGGCCCCAATCAGACCCATTACTTCTGCTTTTGCATCTCAGGCAAAAGTGGAGGGTGCCTTTTGGACCCTCCTCCTAGGTTGTCTTTTCATACATGAATCAAACCCAAATTTGCTTTGGTGCCAGAAAAACTCAGCTTGTATGAACAAAGGATAGCAAAGCAAACTGTACTATAAACAATAGTTTGTTTAGAATGGGGGAGGGGAGGGCAAGGAGGAGGATGCATTTCAGAAGCCTGATGACTTCAGAGCCAAATTAAGGGGAATTTTCAGATAAAAAAAATTGGTTACCTTTTACTGTCCGAGCGTCTCATGCAGCCCCTCATGGTTCCCCAGAATTCCTAAGCTGGGTTAATGGGGTGATAATTGTGAATGCCTCACTACAAAATGACTTGAGCCCAGTGAAATCTCATTAGGGTTAAGAATATTTCAGGGATCCTTAATATTTTGATTTTTGTTTTCAGCAATTGGATTTTATTTTATAATTTCAGTTCATCTAAATTTTATGTTCTGTACATGTGATGTTTGACTGTACCATTGACTGTTATGGAAGTTCAGCGTTGTATGTCTCTCTCTACACTGTGGTGCACTTAACTTGTGGATTTTTTTATACTAAAAATGTAGAATAAAGACTATTTTGAAGATTTGAATAAAGTGATGAAGTTGCATTACACCTCACTTCAAGGATTCTTTACTCGGCTTGTTTTTAGATTTCTTCTGTTTATATCTTACATCCCACCTAGAATTCGGGTAGGTGCTCCTGCCATTCTGTTTTGTTTTTAAATGAAGTCTTTGAAATAAATGCAGGAGGACAAGGCTAAGCTTGAACCATTTTCAAGAGTTTCATTCTAGATGTTTAACTTCATTTTACTTCCTAAGTTCTTTCAGATTCTTAAAAGTCTATTATGCCAGAGGAATTCAGAACATAAACTGAGAAATAAAGAAATGATTGATTCTCCTATCTTGCCCTAAAGTTTGACTTGAGGGAAGATGTTTTAGTATAACAATTTGTGTAAGTGTAGGGTGATCTTCAATTTCTCCAAAGTTCTGTGTGGAGAAATACGGAAAACTGGAGTCCAGGTTGCCAAGATTGATTCCTCAGCTCTTGGGTCTTACCTTGAATAGACTTGAGCTTGGACAATGGAGGCAATACATTTAAGACCTCAAAGGACAGGACAGCTAGCTTAATTCCCAAATAAACAATATTTGGGGAGTTAATGATCTCCACCAAAACAATTGTGCCATTTAAACATACCTCATTTTGAGACTTAAGATCCAAGAAGCTTCTCTGGGCTTGATTCAAAGGACACTGGTGGGAAAGTGGTAGGTAGACTCTTCCTGGTTCCTCCGTGTATACAGAGAATGGATTCTGGGAAAGTGGTCCTTGCCAAGATGGAGGATAAACCAATCCATCTCCCAGGGTATGTTTCTAATGATACTCCTCTGGGACAAGCTTCCCAGGACCACCTTGGTTTCAAACCTGAGATTGTTCAGGGAACTTCCAAAACTTCCCTGGGGTTCTTTTGGCTTGGGAGAGAACATACGCAAAGGAGTTAAGCAAAAGAAAACATCAAAAAAGTTTAAGCAGGGATAAGTCAATAAAGGTAGTTATTTCTTGCACACGAGAATCTGATTTCTGGATCAATGAAAAATTTTAATTCTGATAAAAATAGCATTAAGTATGAGGTTCTTGGGGAATACGGAAAGGAAGGGCTCAGATTAAGGGATGTTGCTCGTTCATCAGGAGGTAAGGTCTCTAGTCTCCCACCACTCCTGGCCTGGCCTTTTACTGTGGTATCCAGCCTCTGGGAAGAACTTCTATGGATACTGTCTCCGCTGCAGTTATCATTAGGTGACCAGGTAGGGGACAGGAGCAGCCAGGGACCCTAACTCGTCTTCCCTTTGACCTGTGAAAAAACTGAAGATGACGGCACATACTCCGATGTCGCCTGGTGTAGCTCCACGTCATCGGTCAGTCACACACTGGTGTGTTACAAAGGCCTGGCTACAGATACCATGAGCAGCTTTCTCCGTGTCCCTGGTCCCAGGGGTCAGTGATGCTGAATTTGGGCCTGTGTCCTGAAAGGAGCTCAGGTTTGCCCCCATCAATCAATGTTTCTCATGGTTTCAGATAAAACTTTCATCTAATAAATAGTGTGTTAGCACTGGAGCCTGGATAAGCTCCTGGGGGCCCGGGAATCACTAGATGAAATATTCGTCCTTCTCCCTGCCCTTGGCTGAGTCACTCTCCATCTGAAGGATGGTGCTGGGCTCTCCTTCTGCAGATTCATAGGTGACGTAGCTGCCTTTGTTCTTGTACAGGTAAAAGAAGATCAAGATCACGACTGACAGCAGGGTGAGGAAGACCACGGTGATGACAACTTGGAAAGGAGAGGGAAAACGTAGGGATGTTTCAGGATTGAGGACGTCTCAGTCATTCCTGGGGTCTCCTGAATTAGACAATTCCCTCCCTTTTCATAAGGATCCTCCTGTGCTAGCAACTAGTGTCCAGTTCCAAATCCATATTCTCCCAGCAAGCCCAACTTCCATGGGACATGGTATCTACTCTCTTGGTGCTCAAGCTAAGGACACAAGGCTTTTGATTTCTGGCAAAACTGGATCCCCTCTCCACCAGTTCCTGATGATTGTGACAGAAACAGGAAGGAGGCAAACAGGAAATAGCTTACTCCAACAGGAAGGGCTTTTTCAATCCATAGCCGCCCATAGGGGGTTCTCTGCTCCTTCCCATCCTCCTGCTCACCCATTCGACAAACCACACGTGTCCTCATCCCTACCCACGTACTGGAGTGTAGTGCCCATATGCACCTATATCTATTTGTGCCCAACTCCCAACCTATCATTTATTAGCAGTGCCTCTAACAGAAGCTTCGAAGAGTCTTTCAGCGCCTTGTGAGTTTGTGTAAGGTAACTTACATGCCAAAATGAGCCCTTTCATGGATTTGGTCTCTAATTTGTGGTGCTTTCCTGTTTAAGGAAAATCCTAGTTTATCACACTGAGTTCCTGGCTGTCTGTGGAGCAAGATGGCCCCTGAACACAGAAGGACCCTTGGTTTTGGCTCAGAGCCTTTGTTACCTGCAATGAGTGCTGTGCTGGCTTCAGCTTCTGGGGACAGGGGCACAGTGGCCTGCAGAATTGGGGTGGTCATCAGTCCTGGTAAATTTAGAAAAGTAGAAAAAGAAGTGGGGTGAATTCTTTTTTCTAAAGCATACGTTTATCCTTCAAATTTCACCACTCCACCTTCTCCCCTATTCAAAAATGTATCATTCAACTCCTATAGTAAATCCATATAGAAAACCTGGAGAATAGAGGAGAAAATAAACCACCACCAAAGACTGAACATTTTGATGGATTTCTCTCTGCCTAATATAGTAGTTAAGAGTATGGGCTCTAGAGCCTGACTGACAAAGTTCATATTTGAGCTCTGTCCTTTACTAGCTGTGGGAAAATTACGAATTTTGCTGTGTATAATGTGCACTTTTTTGCCCAAATTTTTGAGGGAAACATAAGGATTCCCATTATATATGGGTAGTACTAATTTTGTATCCATATAAATGTTTTTAATTCTTTTATTTATCCTTATGGGTTAAAAGCGTAACTCTAGAAATCAATGACGATATCCATATGCAAAATAATACCCTGGAATACAGTCATCGGTTTTGTTGAACTTACCACGAACTTGCAGCAATGAAGAGTTCTCAGCCTTCTATGATGCATAAATATCGTAAATGTGTTACCAGTACATAAAATTTCTTGTACCTTGCATCTATTCTTGTGTTTTGTATTTATTTATTACATAAAATTTTTTGTACCATAATATGTTAAAAAATAAATGCTAAAATTCCTTTATGATACAAAAAACAAGTACCTAAATGTAAACAAATAAAAATTTGAGTTAAAAATTTTAATTTGGCCCCGAAAGTTTGGGCCAAAAACATGGGGGTGCAATATACACGGGCGTGCATTATACATGGCAAAATACGGCATCTAACCTCTCTGTGATCAGCTTCCTCATCTTCAAAATGGAAGTAATAGTACCTACTTTACAGGGTTGTTATGACATGTAGTAAGTAACTCAATAAGGGTAAGCTATTATTAGAAATGCATATTTTTGCATAAATGAAATCAAATGATGAGTGTATATACATGTACAGATATTTATATTATATGGCGCCTGCGTTTCTTCAGTGTTCTTACAAATTCTTTGTAAACATAATTTTTAAATAATATAAGGCTCCTCCCTTATTAAAACCTTTTCTATACTTCCAGAGTAGGCCCTGCAATTTGAAAGGTTCTGAAACAAAGCCTCTTCTACCCTAAACTGTATCCCACACCACCTCCTGCTATTGGTCGATCTCTCCTTCAGAGCCTGACCGTCCCACCCCTAAAGTCATTACCCTGGGTGGGTGGGAACACCACAAGACGAGTGGTCCCCGAAGGCCCTTGGAAATGTTTACATGGGAAGTCAGGAAGCCCTTCAGTTCTCCCAAAGGTTAGCATTTTGGTACAAAAGTTTGAAAAGGTAACAATTAAGTCAAGGTTACTCCAGGACAGAGATACCCTGGGAGAAAGCAGGCTGGCCCATCCTGGAATCACCCACAGGAGGCATCTCAATATTTATTCAAGAGATAATAATAGCAGCACTCATTAACTGCCTACTCTTTGCCAGGTACTGTGCTAGGCACGCTGGGATGTAATGGGGAGCCAAACAGACACGGCCTGCCTTCACGGAGCTCACCTTCCACCACACCAGAGTTCAGTTACGATAACTGAAAACTGTGACGCAGGAAACCCATTCGGGTGCTTAGGAGAGCATGTGGCAGAGGGGCCTGATCTAGTTTTCCAGCAGGAACACCCCGCCCAGCAAGTAAGATTTGTGCCGAGCGCTGAAGCAGGGGTAGGAGTTTACAGGGTAAAAGGAACGGGAGGTGGACGTTCTATGCAGAGAAGAGGCTGAGTCAAAGCTCTGAGACTAGACGACTCTAGGGCCCGACATGAGCAGGATTCTTATCCAGTCCTGACACCTTCAGGTTTCCAGCCAGGGCGAGTGAAATGAAGTCACCAGCGGTGGTCTGGTGAGCCTGGGAGCAGTCCTAAGAGGGCCAATGGTGGCGAAGGGTTTTTTCACATGGGCCAAGGGGAGGTCTGATGAACCATCCCAGTCCTGCAACAGAGAAAGGAGAGGTAGCTGCCTCGAGCGCCTCCCCTCCCAAGGCCAGACCAAACCTTTCTCCACTATTCTCCGCTTTAGGATTGGAACACTCTCAGCTACTTTGTGGCCTTGGGCAAATGGTTACAACTAGGATCATTCATGGATTCTCATATGTTACAGATGGGGACCATAGAAACCAACTCTGCGGGGGCCATTGTAAAGATTACATGACAAAACATAAGCATCATATAGTAACTACTGAAAATATTAACGTGACTTTGTTTATGGGCTGAGTGATTAAAAGGGAAAACTGTTCTGTGTTTGGCTCCTACACTAGCATTTAACTAGGTGACCCTGAGGAAGTAACTAAACCTCTCTGAGCTTCAGTTTCTTGATTTGTAAAGTGGGAGTGTGGCGGGCAGCATCGATGATGGCTGCCAGTAATCCCAGCCTCCTGGAATTTACAGCCTTGTGTAAGCCCCTCTCTCTGTGTGCTGGATGGACCGAGAGACCTGCTTCTAACAAACAATACAACAAAAGTGATGGGGTGTCATTTCTGAGATTATACTGTGACTTCCATCAAAGAAAAGCCCTGGAAAAAAAAGAAAGCCCTGAAATGTATCGACCTGATCATTGTCTCAGACTAATGCCATTCACCACGCACACTTTCCTCCCCCAACTCTCCCAGGGCTGCTCGCACTTCATCTTCCCACCATTGACCCAGAGTTCCTGTAGAGTCGCTCCGAGTTTGGCCTTCTTTAAACATTTGAGAACTTAAGATAAACAAAGCTCCGAGAACACTAATGCATGTATAGAGGCTTAAATATAAAGACGAGTAAGATTCAGTTCAATCATTCAACAACAATTTATTTTGCACCTCCTATGTGCCAGAAGCACTGTCACAGATGCTAGGAAGCCAGTGATGAGGGCGACCGGGGACCCGACCATGGAGCTGAATTTTAGTGAGAGTTTGGAGAACAGATACAGATGAGTCCCTGGAAAGAGAATCTGGGAGGGAAGATGATTCCTGGTTGAGAAATTCTGCAAATGATCCCAATTTTAACAGCGGACATTTACCAAGTCCTTGCTTTGTGCTAGGTGCCTTATAGACATAATTATTAATTCATAGAAAACCAATCACTTCAAAGTAGGTATTTTTATTTGCTAATGTGGGCCTTGAGGCCCCAGGGGAGGGGACTTAAATGACCTGCCTCACATGACACATGAAGGAACAGGATGGAGCCAAGATCTGAATCCAGGACTACCTGCTCCAAAGCCCAAGCAAGGTATTTATGCTAAACCTTCCTACCACCGGCCTTTTTTTCCCTAATCGGGAAAAAGAGGAAGAAGTAATGAACAATAACTATGAGGCAGCTTTCCAAAAAGTTCAAGGGTTTAAAAGATATGCATGAAGGTGGAAGAAAAACCAGATAACTACAAACACAGACTATTGTGCTTCAAAGAATGCTCCTTAATGGGACTGTGATCATAGGCGAGTGGTAAATAGGGAACAACGTCAGTGTAATGAGGAAGTCACGTTGGTTCATAAGCAGCTTTCCCAGCTTTCATGTTTGATGCGATCAAGTCAAGCTTTCTACAACTAAAACGAACGTTTCAGTAGTATTGAAAGACCTGAAGAAACATAAAATTCAATAGAAGTGCCTTCCTTGGATGAAGTCATTGGTTGGTTTCCACTTACATGAAGCCATCTGGTGAAGCAATAAGAACAAATGAGGGAGGTACAAAGAAATTTACTTCTATGTGAAAACCGTGGATTAATGACAAAGGCCGACCCCACATCAGATTTTTATTTTTGATGAACATGGTCTCTTTTGGAAGCAAAGGCTCTCTGGAACCTACTTTAAAAGGTGGTGGTAGCACACACCCAAGGACAGAGGGGGCAAAGGATAAGAAGTTCAAATGCTGGTGGACATTTAACTGCTAATATTTTAATTGAGACTGTTGTATTTTTAGGGTTCTCATTACAAAGTTTCATAACTATTGAGTGGTCTGCCCCAATCCTGTTTTTCCTGTAAGTCTGTTTTCAGTATTGTAATTTCAGAATGTGGGTCTTTAAAAAATGCACATAAAGTTTTATAGCAGAAATGCCTATATTAGAGGCTGTCAGAGACTTAGAAGAATAGTGTCAGGAAGCTCCACATAGTCAAGTTGGCAAACAAATTTAAAAAGCTAAGGGAGCTAAGGGTAAAGCTTGCTGTTTGAGCCTGAAGATAGCAGGTTGGAGGAACAGAGAAAGCAGAATTCCCCCAGCCCTTTTTGCCTCTATCTCCTATCAGGGAGAATGATTTTTGCACAAAGGAGCAGAAGGAGCTTGGTGACACGGGGAAGTGAGCTCAAGAGAAGGGATGCAATCCAGAAAGTACCACCCGCCTAATCTAAAAGGGATCCAGATAAATGACAGCCAAGGGCAGTGAAAGAACGTGTAATAGGATCACTATTGGTGATGTAGGAACTTTTGAGAAAAAATGAGGGGCCAGGAGCCTGAAAAGCTATAGAAAGAAGGTGATTCTGTAAGCAGCTGGTGATCTTGACGTGGTTTCCCAGCAAAATTCTAGAATAAATTGTTAGGGCCTCCTTTGGGGGCCTTGATCTGGCAATAGCAAGCATTAGGAGCGAAGCGGCTTAGACAAGCTACACAGCCTTCTTAGACTGAATGTCCAGGACCGTAGGCAGAGAAATTAAAAAGTTAATTCAATAAGTATTTAGTGAGTGTGTACTCTGTGCCAGGCTCTGTCTTAGACTCTGGGCATAGATAAGTGAACACAACAAACAATAACTATCCCATGCTGGGGCGGCCAGTTGGCTCAGTTGGTTAGAGCGCAGTGCTCATAATACCAAGGTCGCCAGTTTGATCCCCACATGGACCAGTGAGCTGCGCCCTCCACACTAGATTGAAAACAACGACTTGACTTGGAGCTGAGGTGCGCCCTCCACAACTAGATTGAAAACAACAATTTCAGTTAGACTTAATGGGTCCTGGAAAAACACACTGTTCCCCAATCCTCCCCAATAACAATTAAAAAAAAAAAAAATAGCCCATGCTTCACAATTCCTTAAAAAATTAAACAGAATTACCATATGATCTAGCAATTCCACTTTTGGGTATATATCCAAAAGAAATGAAAGCAGGAACTCAAACATATTTGTACATCAGTCAGAGTTCACAGCAGCATTGCTTACATAAAACTAAAAAGTGAAACAACTCAAATATCCATAAAAAGATGAATGGATAAACACAGTGTGGCATATACATACAACGGAATGTTATTCAGTCTTAAAAGGGAAGGAAATTCTGTCACATGCTACAACATGGATGAACCTTTAAGACATTATGATAAGTGAAATCAGCCAGTCACAAAAAGATGAATCCAATTATATGACATATCTAGAGTAGTCAAATTCATATAGACAGAAAGTAGAACAGTGGTTATCAGGAGGCAGAAAGAGGGGAGAATGGGGAATTATTTAACGGGCACAGAGTTTTAGTTTGGGAAGATGAAAAAGTTCTGGAGATTGATGGGCAATGGTTGCATAACAATGTGAATGTACTTAATGCCACAGAGCTATATACTTAAAAACTGTATACTTTATGCGATGCATAATTTTACCAGAATTGAAAAACATTTTTTTCATACAATTTACATTCTGAGGGAAGATGGGCCATACACAAAATAAATAAGTAAAAAATATAGTGTATTATACATTGATTAGTGTTATGTAAAAAAAATCAAGCAGGAAGGGGGACGGGGGAGTTGGGCTGTGGACAGGGGTGGTTGGGAGTGTCCCTGATGAGGTGGTCTGAGTAAAGACCTATAGAAGGGGAGGCAGCCGTGCAGAAACCTGGGAGAGGAACAGTCCAGGCAGGGCAGATGGGTAACAGCAAGTTCAAGGTAGGGCTAGCCATAATATTGAAAACTGTAAAGGTGAGCAGAGAAATGGGTGGTAGCCAGAGTGGGGAAGGAGTTCAAGTTTTTTGTTTGTTTTTGCTTTTTTTAGGATGGGAGAAATGACAGTATGTTTATGTATGGATAGGAATGCCTCAGATGAGAGGGAACGATTGATGATGCATGAGAGAGAAGAGTAGCTGGAACCATGGCCTTGAAAGGATGCGATCTAGTGCACACACAGAGGAGTTGGCCGCAGACAGAGCAGGGATCATTCATTATTAAAGTGTTTAATGTATACACAGCACAGAGGCAGGTAGTAGGAGATGGAGGCGGGAGTGGGAGCCTTTAGCAGGTCTCTTCAGAGACCTTTATTATTGTTATTATTTGATCATTTCTATCTTGTCAGTTCTACCATGCTTTTTCCTTTTTTTTTTTTTTAATTGGGGAATATTGGGGAACAGTGTGTTTTTCCAGGGCCCATCAGCTCCAAGACGTTGTCCTTCAATCTAATTGTGGAGGGCGCAGCTCAGCTCCAAGTCCAGTCACCGTTTTTTTCAATCTTTAGTTGCAGGGGGCGCAGCCCACCAGTGAATTGAACTGGCAACCTTGTTGTTGAGAGCTCGCACTCTAACCAACTGAGCCATCTGGCGGCCCCTCCGGAAGCTCAGCGGCAGCTCGTTGTCTTCAATCTAGTTGTGGAGGGCGCAGCTCATTGGCCCATGTGGGAATTGAACCCGCAATCCTGTTGTTCAGAGCTCCTGCTCTAAGCAACTGAGCCACCCAGCCACCCAGAGAGAGAACTTTAATTTGCTCCAGAAAACAGAATGCAAGGTCATTAATTGAGACTGAGGATGGGGCGGGGGTTAAAGAAGAGTTGCAGGTGCTGCATGAGTAGAGAGCAGCTCGTCACAGAGCATAGGATAAGACTTTATAATATCCTTGTGAAGTGATTCAGATTGGCTATAAGGACTGCTGGGGTAGTAATTGTCAAAGAATGGAGTGAGTGATACCAATGTAAGCAGAAGTTTTCCCATTGGGATTTGACCTTAGTTCTTTCTGAATTGATATTATTATGTCAAATCATTCCAGAGCTCACTTAAGGCCTTTAAGTAATTCAAAAGAAAAGTATTAAATCATAAGACAGGAAGAAGAAAGTCCAATAATACAATTTGTTCCTTGTGATAATGACTCTGGCTTTTTGGTTTGTTTTTAAATATAATGAATATTAAATTATTTGCAAGTTTGTTAGTTTGTTTTAGTGTTCCACTGTATTGGTGCCTTCCACATGGGCTTAGTGTCCTTGGGTAAATGTAGACCCCTGCAGCCTCAGGGAAGGATTGACATATCTGTGAGAGACTCCAAGCTAGAGGGGCAAATAGGAAGCTGATAAACAGAGATTTCAAATGACTTGAGAAATGGGCTAAATGGAACAAGATGATTACTTACCAGATTCCTTGCTCTTATGTCTAGGAAACCAATTACTCACAGGAAAAATGGGGACTGGGGGAAGAATGGGAAGCATGGCCTAGTGGCAGCATATATCAAAGATTACCGTGGGGTCACTCTAAAGCAACTGACACTGGAAGGATATACCCCAAAATAGTAGCAAGAGTGATAGCTGGTTGTGGAATTTGGAATGCTTTTTATTTTTCTCTACTACATGTTTTATCTTGCAAATTTCTTATGATAATAATTACTTTTCTAATCATAAGAATTTAAAATTTGATGCTCCATTAGGCACCATTAATATAAATATGGTCTCCAATAATAGAGGCAACAGTGTAGTCCTCCTTTGTGCCACTCCTAGACTGCTGAGTTGCGTCTGGGTGTCACAATTTTGAGGTGAGCAGCCAACATAGTGCATGGTTTGGAAACCATATCAGATAAGGAAAGCTTGCAAGAGAAAGCGCAGACAGAAAACTTAGGGGGAGTCTAGAGCTTGAATGCTATCTTCAGATACTCCAACAGACGATCTGTACCAAAATGGCAGAAACTAATGGGAGACAGATGTCTCCTGCACAGAAGGAAGAGCAAAACTGGACAAAAGCTTCAGGTAATGCAGAGAGAATTCTAGCACAGAATGGGTAGTTGAAATAGCTGACCCTCAGGACCTTTCTCAGCCTTCATTTTAAAATTTTTATAAATTGAAAGTGTTTTGTCAGCATTCACTTCAAAATCACATTTTCGAACTGGTGAAATCTCAATGAAGTCTGCAGCTGAGTTAATTAACAATATTGGACCAATGTTCATTTCTTGATTTTTCACAAAGGTACCATGGCCATGTAGGATACTGACATTAGAGGAAACTGGCTGAAGGGGATATGGGAACTCTCTGTACTATTTTTGCAACTTTTCTATAAATCTAAAATTATTCCAAAATAAAATGTTTATTTAAAAAAATAATGAAATGTTTGAACTCCATACAAAAGAGCTTTTCTCAGACTAAAGGTCACAGAGTGTCCTGAAAGCTGATGATCAAATATCAGAACTGTAATCTGTATTTATGATTTATGGTTTATAAAACATACATTATCTTCTGCTCACCCCAAGAATGTGATGCAAGCAGGGTTGGTGTTATCATTACGTACAAGCCAGGAAACTGAGGCAGCTCAGCAATCCCAGGGTCACTCAGCGGTTGGCTGAGCTGGGTTTCAAATCTATCTCTTCATCCCAGGGTTCTTTCCACCACATACCACCAGCTCTCCAAGTTCTGGAAATGTCCTGCTCTGCCCCCGTGAAACTTTTTGTTTACGTGTCCACTGGGTTTGGTTCTTGGAGTTTTATTGCAGATGGAAAGGGTGTTCACTGGAGCAGTATTTGCAGGAGTGATACATATCTGAATGTCCATCGGCAGAAGAGTGATTACATAAATTACAGGCCATTCATTCCAGAAACTCTATACAGTTGTTAAGAAGAATGTGGTACATCTGCAATTACTGGGACAGGACATATGGTTAGATGAAAAAAGCAAATTGCTGGGGCAGTATGTGTAGTATGATTATGTGTTTGTAAAAAAAGTAAATTAAAATTATAAATATATTTAAATATAAACTTTTCCTTAAGGGTTTTTCCTGAGGGGCACGGAATAGCTTTTTAATGAAAAACAAACAAATAATAACAACATCAAAGTAAACCAAATTCAGGAAGCCTGGAATAAAAGGGGAGGAATGGCTTACACTTTTTCCCCCGTTACCTCTGGTTTCTACCCCACTTCTCTTCTGTCTCCCAGTCCAACAAAGGAATAATAATGATACTTTCTTCCTTCCCTTCTCAGGTTTGGAAAGAATATAGGACAGGTTTTTCTTTCAGGTGGGAGGCCTGGGACACAGGACCACAATAAAGTTTGAGGCTCCACCCAAGTCCTAGCCAACAGCGAATGAATTTCAAGGTCTATTTTGCTCTCATCTTTTTTTTTTGTTGTTAACCTAGATACCAGTTGGTTTCTTTGTGGCCCTTGTTTCCCTAAATCTCTTATCACGGAGGCATCAGATCCTTTGCCACCTGAGTCTGCCAACCTACTTATTTGCTCTAGACCGGCCCAACACAGGGCGGCTCGCCCAATTCTCCTTCCCATGGGAACCTGCCCTGGAATTCTGCTCCCTTTCTCCTTCCTTCTCTTTCATGTGCCCCGGCCAGTGGGGTGGAGTGAGACTTTGAGAGCAGTATACCATGACGGAAAGAACACAGGCTCTGGAGTAAACCAGACTTGGCACAAAATCCTGCCTCTGCCAGTATTAGCCACATGACCTTGGGAGAATTTAACTTCTGACAATTTCTTAACTTCCCCAAACCTCAGTTTTTGCTTCTGTAAAATGAGAATAAAATCTGTTCTCAGGGTTGTGGTGAAGAATAAGCGAGATGAAAAATGCTGAGTGTGTAATCCAGAATGAGGAAAACCTAGGAGGCAGCTAGTGTGATTAGGTGGCAAGGGATAGGCTTTACTTGTGGGCTGGCAGAGCTCACAATGCTGGGTTCCACTCCACCCTGCTTCCCACGGGGTGATTTATGCACTAGGAACAGCAGGCCCGATGCCGAGGGTCCACAGTACTTCCAGGGGCCCATGAAAGTAGTTTTTAATGATTTTAATTTCTTTTAAAATCACAAGAAAAAAATCAAATGTTTGAGTTAGGGAAATTGTAATACTGTTATATCAATGATTAATTACAAATACAAGTGTTAATGATTTTATTATATTAATATTATATTTTTCCTTATACCAACACGGTTGTAAAATACAATTTTTAATACATATCATTTTTAATGGAGGAACGGGCCTACAAAAGCACAAGTGCCAAGGGCCCATGAAAGTCATAATGCAATCTTCACTTTCAACACTCCAAAAAATCCATACTCCTTTAGGAGACCTTTATAGATTGACTGGGGAGAAGGGGGTGAGAGGGCAGAGGTGGGAGGTGGGGAAGAGACGTGAAAGACTCTCAATGATCCCATCCTTCAAAGTACAAGCCCACACCCTATTTGTGATTTCTCCCTTCCTGTCTCTGAATTTATGTTTGCTTGGACCCAGTGGATAGGGGACTGTATAATAGGTCCTAAAATACCTCTCTATTCATTGGGTCAAGCATGTAAATATACAACTTAACAACGACAACAACAACCACCACCACCAAATAAGCTAATTAAAAAATAGGCAAGGACTTTAAGCATTTTCCAAAGAAAATGGCTTTTAAGCACATGAAAAGATGCTCAACATCACTAAGCATTAGGGAACTGCAAATTGAAACCACAATGAGATACCACTTCACACCCATTAGAATAGCTACTATAAAAAAACCAACAACACAGAAAATAAGGAGACTGCGGAGAAACTGGAACGCTTGTGCACTGCTGGTGGGAATGTAAAATGGTGCAGTCTCTGTAGAAAACAGTATGGTAGCTCCTCAAAAAATTAAACATAGAATTACCACATGATCCAGCAATTCCACTTCTGGGCATATATGGAAAAGAATGAAAAGCAGGGACTCGAAGAGGTTATTTGTATGCCCATGTTTATACGTAGAAGCATTATTCACAGTAGCCAAAAGGTGGAAACAACCCAGGTATCTATCAATCGATGATTGGATAAACACAATGACACAGTAACATACACTATATAAAAATTATATCTATTATATATACACAAAATTATATATATATATATATATACATACATACATATATATATATATATATATATATATATATATTTCAGCCTTAAAAAGGAAAGAATTCTGACACATGCTACCACATGGATGAACCCTGGAAATGTTATGCTAAGTGAAATAAGCCAGATATAAAAGGACAAATATTGTATGATTCCACTTATATCAGACACCTAGTGAAATTTATACAGATAGAAAGTATAATGGCGGTTGTCAAGGACTGAGGGGAAACAGGGAGTTACTGTTTAATGAACAGAGTTTCAGTTTAGGAAGAGAAAAAGTTCTGGAGACGGACGGTAGTGATGGTTACACAGCAATGTGAATGTTAATAAATACTTAATACCACTAAACTGTACACTAAAAAATGGTTAAAATGGAAACATTTATATATATTTCACCACAAATTTAAAAAAAATGTAAATAGTTCACCTTTTGCCCAAGTCCTAATTCCTCAGCTAGCTGCCCAAACATCACCTGTGTTCCCTATAGGCAGGTTTATTCTGGAGGTCCTCTGCCCTCTCCTCCAGGACCTCCCCGCCCCCCCGCCCCCCTAGGGTAAACCCAGTCTCTGTAATTTCACACATGGCACTGCCTTTATCTAGAATAGCCGCTGCACCTGCTTTGCCTGTACACACCTCATCCATCTTTCAAGGGTAAGGGCCCCACTCATGAAGCCTTTGCTGACCAATCTAAACTGCTACACATCTCTCCCTTTTATTATCTCTCACCAGACAAAAAACGGTTTGAACTGTGTGCATCACTAGTTACAGAGGACACTGTTTTAGATTTCCTTGGGGTTGCCACTCACCTGTTTCCACATCAGTAAAACAGAGAATGACAAATGAATCTGTGTATATGAAAACAAAGGTGTAGAGAACAACCAAGGTTTTGTTCATCCCTTACCCTCACTAGCACATAATGAAAACAATGAATACCTGATGTTTATCTAGCTCAGCTTGGTTATAAAATGAAGGGAATCCATCTCAACGTGATGAAAGATGGATCCCTGCCTGAGCATGTTATGGGTTTTTGATGCTGGAGTGTATCTTCAGGGGTGTGGAATTAGAAAGCAGTCAGGAATTCCTTTCCAGGAAAAGGTGGGTTTCTAACAAGCACCCAGTAATAATAATAACCAATGTTATTGAGTACTTACTAGGTATGAAAAACTATGCTATTATATAGGTTATCTCATTTAACCCTCACAAAAACCTCATAAGATAGGTACTATTTCCCCCATTTTATAAATGAAGAAACTGGAGCTTAGAGGTTAGATAACTTGCTCAAGGTCACAAAACTTTAAGTGGCAGTGCCAGGAACTGGTACACATCCATGAGACTTTAGATTTACACTGCACTATGTGACAACATAGATGAACCTAGAGGTCATTATGCTAAGTGAAATAAGTCAGACTGAGAAAGACAAATACTTAAATGTGGAATCTAAAGAACAAAATAAACAAACAAACAAAACAGACTTATAGATACAGAGAACAAATTGATGGTTGCCAGAGGAGAGGAAAGTTGGGGAGCTGGGTGAAAAAGGTGGAGGGATTAAGAAATGCAAATTGGTAGTTAAAAAAAAGTACAGCATAGAGAATATCGTCAATAATGTTACAACTACGTATAGTGCTAGGTGGGTACTAATCAGGGGGATCACTGTATAAATTATATAACTGTCTAACCACTATGTTGTACACCTGAAACTAATATAAAATAATATTGAATGTCAACTGTAACTGAAAAAGATAATAAAAAAATAAAAAAATAAACTGCACTAAAGTGTACATTCTAGTTGCCTTAGGCTTCCTCCCAGTACGTTTTTTTGGGGGGGGGTGAGGAGGGAGGCAGGCAGAGTTAGGTGGGAGGGTCTTCCTGAGGCCTCAGGCAATTCCAGGACTGAGCTGGGGGGGTGGGGATGTTGACTAAGTCTGTGCCATTCCTACAGGAAAAGACCTTCACCTACCTCCTGGAGAAGGCGTGGCTGGGAGGCTAGACATTGCGGCAAGTGGATGGGCACCCTGAGGAAGGAGCAGATCTGTAGGAAGAGGGACAAAGACAGGAATGAGGTGGGTGGGCCCCTGTCTGGGGCTGGAGACAACTGGAAATCCCAGGAAAGCCTTTGGTGCAAGATTTTCCTGAGTCCCTTCCGCATTTCCTCTTTTCCCTGTGAAGCTAGTATGAACCCTTCTCTTTTGGTTTCCCTGAGTATCTCCTCAGGCTGCAGGTACTGAGGGAGGATCTGTGAGACCTCTTGTACGTGGGGTGCATTACCTTTGTACGTTTTACCCAGAGATCCTTTCACTGGGTCACCACATTTAATTAAGAGATTTCTCAAGGCCAGAGAAAGTTAGGCAAAGGTATGCAAATGAGCAGCGGCCCCAGTTTCCTCAAACCGCGGCCACAGGTACCCAGTTCTTTCCCAGTTGGGAGTTTGGGCGGAGCCATCCGCTAAGTGGAGGGCTGGGGAACGCTTGGGCTGGGGTGTACCCTGGGAGTGGGGAGAGCCAGACAAAGGAAACTAGAGGTGAGGGTCCTCAGTTGCTTTTTGTCCTGAGACAACCCGTGGGCAGGGCTCGGCCCGCTCCACGCAGCCCTCCTTTCATTGTCCACTGCGCCGTCCGCGCAGTCTACCCAACCCCACGCGCCGGCCACTAGGGCCGAACTCCACTTGGCCCAGCCCACGCCTCAGGGGCCCTGGGGACCCTCGGCACCTCTGCGGACATCGGGGTTCGCCCCGCGGCCCCGCCCCCTGGCCCCCGGCCCCAGCCCTCCTGCTTTACCGGCACCAGGCGGGCTCGCTGCGCTCCGAGGGTGGCCGGTCCCGGGCACCCGGTTCCCAGCAGCCACGACGGGAGGCTCCAGCCGAGGGCCGAGCTCCGGCGGCTCTCGGTTTCAGTTCCTGCCGCGGCCGACGTGACTGCAGTGAGTGTGAGCGCCCGTCTCGCCTCGCCCTCCGCCCTCCCAGGTCCCCTCCTCCGCGCGCTCACCTTACCAGTCGGACGGGCTGCCGGGGAAGGGCCGGCGCCTCCCCGCGCGTCCTTTTGAACTCGACGGGGGCGGGAACCGCATAGGCTCGTGCAGACCCACGGAGGGACCCGCCGCAGGAAGCCGCGGAGAGCCGCGCGGTCTGCTGCCGAGGCCGGCCACGAGTGGGGGTGGGGGGCCGGCCGACTGGGTGGGACAGGAAAAGAGCGAAACCGCCCTCTGCAGGTTCCCTCTGCCCGCCGGGCCGCCTCTGCTCCCCCGGGAGGAAAGGCTGCTTTTCCTTCTCCGATTGTCACTTTACTCTCCATCCGGAGCCTCTTCCTCCCTCGCCCTGAGGTTCCGGAGGGCATGGGATCTGACCCTGGGCTAAATGGCATCCGTCCGCTTGCCTCGCCGTCCACGTTATTTGAATTTTCAACAAGTGTGGAAAGTTATATTTACTGGCGTTTGCATAGCATTTACGTAAGTAGGTCTGTGTCCAGAAACTTGGAGCATAAGGTAACTTATTCGGCACCGCAGGTCGGGAAACGGAGGTGTGAAGTGGGGAGAGGAGCGGCGCCCCATCCGGATCTTCCTTGTCCCACATTCCTCTGAGGTAGTGGAGCCGCGTGGACTTTGGATTCAAACAGTCCCAGCTCCGCAGCTTGTTAGCTGTGTGGGCCAGTTAACATCTGTAAAATGTGTTCCCTCATCCCTGAAATGGGCGACTGGAAGTGCTAATGCCTGTAAGGCCGTTTCATACCCACGGTGCTAGCACATGGTAAGCACCTCGATTTAACTATTCATCAATGCCATATTTTAGCCACGTCTTGAATCACGTCTTCGCAGGAGGAAATGTTCCCAAATTAATGACGAACTCTGACTAAGGTTGTGATAGTATACACACAGACTCTGGAATCCGTTGTGCTGTGTGATCGTGGGCAACTTCTGTTTCATTTCTCTTTCTGGGGCAATAGTTGTCTCACAGAGTTACTGTGGGGATGGAATGAGTTAATTCTTCTACAGCATTAGAACGTTACTTGGCACATAGTAAGTGCTCAGTAAACACTAGCTCAATAAATGCAAACTAGCAGCGGTCCCACTGGGTCCCAGTTTCATCAACAGACACCTGCAGCCTGGTAACCCTAAGGCTTCCTTAGGGTTAGAACTCTTGTGGTTATTCTGCCTTCCATCCCAGTGATAATGGACTTCCGTGCTTATTTTATTATTTTTTAAACTTTCATTTATTTTAAGTGTTTTTTTCCAGGGCTCATCAGCTCCAAGTCAAGTAGAAGTTTTAACCTAGTTGTGGAGGGCACAGCTCACAGTGGCCCATGTGGGGATCAAACCAGCAACCTTGTTGTTGAGAGCAGGGCACTCTAACCACCTCAGCTAACCGGCTTCCCCGCGCTTATTTCTTATTCCTGTGAAGAGTTCTCTTGGTTTGGGAAATCAGTACTTATATAGATCAACAGAGAGACAGAGACTGTGAATGTTCATTTGGGGAACAAAGACTGGAATAGACTCCAGAGAGTAGAGGCATAGTGTGAGGAAAAAAAGCAAAGACATAAAATAAGCAAGAGTAGTTGCTTTCATTCCTAAAGATGTTACGTATTTGGTTGGTAAAAGCCAGAGGAAAAAACAGAGTAAGTTGATGAAATTAATTTTATGTATTTTAAAGGCATAGCAGTGATCAGTGAAGAAGAAAGCCACGTTCCGAAAAACCACCACTCCAACCAAGAAAGACAAAGAAAGTAACTCATAGACAAGACATATATAAGTTAATAAAAAGGTCAGCCTGGTCAGTCCTCAGACAAAAGAATATTCAAGAGAAAAGGAAATTCAAATACTAAGGGTTTAATTCCACAGGGGGACAATTGTTCGCATTTATTGACAAGTTGACCATGGATTCCAGGAAAGGTTGAGATTTTTCTTGTATCTGGGTTAGTCTCCCATAGCATATTCCATCATGTATTGAAAATGTTAGAACCACAGACTCTGAGAGGCTGTGTTACTTTCACAATTTAATGGTTAATAATCTCTCACAAGCATCTTTTTATTTCTCTTTAAAATGTAAGCTTAAAAGGTTTGCTGGTACATGACTTTATCCCTGTAGGCACATACCATTCATTTTAAAAGTGTAAACATGCAGGAAAATAGGATCCAATATGCACATGCTCAGCACCAGTTTAGCATAAAATAGCAATTATTTTAAGCAGTGTGTGTACTCTTTTTGGTTTATCCTAGACATCCTGGATGTTTCTAGTGTACTCTGGGTTTCTTATCTAGTCTGTTAATATTGTCCTTCAAATTCCTGGCAGGCAGGTACTGGGTGATGTTCTCACAATTAATCCTACAGATAGCAGATGAAGAAACCACGTGGTGGTGACCTACCTGTGTTCTCCAAGGATTAAATGCTAAACGTCAGAAACTGAAGCAGCCATGCATTTGTCAGCAGACCTCCAGGGGCCTCAGGACAAGGGATACGAGATATTCATCTCCGCCCAATTTTACTGGCTTGATTTAGCCCCTTCTGGTGCTGCTGCCAAGATGGCAGTCGTGAAGTCCTAGCCTTTCTTCTGGACAACTTTACTATTTTGTAAATCGGGACAAACAATTTGGTTCCTCGCTGGGACTGCCTACCCTAGATAAGCAAATGAAGTGTCAATCTCACAATTTAGTAAAATTTTCCACTTCAATTGTGCCTCTGCTGTAGCAGTTATCTTGGGTACTTGTCTTCCCCACTGTTCCATAAGCCCTGGAAGCCCTCTCTGGCACGCTCCCCAAAGAGGATCAGTTTCCTAGGAGATGAGGGTCAGTGAAAGTGGCAGAGAAAAGGCTTGAACTAGGTTTTGCCAGATGATTTGTGTGGGGCCTTCCAAGCAGATCACGGAGGGCCTTGGAAAGCTAGGGGCCTATATTCCCAGTATTTTCCCCTCCCTTTCAATACCCTTGGAGTATCATTCTCAGCAGTGATTCCAAGGGACTGGGATGCCTTCCCGAAGAGGTCTTAATATACAGGCAGTAGGCCTTTTAGAGGTGGGCATGCGACCTCCTCTCCATCACAGCAGTAGAGAGCCTCTGGAGGTTTTTAAATAAAAGATTAAGAGGATTAGATCTTAGAAAAATGACTTCTAAATACAAACACGTATTTCCAGTTCCCTAATGGACATATCTACTGGAAAAGTCCTGCAAGCTCTCAAACTCCTTGAGTCCAATATTTGGAATAGGATACCCAGTAAACTGCACATAAAGTGTATACTTTGATCAGTTTTGACACATGTATACACCCATGAAACTAGCACCACAACCAAAATTAAGAACATTTCTATCACCTCAAAAGTTTCCTTGTACCTACCCTCTTACTACCACCCCCACCACTGGTCTTCCTGTCATTGGAGACACTAACATGCCTCCCCCCAAACTGGGCGAGATTCTTTCTCCAGGGAATCTGGATCTGGAAAGGACATGATGGCAGAAGGTGGCTCAAGTTGAGTCTTTCAATGACAGCTGCCTAGAGGGACAAGCCACACATTCCTGTTACAGACACCTGCAGCCTGGTTGTTCTTTCAGTTCCGTGAGCTGCCTAACATCCTTTATTGCTTAATTTGTTGCTTGCAACCAGAGGACCTACATACAATGCACTTCCTCCTATAGTCACCATTTCTGGGAATGGCACCATCAAATTCTAGTCTCGCAAGCCTAACCCAGGATAGTTTCTTAAAACTTGGGTCTTCATCATGTGTCCTCTTCTAATCCATTGTTAAATCCTGCCCATTGTCTCCCTGCTCAGTATTCTCTCTCTATAAAGTTCTTAACTATTTTCCCTCATCATTGTTTCTTTAGTACCTAGTACAGTGCTTGGCACAGAACAGGTGCTCAATAAATGCTTGATGAATGACTGAACAAAAAGGTGACATCGTCCATCCCCCTTAGAAACAAAAGCAAAGATGGATGAACTTTTGCATGTGTGTTTATCAGGATGGTAGGACTTCAAATTTAGTTTTTTAATGTTTTCACAGAAGCAAATGATAGGACTTGAATCCAGGACTTCTGATTCCTAATCCCATGCCATTTTCATTATATTATACTTCGTATCCTTTCCCTTCACTTGGAGTTCCATTTCTTCTTCCATCCTGCTCAGATCCTTACTTACACCAAGGACGAGATTATAAACATTAGATGCAGCTCTAAAGTGTAACCCCTTTCCAAGGGTAATTGCTTATTAACCAAAGGTGGAGGGCGGGGATGTAGTATAGCATCTAGATTGAGGCATCACTACAGAGTTAGGCCAGGAGGTAGGGTGAGCTGGAGGTCAGGAATGTGACCAACGCTTTCTGAACCTGGGATGGACTCAAGAACCTTGCCCAAGTGGAGAGCAGTGTGCTGGGCTGGGACAACTCCCTGTGTCAAATAAAGAATCCATACGTAGAATAATACTTTATTTAACAACCTGAAAATATGTTCTTTTGCCTTTAAGTCTTGTAAAATGAGTGGTAAATCAAAGATTTGTTTTCTAGTCTCTGAGGAGGTGTGGTTATATATGTGTCTGTGTCTATAGTTGCTTTTGCTTTTTATAGTCATGTTAGCCCTACTTTAATTAATATGTCAAGTCTCATTATTCTAACAATGCTACAACCTGAATTAAATATTCCCTGAGTCGAACAATCTCTTCCCCCAAGCCTGTCCCCCTCCCTGCCCTAAGTCTGCTCCTCAGCCTCCATTAATGCTGGGTCTTTAGGGACCACTAGCATCCATGTTGTTTCAGAGCCTAGAAATGAATGCTGGATCGTACTTAAGTCCCTCTGACCTATGTACCCTCTAGCTGAGGAGTTTCTCTAAGATGTGTCTGCGGGGGGAGGTGTTGGCCGTTCTGCTTCAGCGTTCTGCACTTCGCATTGTAGATGCCTGGAAAGTAAACATGAACGCGTTAGACGCTCTCCTGCCCTCCCACCAACTACTCAAGGAGGGTTAAAAACTCAATTTGCTTCTATCAACGTATATTTCTTGCAATGCACTGGCCTCTGAAGAGGGAGGCGATGTGAAACTGGATTTGGGATTATTGTAAAGACTTGTTGCAGAAGGTTCTTTACATCCTTCACCATCTCTTTATGAGCATTCACAGGAGAAACTTCTTTTTCATCTTAGTAGCAGGAGGTGGTGTTCTCTCAAGGAATGGCATCATAAATTGGGTGAACTGATCAGAATTTTCTCTTTTGGGTGTTTAGAAAGTCTGGAACCAATTTTGGGATCCATCCTTGGTAAGTTTATTTCCTAGAATGCATTTTTGTACTTGCCTAACTCATGGTTCCATTTTATGGCAGTTTCCCTAATATACTTCTGAGTTATTTTGCTATATGTGTGTACGTGTTTACCATTTTATAGACCTTTTGTACATCCTAACTCCTTTTTGAAATAAGTTCAGATGAAACTAGATAAATACTTAGGAGATAGGGCTATGGTGAGAGGTCACGAAGTTCAAAGCCAAGTGTTGGGAAGTGGGCACCAAAAACCCAAAAAGTCCCAGTTTACCATTGGTTCCTCTGGCTCCCCACATGCTTGATTTTGCCCTAAGGGTATTTTTCACTGCTGGGTCCTCCTTGTAGCCCATGGTGAAGATTCCAGCCTGTGGCCAAACTTCTGTCCATCCCCAATGCCCAATCCTGCCACCCAACCTGTTCTCTGTGTATCCAGCCTCCTTACCTCTTCTTGAGGCTCGGGTGCTGTGACGTTACTCTCTTCTGGAACCGCAGAGATGTGAAGCTGGAGGCCTTGGCTCTACAAAAGGAAGAGTTCTGCCAGTGAGAGGTGGCTCAACCTTCCCAGCCTTCAGCTTAGAAGGGTCTTGTGTGCCTTACACTCTCTATATAAAGGTCACAGACAATGCAAAGGGCCAACACACAATGTTTTTCACTACGGCCTGAAGATGTCAGGGAAGGCTTTACTGTCATCCTCCTTCACAGATCAAGAAACCAAGATTCAACAGTGAAATGACTTGCTGGGGCAGGAAATCAGATCTTTGGACCCCAGAGTTATTTCCATGATCAGATACTGTGTGATTTGTGTGACATGCATCTTTATGTATATCTATGTGGGAGTCTGTGAGGGTATAAATATAGGTCTTAAAACTACCACCTACCACTTTTAGACTAACCCTCCTCAAGAATGCACTGCAACTCTCACACTTAGATGATCCTAACCTATGGCAATTAGGAGAGGCAAGTGGTATAATGATTTCTCTGGGAAAAGTTCTAGGTTCCGCGATGGGAACCCAAGGTGTGGAAAGCCCTGTCTAGGAACTGCTAAGCCAGGGGAAGACCTTGGCACTCTATGCTTTAGAATGAATTTATTTTTTTAATTGAAATTTAATTCATACACTGTAAAATTTACCCTTTGAAAATAGAACCAATTTCTATCAGTGTGTCAGCCAGTTGAAATTCTGTGATTTCTCCTGGGAGGAAATTTTCCTTCTTCTTGCTCCTTCCTCTGATTCCAGGTCATGAATTACCTCAAAGGTAATACCACCTTCCAGAAAGTTATAATTCTCACTCAGGTAATTCAAATGCTAAGCAAGAACAGATTTTCTCACAGTCATCTTTTTATTTACCTATTTTTATATGTGATATGTCCATAATTCTGCTTGAGAGAAAATATGATTTATGAGGCATCTGCAAGGGAAGTAAACATGTCTTGTAGGACATAGGCTTTGGTGACAGTGATAGGCTAGATTCTAAGATGCTCTGATTGTTTAATTCCATAGGGAAAATTTGTCTCCTTAGCCAGTGACCAAAGCAATCCAGAGGAGAGGCTGGGAGTGAGAAAACACTATAAATCTCAAATATAAGGAGGTGGCCTCAGGGGGAAAAAGGTTGTGTCTTGTACGTCTTTCCCAAGGAGAACAGCATTACCAGCCTGTTCCTCAAATAGTCAGACAGCATCTTGGCCCCCATAATCTCCCCTTCAATAAGATTACTCCAAGAATGCAAATTTGTTTTATTATTCACCAGAGCCAAACAGAAGTTTACTCTATTGCTGTCTCCATACTAAAATCATGTGTTACAAAGTCAAATTTAGATTCATTTTGGATTTTCCACTGTTGAGTTACTCTTTCCAGTGCAGAAAAGTAAGTACACTTTACCTACTCAAAAATCCCACATTTAGGGAGATGAGGGTAAGGGGGATCAAATATATGGTGATGGAAGGAGAACTGACTCTGGGTGGTGAACACACAATGTAATTTATAGATGATGTGATACAGAATTGTACACCTGAAATCTACGTAATTTTACTAACAATTGTCACCCCATTAAAAAAAAAAATCCCACATTTACCCTGTGCTTGTTCACTACCCACAAGCCCTGCACCTCTCCCTAATCAGCATGGCTACCTCAGACTAGACACCAGCCAAGGGAAAGTTTTGTATCTTGCTCTGTTAGGCCCTTCAGTACCTCATGGGAATTATGACTCAGGGCATAATAACGGTGATGACTTAGACTTTAGTACCTCAGGGGAGTCATCCGAGGTAAGCTTTTTGTTCTCTTCATCCTCTTCCATCTTCCTCACATAGCCAGACTCTGAAAACACCTGTGGATTAAAGTGAACAATGTAGGCCAGTCCCGTACCTTCACAGCCTGGATGCCACCCTGGTACCCTCTGTCCATGTTAACTCCTCTCAGATAGCAGGAGGCCCCCAAGGGAGCATGGTCAACCTCCAGTTAGACATGGCAGAAGTAGGGTGATGTGAGCTGAGGGGTACCAGACATCGCATACTCCCAGATACCCACATGACTCATGCCCTGGCCTCCTTCATTGCTCTAATGTCACCTTCTCCGGCCACTCTGTTTGAAATTGCAATTCAGCCCCCATTCCCTGTTGCCTTCCTCTACTTAATTTCTCTTCCATATCTCTAATCACCACTAATTGTAATTTTATTTAGTTATTCTGTTCCTTGTCTATCTTTCCCTGTCCCCCACTAGTGTAAGATGCAGGAAGGTAGACAATTTTGTGTTTTGTTCACTGTAATACTCCAGCTTCTAGAAAAGTACCTGGTACATAACAGGGGCTCAGTAAGTAATTGTGGAATGAATGAATGATTCTTGGTGCCATCTAGTCAGATGTCTCACCCTAATCTCTACAATGCACCTGACAGGTGATCATATATCCTTAGCTTTTAACATCAAGGAAGGAGAACTATTTCTCAAGGTGGCCTGCCCCATTTCGGTTTTTGAAAGCCCCTTGTGTCCCCTTTCCCCTATATTTAAAAAAATGTTTATATATCATTATTTTAACAGAGCTAATTGCTGAAAGTTCCTCTTGTATTGATCTAAAATGTACTTTAAAAAATCTTTACACATAAGGCCTAGTTCTCATAGAACAAGTCAAATCTCTCTATGATAGCCTTTCCATGTAATTTGAATAGAATATGACTTGATTTCCAGATCCTTCACAGAACTGGTTGCTCTCTAGGGGTTCCGTGTCTCTATTTTAACACAATTCTTTTCTCATTCATATTCTCAATCTTTCAAAAGACCATCTCTTTTGCTTTCCTCCCTCTGTGAGTTCCTTATTCTAGCTCTCTCTCATCATAGGAGATATACCTTGGAAATTTGCTAATGCCCTTGTGCTTGGGGTCTATTTACCATAGTTACAAGTATGACAAACTGAAGCAAGACCCTCCTCCCCTCCCCCTATTAAAAAAGGTAAAGCTCAGGATGCCAGTTGTACGTGCTTTATATTAGAACTCCCAGAACTTGACACACAAAAAAAAAAGAAAAGAAAAGAAAGAGAAGAAATTAGTAGGAATCTGCTCATAATGATATTAGAGATAAGCCCTTTTCAGAAGTCAATTACCCTGAGCATAGGTCACTAAATTAGTTGCTATGAAAATGTGAATCTCCAGAACTAAAAAGATGACAAGGAGTATCCTTGAGACTATAATATAATGACACAAAAACTGATCAACTGTTACCTGACTATAGTAAAGATGATCTACGTGAAGGTTTAAAAGAGAACAAAGACTCAATCAGATGCACTCTCACCTCAGGGACCATCGAGGCGGGGGAAGTACAAAGTTCTTCTGGGTTCACATTGTCAGTGTTTTCTTTTTCTCGGGACTCAGAAGTTCTTACTGGCTTCTCTGGTGGCTGTGCATCAAAAAAGACGTCCGAGGAGGCCCTAGGACTTGGAGTCCCAGCTCCCAAGGAGGCCCTGGAGCTGGTGGGTGAACCCTGGTCAGAGGCTGCAGGGCTGGAGGGTGTGTTCCCTGAGGAGGTCCTACGGCTGGGAGTAGCTCTGGGTGGAGGAGGCCTATTAGGGGGTGCTGAGGTCCTCTGGAGAGAGGCTCTCTTCTTTTGTTGTTCAGACCCTTCACTTGAGGTTCGGGTTCGGAGGACTACTTCTGGGAGAGATGAAGGCTGCTCTGAAGGGATCAGAGCTCTGTCTGGTGATGGAGCTGGGGAGCTAGGGGCAGCTTCCTCCTGGGACTCGCCACCCTCAACGGTGGGAGAGGACAGGGCCTGGGTGGGGCCATTGCAGGCTGGCTGAGGCTCTTCCTCCTCAGAGGAGCTTGCTTCAGCTTCTTCCTCCTCCATTTCCTTGTCTTTGAAGGGCTCTTCTTTAATTTCAGATTTGTCTTCTCCCTGGGTTGGATCAGATGTCAGCTCTTCTTCACTTACTGAGATGGAATCCCTCGCACTCTTCAAGGGAGGTACAGAGGGACTAGTAGGTGAGGTAAGAGGGCTGGAGACTGAAGATGTTTGAACTGGGGAAGAGATGACTAAGGAGCGTCTGCTGTGGCCAAAAAAAAGGAAGGGTATTCAGATTTACAAGAACTGAAACCTGCAAGTTTTATTGGGTATTTTAAACACCCCAAAATAATGATGCCTGCATAGAATAATAAAACAGAATAAAGCAGTTTAAAACGATTCTATATAATTTGCAATAATGCTTACATTATAAAGTGTAGTGAAAAAAGGCTATAAAATTTTATCCACATCACAATCTCAATTATGTAAAAACATACAAAGAAAAAGAGAGTGGAAAGTGACAGCAAAATACTAACAAAATATTTTCTCTGGGGAGAAAGATTCATGGGTGATATAGAGTTGATTCTGTATTTGCAAATTCACCTACTCCCTAAATTTACTTGTAACCCAAAACCAATACTTGAGATGCTTTCATGGCCATTCATGGACATGTACAAGTTGTGAAAAATCAGCGCTTGACAGCACTTTTCCAGCTGAGGTCTAACAAGGAATTCCTCTGCCCTCTTGGTTCAGCTCCCATACTTAAATGTGTCCTTTTGCCATGTTTTTTACATTGTTGTGCTTTTTGGTTAGTGATTTTGCTGTTTAAAATGGCCTCCAAAGGCTAAAGTACTGTCTAAAGACTGTGATGTGCTTTACAGAGAAAATATGTTTACATAAGCTCTGTTCAGGCTTGAGTTATAGCACTGTTGACTGTGAGTTCAGTATTCATGAATTAACAATATACTGAGGGTGCCAAAAAAATGTATACAAGTGGACACTTTGATCAGTGCTGCTCAAGCAGTAGTTCACCATAATCAGAAGTGTCTGGACGCTGATGGTAACCACTTTGAGCACCTCTTGTAATTGCAGAAGTCAAACGTGACGTGTATTCATCTTTTGTTATCGGTATATATTGACTATTACAATTTTAATACAGTTTTCCTTTCTTAAAACGTGTAATCATTTTTTTTTTTTGGCACCCTCTGTATATATTTAATGAGGTGTCTTGAAACAGAAACACACAGAAGACAAGGTTATGTACTGATTGGCTGATGCAAATGTTGGGACCAGGGCCTCACAAAAACCTAACCCTGTATTTCCCTAGGAACAATGGTTCAGTATTCACTAATATATACTTTATAGAACATAACTACCATGAATAACAAAAATTGACTATAACGTTTATGGAGTATGCTGGATACTGCGCTGAGTGCCCCTACAGCCAACATCAGCTTGAATCCTACTCATCTCCTTAAGTGCCTCCTAGGTACTCATGGTCCACCAGCTGATTAAGCAACCCACAAATATTTTCTTGACAGGGACCAACTATGTGTTGTGTCCTGGGCACAAGCATGGGAGATAGGGATAGGAAGAGAAAGACAGAAACTTAGTTCCTGCCCTGTGAGAGTTTCTGATGTGACTTAAGCTGAGTGATATAAGGTTCTTTCTAGCACTAGCATTCTAGGGGTCGGTATGTTTAGAAGGCCCAGGACATAGCAAGAAAACACCAGATTTCCCTACAAGGTTCTGGGACATCTTGGAGTTAGTAACGGTAAGTTTCAGATGAATGGACATTAGAGAGAATTCTGGTTTTCAATATTGCAAAGAGGAGAAACAGAGTTTTTGGAACAAAAGGGAATTCACAAAGGAAATCTACATAGGCCCTTTAGTGATTCTTTTTCATAGTCTGTAACTAATTGCTAAATGAGTAGTACAAGCAAGAGATGTGAGCCCTATTCTTCCTTCAAGTTCCAAGCTCAGGCTCTCCGTCTCCTTAAAGCCTTCCTTGATCATCCACACATTGGCAATTAGTTACCTTTCTGGATTTCCTACTGGTCTCATTAGGCACTTTGTATGTGCAAGTTTATGTCGTTCCTTGTCTCCTCTTAGGCACATTTTCTGTCCTTCTAACTTTTTGTAAATCACTTCAGGGAAAGGACAAATCTCCCTATGTCTTTGAATCCCTAACTCTTGGCTTAAAACCTTACTCATAGGAGGAACTTAATCAAATTTCTTAAACACAGGCTTCAGAATAAGAAAGTGATCACATTCTGAGGGATCAGTGAATTGCTTACACTTACTAGCATAAAGAATGTATGAAAGCAATAGGTACCACAAAAAAAAAAAAAAGAAAAACAAAAAAACGAGACAGGAAAAAAAATGAAAAATGAAACCATAACAGATTGAGAAAGGATTTTGTAATGCATATTATTAAAGGATCAATATCCAGAATATACAAAAACCAAAACCAAAACAAAAACCTCGTATAAATAAAAATTTTTAAAAAGGGTAAACAGATTTTCCCATCAAGATGGCGGAGTAGGTAAATGCTGTGTTTGCCTCCTCTAACAACTGCATCAAAATTACAACAAGTGGTACCCCGGTTTTCGAATGTCTCTGTTGACAAACATTTCAGTTTACGAACGTTGTAAATTTTATGGATCTATGGTATCATTAGATGGTAAAATTCATACTAAATTTGCAGTTTTAGGGGTTGATTTTAAAGGTCTGGAACGGATTAATCCATTTTGCATTACTTTCTATGGGGAAACCGTGCCTTGGTTTTCAAATGTTTCAGAACTCGAACATTCTTCCGGAATGGATTACGTTAGAAAACCGAGGTACCACTGTAAACTATAGTCAGAACAACCATCATTGAGAATTGCCTGAAGTCTAGTTGAACACAAGTCCTACAACTAAGGACACACATGACCACGAGGCTGGTGGGAGGGGCGGAGATGAGGAATGGGCTGGTCCCACACTCTTATGTGGTGGTTAAAAATCGGGAGGGATATCTCAGCTGTGGAGGTAACCCCAGAGGAGCGAGGGTTCCCAGCCCCACACCAGGCTCTCCAGCCCAAGGTTCCAGTGCTGGTAATAAAAGTCCCCACAACTTCTTCTGCCTGTGAAAAAACAGTGAGTGGAGTGCTGCTGGAGGCCTGGATGCTCCTCTTAAAGGGCCCACACACAGGCTTACTCACTGGCAGACTCACTTGCTCTGAGTTCCAGTGTTGGGGCAACAGCTCAAAAGGCGCCAGGGACGTATACGGAGGAACTGAGTTGTCTGGCTTCAGATCAAGGGCTGGAGGGGCAGCGTTTACCCAGACAGAAGTGCTGGCAGAAGTCATTATTTCTTTGTTGAGCCCTCCACACTCCCCATGTGCAAACACAGGGAGCTACCATGTCTGAGTCTCCATAAACCTGGCTAACATTATTTGTCCTGGTGATTTCCTGAGACCCCAACTCACCCAACTTGTGGACCACCCAAGCTGCTTTTCCATACAAATGGCCTGTCTTAGCTCATGCTGTGGACTTTCCTAAAAGTCTCTCAAAGGTTCACAAAACCCGAACAAGCAGCATCTGGTCTCGGTGTGTTTTGTATCTCTTTCTGAGCAGCCCCAAGGCTGGCAATAGCAGTAGCCAGCTTTAGTTTGCAGCTTGGCTTATCCCAGGCACTTCCAAGACCAGCATTGGTGGCTGCCATCTTGGATTGCTTTGTGGCTCATGCCAGGTGGCCCCAGGCAGGACACAGGCTGTGGATGAACTTGGCCTGTGGTGGGGTCCCTTCCAGAAGGCACCAGGACTGGCACACCTGGTGGTTGGCTTCAGACCCAGCTGGAGCACCATCTGGCTGCCTCAAAGGGTGACACACCCAAAGGGAAGACTGGGCAGGTACCAAATCCCTGCTAAAGCAAATCCTGCTCCATAGGGTCAGCCCCTGCATAACAACTCCTCCACTGTAGTCATAGCCAGTCCTCACAACCAATCAGCCAAAGGGTCAATCCCTTTCACTGACGTACAAACAGAAACCAAGGTTCAACTACAACAGGAAGGCATACACAACCCACACAAAGGACACAACTGGAACATCTGGCTCAGGTGACCAGGGAGACTGTGCCACTGGGCCCCACAGGACACCCATTACACAAGGTCATTCTTTAAGACCAGGAGACATAGCACCCTTACCTAACACATAGAAACAAACACAGGGAAGCTGCCAAAATGAAGAGACAAAAAAACGTGTGTTAAATGAAAGAATAGAACAAAGTTCCAGAAAAAGAACTAAACAAAATGGAGGCAAGCAATCTACCAGAAACTGATTATAAGGATGCTCAATGAACTGAGGGGCAGAGTAGATGAACTCAGTGAGAACTTTAACAAAGAGATAGGAAACACAAAAATGGAGATAGTAAGCATAAAAAAGAAACAGTTAGAAATGAAGCATACAATAACTGAAATGAAGAATACATTAGAGTGAATTAACAGTAGATTAGATGAAGCGAAGTATCAAATCAGTGATTTAGAAGGTAGCAGAAAATACCCAATCAGAAGAGCAAAAAGAAAACAAAACCCAAAGAAAATGAGGATAGCTTAAGGGGCCTCTGGGACAACATCAAGTGTACCACCATTCACATCATTGGGGTACTAGAAGGAGAAGAGGGAGAGCAAGGAATTGAAAACCTATTTGAGGAAATGATGACAGAAAACTTCCTTAATTTGGCAAAGAAGATAGACAAAGAAGCTTAGGAAGTGCACAGTCCCAAACAAGATGAACCTAAAGAGGCCCACACCAAGACACATCATAATTAAAATGCCAAAGCTTAAAGACAAAGAGAGAATCTTAAAAGCAGCAAGAGAAAAGCAGTTAGTTACTACAAGGGAGCTCCCATAAGACTGATTTCTCAACAGAAGCTTTGCAGACCAGAAGGGATTGGCACAAAATATTCAAAGTGATGAAAAGCAAGGACCTACAACCAAGATTACTCTACCCAGCAAAGTTATCATTTAGAATTGAAAGATAGATAAAGAGCTTCCCAGAGAAGAAAAAGTTAAAGGAGTTCATCAGTACCAAACCAGTATCACAAGAAATATTAGAAGGACTTCTTTAAGAAGAAGAAGAAGAAAGATAAAAAATATGAATAATAGAATGGCAATAACTATGTATCTATCAACAATTACTTTAAATTTCAATGGATTAAATGCTTCAATCAAAAGATAGAGTGGCTGAATGGATAAGAAAACAAGACCCTTACATATGCTGTCTATAAGAGACACACTTCGGATTGAAAAACACGTACAGACTGAAGAGAAAGGGATGGAAAAAGCTATTTCATGAAAATGGAAACAACAACAAAAAGCTGGGTAGCAATACTTATACCAGGGAAAGTAGACTTTAAGACAAAGGCTATATAACAAGAGACAAAGAAGGATCCAGTAATCCCACTTCTGGGTATCTATCTGAAGAAATCCAAAACACTAATTTGAAAAGACATAAGCATCCATATGTTCATTGCAGCATTATTTACAATAGCCAAGATATGGAGGCAACCAGGGTGTCCATCAATGGATGAATGGATAAAGAAGAGGTGATACATATATACAATGGAATATTACTCAGTCATAAAAGAGAATGAAATCTTGCCATCTGCAACAACATGGATGGACCTAGAGGGTATTGTGCTGAGTGGAGTAATCAGACAGAGAAAGACAAATACCATATGATTTCACTTATATGTGGAATCTAGAGAACAAAATAAACAAACAAAACAGAAACAAACTCATAGATACAGAGAACATTTTGATTGTTGCCAGCTGGGGAGTGTTGGGAGCGTGGGTGAAAAAAGCGAAGAGATTAAGAAATACAAATTGACAGTTACAAAATAGTCATGGGGATGTAAAGTACAGCATAAGGAATACAGTCAATAATACTGTAATAACTACATATGGTGTCCGGTGGGTACTAGATTTATTGGGGTGATCACTTTGTAAGTTACATAAATGTCTAGTCACTATGTGGAACACCTGAAACTAATATATTAATACTATTGTATGTCAACTGTAATTGAAAAATAAAACAATTATTAAAAAAGGTAAACAATCCAAATGAAAAATGTGAAAAAAGAATAAACAGGAGTCACAGAACAGGAATCTTAAATGGCTAATAACAAGATAAGATGTTCAAGCTCACTAGCAATTGTAGAGATGTGAATTAAAACTGCAAAAAATTCCATTTCATACCCATTAGCTTGGAAAAATTAAGAAGTCTGACAGAGTCACATGTAGCAAGAATATGGAGCAATGGGGGCTTTTATTCGCTGTTGGTGGGTTATAAATTGGAACAATCACTTTGAAGAATGATTTGGCCATGGCAATATCTAGTAAGGCTGACGAAGCCCAACTGCACAGACTCTGACTCAGCAATGCCACTCCCAGTACACACCTTAAAGAAGCTCTTGATAACTGTCACACACACACACACAAATGTAAAATGTGTTCACTGCAACATTATTTGTAATAGCAAAAGCTGGAAAACAATCCAAACGTCCACCAGCAGGAGGCCAGATAAATAAAATGTGAACTAGCCATACAATATCATCCATAACAGTATGATAAGGAAAGATCAGAGCTAGCAACATGGAGTTAACAAGGATAAATAAATCTCACAAACAATACTAAGAACAAAAGCAGTTGCAAAAGAAAACATACAGTATAATTCTATTTTTATAAAGTTTAAAAACATGCAAAAAAATATTTTCTGTGTGTGCACGTATGTGTATAATAAAAGTAAAAAGACATGCATGGGAATAATAAATACTGAATTTAAGATAGTGATTTCCTTTGTGGGACGGGGGGTGGGCAGGAAGAGAAAGTGAGTGGGTAAGGGACTCCGGCAGCTTCAATTATATATATAATAGTTGCTTCCTTAAATTCGGTGGCAGGTATATGGCTATTTGTTGTACTATTCTTTATACCTTTAGTTATAGCTGAAATATTTCATAAAAAGATAAAGAATTTACATAGGGACATCATGTAAACAACAAACAATATCATGTACACAAACACAAAGGAAAGGCCAGGATTTGGGACTGGAGACGGGAGCTGAACACATTCACACACAGGGCAAGTGAAGCAGGAAAGTCTCAGACGTTGCTCACCTTGATAGTCCCTTCACCACAAAGACCTTGTTGGAATGTTGCTTCTCCAGTTTGCTCATCACCTCGTAGAGATTGTGGTTCAGCTAGAGCCAGCAAGAGAGAAGGGGGTACTAGACACATGGCACCTGAGGCTGGCACGTCCCTTCCCTCCTCTTTCAGACAGCCCCCCAAAATAAAACCCCCCCACCCTTAACTATAAAATTCTTCCTCATCTCTTTTGCACTAGTGTCCAGGATCCTGTCCCACCACCCCTTCTTCTTGGACTTCCTTCTTAAGTTCTGTCTCTTCCATCAGACTGGCAGCTTTCTTAAGCCTGGGTCCGTGATGTTTGATGTTTGGTTTGAGGTTCTAGCTTCTCTCAGGTGGTCCAGAGAATGAAAACTCATTGTAATATTAACCAGGCAAATCATAATTTAGCCAGAGTAACGGTGGGGAGGAACATGGGTGGATGTGGGTGTGAATATAATTAATAGTGTAATAGCAAAGAGTCTTGGAATCCCAGGACGAGAAAGGACCCCAGGAGATCATGTTCTATGACTGCCTGTCACTCAACAGGATTGGACCAACTACCTGAGAAACTGACTTGTGCTTAAACACTGCCCTGTCTGCTCCCTAGCAATGAAGGACAGAGATTTCACAGTTTGGACCCCCATTTCAGCTCCATAGGCCTAACCTCCTTTATTGAGCTGAAGCTCAAGTTTGGATGCTATTATGTTCAGTTGTTAACGGAGATGAAAAGGGCCCTCTGACACATGGGCTTTAATACAGTCAACACAATCAACCAAGTGCTATTATTTCATTAAGAGAAAAAGGCAAAGATCTGTGGTGCTGATAAGGATATTTAATGAGATGATGTAGGAGTAAGTTAGCACTACCTACATATTGACTAGAAAAACGCACCTGGCATCTTCATTGACCATCTGTTCCTTACCTTGCTCATCTCCCTGTAGAAGACGTCCCTGAGGTTGGAAATGTTTTGGAAGATGGTCACATAACAGCCAATACGACTATCAGGAGGCAAAACAACACACAATACAGGTTAGGGTTGGTAAAGGAAGTCTTTGCTTGAAATACAAAGTAGCAGCTTAAGCCAAAGCCAGCTATCACCAACACTCTTCGGAGAAAAGCACCCCACATCCTAAGACTCAGGATGGTGTGGGATGTGGACTGCTTAGAGCCCGGCCAGGCGCACACTTGACCCTCAGGAGTAGGAAGGCCAAAGAGACACTACCAGTCCAGGCTGACACCCAAGTGTAACAAATCTCTAGTTGTGTGATGTTGTCTGATTCAGGCTCTTTAGGTATTGAAGGAGACACAAAAGTGTTTTGAAGAATTTTTAAAGTGCTATATAAATACAAGGACATATAATTATAATTATGATCATAAGCAATTATTCTTTTCGTTATGCAATATTGCACTTCTATGAAGCTGTATGTACATCAATGGAATTCTATTGGAAATGAATTGGGGAAGTTTACATGTAAAGACCCTATAAAATTTCAATTCTATTTAAATTAGGAGTGGCATAATTAATGTTTTAGAATACGGGTAGTCATTAAAAAGGCTCCATCATATGGAGACTAATATTAAGTGATAATGTGGAATACTGACTACAACTGCATTGAAGCATTTTTTGTACAGTGAAAAGAACATAGGACACAAATAGGATTTCTGCTCAGATTCTTCTTTCAATGTCGAAAATTTACATCTAAACACTTTTACCTACTGTGAAGCAAAGACATCTTCATTAATGGAAATAATCATCCCATGGTTTATTTATGTAAATCTGTGTAAATCTGGATGGTCACACATCAAGCTCGTTTAAAACAACACGCCCTCGTGCATGAAACCAGATACTCTTAGTCTGCATGATGACAGCACTTTACTTGCCAAGATCTGCCTTGAACCAAGAAGTGCCTTGTCTTTACACCCGGAAAAGCTGGCAGGGCAAGGATGGTTATCTCTGTATTGCAGATGAAGAAACCAAGGTCTAGCGAGATAAGGTAGCTTGCCTAGTATCACATAGCAAGTTAGTAGCAGGGCGGAGGCTACATCCCGCTCTTGGACTAGGGCTCTTTCTTCATGAGGTGACTTGAGTCCAGCACTTTCCTGAATCTCAGTCCTTACCTGTTATAAAGAACAGGCAACTCCTCTAGCAGTTCCTGGTTCAGCTCTTCAAACACAGCCTGGGCTTTGTTGAACTCTTCCTCTGCCTAGGTGGCAAAAGAGACAGGACAATTCCCCTCAATCTTGAATCCCAGGCTAGAAGCTGCTTCTTTTATCCTCTGCATTGTTTCCGGGACTAGGCTGACTTGGAACCATGCTTCTTCCCCAGACCCATGCCCTTCCCAGCCTCAAGTCTCTGGCTATCCTTAAAGTATCAGTGTCAAAGGAAAGAGAATTTCCTTGAGGATATTGGATGTTGAATTGATCGTTTCCTAAGCCCAGCGTGGCCCCGCCACCTGCCACCGTCATGGGGAGAGAGGGCAGGAAGGTTTTACTAGGCTTGTTTTTTTTTACCTTGGCAGTTTTGGCCTCATCTTTCTTCTTGGCATTCTGTACCGCCTCCAGGTGGTGTCGGGCACTGTCATAATCCACGAGTTTCCGACCCCGCTTGGAGATTCTTTCCTAACCCAGAGTCAGGAGAGAAGGCCTTGATGCTCTTCCGCGGTCAGGATGGAGGTAACAGGGGACCAAACAGAGAGGCAACAGTCCTAGGTCCTATTATCACATTTCACGTTCTAAGAGGGTTTTATGCCCAACGGATCTCCCTCCCTATCTGGAAAGAGTGGGGAATTCTCAGGAGGAGATAGAGTAAGGGCAATCCTACAGAGCACATGGCAGCCTGAATTAGATATTAATATTTCCTATGAACCCACTATGCACTGGTTCAGCCTCCAGGAAAATGGTCTTGAGAATCCTACGAAATTGAAAGGCAGGAGTTTGGGGTCTTACTCCCAGCGTTGCCATTTATTAGCCTTGTGACCCAGGTCGAGGCCCATCTGTTTTGGAGCCTCAGTAGCCTTATCTGCCCGAGAGCGTTATTTTAAAGATCAAATGCTAAATATAAGTAATTTGAAAACTGTAAAGCACACTGAGCACTGAAAAAATATGAGCACTGAAAGAAAACTGACTCAATCCAAACTACAAATTATGCCAGGGAGACGTAAACGATGTTATTGACCTCTGAGTCATTCTCTCAATCACAGAATTTGAAAGGATCTTAGCGATTATCTGGTCTAACTTCCTATGCAATATATGAAGCTTCTCTACAATAACCAAGATAAGAAGTCATTTGACTTCTGTTTGAAAAGAGAATAGAAACTCACCTTCTCATAGTATATTTGATCTCATTTCATTTTTGGAAAGCTTTAACTATTAGAGATTTAAGGCTCCCTTGCATTTCTTCCTGTTAATCTAAAATCAGTGCCTGATAGACTAGGTGTTTAATAAATATAAGTTAAGAATGAGATAAGATAAGGAGAATAAATGAATTCTCATTCTGCTTCCTAGAACAGTTTAGAACAGGCTCAATTCCTCTTTCACCTAACAGGCTTTCAAGTTTTTGAAGGTAACTCTTATGACTCCTCTAAATTCCTGCTTCTCCACAAAAACCACCTTCCAGTCCCATCAGCTGTTTCTCACAACTAAAAGGGATGCTCTGACCTGGATCTAACTTAAAACCAGCCCAAATAGTTCACTGAAATCTAAGTCTAAACGTAACCTTCACACTGCCTCTAACCGTCTACTCGAACCTCTTCTCTAGCCCTCCACTTTAATCCTTTTTCTACCCGACTTCAATCCTAACCATAAGCTCTACCTCAACTTACCATGTTTAACTCAACATGGTCTTTAACTTATGTGAGCTACTCATAACCCCGCCTTGATTCTGTAAATCGAGTACCTTAATCTCGCCAAACTGGGCGACATAGTTTTCCATGGTCCTCAAAGCTTGGTCAGCTAGTTTCTCTTCATAGTCTTCCCAAAGGAGATCATTATTCTGTGGGACAGAGGCAGAGCGGAGTGGTGAGGGCTCCACTTCTCAACACCTGCATACCAGGGAAATACTCAGATTCTTCCTAAACAGATGTCCCTTTTGGAGCCCTGTATACAGAATATCATGTTGGATTCTGGCAAAGAGTCAGATGAAGAAACAGCCCTTGCCCAAGGAACTGCCTGTAAGAGACTGAACATACATTCAGGGGTTAAGAACAGGAACAGACGGTCAGAGTCTTGGACTCTCGTGCTTGAAGGGTAGGGAAGTTTGGGAGTAAATAATTACATGAAAACAACCAATTAGGTTTCCTGTAGGTAAAACTTCCATAAGGTTTTAAAGAGGGGAAGAGGGTCTAAAACAGAGGAGCCCACCGATTAGGGCAAACTTGTTTTCACCTTCATAGTTGCAGTTTTTCTCTTCCACCCATGACGGAGGCTATACAAATGAGCAATGTGAGTTGGTTCCCTTGTTTTCCTATTTGCTTGGATGAAGAAACTAAGATGAGGCTGAAATGAGGGTAGGAGTGAGGTGTGAGGGGTTGCAAAGCCCAGGACACTTACCCCTACAATGGCCTTTAGATCCTCATGCCCGTCCCACTCGCTGCTGTAGATCTCCTGCAGGGTTTCTGACACTTTCTTTGAACTTTCATGCATCACTGGAAAGAGAGAACTCAGTTTTACCATTAAGGTTCTTAAAAAGTACTTTGGTATAAATATGGGTGACAGGCACATCAGTGGATCCAATTGAGAGGGACAAACTCAGAAGGTTTGGGTTATCACTGAGGGAAGCTGGTTGGGGCTGGGATAGGAAAAGTTACTCTTCCTAGGCCCGCAAAGTTCCAGGAGTGAGGGGCAGGCAAGTGATAAAAAGCCTAAGTATGGCTGTTTCTTTTTCCATCCCCCAGACCTCTTAACTAGCTGCATAAGCGCCTTCTGGATTCTTCTGTGTTAGAATACCCACCTTTGACTGCACTAAGGAAGTTCTTCAGGTCCTTGTATAGCTTGAGGCCTTCTGTCTGAAAGGGAGAAATGCCTTTGGTGACTAAAGAGAGAATTTGGAAAGATGTTCCAGACGTCCAAGTATAAAAGTAGCTTAAAAGCAGAATTTCTTCAAACATTTGCAAATGTTGCAATTAGCCTTTACTCTCCTTACCAAGAAGTTGCCTCTTTTGGGGCAATTTTTAAGTTGGGAGATTGCTCCCATTGCCCTGGCATGTCTCCTTTCCTCTGCTTGTTCCCTCTTCCAGTGAATAAGAGCCTATACCCAAGTTCCTCTGTTGAAATTTAAGTGTCCTACGTGACCCTCTGGCTTAAGCCATCCTCTCTGGGTAAACTGTTACCATCTTCTGCAGACACCAGACTCTCTTCCTTCTCTGCACCATCACAGGTCATTTCTCTCTTCTCCAGTGTTCTCTGCGTCGCCCCGCTTTACCCTTCCCTTCCATCAGTCGCCTGCTTTACGCTTCTCTTCCAAGGAGCCTCATCACGGACTCTCCTGTTCCAACTGCAACATCCTCATGTATAGTTCTATCTACCCACCTGATTCTACCTATGCTCCTGTCTCTGAATTCATGTTTTTTTATGCTAGGACTCCCAAGCACAGATTGGGAGTCCTGCTAAAGAAGAAGAGAGGAGAGTAAAAAAGAGTAAGGAGAGTACGGGTATTTAGATTTGGAAGTTCAAATCTCAACTCTACAGATGAACCACTTTTGTTATACCGTATTTTGCCGCGTGTAATGAGCTCCTGTGAATAACATGCACCCACGTTTTTGGCCCAAACTTTCAGGGAAAAAATCTTTTGTTTTAATTTTTTAATTCAAAATTTTATTTGTTTACATTTAGGTACTTGTTTTTTGTATTATAAAGGAATTTTAGCATCAATTTTTTAACATATTATGGTACAGGAAATTTTATGTAACAAATAATTACAAAACACAAGAACAGATACAAGGTATAAAAAATTTTATGTACTGGTAACAAATTTACAATTTTACCCATCCTAGAAGGCCAAGAACTCTTCATCGTTGCAAGTTCGTTGTATGTTCCACAAAACTGATTACCATATTCCAGGGTATTATTTTGCATACGGATTTCTAGAATTACACTTTTAACTCATAAGCATAATTAAAGAATTAAAAACATTTACATAGATAAGGAGTTAATACTACCCATATATAATGCACATCCTTACTTTTCCCTCACAAATTTGGGCCAAAAAATGTGCATTATACACAGCAAAACACGGGACCTCTGAGTTAGCCTCTGCTTCTTGAATGCCTCCAGCAACCAGAAACTCATGACCTCTTGCTGAGACTGCACTTCATGTGTAAATAGCTCTGACTCTTAGAACTTCTGCACACTAGTCTTAGACTGGCCGTCTGCTTTCAGAGTAGATCTCATTTCTTTTGCACATGTGTTTGAATACTTCTTTCACATGTCCTGTACCAAGTTTTCTCTTTCACAGGCTTCCTCAGGGTGCTGTTTAAAGCCCCTTCCCATTCTGGTCTCTTCCCTCTGTGTGGACCCCAGCTTTTAGGAGTTGGGTGAGAAGGAAGTTTGAGGCCAGACCACTGCCATTTGGGAGCCTGATTTCAGGAGTGTGGGACTGGCGTGAAAGTGCAGCCCACTTCCAGGGTATTCCACAGGGCCAGGCCTATGGTCGGGATAGTGACGCTCACACCAGTTCAGGTGATGGAGGATTTGAGCTAAGATGCATTAGGAAGTACACTATACAATACTTGTGAACTTGTTCCCTTGTTTTATTTGCTTGTGTTCATTACTATAGCGGCTATCGAGCATACCAAAAGTATTAAAAAATTTATAGCAGAAAAACTGAAAATCCAGTAAATTCTACCTGAAAACTTTTTTGTTATCTGTGGAAATCTTTAAGGGAAAGATCATTATTGTTTAATTTTAGCAGCAAAAAATCTAGGTCTACTCAGTCAAGTAAAGAAAACTGGACTAATTTCATTTATCTTCTTGCCTCTAGAACGCACCTCTAAACCAGTCCAAACTCTTGACCAGACTTCAGGTTAAAAGTTCTTCTCAAGGGACTGAATGCCAGGGCTCGAGGGAATCTAATGTCAGAGAGGGGAAAGAACTGGGCGTGTATAGTGTGTCATAGAAAATGAGGATCAAGAGAGCATCAGAGAAATCACCAAGGAAGGGTCAGATGCTACAGAGAGCTTAGAATGCAGGAAGAACCGGTAAAAGTCACTGGATTTGGTAACTGGAGGTCACTGGTGACTGTGAGAAAGTGCATGATGGAGAAAAATTAAGTCAATTTTAAAAAATTCAGAAATACCCAGCATTACCAAGAAGGATGTTTCACTTCCTCTGTGCTTTTTCATTCCCAGCAAAAAACTTTAAATATTCTAAGATGTTAAATGTACATAATATGTTATAAATATGGCTATAGTAGGTAGGTATAAGTTTGAGAGTTTTGAAAACGTGATAACCAAGGTTTTAAAGAGCTTTAGGGATTATAAAAATTAATAAGGCTTTCAGTTTCTTTTTTGAAAGAAAACAACATGGACTCAACTTGTTTTTTTAGAGGAGCAAAGATTTTTATTAAAGCGAAAGTATAGCTCTCTTACAAGAGGGTGTACCCAAATGGGATGCCCCTCCGGACTCAACTTTTTACTTCACCGTGAAGATTTGGTCTCAAAAATACCTATTTGAGGAACGAAAGCTATTACATTATCTTGCATAATTTCTACAAATAAAATTCTTAATTTTTTACCCCATTGGATATTATGTGGCCGGAAAAATCAGATCAATAATCAAGGCAACCATGTATGATCGTACAGGCTGTACGTACCCTGTTCCAAACTAGGGGGTACGATTTATACCATAGTCCATAAAATGTGAATGCCTTCTGCTCTCCGCTGCACCTCACAAAAGCCCAAATCCATTTCTGTGTTTTAGAATCTGGCCTCCTGGTCAAAGTTCTTCCTTTATGCTCTTGCTCTTTCCTTTGAGGAGATAAAGTGTGTGTGTGTGCGCGCGTGCGCGTGCGCGTGCGGTGGTAGTGGGGGTGGGATGGCACTGTGTGTCATTTTATTTCTCTGACCTGTGTGTCCTCCCTGAAACGTCTGCAGGCTGAATAATCCCAGCACATTTCTTCTTTTGTGACAGATGTGACTCTCACACTCTGAGGTTCCCACTTGTCTGGGAGTTAAAAATTTGTCTCTACCACCAATTAGCAAGTTAGTCCACTTCTCTGGCTTTCGTTTCCTCATCTATAAACGCTGGGTAAGGCCATTTCTAGCTCTCAATCTTTTTAGCGTTGCTGCTCTGACTCCTTGTGAAACTCTTGGCAGCACTATAAAGAGTGTGACTTAGTGCTTCCCATCCCTTATACAAACAGTCCCAGCCCTCAGTTAATGAGCCACGCACTCGAGAAGCTTTTCCTAAGCACTCAGGTGGGCAGACACTATGTCCCAAGACCTGGGGTACTGAGGATGGAGAAGAAGATCCCTCTCTTGGGATTCCCTACTTGCTGGAGAAACATGGACTCAGAGAAACCCAAACATTCAGCAAAACAAATAAGTAGCTTCACTAACCCAGAACAAGTGCTGAAAGTGTTTGACTTAAAGGAGGTCCAGAAGGGAAAGACGAAGCTAGATTGTTAGGTTTAATTTTAAGAGCAATGAATTGGAAACAGCTGTCACTATGAGAAACAAAAGATTAAAATACTAGTTGAGGAAAAGAATTCTTCCTATATGTTCTAGAGAGAGTGGAAGGAGGAAGCAAGCAGAGCCCTCAAAGAAAAATTACCTATGGAAATTTGATAAGGAACCTATGCAAGTGGCAAGGCCTGGAAATCAGGCTGGGAAGTTCGGGAGTGATATTTGTTAATAAAAAGTTTACCTACAAGCTGATTGTGGGTGAGGGATAGGGCACATGACCAACTGGGGAAAAAAAGCACAGGGTTTAAGTTTGAATCCTAGCTCTGCAACTTTTATGCTATGTTACCTTGATGAGATCACTTCTCTCTCAGTCAGATCTTATTTCTCCTCAAAGGAGTTAGACGAGATCAGTTGTTGCCAAATGCTGTTCTCAGACTAGCTGCTACATCATAATTACCTAGAAAGCTTACTGTAAAACACAGATTCCCTAGTTAATGATCACCTATGGCTGTTACTACCACACACAAAAGAAGACAACCAGACATTATGTGCCTCCAGATAGAAGAATAGAACACCTATAATAATAAGTATTCTTGCCACCAAAAGAAACAAAAACAAAAATCTGAATCTCATCAACAATTAATTTTCAGAAAATATAAGAGACAGAGGAACATGTTCAACAATACCACAGAGATTCCAACAGCAAAGTTTAGGCTGCAGTGAACCGCAGGAACACAATCTAGTATTATTCACAAACAAACTGCAAAAGGGAGGCGTTAGAAGCCTAGAGATTAGTTAGTTCTAAGAGATTTAAACATGTCAAGAAGCCGCTGATGTAAACAAACTGAAAAAAAAATGACACAATTAGAGGAGTGTGAACACTGGATATTTTATGCTATTGAGAAATTATCGTTAATATTTTTAGATATAACTAAAACTTATGTTTTAGTGGGATATTTAACATGAAATATCTGAAAAGATATCTGTACTATATTGTTAAGTGAAAAAGGCAAGTTATAAAACCATATGAATGGAATAATCTCACTTCTGGAAACCTCACATTTATTTATAGTGGATGTATTTACAGATCATATACATACATAACAAAGTAATTGTAAGGTTATAAAACAGTGTTGGTAGCGTGGAGAGTGTGAAATCATAATTGAATTCATTTTTTTCTTGATGTACTTTCCGATTGGTTATGAGGAAATGTTTTACAGAAAAATATTTTTAGGTGTGATAATGGTTTTGTGGTAATATTTTAAGAGTCCTTATCTTCAGAGATTGATAGTGAAATTTTTATAGATAAAATGATGATATCTAGAATTTGCTTCATAATAATCGAGGTGGAGAGAAAGATGAAACAGGATTCAAAGCTGAGTGATGGGTACACATGGATTCACTAAGCAAGTTTTTCTATCTTTGTATATATACGAAATTTTCCATTAAAACACGCTTAAAAGTACAGATTCCCAGGCCCTCCTACCAAAGACCTTGCATTTAAAAATGTTTACAAATGATTCTCTATACAGTCAACTACTGAATTAGATGATAGCTAATACCTTTTAATATAATTCTAAGGAATTCTTTTCCATATAATTCAATTAACTGACTGATGTTAATTAGTAAGGACAGACACTCACTAATAAAGATTTTAGCTGGTCTTTGGCCCTGGTTCCTGGGAAGTAACCCCGAAATCCTCGGGATTTCTTGAGTGATAAAAGTGTCTTTGTTATTTATGTGGGTCCCTCAGACCATACCTAGGATGGTGACTGATCAGGCTGAAAAGATGAACCATGGAATTGGATGGTTAGGGCTCTGAGACAGGTCCTATCAGCCCAGCCTCCCCCCAGGGCGGGAGAGGACCTAGAGGTTAAGTTCAATGACGTGGCCAATGATTCCCTATATACTGAAATCACAATAAAAACTCTATATCACTGAAACTCGGGGGAGCATCCCTAGTTGGTAATACTAGATCGATGTGCTGGGAGGGGGACATGTCTTAAGGACACAGAAGCTTCACATCTGGGACCCTCCCAGACCTCACCTTATATGTCTTCATTTGGCTGGTCCTCATTTGTATCCTTTATAATAAAACTGTAATTGTACGTAGAGTACTTTCTTCAGTTCTTTCAGTCTTTCTAGTGAATTGTGGAAGCTGAGCAGCTAGTAGGAACCCCCAAATTTGTAGCCAGTTGGTCAGAAATGCAGGTGACCTGGGAACTTGGGAGCTTGTGGCTAGTGTCTAAAGTGAGGCAGTCTAGTGGGGGACTGTGCCCTTAATCTGTGAAATGTGACCTAACTTGTGAAACTTGACCTAACTCTGGGGAGTCAGTGTCAGAATTGCAACGTAATTGGATATTCAGTGAGTTAACAACGCCCTTCTATTATAAAGAGGGAATCACGATCTCCAAGACTGACATAAGAATTAAATGAGATGTGGATAAAGCACTGAGCAGAATGCCTGGTACATGGAGATGGAAAGTCAGATATCCCACAGAAAGTTAACGCTCTGTTATCCACTTCTTAATTAAATTTTTTTACATAAAATTACCCATAATATCCAGTGAAGACAGAAGAAACAGTGAGAATAGGAGGTTAGTTGGTGAGAATGGCGGTGATAAATGGAGGTATTATTTTAGAATAAAGGGCTTACTAGGGTAGATAGACAGAGAGGCCACAAGGGAAACATGGAGCTATGGAGGTGAGAAGAGCCCTAGAGTGGGAGAGAGGAACCCTGGGAAGTAAATAAGGTGGCAGGGACTCATTCTGATTTTGTTTAAGGACCTGGTGATGCCATTGGTGGTACCCTGGGGGAACCACTAAGAGAAACCAACATTTGTCTGCCCCCCAGAACCCAGGGTCAGCAGGAACAGGAAAGGTGGGTTTCTTTGGTTCCAGGGGAAGGGGAAGCATCAGGGCGTCCTGTGGCCCTTTCCCCTGGGGGAGGATGGGTTAGTAGGGATGCTTGCGGGTTTGAAAAACCTGCTGTTCCTCTGCCACTCAGCCCCCATGCCTTCTTTCTTCCCGAGCTTCCCTTCCCCACCCTCCAGATTACCTGCTGATGGTAGAAGTTATTGGCATTTTGTTCAAACCGTTCATCTTTGGTTTCCACAGTTTTCCCCAACTTCTGTAGTACCTGAGGATAGAAGTTGGAAATGTCCATAAGGTTATATAGTTAAGTCTCTCTTATCTGTTGGCCTCATATGACCCTGGCTTCTCTCAAAGTCTCAGATGTAATGAAAGGGCTGCCATATTCATATCAGCCCAATAGGATTAGAAATATAGCACACCGCTGGATAAACAATCATGTTTTGTGGTTCTTCTCAAATGGGGATACTCCTGGGGTATGCAGCAGTGTACCAGGGGGTATATATGAAGCCTGGAATGACACTGTTCTTTACAGTGGGTTTTTTGGGGGGCGGATATGGAGAGAGCATTATATTTAAAAAGGATTAATAAGAAGAATGTAAAACGTACATGGCTTTTAAAGATAAAACATGAGTCTTGAAGACATTTTTCACTTGGGAAGCCCTTTTCCAGCCATAGCCGCAGATTCTTCTAGATAGGTGAGGTGAGAGAGGTGGGCAGGAGACTCTTCCCTTATGAGGGACCTTGTAGAAAACTTTGAGAAGCCGTGATAAAATGCATGTGAAACTCAGTTAGAAATGAATGTCATCCATGTCTATCTCCTCTGCCCTGGGAACCTGAGAGCCAACCATCATCCTCGTCTCAGTGATAATGCAAAGGACATGGAAATGAAGAAGATACAGTACCTGTTCTCACAGGGGACAGACACTCACTTATAAACAAATAAGAAAGTCCTGACTCTTCTACCTGTAACCCATTTTGGAAGGAGGCACCCCCAGGCCCAAGTTGGGATCTCAGGAGTTTCCTGTCCTCAGTTACTTCTCTCTCACCTCCTTCACTGAATCCCTCACCGTGTCCATGTCTGGGAATCCCATGCTTTCCAGTCTCATTTGCCACAGCTTCAGTCCAGCCCTGACTGTTTCTCACGGGCCTGCTACAATAGGCTTATCATGCTGCTGCTTAAAACCTTCTAATGGTTCTCCATTTATCTGCTTCACACATTTTTATTAAACACTCGTTATATATCTATAAGTTATAGATAAGCTCTCCCGTGCATACAGGTCTCAATGATCTAGCTCATCACTTAGCCTCAGGTCTCACTGTTCTCCTTCCTGCAGGTCTCCGTCCCTAACTCTTTATTCATTTCCTGAACAAGCCAGACTTTTCGCGTGTTGTGGATGCTATTCCCTCCTTCTGAAATGCTCTTCCCCACCTTGTCTGTCAGGCTACGCTCTAATACAATGCAATTCATATTCTATATCTGTTCTGACAATTATATCTACTTCATCTTATTAATCAAGTTAATCGCTCCCTCCTAAGCACTTACACCTTCTGTCCCTGTATGCACTTCTGTTACTGTTTTATTATTTGTATTTATCCAGCTATGTATCCTTCTAAACTGTGAGCTCCTTGAGGATAGGACGCTTGACTTACTCATCTAGATTTCTCAGTATCCAGCTTAATACTTATAACAGGAAGGAGAGTGAGACGGATACAAGAGAGGACCAATGGGCTGGGCCTTGAATTAAGATTTTGCTAGATTGGAATAGAGGATAAAGGGCGAGAGTGGAAAGAGGGTTCCAGGCAAAGACGACAGCAGCAAAGTCACAGGATTGTGCAAATTTATAGCAGCTTCATGGGATGGTTCAGCATGGCTGGTTTAGGGTGTCATGGGGAACGTGAGTAAGGAAGCTAGAAAGTCTCATTGTGGGGGGCTTTGAATCACATGCACGACTGCCCAGGTCTTGGGAGTGAGAAAGGCTCTATGTAGAGATTCTGACTCAAGTGTGTCCATTCTTAATCCTGGGGTTAGTACCTCTCACTCCTGGAGCTCTCTCTATCGTGGTTCAGATCAAGCGCTCTGGAGACAGACAGATACGTATATGCCCTCATCTAGGCCTTTGCTCTTATTGGCTATGAGCCTTTGGGCCAATCATTTAAACTCTTGAGCCTCAGTTTACAGAACTCCCTTTCCCTCCGTTAAAATAATAGTATCTCCTGGAGTTGTTGGTAGAATTAAACGATATACATGTAAATTGTTTTCCCAGTGCTGCCCTAAGGTGAGTGAGTCCTCAATATAAATCCACTATCACTATATCTAGTTCTACTCCCTTCCCTATAAATATCTGTATTTCCTTTTCAGTTGAACCATCCGTGTTTGTCTGTGTCTCTACCTTACTTAACACCCAGCTCTGAGTGTGCAGTCTGCCATCTTCCCGGGCTCCACCCTCTCCCCCCAACAAAACACTCTGTCCTCTACCAGAAAGTTGCAAAACCACCTTTAGTGGTTACCACAGCTCTCATTTCCTTCCTGCTACTACTCCTCCCTTCCTTTGCTCGGCCATGGTTCTTTTTAGGAGGAGGGTGTTGAAAGGATAAAGGGGTCAACTGAATCTAGAGTCCATGTGGCACTCCCCAAAGCAGACCTATATCCCCAATCCCCAAAAGGCTCAAGGCAAAAAGTCTTGGAAGATGTGGGAGGGTGTGTGCCGAGGGAACACTCCCACCTTCAATTCTGAAACTGAAAAAGATGCGTATTAGCACCTTGGAAACATAATCCAGTGTCCTAGGCCCCACGTCTTTTGTTGCCCTAAGCAACAGGGCCAGGTGTCATGGCATTTATACTATGCTGCAGACGTTTGTCCTCAACTAGAGTTCCTTGAGGGAAGAGGATGTACAGAGGCTCCACAGACGTTTGTTGAACTAATAAATTCTACCTTTGGATCACTTTCTAATGAAAGCCCACATAATACTAATCCCTAAAGTCCTGCACTGAGAATTTTGCTCCAAGTTGCTTGGTTTAGCAGCTGAGAAGTTAGAATATAGATACTTAGAGAGAAAGACAGGGACAAGAGAAAGTAAACGTGGCAAAATGTAAACTCTTGGTGAAAGAGGTGAGGAATATTCCAGTGTTCATTGATTTAACTTTTGTGTAGACGGGGGTAGGAGGGTATAGCTTTAAAAACAACCATCACTGCAGACATGTTTGGTGGCTATAGTTCCTCACCAGGACCCTTCCCAATAATCATTTATTATATCTTAGTGACTTTTCTCTGTTGGGATAATTTGAATAGGGCTTGGATATTAGATATTACGGAATTTTGCTAAAAACTTTTTCTTAGGTGCAGTAACGATATTGTAGTTATGTAAGAAATCCTTCTTCTCAGGATATGTGCTGAAATCGGTTCTCCTTAATGTGGCCCTAATATCCTTTCCATCCTTTTCTCCCACCACTCCCTGTGCTCCAGCTCAGCGGGCCTTTCTCACTATTCTGCCTAAAAGGGTTTCCAGACCATCCCTTGCATGCTATGCTGGCATTCCTCTTCTGGAATGCTCTCTCACCACTTGCCTGAAGAACTACTAATTAGCCATAATTCCTATCTCAAATTCAGGCTCCAACTACAAACCCGCCCTCAATTCTTCTTAATCTTTCTGTCTTCTGAATTCCCACAGACATGCGGATGTCTCAGGTCACTAACTTTACTTTTTTTTTTTTTTTTAAACTAGATTGTAAGCTTCTGCCAGGCAAGAATGCCTCTTACGCGTTTCTAAATTCCCTCCTGGGTGCAGCCCTGTATCCTAGACAAAGCAGTTTTTCTCGAAATACTGTTGATCGGCCATGTGGGATACAAGTTGAGTAAAAGTCAACAGAAGAAAAGGCCAACAAAGGGGAGGTAAACAATACCCTTTGGGCTAGATCTGAGAGTTGTGTCACAGAGCAATCACAAAGAGTTGGTGAAAGCATTAGTTTGAAATGTGAAGATGTATCATATTGTCAAAACACAATAAAGCCAGTTTGAATTCAATCTCATGTTGAGTCTGGGTAGAACTGGAAAATAAAACAAGAATGTTTCATCTCCATTGTGTCTGTGACCGGACCTTCACTCCTAGCTTTTCAGAGGAGGCCTGAGCAGAAGGTGTTCCTACTCCTAGCCTTGCTCCTGAGAGAAGAACAGCAGGAAGTGGGCAGGCCAGCAGGAAGTGGGGAGGCACAGATGTCAGAGCGGGTTACCAGGAACCCTGGTACGAGAGCAGCCTGAGGTTGGCGTCCAAAGGCAATACACCTGGGTTCCAGCGATAGTTCTCACACGTGCCAATCTCTTTTGAGACTGGTTTCCTCATTTCTAAAATTGGGATACTAATAACATGCTGAAGGGTTGAAAAGATGAAGTGAGATCATATCATGAGAATATTGGCTCTATAAAGGGAAAGATCATGTCTTCCTTATATTCCTGTGCCTCGGCCATCGCCGGCACTTGATAGTTGATACGTTTGACTTTTTGACGATAGTTATTACATATTACTCAGAAGATTACAGCTAATTGCTTATAGAAAAATTGTGAAGTGTCCCAGGGAGTCCTTTTGTTTCTTCTTCTTCTTTTTTTTTTTTTTGGAGTCCTTTCTTTTGACTGTAATTTTGCCGTTTTAATCTTGCCTTCAATAACTTCCCATTCAACAATATAAAAATAACTTCCCAAGATTCAAAGACTCTGGCAGGCTGAGCTGAGCTCCTCGCCATATCCCAGACCATTCTCAGTCTATCCAAGCAGCATTCTCGATCTCTAGGGTGTCAGCTGAACTACTTCAAGTTCAATGTCTGCCTGCCCTTGTGTCTAAGTCTGGGTTCAGAGTATCTTCTTGTTTTCTGTAACAACTTGGGAATTCCCCAGGGCAGATGTGAGTTTGCTTCTCTCTGCCTTCTCAGGGTTCAGACCAGGAAAAACAGGGTGTACCTGGGAGGCTGGTTTTCCCTTTGGGAAGTGTTTGAGGTTCAAGGAGCCATCTCCCCTTCTCACTTTGGTGTCCTTACCACGTTGAGTTTCCAAATCACTGAATTTCTGTCATTTTATAGATGCAGAATCTGAAGCCCAGAGTAGGTACATTATTTATCTAAGGCTTAGGAGTCCATGCTTAGAAAAGGAGAAAAATCCCAAAGCAAGGGCATAATGTTGATGATAGGCTGGATGGGGACAGAAGGTGAGAGTGAAGTGCAATCAATTGATGTTGTTTTAAAAATAACTATTATCCCTAAGTTTTTTTGTCTTTGGGATTTTCCTTTTGTTTTTCCAACCCATAGGATAGCTAGCCTTCCCCTCTTCTCTAGTACTTCCTCTTCTCTAGTTTCTCCACACTGCTTCTAACTGGACTTTCCCATAGACTCTGACATCTAGCTATCAAATCAGTTAACAGGACAGCCTTTGGAGAGGCTGAAGCCGTGACCACGGTGAAGTTAAAGTGAGGTGAAGTAACAAAGTCTAGCCACACAAAATCTTTCCATTTTCCTCAGTTCTTTCACATGACCCGGCTTCCTTTTTTCCCCAATCCCATTGTGAGCCTCTTAAAGATAGCGGCTATATCTACATTCCATCAATTCTCTGTTGATTGCTGATAATCCCACTTGGGAGAGCTGATTACCTTTCATCTTTCCAGGACCCAAGCCAGTGCTGTGCTTTTAGAAAATGACACAAATATTTCAGCTCTTAAGCATGTGGTATTTATCCAAATGCTTCTAAGACCAACTCTTAGAAAACCACCATTCTATGTCAGGTCCTTCTTATCTCTCCCTTCTCTTTTTCTTCTGGCTTATTCATCTTCCCATACCATCTTATCTACCAGAGTGTTGACAGGTGGCCAGAAGAGGTTCAGGTTAGAAGCAAAAACATGTATACTCTGTATAGGCAGAAACAAGAATGACATTAAAATGTGTAGAGAAGTGTCCACACAATCTACATAGGTAGGCAAGTTATAGATAGAAAGCCTCTGTAAATGCTAGTAGATCTAAGGAAGGACACAGACAAGAGATGCTCCTTCATCGCCCTGGGGCAGTGCTCTCCAACGCCAAAGGGACTGTACAGGAAGCAGATAAAGGTTACTACTTACATCAGCTTAAACAACACCCACAGGCCAGGCAGGGTTAGGTACAGAATCATGCAGAACGACTCTGGTCCAAGCCCACCGGTGGCCTTTACCAGCAGCAGGGCCGGTCATTGCTGTCTTACCCCTTTGGGAAAAGACCCTCTTTGAACCCTCAATTTCATCATCTGTAAAATGCCATCCTTGCTGGATTGCTAGCATAAAAACTGTTACATAGCAGTTGCCAACGTCGGTTCCTTTCCTTCACTCTTTCTGGGTCAGCCCAAGCGTTGAGGCTCCTGAGAGAGACTGCTGTCTCCCCAGCTTCCCCCATCCTTGTCCAAGATCGGGCCATGTTCTCCGTCTCTGTCAAGTCTGCCTGTTTTCATGGACGCCCTCTGCCCACCTCCCATTTCCCCGGGGAAGCGGGAGACCCTTCTCTTCAGTCCAGGCTTCCTGGGCCCCCTGAGCACCCTGCACGCCCCTCGCCATGCCTCGGGCCTCCGCTCGTTGCTAGCAACGGTGACCGGCAGGTAGCGAGGCCGGTGCCTACCTTCTCCTGGGCTCTGCTGAACTTCTTCTGCACCTGCTTGGCAAAGAGGCCGGCAGCGCCGCCCGCCTTGCCCTCAGCCATCCTGTCGGCTCCCCGGGGATGGCCTGCCCTGGCCCCGAGCTCTGCGGTTTTCTGGAGGCCCCTGAGGAGGAAGTGCGGCCTCCCGGCATGCCTCGCATCCGGCCTGGTGGGCGGGCCTCCTACTTCCCCTGCCCGCTGCTGGCCCTGCGAGGCCCGCCGAGCCACCCCTGTGGCCGCCCCAAGACCACTCTGAGACCACCCTGAAACCCAGTGCAGCGAGCCTGGGCCCGTAGAGCGGCCACCCTGAGACCTGCTGCGAGGTCCTCTAGGAGGCCCCCGGGAGCCCAGCCAGCAGTGGCCCCTGAGGGCCTCCCCCTGCCCATCACGGTCCTGCTCGGGGGTGCGGCCCAGTGCAGCCAAGTGGAGACTTTTGGAGATTAGGGTAGGGCTGGGCCCTACCTAAACACTGCCTTCAGGCAGTGCTCATTCAAGAGCAACTTCAAAGTTCTCCAGCTCTAAGGTATAGGAGTACCAGCCCCATTGAACAGACTTTTCAAAGAGGGCCAAGATTCATTCGTTTTCAAAAGCCAATTAGTTATAATGATCGGTACTGGAAAATAACTGAAGCAATTGGGTAGAAAATATGATTTCCACTCAGTAAGAGTACTTAACTGTAAGGGAAAATGCATTTCACTTTTATGGGTATGGGTACTGGGTTGCCAAGTACTTACTTCAGGTTGCAATTTTTTTTTTTATTAGTTTCAGGTGCACAAAACCATGTACTAGTTAGACATTTATCATTTATATCCCTCACACTGTGTCAGCCCCCTTCCCCCATCCACTATCCCTCTGACATCACAAACAGCCATTACATTTCCACTGTCTCTATTCCTAATGCTGTACTCTGCTTCTTGTAACTATACATATATATATATATATATATATATATATATATATATATATAAACTTGTCGTTGACATTCATTATTGTTCAGCTCCAGCCTCAGGTGTACAGTGCAATGATCATGTACATTTATACAATGGAGTATTATGCAGCCATAAAGAAGAAAGAAATCTTACCATTTGCAACAACATGGATGGACCTAGAGAACATTATGTTCAGTGAAATAAGTCAGATAGAGAAAGACAAATACCATATGATCTCACTTATATGTGGAATCTAAAGAAAAGCATAAATGAATGAACTAATCAGAAACAGTTTCAGAGACATAGAGGAAAAACTGAGGGTTGCTAGATGGGAGGGGGGTGGGGATTAGAAAGCACAGTCAGTATATTGGGGAATGTAATCAATAATGTTGTAAAGATTTTGTAGGGTATCCGATGGACCCTTGTCTCGTTAGGGAGACCACCTCAGGGAAGATGTAGATGCCTGATCAGGTTGCAATTTTTAAAGATGGAAAGCCTCTATCAGAGAAGTTGGCTCTAAGCCTAGAACTGGTAGAGAGAATGCAGAAGTGGGACAGGACTCCAGACATGGATTTGAAAGGGAGGAACAACGGAGGTCTTAGAGGTAGAAACGGGAGTCCTCAGGAAAGGAAAGGAAACTGAGAAAACTGAGGAGGAAAGTATGGAGCCTGTGCTGGGGATGGGGAGCAGATTTTTCTAGCTGGATAAACTAGTACAATGTACTAGAAGGAGGCAGAATGTGAAGGTGACACAGATTGCAAAAGTTCGGGTGGGACAGCTGAGATTACAACTGTTGCTTCTCTAGGTAGAAGGTCTCCAAATGGAAGTTACTCCCTATTTGTTTGAGGAGATAGCAGGAAAATAGGACACTAGGTAGGGAGGAACCATTTACTCAAAGATTTTACAATGCAGGTAGAATTCCCTTAAGGAAGGGAGGAGGGTCAAAATATACTTCCTAAGGAGTGGAGAGGGAAGCTGGAGACTGTAGACAAAATTAAAGACCCCGATTTGCTATTGTTTTCCAGGTCATTCCCCCAAATAGACATACTGCACTCAGGGTCAACTGTGTGATACGCATTCCTGAGTGCTGGGAAGCCAAGCACAAATTTAAAAAATGTGATTCCTGTCCTCAGATAATGAATGTCTGGAGGTGGAGAAAGGTTGGTGATCAGATGATTATAATGTTATGTTATATATGTTATTAATTTATAGAGAAAGATACAACATTTTCAGGTCATAGGTCAATAGGGTTTATTCTGAATGTTAGCCGTGGGGATGGTCTAGAAGGGGCAGTGAAGAAAATGGAAGGACTTGATGTTGAATGGGGAGAAGCCCCGAGAATGGTGGTACTGTGGGGACAACTGAGAGAAGATAGTGATCACAAGTGTGTCACTAGCAGGAGTGACCTGTGTCACTCTCAGGAATTCACAGCATCCTCAGCCATGCAGCCCAAACATTGCCTCCTAAGAAATAAGAAACTCTCTTCAGTACCAATCTCTTGGGAACCAAAATCGATGGTCACCAAATCATGTAACATTAGAGCAGAAACAATCTTTAGAAGTTACCTAGATAGGGAAACCGAGTGACAGAAAAGGCTGGTGACTTGCCCAAGGGTACCCATTCCTCAGTTGTAGAATTGAGGTTGGGAATATAGGCATCCTGACTCCAGCCCAGCCTCTTATAGTATATACACTGTTCTAGAGGCCTCTGCTGACATAGCAGCCAACAAATTCCAGGACCAGTCTTAGCCAGTTGCTCCTGCTGTAATACCTGCCTGGTCTCTCTTGTCTGGTCCTCAGTGACTGCTCTGGAAAGCTGCTTCTCATCCTCTTAGCCTGCTCTCAGTTCCCTCTTCCCTTTATCATAGGCCACTTTAACAAACTGAGCCCTGGCCAGGATAGGGCAAATTATCAGCTTCCCAGTTCTCTGTGGTTTAGAGAATCCTGGATCCGGTTGGCTATTTTAGCTCCAGCCTTGAAGTGCTGGCTCATACTTATTTTGAGGCCCCATATTGTTGTCTACTCTCCCTTTTTGTTCTGCTTCTTCCCCTCAATCCTTTTTTTTCTTTATTTAATAGCTTATTTTCTCCTTTTTTCTATTCTGTCCTTCCCAGTCTCCTTTCTAATTTGTCGCTTTCTTGGTCTGCTGGCATCTGGTCTACCACCTAATCCTATACTCCTATCTCTAGTATATCCTAGTATGAAGTTGCCATCACCCAGAACCTTGGGGTGAGCCCATGTTCTAGGCATTGAAGGGGGAAACAAAAGATGGAGGAGCCCAAAGTGTACCTGGGAGAGTCAGGGCACATTCAGTCACTCAGGAATATTTAAAAGCACTCTGTGCCTTTAAATGTAGCAAATAATGCATAGGAGGAGGGGCAAATGGGCAGATTAATGGGTAGGTAGATTCTAAAATAATCCAAAAAGGATAATATAAAATCACTACCACTTGGCTTAGTTTGTGAACTAATACAGGTGGCAGCAAATGGAAGAACCAGCCCAGAAATGTGATTAAATCCAACTTGGGTCCTATAACTGCACTTCTTCTAGAGGGCTCAATTACAAATAAAAAGACACAGGTAGACAATGTAGAAGCAGTTTTATTTGCTTTTCTGTATCTGGCTCAATAGTCTCCTAGAATGTTTTTGTCCTTGATGACCTCAAGTCCTGTTGTGGGGATTGAATGAGCATCTTGGGATGGCCGTTGTACTCAGGAAAAGGTTCAGTTGTTGGCAACGACCTGAAGGAAAAACCAGTTATATCCACAGTCAATTAGTTCTGCCCATCGCCTTTCTTTTTTCCTCAGGGCTCCAAGTTGAGTATGACCCTGTACTGGGCCATATGGGTAGTTCAGAGGGTTGGGGGGCAGGAAGTAGGTCTCAGCTGTGTTAGGACAGTTCAATGTTATAGGCAGAGACCCAGGACTCAGTGGCAAGGACAGACTGTGAAACAGGTGCGAGTCAGCGCTCTTACCACCAGACTCCAGAATGTGTGAAGACTGGAGGGTGTAGGTGGGATGACTGCCTGAGAGGCTCTCCCACTAGGTCAGTGTATGTAGAGTCTCGCCTAACCCTCATTGTTTACAGTGGTGAAACCTCTTTCCAAAGGGTAGAGAAAATTCTCATAATGCCCTTGGAAAGAGCTGGTAGGAGAGCATGCTAGTGCCTCTTCCGTTGCCCAGGAGTGTGCAGGCCTCGGAAGCTGTTTTCCCCTTGGCTCTGGCTTACGACAGCACTGACATGTGCCTGGTTCAGATCTGTTGTTACCACCATCTTACCCTAAGCAGTAAACAATACGGTGACGCCTGCTTTGTGGGTATGTGAAGGGGAACTCAGGATGGCAGCATTATTGAGGGAAAGCGCACTATGAAGGGAAGGGAAAGGAGGAAAACATATGAGTGTGGTGAGGAAGAGGATGGCTTCCCCTGCCCAACTTTTGCTCCCCAACCCAGCCAGTGCATGGGTCTCCTGGTGACTCTATTTCAACCCATCATTTGAGAGGACTCACATTATTTATCCAACTGATGTAAGCAGAAACCCGGGTGAAGACCGTGGGCTTCCTGGAGACATTACAACCCTGGCTGGACACAAAGCTGGTCACTCCATGGACAGCATACTGGCCATTCACCAAGCAGTTGAGAGGGCCCCCAGAATCACCCTGCAAGAAGGAAAAGCAGAGTCCTAAAATTCCAGATATTTTGACCTTTGGGCCTTTACTTTTGCTTATACCAGGCACCCCATCTCTGTTTGTGAAATCCTGTACAGTTTCAAAGCTAATTCAAATCACCACTTTCTTCATATCTCCACCATCAAGATGAATCTCTTCTTTCTTTCTAAACAAGCACAGTACTTCTTCTTTTCTTTTGCAGTATTTATGTCATGTTCTGCCTTGTATTTTGGTTTCATAATTTGTTTCTACCTCCTACACATATCTATGAGCTTGAGACAGGAAGTAGGTCTTGATATTTTTCCTTTCCACAATGCTAGCATAGAACTTTGAACATCTTAAGCTTAATAGCTTGTACTGACCTAAACTGAAGGTGGGATGGGAGAAAAGAGTCTTCTAATGATTTCTTTATTCCCAGCATTTAGACCAACTGGTCTAATTAGACTTAGCATTTAGACACAGGGCAGGTAGTGAACACATATTAAACGAAACTGGGGTGAAGTGGAGAGAAAGCGATGAAATGGGTTTACATGCTCAGTCTTAGAATCAAAGGAACCTGGGTTTATAGAATATGACCTTGACACTCTTCTTACCCAGTTCCCAGAATGCTAGTTCTATAATTACAGACATAAAATTGGACGATATTTCACTGACCAGCATAAGAGGGAACCAGCATAAGATACTGACATTGGGCGTCCCCCAATGAAATGGCCTAGCCAGATCACCTGACAAATCAGTTCACTATAGATGAACCCCACCTAAGGCTCAGAGCTACCTATCAGCTTTTTATTAGGTTGTTGCAAAAGTAATTACAGTTTTTGCAATTATTTTTAACCTTTTAAACCACAATTACTTTTGCACCAACCTAATACGACCCCACTCTGAAATAAGAGGAGACGGTCAAGGATTACCAAACATTTGAAGAAAGCCTCTAATATAAAAATAAAGATCAAAACAGACAAATAAACAATTAAAAAAATATGAAGGCAACCAAGATTATGCAGGGAGAAGAAAACAATAAGACTATGATTAATATCGCATCCATGGTACAAGACCAGCATGCTAGTAAACAGAACATTCAGAAAATAAAAAGAGCCTTTGGAAGTTATGAATATGATAGTAGAAATGAAAGACTGGAAGGGTTGGAGGATAAAGTAGAACAAAATATAGAGAAAATAATAAGAGGACCAATTTAGGAGGTAAATATGTGAATAAGAAATTCTAGAAAGAAAAATTAAAATGGAGGGGAGGAGATCATCAACCAGCAAACATTTTCAGAAACAAAGCTCTGGAGTTCCCAGAATGAAAAAAAAAACACCTAGTAGGTATCCCTCACGATGAGTATATATTATGCAAATAAAAAAGACAATTAGTATTTTCCAGGGAAAACAAAGTTATGCAGGAAATGAAAACGAATCCTAGAATGGTTTGGTTGTGAATAGCATTTTACATGATCACAATAAACACTAAATGTTAATCTAATCAAAATTATTTTGGAAGGTTGAGCTGGTTTTAGGGAAGTACATGCGTAGGGGGTGAGTATGTATGTGTATAAAAGGAAGAGAGATCCAGATCTCTCATAATGCCTGAACTGAAAAGTTAAGTAGCAATATAACTATATGTATATTTTAGAGAAGTATGGAGGCAGACATCAAAAACATCAGCTGAAAAGAGTTGAAAGTGGTCCCTTCTGGGGAGAACGCAAGAGGTAGAAGGTACACAATGACTGTTCTTTTCCATCATTAAGCTTCATAGTTTTATTTGCCACCTTAAGCAATTTCATGCCTATAGCTTCGATAAGAATTACAACTTTAGAAAAAAAAAGAACTAGGGAAAGAGACTGAAAGTTCAAATTGGGGGTAATTCTTTTAAAAAGGAACTGGCTGTACGCCACCCCAACTACAGCTTAGGAAAAGATGTTTTCTTTAGATTATTGTACTCAAAACAAACAACCTAAATCTCTTCCACCCAAATTCTAATAGGGATCTGAGAGCATTTCTGGGCTAGAGGACAGCAATATTACTGAATTGTATATGATACTATTGTCTTATGCTAATTGACGTAAAAAGAAACTATGGCTCTGGAGAGTTAGAGGGCCTGGCTGAGGATATTAGGACGGAAGGAAGAGCTGGAAAAGAGCTCAGTAGGCGTGGGTGGATTGAGGTGAGAGCGGGCTCAGTGAATCCACTCTGAGGAAAAAGGTTGGGGACCCAGATGTCTGAAAACCCAGAAGACACACTGTTTGGGAAACTCCAGTGGGAAGGGATTCAGAGACACAATTGTCTCAGAGAATTATCAATTTGGAGCGGCAGGCAGAAGAAATGTACTCCAGTTTTCAGTATTCAAGGCCCCGAGAGAGAGCAGAGGGAAGAGAATTAACTCAGAAAGGTTATACATTGAGTGACTATAGGTGAAGCTGGCTGGCGAGGACCGGAGGAGGTTGCCTTATGCATTAGTCTCTTTTTTTTTTTGGCTCCTACTTGCATGTAGAGAACCCAGGATACAGGAATCTTAAGTTTTATACTGGGAAAGCCCTGGGAAAACTGAGATGAGTTGGTCAGCTTCCTTCCATAGTTCTAAATGCTCACAAAAAAATCTTTTGATTCGATTTCAGCCAGCCTACCAGCCTTCTGCTGGCTTCTCTTCTTCTTCTTGGACATCGTATTTGATCTGCAGTCCTGTCCTTTTGCCCATTAATGCGGGAAAACCCAGTCCTGGATTAATCTATTCCCTACAAATGGGTCTTTGAATGAAATGGAGTGAAGCATATGCCCACATGGTTATTGCGTGGTCTCTAAACTCAGCCTAACAGTAACATTTTGGAAGCGAATCCTTTTCCCATTTGCTTTAATTAATCCAGACTCATACGACCCTTGCCTCTTCATTTTCAGCCTCTAATCTGACTTCTAATTCATGAGTAAATAGAAGCAATCATGCAGAACACTTGCCAACTTCCAAATACCCAGCACGCACATTCTTTCATGTTCATGCACATTTTGGTGTCGCGCTTCCTGTTCAAAGCCGGCTCCACCTGTACTCTTGGTTCCTTCTTTTCTGTCTCCTCTGGGATCTGGTGCCATTCATTTATTCCCCGTCTTTGACTCTATGGGATCCTTTCCTCTGCCTATTTCACACATTCAATTTTCCTCCCTCTTAAAAGATCCTCTCCCTCCTTGACTCTTAAAGCTACCAGACTTTTTTTTTGTTGTTGTTCCTCTCTTTCATCCAACATTCTCAGAAGAGTATTCTGTGTTCCTTGCTGTTTTTTATTACCTCTTCATTCCTCCATCCTCTATCAAGCTTCTTTCCTCACCACTCCACTGAAACTGCTCTTGCCAGAGTTCCCAGTGACTCACCCACTGCCAGAGTAGTCACTTTATCTGCCCTGGCTCCTGGCTGCGCTGTTTACTATGTGATGACCTATCAGTACTTCCTGAGATTTTGTAAAACCCTTATTACTACATTTTTCTCTTGCCTGTAATCCCTCTTAGATCTTTATGGGTTCTTTGTCCTCCACCCATTCCTGAAGCACTCAGGTATTTATATTATTACAGTTCTCCCAACTCACTGATCTTTTCTCTTTCTACTTGCCCCTGGTGTCACCCCCTGACATTCCCTAGTGTGGTAATAGTTTATGTTCTAGCCAAGGGGTCAGCAAAGGTTTTCTGTAAAGGGTCAAATAGTAAGCGTCTTACACTTTGCAGGACATACAGTCTCTCTTAAAACTACTCATCTCTGTGAAAGCAGCCAAAAATAATATGTAATGATCAACTATGGCTGTGTTCCAATAACACGCTTTTTATGAACACTGAAATTTTATATTTTTAATATGTTATGACATATTGTTCTGTTATTTTCCCCAACCATTTAAAAATGTAAAAACCATTCTTAGTTCACAGGTGAAAAAAAAAAAAAGCAGCTAGCCAGCGCTCGATTTGGAGGCTTGTGGGTTGACCTCTGCTCTAGCTAGCTGTAGGGAACACCCTATAATTCTCTGTGTGTCCTAGGTTCTTGGCCCATGTCTTTCTTCATGCTGTTCCTTCTCTCTGAATATGTTTTCCCCTTTCTCCTGTTTAACCTTCAGGACTCACTACAGACTCTACTTTCTCCGGGAAGGCAAGTCTTTTCTGATCCCAACAAGTAGAGGTAAGCACCCATCTTTTGTATGCCCACATCACCCTACGGGTATCTTTACTATAACACTTACCCGCAGAGTACCACAGTGTCTATCACCTGTCTGCTCTCTCCATTCCTCCCCTACAGACTGTTTGATTCACATTTGTATCCTTTGCTCTTAGTACAGTACCTGGCATTTAGATACGTAAGAACATTTGTGAAACTATGCATTAAGAAATCTGTAAAATGGTGTACTGCTGATTGATCTTGTCTAAATAGAAGAAGATTCTATTATATATATTTATTATATTATATATGTGTGTATACACACACACACACACACACACACATATATACATATACTATCATAAAACTGTTTTGTGCACTTTCTCTACTATATTCACCTGTACGTACTGCTGTAACTACTACTGGGATAAAAGGGTGATGGTGGAGGAGCTATAAAAAAAATTGGGTTGATGGAAAGGGATCTACCTTACACAAAATGACAAGCACCAGTCCAGGCCCAGCCCCACTACATCCATAAAAAATCTAGGTCACGAATAAATTCTTAAAAACGCACACATATACCAACACACAAATGTTGGGCCACATACAAGCTTTTGAAGCAGGGACATTAGGCAAGATGCATTTTAAGGTTCCTTTCAACTTTGAGATCCTGTGAGAATAGAGTTGCTAGCCCAGAATCATTCTCATTCAGACGCCGGAGTGGAAAGTTGAGTCTGTACATGTGGGTGTAAGTAGGTGTGGAACAGGGTATGAGGAAAAGGTGGGGGGCGGTAGGCAAAGAACGGAGGGATGGGGGTGGGACCCCTCACCGTTCTTGTGTGTGCTCACCTGACACCCTGAGCGGACTCCATCGCCTCCAGCACACACCATCGTGTTCTTCACAGTGGAGCCCCAGTAGGAACTGCTAGAGCAGGTGGAGTAGGACACGGTGGGCAGGTAAGCCTGCTGCAGGGTCTGGGCCAGCTGCCCATTGGCTGAACAGGACACACACCATTGGAGATCAGTCCCAGAAGCTCTCGAGGGAAAAAACCTTCCACACCCTCCCAAACCTTCCCACGCTCTGATGAAAGCTGAATTCAGGGCCAGCTCCTTCTCTCTGCCCATTGCATGTCTCAGATACTCCTCTTGTGTCTCTTTATATGGAATGTATAGGCTCCTTCCTACAGAGAGTCATCCTTGATTATCATTCCAGGCTCCAAACCACTGATCCTACTCCTGCTTTTTTTTTTTTAAACTCATGGATACCTTAGCTAAGTAACGAGAATGGTCTTGTTTGTTGATAACTTATCTGCCTGTCCTGCTTCCTGCTTACACTGTAAACCCCATGGAGCAGAACTAGGACTGTGCACCCTTGTTTCCACGTCTTAAGAGCTTGGTGCTGATTTCCTTTATCTTGCTTTTGGACTTTTCAAAGCCTTTGCACATGAATTATTTCCTTGGACCCTTACAACAATTCTCTCATGTGATAGATAGGAAATTGAATCACAGTGACATTGAGTAAACTGAGAGAACTGGATTAGACGTATGTCAGCGCCAGGTTTTCCCAGTATATTGGCTCCTGGCAAGGCCTTGCCCCTCTCCAGGCCTCAGGTACAGCCTGGTGACTGACAAACTTCCCTTCAGGCCTGGCATCTCTGCCCTTCCTGACTACCTCCGCTCATAGCCTCTCCCACCTTTCTATGTTATCTGAATGACATTTCCATGATGACCTTCTCTGCCTTGACTTTTCTGGACCGACAGCTACCCCTGGTTCATTCACTCCAACCCACAGCCCAGTGACTGACTATAGAGGTAGCACGAGGTGTAATGACCACCAAAGTGGGAGCCAGGATAACCTGGCTTCTGGCCTCAGCTAAGCAGTTACTAATTAGTCATGTGACCTTGTATAAGGTGTTTCATTTCCTTGGGCCTCAGTTTCCTCATGTATAAAATGAGAAGCTGGTACATATGCTCTCTGAGGTAAGTTTTTTCAGTTATAAGAGTCCACGAATCTCTGACTGGATGATTCCGTGGCCTGCTCTTAGCTTGATTTTATCTCAGTTATTTTTATCTCCGGTTCCTTTGGTGTCTGGTCCCTGGCTATGAACACTTGGGACCCCAGAAGCTCAGTGAATCCAGATCTATGTGGTAGATGGTGCCCATGTAGGTGACTTACTTCTGGTCCTGCCCCAGCCTGTGATGTAGCAGGGGCTGTTGTTAGCCAGGATGGTTCCCTCCTGGGGCAGAACACCCAGCTTGACGTAGCGGTTGAGGGTCACGCTCTGGCCCAGGCGCAGCAGGGCGATGTCATAGCTACGGGAGGAAAGGAGACTACTCACTCACGGGCGCAGGCCTTTCTTCAGGTCAGTATATGCGCAGGCCCTCACTGAGTTTTTGTGTCCCCATAGAATTGGAAATCGAGGATTTTGAAGAAGGAAGGGGCTGACTTGCTAAGTCTCAGACTTAGCAAGGCATGATACATTTGGATTGTTAGGACATTATATATTTCACAGCAGCTGGTGAGGTCTTGGGGTTGTAGTCTAGCTCTGATCCCTGCAACCCAGGGGAATGGAGCTTACATCTTTCAGGTATGAGTGGGGAATCAGGAAGGAGCAGAGTGGTGCGATGATGGTAGCAGAGCAGAGTTCTCCAGGAAAACAGATGTAAAATTCTGTGTGGTTCTGAAAGCTCTGTAGAAATATCCCAATGACTTGGACCCCCACATTCCATAGAATTGACCACCATTTTAACTACTTCCTTTGCAAAAGTGTACAGCTCGATCTTGCAGGAATTTTCTCATGTAAGATTCATTTTAAGAACCTTTCTTTTGCTGACGGAGTCTATTCCATAAAATGAATAATAAGTAACAATAAAAATGGAAACATTAAACTCTGTAGAGAAGGAGCTTCAGGTGATCCAGTCATAGAAACCAGCCTACATCAAATACATACCAAAGACTTTCAAAAATTCTCAAGCTCTCCAAAATCTAAATTCTCAAAGTCCTAACAGGATGAATGTGAAGGAAGCCAAGACCCCGCTGCTAGCTAGTGAGCCCTCCACCTCCCAGCCCAAGGCCAGCCCTCCTCGCCCTTACCCGGCAGCCACGTTATTGCTGTTCCAGTACGGATGCACGACGATCCTCTGCACGCTCACGTACTGCTCAGTGCCATCGTTCTGGCTCAGGTTGTGGTCTCCAACCACCACACGGAAGGTCATTTGGCTGGTATGAGGGAAGGAAGCCCTGAGTGATTCAGGGGGCTCACCTCTTCTCTGAGAGAAAAGTTGGGAAGCCACCTTGTATCTCTAGGACAGGAACCCATCTTACCTGGTCAAGGCAGAGGAAGGATGAAAGACCTGGATGATGAAGTAACAAGCCCTCTCATTTCCTAATTTACTAACTTGTGGGAGTGACAAAACTACCACCAACTTCATTTCCCCAGTTCATTAAGCTAAACACCTCATAGGCTGAATATTTCATAACCTGGGGGAGGTGCGGTGAGCATCAATGAAATAATGAATGGCTCTCCGCTCACAGAGAGATTTTGAGGGAAGTATAATCTTCTAGACAAGCAGTTCTTCAAGCGTGGTCCGTGGACCAGCAGCATCAGCATAACCTGGAAACTTGCTAGAAATGCAGATTATCAGGCCTCAGCCTGGACCTACCAAATCAGAAACAGCAATCTGTGCCTTCTGAGTGATTCTGATACGTGCTCAAATGAGAATCATTGCTCAAGACAAATATGAAAAAATTGTTACTGGCCAGGCATTGACTAGGCACTTAACTGTGTACGTACTTAACCCTCACAATAACTTTACAAAATAGGTATTATTAACCCCCTTTAGAGATAAAAGAATGAAGACTTAGAGAAGCTAAGTAAGTCCTCTAAGGTCACAAAGCTAGAAGGTAGAACAAGATTTGAACCTGAGTTTGCCTGATGCCAAAATCTGTGCTCTTCATTATATTCTACTACCTCCCCAGAGGTTCCCGAACACCCACGTAAAGTCTTGCCCTGAGCGGTCAGAGATACATATTCCTCCAGAAGGGCCAGACTCTTCCGGGGGCTCAGAAAAGCTGGTCTTCGTTTTTCTCACCTGTCCACACAGTGGGCAGCTGTCATCACCCAGTTCTGTCTGATGAGGGTCCCTCCACAGGTGTGATACCAGTTACCTCTGGACAGGTACTGGAGGGAGATCTAGATGGGGAGGGAAGAAAGGAAGCATAGGTGGTGCTTCTTAAAAGGCTTTGCCCCAAACTGCACGTTACCCCCTTACATTCCTGCCATCTTTCAAAACGTTCTCCAACTTTCTGGGCTAGAGGTGGCAACTAGATTTTGTTTGACCTGTCAATAGCTGTTGATTGGTTGGTAGTGGCACCTGCAGTGGTGGTGAGAAGGGGTGTGTAGATGCCTGTGGGATCAGCAGGAAAGGGTGCTCCCTTGCTTGGTGATGTTCCCTGTGGACCTGGATACGTGGTGGGGGCAGGTAAAGCCACACACACACACACACACACACACACACACACACACAGTGTATTTCGCATCCCTGCTCTAGGCTGCTGCAAAGAGCCAAGAACCCAGGTCCATCTACCTCCGTTTCCTCTTGGGAAGGAAATGTCGCCAAGGAAATGTCGCCCACAAGCTTAGGTCTCAGAGCTTTCTCTTCATTGTTTTCAAAGATATATATACCCGGTTCACCCACTTCAGCGAATATTTCAGAAACACCACTGGAATGTTCATTTTTATCAGTTCATATCTTCTTCTTCAGCACCTCATATTACAAAATAGCTCCACTCCCGAAAATTGGGGCTCAGACTTTTGTAAATTGAATTGCAGTTTCATTGCAAGGATTCCTCTCAAAGTGTGGCAATTCACCAGTTAACTTGCTAGTTTTACAGTTAGAATTGCTTAAATCAGAGCCTAGCTGTCCTGTTACGAAAGTGGAAACTCTCTAAATAGCCAAATAAGCAACATGTCCTACTTGGGGGTGGGAGTGTGCTTGAATGCATGACACACACTGTGTGAGGGGTGTGTGTGTGTGTGTGTGTGTGTATGTGTAGGTATGTGGAGTCTGAGGTGTGGGTCTGACACACAGTCTTGTTAGTGTGGCACCAGTGGTCTTGCTGGGAGTGTAAATGTGGGCACTGGAGAGAGTGTGTGGTTGATGTTCCAGTTCCTTCCTCCAAGTCTTCTGCATTTAGAAAAACCACCTAAGCCCAGTCCCATTCATCTTTAAAATCTAGAGTCCAAGCAGTTGGAGAGTTTCCTGTGCGTAAGGATATACACAAACACATGTAATACTGTATATCAGCGCCCAGGCAACTCTTATTTTCTTGGAAGTCTGGGGTGTGAAGAAACACCCACCTGAGAGGGCCAGGCGTTCCTCTGGGCCTCAGTCCCTCCAACTACCCGGGGGTTGGTTTCTGGAAAGTCCTGGGTACTGTGTCCTTTTCAGGGTAGAAGAAAAGTGAGTGATGAGTAAGTATGGGGTCAGCTGAGGGGGAGGGTTAGGGTGACGGGGAGCAGCTGTGCTTTGCCGGCACATTCACAGTTCCTCCCTAGCAAGTGAGGGGCCCAGTGGTGAGTTCTCTGAGCTCCTTTGGAAAGCAGGGGAGTCTGAGTGCCTTCTGCTTTCCCTGGGTGTCCCCCGAACTCTGGCGTGCTATGAAGGACCTATCTCAAATCACCAGGCTAGGGCCTCAGAGGCTCCTTGTGGGCTCAGCCTTTCTCAGGCTCATCCCTTGGCCTGAGGGGACCCCCCCTCTCCCTAACCTCTGCCCCCAAACACAACACAGCTTTGGCAGGATTCTCTAGGAGGCAGGGACAGCAGGGCACATGCCATCCAGGCACCTGCTGAGGATGTCTTCTTCTCAGTGGGGGTGGTAGGGAATCCCAGGCTCCTGGAAGAGGCTTCTCTCTGCTTCATGAGGGGCTTACATGTAGAGGGACCCTGACCTTTCCTTCACGGGCCTCAGAAGAGTGAAGACTCATAAGCAGTGTCCCACTCACCCACGCTGGGGTGAAGAGCAGGCCTAGGCTTGGGGATAGCTTTCTGGCCCTCCTGCTCAAACCCCCTCACTAGAACTCAGGCCACATGACCCACTTACCATAAAGGACCAGGGTGGCGAAGAGCAGGAAGCGCAGCATGTTGCCAGCAGAGCAGACCACTGCCCCCTTGCCATGGAACAAGCCCTCTTTATACTCTTCTTATCAGCAGCCTTGCTGACCTTCTTTCTGCCAGCTGGCAGGGCAGCGGGTGCAAGGCAGGGAAAACCACAGGTGACATGGAAATACACATGAAAAGATTGCTTTTCAAGTAAACTAATTTATCTGTTGTTCAAAGACAGAACAAGGTCAGGGCTGAATTAATCATCTGCTTTTAGTTGAAAAGCATCCAACAAACTCTTTTTCAGAAATAAGACGGAGAATCAGGACTGGCTTTTCCCTCAGGGTGCTTCCTTCATAGTCTGCCACTGCCTTCTGTCCTCAGTGGCACTACAAGCACAGAAACCCATCCTGTGCACCAGGAGGTGGGGCACAGGGGAGTGGAGGAGGGAAGAAGGTGGTTAGCAAGAGGAAGGAAGAGACAGCAACATCTCCCTGTGCAAAGAGGGCGATGGGACGTTCCCCAAGGGTGCAGACATAGGTGTACGTGCAGGGAGGCAAAAGCAAAATAGGTTCAATGGAGGGAATTCTGGTGGAAAAGGGTACTAAGAAACAGGTCTGGGGAGACTCAGATGGAGAATCAGAGAGAGAGCTCCCAGAGGAGAATGTGGGGCAGGTTAGAAGATGGAGCCCTCGGGATAGGGACATAGTCTGAGGGCGATGAGGGTAGAGGGCAGGGGAAGCAGGAGGTAATGAGCCGGTGTGTCCTGCAGGAGATGAAAGGCAGAGAACTATGGGTGGAGGGTGATGTAGGCAGAGGGAAACCTAGAGGGAGGCAGGAAAGTCACCTGATCCACCTGGGGGCTCTTGTTCCCTAGACACTCCAATTGAAATTGCATGCCTGCAGGTGCTGGAGAGGCCTGGAAAAGCTGTTGAAAGGAGTTCTGTACAAACTGTCACCTTTTCAGGTCCTTGCGCTATTCCGGGGAATTGCTCTATGATGCTCAGGTAACCTGGAGGGCTCCCTCTACAGTCTAACCCCCTGCAGTCTAACACCAAGTCTGAGCTGGGCTGGGAAACCAGGGCCTCTTTTGTCATTCTCCTCACACCTCCCTGCCTCCTCTGGAGACAGCTCTAGCCTCAGGATGAGGAGTTTAAGAGGAGGTTTTAGAGCTCTCTAAAAGTTACCCCTCAACATCACACACTCCAAAGTGAACCTTTAAGGGCAGGGCCAATATCACATCCATCTTTGTACCTGTGGCTTAGCCCAGAGAAGCCCAATCTGTATTTGCTTAAAAACTAAACTCTTTAGCACTGCACGCAAGACCCTCACAACCAGTGTCTAACCTACACACCCAGCATCATCTCCTATGCTGGGCTTACTCTTTTGTTGTTGTTCTCCTCTTAGGGGGAGGCATAGGCAGTGGCTTCACTTTCTTTTTTTTTAATCTTTAAAATTTTTTTTTGGTTACAGTTGATATTCAATATTATATTAGTTTCAGGTGCACAGCATAGTGGTTAGACATTTATATAACTTACAAAATGATCCCCCGTTAAGTCTAGTACCCACCTGACACCATACATAGTTATTACAATATTATTGATTATATTCCCTAAACTGTACTTTTACATCCCTGTGACTATTTTTAACTGCCAGTTTGTACTTCTTAATCCCTTCCCCTTTTTCATGCAACTTCCCAACCGCCTCCCTTCTGGCAACCATTAGTTTGTTCTTTGTATCCATGAGTCTGTTTCTGTTTTGTTTATTTTGTTTTTTAGATTCCATATGTAAGTGAAATCATATGGTATTTGTCTTTCTCTGTCTGACATAGCATAATATCTTCTAGGTCCATCCATTTGTCATAAATATTAAGATTTCATTTCTTTTTTATGGCTGAGTAATATTCCATTGTATATATACACCACATCTTCTTTATCCATTTGTCTTTTGATTGGAACATTTAATCCATTTACATTTAAAGTAATTATGGATAGGTATAAAGTTATTTTCATTTTAATAATTGTTTTCTGATTGTTTTGTAATTCTCTGTTTCTTTCTTATTCTCTTGCTCTCTTCTGTTGTATATTGATGACTTTCTGTAGTGTTATGTTCGGATTCCTTTCTCTTTATTTCTTATATATCTCTTGTACATTTTTTTTTTGTTTGTTGTTACTATGTGCTTCACATATATCAAGCTTTACTTATAGCAGTTTTAAGTTGATGGTCGCTTAAGTTCAAACACATTCTAAAATCACTACCATTTTTACTCACCCTCTCCATGTTTATGTTTTTGTCATTTTTTTTTACTTCTTTTGTGTATTCCTTAATTTACTGTTGTAATTACACATGATCTTCCTACTTTTGCCTTTTAACCTTTGTACTAGTTTTAGTATTAGCTGATCCACTGCTTTTATTATGTCTTTTCCTTTGTCAGTGATAATTTTTTTCTTTGCGATATTTTCTGATTCATATTTTTGATTTCTTTTCTTCTTCTTAAAGAAGTCCCTCTAACGTTTCTTGTAATACTGGTTTGGCAGTGATGAATTCCTTCAGCTTTTTCTTGTCTGGGAAGCTCTTTATCTTTCCTTTGATTCTAAATGATAGCTTTGCTGGGTAGCGCAATCTTGGTTGTAGGTCCTTGCTTTTCATCACTTTGACTATTTTGTGCCAATCCCTTCTGGTCTGCAAAGTTTCTTTTGAGAAATCAGCTGACAGTCTTATGGGAGCTCCCTTATAAGTAACTAACTGCTTTTCTCTTACAGCTTTTAAGATTCTCTCTTTGTCTTCAATATTTGGCCTTTTAATTATGATGTGTTTTGGTATAGGGCTTTTTGGGTTCATCTTGTTTGGGACTCTCCGCATTTCCTGGACTTGTATGTCTATTTCCTTCACCAGGTTAGGGAAGTTTTCTGTCATTATTTCTTCAAATAGGTTTTCAATTCCTTGCTCTCTCTCTTCTTTTGATAGTCCTATGATGTGAATGTTGTTACACTTGATGTTGTCCCAGAGGTCCTTTAAACTATCCTCATTTTTTTTTTCTTTTTACTGTTCTGATTGGGTGTTTTCTGCTACCTTGTCTTCCAAATTGCTGATTTGATTCTCTGCTTCATCTAATCTGCTGTTGATTCCATCTAATGTATTCTTCATTTCAGTTATTGTATTCTATATTTCTGACTGGTTCTTTTTTTGTTTTCTACCTCATTTTTTTATGTTTCTTATCTCTGTTAAAGCTCTCACTGAGACAATCTACTCTTTCCCTAAGTTCACCGAACATCCTTATAACCAGTGTTTTGAACTCTGCATCTGGTAGATTGCTTGTCTCAATTTTGTTTAGTTCTTTTCCTGGAGTTTTGTCCTATTCTTTCATTGGGACATATTTCTTTGTCTTCTCATTTTGGCTGCTTCCTTATGTTTGTTTTTATGTATTAGGTAGATCTGCTACATCTCCCAGTCTAGGCAGAGTGGTCTTATATAGTAGGTTTCCTGGGGGGCCCAGTAGTGCATTCTCCCTGTTCACCTGAGCCGGGTGCTCCAGGGATATCCCTTGTATGAGCTGTGTGTGCCCTTCTGTTGTAGTTGAGCCATGATCACTGTTGACACCTCAGTGGGTGGGATTGACCCTCAGACTGTCTGGCTGTGTGGACTGGCCATGACTATAGCAGACAAGCTATTGTGCAGGGGCTGACCCCATGGAGCAGGATTCACTTTAGCGGGGCTTTGGTGCCTGCTGAGTCCATCCTTTGGGTGTGTTGTTTGTGGCACTAGTTAGGTGGTGCTATTTGTAGTCTGAAGCCAGCCACCAGGTGTGTTGGTTCTGTGGCCTTTTGGGAGGGGCTCCAGTGCAGGCCAAGGTCAGCCACTGCCAGTGTCTGGCTCTGGGCCACCTGGTCAGAGCTACAAAGTTGGTAGCTGCCTGTGCTGGGCTTGGAGGTGTCTGGGAGTGGTTATGGTGTGAACTGAGTTCGGCTACCACTAGTGCCAGGCTTGGAGCTGCTTAGTAAATGGTACAGGGCATGCTGAGGCCAGGCTCTGCTCGTTTGGAGTTTGTGGACCTTTGAGAGATTTTAGGAAAGTCCACAATACAGGCCCAGGCCAGCAGCTTGTGTGGGCAAGTGGTCTGGGTGGGGAGGGGTCTCAAGGAATCCACAGAGCAGGGCTAACAGTGTTAGCTAGTTGGCAGAGACACAAATCAGGCAAATCCTCAGCACCTGCAGACTGTATGGGGAAGGGATCAACAAAGAAACAATGGCTCGTGTGGCACTTTAGTCCCAGAGAGAGCTACCCTGCCAGCCCTCACCCTGAAGTTCCTTCCTGTGTCCCTGGTACTTTCTGAGCTGCTGTCCCTTCCCTGGAGCTTAGAGCGAGTATGAGTGAGTGTGCTTGGGCCCTTTAAGAGGATACCTAGGTATATAGCAGCCCTCTGTCTCACCCAGACTGAGTCCCTGCTGATTTTCACAGCCAGTTGTTGGGAGGACTCCTCTTCTCAGGACTGATGCTCTGGGCTGGGGAACCCACTGTGGGGTGCTTCTCAGAGGGGACCTCTGCAGCTGAGATATATCTCCTGATTCGTAACTGCCACATGTGGGTGTGGGACCAGCCCGTTTCGCATCTCCACCCCTCCTACCAGTCTGTGTGGCTTCTCCTTTATATCCATAGTTGTAGGAGTTCTGTTCAGCTAGTTTTCAGGTGGTTCTCAAAGGTGGTGGTTCTATAATTTAGTTGTAATTTTGATATGGTTGTGGCAGGAGGCAAGCACAGTGTTCACCTATTCTGCCATCTTGACCAGAAGTCTGGCTTAACTTTCAAGGCACTGCATTTCTTTTGACTAAGCAATTCTAATTCTAGGAATGCATCCTTTTGAATTAAACACAGCACAAAAATTAATGTACAAGGATGTGGAATATAGTTTGTCACAAAACTTTGTATAGCATAACCCATAGCAAACTATAGATTCATTGCAATCCCTATCAAAATACCAATGGCATTTTTCACAGAATTAGAACAAATAATCCTAAAACGTATATGGAACCACAAAAGACCCTGAATAGCCACAGCAATCTTGAGAAAGAAGAACAATGTTGGAAGTGTCACACTACCTGATATCACACTACATGGCTATAGTAATCAAGACAGCATGGCACTGGTGTAAAAACAGACACATAGATCAATGGAACAGAATAGAGAGCCCAGAAATAAACCCACACCTATACAATCAATTAATCCATGACAAAGGAGATAAGAATATACAATGGGGTAAAGACAGCCTATTAATAAATGGTGTTGGGAAAAGTGGTCACATACATGCAAAAATGAAACTAGACCACTTTCTTACACCATATAGAAGAATAAACTCAAAATGTATTAAAGACGTAAATGTAAGACCTGAAATCATAAAACTCCTAAAAGAAAACATAGGCAGTAAACTCTTTGACTCTGCTCTTAGTAATATTTTTTTGGATATATCTCCTCAGGCAAGGGAACCAAAATAAAAAAATAAACAAATGGGACTACATCAACTAAAAAGATTTTGCACAGCAAAGGAAACCATCAACAAAACAAAAACACAACCTACCAAATGGGGGAAGATATTCACCAATGATACATCTGATAAGGGGTTAATATCCAGAATTTATAAAGAACTCATACAACACCAAAAAAATAAACAATCCGATTAAAAAATGCATAGACAGTTCTCCAAAGAGCACATACAGGTGGACAATAGACAAATGAAAAGATGCTCAACATCACTAATTATTAGAGAAATGCAAATTAAAATCACAATGAGATATCACCTCACACCTGTCAGAATGGCTATTATCAAAAAAATCAATGAACAACAAGTGTTGGCAAGGATATGGAGAAAAGGGAACCCTCGTGCACTGTTAGTGAGACTGCAAATTGGTGCAGTCACTATGGAAAACAGTATGGAGGTTTTTCAAAAAATTAAAAATAGAACTACCTTATGACCCAGCAATTCCACTTCTGGGTATTTATCCAAAGAAACCCAAAACACTAATTCGAAAAGATATATGCACCCCTGTGTACAGTGCAGTGCTATTTACAATAGTCAAGGTATGGAAGCAACTTAAGTGCCCATCAATAGACGATTCTTAAGAAGAAGTGGAACATATATACGACGGAATATTATTCGGCCATAAAAAAGAATGAAATCTTACCATTTACGACAACATGGATGGACCTAGAGGATATTATGCTAAGTGAAATTAGTCCGACAGATAAAGACATAAATACCATATGATTTTACTTATATGTGAAATCTAAAAAACAAAACAGAAACAGATTCATGGATACAGAGAATAAATTGATGGTTGCCAGATGGGAGGGGGGTTAAGGGGATGGGTAAAAAAAGAGAAGGGATTAAGAAGTACAAATTGGCAGTTAAAAATTGTCCTGGGGATATAAAGTACAGCATAGGGAATGTAGTCAATAATAATGTAATAACTATATATGGTGCCAGGTGAGCATTAGACTTATGGGGGAATCACTTAGTAAGTTATATAAATGTCTAATCACTATGTGGAACATCTGAAACTAATATAATATTGAATGTCAACTGTAATTGAAAAAATTGGGGAAAAAAACCTTTGTATAGTTGGTTACAAAGTTTGTTGCAAAATTGGGGAAAATGTAAGTATTCATCAATAAGGTTAAAGAAATTGGGTTTAACCACATTATGGAATATTGTGCAGCTGTTAAAAAGAATGAATTAGATTTAAATGAACTAACATGAAAAGACGTCTTTGTTATACTGAATGAAGAAATCAAATTGCAAACAATACAGGATGTGTATATTTATAGATTCATAGAAAAACGGTTATGGAAGGGTTTGTACCAAGCCGTAGAGTTATTACATCTAGAAAATGAATCAATAGGTATAGGAGCATCGTGAGGATAAATTTCAGTTTTTACTCATATTTTTCTGTATTATTTGACTTCACTACAGCATTACTTTTGCAATTAAAAATAAAGAACTTCTGGGACTTTTAGCTGTTTTTGACAATGGCACCAATACCCTTCAAGAGAGAACCCCAAAAGGGGCCAGCCATTCCGTGCTAAGGCAAGTCTTCTGGAACCGGGACACAGTAGCACAGGGCTAGCATTAGGTTGTAGCTTAGCTCTGAGAATGGTCAGAGGGGTGGCTTTTAAGAAAGAGTGCGGGTGTCAGATTAGGGCAAGACTAGCCTTGGCTAAGGAGAGGCCAGGAAGCTGGTTTCTTGAGCCTCCCCACCACCCGTCAGTGCTCTCTCCCTCTTGACTACCTCCTTCCCTAGTCCCTTCCTCACCCTGAAGCCGGGGCCTCCTCTATAGACATCGCTTTTGTCTCTTCTACTGCATCTCTCGCTCCCTGAGTTCCTCTTCGTCCCTGGGAGAGGCTGTGCTGTTTAGGGGGCGGGGTGAGGAGCCACATCCGGGCACCTTGGTTAGATGCATACTACAGGACGGGGCTAGGGAGCTACTGGGTGCTTCTATGGACCGTGTGAGGGACACTGGGATAAACGGCAGCTAATCAATGCCTGGTAAGTGACTGGGTGTTGAATGCAACCAGGAGTAGGGCTCGGATGAGTTAGGGACTAGGGCTCTGTGTAGCTTACCCATTAGCATGGCGTTCAAAGCCTTCTCAGTTGGGGGCCAACCCACTGTTCTATAGGCTGACTTACCCGGTAGGCACAGCAGGCATAGTACGTAGGGTCTACAGTACTGTTAGGGGCCCACAAAAATGTTTTAGTGTCCTTTAAAAATCAGAAGAAATAAAATGAATGTCATCAGCCTGGATTATATTCATCTTTATGCCAACGCAGTTGTAAAACCTAATTTTAAATATTTTTTTATGAAGGCAAAAGTGCCCATGAAAGTCATAATGTGACCCTGATCTTCTAGCTTCTGTATCCTCTACTCCCTCATCACTTTGACGTCCTTTTGGTTTCCCAGATCCACTTGTACCTTTGTCCCTCTGTGACTTTTCTCATGCTAGATTGTTGCTAGTGTGAAGTCTTTGCATATTGAGAACTTCCCACCTGAAGACTCACCTTCTGAGGTCTAAGGTCAAAGGTCACCAGCTGTGTGAGGCCTTTCCTGATTCCCCTAAATGGAAGGAATTGTTCTAACTCACCTAGCGCATCTCTGAACACTTTCAGGCTTGTCATGACTTGCCTGCATCTCTGTTTTCCCAGCCAGAGTGTGAGTTCCACAGAAGAGCCTTATCTTGTAACTTGTGTCTACATGTGTTTGACACACAATATGTAGGCTAGATTGGGGGCCAGAGGATATTTGGGGACCAGAGACAGTGGACAAAAGACAGAACTTTTCAGATGTGTGTAGTTTTTTACAGCCTGAATCAACTGATTCTCCAAATGGATCAGCTAAGGGATAATACAGAAGAGGAACCCAACACATCCTTTACCAATGCCGTAAAACCTTTATTTCCACTGGGATATCATGTCCAATTTTCTTCTTTCTGGGAAAGAACTTTCCGCTTTCCCTACTCCAGGTCACATCCTGGCCACTCTTTTTCTTTTGGCTGGGTTACCCCGGAATGTTTCCTCTACAGGGTCCTGCAGGCTTTCAGAGACCGAGGACATTTCCTGTAGTACGGAGTTGCTGGGAAGGAGGCAGCTGTGGTCCCATGGCACCCTCACGTGGCCATGCCCAAGATGACAGTCATGCCCTGCTACTGAAAGTCAGAAGTCCTCTGGCAAGGAACGTGAGTCCTCTTCTAGGCAGCTGGGCTCTCTCGTTCAGGCAAAGCAGTTGTATGTGTGGGGTCCAACTTGCGTGGAAAAGAACTGACACGCATGTCAGATCTGTTCCATGTGGGGACAGATGACACAGCAGACAAGGCCAGTCATGCTCGACTGACTACATCCTGTCCCTGCTTCCTCCGATTTCCCAGGGCTCGTTATCCTTATCTGGGTCCTAGTTTCAGGGCTGCCAACGCCATGCACGTGGCCTTGGGCAAACTCCTTCACTTATTTGGCCTTGGTTTCATAATATGAAAATGATAAGATTGGGCTAAAACCACGGTTTTCAAATTGTGTTTACAGAACTTGAGAAGATCAGGGGCGGGTGGGCATTGCCCTCACCCCCTCAATTTCACCCGTGGCTACTCTGCCTTTTGTTTACATTATATATGAGGCATTGGAAAAAGGGTTCTGGGACTTAAACCTGAGAAACACTGGCTCCTGAGCTTTTTTCCAACATTAACATCCCAGGATTCCCAAATGTAAGGTCCCTTATGGCTCCCTCGCTCCCCCATTCTAGGCTTTATGGAGACCAGCCAGCCAGAAATGATCAGAATGGAGGGAAGAGAGAATGGGAAGGCTGATGGTTAGTTGTCTAGTGTTCTTGTGGTGGTAGAAGGCACCCCGATTCGGTGTTCAAGATCAAGCCTGTCTCGCTCCAGCCATCCACTAGCTGTGGGATTGTCAACAAGCTCCTTTACTCCTCTCTGCCTCAGCTTTCTTATCTGTAAAATGGGCACAGTGGTTCCTGTTCTGCTTTTTCACAGGATTATTGTGCAGATGAAATAAGATAAAGGATTCCTGTCAGGGTGCTTTCTGTAAACTGTAAACGGCTCTAAGAACTTGGGGTACTATTAGCAAGGGAGGCTCTCTTAGACCTCTCATCCCTGATAGAATATACGATTTCACTAGCTTCTGTGGGTGCTCTAGCTGACCAGGGATTCAGGACATGGCTGCAGAGGTGCCTTTCTTGAATTCAGCATTGCTGTCGTGGGCCCTATCTCAGATGCCTTGTCTGTTTTGGAAGTCTCTGTTTCTAGGACAGAAGGAAAGCTCTAGGCCAAGTATTATGTGTTCTTACAGTCTCTTCCATCCATGTGCAGGAAAGAAGATGGGCCCCGTGTTGTTGCAAGTAGGTAGGTCGTGCCTTGATATCCAAAATTGGGTTCAGAAATCCATCTTTAAGGCCTGCAGAGAAATGGATGATTGGGGGCCCAAAAATACTATTTCCTGAGAGGCATGTGGGAACACCCACGGGGAACACTCCGAGGCCTAGATGAATAGCCAGTGCTGGTGGGGGTCACTGGGATTGCAGGAGGCCATGGCTGGCTTTTTGTTCTCAGACGTCATGCAGGTCCCGGATCCTGAGTTCCTGATGAGCTGGTCCTAAAAGATGACAGAGTAAAAGGTCAACCTGGGCCTCAGACCTCCCAACCGTGCTACTGGGGGCCAACAAGATGGGTGACAGCAGATAAAAGGCAAAAAACCCAACAAGGTACAAAGAGAACACCTCCAAGTTCCTTTCCTTGGATACCAGACACTCTGAAGGGACGCATTCCTGAGTTTCCCCCCTGTGTCTGGTGCCAATTCCCCATCCCCAGCTGTCGCCTGGAACAGAGGAAGGACCACGGGCTAACTGAAATGCTTTCAGGGACCCCTTCTCCAGATGGCCAGTCTTAACTAAAGTCCTGGGCCACTGCTGCCCACCTCCACTTTCTGCCTTGGATCCTATTTAGACTCCTACCTTTCTGGAACCCAAGGGTAGGCTCTTCTTTCCCTAAGTCAGAGACTGGGGATGGGGTCGACTGGGGTGTGGAGGCTCACTGGGGGTGCTAGTTTTGGCCCAGGACTATAGAAGTACCATGATAAATCCTGAGGTAGTGTAGGGTAATGGAAAGAACCCGAGCTTCCCAGTCAGACTTCCCTGAACCCCGCAGGTCTGAACCCCAGGCCTGCGGTTTCCTAGCGATGGTCTTGGCGTAGTCACCCCCTTGTTGAGCTTCAGCTCACTCCTCTGTAGAAATGGGACACCACCTACTTGGGAAGAACCTCTGCAAGATTAACCAAACCAATGTATGTGAGCGCACAGCTTTGCGCCTGGCGCACAGAGGGCAGGCAGCAACCACGAGTGCCCCTTCACTTTCATCTGCTTAGGTTCCGTCTAAAAATACTTAAACCGTGACAGAGCTGGCCATGGACCATAACCCCTGACCACATCTTTATACCAGCCATCACCAAACATTACTTAAGCCCCGGGAACCCCGCCTGCAACCAAGCCCACACTCTCCATGCTTTCTGTCCTCCTGCAGCTCATGGGATCTCGGACATGAGATACAGAAAGGGAGGGGGGCAGTGGTGGTCCCAGCTTCTCGATGCCGCGCTCCCTGGGCGTCTGACTCACCTGGGTCAGTTCCCATTCCTCGTCCTTGGGGACTTGGCTATTTTTGCCAGTGAAGTGACAGCTCCTAAGGCCCAGAGCGCCAGCACTGGCATGTAGACACAGCTGCTTTGCAATGTTGTGGCGAAGGTCCCTCTGGGTCGTGTACTCAAAGTACTAGAAGTCAAGACAAAAGGAGGTTGAGGGACAGGCGGGAGTGTGCCCACCACCTTCCGCAGCCCACAGATGGGCTCCTGGGGAGGGAAGGGAGTGGGTGCCAAGACTTTAGTAATTCACGTTATCACTTTCGGGATTTTTTTTTTTTTTTTACCATATCTGGGTTATACTGGAAGAATAGCTTTTTAATGTTTTTTTCTTTACAATTTTAACTTAGCTTAATTTTAAGCATTACCTGTAAAGCCATGTTGTTTGATACGCTAGTGTGTTTTGTTAATAGGTTACTATTAAAATAAAACATGTTCACCAGTATTCCTCCGACAATCATTGTGCAGGCCAGTGGTACAGGGAATTGCTTTAGGATGACTTTGTCTTCATATGTGTATGTCGACAGTGTCCCATACACTGTCGACAGCCTGTTCAGTGTCCCAAGCCTCAACTTTCCTTGCGTCAGTTATGTTTCAAGTGCTTCTTCCTTACCAAACTCTGGGCATTCAGGGTCAATCACTGGGGTCAGGGAGGTGACTGTACCGTAATAGTCACTCCTCAGGGAAGAGCTGGGGCATTGTAGGGCACAGAGGGCATTCTCAGGATGCCAGGTGAAATGTCATTAGTTGGTTGTTTTGGGGTCATTTTTGGGTGGTAGGAGCAGAGTGGTATTTCTGGGCAGGGGAGGCATTGGAGACAGAAGTATGTAGGGAAGGGAAAGTGCTGCACAATTTCCCCCACTTCCTCTGAAACATCACTCAGCAGCTGGCATCCTCCAGCAAGCCGCCTCTGATGAGCGGTCCTCTCCTCCATCCCTCTCGAGCACCCAGCCCTGGTGCCCCACGCTCTCTGGATTTCCCTAATTCAGACCTCAGACCTTGTCTGTGTGTGTCATGCATTCCCCCTCAGACCAGGAGCTTCCTGAGGGCGGGGATGGGATGTTCTCCTCTCTCTGGATATCCCCCACCCTAGTCCTCAGGAAAGGGCTATTTGGAGTGAAGAAAGGGGGCCGTGCAGAGAAGAGATGTCGCCGAGGCAGGCTTGTCTCGGGCCTGCCCCGGTAGGGTTGGGCTGTATACCTGGTTGCCGCCAAGGTGATGGCAGGGGTACAGGATGAGGGGCTTCCCTCCATGGTTGTTCTCACCCACGTCCAGGCATTGATCAGCACCGAGGTTCTTTATCTGCAGAATGGTTAGCAGAGGGGGACCAGGACAGCACAGTCAGGAGCTTTTAGTTGGTGGTGTTGGGCCTAACTGTGCATGATAAGATTGCTTCTCTGATTTTTCTCCTCTGCATATCCTTCCTCCTCATTAACCGAGATGCCTGGAGTTAATAGCAAAGTCAGGTGCCCCGCCCAGAGGCTGGGCCAACGCAGGCTGGGCAACCTCCCAGGCTGCCAGGTCCCTGGAGAAGCCCTCAGCACAGGTGAATTTCCTTAGGGCCAAATGGCTTTCAAAATGGGATTCCCCAGGCCACCAGCATCGCCTAGGAACTCGTGAGAAGTGCACATTTTTAGGCTCTACCCCAGTCCTACTGAATCAGCAGTCTGTGTTTTAACACTCCTTCCTGATGATTTTGATGCAGGTGAGTGTTTGAGAACCATGCTTATGGGTCGTTTTCCTCTTACTGGGATGTTAGCGATCTCTAGAAGCCCTGAAGTCCTTCTGGATAAAAGAGTGTGGAAAGTAAAAACCAATTCTCGTTTGCCATCCCTCTGTGGGGTAAGGGGTCCTGAACTTCTCTAGGGGCGGAGTCTGTGATGATGGGTAGGCAGGCTGGTTCTCAAAGACTCACGGCTCCATAGAAGGTGGGCTTCAGGTCAGGAACAAACATCTCTGGGTAGATGTTGTGCAGGTACCAGGAAAAATTACGGCAGTGGAGTTGTTCCCTCAGCTGCAGTCGTTCCGAAATGTCACCGAAGGATTTCTGTCAACCAAGCCAGCACCCTCACGGTTAGTTCCACCAGCCCTGACCTTCTGTCTGGGTTGCAGTAGCCCCGAGTTCCTGCGGCCGCCTCCTCCCAGAATGGGTCTCAGGCTCATTCCTGCTCAGGACCTATTGGAGCCACTGACTCAGCCTCCAATCAATCCCAAACGTCCCGTCTTGGGTTGGGATCCCCACTCCTAGCCCCTTACTCCGTCATCTCCTGTCACTTCCCAGTGAACTGTCTCCCAGCCCCCTACTCCGAGCCTCTCAGAGCAAAGCCATTGCCCCTTTAAGAGGTTCTTCCTCCAAAGCTCTTCGCCCTCCCCTCCTAAAAGAAGCTGGGGCTCTCCAGGCAGGGACAACGAAGGCTCCTCTCCTCATTCTCTAGCCTCCTGGGCTCTAGTTCACAAGGTCAAAGGGGTACAGGGAGGCACCAGGTGGTAGGGATGGGTGGGCCTCTACCATGAAGCCCTTGACTAGGGCTTGGGATCTGTACTTCTCTTCATCCAAACCCCTCCAAGAGCACCATTTCTTCTCACCTCTTGGGCCATCTTTGCTGCTTGCATATTTCTCCGGTAGAAAATCTCCTTGTAGTCATCCATCCAGACCTCAGCCAGGCGCACTTGGTTGCGGGCAATGACGTTGGTGCCCTTGGGAAAGGTGTGGGGGCTCTTGGTACGGAACACGTGGCCTACCACAGAGCAGGGGATGATCTCCAGCTGCCCGCCACACTGCCACACCTGCCGTAAGAGGATCCAGATGAGGCTTCATGGAGCAGGTGTGACAGTCTCCCCCCCCCCCCCCGACGGCTCTGTTCTATTTGCAGAGCACCAGACCCCAAGTCCTGGAACTCAAGGATATGCTGCTCTCTCCTGGGAAAAAGGACATCGACCAGGCCTCTTCCTAGGTCGTGACTACACAATCCCCAGCTCTCTGATGTCGGTTCACTCTGATTTGCAGGGTCCTGATGGTGACCAAGTCCCACTTTAGAGAAAAGACAGTCTGACCAACTTGGTGTTCGTATACGTATTTTGAGCTTTGGTCACTTGGCTTTTTGACTTGGAAGTGTGATTTTATCAGCTCACCCAGGTGTTACTGGAAACTCAAACTCCCTCAAATCAAGATAGACTTGTGACCCAGTCAGAGCACCAGTGCATTAATTATATTAAGGATAGGCAACTGCCAGGTGGCCTGTGGTGGTCCCCTGGACCTTTAGCACACTAGCTTCCTAGGAGACAGACTGAACAGAGGTCAGAGGCTCATGGATAAACCTAGAATCAGAACCCTGAGAGTTACAGTGACTGAGCCGGTGATGCTTATGTATGCCAGGAGGCTGGATTAAGCCCTCCCACCTATCTTCTCTTTTTAGGTTTTAAATTAGGAGGTTTATTGTTCATTTTAGTATAGTAGGGACACAAATATATAATCATAGTAACAGGAGGTATTAAAAATGTACTTAGGGGTGACCTCATAAATGAGCTCATTTACTTTCTAATTACCTCCCCACTGGCATGGGGATTTGTGTACATTTCATGGAGAGGCAATCTTTTCTTCCTAACCTGATCCTGGTTGGCCTTATTCCTGGAATCTCTCAGAGTTCTGGGACCCCCCAGAATTTGGGCCACCATTTTCTTTCTCCTACAGTACGAACAGCTTGCTGAGCACAGGGTCACGGAAACTCCGAAGACCACCAGGGCGTGTGTGCTCTGACCGGGAAAGGGGAGACTGATTTTTCTAGAAGAGGGACAATGACTACTTCCTGACCTGTTCCAGGGTCTCACCATTAAGCCCTGACCAGGGTCTCATCCCCCCACTGACATCATGAAAGATGCCACCAGTCCCCAGAGGTCTAGTTCCTATTACTGCTATATTATCCTTTCTGTCTGAGAAGTTCTGCCCACTCATTTGTTTCAAATTGTCCAACGTGCTTCCCAAAGTCCTACTGCCAGAGACGGGAGGGGAGGAGAAGGAAAGTGGAGCCATGACAGGAAACAGCCACCTTTTAAGTTCAGTCGCAGATGTGATACCCCTGAGGCTCTGCTGCCTAAGACAGGTTCTCAGGCTGTTCCCCGGATGTTGTGGTCCCCCCTCGAAGCCCTCTTCACTCTCACCCGGAAGGACATTTCCACGTTCTCCCCTCCCCAGATCTCCATCTGATTATCATAGGTACCGATGTGCTCAAAGTAGGACTTGGAGATGGAGAAGAGGCCACCAGCAAACGTCGGGGATCTGGAGAGACAGAGGGAGAAGCATGTGTGTCTTCTGAGGGGAAGAGGAGTGGAAGCCTGGGGTGCAAAGCGGGGGACTCACCACTGACGCCTCCTCACCGACCCCCTCATCCCTTTCCCACGATGGGCAGCCCCTCTTCTGCTAACTTACTCATTTGGCAAATGTTTACTGGGCTTTTATTATGTTCTCGTCACCTTCTAGGAACCAGGTCCAGGATAGATGTAATTATCCTACTCTCTTCTAAAAGGCATTCATTCATTCATTCATTCACCCAAGGGTATATTGAACACCAGCCACCAGGGCCTGGTAGACTACGTGTTAGGCATACAGAGCTAAGAAAGACAGATCCCATCTTCTGAGAATGCAGTCTAGTGGCAGAGAGTAAAGCTACTATCATCGTTTGCTTTTTTGGCATCAAGTTTCCTGGAGCGTAGTAGATACTCAGTTATTATGCTAATGAAGCTGTGTGAAATTGGTTTTGAGAACAGGATTCAAATCATAAATGAGTGAGTATTATGAGCTGGACTGACCCCATTCTCTTTCAGGGTCCCTGGCCCTTCAGGGACAAGAAAGCCAGTTTTCGTAGGAGCGCAGCCCCGGTGCTTAATACTGCATGAGAAACTTTCGCTTTGGGGAAAATCTGCCTGCTGCCTTGAACAGAGGAAAGTGATAAGAGGTGCTCCGGAAACAGAGTAGGAAGTGAGATGACTTCAGGTTCACTCGCAGTAAAAGGAGCATTTGGAGGTAACAAAAAGATTCTGGCTTTCATATAAAAGCAGGGAGGCACAGACCCATGTGAAGATAAGATTGACAAAAACGCCTCCTTCCTAGAATTTAGGTACCACGTTGCTCACAAGAAGGGCTGGGCTAAGGGTTGAAGGTGGGGTAGGGGCTGGGTGAGATAGAGGCAGACATCAGGTACATAGTCAATAGCTGTTGGCAGCGGTGTGGGAGCCAGGTGTGCCTGGATGGGGCTTTGTTGCCCCCTTCTGTTGCTTCTTCATATAGTACCTACGGGCAGAAAGATACTGACACCTTCTCTGTAAGCCCAGTACAGATCAAAGTGCTTTACACACGGCAGAGACTCAATCAGTGTTCATTGGACTGATCTGTCGAGGTGACTACCCGGGAGCCTGACCTTGCTATTACCTTGTGGCTGCTCCTATTGCACTGAAGTTGGCTCCTTCAGCTGCTTTTTGAAAGGCACTCCAGTTGGGAAATCCTCATGCTCACGCAGGCTTTGTGTCACGGGTTCTGACCATTCCCAGGGGTGCTCAGCCAGTCTAAGTAAGGCCCAGAAAGGCTCAGAGAGTTGTGGGACTCCAGATGAGCACGCTGAAGCTAACCTGCTTCTTCTTGAGGGTCTCCCTGACTTGGACCTGTCTCTTGGCTTTGAGAGATCTGTCTGACCGAGAAGCTACTAACAAATTGCCTCTGAGGACAAACTTACACAGAGAACTTCACTGCACACCCACAACCAACAGGCAACAACAGCCTGTATTTCCTGGCCTACTTCTTAGGAGTCTCCGGCGCCTTTAGCGCTCCTCTTGGCCTCCTGCTAGCTTTCCGAGTGGAGGACAGGAGGGTACTGGCCAAAAGCCTGCTGTGTGGAGTGCTAGGACTGAGGGCAAGCCTTGCATGCTCCCAGGGAGCCGGGTCATTCCCCGAACACTGGAGCTTTATCTTCCAGTTGTATTGTATGGTCCTTGGACATCGGAGCCGGGGATGTCAGTGATGGGTGGTGGCCAGGTGCCCTGACCCTGCCTGTGCCACTGGGTGCCTGGCCCCCAGCTTGGGGGAGGGCGGCTTTCTTGCTGTACACACCAAACAAAAGGCATCTATGAAACAAGCAGACGGTCAATAGGGAATTCCAATTTCTCTTCTCTCTCCTGCCTTCTCTTTTCCCATCTCCCCCTTCTGTTGCTTCTCTTCCTGTCAATGGAGACAGAGCAGGTGGCTGTTTAGGATCCACAGGATTCATCCTGTGGCACCCACCAGAGCCCTCTCTGCTGCGACTCTGGGCAGCATGTCTTAGGATTTTGGCATGTGGAGGGGGAGGAACTCCGACCCTCTCTTCCTTTCAAGCCTTCCCTCTTATCTCTACTCACTGTGTCCCCCTTCTCTGCTTCCCTTCATCACTTACATATACTCAGTTGACCCTCAAGTTTCCTGGCCCATATAGGAAAACAGTGGCAGTTAACTCCAAACCACAGCATACTCTAAATGTCACTCCCCGCTCAGTTTGGCTGAGACATCCGTTAAAATAAACTTGTGGTCTCAGTACTAACACCAACAGGCAATTAGAGAAGGAAGGACAGGGTGGGTGTATAAGGGGAAGGTAACCCCAGGTGGGAGGTAAACATGGGTAACTTTCGTGTATCCACCCTGTGGTTCAGGGTTGGCAAGCTATGGCCTGGGGGCCAAATCTGGCCTGGCTTTACAAGGCTCTGGAGCAAAGAATGGTTTTTACATTTTTAAAGGATTGTTTAAAAGAAACACAAATAAGGAATAATATGCAACCGATTGTATGTAGTTGGCAAACCTGAAATATTTACTATTTGGCCCTTTACTGAAAATATTAAGGGCAATTGCAAACTGCAGAACACTTGTCTATGTTCTTTTAATAGGTTCTCAGTCTTTTCAAAGATAATGGCACCCCCCTTATTATAATGGCTCTTCAACAATGGCCTGTACCCACTGTCTCTCAACACCTCTGCAAGCACCCGTCATGTCCTTCTATGTGCAGGGAGGGATACAGGCGATGAAGTGGCACCCAGTAAGCGGTGGATGAGAGCAAGTAGTGTGTGCGATGGTTAGGAGCCTGGGCTTTGGGTCCGTCAGGCCAGGATGGGCGTCCTGGTTCCACTGTTGGCTAGCTGCGTGATCTGAGGCCACTTGTTTCTCCCTAGGAACCTGTGTTCTCACCTGTATGTAAAACAGGCTAATCCTACAGGATGAGGATTAAATAAAGTATGTCAAGTGCTTGATAGAGCACCTAATAAATACATGTGGGTCTGAGATGACGCGGGTCCCTAGAACTGGGTGGGCTGGGGGCTCAGCAGGCTGTGGTCCTTACTTGATGGGGTAGGTCTCATCCTTGCGCCTCTGTTTTTCATGTAGAGGTAGCGTCTCCCAGCCGAAGGTCAGGCTCCAGTCGAAGTTGCCACGGCTGTGGACTCTGCCCCTCTGGATGGGCTTGGAGAACTCGAAAGTGTTCAGGTCAATGGTGACGATGTCCGGGCTCACCACCGCTGTCCTGTCCTCGGCGACACGGGCCAGGAGGGGCTCCAGCCAGCCATGGAAGCACTCACCTGCAGGCCCAGGCCAGGACACAGCTGTCAGGGTCCTGTCCACAGCTGAGCCCCCTGCCAGCAGGGAAACCCAGCAGGACAAGAGAACCCTCCATCCACTTCCTCGTCAGAGGTGGAGAAACACCGGCAGGCTCCACAGCTGGAGAGGGCATAGAGGGCCCCGAGAGCCACAGGAAGGGCTCAGGGGAGTAACATGGTCAACTCAAATGATTCAAAAGCACAGGGAAGGCTCTGGATGGGGGTCTTCGGGTACCCAGCCTATCCCCTGAATTGGCCCTCCCCACCCAAGTATAGATTTCCAAAGCAGATAGCTCCTGTCCCAGGGGAAGCTCATCTCAAGCTCCAGCTGTAGAATAATAACCCCCTTCATTTGCCTAACGCTTTGAGATTTTCAGTGAACTGTATATATGACTTTATTTGGTCCTCAGAGTAATAATTCTGTTGGTCAGGTTGGTATCCTCATTCCCATCTTACAAATGAGAAAACTGAGGTTCAGATAGTGGCAGAGCCGGAACACAAACGCAGGTCTTCTGACTCCCGAGTCTAGGGCTTTCCCCAATATATAGCACCACTTTCGGGGAACAGTTGTTTTTTCTTTTCCCTGACAATGGTGGGAGGTGTTCTGGTTTGGGGCAAAAGAGAGGCCTTCCTGCCTCCAGGGGCCACAGGAAAGCTCCATGCAAACCGCAAACCGGTTCCCAGTGGTAACGGGAGGTGTCTCTGAGGGGCTGAGTTCAGAATGAGGCACATACCCATCAGGGGGGAGAGGGAAATGTCTGCGACTCCAGCACACTCCCAGCAATTGCGGGGTCAGCAATTTAGGGCTGTGTGTGCCTCCTGATGAAACTTTCCTGGGGTTGGGGTGAGAAGGGGCTAGAAAAAGCTGGAGCTGGTCCTAAGCCTCCTTCACTCCTGCAGCAGCGGAGCAGGAAGGGGCCTTGGTGGTGCTGTGGTCAAAGCTTTTCATTGGGCCGGGGCCAGGGAGGGGGGGTGGCCCAGACTACATCCGGGCCTCCTGGGGGCCGGGCCAGCACTCTTCTACTCACAGTGGGCATCCAGGAAAGTGAGCACCTCTGCCTGCGCCACGCTGGCTCCCAGCAGTCGGGCAGTGATCAGGCCCTTCCGTTCCTCCTGCCGCACCACCCTCACGATCTGCAGCTGCTTCACGTACTCCTCCAGCTGCTCCTTTAAGTACTCTGGAAGGGAGCAGGCCATGGTGGTCAGCTCACCACTTTGCCTCCAACCTAATCCCCGGAGGCACCAAGCCCTGGCACAAGCCTGAACCGCCCCCCTGACCCCCCCCCCACCTACTGCACTGAGCAATTCCATGGATGCCGAAGGTGCGGAAGGGGATGGAAGGAGCCAGTCCTGCAAGTCGCCAAGCGCACCCTGCCACCCGAGCCCATCTTGCCAGGACACTGGCTCTGCAGTGTCGCTCCTGTGCCTGTTTACCTAGGCACCTTCTCCAATGTGCTAGACGGGACCTCAGGCTTCTGTTTCTTTGGTCTCAAATCAAGTACAAACTTCCAACAAAGACTATCACATGCCTCCCTTGGCCTCTGCCCCCTCCGCCACTGCCTTTCAGAGCTGTGATTCCAGCCTCCTCTCCTTTCCACCCCTGGTGGTGGTGGCAGTTGTTTCTCCGTGTCTGATTCCATCTCCCTGGCTCTTCAGAGTAAGTTTGCCAGGTAGCACGCACACAAATCGTGATTTTTCTTTTTTTGCTTGCTCATCAGCAGCAAGTAGTCTTTCTCTAATCCTCTTTATTACCTCCTCTGCATGTGGAATTCTTTAGGAAGATGCAAAGACGCCAAGTAGCTTTTTGATTGAAAGTGCCTGCTATGGGCCAGGTACAGTGGTGAGCCCGCCACCCAGGAAACAGGCGATCAGTGACCTGCCAGTGCAGGACCGGGAGGGCCTACAGGAGGGGCAGCCATCCTGAATTTGGGGATGGGGGTGGGGAAAGCTTTTTGAAGGGAGGGGTATCTCTGCTGAGATTGTCAGTTCCTCCTGAGGAGGGGTTGACTCCATGACCGTTATTCAGTTGGAAATCCTCAGGGCATTAAAAATAGCTCTATTCTGAGGCAATCCATTTGAAACATATTACAAATCTTACTCGAGGTTTTAACTGCTATTTTGGTTTATCCACGCCACGGTTCTGTTCCTGATTGTGCAGAATGGAGTTGCCTGTAGTTTCAGAAGTGGAGGTGGAGGGCAGGTGTGACAGATGAGTGTGTTCTTTCTCTTTCGGGCTGTAGGATCAGCCAAGTGCTTGGACCTTGCTCTGAACACAGTGCTTTGCAAACTGTAGGCCTGCAATCAGTGCAGGCGTAGGGTGGGTGGTTGATCTCTCTCTCTCTCTCTCTCTCTCTCTCTCTCTCTCACACACACACACACACACACACACCATATCCAAATACTAGAGCACCTACTATGTGCCAGTCATTGAGTTACCTGCTTTCACGTTGACTTTCTTTATGTCCCTTTCTCTATGAAGATTAAAACACTACAATATAGGGAGTATCGTCCCCAATGTTCATGAGTCCAAATGAGCCTCATTTGGCCTCGTCAGCCAAGCACTCACTTAGCAAACAGAGGCTGACTCTCTGCCCAGGTGCCAGACACTACCCTGGGCAGGGAGGGACCTGGTCTGGGTCCTGCCTTCAGGGAGCTCCCAGACTCACAATCCAGCCATAGCCCCAAGTGCTGGCTCTAACAGGAAGGAGGGAGGAACCCCAACCAGGAGCCTCACCTTCTCGGTGTAGCTGATTTTCCCCCGAGAACTCGCTTAATTGTGTTCACAGGAAGTTCAGGGGCAAAACATCATAGGAAGTGGGTTTTGTGGTAAGAGACTGCGAAGCACTGAGCTCTGAGCCTCAGGAGGGCCTGAGCTCTACAAGGCCTTTCTCCCACACCTTCCATCCAGGCGCAGGTGGCGAGGCTGGACCTAGGGATTCTGAGTGTGAGTGCAGGCCCTTCTAGGGGCGTGAGACAACTCCCCTAAGTTATGCCCTCCTGACAATCTTCCCGGCACACCCCTGGGTCCACTGAACACAGGCCCCAGAGCTGGGTATAGCAGAGCCAAGCGCGGAGATGGACAAGCATATCCGTACTCTTGTGTCCCCCAGACAACAGCCTCCTAATTTAGGTTTAACACCCCAACCCAGCTTCATTCCTCACGACGAGTCCCCCAGGCTCCTGTGACTTCCTGCACACACACCTTACTCAGTCCCGTCTATCTGCAGATGCTGGGCGATCTCTCTTCCCGGCCTCGGCATCTTCACGGGGACGTCTCACAGAACCACAAACCAAACATGCCCAAAACGCGACTCAAGGTTTCCTCCAAAGCTGCATCCCCAGACTGCCCCACGTCAGAACACAGTCCCCGCCCCCGTCCAGCTGCTCTAACCTCGGAGTCGTGCTGGATTCTCCCCTTTTCTCATCCTTTACAATTTGTCCCTCAGCAAGTACTGTCAGTTCTCTCTCTCCATCCCAGTGTCACCCCCAGCAATAATGCCTTAACGGGTCACCTGGCCTCTATGCCACTCCTCCCAATCTATGTTTGACATAGCAGCAGAGTTATCATGTCAAACTACAAAACAGATTATGTCACTGCAGTGGTTTAAAATTGCACTTACAAACAAATCCAAACAGTATGGTTGTTCCTCAAAAAAAATTAAACATCAAGTTACCCTATGGTCCAGCAATTCTACTTCTGGGTCTATACTCAAAAGAATTGAAAGCAGTACACAAGTCATTATTTCAGTACACAAATACTTGTACACCAGTCATTATTTCACAGTAGCCACAAGGTGGAAACAACACCCCTGTCCATGGACAGATGAATGGATGAACAAATGTGGTATATAAACAGTGACATATCCAGCTAATCCAAAATGCTCCACAAATGTCGCCTCCCCTGGGTTTCACACCGTGTTTCCCGCCCTTTTTTTCCTCCCTGCATCTGCTGATCCCTCTACTTTCGTTCCAACAGCACCACCGTCTCAGCCAACCCACCTCCTCACTTCTCGTCTTTCCATGAGGAGCTTACTCACTGCGGGAGGGTTCTGTTCACTTCTCAACTCTCGGGGTCCTGGGCATGTGTCTGATTTCCTCCTATGCATCTAGCACATTCCCACAGGAGGGAGGCCTAGCTTCTCTCCTCCTCAGTCTTCCCCAGGGGCAGGGCAGGGTGTTTGACAAGGGGATGCCCTGTTTGGGGCACGACAGACCCACAGGCCTGGGGGCCAGTTTTTAGGAGCGTGTGGAGTGTGCCATGCTAGGCAGGAGTGGACCTGGCATCTGACCTGGCCACACGGGAGTGAAACCTGTACCCAGGGTTCAGACTTTGAGGTAGGTGAGCAAGAGTTCCCCAGCCTGCTACTGGGCCTCTTCCCCCACCACTGGCATCAAATGTCTGTATACTTGTGGTCACAGAGCACTGCCAAGTGCCTGGATAGGAGGACAGAAAGCACGGACATTGTATTTCAGCAGAGACATAGCCCTTGTCTGTGTGTGTGTGTAATGAGAGCCAGTTAATCTGATCAAACAGTCAACTGTGTGGGAAATTTTATCCCGCTGTGGACTGCAGAGCTTTCTGACCATGGATCCAAGTTGTGTCCTTTTCCCCACTGAACTGAAACATTGCTGAAAGTACTCGAGTGTCCGAAAGCCCTTAACGTAGGGTTGTTTATCCTAGGGTCCACAAATTCCCTTTTACGTGCAAAAACGTGGGGGTATACATCTCCTTGTGGCAGTTCTGCACTATTCTAGGGAGAGAAGCAAAGCTTTTCACAGATTCTCAAAGGAGGCCAGGACCCAGAAAAATAAGAATGACTGGTTTAGGTTTTTCAGGCAGGTGATTCTGAGAGGCTGGAATTGGCCCTAAGAGCGAGTCCAGGGCAACAAGGGAAAGACAACCAGAAAGAATGCCTGCTGTGGTGGGCAGATCCTTTGGCGGGGCTACGGGGCCCACTGCCAAGTCCACCCTACTAGGCACAGGCTATTGTGCCCTTTAGATGCTGCCTGTGCCAGCCTGGCATTATGCTACTTGTCTAACCTGGTCAGAGGAGTTGCCCAATTGGGCATTTGTACCATATGGACTCACAAAATTCTGGGTGACACATAGAAACGGTTTAGAACTCCCACCCCATGTGATTCAAGGAAAGAAGCTTCTGAGGGATGGGCAGCATAGGTATGGGGGAGAAGGGTTACCAGAGAGCCCAGTTTGAGAGGAAGGGAGGGCAGCTGGTACACGTGCTCCCGTTCCCTACAATCATTCCATTGCTACCAGGCTATTCCCAAGCCCCTCCCTTTCCAGAAGCCCCACCTTACCCTCCTTGGTCCCCACTCTCTCACCACATCCCCAATACTTGTTTGCTGTTGCTTTGTAAGCGCTGCTAGGTGTCTGAACTCCCTGGGGAAGGGTGAGCTCCCCAGGGAAATGGACTCAGCAGTTCTCATCCTCAGCTCCTCCTTCCACTGCCTTCCCCAGCCCTAGTTCACCTTTGAGCATCCCCCCTAATCTAGAAGGCAGGAGGGAGGCTCTACTGGAGTGGCCCCACGGCGTACACTGGGAAGTGGGGTGTCCGTTCCTGTGCTCGATATGGGAGCACGGGCCCTAGAGGCCAACCTGGGAGAGCCCCAGACACTCCTGGAGACTCCCCCCCAGCGATGATTCTCCCCCAGCCCCTCTCCTAGTTCTGGCCCTGTCATCCCACTCTCGGCTGACTATAAGAACCTCCTGTTCGGACTCGGGGTCCTCTGCCTCTCTTCCTGATAATTGCCCTCCCCCAAACTGCCAACCGTCTGAGACAAGGTCCCTCTCCAGCTTAAACACCTTCAGTGACTCATTTTTTCCTCAATAAATACTTTCAGCATGGCATGAATTCCAACTCAACATCTTTTTAGTGTCGTTTTCCACAACTAACCTAAGCTTCAGCCACATCAAACCTCTCCCATTTTCACAAACACACCCGTGTCTCTAGGACTCTGTGCCTTTCTCTCTTCTGGGAATGCCCTCAATGCCGCTTCTCTCCCTAGACACTCACGTTGTAAGGCCCAGCTCCAGTCTGGCCTCCACGGTGGACCGCCCCAGCCAGGCCACACAGACATAACACCTTCTGGCCACGTAATCCCAGAGCGCGTGGTTCCCACACAAAGAGTAAACGTAACCTAAAGCGATGGAGCTCCTACTCCGTGCCCAGTACTCTGTGTCACATGAAGTATCTCATGTATCACCCATCTCTGATCCCTGATCCACCACGTGAGGGAGTCAATTGTCTTCATTTTTCAGAAGAGGAAACTGAGGTTCAGAGAGGCTAAGTAGGTTCCCCAAGGTCACAGTTAGGAAGGGGCAGAACTGGGATTTGACCTCCTGGGTGTTGGCCTCTCAAGTCCATGGCCTTTCACAACCGCTAGGGATGTGTCATGGGCCACGCGGCGGTGGTTGGTGTTGTAAGGGCCATCTGACCCATGAGGGCTGTTAGCTTTTCCAGGGCAAGATCTGTCTCCTTTGTTATTTGTCATGGTACCCCCATGTCTAGGTCAGTGCCAGACACAGGGTACGCGGTAGATGCTTGTGGAATCGCTTTAAAGGGTGAGGGTGGAAATTTGGTGAGCAACCTCACTTGCTATGACCCACTAACTATAGCAGAGAGGGCTTTGGAAGTGGAGAAGCAGTGTGGTCTAGCAGGTAAGAAGCAGCGGGAAGGCCCGTCCCACCCCCTGTCCTCACCTCTCCCAGCATGGGACTTGGGGTTGGGCTTGGCAGCTCCAAGGGAGTCTTAGAAGCCAGAACTGCTAAGCTTTCGGAGCTCTTTGTGTGAAGTCCAGGCTCTAGAAACGTGGTCTCCCTGCCTCCTGTCTCCCATCTTCCTGCCTCTCACCTGCCTTCTCCCTGCTCCCTGTTTCATGACGAGCCGTGATACCCGGCAGCAGGCAGTGAGGGTGCCTGTTCTCTCGCGAGGACCTGCCCTCCGTCCCAGTCCCGGGGAGACGCTGGCCCCTCCTTAGGGCCTCCTGCAGCCTCACCCTCAGTGCTGGCGTCGTCCACCAGGATGATCTCCTTCAGCAGGATGGCAGGGCTGGTGTGCAGGACGCTGTACACTGTTCGCAGCAGCGTGGACCAGGCCTCGTTGTGAAAAACGATGATGACGCTGGTGGTGGGCAGTGGGGGGCAGCGCCGGAACTTCTGGTCGACACATCTGGAAGGATGAAAGCGCACATACAGCTCTCCAGGTCCGCCGGAGCTGCAGGGCTGGGGAGGGCTCTGTGCACGTTCTCATAGCCACCCTCTGCGCCTCGGACCCAGCAGCCTGTTGTCTGGTGCAGGTGGGAGAGCTGCCCCCTGTTCCCAGCTTATGCTCATCTGCCCCCTACTCTGAGCCTCTGCACAGGTCCTAGCCAACCCATTCCCAAATCAGTCTCCCCGAGAGCTGGCTCCGTGCCCCAGCTGTGATGCTGGGGGTCCCCCTCCCTTCTTCCATCTGCTCTAGGAGTTCCCATGGCTGGCTCTCTCTCTTCCTCAGCGATATGTGTACTGCATAAAGTGCAATCCGATCTAGAGGTCCCAGAGGGGAAGTAATAAAGGGCAAATCTGACATCTGAGAAAAGTGACTACCATTTCCATACTCTTCTCATTACACTTTACAGTTCTTCTCTAGTCCATTTTTTCATGAATCCCCTGTAATCTGACACTAGTATCACAATCAATTTCCTGTGACCTTTTCTCTGTCCTCATCCACGCCAGCCACGCTGTAGCATCTGGCCATGCTGCCACCCTCTTGACACTCCATCGCGGGTGGAGGTGGGAATGTGTGAATCCGGGATCTCCAGAAATCAATCAGCCTGACATCCTTTCTTATCCCTTCTGCTGGTCAGAAAGATTTCTCATGGACCCTGCAGAGGAGACTCCCCATTTTCCTCCCCTGGCCGCCCTCCTGGCCCAGAGCTCTTCCCTGCTGTGAGCTCCTGACAGCTCCTAGTGGCTCCACCTGTTAGGACTACAATACTCGGTCCATGTCTGAGGAACGCCAGGCTCACAACCCTAAAAAATCATGAATTTGGGGCTGGGGCTGCCACGTGACAAAAGGCCAAAAAGGGTCTAACTCTTGAGTTGGGAAAGACAAGTTTCAATGAGAAAGACACAAACATCTTTGACTTGGGAGAGTGTGAACATAGCTGCGGACACGTGCGAGTGAGGTGGCTGGCAGCTCAAAGATCTCAGTGCCGGTTCACTGCCCAGGATGGGAAGTATAAACAGTTTCAGATAAAGGTTGGAATGAATTCATGGTCCCGTGGGCCTTCATGGGAGGAAGGACATCAGGAGGCGTGGGGACAGTCGTGACCCCCGGGGCTGCTGTCAAGAAAAGTCGCTTTGCCAGCAGCTCAGCAATAAGTCTCCCACTTTCTGGGGCGGCCTCAGGAGAAGCCGAGGCCACTGAATGAGCCCTTCTCAGTCGTCCCTGTGCCAGGTCCTGGTCCCAGGCCCTGAGTTCTTTTTTATTTTTCTTCTTCTTCTGTTTTAATCTTGTCACCTTCATAATTGTGTTTCACTCTCACAGGTGTCCCCGGGCCTCTGGCTTGACCATAATACTCTTGAACCCTAACCCTGGGATAAGGGCAATTGGTCAGGAAAAGAAAGGAGTGAGGGTGTAGAGGAAATGCTGGCCTACATTCTAAAATCCCCATTAGCTCTTTACCTGGCACTTGGCCTGTGGCCACGGCCTTACCAGCCACACCCTGGGCAGGGCCCTAGACTCACCCCAGGACTCTGAGCGCTACTTACTCAGGGGGTCGGGTGTCTGGGCCCAGGGCCCTCTGCAGGGAGATCCGGTCACTGGCAAAGGCATTGAAGCAGTGCTTCTTGTAGCCCTCGTCCTTTTCCTGGGTCTCCAGGGCGGTCCACTTGTTCTTCTGAAATGCTTTCCCATCGGCCCCAGGGCTGTTGGGGTTCTGCGGTGGCCGTTCCCAGAAGGGCTTCAGTTCGGCTAGGGAATAGAACCCGGGGAGGCAGGGCTGCTTTCGGGGGACCAGTGTCTCCTGGGGCTCCGGAGCTCTGATCTGGAGCTTGGGGATTGAATCCTTAAGGTTGTTGACAGCTCCCAGCATGAGGTCCAGGACGTGATCCTTCTGGCTCACCAAGGACTTCAGCCATGGTTTCTCAGTGGCCTGCTCCCTGCTGCTTACATCCCTCTGCAGGATGAAGAGGAAGAGCACAAAGGCGCTGCCCACCATGGCCAGGCGCAGGGGCATGTGGCGTCTGCGGAGGAGCCGCATCCTCTGGGGCCAGTGGGGACCCCGGCGAGGTCAGCTCGGGGGCTGGGCCGGAGCCTGGGAAGAGCTTGGGATGCCGTGGCGGCCACACCGTGGGGCCTCAGCCTGAGAAGGGAAGTGATGAGGGAGAGAAATAAGCCAAGGCAGGGGTGGGGAGGAGTCAGGGGGTTTGGGGTTCGAGTCCAGGCTCTATTGCCGAATGGTGACATGACCTTAGCCTAGTCCCTTAACTTTCTTGTGCCTAAATTTCCTCCATCCACAAAATGAGGAGACTAGACTCAGTGTTTCTCTCCTGCCCTAACATTCTGGCATTAATGGATCTAGAATAACCAGAACACTAAAACTCGAAGTGAAGAGATTTCACTGACATAACCACTTTGGGAAACAATTTGACATTATCAAGTAAAATTTAAAACGCACACACCCAATTCAACTCCTAGTTTTATATTCCGGATAAATTCCAGTGCACGTGAGCCAGGAGGCATGTACCAGAATGTTTCTAGTAGCGCTGACTAAAATGGGATAAATAGCAGCAATCCAAATGTCCGTCAGCAGTAGAATAAATAGAGTGTGAAATATACCCACACCACGGGGTACTCTACAGCAGTGACAAAGAATGAGCCACTTCTACACGCAACAACACAGATATAATGCTGAGTGAAAAAAGCATAGGTGCCGAAGGATACATATAGTATGATTCCATTCATAGAAAATTGTAAAACATGTAAAACGAAACAATGCACGGTTTACGAACACGGAAATGAATACAAAATATTGTTCATGAATACAAAAATGAATATGTGGTAAAGCTACACAGAAAACTAAAAATGATGAAACCAAAGTTTCTGAAGAGGGAGGAAAGGCAATTCAGGTACACGACGATTGCAAAGTAAAGTGGATGGTAGCCGCTTCTGGTACTGTTATTCTTTATACCTTAAACACATTTTATAAATATGCTCCCACATCTACTCATATTTAATTAAAAAATATCTAAGATTCTATGACAACACTTTCCAGGCCGGACGAGCTTGGGTGTTCATCGGCTTACACCCCCAAGCATGGCTCAGAGGATGAATGTTTGCAAAACTTCCTGTGGCGAGCTCTGGAAGCATAAGGCTCCCTTGTGAAGCACCAGATGTTGGTGGCAACAGACCTGGGCACAAATCCCAGTTCTGCCCCTTTCAGTAATAATAGCACCTACTTCTTAGGGTTGTTATAAGGATTAATAAGTTCAATGAAAATAATTCATGGAAAAAGCTTAGCAGTCTTTACATACAGTAAGTTCTGAAAAAGTAGTAGTTTTTATCATCAGTGGCTGTGTGACCCTTGGACAAATTACTTAATCTCCCTAAGCCTCAATTTCCTCATCTATAAAGTGGGGGTAACTGATACCTAACTCACAGAGTTGTGGTGAAGATTAAATCAGAGATAATGTGTGTAAAATCCTTGGCAGAATGCTGGCACATACTAAACCTTCAATAAATGGTATCCATTATTTCTATTATTATAATTACTAAATCCTTGCTCAGCTTTCCAGCAATTATCCTCAAGGCCCTGGTCCTTGGCCAAAGCCACACTCATTACCCTGTGGCATAGCTTGCTTAAAAGTGAGCTATTTAATGCTGTTCCTTAAACACACAAGCTCTTGCCTGTGGAGAAGCCTGGTACCTAGAGTCCCTTGGATCTGGGGGATATGTGGCCTTCATGATCTCAAGGGGGAGCAGGGGTCACTCTGGGATGGGGGACAGGTAGTTTTCTTTTATAATATCAGACTCAGCAGCATCACCAAAAAGCGAATAAAATGAAATCTCTTTGAGTGTCTGTTTTGTATTAGATGTCGTCTAGGAGATGGGAGACGAGATTTGTTCATTCTGCCAGTATTGCCTGAGTACCTGCTGTATATCAGGTAATCTGCCGGATGGGGAGATACAGAGATGAGGAAGCCCAGCCTTCCAGGAGTGTACAGTCAACTGGGAAGTCAGATTTTAAATGGAGATCACGCAGTGAGAAGAGGGCACGAGAGAGGCAAGAAGCACACTTGTGTGCTGAGGGAGAGGATGCAGAAAACTCAGTAAGTGAGGGAGAGGGACGTTTGTGAAGAGGGCCTGCAGGAGGAGGAGCTTGGGCTGAGCACTGACCCACGAGCAGGAGTTGGGAGTTGGCCCTGTGAGGTGAGCACAGACAGAGGCCTAGAGGCAGGAGACAGCACAGCCAATCAGAGAACAGCAAGTAGATCAGGTTGGTGGGAGTATGAAGTCTGATGGGAGTAGCAGAGGATGGGCCTGGAGAGGCAGCTGCAACCCAATCATCATGCCAAGGAGCGTGCCGTCGACCTGAGGTATGGGGAGCAATAAAGGATTAGGGGGAAGACCAGAATACAGGAAGAACAGTATGATAGCTGGTGGAGGGGACGGACCTGATTGGCAGCTGGATGGCCAGTTAAGAGGGACTTGGGGGAGGGAGAATGTGATGCTAGCAAAACTCTCTCGGGTGACGGGGTGGGACAGTCCACTGCAATGGGACACAGAGGTAGGAGACGATTCCTTTCCCCATGGCATTTTAAAATCTAATTGGAGAAAAAGAACTGGTAGTACTGGGTCCAGGTAGCACCTGTCTAGGGAGGGGACAAGAGCAGGAAAAAGATCTTCCACTGAATACCCTTTTGCACTTTGAACCCGACTATATTATCTATTCAAAAATTAGTAAAATTAAAACTTAATAGCACAGACAGTAGTGCCAAGCTGAGAAACACAGAGTTCCCGTGGGCTTGAAGAAGGCTTCAAGGAGGAAATGGGGATTCAGTGTAGAGGCGGTTTCCTGCGCCAGGGGTTGAGCTCTTCTGGGCCAACACAAGGAGGTCTGCTTGAGTGAGATACATCACAAATCCTGGAACTGCCCCAGGTAAGCACAAACTGCCCCGCAGACTGGGGAAGTGTTTGCCATGACAGGGTTGAACCATCCTGCAGGCTGCATCTCCCGATACTTTCTGTCTACCTTCCCACTCCAGCAAGAAAGAGGGAGCACAGTTAGAAAACACAGGTGTGGGAACAGCTTAGTTACCAGCTGCTGCCAAGTGCTTAAGACTCACCTCCTCCAGGAAGGCTTCCCTGACCCCCTCTCTCAGAATCACCCAGGGCACTTCAACTCCCTCGTCCTGGCATTGCGTTGTGGTCCCTCGAAGTGGGGATTGCCTTTTCCTTTTATTCCCTTTGGAGAAATTGACCTAGGGTTAAATCGAGCCCTTCCCAGGGATCTGCTCTCTCAATCCAACCTGGCAGGCTAAGGCTTTCTCTCTGGAGCCTGCAGTTCCTCAAGGTACTAACCACATCCTGAAATAAAAGGAGACACGTGTGATTAGCCTTGGCAGTAAGCGACTCAGGCTCTATCTTGTTTACCATTTAGGTGACAGGAAAAAGCCACTTAGAAGAGACACATAATCTGATGGAAGCCAGAAGACTGGGAATAGGATTCCTGCTCTCTGCGTAGGAGAGGATTCCTCTAAGTGCGATTATCGACAAGGTCGGGGAGGTCACCGCTCCACCCATCGTGGAGAAGGAAGAGTCCCTCTTGCATGTAGTACTTTGCCAAGTGCAGGGAGGGCTGCACAAGGTCCCCCCTCCTCCCTTGTCTTGTGTAACTCCCGCACCTTTGGGTCCCCCCAGGATGGCCATCAAGTGCACTGGCCAAGTGTGTGCAGAGCCCTCATCCACTCACACCCCTCCTGCCGCTGCTGAGCGTTCATGCCCAACCCTTCTGCCTCCAGACACCCTTGGGATTGCAACTCATGGGCCCATCTTGGTTACGGTACTGAGATGAGGCCAGAATGCAAGCAAGTTCACCTTCTCTCACTGTTCCAAGCGAATTAGGGCTTCACCCAGCTCAGTGTATCAAACCACTGATTGCAACCCACTATAGGATTGTGAAATAAATTCAAAGTGCTGCGTGTCAGCATGAAACAAAATTCTTTTAAAAATCAGAATAGAACAAAAAAGAAAATACCCAAATATGTCACATGTAATACAGGTATTGTTTTGTCAAAATTTCATTTCAGTTATATATACCTATATGCAGTGTACCGAAAGTTTTAATACAGTTTTAAGCTTTAATAACTTCAGAAATATAAATGCTACAGACTTACAAAGAATATCATTTTGAAAATGTTAAACTTCTTTTACCTTACTGAGTTTTATGAATTTTGAATACAATTTTATTTTAAATCTCAGTCCATTAAAGATGATGAACGTTTCCTGATACAAACTTAAAATGAAAAATTTGTTATTCAAAATTCATAAAGGTAAAAGAAATTGAAGGTATTACATTTTCAAATGAGTTTTTGTTGCTAAGTTTGCAGAATTCATACCTCTGATGTAATTAGAGTGTAAAACTGGTTTTGCGATACCCTGTCCCATGTTAAATGGGAATGAAATTTTGTTGTAAAATGTCTGTCTTGCTTTGGTCCAGTGACAGAAATATGAACGCCAATGACACAATCCCATCCCTCCATTTTACATCCTAGCTCCCCAAGACGCCTTCTTAGATCTCTAGCAGAATTCACCTCTCCCTTGTTTTGCCCCCTTGGCGCACTGTTTATTCTCAGACTCTGGGCCCGTCACAGCCTTCCCCGTGTCAGAGGAGCCTGTTCTCTCTCACACCTCTGAATCCTGGATCAGAGAAGCCAGGTTGTTTTCCCTTTTGTATCGCTAGCAAAGTAGGAAGTATTCCTTAAACTCTCGTTAAATGAGACGAAGCAAGATGGGTTCAAGAGACAAGGGGAGCACTGGTTTCGCTAAATGTTCTGGACGTACTTACTCCAACAAGCATTTGAGTTCCACGATACTCCGTTGTTACACACGCCACTGTGACTAGGTCTTTCTGGGGTCCACACCCTCACTTTATAGGTGAGGCCAGAGTGTTTACATGACTTCTCTGTGGTCACACAGGAGCAGATGCTGGTCTCCCAACTCCCAGGCCACTGCTCTGTTCCCACACTAGCACCTACCCCTTGTACGTTCCCTGGGGGAGTGGGGAACTGGTTTTGGCTCTCCTGAGCCTGGGGCAGGGCTGTTTTCCTGACTGTCCCAACTCCACTCTTAGACACCCTCCCACCTGCCCCCACTCCCCACTCAGGACTACAAATGCTTTCAAGATGCTGAAACCGGAAGTCCGGGACAAAGTTTTTGTGAAAGCCAGGTTCAGCCACCCAGAACACACCCTTGCTGGCCAGGTGGCCTCTTTGTAGCAAAGTTTCTTTCTGTTTATCAGCTGAGTTACTCACCTCCGGGAGACGTGGCAGCCAGGAAGTAAGAACGTGCCACAGGGATGTTTGCTCAAGTTAGTCAGACTAAAGCTCAATTACAGGTTTCTTCCAAAAGAGATGACTGTCCCCACTCGAAAAGAGATGACTGTCGCCACTCTTACCCAGGGCGCAGGTGTGTGAAGCTGGACATCATGTTGGGGAAGGGACAGGTCAATTTCAAGCTACTCGTGGGGGTAGGGGACCAAGAAGCTGTTTTGGCCAAATGATTCTCCCTTTCTTTCTCCCCATCAAATAGGGCACTCATTTCACTTCCTCTGTTCTCATGTTATGAACAAAGTAGCAAATGATCCCCTCTAAACCCCTCCTCCCAACTCTGACCTTTCTGATTACAGAATGCTGAGAGGTTTTCACTTTTCTCTATAATTACACCTTTAAGACACTTGAGCTTTCCCCAAGATTAAAGCTGCAGTGCTGTGGCTTATTTTTCCAGAAAGATGCACTGAAAGTTATTTCTGTAGCTAGTCTGTCAAGTTCTTTCCCCGGCATATCTAGGTTCATTTTATATTTGCATAATATTTTAAACTTAAGTTACCCAAACAGATTGTCAATTGAAAAACACCAACCCAGCTTTGCTCACGCTGTATACCTAGAACAGTGGGCGGCATATAGCAGGCACTCAGTAAATATTTGGTGATTCATTCCAAATTTGTAAAAGTCCCTGAAGGGTCGGTCAGTTACCTCAGTTGGTTAGAGTGCGGTGCTCTTAACAAGGTTGCTGGTTCGATCCCCACATGGGCCACTGTGAGCTGCGCCCTCCACAACTAGATTGAAACAACTACTTGACTTGGAGCTGATGGGTCCTGGAAAAACACACTTAAAATAAATAAAGTCTTAAAAAAAAAAGTCCCTGAAAATCAAAGGAAGTTCAACAGTTCACAGGTTTTTACTGGAGTTCCTTCCAGGCCCTGCCAGGTAGGACAGGGATATGCAACTCTTCTCAAATTGAGCCTCGCGACTTAGGAATCTAGGGATGAAGGGGGAACCCAGGTGGGGATGAGGTGGGATTCCCTAAAACCCAGTCAGGCTGGGTTTGTGAGAAGGCAAAGAAAAAGGGAACTTGAATTGAGTCTTATCATCTATCCGTTGGGGGTGGGGGGCCGGACACGAGGGGGTTAAGAGGAGGGGTATTCTGAAAGGCTTGGGCTGGTCTCGGGATTGGGGTGAGAGTGACAAGAGAAGGCAGAACTGAAGTTTTTCTTTCTCTCCTCACCCCAGTCTGCTCCTGGCTGTAGGCCGAACTCAGGGCCCCCAGATACTCAACCTGCCACACTCTGAACTTAGGGTCTGTGCTGGCCTTCCCAATTTCCCCATTGCTGCAATAGTATCAAAATCCTTGCAAGAACCCCTGCCCCTGCCCACCCCTGGGTGTGGTTTTGAATCCCTTCTCACTGTCAGGTTCACACCACACCCACTCTCAAGTCCTGCTGATTCATTCTCTGCCTCCTGGATCCGTTTCTCCCTCTCTACTCAAAACCGTCATCTGAGACAGTGCCCTCCCTTATCGCCCAACATCTGGAGGATAAGCAGAAGCTGCCTGCCAGCCTCCTTTGCTTCAGGCCTCCTTCTCCCTTTTACAATCAGAACAGCCATTTTTCTTTAGCCCAGCACCAGCACCATTTGACTGTAGCAGAAACATGGCCTGGGCAGTCTGCTTCCTGGTTGCTACTCACCCTCACTGGCTTTCTTTTCCTCCTCAAAGCCTTTCCTTTATACTCTTGCGATGCAAGCCATGTTTCTTTTCTCTTTCAGTTTCTTAACTTGAAACTCCTCTCCTCCAAGAAGCTTCTTAGAATAAGGTGCATTTTACTGCCCTCAGTATCCACGTGTATTTGTTTCCACATTTCCCCATGTGGGACTTCCCCACTAGATGTTACGGGGGAGGGAAAATGAACAGGTCTAGACACTAGGCCACCTAGATCCTGTTTTCTTTCTCCTTCCCAATCCTTAAATCCTGGTCCCCAGTCTTCTCCCACGGGAATGCTTTCCCCTACCCGTCTACCTGGCCTTCTAATCCCTGTAGTGTCCCTCTGCCGTGAGGTATTTGGTTATGCTATTCCACTGCCCTCATCTGTCCGTTCTTTGTTCTCTATTATATGCAGAGCTGAGGGTGAGGATTAGGTTTCCTCCTTCCTTCAAATCTCTACCTAGGGCTCAGGACCAGGTTGCATAGAGTATAGGACAAGAACCTGACCCCACAGGCTCTCAGGTGCCACACAAGTCTTCTAACAGTCCTTTTTCTCCCCAGACTGAACCCATCCTTGTTCACTACGCAAGCCTTTTACACAGCACAATTACAGCATTGAGCTCAACAGAGACAGTCACTGCCCTGCACTTGACCTCTCTTTCATTCAAATCCTCACTCTCATTCTCATCAAACGAGAATGGACATTTTTGGCTTTTCCAGGAGGGCAGAGGGCTGTATGAAGAGCAGAGTCCACCCAAGTCTTTGGCACAGCCAGTCACTGGCCCCTCCGGCGCACAGACACCCACTCTGGTCCTCAGCTTCATTTCCAGGGCTGGAGATGTCGGAACACATCCGTGGAAGACAGGAGGTTGAGGACACCACCACCACCATTTTGATTACTACTTACCATATCAAGTCAAGTAACAGCAATCTTCCCCATTTTACACAGAAGGAAACGTAAGCACAGGGAAGGTAAGTAACTGGACCAGGGTCACATAGCTAGGAAGTCGCAGAAGCAGGATTTACATTCAGGACCAGGTCTCTCCAAAGCCCAGTGTCTTCATCATGACACTACGTTGTCTTGCATTTGGCTGGTGCTCAGGGCTTTGCCAAAGCCTTTCACATACACCTTCTCATTTGCTCCCCACACAGGGAGTGTTTATGTGATTTGGCCAAGGTTAGACAGCTAAATTAGCAACAGGGCTGAGTCAGCGGCCAGCCTCCATTATACTCACTGCCTCCCAGCATTGAGAGGCCCTTTGGCATGGGGGTAGCGGCCCCTCCTACTCCTGACTGCTGTTCCAGGCAGTCAGTACATGGACCAAGCCCATGATCACATCTCCTGTCCAGGTTTCTCCCAGCTGAACTTGGGCTAAGATGTCTCTGACCCAGAGGGCATCTGACATGCATCAGGGCCTCCCTCTCCTTTCCTGCCTGAGTTCGTGCAAGCTGCTGTGGGTGGGAGTCAGCTGCCCTGCCAACTGTGGGCAGTGATTACCAAGGGTGAGGCCATGCTGGGCCGCCCAGATCCTTAGTGGTTCCGCCAGCTCCAGACCACCTCTTCCCTTGGACAGTCCTGCCCTCTTTTCTGCCCTGGTGCCCCTGAAAGGGGTTTCCTTGTGGTTACTGTTGGATGCCTCCAGTAAATGGCATTGTTGAGGAACAGGAGCTCGAGAAGGGCCTGCTACGATACTGGCTTCTGCTGGATAATCTGAACCAAAGTATATGTCAAAGCTTTCACCTTAGTGTGTACTATTCATCATATGGATATGCCTGTCTGATCCTGTTTTACCCTTCCTGTGATGCATAGGGACACAGCTCGTCTGTCAGCGAGGAGAACGGGGCCTTGGCAGTACACACACCTCTGGGAAAATGAGCCCGAGTCCCAGGTTCTCTGGTGTGTCCTCTGCGGGCCTGGGGTGCACTGAGAGCACAGAATCAAAACCTTCTTGGGGCTGTTGCCATGGGTTGTTGGCTAAGCTTTGCTGGCAAACCGACCCTCCCCTCCCCCCACCACACACACACACACAGAGGTCAGGGTCTGGGAAAGACTGGCTCTGGGGACGAGTAAACTGCTTCTCCTTTCGGTTAGCCTGGGGCTTGGAACGAGTGACGGGGAACAGGGAAGTTGGTGACAGTCATGAACACCCATCAGGCTCCCTCCCTACAAAGACCACACAGCTCCCACCTGCAAAAGGCCCAAACCTCCGGAGAGAGCATCTCCGAAACCCACCCCCACCACGAGGCTTCTCTTGGCTTGCCCCTTCTGCTCAGGAGCAACGTGGCACTGGCGGGAGGGCACCTCTCTGAAAGATTTCCTGTAGCGGGGCACATGGGGTGGCCCAACCTGGCAGACGGGCACACGAGGAATGCGGCATCCTGCGTGGGTGAAGCGAAGCGGGGGCAGAGCCCTAGAGGGAGTGCTGTGGCTTGTCCCTCTCCCACGCCACCTCTCCAAGTCCCAGAGGTCTGAGCTTTTCTTTCATCCATCCTTTAGGGAAGGCGCAAAGGTGGACAGGGATCCGGCCGAGGGAGGAGCTAGAGGCCACCACAACGGATTAGGACCAGTCTGGCCCACCTGCTTCATTTCACTATCGGAGGAAGTGGTGAGGAGGAAGAGGAGGAAGCGAGGAGGACGAGAGCAAGGACTTGGCAGAAGCGAGCTCGACTGAGGGAAGTCCCGAGAAGCGGGAGAGTTCTGGTTCCAAGTCAGGGGGAGGGTCGCGGGGGCCCGTGAGGGTCGCGGGCTGCTTCTGCCGCTTACCTGTCGCGCCAAGGCAGAGCCGCAGCAGCGCCGCTAAGCAGCCCGCAGGTTTCCCGACGGGACGTCCTGGGGGCGGGGCCGGGGCGGGGCCTGCACGGCTACTGGGGCGCGTCCTACCGACCCCGCCCAGGGCCAGGTGCAGGCGGCCACCCGCAGTGCCCCCGAGCTCCGCGGCGAGCCGCGCCACGCCCGCGGGCAGGGCTGCCTGGAGGCTGGCGGCGGGGTAGTGGCCTCTCGCCCCATGTGCCCCCTCCGCCACGCCTGCCGGCCGCTGCTCGGAGCCCAGCTTCTCCAGATCTCAGCCCACCCTGGGGTGCAGTCTCCACCGCCAGGTTCTCAGCGGCCAAAAAGATTGGAGAGCTCTAGCCACCCCAAAGACGACAGGCATTAGCGGAGCTGCCAGTGGCGGGGAGCAGCTTGTGTAGGGAGCCGCACTTTCGGTGGCCGCGCTGCTGGAGAGCTCAGAGCCGGAGGCAGCGGCGCTGGAGGAGAAAAACGCGGCTGGGCAATGAGGAGTTCAGAGCTCCGTCCCAGGTTTGCTTCTCATGGACAGGGTGGGTTTGGGCAAATGACTCCTTTCCTCCATCCAACAGCAAGAGTGGGTACTGTGTGCCACGAACAATGTTAAGGGCTTCAAATGCCAGGTGTCAGGTAAACCCCAGCTCCAGCAAATAACCTACGATTATTATCCCTGATATACTTGGGAGGCGGCCAATAATACAGCTAGAGTGATGCTCAAAGTGCATTCATTCCTGGACCAGCAGCATCAGCAGTAGCTGAATAATTTGTTAGAAATGTAGATTCTTGGGTCCCATCCCAGACCTAAACAATCCAAAGCTCTGGGGTTGGGGCCCAGATATTTGTGCTTTTAAAAAGCCCTCCGGGTGATTCTGGTGCAGGCTGAATTATGAGAACCATTGAACAAGTAGTGGCAGGGCTGGTATTAGAATTCAGCTAAATGCAATTCCTAAACCCATGCTTTGAATCATACCCACAAGGCCACGGGCTGCTCCCCGGTCCTCTCCACCTCTAAGGTTCTGTGACATAATCTTTGGGTCCTTATCTCAGTAATAGAGAAGTAGCACAGTCGACTGCGAATAGCTGATACGTTGGAAATTTTCTATGAAACTCGGACCACTAATACTGTTTTTCTTTTGTTTTGATATTTAAACGAGTTTGTATTTCTAAGTCCATAAGACCTGGAAGCAGAGGGGTGGGTGGGTAGATCTGAGGAAGAAGACAGTTCTGACGTGAACTGGGACAGGCAGGGGAAGCCACTTGGGGATTAACAGTTGGGTGAAGAGAAGTAATCTTGTTTTCTAATCTGGGACCCCATGGTAGGATTGAGCTATTCAGCAGGAGGCCAGAGGTTTTCCAGTGATGGAAGCTGGAGAGACAAGGCCAGTGGAGCATGGAGAAGATCTTGCCGAGCTCTACTAGATCAGAAGGATGCTGCAAGAGGGACATTTCCAAAGGAGTAGAAAGGGAAGCGTCCACCCACTCTTGGCATGGTCTCTGATCTCCCCTCATTCCAAGTAGCTAAGTAACCCCTAATCCCCCAACTCCCTTACTTTCACACTAGAGACTTTATGGGGTTTAAAGTCCTAAAAAAGAGACTTTCTACAGAGTTTACCTTGATCATCCATTTTAGCCCCTTTACAGACACTCAGGGCTCATTTTAAAACCCATTGCTCCAGCTGCCACCATTCTCGTCTCTTGCCTTATTGAACAGCTATCTTTCTCAGAATAAGGGCATTATCTATTGAAGATTGTGGGATACTGCCTCTCATTTCTCTCTGCGGGCTGGACACTCCTGTATAGGTCTGACCCTACGGTCTTTGCTCTACCTTTAACTCTGCTCTGTGACCCCCAGGGGTTGGTCGTGACCGTCAGGACCCAACCTGACCTGAGGGTGATAGGCTAGGCTACACTCACGGCCTCTGTTCTTCCCCAGGACAGAGGCATAAGCCCTAACCCCATCCTGGAGTTCTTGAGACAGTGGTATCCAGTTTCTCAAGGAAGTAGCATCAGTCTGTGTTGGGTGCTCCACTTTCCAGAAGCAAATGACTCATCCAGTTTTAGTTCAGCTGACGCTGACTATAAACGTGACTTTGAGTCCTCAGAATCATTAAGTGTCTGATTTGAAGGCACGTTGTAGTTTGCAGGATGTGGGACCCACCCCGCTAATGTGTCGTGCCCTGAGCAGTTCTCTAATAGGAGGCAGGGCTGTTTGAGCTTCCTGCCCTCTGCACCCGGCCCTGGAGATGCACCCCGGCAGAGTGAGTGGTGACTGACTGCAGCCTGCCACTGATGCCAGGCCGCTTTAAAAAATGGTTTTCTTTAATTGAAAAAGTTATATAGGCACATGGTTAAAAAAAATCAAGCACTATAAGAAAGTATACAATGAAAGATACATTTCCTTCTTCCTTAGAGCTTCTGCTCTTCTCTCCAGAAATCATCTATGCATATTCATGACCGAAACTTCCCGTCATTAAGCAGGACATGCCTGAATTCCCTGTTCCGCCCTCAGGAAGTTCTGTGAATTTCATTTTTTCTTCCCCCTCACAACCTTATTTTTGTTGCTTGGCCATTTCAGATTTGCTTTTGGGTATTCTGAGTTTCACTTTTCACATCCGTGTGCTTTAAGTGGGTCTTCGCCATCATAAAGCAGGAAATGCGGTGGGGAGTAGATCAGTGGAAGGAAGTGACACAGGAGCAGCTTTGTGAGGCTAATGACATCAGCTTTGGCCCTTATCAAGTCTCTTCCTTCCACATGCAGTCCCTGGTGAGGGAACGCCCACCTCTGGGTGCGGCAGAATGAAGGAGATTTGTCTATCAGGAGGAGGTGCTGGCTGCACTTAGCAAGGAAAGTTTGCAGAGGAAGCTGCCTTGAGGTTGCCTGGAAGGGCAGCTGGTCTGCTGACAACCTGCCCATTCTACCTAGCAGTGTACCCGCCCCCCCATGCCTAACCACAGAAGGAACCTGACATGTCCCTTTCACTTTCTTACATCTCAATTTCTTATCTGTAAAGTGGAGTTAATGATGCCTAGGGTTGTTGGAAAACTCAAGCAGATAACGGAGGTGGAAGTGTCATAGTTCAGTTCTTCTACTCCATCTATTTCTTCATCTCTTTTCTCCCTGTGTTCCCCCTTCCTCGTTCTCATTTCATTTCCATGGCCAGAAGAGAGAAGTCAAAGCAAGAAATGTTTTAGGAACCTAAGCAGAGCTGTTCCAAGTTCTGCCATAATCACTCATGCTTTGCAATTCACTCACCTCTGTGTGCCTCAATGTCTTCATCTGTAAAATGGGTATAATTTTATTTTTATTATTGAGTTATTACATTAAATAAGTAAAATGTTTAACCCATTACCTGGTTCACAACATGCACTCAGAAAACATTAGAATGTTAGCCATTATCCTTAGCTATTTTCCTTCTTTCCTTCCTCCCTTCGACAAAACAATGTTGAAGCCCACCATGGGTAGCCTCTGTGCTAGGTATTGGGTAGGACACAGAGCTACAAAGGTAAATAAGCCGTGTCTTTCTCCTCAGGGCACCCATAGTCTAGGAAAGGAAGTTGATGAATGTAAAAAGGATTAGGAGTGTGGCAGAGCCAGGACTAGGGTGAGTGAGACATTTGCCTTGGGTGCAGAATTGAAAGTGGCAACAAAAATTCAACAATCAGTAATAATATAATATTTTAAGAAATCAAAATGAATGCAAAAAAATCTGTGATGAACAAAATATCAACAATTTAAAGAAGAGTGCTCTACTGAGCCATATTGGAGCCTAAGGCAAAAGAAAAAATGTGTCCCCCATATTCATGTTTCCCTGTATTTAAAAAAAAAAATTTTTTTTAAATTGGAGAACAGTGTGTTTTTCCAGGATCCGTCAGTCATTGTCCTTCAATCTAGTTGTAGAGAGCGCAACTCCCTGGCCCATGTGGGAATCGAACCGGCAACCTTGTTGTTAAGAGCTCGCGCTCTAACCAACTGAGCCATCTGGCTGCCCCTATAGTTTTTAAATGGTTATTTTTTTTCTAGTACATTAAAGTAGTTGAAAAATACTGAAAAATTGAAAAGTAAGTGTATTACAGTTCACAACATTAATTTAAGTTTAAATATTTATACCCAAACAATTTACTATGATTTTACTTCAGCTTAAGTTAAAGTTTATTTAAGATCGTTGCTTCGTCGAGAGAAATTTTCAAACATGGCAGTTTCTGAACTGAAAATGAAATGAGCAAGGAATTAGATTTTGAAAGTATCATTGATGAGTTTGCTTGCATTAAAGCCAATTTCTTTTCTCCTCAGATTCCAATATGGCTCAGCATTGCACTGGATTGGGGTCTGGACAAAGAACCTGGAGAGAATGGAGAGGGTAATAAGAGAAAGGGAGAAGGGTTAGAAGAGTTGGAGGGGTGGGTAATAATATTAACTACGCCCCTGGAGGTGAATAAGGAAAGGAAGTACAATTTGAGTGCTGTGTCCAGGAAGCCCCCGGTAGTTAGGAGGTGGCTGTGTTGGTTAATTTTATGTGTCAGCTTAACTAGGCTATGGTGCCCAGTTGTCTGGTCAAACACTAGTCTAGAGGTTGCTGCAAAGGTGTTGGTGGATGTCATGACCAGCTAGTCAGTTGAATTGAAGCAAAGCAGGTTACCCTCCATAGTCCAAGTGGGTTTCATCCAATCAGTTGCAGGCCGTAAGGGCAAAGCCTGAGGTTTCCAGGAGAAGAATCAAGTTCTGCCTCAAGACTGCAACCTAGAAACCATGTCCGAATTTCTAGCCGACTGGCCTGACCCAAATCTCAGACTTACCAGCCCCTGCAGTCATATGAGTCAACTCTTTAAAAGAAACCTATCTATGTGTATCTTGTTCTGTTTCTCTTGAGAACCGTGACTAATACAGTGACCATATGTGAGATAAGACGGTGGACATTGGGCAAGAACTCTTAGCAGAGATTCTCCTAGAAAATACAGCTTGTCACAGCTTTAGTCCCAGCTTGTCCTGGCCTCTGCCCCATTTGTTGCAGAAAGTGCTGGCATCTTTATCCTTAGTGAAACCCTTTCCAGCATCACAGGAAACAATACCCCTTCTCGAGGAAGGACTAGGAAGCAGGCACTACGGGTATCCCTGTTTTTACAAGTGAGTGGTTTCTAGGCACAGCAGGTCCCTGTGACCCCAGGATCGGAGCTCTTTGCCACTCCTTTCGGCGAGTCCCTTCATTCATTCAAGTCCTTATTTTATAATCCTCAGAAAAGTTTTCTGGTGTTTTCCCTCCCCGATCTGCCAAGTTCTTGTTAAAATGACTCAGTATTTTATATTTTGGTTGCTATGTAGAAAATATTATCTATTCCAGGAGACTCTTGATCCATTTTAAAAAATATGACAAGCCTCCTAATGTCACACAATGAATAATTTTTCCTCTCTTGGGAAACATGTGAGATTGGCAAACTGGGGCTATGGACTCTTTTAACAGTTGAACCCCCAGGATATTTTAAGTCTTGATAATTAATATGCAGAACCAATGTCTTTTCAAAGTTAGAGCTCATCCTTCGTTGTGACAATATATGCCTGTCACATCCTACTGTAATCTGGTAGAACGTGTGTATATTCAGGTACCAATTGGTCTGTGTTCTCCTGCAAGTATGAGATATGAAGGAGTCCATTTATGCTCCTCTAAGGTCTTGCTGAAAACAATTATGTCATGTAAACAAACTAGGTAGTTCACATCCCCAATCACCTTTTTCATGGAGTAGCTAAAGGGATCAAATGCTCAGGGCCATCCCTTCAAATTGATAAAATTCCATGGACAAGTAAGAATTTGGGGGTTTCCCCCTCACTAACCATAGGTTTTTCTTAGCACCACTCCTCACCAAATACCACCCACTCGCTGTCTGGCAGTGGGCCCCAACTCTGAGCTAACCTACATACTGTACCTCCCCACTGTGCCTGGTATTTAGACACTGCCACAGTGGGGCTTATAGAGCCTCACTGATCATCAGTAGCTGCTCAAAGACTTTCTGGAAAGCCCAATTTCAAACAATAAAATCTAATATGCTCTCAGAAAACATAAGCCACATTCCATTCACTGAGAAAGAAAAGATTATTTTAGTTGAGGGCTTCCTTTCTAGTCTCTCCTCCTGATCTCTGGGTATTTAGGAGTCCCTGAGATCAAGGCACTCTGGATTTAGCCACAGATCCAGGTGGAACAAACCCAGGGGAGAGCAGAGGGACAATACTTGGCTCTGTGTGGCCTCTGCCCATCCTACCCACCACACCTGGGGGGAAGGGCCATTTGGTACCTCCATGCTGTCTTTGGAGAATGCCAACAGTTGATAAAGGCTGGGTTTAAGACCAGACAGCATCCTGGAAGAGCCAGGATTCCACCCAGGTCTCACTCCAAAACTGTTTTCACTTTGCCAAAATCATATGCTGCTGATATGTCTCAGCAGACACTTAGAAAACCCAAGAGAATCAATTGGAAATCTATCAGAGCCACAAAGAGAGCTCAGTAAGTTGACTGCTTTTAACGTAATTTAACTGTTTCTGACAATATCATGAAAAAAGTTACTATTTAAGGTACTTACTAAAAATCAGCACGATACCTGAGTAGTAACAATGGCTGCCTCTGGAGAGGAAAACTAGGTACAAAACAAGGATGCTTCAAGAATAGAAAGAGAAGACCCCTGTGGGGAGCTGGAGATGGACTTGCAGGCCTTGGTGAGCTCTGCAGTGTATTATGGTGTCCTGGCATTTGCTACCCTGACAAACCCACAGGTGCTGAATTTGAAGCTTATAGTAGTCAGAGTATTTGGCCTTTTGGCATTTATTGGTCCCTTGGCTGATAGTCTAAGCTCAATATGGTGATCCCTTTCTCCTTGCCAATGAAGGGCAAAGCAGGGTGTCTGCTGGGGGCCACTAGGAAAGCTTTGATTGCTTTGAAAAACAAACAAACAACAAACAAATATAAGAATAAGACAGTCCCTTAGAAGCCTATGTGAGGACAAATCCCCACAGAGGGATGGGCCCCTGTTGACACTGCTGAGCTGGAGCTTATACTGCTCTTGGGATCCACCCCATCCTGTTATGTGAGGTAACTCAGTGGGCTGTTCTGGAGCCAAGGGAGAGAAAAAAGGGGGAAAAGGGGGGCATTAGCCCAAAGGAACCCAGACTTCCTCCAAGGACATTAAGGTTTTGCTTTGAGCCTACCCAAACTAGAATCTTCTACAGAACCTGGAATGGGACAGTGGAAACGATCCTGCCTGGGGAGCCAGAGAACCTGACTGCCCATGTGAATCTAATCTTTTAACTCCACGAACTGAGTCAGCCATGTCTGAAGCTGCCATGTGAGTGGCTTCTCTGACACCTTGCAAAGGAGTGAAGTCTTGGAGCTGGGACTCATGCACTTCTTGCCTTTGGAACCAGAGTTGGAGCACAGGGAAGTTTCTGGAGGTGCCAGGTCACATCACCCATTCTTCACAGGGTTATCCATGGTCAGGTGCTATAGGAGAGGCACATCTCAGCGTATGGGGCTGGGAGGCCCTGATAGGACTCCGTCCAATCAAAGGAGTGACTCACAGGTGACAGCTGGCACTTCTGTAGTCATCGGCAAGTTGTTTAACCTCCATCTTCTCTTTTTAAAAAGAGGATATTGAGATGAGTGTGTTGTGACATTTAGATGAGACAATGTATGCAAATCACTTGTAATGTGCTCAGAACACCACGTTCCATGTTCAACAACAATAACAGCAGCGACAGCACAGGCACCCAGGGCCACTCTTTTCGGCCACCAAGGAGAGCCGTGGAACTCTACTAAACATGTTGGGGCCACACAGGCCTGAAGACAAGGGTCCATGGAGCCAGCACGTGGCTTCCTTAGTATGTGCCTGTAACTACCCGAGAGCTTCACTTGTTTTCAGATCTTGAGCGGGAGCCTCACAGCTCGTTGGTGAGCTTGGCTAATCCCTAAAGTTTGGTCTGGGTTGGAAGGTGGCCAAGAAGGACCGCTTGGATCCTGCTCAAAGTTCTTTCATTTCGGTTTACTCCCAAAGCAACAGAAAGCAGTGCAAAGACTAGAAATGAGACAAGGGTACATCCAGTCAGTGGTGCCCTTCCCCATGGCCTCTTGTATCGTTTCACAGAGATGCACCCCCAGAGTGTGGTGGTGTTGTCCAGTGGGAGGAAGACATCCATTACACTGGAGGAGTGCAGAACCTCAGACTTGGTGCCTTTATACTCCCCACCACCAGAAACAACAAAAACACAACGATTCTGTTACTCAAGCCATGTAATGCAGGTCTAAAGCGCAAGCCTCAAAGTTGTTCCTGTGCCCACCTTGGGGCAATCTCCCCTGTCTGTACCTGGGCTGCAGGCAGGCAGTTATTAGCCCGTAAGGAGCCCTCCGAATTGTTAGAAGGTCTCCTTCCTCTGGGCAGATACAGACCTGTCTGGATGCAAGCTGCACAACCACCTGTGGGGGCATGCTACAGGGCTTTGGAGGTCTCAAATTTGTCCAGGGCCTGCCTCAGTGATCCCTGCCTTAGGGTAAGCAAGGGAAGTGGGCTTCACTCAGGGGAAAACGAGACTTAGAGACAAACTCTAGGGATCGTACCGCTTAGCCACTGTTGGCTGTTTGCTGTAAAAGTAGACCCCAATCTGATATCAGGAGCTACATGAAGCAGGCTGATGACTGCTTTGGAACCCCGGGCTGCCTGCTGAACATAAAATTGTCCATCTGTGGAAGGTGACTCCTGACTAAATGCAGGAGCTTGACTATGTATAAGGATAGACAGAGGCTGGGACAGGGCTGGTGAAGCGGAAAGGACCTGCTTTCTTCTTTGTCTAGCTTATCTTCAGGGAACTACCTCCCTTCGAGTATTAGTCCATGAGATTCAGATGAAGCCCACATCCCTCCCCAGCACAAACGGGGCATATGGTATCTGTGTGCATGTATCCTTTGGCCACCATGATTGATTCAGGGTTAGACACATTACCTAAGCCAGGCTACTGAGAGCCATCTCTGAGAGATTCCTTGGACCTAGCCAAAAAGAGAACCCTTCCCCTGCCCCACGCTTCCTATCCCTCACCCTACATGACCATTGATGAAATAATTAGCTGGGGAGGTGCTAGAAGTTTAGAGCAGCTAGTGGCCATCTGTGCTGTCACGTGAGAAAGGAGAATGAACCTGAGCATGAAGCCAACACTGAGAAAGCAGAGAATAAAGATAAAGAGTGAGAGAACCCTAATGATATATTTTGGATTCCTGGGTCCTGCTGTATGTGAAATCATTTATTCCTATATGTCTCCCTTTCCCCATTTCCTTCCCTTCCCTTCCTTTCCCTTCCCTTCCCTTCCCTTCCCTTCCCTTCCCTTCCCTTCTCTTCCCTTCCCTCCCTTCCTTCCTGCCATCCATCCTTCTTGTTTTGGTTGAAATTTGTTTGAGTGTGGTTTTGTTACTTGCAACCCCCAAAATCTGACCAATAAATAATCCGATGTACTGAATTAACTTACTGCTATAGGGCAGTTGGTGAAACAGCTGTCCATGTTCACTTAATCCTAGGCCCAGCAGAAGGAAGCAGAGAGAAACTCCCAAGAGTAACAGGAAACGATGCTTCTGACTCACCAAAGACCCGAGAAAGAGTTGAGTGGTGACTCACCGTGGGAAGGTGGGGACATATTAGATTGGGAAACGTGGACCACCCATTCTTCTAGGTTTTGTCCTGTCAGATGCCTTTGAACCAGTTCTGGGAGATACATGGGAGATACATGGGAGACCAGGGGAATTGAAGGACTTCCCCGTGGGAGAGGAGGTGACCCCAAGACTAGAGGGGCAAGAGGCTGGTCCAGTGCCTGGTCTATCTCCAGGCCCACCCAGGGCACACTGTACCTCACCTCCTATTAGTGCTGAGTGAGCCTGGGAGATCTTCATTTCTCCACCTCATTATAATCAGGCCTGTTGATATTCTATAGCCAACCATATCCCTTGCGTTTGCTTTGGAGAGATTACACCAAATTCCCTAGTGAGGTCTCCCCTGTTCCATATAAATGATGCTGCTGTAAACCCGCCCTGCCCCCTCCCCCATTTTCCTAGGGTAAACTTCTTGGAGTAGAACTTGCTGGGTCAAAGGCTATGAACATTATTAAGGTTTTTGATTCTTATTCCAGGAGGAACTATTATCTGTTACTAGAAAAGAGATGTAAAAAGTTCTTGCCGTTGTCAACTAGGAGAGGGCTGATGGCCAAATAACTAATGTAAGAGGTGGTCTGTTTTTCTCAAAAACAGGCATGTCACGAGGTCTATAATAAATTAAATTAAGACCATAAAATATGGTGTGAGTGCAGCAGATCACATGGCATTAAACAAATTGGACTGCCTGATTCCCAGGAGTTAGAGGGGATAGAAAGCACCAAAGAGGCATAATGGGGTTATCAGATGCTTCCTGGAAAGTAGGAAGTGTGGTGGGTGGCAGCAGCTGAAGTTGCATTTACTGAGGGCAACTACTGTGTAAATGGGGTTAGGACCGGAGGAGGGCAAAGAACTAGCATTTTTCTTTAAGGAAACGCTTTGTTTAATGAGGGAGATCACCATCTGCAAATAAAATTATCCCAGGAGAGATTTTGTCCTGGCATAAGGAAGAACATTCTAAAATGCGATCCACAGTTGGAAAGGTCAGTGCGTATGAAAGCACCACGCAAGCCACAGACCATTATTGGTCTAGAGTACAGGGCTAGGCACCAGGGAGTCAGAGATGAAAGACATAAGTCCCTATTTGTAAGGAGCTCCCAGTCTACTGAACCATTCCTCTAGAATGTGGTAGGAGCTGTAACAGAGGAACATACGTACGAGGTCAGACAATTAAGTTTGCAAACTCGTCCTAGACAAAGTGCTACATACCTCATTGCCGAATATCACTACGGTCAACTTCGAAGCACTCCCCTTGGGAAGCTATGCACTGACACCAGCGCCCAGTCCACCTTTCAAAGCAATTTTGGAACTCTTTCTGAAATGGCCATCAGAGTTGTCATCATATTACCCTTGATGTCCTGAATGTCATCCAAATGTCTTCCTTTCAATATTTCCTTTATCTTCAGGTAAAGAAAGAAGTCATTGGGGGCCAGATCAGGTGAGTAGGGAGGGTGTTCCAATACTTATTTGTTTACTGGCTAAAAACTCCCTCGCAGACAGTGCCGTGTGAGCTGGTGCATTGTCGTGATGCAAGAGCCATGAATTGTTGGCGAAAAGTTCAGGTCGTCTAACTTTTTCACGCAGCCTTTTCAGCTCTTCCAAATAGTGAACTTGGTTAACTGTTTTTCCAGTTGGTACAAATTCATAATGAATAATCCCTCTGATATAAAAAAAAAGTTAGCAACATCATTACAAGTTCACGAACTTAATTGTCAGACCTCATATGTGGAAGGCCCAGGGATGACACAAAGGAGGGAGTGATTAGCTTACCCGCTGGAGGAAGAGGTGACATGACCTGCTTTGTGAAGAACGAATAGAAGTTTGCCAGGTGGGTATGTGGGAGAGACACAGGTAGAAGGGCACTCATGTGACCTCGGTGGCCACCACAATTTAGAGCACAAATGACAGGCCTCAGCTGGTCCCCATGCCCCACAGCAATATCAGACCCAAAAGTCCAGTCTGGGGCGCTCTGAGGCTCCATTCTCACCCCAGGATCCCTGGGTTATCAGTGTTGTGTAGCAACAGAGCCAGCTTGGTCCTTGCAGCAGGGGCCGTAGTTAAGGAGGAAGAGCCAGCCCAGGTCAGAGAGGCGTCAGCGTGCCAGCTGGGCAAAGTTAGGGAGGCATGTGGAAACCTTGTCTTGCCCTGAGTGTGTGTCTCTCAAACATGGGATCCTTGTGCTCCTAGCTGGACTGGTCAGAATTTCCTGTTGAAGACTCTTTTTTTTTTTTTAAACCAGGCAACTTCTACCAGATGCTCAGCTGCCTGCCCTAGAGATGGGGAATGCACAGATTCTGACTATAGATATCTGTATTAATTTCCTAGGGCTGCTATGAAAAAGTACCACACACTGGATGGCTTAAAACAGACATTTATTGTCTCACAGTTCTGGACAAATCTGCAGGGCCATTCTGTTGTCTAAAACCTACAGAAGAACTCCTCCTTGCCTCTTCCAGCCATCTTTGTCATTCCTTGGACTGTAGACGTATCTCTCCAACCCTGTCTTCACATGGCCATTTCGTTATAAGGACACCAATCATACTGGATGAAGGGCCCACTCTACTTCTGTAGGACTTCATTTTAACTGATTACACCTGCAATGACCCTATTTTCAAATAAAGCCACATTCTAAGGTACTGGGGGTCAAGACTTCAACTATCTTTTTTTTTTTTTTTTTGGAGGGGTGAGACAGACACTATTTACCCCATAAAAACATCTCTCAGACATGTGGCAGAACTGATGGCAAGGACCGGAACTCCCAGCGCCCTGAAGTGCTGCTCGGGGGTGACAGTTCAGGAACATGGTGTTTACATCTCTCGGCTCAAAGACCCAAGGCTTCCAGGATTGTGGACGTAAGAAGGTGTGGGTTACAGGGAGCTGGGTCTGTGCCACACCACAGCGATGGTGGGTGTGGAGGGAGCGGGCGGATGTGAGTCCCTGTCAGGGGAGCCCTTCTGGGGCCCTTTCCTGGTTGTTCTTCAAGGAAGGAGGCGCCCAGTGTAATGCTCCCTCTTGAGCATTTTCCTTCCAGAACAGGTGAGGAGTGAGGAAGGGATCTGACCAGCTACCTGGTTTTGTTCTGTTTTGTTTTTTTCAGAGTTTTCCTGGATAGTTTTGCTTGCTCTTAAAAAAACCCAAAAAACCCGTTGGTGGTTTAATTCTGATGTCCTGCAATTTATAGATAAGTGAAAGGAGAATTAACAGCTTTAAAGAGATTGAGTTTTTCCTACCAGACGCAGGGGGTGCCTTTTGATTTACTCAAGACTTCTTTAGTGCCACTCAGTAAGTAGTACTGACTTTTTTCATGTAGTTCTTGTTCCTTACTTGTTTGATCTTTTATTTCTTTATTACTGTAACAGGAATCTTTTCTCTCTTTCTATTGCCTAGTCGCTTGTGCTTTGTGTTAGAGGAAAGTTATTAATTTTTGCACAATAATCTTGTGCCCAGCCAGTTTTCTGAATCGTCCTATTGTTTGCAGTAGTTTTCAGTTGATTCTCTTAGGTTTTCCAGGTTTACAATATTATAATTTAGTCTCTTCCTTTCTGATTTTTCATGTATTTTTTTCTGTTGTCAAGTTCCATTGGGTAATTCCCTCCTACACATTAAGTAATAGTGATTGTGATCATTCTTCACTAGTTTCTGGCTTTGCTGGGAATACTTGTAGTGTTTTCCTACTAAGTATGATACTAGCTTTGGTTGTTCTGTTTAGAGTCACCATGAATGCATCTGAGCTTGACTTTATTCATCTTTTTAGTGGAGGGTATTTCTTTGAAACTTTCTTGTCCTGCCTCTCCCCCACCATGATTTGGATTTTCTCTCTCTTCTAACCATCTTTCTTTTCATAGAGCATTTGCCATTTAGTTGAGTTTTTTCAGTTATTGACACAGAGTTGAGCATATTTTCTTTGCATTAATGAGGTTATTTATTCTCATTTCTTTTTTTTTTTTTGCATTTATACTTTTGCCCCTTGCCTGGCCCTTCCCCACACTATGACTCGCTTAGCTGATGGTTTACCTTTTTACCCAAAGAATTAATTTTGAATATTTTTTCCCCAGATTTACTGAGATATAATTGACGTATAACATTGTGTTAAGTTTAAGGTGTCTGACCTGATGATTTGATACAAGTATATATTGCAAAATGACTGCCACAATAAGGTTAGTTAACACATCCATCACCTCACATAACTTTGAAGTAGATATTACAGTCTTGTTAACTATAGTCACCGTGCTGTACATTAGATGTCCAGAACTTACTTATCTTATGACTGGAATTTGTACCCTTCGACCAACCTCTCCCCATTTCCTCCAACCCCCAGCCTTTGGCAACAACCATTCTACTTTCTGTTTCTATGAATTTTGTTTTTTTAGTTAGATTCCACTTTATAAGTGATGTTATACAGTATGTTGTCTTTCTTTACTTATTTCACCTACCATAATGCCCTCAGATTCCATCCATATTGTCACAAATGGCAGGATTTCTTTCCTTTGTTGGCCAAGTAATATTCTGTATGTGTGTGTACATTCTTTATACTTTCATCTGTTGATGGACACTTAGCTTGTTTCCATGTCTTGACTATTGTGAATAATGTTGCAATAAACATGGGAATGCAGATATTTCTTTGAGATGGTGATTTCATTTCCTTTGGATATATTTCCAGAAAAGGGATTGTCGGATCGTATGATAGTGCTATTTTTAATATTTTGCAGACTCTCCATACTTTTCTCCATAGTGACTGTACCAGTTTACCCATCTCCCTGATGATCAGATGTTGAGCATTTTTTCATGTACCTATTGGCCATTTGTATGTCTTCTTTAGAAAAATGTCTATTCATGTCCTTTGCCCATTTTTAAATTGGATTATTTGATTTTTGCTATTGAGTTGTATGAGTTCCTTATACATTTTGGATATTAACCTCTTTACCAGACACATGGTTTACAAATATTTTCTCCCATTCCCATAGGTTCTATTTTTAATTTTTGAGGAAAATTTTCTCCCATAGGTTGCCTTTTCATTTTGTTGATTGTTTTTTTTGCTGTGCAGAAGCTTTTTTAGCTTGATGTAATCCCATTTGTCTATTTTTGTTATTGCACCTTGTGCTTTTGGTGTGATATCCCCCCAAATCATTGCGAAGGCTGATGTCAAGAAGTCTTTTCCCTCTGTTTTCTTCTAGGAGTTCTGTGGTTTCAGGTCTTACATTTAAGTCTTTAATGTATTTTGAGCTAATTTTTATGACTGTTGTAAGATAGGGGTACAATTTCATTCTTTTGCGTGTGAATATCGTTTTCCCAACCACATTTATCGAAGAGATGATTCTTTCCCCATTGAATATCTTTGACCCCTTTGTCCAATATTAGTTGACTGAATATGCATGGGTTTATTTCCGGGCTTTCAATTCTGTTGCATTGGTCTATGTGTCTGTTTTTATGCCAGTACCATACCATTTTGATTACTATAGCTTTGTAATATAGTTTGGAATGGTTTTGAATATATTTATAAGTTCGATTGTTTTTCAGTTTTCTCATTTAATAATTTCTACCTTTATCTTTAGGAAGTCTTTAGTTTTTTTGTGGCTCTCTTTCTAACTTTTTGAGTTGGGTGCTTAATTCATTTATTTTCATATTTATGTGTGTAATTATTTAAAGCTGTAAAATATTTTTGGTCCCAGTCTTCTGCAATTTCAGTTTTAATTTCCTTTCTTTATGAATGAATTACTTAAGAGTTTTAAAAATTCCATTAAATAGAGTTTAAAAATTTTTTGTTACTGATTTCAAGTTTTATTACAATATGGTAATAGAATGTCTTTTACTCTATAGAATTTATTTCATTTTCTTTTGGCATAATAGTCAATTTTGGTGATTCTTCCATAAGCCCTTGAAAATATATATACTTTGTTTTCAAAATATAGGGTTTAGTATATATCAGTTAGCTCAGTCATATCAATTATGTAACTCAAGTGTATATCTTTACTTAATTTTTTGTCTTGCTCTGTCACAAACTGAGAGGTAAAATAAACTCTTCTTATAATAATATGTGTTTCAATTCTTCTATGTATTTCCAGTAAATTGAGTTTTTCTATGTTTGTTGATACGTTATTTGGTTGCATAGGTATTTATTAGATCTTCATTGTAAAGTAAATGTTTATTGTTACAAAGTGCTGCCTATAATTCTTGCTTTGAAATCAATGTTACTAGAAGGAAAGATCATGACTTTAGATCATGACATACTTTCTTTCTTTCTTCCTCTCTCCCTCCTTCCCTTTCTCTCTCATTTAAATGGCATACTTTTGCCCATCCCTTATCTTTTAAACTGTCTGAGTCACCTTGCCTTAGGCATGACACTCATATTTTGGGGACAATCTGTACTTTTGGCATTTGGTCAGCTTGGGGCAGGAGATGTCGTGAAGTAGTTAGTGCCCACTGGCCTGGGAATTTGCCTGTTTGATAGAGATCTTTTTTTGATTATGTTTTTGAAAATGTCTTTATTTCACTTTCATCACCCCCCTTTTTTGCCCCTCTAGCTCCCAATTTTTTTTTTTTAACAGGTCTTTATTGAGGAACAGTGTGTACTTCCAGGACTTTTTTTTTTTTTTCCCAAGTCAAGTTGTTGTCCTTTCAATCTTAGTTGTGGAGGGTGCCGCTCAGCTCCAGGTCTAGTTGCCGTTGCTAGTTGCAGGGGGTGCTGCCCACCATCCCTTGCGGGACTCGAGGAATTGAACTGGCAACCTTGTGGTTGAGAGCCCACTGGTCCATGTGGGAATCGAACCGGCAGCCTTTGGAGTTAGGAGCACAGAGCTCCAACCGCCTGAGCCACCGGGCCGGCCCAGCTCCCAAATTTTAATGATGAAAAATTTCAAACATTGCAAGATGAAAAACAATAACAATGAACATCTGTAAAGCTTCCAGTAGATTCCACAATGTTAACATCTTGCCATATTTACTTTATTTTTCTCCCTCTCTCTCCATCTCTATTATCATTTGAAAATCAGTTGTAGATCATGGTACTCTACCCCTAAACACTGCAGCATGTATCACCTAAGACTAAGAATCATCTAAGAATCACATGACCACAAACCATTATCACATACCGTGTTTCCCTGAAAATAAGACCGGGTCTTATATTAATTTTTGCTCCAAAAGACACATTAGGGTTTATGTTCAGGGGATGTCATCCTGAAAAATCATGCTAGGGCTTATTTTCTGGTGAGGTCTTATTTTCAGGGAAACACAGTACAAGAAATTAACAATGGTGGAAGTGTTTAAATGCTGTATTTCATTGCTGGCAGTTCTCCTGGTATTCCAGAATCATAGGGATGCAAGGGGCTTGCTGGAGGCAGAATCTCATCCTGATCATGACCTCTCAGGAAGACGAGAGCAAGGGAGGACATCATCCTGGGCGCAAGTGTTCAAAGGGCTGTCATGTGGAAGAGTGAGCAGATTTTCCCATTGGAGCTACAGAAGTGAGCACTTGGGGTAAAGAGTAGAAGTTTTCAAGGAGGAAAACTGAACTTGGTATGAGGTTGCTGGCTCCATTCAGCAGTGAGTTTCCTGTCACTGGAAATATCCAGGGAAAATTGCATGGCCCTTTTCTGGGATGCTGTGGAGGGAATTGCGTTGGACCGAAAACTGGGCTATAGGATTTTCAAGTCCTTTCCAATAATTCTTAGGGGAAAAGGACAAGAAGTTCTGGAGAGACCCAGGCTTATCTATAGGTTATAATCAAATGGTAATGGCCCTCGTTCATTTTGCCTACCCCCAAACAAAGCTGATTGTTTCTACATGTTTTAAGGCTGTTTATTTTTTTCTCTGCTTTTCATCGTCTGATCATCATCTCATAGCTGTGGTTGTTCTTGGTAAATCTAGCAAATACTCTTTTTCTGTTTTTTACAAGAAAGGACCAGAGAAACTCTGTCTCCTTTAAAGAGGAGGCAGGCCTTTTCAATTTGGCAAAGGATTAGAGGTAGAAAAAGATAAATTGGTGAAATATCTTCTAATTCAATGTCTATTCCTTTTTGCTCCAGCCCAAATGTCTGAATGGCCCTCTTTTCTTTTTTATTAACTGCAAAATAAAAGGCCTCAAGGGATGTTTCATGGGGAATAAGCGTAGATTGGATTGAATTTATATCTATGTCAGATAATGTGCTTCCAGAGATATAAGCAGTAATAGTTATTTTCAGAACTTCATGAGAGTTTGTTCAGTACACTAATGAGTGGGTATCACTGACAAGCTCTCCAAAGTAGAAATTATATGAAACTGTCGTCTGATCGAAAGGGTAACAGAGGGAACCACCGGGTTTTTGCTATGGACAGGTCATGTCAATTCTAAAGGAGATTTCACATTTTCACTGTTCCATCAAAGCCAATTCAATTTCATGCAGGAGGTGGCTGAATAGAATTATATTTCTAGGAAGCCACTCAATGAAGTGGAAAGCATAAGCAGTTCTTGAGCCACCTCTGCTAGTATTTACTGGCCTGGGCAAGTGCCTTTTCTAGCCACATTTTAGCTTCCTACTCCATGAAATGTTCTGTGTACATTTATAGACCCATTGAAGGGAAATGAGATAAGGCGATAAGAAGTTAAGAATTATACACATATGAGGTGTTGAATTTGTGGCTGCCTTAAGGATTTCCCAGGTCTATTGGCTAAAAGTAAGAACTTCCCTACTTAGTATAACAAGCTCAAGAGGTCCTTCCCCCAATCCCCAGTAGATAAGATATCGGATGAAACCACTGTACACATGTGGGGACAGAGCCAGGAGAGCAGTTTCTAGGATCCCAACCTCACGTGGAAAGGTGCTGGCTAGGGTAGTAGATGGCCATCAGCTGTGACTAGTTGGCCATCAGCTGTAAACAGCCATTAGCCACTAATATAACTGCCGTGGCTACGCTGGCGAGGGTTTGGCAGAGAAGCAGATGGTGGGTTGCAGCTGGCAAGTGCAGTTAGCAAGCGGATGGCAGATTGCGGATCATGTGGATCCTACTTCCTGTGTCTCGTCCGGCCGCCAGTGAGACTGGGGTGCAGGAAGACCCCTTGTTGGGGTACTGGTAGATGTTTGCTTTTGTGTCTTGACCAGCCGCCAGCGAGAATATAGTGGTATGACTCCCCTATCTATGTCTCCGTGGGTGTTCCTTTTTGGCCTCACCATGTCCTGCGTTCTTATGTGGGGAGCGGGAGCTGAGACCCTGCATTACAACACAGACCTGATTTCTAAGCAAGGCTATGTTTGGTTAGAAACAGGTAAGATAAATGTATTTAATTAATATGTGTTCAGATCTGATATCAAAGACTTTGCAAGTAATCCTGGTTAATGCTTGTTTCTCCCAAATTCCCAAATGACTTCCCATCTGAATCTGAGAGTCTCATGGCCTCTTACCTCCAAAGGCTGCTTTTTTATTTTGTTCTGCTTCCTCTATAGGTCTTTCTCCCGACCTTTACCTCTGTCCAATATCTTAATCGTGATTCCAGAGAAGGCAGAAAGTAGATCTTTGCCATTTTACTTGTGTTCAACCTACCAGAGTCTCACTAAGTCTGGAGCTAGATGTAAATGAGAAAAGTGTAAGGAATACCTATGGATAATGGTGATGAGAAATGGGGGCGGGACGGCGAATTTTCCTAGTCAAGGGTCAGTTGCTGTGGTGCTTCATTGTTCTTTCCTGTGATGTGTAGTGTTCCAGGCTGGCAGCATGCTGTGAACAAAGGAAGTTGTATGCTGTAGATATGCCATAACTTGGCAAGGGCTAAAGGCAAGTCAAGCACCTGCATAACCTTTTAGTTTGACAAAGAATGGTGTTTCTCTCCAGCTCTCCCTCCCTTCACAGGAAATGCTCCCAGATGACAGCACAAACAAGCCCTAATTAAGTCTTTCCTCGCATCTTGACAATCTTTTCCACCAACCTTTTTTTTGGGTTTAGATGTGTAATTAAGAGGAAGTGGGAGAAACTAAGATCAGGTATGAGTAGCAGCTGGGAATTGGGAGTACCTAATGGCAAGTAAAGACGTGAACCTCTGTCCTGGCAGCTCTTTGGACAAATTAAACAGGGCAAGAGATACGGTAAATTGACAGAGGAATTAAGAAGCTTTTGATGGAAAACTTGGTTGCAATTATATGAGAACATTTTCTCAGACCTTTTGAGTTCCTTGTGTTTTTGCCTTTTAGTCTCTGAATAAGAGCCTTTCAATGTTTTTCAGCCAATATTTAAAGATACGTGCCTAGTGCTTCCCTGGGAAGGCTGTGAACATATTCTTATATGTCAAATTTGGGCCTTTGTGTACTTACCTGAAAGGAGAGTCCCATATATTTTATCATGTCTCCAGGGGTTCAAGACCTACCCTCTCCACCCCTTCCCCAAGTTTAAGAACCACTGGTACTAGAGAAGAGAAGGATCTAGAGTCAAAATCTGGACGGATAGCCACATTTGGAAGCAATGAAGAGACGGTGGAGCCTATAAAAGTTAGGGCAGGACGGAGGCGCCAGGCAGTCCTATGAGAAGCAGTAGGTGATTAAGCATGTGCCCTCTGGGATTGGATACATCTGAGCTCAGAGCCCAGTGTCTATTTATTAACTGTGCTGGCTGTGTGAACTGGGCAGGTTACATCTCTAAGCCTCAGTCTTCAGTTTTCTCATCTGTAACATGGGATGATAGAATCTACATATCTACATCTATGATAGAACATGGGATAGATAGAATTGTTACAAGGATTAATTGAGGTCATCCATGTGGTATGCCTCCTTGCCTCCGTGTGTATGTGTGTGTGTGTGTGTGTGTGTGTGTAGCCCCTGTCTCTACATGTATTTTGTATTTTCTGTCCATTTTATGCCTTGTTCTAGACCAAGCATCTTGTGCAGGCCCCGGGAAGCTCTGAGTTCTGTTCCCCTATCTACTTTTTCTGCTCTCTTTAGAAAATCAGGGTGAGGTGGCATCTTTGGCTGAATATCCTCCTTCCAGCTCCTTTAGTACCAGCTTGCTGGCCAGGCTGAGAACAGAACATTTGTACCTTTCAAGCAATGTAGGGAGCAGTAGAAGCTAAGAACCTAGAGCTTGGAGCCTGGAGCCAAGTGAGCCAGCCTCTTTTGGAAAGGAGAAACCAAACCAGCGCTGGGAGAGCAGAAACTATAGGCAGTAGTGCCCAGATGGCAGGCAGCTGCCTCAGGCAGCCTCCGAGGCTGCTTCTGGGACCTGCTTCCTTTTGTAATTTGCACCACAGACCAGAAGATGGGGCTCGTGACCCTGGAGTCAAGGGCCGGAGGCTCTGCCGTGTTCCACTTTTGAACTGGAGGAAAATCAGACCCACTAGAGCTCCCACAATCCTTTACCTCCTCATTCCTCTCCCTACTCTGCCCACTCAAGCCCACTTTCATGGCTGGGAGTTGTCTTTCTGGAGAGAGGGGAATGTGGGCATATTTTCCTCTGGTCACCATCCTTGGCCTCTCCTGAATTACCACGTTGCCAGAGTTAGTCTAACCCTCTGCCTGAGATTTCCCCCTCTAATCCATCTTGCCCCTAATCGCAGCTTTTGGCAGTGGTATTACTTATATGAGACGTGTTGTGTAGTGACCAAGAACTGCAGAATCAGACAGACTCGTCCTTGACTCACCTCCTCAGGTGAAGCTCTCCTCACCCCATCTAAAGTAGCCCTCCCCACCCTCCCCTACTCTCTATCATATAACTGTTTTTTGCGTCATAGGAGCGATCATGACCTGTGATTACCTTGTTTGTTTACTATCTCCCCACTAGGTTGTTAGTCTCGAAAGGGCAAGACCCTGTTTGTCTTATTGCTGTTTCCACAACACCCAACATAGGGCTGAATACATAGATTCTCAGTAAATATGTTTTGAATTAATAAATGACTGAATCTCAGCTTAACAACTGCTTGACCTTGAGAAAGCTGCTAGACTTCTCTGAGCCTCAGTTTTCTTACCAGTGAAATGGAGAAAGAAATAATGGAGCTATTATGAAGATTAAATGACACACTTCACTTATACCATTAAGCCTGGGTCCTGGTTCGTGGACATGTACTCTAAAACCTTCAACAGTGTCCTACTTTGTATCATGTGAGAAAAACAAAGTCTGAACTAATTAGCTGGCTCTCCATCATTTGACCATTCCTTTTCTTTACCACAATTTTTACTTCCCACTGCTGTTTTCTGTAACTTTCCACTTTGACCCAAATCATGGCTACCCTGAATGGGCCATGTGCATTCCTATTCTTAAGTCTTTGCCCAAGAGTTAAAAATGCTTGCTCTCTACCTTGGCTCAACTATTTTCAGATTTAGCTCAAATCCATGTCATCTGTGTCATGTTCCCAAAGTGCCCCACGTCATAAAGATCATTTTCTTTTTTGAGTTTTTGTAATCATTGTTTATATTTCTCATATGGTTCTTATCCTACGTTCTATTAGCTTGTCATTGTATTAACAAACAGTATATCCTGTTTCCCTGATTAAATTGTAAGCCCCTTGGAGATATGTATTATATTTTAGATTTCTCTGTATCTTCAGTGCTATTTGAGCCTGTACATAGTAAGTTTTCAATATGTTTTTGATTAGATTGAATTAAAAGCACATATATTTGCTAACTACTTTCTACATGCACAGCATTCTTTGATGCTCAGTGGATTATATAGAAGGATTATTGTAAGAAAAATAGCCATTGCCTTCAAAAATTTACAATATTGTAGAAAGTTGAAGTCAACATATAATTAAAGTACTTAAATAACCACAGCACGGTAACTACTATAAGAAAGATATGAAGTGCTGTGAGGATTTAGAGGAGAGAGAGAGGACATCTCAGAAGTATTAGGGAGAGTGGGATCAAGAAAAGCTTCTTGGAAGAGGTCACCTTTGAGATTGACTTTGAGGAGAGGTTATGATTTTGATGGGAAAAGATGGGGTGAATTCCAGATCCAAGGGACAGGATTAGTGAAGAGAGTGATAGAGACTGTGGCAATGAGCTAAAACTCAGAAACAGGACCAGTGGCCTATACAGGAGATCAGAAATATGGTTCTGCCTCAGTGACACTGAAATGCACCCTTGTTTTAGATTTCAGGGCCAATGCAAGGGGTGGTATGAAGGGGTTGAAACTTGAACATGTACCTATGGTGCTCAAGTGTAGCTTCTTTGGAGACTGAGAATGACTTGCAACAGTTCTTTTTGCTCCAATGTGTACTCACCTATAGTCTGATGTGATAGTGCAGATAAAACTAAAAGGCCCCTTTCCTCCTCTCAAGGACAGAGGATTGATTGGATTACGGCCAGCCTCTCTTCTTTTAAACCCAAATCAAATTGAATGTGTTACTCATGATTTTCTAATATTGCCTTCGACCAGTAGTTCTTGTTATTAAATAATAATTTGCCTTAGATCATTTCTCGGAAAAGTTGGAAGTGTTTTTGTGGAATTACTTCAACAATCATCCTTCGCTCAACTTTGTGCTTTTCACTGCCAACTTGAAACGCAGGGTGAAGACCTAATCATAGTGAGTCGGTAGAGGACGTAAGATAACTGCCAGCCTGCTTCTCTTTAATGTTCTTTAATCTACTAGTTCAGAGATTAACTAGTAATCTTAGAAGGCCATTTCCCCTCATCTTTAGTTACTTCCTTCTACAATTCCAACGGACGTTTCCCCAGAATTTAAAAATCATTATCCAAGGAATGAAATAGAATAGACAAAACCGACACTTTCCCAGTTTTCTAGGGTCAGGTGCAGCTGCAAATAGAAGCACGATTTTCAGTTTCTAGCAAAGCAGTTGGAAGGACCTTCAAGCTCAGGGGCCCCTGAAGGGAGGGAGGCGGTTTCCACGGCAACCGGGGCTCATCGGGCTGCTCCCTCCTCCTCCTCCTGGTAGCCCAGGGTACCGCCGGACAGCGTCCTCCCGTGCTCCGCGTCCTGATTGGCCGCACAGGCTGCGCGCTGATTGGCTGCGGCTATGCCTCGCGGGACGGTGGCTATGGAGGCGGCGGCGGTTGATGGTTGACCGTTGGCTCCGGGGTTGGGGTCGCCGCTCGGGCGATTCGTTCAGACCGGATCAGAGTGTGTGTGCGGCTGACGCTCGGCCTGGAGCCCGCGAGAGAGACCTAGCTCGGCTCCGCCATGCCGGCCGGGAGTAACGAGCCGGACGGCGTCCTCCGCTATCAGGTAGGGCCCCGCCTCCCGCCACTCCCCGGGGCTCAGCCTCCTCATCCTCTGCCCACCCTCCTGCCGCTGCCCCCGAATCGGGCTCCGCAGGCCACTCCCTGAGGGCGAGGGGAAGCCAGCCCAAGACACCAGAGGGCGCTCCGGGAGGTTGGGGATTCGGCCGGGGCTGCGAGAGGATGACCTTGGACCAAACCCTGGAGCTGGCGGATTACTGCCGCATCCCTTGTGCGGCCGGCAGTGACCTCTGTTCTCCCGGGGTCCTCCCTGTGGGGATAGAGGCTGGCTTCTGGCCTCGCCGTGTCCTGCCTGAATGTGAGAGGAAGGGTAGCCAGGGATCTTGCTCTGGTGGGGCAGGTCTCCTCTTTGTTTTTATTTCTGGGGGTTTCTGTTTTTTCAGTGGCTTAGAGGAAGAGCTTAGAGGAAAGACTCGAGGTTGGGACCAAACCCTGTTAGTATGTCCAGCTTTATGGCTCCCTCCACGCCACTGCACAGACATCTGACAAGTTCTGGGTAGGGAAGCAGAAATGGGCTGGGGAAGTGCTGAGGGGTGTGGAACTGGTGTTTATTTAAGGGAGTGAGCAAATCAGATTTAAGTAACTGCTAACCCAACTGTTGGGATGGCTCATGTAAGGAAAAGCATCGCACTACATGTCAGAGTCTGTAGGTTCAAATCTACATCTATCTCACACAGGCGTTGTGACCTTGAGTAAGTCACTTGCCTCTTTGAACCTCAGTTCCCCCATCGAGTAAAATGGGAATGATAATATTTGCTTTCGTTACCTCACAGGGTCAGTTTGAAGGCAAAATGAGGTGCTATTGTGAAAGGGCTTTGTGAAATGTTAATTGTGTGACCACCAGTGAGTGAGTGGTGGTTCAGTGAATTCCCTGCTCCCCTTTACCTGTGCAGTCAGGTGGAAAGAGGGATTGTAGGGGGGTCAGATCTAAAGTGGAGGGCTGTTTAGAGAATGATGGACCTTCCTAGGCAGAATGATGGACCTCAAAAAAAGTTATGGGTCTTGGCAACAAGTGCCTCACGACATCAGGGATGGTCTGTAAGGAGGCAGGGAAAACACTGAGTTTGTAGCAAAATGGGTATCAGACACTTACTCTCTCCTCTTCTTCCTGGTAATAGTTTGCTACTAGAAGGTCCATCATTCCTTCTTTGCTTGCTCCATCAAAAAAAAGAACCATATCTAAGATTTTGGAAAATCTTTTCCTATCTAATTCTTCTAAGGCCTACCAAGTATATTCACTCTATGTTTGGGATACAATGATGAGCAAAAATAGGCAATGTTCTTGCCCTCTGGAGCTTCCCATCTAGTGGAGCGGGGGTAGGGGGGAGAGAAATAACCATTTTAATTCGCACAAGTGAATGTATTATTATAAACTGTGATAAGTGCTTTGAAAGAAAGATAGTACCATGAGTGGTTCTGACCTTGGTTTCAGGTCAAAGAAAACGTGGGTAAAGATCTAAGGGAAGAGGGAAATCAAAGGGCCTTGGAGACAAAGAGAACACTATATTCAAAAGTCCTGTGGCAGAAGGAGGTACATCTGTCTCCAAGACCTAAAAGAGGGCCAGTATGGCTAGAGCCACAGAAAGTAAGTGAGGGGAATGGTGTAAGGTGTACTCTGGCTTCATAACATGCAGGGCCATCGTGGCCCATCCTGAGGAAGTTGGGATTTCTCTGAGGAACAAGGGGAAGCCACTGAAGGGGTTTAAGCAGGGAGAGAAGGGAAAGAGAGAAGTAGAGAGAGAGGAAGAGATGGAGCATGCCAGAGACAGCAAGCCAATGAGATCATGATCAAATTTTCCAATTGAAAAGATTTCTCTGGCTGCAGAGAGGAGAACAGGCTGGAACGAATGTGAGGAGACAAAGTCCTTAACATGCAGAATGGATACAGGTTGTATTGTCAAGATCATAATAACCCTTATGCTTCTATTACCGTGTTTTCCCGAAAATAAGACCTAACTGGACAATCAGCTCTAGTGTGTCTTTTGGAGCAAAAATTAATATAAGACTCTGTATCATATCATAACATATATCATATCATATCATATATCATATCATATCATATCATACTCGGTCTTATAATAGAGTAAAATAAGACCGGGTCTTATATTAATTTTTGCTCCAAAAGACTCATTAGAGCTGATTGTCTGGCTAGGTCTTATTTTCGGAGAAATACGGTAATGCTCTGTGAATTTGATAATTGCTGAGAGCTTCTGGGGTAGGATAGAAAATAACTATCTCCTTTATATCTAGTTCATGAAACTTTCGTGGGTACTGGGATGAGGAGAAGAAAAGGAATACAATGGGAGAACAGTAGGACCTCATGAAGGCTGAGTGAGGTAGTGGGCAAATGGGAACTTGGAGATAGGGAGGAAAAGAAATGAGAGTACAAGCAGGAAGGGAAATGGGGCTGACTTGTAGGAGACACAGTCAATCGACTGAAAATTACCAGTTAAGCCTCCTATGTGCCAACTAGGCCATGTGGAGGGGAGATGGACCTTGCAAAATGAGGAGATTGTGTAGCTCGATGTAAACAGAGAGACTGAAGACATCACATCTAAATATCATAAGTCTATGCTGTTTTCTCTGGTTTGAACTACTGTATTAGCCTCCTGATGGTCCCTCTGCCTTCTCACTTGCCTTTCTACTTTAAACATGGAAGCCAGAGGGAGCTTTTAAAAACACAAATCATATTATGTCATATCCTATCTTGAAACCCTTCAGGGCCTTCCCAGTGCATTTTGGAATAAAATCCGAACTCCTTAGATGGCCTACTGAGCTTGAAAGTGAGCAGGCCTTGCCCACCCTGCCGACTGCCTCTCCTGTGCTCTCTCACCATGCACTCCTCCCCGGGCTTTGTGTTTCTTCAATAGGGCAAGCTCCTTCATGCTCCAGGAGCTTTGTTCTTATCGTTCCCTCCACCTAGGACATTTTTCTACCTAGGCCTTCTCATGACTCAACTCAGGTGTCACGTCCACAGAGTGACTTTCCTTGACCTCTACCCATAGTCACTCCCTTTCTGATGGTACTGTTTTGTTTTCTTAATAGCAATATAATTTATCTGAATTGTTCTTGTTTTCATTTCTTGTTTATTTTCAAACAGAAGTTTCATGAGGGCAGGGACCAGGCACAAAGTCTTGTCATCTAGCACAGTGCCTGGTATAAAGTAGGTGCATGAGTAAATGAATGATTCTCCCATATCCGGAGCCAATGGTCCTCTCCTGCAGGGGCTCATGGCCTTGTCAGGATTAGCACCGGGCAACAGACGGCCATCACTTGATTACTCAAAAGCTCTTGCTTCTGTGCCGCCATGTCTGCTCAGGTGCTCCAGCTGGAAAATCTTTCCCCTCTTGTCCATCTAGTACATTCCATTTTAACCTTCGAGGTGGCTCCATATCACTATCAGAATTCATCACTCTGTCTTCTCTGCTCATGACCCCCAGCGAGTTCTGTTGCTTCTCGCACTCCTTACTTATGGAATATACACGTTCATCTCTGCTGCTAACCTGACAGCTCCCTGATGTTGTTGTTTATGTAAGCGACCTTTTATTGGCACTTGCCATTTGCCAGACACTGTGTTAAGTGCTTTCCATGCACGCAGGGAGGTTAAGTAACTTGTCATAAGTGGCAGAGCTGCCCCTCTCCAAAGGATGTGCCCTTAATCACTCTGCATTACTGTAGCTTGTGTCTTTGACTCCTAGACCAGTGTCTGGCTCAGAGTGAGCACTTCGTAAGTGTTTGGGGAATATGTGTGGCAAGGTGTACAAAGGATATATTAGAGTGAGAAGAGACTGGTGTAGAGCTGTAGATGTGAAAAAAACCAACTCCATCTCTGTGTCCTGGTCATGCGGTGACCCTTGACCAGCGTCACTGTGCTTAGCGAGCCTATCAAAGCTTTCTAGTTCATTATCTGTGTTCCTTAATATGTAACCACAAATATTTTTGTTAGTAATAGCCAGAATGGCATGACAACTGAGAGAAATATCAAGCTAGTGGTACTATTGATTATAAGCGATTATCTATCACAAGACCACCAGGACACATGGCCTCTGGTGCTACTGCGTTCTCTGTCCCTTTGTCCTGTCAGTCATTAGTACTGTAAAAAAAGTACTGTAACGGGTCTGTTAGTAGAGAATAATCTGTGTAGAACTGCTGGGTCATCTTTTCCGCTCTGACCCAATCTTCCCGTAAGTAAATTACCCTATAATAAATTCCATTATCTTCTTTGGAGTTGCCTGCTTCATTTTCTGGTCTTAAGATACCTTCTTGTTACGGTGACCATTACACTTCCCCTCCTCGCTCCCCCCCTGCTCCCCCCGCCACCCGCCTCTGTCCGACAATTGGAATGAGGGAAGCCAGTCAGGAGGCTGTAATTTTAGAATGAGTTAATGATAGACCTGCATTACTGAAATTTGATAAGATCTCCAGAGGTGGTTATTGAAATTTTAGGAGTAAGTGAGCTCTTAAAGGGGGTAGTAATGGAGGAAGAAGATCAGGAAGCTTTAGGGAGAGCCCCTAGTTTAGACTGGAACTGAGGACATCTTGTATGATAGCTTCAAAGTGCTTCTGATCAGCACTTGTAAAACTGAGCAGAAGGAAGTGCTGGAGGAGAAGGCTGGAGAGTTTGGAACCATCAGCACCAAGCTAAATGGAGCTGGGATCTGCAGGGAGGCTCAGCGAGGGTGGAAGTGGCGGAGGGGAGAGCAAGTGAATTTGGCAATTACCAAGACTTTTATGTGAATCAGGCCTGCTCAGAATGGAAAATTTTGCAAAATCTTGAGAATAACAAACGCTGGTAAATGGGTGATAAATGGGAAGCATGGCTGATGGGAAGAGGGTTACACTGCATGTCTTAAGGTGGGCCTGAGAAAGCTCTAAGAGTTCCTGAAGGACACCTGAATGCTCATTCCCAATGACTCTTGTTGAAGCTCAGTAAATACTTGCTGAGTGAATGAATGAATGAATGGCTCTGTAGAGAGCAGGTCAGCTTTTCTGAGGTCAGTTTATGGTAAGCAGTCAGTAAATATTTGCTGAATGTTATTGAACAAAAGTACCAACCATAGCAGTTTCTCCTCTCACTACATTGCTGCCATCCGTACTCCTTCACCCTCTCCCAACAACAGGCTAGGTGTTCTTTCCCTATGTGGGAATTGGCGAAGCTGTGAGCATTCTCTTTACCTGGCTTTGCCGGCTCTACTGGGGAACCTCAGTAGGAGAGTCGTGGACTGTCCTGCCAAGCAGAGAATTGAGGTTCTGGGACAATTCAGGCTGCAAATTTACTTCCCGCAAAATTTGTAGATAATTGTCTTAGCTCGTGGTTTGCCTTGGCAGGGTAGATAGGGCTCCCAGTCAAGCCTGCCATAATAGTAACCAGGACACAGCAAAGCAACCATGTTTATTCTAAATCTGCTGCTTGGTAACAGCAACAAATCTTAGATAATGGAGAGGTTGGTTGTTTCCTGTCAGGTAGTAACACATTTACTCTAGTTTTGGTAGTTAGGAAGCCATAATGTATATTAGTTTCCATTGCCGCCACAACAAATTACCACAAATTTAGTGGCTTACAACAACACAAATTGATTTTCTTACAGTTCTGTAGTTCGGAACTCCAACAAGCTCTTACTGGGCTAAAATCAAAGTGTTGGTGTTTCCTTCTTGAGGCTCTAGGAGAGAATCTGTTTCCTTGACTTCTTCAGCTTCTAGAGGTTGCCCACATTCCTTGGCTTCTAGTTGCCTTCCTCCATCTTCAAAGCGAGCAACATAGCGTGTCTCAGACCCTGCTTTTGGCCTCACATCTTTCTCTGAGTTTACTCTTGTCTCCCTTTCCATTTTTAGAGATCTCTGTGTTGCTTACTTTGAGCCCAGGTAATCCAGGATAATCTCTTTACTTTAAATTCAGCTGGTTAACATTCTGCCTACCATAATGTATTAACCAGTAATCTATACTAAGCAGGAGGGACTCCAAGTGGGTTTCAGTAAAAGAATTACTGAAACGAGAGCCACTTTGAAATTTTAGTCTTCTACGAGTCAGAATAGGAGGTTCATGGGTGTTCAGGAGATCATGGCCCCTGTGAAGAGGTCAGGAACAGCTGCCCAAGTCCTCCTGGAACCCGTTTTTCTTGCTATTGGCTGTCTGCATTCAGTGAGAAGGTCAAATTGACAGCACTGGAGAGTTGGGGATGTGGGTCAGATTCAGTGATGGGGTCTCCTAGGGACCAGAATTCAGACTTTGCTGGATGGAGAGGAAGATGGAAGTGAGTAAGGAGATGGAGAAGTATCGGAAGGCTGGTCAGTAAAGGGGCAATTTGAAGTACCAGAGCACTAAGGATTTAAGAAGGTAATAATGTGGGTCTTGAGCTGTTTGTCACTGTGGACATTAATTCATGATTAGGTGACGCGAGCTCTCTAAAATGACCAAGTTCTTTGCTTTGGGCAGTGTTAGAGTATAATGGTAATAATACTAAGGAATACAGAGAGTTCTTCCTATCCCATTTAGCTCTTGTGCCATCTAATTTAGCCTGATTTAGTACTGTTGTGAGGATTAAATGAGGTAATATGTGGAAAGCACAATACTAGACGTATAGTAAGTGCTCAATAAGTGTTCCTAATACTAATTGCATTAACTCAGTTTGCTGATTAGAAATCCTGGAAGCCCCTTCTATACGTGTTGATTTGAAAATGGTTAAATATATCAGAACTTAATAAATGCTTGACTCTTTTTTTTTTGGTCTGGGGTGGGAATGGATGGGAGAGTGTTACTTATAATCTTTAACAACATTGGATCCTTTGGAAAAAAGACAAAAGGGGTCTTTGGAGGTAAAAAGTTTGAAACTGACCGCAGGAAAGGAGGTGTGATTGAGTTTGGCTCAGGTCTCCAGCTCCACAGGTCCAGAGTGGAGCAGCAGGGGAGGTGTGTCCGGGAGAGGGCTCAAGGTGGGCTCTGCTGCCTGCCGTGTCCCCCTCCCCTGCAGCCTCTGTGACTGCTTCCCCCGGCAGGAGCCGTTATGTAATGCATCCCTGCCCCTGCCTTTTAATTTGTCCATTAACTTTAAGTGAGAATCTGGTCTGCTCCTCAGCTCTAACTCATTCATTTTTCAAGGCTCATAACAATGCTTTCTCTCTCACTAGGTGCCTTGTAATTTCAACGTTTTCATGTGTATCTAACCCCCTTAGTTCTTTTTTATTTTATCTTGTCCTTGGGATAGGCACCCAAATCAATTCACATTTACATAGAGGGCCATTGTCAGTGAGTTAGGAGGAACTGCAGAAAAGAGGAGACTTAGAAACAGGGCCTTTTCTCTAGTTTAGTTCACTCTTGTTTCCCTCCCTGTCTCTCCTTCCTTCCTTTCCTTTTTCTCCTAAACCAATTTGGATTTAGAGGCTTGATCAGATTCAGGGACAATTTATTTGGTAAGATGACCTCATGGGTGGCGATAAGGTCTCCCATTAGGAGGCATATAATGTCTGGTTGTCTCTTTGTGATGTTAGTGAAAAATCAATACAATCCATTTGGGATTGTAAAATGGCAATGTTCTAATTCTAACACTTCTTTCCATTCTTTTTTATAATAAGAAACTTCTCTCATCTACTCTATGGGACAATTTATATAGGAAAACAAGGATAAATTTTTACTAGTTTTCAAAACAATGAGTTGGTTTATTAGCATTATCCTCCAATGGTGACCAATTAGGTAATTTTTAAAGTGACATTATGAACTCATGTATTGCACCATATTTGACATACAGAGGGTACCAAAAAATGTATACACATTTTAAGAAAGGAAAACTGTATTAAAATTGTAATACGCAATATATACCGATAACACAAGATGAATACAAGTCACGTTTGACTTCTGCAATTGCAAGAGGAGCTCAAAGTGGTTACCATCAGCGTCCAGACACTTCTGATTACGGTGAACTACTGTTTGAGCAACAGTGACTAAAGTTCCCACTTGCATACGTTTTTTTGGCACCCCCGGTATTCAGTCTGTTGCATTACTACCCTCATTGATGCTGATTGTCCTATTTTTGGCAAGGGACCTCGCCAAAAGCCTCCTGAGTCCTTTTGGCACAACCCTGGTTGTCTTTGAGTGCCTTTTAGTAGAAAATGGTAGTTTGACCACAATCTAAGAGCTAATGATACTCATGGCTACTGGGTGACCGTTTTTTCTAGGCCTTTTGAGCAGACAGAGCTAGAAAATATAAATTTAAACATTTACATATAAAAATACATCATATATTCTTGCTGATACTTCTAATTCAAATTCAGAACTGCATGGTTTTCCCTTCTAAAAACTGTATCTCCTTTCACCCCTGCTGAGAATCCCAGTTCTCAGTCACATTGAGAGTAACTGGAAAAATTCACATAATTACTCATTTGTTTTATCTCACAATACACAACAGTCTCAGAATAATCAAACCAACAATATGGTAACTGAAAAGCAGTTTAAGATCTTCAATTGTTTTTGTCCTTAGGGTATACACTACTAAGGATGTTCGGTCCGTTTATTATGTTTTCAAGTTATTTGGAATCATTTCTCTTGGAATAGTTATACCATCACATTAGTCTTTGTTTTCATGTTGGTTTTGATTTCTGGAAATTGCTTTACACATATTTAATTTTGTTACAAAATTATGTAAAATATTTAAAAATTAGGTATATTCAAAGAAGCTAGTTTCTATCTTTTTAAAAAGATTTTATTAAAAATATAGCTAACATACAATATTATATTAGTTTCAGGGGCACACCATAGTTATTCAACATTTATAAACCTAAAGGAAGTGGTCACCATGATAAGTCCAGCATCCATCTGGCACCATATTATACCTATCACAATATTATTGACTACATTCCGTATGCTGTATATGTACATTACAACCCCATGATTATTTGTGTTATACCCAGAAATTTGGACCTCTTGTTTTGCTTCACCTTTACCCCATTTTAAAATGTTTAAATTGCAGTTGACATTCAATATTATTTTATATTAATTTCAGGTGTACAGCATAGCGGTTAGACATTTATATAATTTAAGAAGTGGTCCCCCTGACTAGTCTAGTACCCACTGACACTATACGTAGTTATTGCCATATCATTGACTATATTCCCTATGCTTTACATCCCCATGACTATTTTGTTGTTTTTTTCCCATGGCTATTTTGTAACTACCAGTTTGTACATCTTAATCCCTTCCCCTTTTTCACCCACACCCCAACCCTCTCCCATGTAGAAATCATCAAACTGTTCTCTGTATCTGAGCATGTTTTTGTTTTGTTTGTTTGTTTAGTTTGTTCTTTAGATTCCACATATAAGCAAAATCACATTGCATCTGTCTTTCTCTGTCTGACACTCCACTCAGCACAACACCCTCCAGGTCCATCCATGCTGCCGCAGATGGCAAGAACCCATTCCCTTCCTTGGCCGAGCAATATTCTTATTATACATACAGAGGGTGCCAAAAAAATGTATACACATTTTAAGAAAGGAAACAACTGCATTAAAATTGTAATAATATATACTGATAACAAAAGATGAACACAAGTCATGCATATACATTTTTTTTGGCACTCCCAGTATGTATTACCTCCTCTTTATCCATTCTTTCATTGACTGACACCAAGGCTGCCTCCATATGTTGGCCATTGTAAACGATGTTGCAATGTGCATATGGATGCACAGGTCCTCTCAAAGTAGAGTTTTGGGTTTCCTCAGGTAAAGTAGAATTAGAAGTAGAATTACTGGGTCATTCTTTGTCTCTTGTTATATAGCCTTTGTTTTAAGGTTTATTTTGTCTGGTATAAGTATTGTTACCCCAGCTTTTTTGTTTTGTTTTTTTTAATTTCCATTTTCATGAAATAATGTTTTTCATCTCTTTACTTTCCATCTGTGTGTGTCTTTCAATCTGAAGTGGGTCTCTTGTAGGCAACATAGGTAAGGGTTTTGTTTTCTTATCCATTCAGCTCTCCTATGTGTTTTGATTGCAGCATTTAATCCATTTACATTGAAAGTAATTATTGTTTCTTTAGTTGCCTTTCTCTTGCTGCTTTTAGGATTCTCTCTTTGTCTTTAACCTTTGCCATTTTCATTATAATGTGTCTTGGTGTGGGCCTGTTTGGATTCATCTCGTTTTGGACTTTCTGTGCTTCCTGGACTTTTATGTCTATTTCCTTTGCCAGGTTAGGAAAGTTTTCAGTCATTGTTTCTTCAAAAAGATTCTCAATCCCTTGCTTTCTTCTCCTTGTGGTACCCCTATGATGCAAATGTTGTTATGCTTGATGTCCCAGAGGTGTCTTAAACTATCCTTGTTGTTTTGGATTCTTTTTTCTTTTTTTTGTTCCGATAAGGTGTTTTATGCTACCTTCCAAATTGCTGATTTGATCTTCTGCTTCATCTAGTCTGCTGGTGATTCCTTCTAGTGCATTCTACATTTCAGTTATTATATTATTCACTTCTGACTGGTTCTTTTTATGGTTTCTATGTCCATTTTTATGCTTGCTATCTCTCTGTTGAAGTTCTCATTAAAGTTCCTTGAGCATCTTAATAACCATTGTTTTGAACTCTGTCTCTGGTAGGTTGCTTGCCTCCATTTCGTTTAGTTCTTTTTCTGGAGTTTTCTACTGTTCTTTCATTTGGGACATATTTCTTTGTTTTCTCATTTTTGCTGCCTCTCTGTGTTTGTTTCTATGTATTAGGTAGACCTTCTATGTCTCCCAGTCTTGGCCAGATGGCCTTATGTAGCAGGTGCCCTGTGGGGCCCTGGCACAGTCTCCCTGGTCACCTGCTCCAGGTGCTCCAGGAGTGTCCTTTGTATAGGTTGTGTGTGCCCTCTTGTTATAATTGAGCCTTGATTACTGTTGACATGTCAGTGGGTGGGTTTGCCCTCAGGCTTACGGGCTGCAGTGTGGGGGGGTGCTTACCCCACTGAGTCGGATTTTCCCCAGTGAGCTCTGGTGCCTGTTTAGACTCGCTTTTGTGTGTGCCACTTGTAGGCCTAATTGGGCAGTGCTTTGCTGTGTTCTGAAGCCCACCTCCAAGTATGTTGGTTCTGGGCCTCTTAGGAAGGACTCCAGTGTGGGTCCAGGTCACCCACTGCCTGTGACTAGCCAGGGACTACCTGGTAGGAGCTATAAAGCTATCTGTGGTTTCTCGCTGCCTTTGTGAAAGTTGGAGGCATGTGGGAGAGGACACACTGCAAACCAAAGATGGCTACCACCAGTACCAGGCCTGGGGTAGCTCCACAAAAAGCCAGGACACCCCAGGCCTGCTGCCACCTGCTGCCTTCCTTAAGGGTCAGCCACTGATAAAGCCTTGTGTAATACGTGAGTTGTGTGAGGCAGGGTCTCAAGTAGTCACTAGAGTGGGAAGAGTTGTGGTCACCAGGTTAATGTAGACTCTGGTTTGGTGCCAGTGCTGAGCCTGGAGTGACTCAGCAAAAGTCTCAGAGCACACCGAGGCCAGTCACTGCCCACCTGGGGCCTGGGGACTCCAACAGTTTTCCAAGAAAGAGTGTAATGTGGGCTGGGCTGGCTGCTCGTGGGAAAGTGCCTCCTTCGTTGGGGGAATTGGATAGGGCAGCATCCCAGTGAGTCAGCAGGGCAGAGTGAGCAGAGCTCACCAGACCAATCAGATTTAGATTTGGCTGTAAGGGTAGGGGGAGGGCTCAACACAGGCAAGATGGCACCCGCCTGCCGGCTGCATGGGAAGAGGCTGCACAGGGAACATGCCGACTGTCCTCCAGCCCTTGCTCTGTAGCCACATACCTCAGTCTGCCCTCCTCCCCAGGCCTCTGACGCCCCCCAAGTCTCCATCCCTATGACGATGGAGCCCAGGGTGAGTGTCTGGGGGTGAGAGAGTCTGTTTGCGGGCCATTTAAGAGGATGTCTGGGTTTCCCACAGCCTTCCATCCCACCTGGATGGTCAGAATCCCCTCTGTTTTTCACAGCCAGATGTGGAGGCTCCTCTTCTTGGCACTAGTACTCTGGACTGGGGAGGCTCATGTGGGGCTGGGATCTCTCGCTCCCTCTGAGGGACCATCTATGGCGGAGATATCCCTCCCGGCGGTTCTCAACTGCCATATGGAGGTTTGGGGCCAGCCCATTTCACATCTCTACCCTTCCTACTAGTCTCGATGTGGCTTCTTCTTTGTATCCTTAGTTATAAAATTTCTGTTCAGCCTGACTTCACATGGTTCTCCAGGTTGATTGTTCTATAATTTAATTGTAATTTTAAGGCGTTCACCGAAGGAAGCAGGCACGGTATTTATCTACTCTGCCATCCTGGATCTCTCCTTTAGTTTCTATTTTTATCTCCTCTCCCCTGTGCCCTCTCTCTCCCTCTATAGGTAACTTTAAAAAAAATCTTTAATGGCTTATTCTTCCTTTGTATTTTTTTTTTAACTTTTATTTATTTTAAGTGTGTTTTTCCAGGACCCATCAGCTCCAAGTCAAGTAGTTGTTTCAATCCAGTTGTGGAGGGTGCAGCTCACAGTGGCCCGTGTGGGGATTGAACTGGCAACCTTGTTGTTAAGAGCACCGCGCTCTATCCAGCTGAACTAACCAGCCACCCCCCCCCTTTATATGTTTGTAAAGATAAGCAGATACTTATGTTCTAACACCCTTTCTTAGCTAACTGTTGGCAAACTACACAGTTTTCTCCACCTTGCTTTTTAAACTTAATAGTATATCTTGTAGATTATCCCATGGTAGTAATAATATGTAAATTTTAAAATGTCCATAAAACTAAATTCATAAATAAAATACTATAACTAGACATTCGAGTATTTCTTCTACTGCCCTAAAAGTTTGCTTATTCAAGTTGCCCTCAAAAACTTTTTTTGAATCTTTTTATGGGGAAAATGGACTGTGTTATGTTCAGGGTTGTCTTATTTGGGAGCATAGGTGATAACTGCAAAATAGTAAAACACTAAAGATGGAAATTTGAGCAGGACCTGGAGGGATGGTGAGGATTTGGTGTGCTGGGTAGTTGGGGGAGGGACACGTTAAAGGGCCAGACAGTGCAAGCAAAGGCGTGAAGGTGGGAATGTGCACGGCGCCCGTGGGATCACGGAGCCTGGCTGGAGCTATAGGTTTGGTAAGGGAAATAGACTAGCAGGGAAATGAACTAAGGTACTTTTTGAAATACTTCAAGGTCTGGTGAAGGTCTTGATAAGGTAGGTGCCATTATATTCATTCTTTCAACAAAAATTTATGGAGCACCTACTATGTGAAAACTGTGCAGAGTTCTGGGGAAACGGTGGTGAGGAAGACAGATATGATCCCTCCCTTAAGGAGCAGAGACATTTTATTACTAAGGTGAAGTACAGTGTGTTATGAGGGCATAAAAATGGAGGGACCTAGCTTACTTCCGAAGAAGGGTAGTCGGGGAAGACTTCCAAGGAAGTGCGTTTAGGCTGAGATCTGTGGGATGATGAATTAAGTATTAGTGGCTGGTGGTGGAGGTGGGGGTAGCAGGCAGAGGGTGGTAGGTCTAGGCAGAAGGAGCAGCGCTGAGGGAAGAAACTCAGTGTGATTCCAGAACTGAAAAAAATGTCCAGTGTTACTGAGAGCATTGGAGAGTTGGGATAGAGTGGGCGTGAAATGAGAGTGAATTTGAGAGAAATTGCAAAGGAGGTCTTGATAAGGAAAGGGAACTTCTTCTTTGAGGGCATATAATAGGCACTCAATACATGTGGAATGGATGAATAAATAAGTTTGAAATTTCAAATGTGGGCTAAGAAATGATGGTGTGAATGAGGTAAGGGAATGTGAGTGAGCACAGGCTGCTAGTTTTGGATGGAATATTCGTTTGGTTTTAGATATGTGGGTCTTGAGGTGCGGCATCCTGGTCCTTTGTCAAATACTGAGCCACATCATTTCAGGCTGCTGTTGGAATTGTTAAGACTCGAGTGAGGGAAACAAAAGGTAGAGCGCTCTTCCTTGGGAATTACGGTTAGAGAAAGAAGATGAGCCTTAGGATGAGACAGAGGAGATATGGTCAGAGGAGCGGGATGGAGGATCTCAAGGACAGAGTGGTGAACAGGCTCAAATGCTGCAGGACACCAGTTTACACCAAATGAGACAATGCCGTTGACACCACTTACAAAATGAGAACGTTATACGGATGTGCAGGTGGGTGCGGAGGTAGAAAGAGCCTGAGATCTGGAGTCACAAGACCTGGGCTCGTTCCTAGTTCTGCCTTTTACCCCATTTGTGACCTTGGGCAGTAATTAATGTTCTCTGAGTCTCAGGCTACTCATTTATCAAATGAGAATGAGAATGGCTGCCATGTTTGCATCTCCAAGTTAATGGAGAAGTTCGGATAAAAAATGTACGGAGACCATTGTGTATTTCCTCCAAGTGTTGCATAAAGGGTCTGGCATGTGCACGGTACTTAACTGAGTGTTTGAATGAATGTAGGGGTATTACTATAACTACTTATTTATGTTTCACCAGAGACCAGATGAAGAAGCTGTGGTGGATCAGGGTGGGACCAGTACGATTCTCAACATTCACTATGAGAAAGAAGAATTGGAAGGTAAGAATTGCTGTTTTATGTAACGGGTAAAAAGCAAGAGACTGCCTGGTGTGGGAGGAAAAGCTTTGCCGTCAGAAGACCTGGGTGTGAGTCCTAACTCTTCCTCACTAGCTGTAAGACGTTGCGGGAAACCCACTTAGTTTCCCTTAGCCGCAATTTCCTTATCTGTTAAATGAAAGTAGGGATAATAACACTTGTCTTACTATTACGATCTAACAGACAGCATATGAGACAGTGCTTTGAGTATTGTGAAGTCCAATATAAACATTAATAAATGACCTGTTCCTTGAGAATGTGAAGTACTCAGATCACTTTACTGATTGACAATCCTTAGAAATATAAATATATACAAAATTTTAAAAGAAAAAAAGACAAATTTTAAAACTCAGTTTGGCTATGACACTGTTTATACCCACTTACAATGTTTGCTCTTCCCTTCTACGTATACCCATTTCTGCCTGGAGTTTTCATCTAAACAAGAAAAGGGAAAATACATGCACATCTATAACATATTTAAGAGTTGACAGCACAGAGTTGTATACAAGCCCAACTGAAATGGAGGGAAGGAAGAGGCACTTTTATTGACCTGCTCTGTCTAGTTTACCTTATTAAGGCTCTTTTTCCTTTCTCTCTTGCCTCACCCCCAGCTCCCCACTTAACTGCGGCATGGTGTCCTGCTTTCCTTTTCCCTGTGGGGCCTGGTTTCCTGATACGTGGTCACGCTCAGTTTTATTAGAGAAAGGCTCATGTCTAGTATAGCTCTAATGCGAACCCACATTTGGCTCCAAAAAGCCTCTGTGAACTCCTTGCAACATCCTCTGCGATGTCGAAGGCTATGATACAGCAAGTTTCTAATGACAGGGACAGCATGTGAAATATTCTTTCCGTACTGCTTGTTCCCATGACTTTTTCTCATCAAAGTTGTACCGTCCCCAGAGAAAGCTTGTCCTTTGGATGGGGAGAGCAAAAGCTGTGCAGGCTGACTCAGCCTCTGGGTGTGTTACCATGAGAACTTATGTGGGTGGCTCTGTGGAGGTCAGTGGAGTTTGGATATATCAAGGTCAAGTTTTCCAAGTTATTTTAACCAGATATAATATTTAGAAGAGCTAATGCAGATATCAGCAACTGGGAGAAAGTGGGAGAAGGAAAGGGGGTGATGGTGGGAGACGAACATTTGTTGAGTGCCCCTTGTGTGTTAGGCATTTGATTAGGGCCTTTGTATAAGTTGTCTTTGTTATCTTCACAACAACGAAGACAGGTTTTATCCCTATTTTACACGTGGGGAAGCTGCTCACGGTCATCTGGTCGAATGGTAGGTGAGCCTGGGATGGAAGTCTGCACTTTCCACTCTCCCAGGTGGTCTGCAAAGGAGGACAGTATCCAGCATTAAGCACTCAACCTCCACATCTTGCTCCATCTGTAAACATCTGTATGTGTTCCCCGCCCTCCTTCTACCCTGAGAATCCTGTTGCCTCTCTGCCTTCTTATTGCTTCATGTGGGCAGTGCTGTTCTCAGTTTAGCTGCTTGGGTCCACTAGCTTTATCCTCAGCAAGGAAGTAAGCATTTATGAACAACACTCTCGTCTCCTTGGGAGTAGACTAATACACTTGGGCAAACTCTCTTGAATCCTGAAACTGTTTCGTGCATAGAAGTCAGCTGAGTAATAGGCAGTAGGAGCAGCTGCTCATGATGACATCATGTATTCCTTACGCACTGTCCATTTTGCCGTAAAAGAAAGCCATCTATGATGATGTCAGCACTAGGGGACAGTGCATCGGGTAGTGGTCCTTCCTACATAGACCTTTTTGAAAACTAGGATCTTGTTTATTTATCGCTATGAATAAAAGGCACTCCAGGCAAATGGAGGACAAATGGTGCCTACTCCTCAGGCTTGATGTGGTTTTAGAGCAGCTCTAGAGAGAAGATGGTATTTGCTGTAGGGTTGGACATGCTGTGGGCTCTGCCCTGACTCCCTCTGAGGGCAGCCCTAGACTCAGTGACGCTGCACTCAGGGTGGCGTCGTCTCTTGAAGGTGTGGGATAAAATCAATCCCACTGTGATGGGAGACAAGTAAATTGTGTTCTGATTCGATATGTATGCCATGAAACAAGGCTGTGTGGCTGCAGATAAATCCCTGGGTCTTCATTTCCCTTTTATTCCATACCCTCAACCCCTCACCCATTTTCAAAACTACTCTGAAATTTCAGTCTGTGGACATCGTGAGAGACTTTTGTGAGTGTGGGTCTTTTGCATAAATTAATTCCATCAGTTGGAGATGGTGCATTAAACCATGATGTTGCTTTTTTATATATAGGGGAAGAGTAGAAAGCAAACAGTAGAACAGATTTCCAAAGAGCGATAGTCCGCGATGTGCTTCGGCTCTCCCAGTCCCAGAGGAACACGGAGCAGTTGCTTTAGTTAGAGGAATGGATTTTTCCATTTTTCCTGGCGGATCATTATTCCTGATTAACTACTAGATTTACAAATCCTAGGGTAAGTTTAGCACCTTCTAATAAGTTTTAAACAAATGTGTAAGAGACATTTGGTCACATTTATAAGGTTTTTTTAAAAAAAGGCTTGCCTCTGATCCACATATTAGATTCCCCCCTGCACTTATTGATGGAATCAACCTGTAGCCGAGGGGGTCGGAAGGGAACAAAACCCTTCTGTATGTGCTAATGACTTCTGTCTGTAGGGAATGGTCCGCCCAATCGCCATCTGCAGGGTGGAATCCCAACTGCGATTTCTGTCGTGCTGTGCAAGATTCAGGCCCAGTTCACTAATGATTGATCTCTGTATGTGTATACGTACTTATTTTTAAAAATATACATGAATGTTGCATCTTTCCCATAAGTTTTACGACACGAATATTTGTCTTTGCATACAGATAGCCCCCAAAGAGTAGATTTGACAATGGCGGGGAAAAAGACTGGAGAATTAGATGGGAAGGAGGTGGAATTCGGGTGAGTGCAGAGGTAGATGAGGAGGATGAAGACTGTGTGATGTGGGCAGGAGAGCAGGTGCACGGCCCGCAAAGGGACCACAGGACGGGGTTAGTTTCGTGAGGTCCCCAGACTGCTGGAATCCAGTTAGAGAGAATGGATTTTATTGGTGCTAGTTTCATTTCCTAGTGTCCATTCGTTTGTCATCTTTTCTGCTGATTTCACTCAGAAAATCCAAGTTTCTGCTTCAGAGTCCTCAGCCTAGAAACTGAGGCCTAATTTTCTGATCGCCACTCGGTCCTTCTTAGTGCTGAGCCCTGCCGGGCTTGTTTGCATTTCTGCCTGTCTCACTGCTGTTTTCAAAAGACAGGCCCTGTGGTTGCCTAATGTTTGTGAGAACCTATTAGACCTCAAACTCGTAGAGGAGGAAGAGTCTCCCTTCTCTAGGATAGAGCTTTACCTTCCTTCCTCCAGAGCCCTCAAAAGCATCTGTAGGAAGTCTTCGCCACCTGCCTAGTGGGAATTTAAATATCCAGCAAAACCATGCATTATTTACTCAACGAGCATTTACTGAGCCTCTCCTATAGTCTCTTTTTGCAGCAATAAGAAAGGATAGTGAGAACAATTGAACCATCGTGACTTCTCCAAAGAATGCCCTTGCCTCAGCCTTTCCTAGGTCTTGAACATTAGAACCCGGACCAGCCATTATCTGGACAAGACCTGAGAAGTCATTTGGTCCAGCGTCCTTGTTTGATTTCAATAGTGTCAGTGAGTAAATTAACCAAGAAAATGAGATCTAATAACACAGGTTCTAATACCTAATCACTGTCTTCCCAATTTCTCTTTAGAATACAGTTAAAATTAAGTAATATGAGCAATATACCAGCACGAGCCCAGTGGAAGTATGTGGAATGTGCTTTAGGAGAAGTGGAGGTCCAGTCACCTTCTGGGGGATTTGCCAGAAGAGGAAGCACATGGCTGGCATGGCTCCATTGAAGGACAGAGTGTTACTCCTCAGACTGTTCTTCACCTAAGTCCAGCTCCACCTGGACACATCTGATTTTATAACACCTAGGTCAGTCTCTGTTTTAGGGGCTGGTTGAAGTGATTCTCTAGGATCTAATTATGCTTTTTATGGCCCCGGGTTCTTCATGGTCTGCCCCGTCTGTCTCTCTAACGTTGCCCCCTCCTCTCCTTTCTTCCTTCACCTTGCTCTGGCCCTACTGGCTGTCCCTTGGCCTTGGAACCAGCCCTGCACGTTGCGTCGTAGGGCCTATGCACTTGATCTTCCCTTTCCCTGGAATGCTCTTCTCCCAGGTCTTCTCATGGCCTCTCCTTCTCATCACTCAGACACCCCTTCTAATCATCTTCACTCAACTCTCCCTTTTCCATCCCCTGACAGACACTGGAGCACTTTACCGTATTTTATTCATAATCAATCCATATTTAAAATAATATGTTTCTGTTTTTATGATGTCTATCTTCCCCAACTAGAATATGTGTCTTGAGGACAGAGATTCTGTGCTGTATCCCCAGCCCTTGGGACAGGACCTCGCACAGTTAGGTGACTCCAGCCTGCGCTGATCTTAGTGGTGTATACAGGGACCTAATTCACATACTATAGGCAAACATCGTTCGTTAACAGACGGTATTTTATTAAGATGGTATTCACACTTGATAGTTTTCACTAATAGTGCCGGAGGTCTGGAATCCCACATCTTAGCAAATGACCTCTTCGGGCTCTATATTATTTCAATGGAGTTGTAAGGTGACTACATTATATTTAGAGATCTTCCTGTCACAAATGTTCTGAGAGGTACACAAGTCAACATAGGACTGTTCTAAGACAGGAAAAGCAGAGGGTAAAAAGTCTGATTCTACCAGATACTAAATATTTTATCCTCCTGCCTCGCAAGACTCGAACAAATCTCAGATCATTGTCTCCTCTGATCTTCACTGTTTCTTTTTTATTTTACTTTATCACTTCAGAATTTGGAAGATGGGGGTGGACAAAGAAAAGGAGGGAGAAATAGAGACAGGAGTGTTAGAGCGGCACCCTAAGTCACTTGAACCTCATTTGGAGGGAAGAGCACTATTGAGGATTCCCCAAAGAAGTTGAACACAGTCTTAGGAAATCCCATTGCTGGGAAAAGAACAAGGTGAAGAGTTGGTAACTCTTTCATAAAATCCCCTCATCTAGGAAGTCTTCCTGGATTAAGCTTTCAGTTCTCAGGTTCGCAAGGGCCTTCTCAATCTCTCATGGCCGGGGGAGTATCTCGTCCACCCTAAACACGTTCACTTTGGTCACTCACTCCTTTTGTGGCCCCTTCAGATAAGAGACCTTCCTAGGTCAGACTGTGTTCTCCTGAGGAGGTCCTAAGAGGTTCTGTTCCTGGTGGAGGCACTTAGGAGATACTCCATTTTCTGAATATTTGTGGAGGGATGACCATGCATAAGACACTGTGCTTTGTTATGTGAGGAATTCCAAGAGGAAGAAGATCGAGCCTGGGGCCTCAAGGAGCTTGCAGATGAGCCGTGGGAGATAAGACTGATGTGCAAAGCATAGTAAGTACGTAAGAGAACGCGAGCCGAGGGCTCTGGGAATTTAGAGGAAGGTGTGGCCCATCTGATCTGGGAGACCAGAAATCATGCCAAGAAGGAAGGTGCATTTACAATGAACCTTGAAGGAGGGAGCCAAGTCAGCGTCCAGAAAGCACTGGCACTTTTGTGGAATAGCCGTTTGGTTCAGAAAGAAGAAATAATGTGAGATGGTGTTGCAGCAGCCGGAGCCGTGACAAGGAGAGAGAGTCCGAACCAGGCCACTGTGTCGCTGGGGTAGATGCAGAAGGTGCACGTCTCTAGATTCCTCTTCCCCCTGCACCGTCGTTCGATGTGAGCTTGTGTGGAATTTCCCCTTTGCTCTCTCTTGAGCTGATCACTCACTTCTTGTAGAGGTATTTCCCTATTGAATGTATAATTTGTCCTAGAGGAAGAAAAGACTAGAAAGGAGGCTGGAGCCTTCGTGTGCTGGAGCATGAAGGGCCTGACTGTAGGAGTGAGCCGGGATCAGGGCAGAGCTTCAGGGTGATTGGTTTTTTTGTAGGATTGAATTGGTGTGGGAGACAGGAAGGAGGCCCCTCCGGGAGTCAAAGGGGGAGGAGAGAAAAACTGGACATCCCTAACCTGTAGGATGTAGCAGCAAGGGGCAAAGGGTAAAGGTAGAAATCTAAGGTAACTCGGAGGTCTCAAGCCTGGAAAGTTGAGAGAATGGTTATGTCATGGACAGAAACATTGAAGAGATGAGCCGGATTTGAGATGGAGGATGGTGAGTTTGCTTCGGGACGTATTGAATCGCTGTAGACAAAGATTTGGGGGTCATTTGTAGAAGTGAACTCTGAAATCGGGAGAGTAAATATCACTAAAAAGAGAAGAAAAGGGCCAAGAGACAAACTGAGTGAGCCTTCCTTTGGTGGTTTGTGGAAGGGATGGAGAAGCACAGTCAAAGGAGTGCAAGCGGGGCGGGGGGGGGGGTGGGCAGGAGCCAAGGGAGCCCCGACCCCCAAGGGGAAGAAGTGGTGGGAGTGGTAAAAGGACCCGGATACTGCCTGGAATGTGATGGCTCTCGAGAAACTCCTGAATTGAACTGAGAGACGTAAAGTGGTAGAGATTTGGTGATAGAGGTGATGTGGTCTTTGGTGTCCTTAATGAGAGAGTGGCGATGCAGAGGCAAGGGAATAAGGGGATGGTGAGCAAAGGGTGGTAGGTGGTAGACGGTTCTTGAAAGTGGTTTGATGGAGAAGGGAAGAGGGCAGGGTAGAAATCTGGGAGTATAGCAGTGCATTGGGAACGTTTCTTTGTAAGATAAGGGTGACTTGAGTATGTGTGTAGCCGTGACATACCCGTGGAAGGGATGGGTGGGAAGGAGAGAGGGAGTCGGACTCCAGAGGGTGGGACATGATGCGCATTGCTCATTAGCCTGGCAAAGAGGAGAAGCTGGGGAGGAAAGCCAGCCAGGCTGAGGTGGAGGAGCTCACATGAGAGGACCGGGTCTTCTCATGAAAACATGAAGCGAGATCACCTGCTCCGAGGCAGGAACTGTGGAAAAGGCTGTGGATTTGAAGACAGGGACTAAAGATTGGAATAGTTTTTGTGGTGGAAGACATGGGGAGCCAGCCTGAGATCTAGAGTGCTGAGCAGTAGTAACTGGGCAGAAATGGGAGAAAACCAAGGCTCTGTGTGCTGGGGGTGGTAACATCCTAGAAGCTTCTCATTCTGGGCTCCAGGCTTGGCAGGAAGGCAGGTGAAGCCAGGTGGAGCTGCGAGAGACCTGCAAGTCATGAAGAGAACAAAATAAGGTGTATAGAAGGAATGAGGGAGTACGAAAGGGAGGCATGCCATGGGATCACTTTTCCGGTTCCCCTCTTTTTGTATAATATGTGACATCTTTTCCTATAACCCCAGCCCTTATGCTCCTTCTGATTTCTAACCAGTGTCTCACTGCTGCTCTACAGTGTGTATTCTACATTGCAGGCAAATAAATTGGAAACTGATCCTAGAATATATTGTTTGCTAAAATTTGTTCCAGGTATTGTGTTAAGCGTTTTACATACATTATCTTATTTACTGCTCATAAACCCCTGAGTTTCATAAGCTTTTAGTACTCCCTTTTAAAGACAGTCACAGAGCGATTAGGTAACTTGTTCAGGGTCACAAGGCCAGTGAATGATGAGGTCAAGTTTTGGACCCAGGCAGGTTGACCTGAGCACTTAACCACTTTTCTAAACTGCCTGCCTGTCAACACTTGCTGCAGTTGTCATAGAGTGACTGTATTGCTTTTTAACAATTGTGCAAATTGTCGTTGTAATAACAACTAGCATTTGCACTGGCCTTTAATGTTCACACATATTATTTCCTTTGGTCTATTTCCTTGATCTTAACAACACTTCTGTGAGGTTTGCAGACACATGCAGGACAAGGGAGAACTTCAGCTCCAAGATCTCTATGTGCTTAGCTCTGGAAGTCTTTGAAGTTGTATAATTGCAGAGTTGTGACCAGGCTGAAGAGTTGTATGCTTTCTCTCCTGCCCCCCTTCAATGTGCTAGTCTCTTTTCACTAAAGGATTCTCTGTACGACCTTCTGCTTCTTTTCAGGTCATAGAACTCTGTATGTGGGGGTTCGGATGCCACTGGGCCGGCAGAGCCATCGGCACCACCGAACCCATGGCCAGAAGCACCGGAGACGAGGCCGGGGCAAAGGGGCCAGCCAGGGGGAGGAAGGCCCTGAGGCCTTGGCCCACGGTAACCCTCTCGGGAGAGAGGGTGGGTATCCAAGGCTGGGAGGCGTGGTGTGGCTGAGGGAATGTGTGGTAGGCAGCAGAGGCCGGTGGTCTTGATTCTCTAGCCCATCTAGAGCGTTTTCAGAGCTTGCTTCCAAGGAGGAGAAATGCCACTAAGAATCAAAAGTATCTTCCTGAAAACTATACAGTTCAGGCCCCCAAAATCAATACCATAGTAGGTGAAGTCATTTACTAGAGAAGTAGCCATTCCTTTTGATCAAATTCATCAGATTTCCAATTTCTTGCGGGTTTTCCTCAAGTGGTCTTAGTTAATAATTTTTCCTCCCATGAAGCTGCTTCCACAGAAGAGCTCTTTAAAAAATTTCTGGGGGTAAAGAAATCTTTTAGATCTGCATTCAGGATTATTTTGTGTATGTTCCTGAAGTTGTAAGGCCCCCAGACACGCTAAGTATGGCAGAATGCTATTTCTGTTCTAAGTTGAGGTTGGGAGCAGACCTTTCTCTGTGGTTGATTTTCCAGACACACCATCTCAGCGTGTGCAGTTCATTCTTGGCACCGAGGAAGATGAAGAGCATGTGCCCCACGAGCTGTTCACAGAGCTGGATGAGATCTGTATGAAAGAGGGAGAAGATGCCGAGTGGAAGGAGACAGCCAGGTGAGGCCCTAAAATAAACTCGGCCAAGACTTGCTTGGAAGGCAAATATGTACCTGTCAGCAAGTAACAGGTCTGCCAGCCTTTTATTTCGTCATGGGAGAAGTGATGACTGACATGGGGCCTGGTATTCCAGAGTCTTCTATGGAGAGTCTTGATGTTAACCTCTTTATGACGTCTCTCATCACACCTTTGCCAGTTGATCTTGAGCCTGGGATTGGTGACAGAAACATGGAACCTTCAGGGGGTCTTCTCCTATTTGGTTGGGACCCAGAGTACTTCGTGGGCTATCCTGATGATATAGGTCTGGTTTAGAAGATGCCTGATGGGGCCACCTTGGTTTGGACCTCGCCCAGAAGACACAGCATAGGTCCAGACTTTTCCTGCAGGTGAACCACAGGGACATTTGGATTTTAATGCTCTGGAAGTCCCAGAATTTTTGAGACTTGAACTTCCTGTGGGACATTCCAACCTCCTAGAGAAGCTTGGGGTTATGGTCAGCCTGCCAGTAGGCTTCCTGGGATAGCTGTAGAGTGACCGTGCTCGTCTGAGGCTCAGACCCCAGAAGAGCCCTCAGATAGCCAGGGCCATGCCTGGGGTTCCGCTAGTAACTGGCCAGTGAGTGCTATGGATGATACAAAGCCAGCATGTCTGAACCTCAGGAAGGAGGCAAGGTGGGTAACTAGCAGCGCGTGGCTCCGGCTCGCATCGGAACAGCTCTGCCTGGATGCGTGCCTTGTCTGTGAATGTTTCCTGTGGGTAGAGAGGATTAAATAAGCCAGTCAACCTGAGACCAAGTGAACAGGCAATTAATCATTCTGTCTTTGCAAACTGCTAAAGGTCACACAGATAGGCTCTTTAAAAAAGAAAACTGTTATCATTTTATTAGTGTGATTTGTCAGTGTATCCAAATGACACAGAGTAGATCTATTTTTAATTGCATAAGTAATGCATGCTCATTATAAAAATTAGAAAATAAAGATAAGCAAAAAAAAAAATATTACGTGCGGAACTCCAGGGATAATGGGGAATGTAATACTTGGTGTCTTATACATGTATGTGTTTGTATTTTTTAAATTTTCTTTTAGTAAAAATGGAATCAGACTGTACTCAATCTTGCACTGTTTTACAGCCTGCTGTTTTCACTTACCAATGTACCCTGAGCATATAGGTTAGATTTCAGTGTTCAGTGTGATGACTCAGAGGCCTTTCTTTGTGGCTTACATGAAAGATTCTCTTGGAAAGTCCTCATTTTCTGTCTTTGGCATTTAGTTCTTTGTAATGCTTTCAGGTGGCTGAAGTTTGAAGAAGATGTGGAGGATGGAGGAGAGCGCTGGAGCAAGCCTTACGTGGCCACCCTCTCACTGCACAGTCTCTTTGAACTAAGGAGCTGCCTTATTAATGGAACGGTCCTTCTGGATATGCATGCAAATAGCATAGAAGAAATTTCAGGTAAGGTTAGGTGAGGGAAAACAGAGGAATGTTTGCGTTGTAAATTAAGAAGTGTGGTGTAGAGGAAACCATAAAGTGGCTGTGTGTCCTTGGGTAAGTCACTTAACCTTCCTGACCTCAGTGTTCTCAGCTGTGGAATGGGTTTCAAACTAAGAAGCTACGGGATTCAAATGACATGACGTTTAGTCTTCCATTTGTCTGTTCATTCAGCAGACATTTATTTTGTATCTGTTTTTGCCTGATAATGTGCTAGGCACAGGGGAATAAAGATATGACAGTTCTTACCTTCAAGGAGCTCACCTTTTAGTGGGGAAAATAGCCATGGACCAATTAATGTGATTGCTACAATGGAGATATGGTTTAACAATAATTAGAGAAAGGGGCAACTGGGAGTTTCACAGAGAAAAAGGAATTAAAGAAAGATTTAAAAAATATTGCAGCTAGGGAACACAGGTAAGAAATTGAGCCAAAGTACCCCCTCTTCTTCAGCAAAATATGAAGGGGAGATGTCTGAGGGAGTTTCCTGGAGTGGTTGAGTGTTAAGTTACTATATTTTGGGAATGGAGTTTGGGAAACACCTGGGTGCGTGTGAAGACTTTGCCCTCAGCCTGGCTCGACTTGGATGGACAGGTTAAATAAGGATTTCTCCAAATTTTCCTCCATTTTTGGTATCCAAGTAATGCTGCCTCTCCGGGATCACATGGGGACCCACAGGGGGGGCCAGCACTGATGGGATGGATCCTGTGTCCCTCCAAAGGCTCTAGGGAAAAGTTATTCCTTGCTGCTTCCAGCTTCCAGCGGGTCTGCTGTTCCTTAGCTCACAGCTGCATAACTCCACGTGCCTCTGTCCTCATATGGACTTCTCATCTGTGTCTCTCTTATAAAGATATTTGTCAGTATCATCCAGTATCATCTCCTCTCGAGATCCTTAATTACATCTGCAAAAACCCTTTTTACAAATAAGGTCAGTTTCACAGGTCTAGGGGTTAGTACACAGATGAATCTTTTTTGGGGTTACCATTAACCCACTGCAAAAACCAAGAGGGAAGAGAATTTCAATTCATTAGTGTCAATTGCTGCAAAGAGGTCAGGTTAGGTAAGGATTAGAAATATCCATCAGATTTAGCAACTGGATAACCATTGATGATTATATCAAAAGCACTTTCACTAAGGTAGCCAAATTACAGGGAGCTGAGACATTTTTGTTTTGAGAACTTTAAGTGACAGGAGAGAGAGAGACAGAAAGGAGGCATTAGATAAAGGGGGACTGGGGTAGACATTCTTATTCTTTTGTTTTTTTAAGATGAAGGATCCTGAAACATGTTTATAATATGGGGGCAAGGAACCAATCGATATAAAGGTTCAAGAGAGAGAAATACGGTTCTTTGGCTTGAATATTCAAAATAGGTTTTATTTATTGATTGATACCGGCACTCCAATAGTCATGGATGAAGTTGGAGTTGAGACTATGTGGACGTTTTCAGGGGGCCCGAGGAGAGGTACATAGGGTTGAAGTAAAACTGCCTGGTGCTCCACAGTCGGGACCTGATGTATTCATGTTAGTGATGAATCACAGCAACGTTACAATTCTGGAAGAAGGGAATATAGAGGAACTTTGGCAGATGACAGAACACAATGGGTAATGTTGTGGGCTTTTGAGTCAGACAGTCTTGGGTTGGAATCCCAGCTCTGCAACTTACTAGCTATGAGACCTTGAGAAATTTTGTAATGTGTAGGCCTCAGTTTCCTGATCTATAAACATTGTTATAGTACCAGCCACTTCTCAGAGTTTTTATAAGGATTAGATTAGAAAATCTGTGTAACGTTTATAGTGTAGTTCCTGGCATATACTAAGTGCTCAGTAGTTTCTATTTCTAATATTAATAACTTGCTGTACGAATGAAGTATAACTCGTCACAGCTGCTGTCTTCAGACAGCTCTTTCCGGCTCTGACACGGGGATTGTGCCTCAGTGACCCTGGCTGAACTGCTTCCCCCTCTCCGTGCCCCCCACCCGATGCTGGCCTCACTGGGTCCACTGATCATCACTTTGAGCATTCATGTTGGCGTCTGTTTTCCAGACCTGGTTCTGGACCAGCAGGAACTGTTCAGTGACCTGAATGACAGCGTGAGGGTTAAAGTACGGGAAGCTCTTCTCAAAAAGCATCATCATCAGAATGAAAAGAAGAGAAATAACCTCATTCCCATTGTTCGCTCCTTTGCTGAGGTTGGGAAGAAGCAATCTGATCCCCATTCGATGGATAAAAATGGTAAGATTATTAGGAGTGACTGTTTTCTCTGTGTTTATTAGTAAGACATTAAGGAACTAGCTGGAGATACTAAGGTACTAGAGGGTAGGAGCTATAATAATCTAATAAGCTTCCATAGTCACTTAGATACAGTACTTTTTGGTGACTGGCAAGTGGGCAGCTGAGACTGGTGACCGTGTCCCGTCACTAGGGCACACGCCTCAGATGGACCTCAGTGGACTCAGGCTGAGAGGTTTGTGCCCCAGAGTGGCCTCAGGACTCATGTAGATTTGGGGAGACAACCCATTGGGGATAATTTGGGGCAAGAGGAGGTCAGCTGGAGCTTTCTTGGAGCATAGAAATGTCTTCGATTAGGGAGGCAAAGTACAGTAGCGTGGACTCTTGAGTCAGACTTCTACGCTTGAGATTCTGGCTTCACCAGTTGCAAACTGTGTAACCTTGGGCGACCTCCTCAACCTCTTGAAGTCTCATTTCCTCCTCATAAAATAAGGATAATGCTAGGATCTACTCCATACGTTTCTTGTGAGGCTTCAATAACTTAAGCCACGTAAAGCCCTTAGCCAGGTGCATGGTGGGTGGTGAGCACTCAATGAATTTTCAGCGGCTGATTGGTCAGGCAGGCCCGGATCTATGTTGATCTCTCCATGTCCCCACATTTACTGGGTCACAGTGTGCAGGGCATATGCCGGGGAATCTATATATTTGCAAAGTTCTTCATAGGATTCTCTGAGGTACAGTTCTGGTGAAGGATTCCTACCTTAATAGAGGAAGAAAGGGGATTCCAAAGTGTTCAGGAAGAAGGTACAGGAGTAGTAAGACCTCTGTCCTCCCTTAGCCACTACCGAGTAGACAAGGAGATAGGCACATGTGGGTTCTAGCTTCTTAGTCATCTTAACCTCTTCTTTCTGTGGGCTTTGCAGGCGATAGTCAGAGCCGAACGATGATGGATGAGGGATGTTAGAAGGGGAAAGGGCCGGGACTCAGAGAATTCTGTTTGATTTTCTCCAAATAGGTCAAACTCTGTCTCCTCAGTCTGTTCCAACTACAAATCTTGAAGTGAAAAATGGAGTGAATTGTGACCACAGCCCTGTGGATTTAAGTAAGGTGAGCAGAGACATAGGAAGTTGGCTTATAGGCCTAAGAGTATTTCTAGTGGAACGCAGAGTCCAGTTGCTGGAAGCTGGGTAAGCTTTGGTATTTTGACACCTTTTCTCCAAGACCAGAACCGCTTCTGCAGGAAAGGAGGCCCATCTGCTTATGTCTTCTCCCTTCGACACCAGCCTGGATGGGACTGACTCATCAGTTTGGTCCATCAGATTCAACATGCTGAAACTTAGACTGGCCACAGATGATACTCCCTGACACAGACCTCCTGATTTTTCAGAATTATTTTTGGGTACCTGCTTTCCAGCAGCTCCTTCTCACCTCCAAGGGTTTTGCTAAAACTGTATTTTTGCTACTGTCTCCTAAAACTACTGCGTGGTTGAAACTTTTTTGGAGACTGTGATTTTGGTATTTGAGGCCTGCTGTAGTTGCAGTGCCTTATTGTAATTTCTCGTTCAAGCCTGGATCTCCTGCCTCCAGCCTCTTCTTGCCACGGTCTAGCCTTGACACTGTCTTTCTAAAGCGCAGATAATGTCAGGTCACTTCTCTGCTTATAAGGCAGGGAGCCTTATAAAAACCGGAAACCTCTGACAGAACATTCAAGTTTTATTTTTTTTAAATATTTTTTTATTTTTCAATTATGGTTGACATACAATACTATATTAGTTTCAGGTGTCCAACAGTGATTAGACATTAACAAAATATATGAAGTGCTCACCCTGGTGAATCCAGTACCCATCTGACACCATACTTAATTATTACAATATTATTGACTATATTCCCTGTGTTGTATTTCACATCCCTGTAACTACCAATTTGAACTTCTTAATCCCTTCACTTTTCTCACCCATCCCCCTCAACCCCCCTCCCATCTGGCAACCCTCAAAATGTTCTCTGTACCTATGAGTTTCTGTTTGGTTTGTTTGTTTATTTTGTGTTTTAGATTCCATATATAAGGCATTAAGTATTTTTAAAATCGAAAACAATTGACCTAGAGCTTCAAGAACATTTTTTCTTTGAGGAAACATGATGTAATAAAATTCAAATCTGAGCATCTGGATTTAAATTCTCTTAAAAGCTCTGCCATCCTGGGCAAGTCAACTTCATCTCTCTTGCTCTCAGTTGCTTCATTTTAAAATGAAAAATGGAGCTAATATGACCTATGTTATCCACCTTACTGAGTTCTTGTAAGGATCCAATGAAGTAGGGTAAGAATACATTTGTTAAATCATACAGTGACATATGAATGTAAGGCATGAGGAGGGTGAGTGATGTTTGAGGTTACGGCTTCCAAGTTGTCAGAGGTCCTTTTGGACTTTCAGGTGGACCTTCACTTTATGAAAAAAATTCCCACGGGGGCAGAGGCTTCAAACGTCCTGGTTGGCGAGGTGGATACCCTGGACCGCCCCATCGTTGCCTTCGTGAGGCTGTCTCCAGCTGTTCTTCTCTCAGGCCTGACAGAAGTCCCCATCCCAACAAGGTAAAGACAAAGACAGCAACTCAGTGCATTCTGTCCAAAGTACAGATGTATGTGAGCTCCGGGGAAACAAACCAGCTAATGCCAAAAGATAGGATTAATGAATTTTGGGCATGCTGTTTAAAATTCAGCAGTGTCTCACTGGGGTATATTTGATTAACTTCCATGAAGAAGAATTCTAAGACTGTTAAGGTTATGACTGCACAGTACCTGCAGCCTTGGAAATGGAGAACTGCAGAGCGTTCAAAGGGCATAGCCTGGGCTTATCACTTGTTATGATGAGAGGCCTATCTTATTCTCCTAGTTCTACACAACCGTATCCCAGGGAAATGTCTTCGAGCACAGGCATTGATGTCTCTTTCACAGTTCTGGCAGGATTTGTTTGGCTGGCAGACATGTCCACATTTGTTCCAAAGGCTATTCATATGCTCTGAAGGTGGCGATTCAGGTGACTCAGAGCCTCATTAATTACGGAGCATTCAGATGTCCAGAGCACAATTTAGACTCCTCTCCAGGGCTTGAGAATTTCAACTTCCTTATTCCTTTCCTCTCCCCATCATTTTCTTATTGGAGCAATGAATGAGATTCAGATAACCTTGAGTTTACACTATAATGCCATGTTTTGAAAAAGCAAGGAATTGTGTCTATGGAAACCCTAAGAATTACAGCCACGTTATTGAATGGAGTCATGCAGATAGCTTCCAATGACCATAGTTGCGCTCTTAGGTCAAGGCAACTTGTATTCCTCCATCATTAGTCTGCCTCCGTTTATTGAAGGTACCGTGATGATTTCTGTGTGATAGGAGAGAGAAATGTTCTGCTGTTTGGAGAGGAGTAAGATGCCACTTCTTTATGTTTACTCACATACTTTTGCCCTTTGTGTGTGTTGCCAGGTTTTTGTTTATCTTGTTGGGTCCAGTAGGGAAAGGTCAGCAGTACCATGAGATTGGCAGATCCATGGCCACCATCATGACAGACGAGGTACGCACCACTTCTGTTTTTCATTCATTCATCTCATAAATATTTATTATTTGCTCTGTGCCAGGCACTGTGCTAGTTGTTGGGGATAAAATCATTGCAATTGCAATGTCTGCTGGGGAGCAGCTCAGGTCACTTCTCTGAATGCTTCTTGTGGGAGGACTGAGCCCTCTGGGAGACTTTTCTTCTTATGTCATCTCTCCCTTTTTGAATAATCAAGGATGCAGAGAAATATTTTTCTGGGAAAATTATTATTGCCAAGTAGGATACCTAGAGAGAAAGATGTTAAGGCTGATTTAACTTTCTGGAGAAGACAGTTAATTAAATGCATCCAAGCTATTTACATAAAAAAACCTCAGTCCTGTTCCACAGAAATGAGACCAGTGTGTATGAGTCAGGGGTTTGCACTCGGCACTGTAATGTAAATGTACCAAGGCAGCCAGAAATGTTGGCTGCCGTGGTGATGACCCCCGCTGCATACCCTGGTGAAGACTGCACTGTTCATGTAAGTTGCAAAGCAAGACTTTCAAGGCATATGTCTTAGCAGGACGAGGGAGATGGGGCTGGGTTTTGTCAGTGCTCTCGGACTGGAAAGCTTATTTCACTGAGGACGACCTTCATTAGTAATTCTATCCAGAATTCAACCATTATGATTAGGAAATTTTCCATGCATCTTGCCTTTATTCCATTCTTTGAGGAGATAACAGAAGTCAACATCTGTAGAGTCATGTCTTATCTCTCTTTACACTAGTAGACATATACTCATGTGGTTCTTTTTGCTCCATCGCATCTTTAGGTTCATTTTTTGTTTTTCATCCTTTTATCCTCGCACTTTCCTAAGTGCTAAAGTTTTCCACATTTCAGGTCCCCATGACAGAGATAAAAATCAAGAGGTTGTATCTATCCTTCACCATATCCATTGGTGATTGTTTTAAGTAAAGTCATTTTCAACTTTCCTGAGGGTTTTTTCTTCTCTGTAGATTTTTCACGACGTGGCATATAAGGCAAAAGAGCGAGACGATCTCCTGGCGGGGATTGATGAGTTCCTAGACCAGGTGACGGTGCTGCCTCCAGGGGAGTGGGACCCCTCCATTAGAATTGAGCCACCCAAAAACGTCCCTTCCCAGGTAAAGTATGCACATTAGTCAGTGGTGGCTTAGTGTCACTTACCGAGTGCTCACCGTGGATAAAGAAAAGACCATGTTGGGTTCATGCTAAATAAATTGGAACATGGCCCTGATTTGGGGCACCTAGAATGTCAGAACAGTAATAAAAGATGAGTATGTAATAACACAGATTGTCTCAGGTGTGGTAGGGTCAGTCAGGATTACCTGGGATGAATATTAAGCCAACTCTGAAGGATTGATGTGGAATGACAGAGAGGAGAGGGAAGCACATTTCTTGGTAGTATGTCATGAATGAAGCCATTAAATGAAAAGAGCAAATTGTATAGAGAGAGCAAATAGAGTTCCCCATACTTTTCTGAGAGGTCGAAGATGGGAAGGGTTCTCCTACTGTGCCCTAGACACTCGGCCAGATGCTTTACACGTGCGAATTCAATCTTCTCAGCAACATTCCCAACTAGGCATTGTTAGCCTTAGTTTTACAAATGAGGAAGAAAACTATCTTCAAGGTTTAAGGTAAAGTAAGATTGCACAGAGGCAGATTTGAAATTGGAATTTAGGTCATATCTGATGCCAAAGCTCCATTTTTCTGTTTCTGAGCAAGGCAGAGTTAGGAGTCAGGTACTAGTGGAGAGGAAGAGAAATTATATGTTGTTGTTTTCAGGAAAGTCAATAAACTGCCCCAAATCAGTAAATGCATTTGAAAGCTACAAACAACTTGGATATTTTTTGGCTGCTTTTTGATTATTTTACCACTCCCCCCACCCCCTGGTCCTCCCTTAAGAAGGAAGGACAGAATAGGTGTCTGATTTTACTAATTTTGTGGTCTTTCTGTTAAAAGGAGAAAAGGAAAATGCCTGGAGTTCCAAATGGAAACATTTGCCACATAGAACCAGAACCACATGGGGGCCACAGCGGGCCAGAACTTCAACGCACCGGGCGGTAAGTTCTGGGCTATTTCACAGCTGATACAGCTTGCTGGGCAGAAGTCATGTAAAGGAATGAGTCATCTTTGCTTATAGCCTTCTTCTCTGTAGTGTCTTAATTGGCTGGGAATGATTTTTCAAATGGAACCACTGACTATAAGTATTATGAATATATCACATTGATTCATTCAAGTTTCTCAAATCACTGCCATATTCTGTCTCACCTCCAGTACTTCCTACACAGTGTTCCCTCTGATTTGAACACACATCCCTTTCTTCATCTCCTGGCTAACCTGCTATTTATCCTTTGTCTCAGCTTAGGTGTCACTTCCTTTGGAAAGTCTTCCAGGACTCTCTATAGATGAGGTTAGATGTTCCTGCTGTGTGCTGCTACAGCTCCGAGCTCTCTCTCTTGCCCATCCGCCACCCTCCCCGCAGCCCGGGTAGAGCCCTTATCATACTTTATTATTATTGCTTGATTCGTTGTCTTTCCTTATGGAATGTTTGCTCCCTCAGGGCAGGGACCCCATTATATTCCTAGTACCCAGAACAGTGCCCTGCATAGAGCAGGTATTTAATATCTGATGAATGAATGAATGAATGAATGCTTTTAGAATGATGCCTGTTCAGTAACATGAGTGGACTAAGTGTGGATAAATATTGAGTGATTATTTTAAGAAACTTCCGTAGGGTAGGAAAATATGTGCTATTTTAAGCGTGTGTCTCAGAATAGTCAATCGACTCTTCTATGCCAAATTTTAAGGAGTGATGTCCAAGGAGGAGTTTCTCTATGATAGGTGAGGGAACAGATCCCCGGACTAGGAGGTTTTATTTGTCAGGTAGGCAGATAGTAAAAGAGGATGATATTTTGGGTTGGAGTGACATCCAGAGGTGTCCCCCAGATTGTGGGAGAAGGTCGAGACTATGGTTCTGGCTCTGTAAGTTGTGCTTGTGTCTAAGAAGGATCTGCTGGTTGGAGATTCTCAGGACAGGACTCAGATCATGGAAAGAAGCTCTTTACACCCTCTACTCCCTTGCTTTCACTTTATTATTTCTTCCTTGCTTAAAGTTGCTTTCCTTATTTTTCTATCCTTTGTGCCCTACCCAATGGAAACTCAAGGCTTTTTTGAATTGTGGAGAGTGAATTTCTTTTTCCATTCTTGGAAATTCAGGGAGAGGAAATGAGAGAAGACTGAGAAGCAGGAGAGAATGGCGCTCAACTAGCAGTTTCCTGATAGGGGAGTGTGTTTCCTTGTTGGAGGAATGCATAAGAGAATGGGGAAAGATACGGGAGGCGTCACTGGAGGAAAGGAGGAGCCCTTTGATGGAAGGGGTCACCAAAAAGAGGGAGCAACCTTTAAGAGGAAGCTTAACGTTTTCTTTAAAGTTGGGAGGAGGCTGAGTTGAAGGCCTGGTATTGAGAGGCAGTTCAAGGGAAACATCTGTCCTCAGAATAGATTCCAGGACTGAGACTGTCTTAGAGGAGATGATGGTGTTTTTTAAGGGGAAGTGTCTTGGATGCGGATTTGATAGTATTTCAGAGTTATGATTTATTTTTTGAATATAAAGCGTCCACACCCTCGGATTTAGAGTTTGAAAGCAGTGGAAATGAGGGCAACAAGTTTCCTCCAAACGGATAATCCATGCAGAGGTCAGATTTCAGGTTTCTTTTGGTGTCAAAGAGAGGAGAATAAACTAGGGTCCCAGGCCTTGTGGGAAGGGGTCGCTTATAATCAGTGTCATGTAGGAGTTTGGGAGATCTTTAGATTGGATCTCAACAGTTATAAAATCTCGCAAATGGCACCTGACGGCCCAAAAGAAAATCCCGTGTAGCCAGGAGCATCAACTGTTCAATCACCAACCCCGAATACCTTTACTCACAAATTCAAATGAGGTTTGAGGAAGTCTTCCCATAATGTCACGGTAGGAACTTCTGGAGTTGACAAAGCTGAAAGGAAGGGTTATCTGGGCCCAGAGCCTGGTTCTGCTTGGGGTGTGGGAGACACTTCCTCTTCCTGAACTCCTGACGTTTTCCTCCGAGCCCTTTAGGAAAAGACTTCAAGACACAGGGCCTTCCTCCCATTGGAGCCTTTTAGGCCAGGTGACCTAATGCGTGTGTCAGGGACCATAGTTCCATGCCAGCTGTGGCCCCTTCCCCAATCTCAAATTACGTAGTGGGTGAATGTGAACCTTCCAAAGCAGATTGACATCCTAGAACTTTCTGGACCCTCTTGGACTGCACGGACTAAAAGTAAATTAGCCTGGGTTTTGTTAATATAATTCTTCACACCTTTCGTTGTGTTTCTTTGAGGGAGTGCACAACCTGGGGCAAAACTTGGAGACTTAGGGGACATTATCCTCGTTGAATGGAGACGTATTTGAAGATGTGAGAGCGTAGACTCGAAGAAGGAGGGAAAGGAGACAAAGTTGAACATATTCATAGTACTTGGAGTTCTGTTACCTGGCCTGCCAGGCCAGGGCTCAGACAGGGTCGTGGACCTCCCTGACACGGACGCTGGCAGCGTTACCAATACATTCCCATACGTAACTGTATGTACTTTACTGGGGATGTCACTTTGGGGAAGGGTTAATGAGAAAAAGAATCAGGAGCTGCTAACTCGATGATCCCCGCACACGTCAGACAGGTTTCTTCCAAAGCACACCAGACCAATGGCTGGCTGGCCTGTCCCTAAAGTCCCCCAGGAAGGGCTCCCTAAGTCAGTGCTTCAGAGCCCAGTGACCCTCTACATGGGTAGGTCCTTTCTTGCATCAAACTTAAATTTGTATCCCGCTATGCCTCCTGCCTCACCCCAACCCACGTGTAGCGTGGAATGGGAAAGGAAATCTCAAACGTGGAGAGAAGCCTCCGTGTCTGATAAATATCTGATAAATATCTGTGGTAGATGTGCGATGATGGTCTGATTTTATGCGTGAGTGAGGTATGTGGCTGGCTCCATAAACAGTGTTCAGAAATTATTTTATAGTTATACCATCAATAAGAGCCTCAGATCTTTTCTCTCTCCTTTAAATCATTGCTAGGCAGACAGAGGTCTTCCCTTTCTACGGCTTCTCATAAATTCATTTCACATAAATCTTTTGTCTGTTACTCACAGACGTTCCTCCCTGAATGCTCCTCCTGCGTCCAAGGGCCAACCAATCATGGCAGCACCTCAGGTTGCCTCAGTGGGTTGAGGCTCATAATTGCAGAAGGAAATTTTCCTCCCAGAATAATACCCTTCCGAGGAAGGTCACTGGTGATTAAGAGGTGATGTTCACATGGTACTGAGAGGCTATGTTGGCTACGGACCCAGAAACACTTGAGTCTTGCCCCAGACTAATTGCAGCTACCTGTAAGTTCCTTAAGGGGCTATTTACCGAGAGGAGAAAGCAAGAAAAACACTTTATCACAAACTGGAGCCTTGGTCCCAAAACCTGAGGTGGATCTCTGGTGCTCTAGGTTAGATGCTGTCCCAGCTCCTTACTTACTCTAGATGTGCCGGACAGGCGTTTCAAACCAGAGCAGGTCACCAGGCTGGCTCTGCCTCTCCTCCTAAGCATACATCCAGATCGTGATGTTACCGCTGTAAGTTGAGTAAGGGTGAATCCTGACTACACCCACCCAAAGCAGAGGAAAAGAGCAGAACCACATCTGCCCTGTATCCTGCTGCGCACCCACTGTACCTGGCCTGGCCAGGTGAGAGTGTTTTCGAATGGAGAATGTTTTTGTGTCTTCTTCCCGGGATGTAGGCCCCAGACCTTGGTCCACCTCCAGGCTCCTAAGCAGAGAGAAAGAAAAAAAGAGCTGGCCAAGTCTCCTTCCATGAGAGAGGAGGTTTTTTAAAAAGCTTTTTGTTGTAGAAAATTTCAACATATAAACAGGAGATAGGATAGTATAATGAACCCCCATGTGTCCGTCAACAGGTATCAACATTTTGCCAAACTTATTTCATCTATTTCTCCTCACTTAATTGTTTTATGTTTTCTAGATTATTTTAAACCAAATCACCGGTAGCATGTCCTTTTACCTGTTACCACTTCAGTATGTATCTTTGTTTGACAAGGATATTTTATAAAACAACTATCATGCCATTATTAAATCTAACAAAAGAAACAGTAATTCTTTAAGTTGTGTAATGCTCACCCCATATTCAACTTTTTGTGATTGCCTTCGCAATATCTTTTTAGAGTTCATCTGTTTGACATTGCATTTGGTTATTGTTCCCATTCTGTAACAGCCCTCCCTCTTTTTTTTCTATGCCATCGATTTGTAGAAGAAACCAGGCAATCTCTCCTGTAGAATGCTGAGTGGCTCTTTTTGTTACTCACCTAACAACTTTCACCGTAGAGCAGTGACTCCACTCTCAGAAAAAGTAACTTAGTTTGGGAACACTACTCCTTGGTGTGGGATATCTTGTTCTTTTTTTGGCGGGCGGGGGGGCGGGGATAGAATACCTTGTTCTTGATCTGTCTCATCCTTCGGAAGTTAGAGATGGGTCCTGCCACCAAGTCCTGTTGCTTCTGGCTCTTGATTAGCCCTTGAACCCATCCACTTCTCCTCACCCCAACCCAGTGCATCCAGTCTTGCCCCATATTCCATCCATTACACCCCCTCTTCCAGAGTGATCCTTCCAGAATGCATGTGTAATTATGTCACTCCCCTGTTTACAATCCTTCAGTTGACGTGCCATTAGGATAAAGTTCTAATTCCTTAAAACAGTTTCCAGGGCCCTTCGTGACTCAGCTTTTCCAGCTTCTCCAGCCTTGGCTGTTGGCCTCGCCTCTCACACTGCCTCATCCGGCCACATCTCTTTCAGTACGATGACCCGCCATGCGCTCTCACCTCTAGGTATCACCATACTAGCACCTCTGCCTCATCAGGCTAACTCCTGGGCCGTTCTGTGCCGCCATGGCACCCTCACAACACTGCCTGTCTCCTGCTCTGGACCTTTGGTTCTGAGAAAAGGGCTATGTTTGTCTTGCTCGCTGCTGTATCTCCAGTACCTGGCGCAGTGCCAGGCACAAAGTATTTACTGCTCCTTACCAACTGTATGAATGAGTTATTATGCTAATCTCTCAAGAGTAAGATGGATAATTGTTCAGAGTAGGAAAGTGCATGTGAAGGAGGCTTTTTATCTAGAAGAGATGTAATAAAACTATTTTAATACCCTTAATTGATTTTGTACATTTCCTCCTAATAGTTCAAAATTTGAAGTTTGAATCTAATACTTAATTTCATATTAATTTTTTAGAACTTTTTACTGACTGGTTAATATGCACACCCAAATTAAATCTTTTTATGCTGGGGATAATCATTCAAATTCTTGCCCTTGGTTGCAAATAGAGTCTGTGCTGACCTCAGATGAATCTCTCGTACTTGGGTCAAATTGAAGCCAAAATATTACCTCCATACAGAACACGGTTGAAGTGCTTTTAAATGTGGGCTGCTCGTATGCGTCTGTGGAAGAGGGACAGTGTTAGATCTTGTCTGCCATGTTTCCACAGGCTGTTTGGGGGCTTGGTGCTGGACATCAAGCGAAAGGCCCCCTGGTACTGGAGCGATTACCGGGATGCACTCAGTTTACAGTGTTTGGCCTCCTTTCTGTTCCTGTACTGTGCCTGCATGTCACCTGTCATCACCTTTGGGGGATTGCTCGGCGAAGCCACCGAGGGACGCATAGTAAGAACTTTTATCCACTTCTAACGGTCCTGAGGAAGACTTAAAATATTGTGGGGGCAGCCAAGTCCACTGTGGCGGGCGAGATTCCCTGGGCTAGGACTGAGGGGATTGGAGTCTTTCTGTGGTATCCTGCCTTCACACCACGCAGCAACACGCGTCTTCCTTTAGAACAGACTCTCCTCTTCTTGCCTATCAATTTCAGTAGCTGATTGTCCCTTTGAATTGCCCAGTACTCCAAGGACGGAAAATGATATATTAATGTCATTCAAAAATAAGATTTAAGGTGATTCTGCATGACAGCTTGTAGTGTGAATGGTATCACTGTGCTTTATATGTTTCAATACAGAATTGAGTCACTGCACAACAGGACTTAGCTAAGGAGTCACATGTGGATGGATTGGGGCACCTGAATTATCAAAATGCCATCCGTTTACAGGAGTATTAGACTGTGTACACGTCACTCTTGCTAAGATAAAATACAGGCAAGTGACCTGTCAGGACACACACGAGAGCTAAGTCAGGCGTGCACATAAACCCACATTACTCATTGAACGGTGGACTCAGTGATGATTTTTTCCCCCTTTCAGAGTGCCATTGAATCCTTGTTCGGAGCCTCCATGACTGGGATTGCCTATTCTTTGTTTGCGGGGCAGGCTCTCACCATCCTAGGAAGTACTGGGCCAGTGCTTGTGTTTGAAAAGATTTTGTTCAAATTCTGCAAGTAAGACATTGGGTTTTCTGAAAACTAACTGCATGTGTTATTGTGCTGTGAGGGTTGAATGTCAGGGTTCCAGGCTAGTATAAACAGGCAAATATCCTTCTGCGCGGTAAACACCTGAAGGAAGAACATCATTTGGTCCGTTTTCCTGCGCCAGGTAGTACCATACCTCCAACAGCACATCTGATAGTTAAACAGCCTGGTTAATGTCCCTCAGCCATTATTGAAATCTTGACTTTTTATCTTTAAAACACTTTCCCTAGCTAATTCAAACTCCTCCACTTCCATTTCAGGACAATTTTTAATTTGGCCTAATAGAATACCCCTTCATACTCTGGTTGCTAGTGGTGGTTGGGCTCAGCAATGCCCTTGTTTCCCTACTTTTTCTATAAAATCTTTTTTTCATTTTGTATTCGCAGTAGGAGCATGTGGAACAAGGGCCAGCTCCTTTTCCTTAACTGCCAGAATAAGGTCTTAATCATGTCGGGCAGTCATGGCAGAAATGGGTGTGGCACCATCCCTTCCTTCTCCACTTTCCATGTCCTTACTATGGCAAGTACCACCCACGAAGCAAGCCTTTGTCACAACAGTCCTAGGGCAGCATTTAGGGGTGAAGTGCCGTCAGAATTGGGGAGAAACTGGGTTGCAATACTCATGTAGATAATCTGAAATGGATGAACCACATTTCTGACCCGTCATCTCTCAGTGCCATCCATCCAGGCGTTTTGATGAGCTTTGATTTTGTTTCAGAGACTACGCTCTTTCATACCTCTCCTTGCGAGCTTGTATCGGGCTGTGGACCGCCTTCCTGTGTATCGTCCTTGTAGCAACTGATGCCAGTTCCCTTGTCTGCTACATTACCCGCTTTACTGAAGAAGCGTTCGCCTCCCTGATTTGCATTATTTTCATCTATGAAGCAATAGAAAAGTTGATTCACCTGGCAGAGACCTATCCCATCCACATGCACAGCCAGCTGGATCACCTGAGCCTGTATTAGTAAGTATGCTTTCTGCTGGTCTTTCTTTTCTTTTTTTTTTTAATTGAACAAAGGGCTCGAGTTTAATGGCTGATGTAATATGCCAGGCAGTGCTTGCAGTTTCTCTTAAGGAAGTGTCTGGGCCTCTGGGAGACAGCCCAGCTATGGATGTGGAGACTTGGGGGATTGCCAGAGAACAGTCAAAATTGATGACAGAGCGGATGGACTAAAAGGGGAACTCAGAGGGGACTTGAGAATGTTTTCCAAGCCTGTCTTTTGGTTCCAGGCATTGAGACAAACATAGGCTGCAAATGTAGCAGGTAGAATTTAAGTTAGTTGTTGGGAAGAACTTCTTTTCGTAAGGACTTGTGAGACCCTGGACCACGTTATCAAGATTCTCTGAAAGTATGTACAGGCGACTTGTATGGATCATTAGGTTAGAAGTATATTAGTAATTCCTTATAGACCCATGGGTCTTTTACTCTGTATCCTAAAAGTCTAGAAATCTATTTACTTACCTAGATTTCAACTAAACACACTGTGTTTTTTTCACATGTTCAATATAGTTTGGATCAGCTGGAAAAGAAACACAGTATTTGGTTGTGTTTTCCACCATCTAGGAGAGTCTGGTCCTATAAAACAGTTCTTCTCTGCAATAGTATTCTCCAAATTATGACTCAAGACCCTTATCCTCTAACTGTGTATATCCAGTTCCCTCCCTTCTGGCTGGCTGTGCATTTCTGATGTGGAGGGTCTGGTTGTGAAGAACAATTTCAACCTGAAATTGCCTGAGTAGAGAGAGCACACTGCACAGGAGGTATCTGCTAACCCCCCACCGATACACTTTTATAGATCGAAAAAATCAGAATTCACGTAACATTTATTAGAATTTTTAAAAATTATTTTGTTATAAAATAACCGTTAAAGCAGTAGGGAGTATCATCTTTGAAGATGAGTGGATTGCCAGTGGGCATTGGTGTTCTGGATTGCCTGTTGGCATTAGAGGAAGGGTGTTCTTTGACTTTTTAAAATTCTTTATTTAACAAGTATTTGTTGAGAACCTACTATATGCCAGGCACTGTTTTAGGCCCTGGAAACATAGTGATGAACATGCCACACAAAGCGTCTACCCTCAAGAGTGGGAGAAGGCAGACAAAAGTGACCAGCCCTGGACTGAGTAAACTTTCGATCTGGATAATGTAATTCTTTGTTAATAAAGCCTAAGATAGAATTTTTCTTAGTTTCATTCCACTGAATTGATGTGAAGTTAGAATTTCAACTCTTTAAATGATTTTATGTTAATATGTGTGGGACTGATTTGTTTTTTAATAGACTTAATTTTTTTAGAGCAGTTTTTTAGAGCAGCAAAATTGAGCAGAAAGTGGAGAGTCCCCGTATACCCCGCTTCCTCCACTATCAACATCCCATACATTTGTTGCAATCCATGAACCTGCATTGACACATCATTATCACCCAGAGTCCATAGTTTACATTAGGGTTCACTCTTGGTATGTGGCACATTCTATGGGTTTTGACAAATGTATAATGAGGCATCCACCATTAAAGTATCGTATAGCGTAGTTTCACCGCCCTAAAAATCCTCTATGCTCTGCCTATTCATCCATCCTCACCACCCTAACCACTGATCTTACACTGTCACCATGGTTTTGCCTTTTCCACAGCATCATACAGTTGTAATCACACAGCGTTTGGCTTTTCAGATTGGCTTTGTTCACTTAGTAATATGCCCTGAAAGGTCTTCCATGTGTTTTGGCTTGATAGTTAATTTCTTTTTATTTATATTTTTAAAAATGTATTTATATTTAAATTAAATTTATTGAGGTAACCTTAGTTGATACTTATATAAGTTTCAAGTGTACAATTCTATAGTATGTCATCTGTGTATTGCACTGTGTGCTCACCACTCAAAGTCTATTCTCCTACCCTTACCACATGTTTGACCCTTTTTACCCTCTTCGTCCTCCTCCCACTCCTGTTCCCCTCTGGTAACTACCATACTGTTGTCTGTCTATGAGGTTTTTTTGTTGGTTTTGTTTGTTCGTTTGTTGCTTTCAGTTTTATATCCCACATATGAGTGAAATCATATGGTTCTTGTCCTTTTCTGTCTGACTTATTTTGCTTAGCATGATGTTCTCAAGATCCATTCATGTCGTTGCAAATAGCAGTATTTCATCCTTTCTTATGGTTGAGTAGTATTCTGTTGATATATGTACCACATCTTCTTTATCCAATCGTCCGTCAAAGAACACGTAGGTGGTTTCTTTTTAGCACTGAATAGTAGTCCATTGTCTGGATGTATTATAGGACAGCCATTTGCCTACTGAAGGACATCTCTGTTGTTTCCAAGTTTGGAATTGATTTTTCATACCTAAATGTAAGACTTTATAGCTTTCCTTATTACTTTTTGTTTTGTTGATTTTCTCCTATTATTATAACCTGTTGAGATCTTTTTGAATTTTAATTCCATTCATGCTATTTCTTTAGAAGGCATGCTCATTAAATGCAGAGATGAAACCAAGTTGGGGGGAATGGCTATGTCATTTGAGCACATGGGGAGCAGGTCAGGCATGAAGTATGCTGGGACTGCGAGGCAACATGGTGGCCAGCGGGACAGGTCTGGTCTGGTCTGGTTTAGATAGAAAAAGCCTGGGAAGCCAGGGAATGGCCATCATAGTGGAATATTACCAGGTGTTACGCAGTGTTAGGAAGAGCTTACAAACACAATTCTAGGAGACTGAATTTTAGAGCAAGAATGTGACGGAGGTATAGGGAACCAGGGTATCCAGGCTTGGGGGGAGCTGTTGGGAGCTGAATGGGGTACCATGTCTTCCTTGCTATGTAGGCTAAATTCCACAGGACGAGCCTAAGAGAAAGAAACTAAGCAAGAAACCACCAGGGCTCATTCTGTGCACATCAGATGCCATAATTGGTTACCAGCACAATTTAATCCAAGGCCCACGTGCTGATTTGAGCCCATCTTTTCTAATGACTGACTGAAAAATTGGGATGTGGATAGACCTGCAGATGGGCCTCAACCAGTAGGACCAACCTCAGGGATCTGAAGCGGGCAAAGGAGAAACAAGGCGGGCTCTGAGAGAGCCTGTCGGCCCGTCATGGCTAAAAATATTGAATTGAATACTTGGCCCCTTTCCTCAGGAATCTTTTTTTCTTTTCCCCTCAGCTGCAGGTGTACTCTCCCAGAGAATCCAAACAATCACACACTACAGTACTGGAAGGAACACAACATCGTGACAGCAGAAGTCCACTGGGCTAACCTGACTGTTACTGTAAGTCTGGGAGCTGCCAGGTGGCCTAGCATTGTGACTGCCAGGCTTAGGGAGGCTTTCTCGGTAGCGGTGGGGAGCCCTTCAGCAAGCTCGGGTATTTACAGAAATAAAGCTTTTTATTTTTTTAAACTATTCTTACTGATTTTTTTCCCCTTCAAAATTCTCCTGTATGTAAAGGGAATAGAGAAAAAGATTCTCTCTCTCTTCTCTCCCACAAGCAGTAGCTACTCCCTACCCAGTGACCCTGTACGAAGGATATTTGAGGATGAAACCAGACAGGGTTGGGGGGCAGATCTGGGTTTTATGGGCTCAAAGAACAGTCAAATTTAGAAGTCCTCTGGAATAAAAATAATACAAATTGCTAGGACCCTCCGAGAACCTCATGTTAGCTCGAGACAGTTCACATTTTCTAAAATGTCGTAGTTAGAACCATAAGTAGTCACCCTACCTGCACCCTACCTGTGCAGGCGAGAGCCCCACAACTGCATGGAGGTCAGTGCTGCAGGCACCCGGTACCCACCAGCACCTGTGGGGTGACAGCGAGGGTGGATGCGGAAGACAGCAGCTGCTTCCTCCCTCCTGCCTGTCTTCCATTACCCAGAATGCTTGTTCCTACAGGAATGCCAGCAGATGCACGGCGAGTTCCTGGGATCTGCGTGTGGCCATCACGGACCCTATACTCCTGACGTGCTCTTTTGGTCCTGCATTCTCTTCTTCACCACCTTCATCCTCTCGAGCACCTTAAAGACATTTAAGACAAGCCGCTATTTCCCAACCAGAGTAGGTGGCATGCTCATCCTTTTCTTCTGTGTCAGAATTCTAATATAACAGAGCTTGTTCTCACCTCCATGCTGCTTGCTGAGCAGAGTGGCCGGTGGCGAGCTCTAAATGTCCTGATGAGCCACGCTGTGTCATCGTCTAGTGTTCAGCAGCTTCTTTTATAGGCGTGTCGTATGGAATGAGGAGTTAATACTTAAAAGCTTTTTGATTTAAAAGTACCAGTGAGTTGAAGGTGGAGTGGTATTCTCTAAAAGCTATTAAGTCTCATTTCCAGAATGTTAAGTTTCATTTCCAGAATGTTGAGACATAGCGTGCAATAGCTACAGCTGGCTCCTGAATATATTTCCTTGGGATGATCACTTTGGATACGTAGGGGACCCCAAAGTCTCCTCCCAGGGATGGTTTTCGTAATAGCGTGTGAGACCACTGATCACATTGACCGAAGCAGCCCCGTGCTCCTGACTCGGTTTGCACGACCGAAGCCTCAACGGCCTTTCCCTGATGCAGACGACAGTGCCTTTGTGACCAGTTATGGCGGAGCAGAATTAGAGGTCAAGTGTAAAGTGGCCAGAGGTGCCATTGCTTGGAAAAGGAGCTCAAATCAGGAGAAAATGGTGGTTTCTCAGTAAGTGAGGTTTCAATCAGGCACATTTGCAGAGCAGGATGTGTGAATGGGTAGAGGGCCCAATTGATTGGATATTTACTGTACAAACATACCTGACCAAAACACACTCTTAGCCTTCAGTGAGCCTACACATATTAAATAAGTTCAGGGTCATTGTCCTGGTCTGAACAAAGAGTGAACAAGTGGCAGTGGTATACTAACTACTCGCTCAGTTCTGGGTGAAGTGATTGGGTTAAAACAGTCACTGCCATCAGATAGGAAGTTGAAACAACCAGGTCCATATGAGATAGTAGTAAAGAGTTGTATGCCAACCTTGCATGTAAGTGCCATAGGAGTTCAGAGGAGAGAAGGGCCACTGAGTCCCAGGATAGTCAAGATGGCTTCATGGTGGGGACAGATACATGTTCAGAGAAGTTATGTAACATTCAGAGGAGAACTAACAAAACCAGGGCGGGTGGAGCTGGAAACCTCAGGTTTCAAAGGAAAGCAAAGCTAGCTTAAGGTATTAGGGACGCTACGTGTGGCTGAGATATATTTTGCTCTATCTCTGTTGGAAGTTCAGAGTAAGGCAGGCACTGGGCATTGCAGAGGCAGTGTATGTTATTAAAGCTACACTAAACTCTACAGTGAGATAGTTCTCTTAGGAACAGAATGGTGATAAATGCTATGGAGAAAAATAAAGCAGGCAAGGAATATAGGAAGAACGGGGGTGGAGGGTGGTGACCAATTTTAAGTAGGGTCACCAGAGAAGATCTCATGGAGAAGGTGATAAAGGAGGTGAGGGAGCAACCCAAGAGGTTACTGGAGAAAAACCATTCAAGGTAGAGGAATGAGCAAGTACAAAGACTCGCAGGTGGGAATGAGTCTGGCGTGTTTAAGAAAGAACCAGGAGGTCTGTGTGGCTGGAGCAGAGTGAGCAAGCGGGAGAGCCTTAGGAGCTGGGACCAGAGCGTAATGATGCTGGTGTATGGGGGCCTCGTAGGCCAAGACACCGTTTGGATTTTTAACTCAGTCAAATGAGGAGCCATTTTAGGGTTTTAGTGGAGGCATTAACTTGGGCATAGTAACATACTCCTTGTTGTTTAAATATGCTTGTTTTAATTCACTATAAAATTAAAGCATTCTACTGAGGCTTTTAAACCTTTTGCAATATTAAATTCTTTCCTGCTGCAGTTAACCTACTAAAACAGTTTTCCAATCCTTTCGCATGCCAGGTACGCTCCATGGTGAGTGACTTTGCCGTTTTCCTCACAATCTTCACAATGGTGATTATTGATTTTTTGATTGGAGTCCCATCCCCAAAGCTTCAAGTTCCCAGTGTGTTCAAGGTAAATAGAGCTCAGTGTGCTTGTTACCCTCATGTAGTTTCATAGAAACTGGTCCCGAGGATATTTCAAAGGTCTTTCCATATCCTACTCTTAAGCCTTGCAGTCCTCTAAATCGGAACCTTGCTCTTTGTGACTTACGTTCCAGGAAAACAAACTCTTCAGTGTTGGCTGGGTTCATTCAAGTCAGAGAACAACAGAACTAAGGTCGTTTAATGAATGAAAAGTATTGTTTATTATCATTAATGCCACCTACTGTTTTTAATATGTTAAGATTTAAAACAGTGGAATGTGCACATTTACGTAAATACATACCGATGACTATGGAAATGTAGGTCTCTGAGACAAGTCTGGTTAATAGCACTTTCATTGAGCACCAACCGGATAAGGACACTGGGAAGGATGAGAAAACTAAATGTAGGACTCGGCCCCGCCGCTGAAGAATCTTGCCTTGTGAAGTGGTGAGCTGGCCAAGGGGCCTCATCCAGAGTCAGGTTACTCCTGTCAGAGTAACCGCGACATCTCTTCAACCTTATTTCTTATTTCGTTGTTTGTATAACTCTCTGTAATCTATAATATTTTCCCAAGAACCCGTATAAAAAATAAAACAAATGATCAATATGTGGGGACTCCAAATCTATTTCCATTTGGCACTGAGTAAACAGAGAAGATGGAAAAAGCTGAGCTCGGCTCCATAGATCCCCACGGGATAAAGAGGAGAGAAAACCTGGCCATACTCAGTGAGTAGAGAAGAATCATAAAATGAGAGGACTGGAAAGGCTGTGGAGGAGCAGGAAGTCAGGAATGAAGGCAGTCTTTGACTTGTAAATGCCCTTGTATAGTCAGTCAGTCTTTGTCTTCTCTTTTTCACCCCTCCCTGAAGTAGGCCTGCTTAAAAATATCTTTTTCCACATTGCCTGAACATTTATTTTATTTTGTTCAATTTTCTGAAATGCCACTAGTTAGAAATTTACGGATTTGAAAACACCCTCTTTAAAACTAGAATACCTCCGAGAATGTGTCATTCTCACCTTTGTGTGAATGAGTAGGGTCAGCTTTCTCTCTACTACCTTAGGAGCTGAGGTCAACCCTGCAGAAGGAATGGCTTTTGTGTAAAAACAAGCAATTTGGGAGCATTAAGCAGTACTTGGAAAGGTTCCCGAATGGGTAGGCTTAAATAGTCAGGAGACACCGGATTTCTGGGACATCTGGGAAAGCCTCTGGGAAGTGGGAGAAAGATGAGAAAGGGAAATGGGAGAATGTCAAAGAAAATGTTGCTCACTGGCAGGCCTTGCTTTCAGGAAGCAGAGAAGAAATTTTCTTTCTTCTTCGCTTCCCTATTACACCACATGGCCCCCAGTGATCAAAGACCCAATTTGAAAGTTCATACTATTACTAATAAGTTATCGTTAGGTAGGGATACGTTTTTGTATTAGCCTGACAATTTAACTACCACTTCGAACATTGTTACTAAGGAAACAGATTCTGTAAACTTTCCGACCCTAACCCATTCATAATTCGGGACTTGGTCATGTTATTGAAGAGTCTTTGAATCCTAGAGTCACAACCAATATGAAACCAAATACTTTGGATGTAACAATCTTTGCTTTGTTGAGTTTGGGTCCATTCTGAGCCAATTTATATCCCTGACTTTTTATCCTCGATCACTGCTTGCCAAACAAGGTGAACTTTTCTTCCTCAGAGTACTCTGAGGAGTGGGGGACGGGCTGAGGCTCTGGGAGAGGTTAGGTATGTCATGAACACCCAAGTAACATTTATGAACAGTGGTCTGTCAGGGGCAGTGGAGACGGTCCTGGATCACAGAAGTCCCCAGGTTCTGCAGTCTCCTCTCAAGTCTGTAGAACCTGGGTCCCTGTTTCACTGCTGATGGGAGAATCCAGTCTAAGCCCATGAGATTCCATGCGTCTGGCTCTACTGTGCCTTTATTGTGCTGCAGACATGCATTCTCTGGCTTCTGGAAGAAGATAGTCACAATTATTTATATTTATCTTTGGAAGTCATTGAATTATTTTTTGACAATTTTGTTGCTAATTATATTTTACTTGGGCTAATGTTGAGATGAAGTTGCTTTCTCTGTACACAGTTTCGGAGAGTAGGAGAAGGAAGTGAAGAATTAACGCATATTCCATAAGAAATTGATAATTGAGGATCGACTCTTTCAAAGGGGATTTGGAACAAAGTCATAGATTTTTCTAATACAGAGTTTCTGTATTTTGTACACTTCTTTTTAAAAAGAATTCTCATTCAAGAATAAAAAGAATGTTGATATTGTGATTCATTTTGATCTGTTTTGCCGTAATGACTACAGTTAACTTAAAATACAAAAATAAAACCTTATTTTTTTTCCTTTAGCCAACAAGGGATGATCGAGGGTGGATCATCAGTCCTATTGGTCCCAATCCCTGGTGGACTGTGATAGCTGCAATTATCCCGGCTCTTCTCTGCACGATCTTAATATTCATGGACCAGCAGATCACAGCTGTCATCATTAACAGGAAGGAACACAAGCTCAAGGTGACAAGAAGTTCTGACCTAAAAGGACTAATGGCAGCCTGTTAACTTTAGAAATTTTTTTTTAGTTTTAGGGTAAACCCATTTATACCACAAACTGTAGAACCTGGATAAAAACAGTCATGAAAGGAGATCATAAGGGTTTTTAAGGGGTTTCCAATTCTTAGATTGGAGCACAGTGGTATGATGCAAAAGAAGTTTGGGCTCCATTACTCTCTTCTCAAACTTTTGGGGAAGGTAGGCATGCAGAGTTCCTGGTGGTCCCTGTGCTCTGGGTCAGGCTAATTTTCATGAGGTTCAGGGCAAGTCTTCAGCTCTTTCCCAGAGGCAGGTATTCGCCCACTGGTGTCCATTACTGGGGTTTCCAGACTGAACAGAGGTAGGGTTGGTTCCAGTGCATGTATTAGTGAGAGACTTCATGCCTTCATTTCTGTTCTTTCCTTACTTAGAGTAGGCAACATGCAAATTTGCAAGAATTTGGGAGTGTGATTTAGGAACCCAATAAGGACATTTATCTTCAACGCTTGTAGTGTTTACCATCTAGAATGGTCAAGACATGGCTTGGTCTCTGGTTACTCTGCCAAGAAAGGACAAATCTTTGAATGTGTGAGATTCAGACTGATATCTTGGGTAAAGAATGGATGTTGGCCTGTTTTGGACAGGCTGAGGTTTCCCTTTTTCTCCTATGTTCCCTCTAAACCAGGAGGGGCTGGAAGACGTATCTGGGATCACTGGACCCCTTCCTCCTTACCGATCACCCCTTCCTGCTTTGGCCCTGAGACGTTGAGCTCTCTGTCCCATGCCCCACCACACCAGCCCACTGATGGTGACAGAGACTCTGTTTACCCACAGAAAGGTTGTGGCTACCACCTGGACCTGCTGATGGTGGCCGTCATGCTGGGCGTCTGCTCCATCATGGGCCTGCCCTGGTTTGTGGCTGCCACTGTCCTGTCCATCACACATGTGAACAGCCTCAAGCTGGAGTCGGAGTGCTCTGCTCCTGGAGAACAGCCCAAATTCTTGGGCATTCGAGAACAGAGAGTGACCGGCCTTATGATCTTTGTGCTGATGGGCTGCTCAGTCTTCATGACGACCATATTAAAGGTAATCATTCATTCATTCAGTAGGTAATGAGTGCTTGACTTGAAAATAAGAAAGGTCATTCTAGTGGGTAAGACAGATAAAATGTAGTGTAAAAAGTTAGTTAAGAAAGCAAACGTAATAATTCCAGAATAGAAGTGATAAAGGGAAATATATAGTGGTCTGTGGTGCTGTAGAGAGTTAAGAGAGTACTGTTTTAGTTAGTGTGGTCAGAGAAGGCCTCTCTAAGGAGATGCCATTTAAGACGAGATGGAGCCAGCCATGCCATGGATAGTGAGAGATGGGTGGCATGGGGGAAAGGGAGAGAAGTATTTAGTAAGGCCCTGAGGTGGGAAAGAGTGATATATGTTCTAGGAAACATCAGGGCTCAAGGATGCTGAGGCATCTCACAAAGGCAAAAGCACAGTGAGGTGAGATTGAAGAGTGAGCAGGGGAAGATCACGCGGGGCCTTCGTCACGCTGGTAAACGTAACCTCGGAAGGGCTTTCATGGGAGAGGGACATGATCCATTTAGTATTTTAAAAAGATCATTCTGGCTGATGGTTAGAGACTAAGGTTTTAGGGTTGGGGAAAAATAGAAGCAGAGAGAGCAGCGAGGCTATTAACAGGTGAGACATGATGGTGGCTTGGATGAGGAAGTTGGTAGTAGGGACAGATAAAAGGCATGGGTTCTGTACATCTTGGAGGCAGAGCCAAAGGTCTTTCTTTCCTGTTGACTAGATATAGAATGGGGTGAGGAAAAGGGAAAAATCAAAATGCCTGCTAGGTTTCTGACTTGACCATCTGGACGGAGAGTGATGGCATTTAAGATGGTGACGACTGCGTGAAGAAGGATGTGATTTTGTGAGGGGCGGGACTGTGGGCAGAGCTGGGTGAGATGTTGGGGAGGCAGCTGAGTGGAGAGGCTAGAGGAAGGTTCTGGACTGGAAATATAAATGTGGGAGTCCATAGCACATAGATGGTACTGAAAGCCAAGGGAGTAGATGAGCTCCCTTGGGTAGAAGGGCAGATGTAAAAGAGAAGTAGGACCAGATGAGAGCAGAGTCTAAGGAGCTCCAAATTTAGAAGTCAGGTAGAAGAGGAGACAGCAACAGAGACTCCGAAACAGCTGTCAGAAGTAGGAGGGAAACCAGGAGGGTGTGGTGTCAGGGAGGCCACTCGAGGGCAGTGTATTAACTAGGAGGGATTCATTCGAAACTGTCTAGAAGGATGAAGACTAAGCCAAGGCCACTGGATTTGGCAACATGGAGGCCTAACTTGACTTGATAAGAGCAGATTCAGTGGAATAATTACAGGGGACTGAAGAGTAAATAGGAGGTGATAAAGAGTGTGAACAGACAGCTGTTTCAAGAGGGTTTTCTGTGAAGTGGAACAGAAAAATGGGCAATGGCTGGTGTGAAATGTGGGATTAAAAGGGGATTTTTGGAAAGATGGAAGATCCCTTGAACATGAAAAAAACGAAACCTTTTTTTGTGTGGGTGTAAGGCCTATATGTGGGGAATTGAGGTAAAAAGGAAAACTATGGCTGGATCTCTAATCCCTAACCTCTGGACCACTTGTCTCCCTAGCCTCTGTTCCCCTTTTTGGTGAAACTTCAATCACACTTGCAAAATTGCACTGCAAATGCTATTTAAGGGTGAGAACTGAAAGATGGGAAAGGATTCCACACTATCTTCCTGTCCTCTTACTTTCCACTCACTCAATCTTGTCACCTCTCCTCACTTCCCTTACCCACTTCTACTCTCTGTCCCTGGCCCTACCCACTCCCACCTCTGGTCTAGGTGCCATCTGGAGGGGCCCAAAGATTGCCAGGAATGTAACACGAAGGCAGGATGGTGGACATCGCCTGGCCTTCCCGTAACTGTCTTGGGGGGGGGGGGGTTATTCTTTTAGGAAACCATTCAATAGTTCTACGAACAAGGTTTGCACCAAATTGAGATGTCTACTCTAGTTTCAATTGGGGATTTTCTAGTGCTGAGGAAATTATGTTTGGGAATGTTCTGTAGCCCCAGAAGAAAAGCAAGTCAAGTTGAGTCTTTAGCTGTGAGACTTCCCTTGCCTTGGTTCTATAGGCCTCATTTCCCTACCTCATAGAATTGCTCTAAAGATGACCTGGATTGATAGATGTGAGACGATAGGTGTGTATGTCCGTAAAGTCAAGTGCAATATAGTAATGGTGGCATTTCTTCCCAAATCATTCCCTCTGATAGGACACCTTACCTCCCCACTCCTGCCCTCAAGTCTGGTTAGTAAAAAGGGAAACTTTTTCAGTCCAGAATTTTTTTGTTTAGATAAGAAATAGTCATTCCCTTTATTTTTAAAAGTAGGTAAAAAAGTCTTTTCATTTTTTTTCTCATGCATCCATAGAGCGCAGGTTAAAATGCCATAGTTTAGTCCATATTAAAATACACCAAATCCCTGAGGAGATGAATGTGTCATTACAAAAGGTTTAAAAGGTATCAGTTGTAAAAGAGGGGTGTGTGTGTGTGTGTGTGTGTGTGTGTGTGTGTCTGTCTGTCTGTCTGTCTGTCTCTCTCTGTCTCTGTCTGTCTGTCTGCCTGCCCATCCCCATGGAGGAGGAAGAGCAAGAGATGGGTAAGAGGTGAGGCCTAAGGTTTAATCAGGACCAGATTACACTTACGCGTAATGATTTTTATTGCTGTCAGCTTCTGTTTTGCTTCTACTTCTAAATCATGTAAAGGCAGCAGAATCTATGCAATGTTTATGCAGTGATTTTGTGACTTTGCTTCCTTCTTGGAAATTTAAAAATCGATATAGTATCGAGGGTGCTGATACCAAGTGTAATCTCTGGCCTTTCTGCCCTCTGTCTTCAGTTCATCCCGATGCCGGTTCTCTACGGAGTCTTCCTCTACATGGGAGTCTCTTCCCTCCAGGGAATTCAGGTAATGCGTGGCTCAGCCAGGGCAGTGTCTTCTCACCATGAGGTCACCTGTCCTGACCAGGGCGGACAGCTCCCTAGGGAAGCACAAACCAGGTCTTGAGAACCGTTTCCTAGCCTCGCTGATTAAGCTATTTTAAACATTTCTTTGGACGTTGGTTGAAATAAAGTCATGTTAGCATGAGGGTACCGAGACTTCCAGGGTGGCCTGGGCTTGATGTCATGGTTCCCGTCACTTGTTAATTATTCAATAGACAATTATTAGAAACGCATTAAACAGTAGATGCTTTGTCAGGTGCAGGTAAACTTAGATATGAAAGGTCGGCCAACACTAATACCAAACTGGCTTCCACACACGGACAATGCTAGTTTTAGTGCCAGGCTAAAGTGTAAGAGAGGGGGTTTAACTGGGGGTACATTGGTGAAGAAATTTGGGGGTAGTGGGAGCTGCTCCAGGCTAGCAGATACTACTTCCTGTCATACTCTGCCTTTTCCCATCTATCAGCTTGTTCCCCTGAGTCCTTTGAACAGAGACACTCAGGAGCTTGTCACTGATCATTTGGCTACTCCAGATGACGTGATGACTTAGCTACTTTTGTTGGTGGCTGGTTCCTCTTTGTTTTTATAGAATGTCTTTATTGTGCTTGTTCTGATACACTGAGTTCTAATGTGACTTTGGGCAGGTTATTTAATCTCTTTGGGTCTCTGTTTTCCATTTTATAGTATAAAGACGGTCATATTTTCTATATCCAGAATGTTACGAGGTTTCGTTTTATGTTTTTACTATAAATAATGACAAGAATTTCCAAACTCCTCCAATAACCAGGAAGAGATTTAGTTTTGATAATAAAGAGAAAGATGCAATTGCCTCATTTTGTTTTCAACAGTTCCTGAGAAAGAGCTTTCTCAGGAACGACAGTATGGGGTAGGAAAAAGAAATTTGAACCTAGAATTTAAAAAGATGGATTTGAATTCTGACTCTGTCACTTACCAACCTTGGCCAAATTACATGCTCTCTGGGACTCAGTTTCCATTTCTGTCCCATGGAAATGGTATTACCTACCTTTCAGAGCAGGTGATGTAAGAGACATGAATGGGCCTAACAGGGCTTCTGACCCAGAGAATACTCCTGAAAATCAATGCCCGTCCCCTCCTTTCAGTTCTTTGATCGTCTGAAGCTCTTTGGGATGCCTGCAAAGCACCAGCCAGATTTCATCTACCTGCGGCACGTGCCGCTGCGCAAAGTCCATCTCTTCACCCTCATCCAGCTGACCTGCCTGGTCCTGCTCTGGGTCATCAAGGCGTCTCCAGCCGCTATTGTCTTTCCAATGATGGTGAGTTTACAAACATTATTATTTCGTTTTAAACATGATGATAAAATATACATAACGTAGAATTTACCGTCTTTATCTTTTAAAGTGTATAATCCAGTGGCATTAAGTACATTCACGTTGTTGTGCAGCTCTCACCACCATCCATCTCCAGAACTTTTCTCGTCTTGCAAAACTGAAACTCCGTGCCCATTAGATAGTAACTTCCATTCCCTCCTCCCCCAGCCCCCGGCAGCCACCCTTCCGCTGTCTGTTTCTAGAGGCCTCAGACAAGTAGAATCATGCAGTATTTGTCCTTTCGTAATGGGCTTATTTCACTTAGCGTAAGGACTTCAAGGTTCATCCATGGTGTAGAAAGTGTCAGAATTTCCTTCCTTTTTAAAGGCTGAATAATATTCCGTTGTTTGTGTGTGTGTGTGTGTATCTATATGTATGTATAATATATATAATATATTCCATTGTGTATATGTATATATGTAATATATATGTAATATATGTGTCACATTTTGTTTATTCATTGATCAATAGACACTTGGATTGCTTCCATTTTTTGGCTATTGTGAATAATGCCTTGACTATGTGAGTAATCCTAACAGGAAACAAATACCTGTTTGTGTCCCTACTTTCAGTTCCTCAGGGTCAATATCCAGAAGCGGGATTGCTGGCTCATATGGCACTTCCATTTTTAATTTTTTAGGACATATCATACTGTTTTTCATAGCAGCTGTACCATTTTACATTCCCACCAGCAGTGCACAGGGTTCCAATTTCTCCACATTTTTGCCAACACTTATTTTCTGCTTTTTTTTGGGGGGGTGGGGTTGTTTGTTTTTTTGTTCTGTCTTCTCATGTGCTTATTGACAATCTGTCTGTCTTCTTTGGAGAAATGTCTATTCAAGTCCTTTGCCCATTTTTTAATTGGGTTGTTGGTTTTTTTGTTGTTGAGTTTTAGGAGTTCTTTATATAATTTGGGTATTAATACCTTATTGATGGTGAGTTTTTGTTTTTTGGTTGATCTTTGTAGGAGCAGCATTATTTTGGGGATCTTGGGGTGTGGATGCATGTGTGTAACAGTTTGCCACATTTATTTTCAAGGTTACTAGTCTGCCTGTCTTTCCTTCTTTCCTTCCTTCTTTCCTTCCTTCCTTCCTTCCGGCCTTCCTTCCTTCCTTCCTCTTCTCTCCCTCCTCCTCCTCCTCCTCATCCTCCTTCTCCTTCTTCTTCTCTCTTTCTCTCTCTCTGTCTCTCTCTCTTGACATGGAGAGGATCTTCATGTTTGCAATAATTTGCATATGACTTCCAAAGCAGTAGAGTTCCAATTTAGAATTTACTGCAATCGGAAATGCCTAAAGTGGTAGAAATGCACTGTTTTAAGCCACTGGGAGAGAGGAAGAGGTTGGTCTAGCACTGATAAGCGATTGGGACATCCTTTCCTCCTTTCTAACTGAAGCAAGGGCTTTGGAAAGGAGACTAGGAAAGCTGAACTGTGTGTGGTGCAACAGGTGACAAGCTGTTTTCTAAATCTAGGGTGATGGTGAAATTCTTGCCACCTGACTTTCATCTCCTCTTGATGCCTTTCTTTCTTTAGCTTATTCCATGTCATGAGGATGCTGAGAATTCAGTGGGATGTTTGAAAGTTACCATGTTTCCCCAAAAATAAGACCTAGCTGGACCATCAGCTCTAATGCCTCTTTTGGAGCAAAAATTAATATGAGACCTGGTATTATATTATATTATACCCGGTATTACATTATATTATATTATACTATATTATATTATACCCGGTCTTATATTATACTAAAATAAGACCAGGTCTTATATTAATTTTTGCTCCAAAAGACGCATTAGAGCTGATGGTCCGGCTAGGGCTTATTTTTGGGGAAACACAGTACCCAAAGAGTGGGCCTCTAGAGAAAACAGGCAACGCAGATAATGTTTGGTATTTGTTGAGGTCCTTTTGAATGCTGTCTTACTGGGAGAATATTCAAGGGTGAGGAAACTGGAGGGGGGTTTCTTTTTCCCCCCGAGTCTCCTAGATACATACTTTCCTGATGGGTTTCTCAATTTTGTTACAATACATGTAGGGTTCTGCATTTGGGTGTTATGTTCAGGGGTTGGGTGTTTGGTTAAAGAAATAGCAAATTCCTGACAACTCCTGGAAGGGATACTATCAGTTTGGGAATCATTGATAATAGTCCATTGAAATTCAGGAGAAATGTGGTTGAATTTAGTAAACCTGATTTGCCTCATTCTTTGTCCAGTCACCAGATGTAGCTGGTGAACACCAGTCAATCTAGGCAGGACCTTCTGGGTTATTATTGGTTCCTCTTTGGCTAACATGGCCCTTTTGGGAAAAAAGTGGAGCAGCTGACCTGTTTCTATTGAGGAAGTTAGCTGTCAGATTTTAGGCAAGTCACTTTCTCTCCCTGGGTCTCAGTTTTCTCATTTAAAAAACATATCAGACCAGGCCAGAGGGCAGAGACAACAACCACTAGAGATCCATGATGCAGGCATAAAGCAAGGATTTTGTGGGGAAACGTATAGGCAAAGGGCCAGAGGAAATCCAGATGGTCCTTCAAGGTCCCCTCACCCCATAGGGAGGCATGCTTGGGCTGGCACAGCTGGCCCCACCGTAGCCCTGCTCCTGCAGAGGCTCTCCAGCCTTATGCTGCCCTGTAGCCCTTCCTGCTGCCCCTCCCTACCCCACCCGGCCAGGGAAGGCAGCTCTTAGAGTCGTCTGCAGATGAACAGTTTCTCTTTATAATGAGGGAATTAAATTAGTTGCTCTCTAAGTTGGGTTGTTATGATCGTTAAATAAAATAGTGTATGTAAAACACCTGAGTATCTGGTACAAAGAGGGCACTCAAAAGGCAACTGTAATGATTATTATGAGTTTGATTTAACTTCAAATGTCCTAGTCTGCTGTGAAAAGAAGACTTTGCTTTTAACTCCAGGAAGTAATTGAGCCCTCTTAATCCACTTTCTTTATTTTTCTTCAGGTTTTGGCCTTGGTCTTTGTCAGGAAAGTCATGGATCTCTGTTTCTCTAAGCGAGAGCTGAGCTGGTTAGATGATCTCATGCCTGAAAGCAAAAAGAAGAAGTTGGATGATGCCAAAAAGAAGGCCAAGGAGGAAGAGGTCATGCTTCTTGCATCGACTGTACAATTTGGGGCAGCCTCAAGTTACAGAACATAGGAAGGGCCACATGCCTGGGATCCCAAGGGTTATATTTAGGAGCTGGGAAGCTTTCACCAAAGCTGTTCTTAGCTGAGAAAGGATTAAGGATTCTTGTCCCTGTGTGTCCTTCATTTTTGGATATGATAACCAGCTTTCCCCGCCCTTTGTTTGTCTGCAGTCTACTCATCAGGTTCACACTTAGAATGTGAACATATAGAATCTGCTCTTATTATCAGATCTAATGGTTCATGTTCTCCCAAAAGGTCTAATTTGACAAGTATACAAAACCTATTATTTTCTCAGAGCATTTGTTATGTACCTAATTGCAGATGGTGTTGTGATTGGCACCACACAAAGATAACATGCATAGGACTTTCTGTCCTTCCTCGTTTCCCTCAGCACTTGACATCTGCCATCCACACAATGGACCCTCAGTCATTAGCCTGTACGTGCAAAGAATGAATGTGGAGCAAAATGAAAATACCAGACCAAGAAATGAATGAGCTGGAAAGTGTTTCCAAATACAGTTAATGCCTGAAATCGTGTCCTTTGAAATGCATTTTCAGGGATGTTTTTTTCTAATATCTTGAACTTTTAAAATCTTGTATTTTTTCCCCCCATCTTATTGAGGTGTAATTGACATAGAACATCGTGTCAGTTAAAGATATAAAATGTAATGATTTGATACTTGTATACAGAGGGTGCCAAAAAAATGTATACACATTTTAAGAAAGAAAAAAACTGTATTAAAATTACACTGATGGTAACCTCTTTGAGCACCTCTTGTAATTGCAGAAGTCAAATGTGACTCGTATTCATCTTTTGTTATCAGTATATGTTGAGTATTACAATTTTAATACAGTTATTTCCTTTCTTAAAACGTGTATACTTTTTTTTGGCGCTCTCTGTATATTGAAAAATGACTACCGCAATAGGGTTAGTTAACATATCCATCACCTCACATAAGTCACAATTTTTTTTTTGTGGTGAGAACTTTTAAAATCTACTCTCTTAGCAACTTTCAAATATATGATACAGTATTGTTAATTATAGTCACCATGCTGTACATTACATTCCCAGAACTTATTCCTTTAATCACCTTCACCCATTTCCCCCACCCCACCCCCACCCCTGGCAACCACCAATCTGTTCTGTTTCTATGACTTCAGTTTTTTTAGATTGCACATATAAATGAGATCATGCACTATTTTTCTCTGTTTGACTTACTTCACTTAGCATAATACCCTCAAGGTTCATTCATGTTGCTGCAAATGGCAGGATTTCCTTCTTTTTTATGCCTGAGTAGTATTCGTGTGTGTATGACCTTTTCTTTATCCATTCATCTATTGATGGACACCTAGGTTACTTTATTTAGGGTGATCAGGGATGACTCCTCTAAGGAGACATCTCAGCAGGAACTTGAATAAAATGAGGGGCAAACAATGAGGATCTCTGAGAGTAGGAACATTCCAGGGAAACAGGAAATGCAATGGTCTTGAGGCAGGAAAGAGCTTGGTATGCTTGAGTAACATCAGGAAAACCAATGAGGCTGGAAGCAGGAGAGAGGTAGCGCAGAAACTAGTTAGAAAGCTGTGGCAATAGTTCAGGCAGGAAGTGATGGTGGCTGAGGCTAAGGGAGAGGTGCTGAAGGTCGCTGGGTTTGGGACTTATTTCGAAGATGGAGCCAGCAGGTTTTGCTAATGCATAGTGAGCATGGCTGAAAGAGAGGAATCAAGGATGACTCTTAGATTTTTGGAGTGAACAATTGGATGAATGGCTGTGCTATTTATTAAGATGGGGAAGACCTAGGAAGAGCCGCATTGGGAGGAAAATCATGGGATCTCTTTTGGATGTTAAGTTTGAGGTGGCTGGTAAACATTATGTTATTTTCCAAAATTTCTGAATTTTAAAATTACTGCATAAAATTATTTTAAAACCTAAGTGTAGTAAAAGAAAAAATGAATACCCTCAATTTTCACATCAGCATCCAATATTTATGTTCAATTTTTTTATGTTCTGTTTAAATCCTTACCATAGTGTTCATATAACTGTGATTAACTGCATATTTGTGTGTGGTACAATACACACACACACACACATTCTAATTTTTATATCCTCAACTTTATTTCATAAGACACTTTTATGTTTCTATATATCTATATGATAAATAATCATTTATTGTTTTAATGGCTGCATAATATTCCATAGTATTATTATCTTAATTTAAACATCCTTCCTTCGTTAAAATTTATAGTTGTTTTTAGTTTTATTATTGATTATACTACTTTAAGTTTCTTTGTATATATTTTTTCTCTGTAATTATTTCCTTTAAATTAATGACATTATTTTTTAAGAAACAATTTTATTATGAAACATTTCAAACATATACAAAAGTAGAAAAAAACTATCCATATTCTCCCAATTAACTTACTATTTTTAACAATCAGTTTGAATTAAAATACAAATAAGGTCCATATATTGCAATTGGTTGATATGTTTCTTAAATCTCTTTATCTTTTTATCTTTTATCTTTTTACCTTTTATCTTTTTTTCTTTTTGTTGAAGAAACCGGATCTTTGATCTATAGGGTTTCCCACCATTTAGATTTTACTAAATGTGTCCCTTGGTGTCATTTAACATGTTCTTCTGTCCCTTTTATTTCTAGTAAATTGGTAGTTGGGCCTAGAGTCTCATTCAGATTCAGGTTCTTTTATTTTTTTAAAAAAATATTATTCCATGTACAAATATCTGCTTGTCTCTTTTTGTGTTGAGTCAAATCTATGGAAGAACATAATTATACTCTTTTATAATAAATGTGAAAAAAATTAGATAGAAATTGGGATTATAGAAAAATGGGCTAGTGTAGACTCATGGTTTTACTTGGTCCAAGACATAATAACATCTCCTTTTCTTCCAGGAGGCTGAGAAAATGTTAGAAATGGGAGGAGACAAGTTCTCCTTAGAGAGCAGGAAGTTACTAAGCAGTCCTGGAAAGAGCAACAGTTTCAGGTAAAACTGCCTTAACACCACGGAGTTTACTGTTTGGGTTATTCTGGAAGCATTCTGGCTTTGTCAGAGGTGGGGGGTGTCACACATGCAGCTGCTGGTATAAAAAGCTAACACTCAGCCTCCCAGTTCCAACCTGTGAAAACACCGTTTCTTTTCATGGTTTACGGATTACCTGCCACGTGTCAGGCACTAGACCAGGTGCTGGGAATCACAAGAGAACAGAGTAAGGAGCCCAGGTACTGAGCGCCTTCTCCTTGCCAGGACTGTGCTAGGATGTTTCCTGTGTGCTCTTATTTAACCTTTACGCCACCTCTCTGACACGTCTCGTTATCCACATTTGTGCTGTGCGGAAACCGAAGCTTGGAGGGTTGTAGGTAATTTTCCCGAGGTCACAGTGCTGCTGAGTAGGAAGTTTAAAATTCAAACCCTAGTCTTTGTATTCCTCAAACTAGAGAGTTTGAGAACTCTCCAGAGAGTTCTCAGCCCGGTGGGCGTGAAGTTCCCAAGCTTGGGCAAGCCTTTGGGGATGAGCAGAGACAGCCCGTTTCAATGTAGCTCGCAGCATCTACAGTCCTCGGAGCCAAGGGAGCCAACCGGGATCACAAAAATCCTTTACTTCTGCCATTAGTTTATCCCCTTCCTCTACTGGAGCCATTGCTCATCACAAGTCACAGGAAGCTAAATTGGTCCATTTGTGGTTTCATTTCTGGCTTTTGTTTCACAATGGAAGAGAGACACATAAGCTGAAAGAAGCCCAGAGGTTCCGAGGGGCCAGAAATGGGAGAGGAGATCTGAGTAATCCAGATCCTGGATAATTTATTGCTGAATCACTGAATTGATTGTGGTTTATGTTGTATACGGAGTGGGAAATGAGGAAAGTCTTTTCTTTGATCTTTAAAAAAACTTATTTATTTTTGACAAATACAAATAGTATATATGTAAGGTAAACAACGTGATGTTTTGATGTATGTATACAGTATGAAATGATTCCTACAATCAAACTAATAACATATGCATCCCCTCCTGTAATACCAGTCTTTTTGTATGTGTGGTGAGAACACTTGAGATCTGCTTTCTTAGCAAATTTCAAGTGTACAATACGTTATTATTAACCATGGTCACCATGCTGTACATGGGTCTTCAGAACTTATTCATCTTGTAACTAAAAGTTTGTCCCATTTGATCAATATTTTCCCTTTCCCCCATCACCCAGCCCCAGCTTCTGGTGACCACCATTCTACTTTCTGAGTTTGACTTTTTTTTTTAACTGACCCCAATGAAATGGAATCTTTGGACTTGAATAAACTTCCTACACGTTCTGGAATGAGCCATAGGTTTTGAATCTCTGGTGGCAAAGTAGGAGCAATATTCTTCCTCTACTGGGTGCTGCCTCCTCTTTCGGCCTTTTGAAAGGAGACAGTCTGGCTTGTAGAAAACTAGAGTCCAAGGACTGGATTTAAGGTCTTGATTCTCTACCTACTGACATTTGACCTTGAATGGTCACTTAGCCCTAGGAGCTTTGGTTTCTGCACCTTCAAATGAACATGTTAACATTCTCTAATGCTCTGATAGTTCAGATCATATATTTTAAAAGTTCCTTGTAAACTACAAATGGGAAACAGTTGGCCATGTAAGTGAGAAAATGAATGAAGGGTGCTGCTTAGTGTCATGCCTGGCACACAGCGAGCGCTCAGTCCATGGGGGCCCCTGCTGGCATCACAGCGCTGTCATCAACATCCCCAGAGGGGCCCCTCGAAGGAGTGTGGAATTGTGGGGGCAGGGCCAGCCGCCACCTGGCACACCAAGCCCTTGGCACCACCTCGTGCGTCACCTTGCTTATCTACGTTGTGACCATCTGGTTCCTAGCCCTCCTGTCAGCTGCTAGTTGAGCTCCCTCAGACCTAATCTTGTCCTTTCCCATGGGTGGTGGTCATTATAGACTGACATATGTATTTTGTATGTATGTCTCGCATTTACTGTCCTAAGTATTGATTTCAGATGTGACCCCTCTGAGATTAATATATCTGATGAAATGCCTAAAACCACAGTCTGGAAAGCGCTCAGTATGAATTCTGGAAATACAAAGGAAAAGAGGTAAAGAGAATTTTAATTGCTGATTTTTATTTATTTATGACTTTTAAAAATAGTAATCATGTTGAAAGTAAAAGATATTTTAGTTGTGAAATTGAATTTGTCTAATAAGTATCACTTCCCAGACTGCTGCTAATCCCACGAGAATAGCTATAAGCCAAAGAAAAGTAAAAATGCTTTTTCACTATTTGAACAGATACGCTGTTTTGAGCTGACCATTTACATAGGCCTAATGTCAGGATGGAATTATTTTGGGATATAAATTTGCTTTATCTACTTAGTTCCCTTCATCCCCTTTCGAGTTTCCATTTCAAGATCTATAGGGCATCTCTCCGGTTACTGCAACCACACAAATGGGATATTGCTAAAATATTCAGATAGTGTTGATACAGTTCCATAACGAGAATTATTGCCAAGTAAAGATTTTGAAATATTACGTTGTAACTGTTTTCTTATTTTGAAAACTAAATTCTGTTTATCATTTGCCAATAGCATAGATCAATTTTAATCAGGTTAATGAAAAAATGGAGGGGTTTGAGGCACCTTCGCCTGCATTGAAGTAGACTTGACACCCAAACTGAATAATTCAGTCCAAACACCGTTTAAGTTTAAGTAGGCAGATCATGGAGGGCAAAATCTGAGGTTTTATTAAAGGCAACTTTTGTAGTTAAAAAAAAAAAAAAAAGGCAGTAGGCTAGAAATTAGGAGGCCTCGTTTAGTTATTAATTTCGCGCATAACGTGGCAGGCCACCGTTTCTGGCTCTCAGTTTCCTCAGCAGGAAAATGGGGACAATACAACTGCCTCACTCCTAAGGCTGCTCTGAGGAGAAACAGAAGTACTGTGCAAAATCACAGCCACCAGTGGGGTGGTAGTGATGGGTTATGTCTTCACCAAATGGGTTAAAGTAAATCTGTGCTGGCTGTGAGTGAAATGTAGAATCTTCTTTCCTTCAGAGGAAAATCCAGGCAGCTGTCGAAATGTATAATGCACACGGTTATTTTTAGTTGATAACTAGTCTACTTGTAAATGAACTTAAAATATAGCCAGATCCAAATTGTGGTGACATCTTCAAAGTATTGTGTTAAAAGCAGGAATGAATCATGTGTTCCCTTTTTGTCTAATTGTAACACTTTTATTCAGTCTCTTCAACTAAAAGTCTTTGCTCCGATGGAAGATTTCGGCTATGAGGTGCCTCAGGGAAGTTCTGGTCACAGAGAAGATGGTGAATCTCTCAGAGAAGAAGCAAGACCAAGCCTGGCCCTGTCCATGGTCACATAAAAGCCATGCCAAAGCATTCAGTTTTTCATGGTATGAGTTGGAAGGCATGCAGCTATCCCCATACCAGCAGCCAGTCACCAGACGTGAATGTGGAAGCAGAAGACCACCTCCTGCTGGTACTTCTCCTCTTCCTTCTCTTTCTCTTCAAACTGCCACCATTGAAGACCCATTTTCCAGACATTTTCTCTGAAACTGTCTGCTGTCCTGCCAAGCCATATGGATCCATTCTGCCACTGAGGATTCCTCCAACGAGGTCCCTGTTTCTAAAGGATGGGGTAGGGGAGTAGGAGCAGAGCAGAGAGAAAAAGGAAGGCTCTCAGGCCCACAGCAGCTGTGGGCCTGCTCTGGGAGATGCTGGTCAGACCCAGAGGCTGTCAGGAGGCTCTGCTACGAGGAGGGTCAGCGAGCTGGGCATTGGCAGTGCCCACCACTGCAGCCAGAAGACGCCTCTGACCCGGTGCATCTTCCCCGTTCCTTAGCAGCAGTCTGCATAACTCAGCAAGAACCTTGGATGATGCAAGGGCCGAGAGGGATATGGAGTTACTTAGCTGAGACAGGAAAAGGCTCGGGGGGAATCAATAATTTAAGTGAGGATGAGTAGCTGCTGTTAGTTTCATTGAGGATAGAGTAAGAGAATCAACTTAAATTGCTACAGAAGAAATTAGCTTAGACATTAGGAAGGACTTCTAGGCTGAAAATTTGTCATAGTGTCTGCTTTGCAGACACCTGGGAAAGGTTTGATGATAGTTGTTTGTGAGTAGAAGAGGAAATAAGTGGTTTTTATTGGCCATGTTGTGGACACATCCATGTCTGCTGCTGTCTCCTGAGGACACATTTCATTCCATTCCTGGAGAGATCCGAGTGCTTACGTAATGTTTCCTTAGCTGCCTTAGTAGGAACCATCATCAACTCAATGGCCCAAAGCCACCTTCAGCTGTGTGGTTTCTTCATCATCAGGATTTCTGTTGGTTGACAAATGTTCTGGCTCTCAGATGTAAAAAGCCACACTGGGAAATGAACTGTAAGTGGTGAAATTAATTTTGGTATTTAGTTTACAGCTATATTTATAGTTTTTCTCTTCTCTGTTGCATTGAATATCAAGGGTTTGGGCTCCAGTGCGTATAGACTTTCCCTTTCTTTGTGCACAGAATGTGACTAGCAAGCATGTCGGCACCCAGAGAATCCGATCACATTAGTTTTCCATCCTGGAAAATCTTTGTATAGTGGGACATTCCCCCCGTATGCTCTCCTTTCATAGGTGAAGAGTTGGCTATATAACATTACTGAATTTTGCATTCCTGAGACTCTTAAAATATGTTAGTGTATTCTAGGCTCACTCTCAGGACCTTGGATAGTGAGAAGGAATCCTGCATTTCTTTCGTATTTCCCTTCTCTTAGAGCCACAATTATTTTAATACACAGATGATTTTCAACATATCTAACAACTGGAACTGGCTGGACACCATCCACTCAGAACGGATGCCTGCTGTAAACAAGCAGTGTGTGTATGGCCTATTGGCTGAACGTCAAGCTGCTGTCAAATATGGAAATGATATCCCTTTGAATTGTAGGTATCGTGCCTGGTTTGTCTGATTTCTACTCACAAGGCTGTTTGAGGGACAGCCTCGGCTTCCTTTCATATGGTGCAGACAGGAACAGGTATTCTTCTTTGAACCATATGGGCGTTAAAATCTTTGTGAGCCACAGCTTCACATTTTGTCACTTTAGGATAAATGTAATAGTTGTACCCATTTACCTACCTAATCTAGAAAAATCAAAAGGCTCCCTGTCCATGGGGAAGGCGTTCGTGCTAGCTTTCCCTGTCCCTCTCTGGCTGCTCCCTTGAACTCGCCTCCTTTTTCACCTTTGTTTCTTGAAAACACCCTTGCTTCCTTACTCCGTTGTGCCCCCCACCTTCTCCTGCCACCTCTGCATAGGGAGGCTGGTGATTGCTTTACCTGTAATAGGGACGAGCCCATCGTGCAACAAAACGCGGTGACAATATCGCTCAGAAAAGTCTCTCTCCTGCTACGCTGATGTCTTGTGATGCCTGTGTCTGCTGGGCTTCTTGAGAGTAGGGACCTGTCTTCGTGAACTCTGTGTAGTGCAGTTACAGGACCGCAGGTGTGCTTTCGAGTCCTTCCCGAGCCAGACTCTCCCAGGTGCCTGCGCCTTGGGAATGTTAGCTGTTTTCAAAGGCTGTGCCAATCTTTTTAGGCCTTTAGATTTTCCTCCAACAATAGCCAGCCTCATTTCTGCTACATCTCAATGGCCGGAATCATTCCCTCTTCTTACTCTTTCCGAACTCCCACCAAACACTCAACCCCAGTCCTGGCTGCTTCCTGGCTCAGGTCTGTGGCTGGTGACCGTGGTGGCCGATTCAAGCTGGCCTGCCTTAGGGCTAGGAAACTTGGAGTGGAGGTGAAGCAGCAGCAGCGTGTGTATATGTATGTGCACAGGCACGTGTGTTTATCGACAAGTGAACGTGTCTGCATAAGATTTCATTGCTGCTATTAAACAGCCTGTGCACCTAAGCTGTGGGACATAAAAAGCAATATGATCATTCTCCCTTCTCAGACTTCTCTAACAGAATAGCTTGAGGACAAATATAGGCTGATTAGTCAATAGAAAAAAAGTGTTTAAGATCAACATTAAGCAGTAATGGAGTTAGGCGAAGAAAGCAAGCCAGGTGTTTAGGCGATTTCCATGCCCAGGTTTGGTTGGGCCAAATAAGCAGTCCAAGGGGTGATTTCAGGAAGAGTTGGGGGCAGCAGGCCAGTGTCCTGATGGGCTGGCTGTATAGCGGTAGGAAGGCAGGGGAGCCGGGGATTTCAGAAAGGAATGATGAGCGGAAGGGTGGTTCTAAGGGGAAGAGCTGGCATTGCTAAGAGGGTGCGCTACTTCCTAGTCCATGACTTCTAGGGAGGGGTTGGTCTAGACAGAAGGTGAAGACCAGCAGAAATATGCTGTGAAATTGCCCAATATGTTTGGCTGCATTAAATGTAGGCTAGCTCTTTGTGGCTGTGTAGGATTTCAAATTTCTGATGATGGGACGATCAGGAGATCCGGTCTTTCCCACATAACAGCTCCTATCCCCATCTCCTTGTTCAGATAAATTGGTTTTCAGGATAGGGGGGTAGTGAACCATATATTTCCAAAAGACAGTGTGAACATTTGCTATTTCTCTTTGTCTGGGATGTGACTGGCTTTTAAATTAGTCATCAATGTTTGATAAGAATCTAGGATATGCTAGTCTCAGGCTCGGTTGACGTCTCAGGCTGTCTGACCACTGTGACCTTCAATGGGTCTCTGGTTCTCGGAAGCTGTAGTTCCTGGTCATCCAAAACAGACAATCCCAGGGCTGCTTTGTACCTACTCAACTCTCCAGACTTCACTTTCAGTGGAGGAGCCAGCAGTTCTCCCTGCATCGTCTCTATTGATTTCAATGTCCATGTTTTGAATCTCCACGTTTTCCTGAAGCCTAGGAGAAAGCTCGACCCCAGGTCCCCTGCTCGCCTTTTAAATGGCATCACAAGCACCATCCAGTATGTTCTATCTTCTCATTTAATCGGCTTCTTTAAATTTCCTCTTTTGCAGGAGAGTGGCACCTCCTCTTAGAACTCTAAGCAGGCTTGGCTTGTTTGTTACTGCATTTTCCTTGGACTTCTCAGGTTTCCAAGCCACATCCTGGCAGGACATTCAGGAGCCCTGTGTTGCATGTTCACAGCCTCCTTTTCCTTTTTTCGGGTGTAGCTGTTGGGCTCCCCTAAGGTAGAAATCCTTCTTGCAGGCCCTGGCTGATCAAACGAAACACTGTCCAAGTTCCACTGCCTTTGACTGACTCAGCTCTTTCAAGCACCCTTTACTCTTCTATCTTTTCCTCAGTCTTTCAAGTTCTCATTGGAGGGAAGAAGTTTTTGGTCAGAGGTCTTAAAAACCACCAACACTTGGGGGTGGTGAGAGACGTGAGGAGGTTAACGGTTCTGGGGCAAAGAGGACTTTATGGTTATTTTTGTCACTTAGGCTGAGGGACTAAGGATTGTCAAGCTCTCAGGCTCATCCATGTTTCGGTAAACAGAAAAAGACATTCTGAAACCAAACTGAGGTAATTTTTCTACCAAATCTATTCTTTATGGTTCTTGGTACCCTTGGTCTCTTTATGTGAATTATAGAGAATGGGCAGTTGACTCAGTTAATATTTCTTTATGAGAAAGCAGGCTAATTTTCATAACCAAAAGAGGTGTGAAGTAACTGTCACTGCTTGAAACATGAAAAGAGGAAAGGAGTATTATGTGAATCTTTTCAATAGGGAAATCCAGAAAGTGGAATGATTCATGCATACATAGGCAGAAGTCTTTTAGGAAATTCTGTGCTCAAAGGGAATGGAATGGTTTCTAATCCTTCTGAAAAGAAAAGGAATGGCATTTTCCTTAAACCTAACCCAATTTCAGCACTGGAGAACACAGAGCTTTTTTATTCTAGCTGATGGCACTAATATTTCCTGAGAGAGAGAAATCCCACCCACGGCACTTTTCTGAGCCCAGCAGAAATCAGCAGAGCTTGGGCTTCTCTGAACAGGTTTGCACTTGACTCCAACATGCAGGTTTTTCACATGTGCAATAATGTTGGAAGCAGAAGTACCAAACTGAATGTGCAATTACTCCTTTTGCAAAAGAGGCCAAAATCCTCCCCACTCTTCTCCCATATTCGCTTCTCCAAGATGAAAGCCTCCCTCTTGTTTCTCTGTCTGTCTGATTAGTTAGATACGGCTGCCCTCCCAAGCTAATGGTGTCTGGTGGAGAGCCGAGCAACCTTCCCATGGGAGGGGACAACTTGAGGTGCTGGTACATTTCCCTTGTTTTCTATGTGCTTCTTTCTAGTAGGTCTCATGTAGACATAGAGATATTTTAGTTTTACAGATTCCAAAGTATATATTTTTAGTGCAAGAAATGTACCCTCTCCACAATCCATGGTGTACATAGAACCAAGAACAATGTGTTGTGATAACCCCTTAGCAATCTGTGGTAGGACTAGGACCCCTCGCCCTTACCACCAAGTTCACGGTCTGTCTGTGAACCAGGGGAGGTGGTTGTGATACCTCTGCCTGCCCAGACTTTCCTGTGCTCAATGGGTGAAAAATAAAGTCTGTGTAAACTGCTCACACCTGTGGTTTTCTTTAAGCCCGAATCAAGGGGCTGAGCCAATACTGACCAACTACAGAACTTGAGAAGAAGAGGTACAAAGATGGGAGAAAGGTGTAGTGTCTGCTGAGCGTGCCTTGGGAGGCCGTGTGCGCCTCCTTGGGGCAGAGAACGGAAGGAGGCTATAAGGGCCCTTTGGGGACCACTTAGACTTGTGTTTGGGTGGGGGGACAGGACAGCATGAAAAGAAAGCCCATTTTGGAGATACAGCCAGGCTGACGAGAGCAATTGCTAATATTTAAGGACTTTCCACTGCTTAGAAATTCAGATTTGTAAAATCTGTCACTTCAGAGTTTTGGGTTTTGAGGGGCTGGGATGTGCTCCATTTCTCTTCTCAGATCCTCTTGTTGGTGGGTTGGTGAAAAGGGGAAGAGGGAAGCAATGGAATAAGAGCAGAGACCAGTGAGGGGCTGAAAGGCCAGGGTGGGGACAGAGGCAGTCGGCAGGCTTTATGGATTGACTAGGAGCAAGGAATCGACTGGAAGCATCAGAACACGTAGCAAGGTGTTACGTGGAAGGGGAGCCACTGCAAGCTGGGCCTGCAGTCTGGAGACAGAACTCACCAGCTCGGAGAGCTTTTGCTCTCTTTTCACTATTTTTTAAACATCCCGACAGTATACACGCGTCACCTTGTCTCAGAGAATTACATTGAGTAGTGGGAAGGCTACTCGTTCAGGGAATGGAGCCAGTTCTGCTGTGGGGGGCGGGAGCGGGACGCATTTCTCGTTCTCACATCCAGAGGACTAGCCTCTGTGTCATTAAGGATTCCATTAAGTGATACGTGACAAGTGCTCAGGATGGCACCTGGCACGTAGTCAGCATACAGTTAAGTACCAAGAAACCTGCAGGTAGGTGGTTCCTGGGCTGGTTAATTCAGCAGCAATTACATCAGGGGCAGATTCTCCACAGTGCTCATGGCTTTTCCTCTCCTAGTCACAAGATGGCTCCAGAAGCTCCAGGCAGCACGCCAGCCAGCATAACGTCCAGATGCGGGGAGAACGAGGGGCATTTCTCCAGCTTCTCTCTCTTTTAAAGAGGAAAATCTTTCCAAGAGGGTTGCCCTCTCCCATGTCGTTGGTCAGAACTGGATGACATACTCATCTCTAAAATGGGAAAGACATGGGCTGCGTTGTTGGGCTGGGACCAATTAGGCTTCCCCCTCTGGAGTCGGGCCCAACTTCCCTGCCATATTGCTGCTCCAATACTTGGATTCTGTTAGCAAGGAATAAGGCAGGAGGTGGAAGTGATTACATATCCAAACATACCTGCCAAAGAACCCAGGCGAACCTGAGCCACGGGGCCTCCCACAGAGCAGGACCCTCAGGAGGCCAGGGGACCTCATGAGAACGGGGTGTGGGGGAAACGCAGGTGGCATGACCGTCATTGTAATGTCACACGTCTGAGAGAAAAGCTGCCATGCAATTAAAGAACAAACTTGTTAGACGACGCTCCGGAGGACATAACCAGGTCCAACTTATTTTCTTAGGAGGCAGAGTGGGCTCATGTTAGGAACGTCGAGCTAAAGCTGTCCGGGAATGGGACTGGCTGCCTTGGGAGCCAACGTGTGCGAGTGCCTAGCTCGTGGCACGGGGTGGCCGTCTGCCAGGAATGCTGCAGGTGTGGGAGGATGGGCTCGAGGGCCCGTGACTCGATGACAGGTCTAGGGAGGGTGTGCAGACAGAGAACACCGCCTGGAGGAGGATGAGCGACGGGAGGGGGTGATGAAGGAGTGGGTGGGGAACAGATGTCTGAGGCGAATGGAGGGAGCAAACAGTGCAGGGATGAAGGAGTGGGATGGGTTGTCTGCTTCCGAGGCCAAGCAGGAGGATGAGGACCTCAGCACTTCATGTCCCCGCTCTTCTGGGGCTGGGTCTTTGGGTTCCAGAGGTCCCACGTTACATGGATCTAGCTCAAAAAAATAGGCTTCCCTAAGGACACAATAGGGTATTTTCCTGACCGTCCCTGCCCACCACCTGCTACTACAGGACCTCCCAGCCGTCTCCTGTCTGCTTGTGAACATGGTGACTTCAATGACAACCCTTCCAGGGCCCACTTCCAGCTCTTGGTGCCTCGCCCACTGCTGAGCGAGACCCTGCTGTTGCTGCCACCTCCGTCACCCACTGAAGACGTGCGGTGCCAATCCTCTCCATTCTGTGCTCTGTTGGCATTGGCTCACCAGGGCCGTCCGGGTAGCAATCCGAGCGGCTCACCCTGATCCGGGGGTGTGGAGCCTTTTCTCCCAGCACTGGGGCCCCGTCTGCTGATGGATTCCCAGAGCTACGTTCCCTTGGTTCCTCTAGTGAGCCAAAGCAAGACAGTTCGTGACAAGGTGGAAAGTGCCTGGAAGGCCCAGGTCTCCCAGAGAAGGGAGATGAACAGGTTGGCCCTTACCACTGATTTCCCAGCTGGGTCCAATCAGCGGTGCCGTTTAAGGGTGATGGGGGCAGCAGAGGCCGTGAGGTGGGGTTGCTCCTAGAAGGAAGTGTGGGTAGGACTGGCAGGGAATAGCATCTCTAATATACAAAGCTGGCCTGCTCTGCGGGCTCAGGATGTGTCAAACACTGGGCTAAGGACTTCAGACGCATAATTCATTGACTTTTTGCAAAAACTCTTTGAGGTGAGTTTTCTTACTCCTTTCTTATGGGCGTGGAAACTGAGGATAAGAAAGGTGAGTGATTTGCCTGATGACGTGCAGCCAGTAGATGGCAGAACGAGGATTCAGACCTAGGTCTTTCTGAGCCTCGAGCACATGCTCAAACACACATGAGCGTGCAGTGTTCTGGCCTCCTGGTGCAGCTGTCCGGTTTGCTAGGCCCAAAGGACCACAGGGCTGAGGACTTGGCTTGGCCATGACCACGCTGACTGGCTGATTCAACACGTAAGGATGGTGCACTTAGTCCGTCAGGCCCCGCCCCCAGTGCTGAGGACATGGCGGTGACCCAGCTCACAGGCTTCCAGTCTGGAAGGGGGTGACATACATGAGCACATAACGCGGAGGAGGGGGCTGATGTCCACAGGAGGGGCAGTTTGGAAGGCCTTTGTAAGGGACCCCCGCCTCACGGTCGTCACAGCCCCAGGCAGGAGGAAGTCAGGAGATAAGCTCCGGTCCTGCCTCTGCTCTTGCCTAGCTTCACTTTCCTTCTCTGGGCTCCAGTTTCTTCATCAGCATGAATTAGGCGTCATGCTTGGTTTCGTAGCTCCTTTCTGAGTTTGATGTCCCCTAAGTCTATAATGAGGGCAAGAATTGCTAGGGAGGATCCACCGGGCTGGTGTGGTGAGCCAGGAACCACAGAGGTGGGATACATCTGGAAGACTGGACAGGGTCCAAGCGAGTTGGAATCTGAAATCCAGTGGGTGAAAGCTTGAGGCATCGGCAGCAAGACGGTGAGTGAAATCCCTCACAGGATCTAGACCCTCAGGGACCCTGGTGGGGCGGCCTGGTGTCCATGTCAACCCATGAGCTCTGGACCGGGCATTCACATTGACCAAAGTCCAAAATAAGGGGTTGGTGGCCTTCGATCTCCTGCCTGGAGAAGGGAACACAGATCCAGTCACATCCTCACTAGGTCACAGACTCAGCTTTGAATGGCCTTTAATGAGTTATTGGAAAAATCCAAGCAGAGGGAACCTGCATTCTGTTACTGTAGTTTTAGCCACACCCCAGGCGACACTGTGACCTTGCGGATCAAATCTCTGGGACTGGAATCTATCCCGCTGGCAACATCCCAACCAGGAAGGGTGGAAATGAACACCTAGAGAGGAAGGAGGGGCCTGTCTAGCCCTCCAGTCAGCCTTCCATTGTCTAATGGCTCACGGGTGGCATCTCAAGCCTCTTTGGGGAGGTGATGAAAGCTAATCGTCCACCTGCATCTGGGTCTCATCCTTCCCTCATACTCCTCCTGACACAGCCCCTTCTCACATCTTCAGCTCTCCTCCTCCTGATTGGTTTCTTCTCATCCATCTCCCCTTGCACAGGACAAACATGCCAAGAAATGTCATATCTCAGAGAACACTGTGGGGCCTCATTTTCCTCTTCCACCCCCAGCTCCAGGTCTCCCCTGGTCCCCGCTGACACCGACGCCCCACAGTGCCTGCCTCCAGCTCCTCTCCCTTCTACTTACTATTCGCATCTTCACCAGAGAATTGGAGTTGGATGAGGTGTATGGATGCTGTTGGGCTCTACATAGATTCAATGAAACATACCTTTTGTGGAGCACTGTATAGTAGGTACAATTATTCATATTTTATAGATGAAGAAACTGAGGCTCAGAGATGCTAAGTAACTTTCCCAAGATCACACAGCCATTAAGTAGCAGGTATGATTCCAAAGTCCTTTCCACTATATGGATTTACCTCCCAGAGCTTCCAGAGGAGGGTTTATTAAGGCTTTTAAACTGATACTACCCAAATATCAAATTATTTCATATTACTAAATATGCTTTTCCCTGCTCTGCATCCTGCTCCCTCCCCACCCCCCCAGAGAACCTGATGTGTACTTTCATGGAAAGAGCTTCTCACCACTCGCAGCCCAGCCCCCAAGGGCCATAAGCCATCTTACAGAAGTGTGATTCCATTTGGGGAGAGGCCCAAATTCTCCCGTATTCAGCCAGAAGTGTACATCTGGAAAGAAAGGTATGTGCCAATGCCTCAGAGCGGGAAGCACAAGTGCCTCTGAGCAGAATCAGCCAAAGCGCGGGAGAACAGACCTTCGGGACCCTGGGGTGAGAACAGGAGCCTGTCCTCCCTCCCTCCTTTGCCTGGACCACGTGGGTCAGAAAGCACAGAATTTCCCCAGAAAGCAGCTCCTCTTCCATTCAGTTTGTCCAGATCTGGAGGGGAGTGAGCGGGCCTGGCTTCTTTCTTCCTAGCCGCCTTTTTGCAAGCAGCATCTTATTTGGTTCTTGAAACTGTCTGAGGGCAGTTATCCTTCTGGCAGTCCTTCTTCCTTCCTTTTTAGAGATAAGAACTTTCAGGGCCACAGGGCCAGTGAGTGCTGCCCTGCTGGCCCTCGCTGCCTCCTGTCTAGGTTTGTACATTTTCACACCTTGTCCTTTCAAAGTGGACATTTATCTGCAGTTTAGTTTCATGGGTCAGATTTTAAACATTTATCATGAAAGTAAATTGTAGAACTGTGTTGTCAAAATACACTACCCACGAGCCACATGTGACTATTTAAACTTAATTAAAATTAAAAATGTAAAACTTCAGGTCCTTAGTCTCCCAAGCCATGTTTCAAGGGCTCCATAGGCACGTGCGGCTGATGGCTAGTGTGCTGGATAGCAGAGTAGAACATTTCTGCCACTGCAGAAAGTCCTATTTGACAGCACGGTCACCAGATATTTAGACAGTACAGAAAATGATGAAGTTACGTAGAAGTACAAATGTATTCGTTTTCCATTGCTAGAATACAAATGACTACAACCTTAGTGATTTAAACAACACACTTGTTACTTCACAGTCTCCGTAGGTCAGGAGCCCAGGCGTGGCTTAGCTGGGGCCTCAGCTCAGAGTCTGTCACGGGGCTATAGCCAGGTGTCTATAGCCAGGTGTCGGCCATCTCGTATGAGGCTCAGCGTGGTCCTCCAAGATCACTCAAGTTGTTGGGAGAATTCCGTTCCTTGCAGCTGTAGACTGCGGCCCTTGGCTCCTAGCGGACACTTGTCTTTATAGGCACCTGAGGCATACCTGCTTCCTCAAGGCCATCAGGAGAGGGTCTCTGACCTCTGGACCCTGTCTTAAAGGGCTCACCTGATTAGGTCAGGCCCACCCAGGGTAACCTCCCTTTTGATGAACTTAGAGCCAATTTTAATTTCATCTGAAAGATTCCTTTCCTTTCGCCATACAAATAATCATGGAGTGATATCCCATCACCTTTCCTGTTGTCTCTGGGTTAGAAGTACTTGCTTCTAGTCTCACAGGTTCCACCCACACTCCGAGAGGGAATTATACAAAGGTGTAGCTACAGGGGACAGGAATCACAGGGCCATCTGAGAATTCTGCTTACCACATTAAAGTATAACAGTATGAAAAGAAGACAAATGACATACATCTGTAATTCCACCACTGAAGGAACCATTGCTAACATTTTGGGATATCCTATACTTCTGAGCATATTTCTTTTTCGCATTACTAAAATCAAGCTGTATGTACAATTTGAATCGGGATTTTTTTTTTAACCACTATCACATCATGAAAAAGTCATTACAGACATCATTATTAATGACTGGATAATGTCCTATCAAGGAATATATTGTGACTTATTTAACCAATTCCCTATTGTTGGACATATGTGTTATATCTAATTTTTTGCCTGTTATTATCAATACCGTTGACAAACTTCTTTGTGCATAAATGTTTTCTACATGTCATGTTATTTCTTTAGATTCCATAGTGGAAATTATTGGCGTAAAGCGTATGGCCATTCGTAAGGCTCTTGATACAATTGACGAATTGCTTTCCTCAAATGTACCAACTGCTATCCCCCCACGGGCATGCCCATTTTGCCACAGTGGGTCACGGTTTGGGACCTCTTGGTTTTGGCTTAGTTGAGATGATTGAGCCTCCCTGAGCAGGATCACAGGAGCTGCAGCTTGGTTTCCCAACAGACTGAGCACCTCCTCCGAAACAGGCGGGGGTAGCCCAGATTCTTCATCAGCCCCCAGAACTTGAACAGAACCTTTACCAAGAAGCACAGCTTTTCCCCATCCAGAAAAACTGACAGCTGCCAGGCTGGGCTAGGGTCTCCTCCAGACACCCCAACATGGAGAAGAGAAACCGTGGGTTCCCTCCTGTCAGGGTTTTGCCTGCTGTTTGAGCACAGTACAGGTCCACTTCAAGAGAAGTAGGAACTTCAGGAAATACTTTGAAATTTAGAAAATGTGTGCCCAGATTCTGGGGGATTTCTTCATTTTTCAGGGGGAACCGTTGCACATGTACCACCAGTTTATCAGAGAGCAGCTTCCCCTTTGCTGCTGAGATTCACGTCGGGGAAGGAGAGGGCGTTTTCTGTCCCAGTACTGAGCATGCTCAGTGAATAGGGAAAAACTCTACCATTATTTCCCAAACTCACGACAATTTGGACACCACATGTGTGGGTTTTACGCATCAAGCAGTCCTGACACTAACTGCCTGGAGTTAGCACAGACCCATAAGACTGCCCTTCAGGTGCCAATGGCAAGCAGTGGGTCCCCAGGTTACCCACAACTTACGTCCAACTTGACTACAAACCGGAGGGTTCCACGACCCCCTCCTCGGTTTTGATAAATTCGCTAGAGTGGCTTGCAGAACCCAGGAAAACAGTTTACATACTGTTGCCAATTTATTTCAAAGGATATTTTTAAGGCTACAAATGAGCAGCCATATAAAGAGATGCATAGTGCAAGGTCTGGAACAGTCTTGAGCATCTGTCCCCATGGAGCTGAGGTGTCTCACCCACCCAGCACCGTGGATGGGTTCCCCAACCTGGAAGCTCTGTGAAGCCGTACTTCTGGGATTTTATGGAGACTTCATTACTTAGGCATGATCAATTATTAACTCAGTTTCTAGCTTCGCTCCCCTTTCCAGAGAAGCTTAGAAGCGGAATAATCTTTGTCTTCAGCTGTATTGGTGCCTGAACTTTGTTCATTCATGCAACAAGCATTTCTTGAACACCTGCAATGTGCAGATGTTGCATTCTAGATGCTGCAGTCAGTGAAACAAAGACCGCTGCCCTCGTGGAGCTTGGGTTCTAGTGGGGGCAAGGGAAGAGGCAATAAATATAATAAATAAGGCGATGAATGCCACGGTAAAAAAAAAGTGAAGCAGGTAGGGGAATCGGGGGTGCTGGCGTGGGGGTGGGGCACATTGAGACGGTGAGATGTGGCGTGATGGAGATGAGGGAATTGGCCGTCTGCATTACTGCATGGAAAGTTCTCTGGAGGACCTGCCCTGACCCTTGCTCAGGTGTTGGGCAGTGGTTCTCATTCTTTAATGAGCATCATAATCACTTAGGAAGCTTATGAAAAGAACAAAAACAAAAGCAGATTTCCAGACCCCCTTTGCATGTGCGGAGGGAGGAAGTAGATGAATACGTTTAACAAGCACTTCCAATTAGTCTGAGTCTGGAGGTCTGTAAGCCACAGCACGTCAAGCAGCCTAGACGGTGAATAAGACACAGACCTTGCCCTGGAAGCACTCACTCTTCAGTGGAAGAGAGGGGCAGCTGGATGGAATGTAGTGCCTTTTGGAGCGTTTCTCTGCCATCAACATATCTATGGGGCTTTCTGAATTGAAAATTGCTGAGAGTAGAGAACTCTGAAGGAATAAAATCTGAGGCGCTAGGGTAGGAAGGATTAGGGGACAGCGATGAGAACTCCTGGGTTGAATATCGAGGTTCCCCACGAGCAGCAGAGGAGGTGCTGAGATACTGGGAAATATCTCTGGGAAGGCAAGAGTGCTCTGAATCTCCCTAAGTTTTCCCAGAGGTGTCTCTGCCTGAAGGGACAGTCTTTGGTCCTGGGGAGACTGGGTCACTAGAAGGGGCCTTGGAGAGAGTAGCAAATGCTGATCCCAGATCCTGGTCACCAGCTCTGTGTCCACCCCGCAGCTTCTATGTGTTCACTTCTACAGGATCCAGTGAGCAAATGTCTTCAGAGGCTAACATATGGGCCACCAAAGCCGCTTCATCCAGATGCACCAAGAACTGAAAGTGCCTATGAGTTTATACCCCACCTTGGGTAGTTGTAGCCAGTGACTGACTGGCTGGATGCAGGAACATGAAAGAAAAGGCCCTTTGTCCCAAGGTGGGACAAACTCTGTGCTACAAGTTACACTCCACGCTCCCCATGGGATCAGCCTGAGGCCAGGATGTCACCTGAAATCAAACACTGGCTTCTCCTTCCCTAGTCTGCTTCCCTCATCCCCTTATAGGAGTGGGAGTGCTTCCTTAGTGAACCACTTGCGAATGAGTTTGTGTCATCTGACCAAAGTCAGAGAGACAGTTCAAGCACTAAAGCAAGCCGTGCCCTAGCTCATAGTTCTTTAGGGAGAAGGGACAAAATGAAGGGTGGGTGGAAAAGTTGAACGTGTTCCCATGGCAACCCAGGGACTCATTCCTCTCCCCTTCCCTAGACTGGACTGTCCAAACCTGCCTGTCTGGCTTCTCTGGACAGGGTATTGTTAGTGCCCAAGAAGAGGTGGCACCAGGCTTTGGGAAACCCCAAACCATGGGAAACTGATGGAAAATACAAAGTCAATATTGATTCCAGGCAAAACCAAAGGTGTAAATCTGGAGCCCAAACTTGGGGCAGATAACTTCAAAACTCACACAGAGAGGACTCACCCTTCTTAGTAAGTCTAGAAAGCTGTTCAGACAGTTCAGGGTGTGCTGAGACCAACATGAGACGTGGTTGAAGAATCCGACTTTCAGTCCCATCTTTGCTCAGCTTGCCCTCTGCTGGAGTGAATCATGAACAGTGGCTAGTTAGGAACGTGGGAGCCAAAAGCAGGCCTCCAAAATCCTACTCACCTTTCAGGCGCCAATTTAAACGTCACTTCCTCCAGGAAGCCTCCCTCTATGATTCTTGTAGCTAGAAGCAAGTTCTTTACTGTGAGCTGTCCCAGCCCTTCATTTACCTAATGCCATGGCTATGTAATACATATGTTACCTCCCCAACTAATTTGTGAGCTGCGGAAAGGATTCTTTCTTGAACTTTACTCCCAAAAGATTTTGTGCCTGTAGAAATGTCTTCCACAACTAAGTCCTAAATTTACATCATTAAAGAGAGTCCTTTGAATTAAAATGTATCGCCAGAAAGACCCAATTAAAATGTAGTTATGTAAAGATGTAAACATGTTGCCTGGACTCTGAGTCATTAACTACTTAGGGCCTTAGCAGATTAGCGGAGCCCAGAGCTCAGAGAGTCCTGAGGGGATGGGAAATTCTTTTGAGGTGGCAAAAAAAGATGAGAAATGGAAGAAGGGTAAAGAATAAAGGAGGAAAGATTTGAGCATGAGGCACTTTTGAAGATAGTTGATTGGACAAGGTTGGGGAAAGGCTGGGACCTTGGAAGGAGGCAGAAGGGGACTAAGGACCCACTTACCCTGAGGTAGAGGTTCCAGAAGGAAAGGTGGGGACACATGTCAAAGGGGCCATTTTATCTGGTAGGACTGGAAAGAAACTCTTGGCCCCAAATACAAAAAGAAAACAGTAAAACAAAGTAATAAATAATTAAATGTCAGCAAAACATAACATTATGGCGACTTCATTCATTGCAAAATGTAGCATTTATAAATGTTCCTTTTGAAAAGAATTTGTGGGTTAGAGTTTTCTCACTTCGTTAAGAATTCCCCAGTCGAGACACGGTGACTCCTGAGAAATTGTAGCCAATTGCAAATGAAATATTACTCATAGCAAAATAATTCCCAAAGCAAAATGATAAAACTCCCTTCAAATTTGCAGGGCAAAATTATATTTAATGTAGGATGTGAGTGCATTTTAATACATTTGATATAATAAAAGTAGGAGTCTCGGGGGCTTGTAAAGTTTTTAAAATGGTCCTGAGTATCAGAGAACAATTTCATCCGTCTCCTTCAATTTCCCTCTTGATGCCATCACAGTCTTTACCACCCGTAGACAAGCTGCTTCCTTCTCTGAAACACAAATTTACCTTCTTGTCCACCTGCAGGGGCCAACCCCACACAATTAACCGATTGATTAAATGCCTGGACTAGATAACTAAAAAGTGTTCCTATTCCTAGGGACCCTCCAGAGGGACCCACTGATATTCATTTGTTATGAATATTTTCTGAGTATCTTATATATTTACAAGGAAAAATTAAATACGCATTCTCCACCTTCCCCCTTTTCATAGCTGTTTACGTATTGTACCTTCCTCACACAGCCAAGTCTTTGTCTTTTGTCCGTAACAATCGAATCCCCTTTGTAAAACTCTTCATTTTGAGGAAACTACTAGTAACCCTCCCCCATAATAGAAGGGGAGAAACGTACAGCCCTTGAGGAGGCAGAAGCAGTTCGTATCAATGCAGAAAACACTGTGCGACAGGATGTAGTTAAAAGAGAACTCCTAAGTCATTTCATGCAGAAACAATTGAGACATTCGTAGAGAATGCCAAGGTCAGGGGATATGGAAAGAGCGAGCCCTGTAGAGGCCTGATGGCCACGAGTTACATTGTTTTATTGCAAGAGAAGTGGGGATGGAGGCCAATGCATCGTCTTTCTGCGCCCCCTCCTCCTCTTCCTTCTCCTCCTTTCTTTCCTCATTTTTTTTTCTTTCTTAAGGAGGGCACTGCTCACAGTGGCCCATGTGGGGATCGAACTGGCAACCTTGGTGTTATCAGCTCCACCATCTAACCAACTGAGCTAACCGGCCACCCTCCTCTCTCATTCTTGATGGAAATAAAAGCGATTGCAGAGAAGTCTGGAAGAATGGCGATGAGGAAGCTGGGCAGCTCACACTGGAGGGTCTTTTTGGTGTTTCCTCATGATTAGAGTGGGGTTATGAGTTTTTAGAAAGAATCCCACAGAGGTGAAATGCCTATCGCACCCTATCAGGTAGAGGTATATGATAGCAACCTGACGTACTGCTGTGCGGTTAACCTTGGTCATTTGGTTTAGGTAGTGTTTGTGGGCTTCTGCACTGTCAAGTGCCTATTTTCCCTTTTCCACACTGAATTCTTTAGATATGAATCACTAAGTTCACCCCTTACTCAAGGGATGACGAAAGTCAGGCTCCACCTCCTAAGGGTGGAGTATCTACTTATATTATTTGAAATTCTTTTGTAAGGAAGATTTGTCCTGTGTCACCCATCTACTTATTGAATCATTAATCTATTCCAAGATGGCATTAAGTATATTCTACAGTTTCAGTTGTAATTCAATACGGTGATATTTATTTTGTGGCTCAAATTGTTCGGGCTTTGGCCGTTGGGAGCTCTTTCACGTTGGTTCCTTTCTCTTTGACGTCCTTTTGTGTTTTGAGTGCTTCCATGCTTTCTGGCTCTACAAGTTGCTGATATTTATATTTCTAAAGTCCTGCTCTGTAGTATATCAGTTCATTGTTTTTTTCCTAGCAAAAATTTGCATATTTATACTTTATATTAGACATGAGCTGGAAGGAGGGAAGTGAGGAGATAGAGACTCTTGCTATCTATCCCCCAAGAGTCTCTCGTCTCCTCTTCTTCCAAAATTACAGAGGTCACCAGGTAAACCTACTTTTCCTAGTCTTTTTTTTTTGCAGCCAGATGTGTCTACTGACTGAGTTCTGCCCAGTTTATTTGTAAGTGGAAGTGGCTTAAGTGGTAAATGAGCTCCCTGGGTCCCTCTTCTCCCTCCTGACTGACAGATAGTGACACCCACAGCTGCCATTTCCTATTCGCTGCAGCAGCGGGAGCCCAGACCCCGTGTTTTCCAGCCACCTGTGGGGACAGAGCCCCAGAAAGCAGTTTCCAGGCTGTCGGCCTCACATAGAAAGGTGCTGGTTCAGGTAGTAAATGGCCATCGACTGTGATTGGATGGCCATCAGCTGTGGCTAGTTGGCCGTCAGCTGTAACCAGTGAGCCATCGGGCACTAATATAACTGCCGTGGCTAGGCTAGCAAAAAATGGGAGCTAGCAAGAAGACGGTGGCTGAGCCTGCAAGCAGCGCAGTGAGGGTTGAGAATTGTGTGGCTCCTGGTTCCTGTGTCTCCAACCCAGCCGCCAGGGAGACTATAGTGGTATGACTCCCCTACCTATGGCTCCGTGGGTGTTCCTTTTTGGCCTCACCATATCCTGCGTTTTTATGTGGGGAGCGGGAGCAGAGACTCTGCAGGCCGCCCCGCACGACAAAGCCCTACTGAGGGAGTCCCCGAACCTGTTCTCTACCCCTAGAAGTCCTTGTAACACCACACTGGGAGCTGCGACTTGGCCCTATTCGCTCTGGAGGGGTTGTTGGAACCCAGCATAGGAGCCCTACCGCCTGAGGATGCTCCTTTTTCCACATCATGTGGTGGATTAAAAAATGGCCACGAATTCTTTGTTGTTCTTCCCATCAAGAGATGGAGCCTATTTCTCCACCCCTTGAATCTGGCCTGGCCTTTTGATTTGCTTTGGCCAATAGAACATGCTGGAGGTGATGTATGACTTCCAAGCAAGGCTCCCACTTTGCTCCTCTCGGGATTCCGCCCTGAGCCCACCATGCTGAGAAGTCCAGGGTATGAGAGCCAGTGGAGAGAGAGGCCCAGCTCTCGGATATTCCTGCCATTCCAGCAGAGGTCGCAGACACACACGAGAGGCCATTCTGTACCATTCAGCCTAGAATGAAGCTACGTGAGTGAGACCTGGAGAGACCAACAGAAGAATTGCCCTTTCAACCCACAGGATGGTAAGAAATAATCAATTGTTGATGTTTTCTGCTACTAAATTTTGGGTGGTTTATGATGCAGCAATAGATAACTGATACATTTACAGGAGAAGCCTTTTTATTGAGTGCTTGTCCCTACACTTACCCAGAGGGCATTTCCCCTTTGCAATGTAAAATATTTGTCTACTGACTGTCTTTACCTCGTCGTCCCCAGTTTACGGGCCCGTGCCATGCGGGAGAGAGCCCAGCTATCTTGTTGTGCCAGTCACCTACCTCTCTGCTAAGAATGCGTGCCCAGCGTGGGCAGGAGCTGCCCTTCCCTCCCCCTCCTTCCACCCTCCTGCTTCAGTGTGGACGTCCTGGTGCAGCGCATTGGAACGTGAGGACCACGAAGCACACGAAAGATGGCAGAGCAATAGACAGAAGGAAACTGCTCAGTCCCCGGATGCCCTCCTAGGGCCACCACTCCAGCCCTGATGCAGGGGCTGTGGAGATGGGGGTGCCGTCTGGGATCCCCTGGAAGCAGCGAGTGTACGCTGGTGCTGGGAAAGGGTGGGGCAGGGGAGCCCCTTCAAAGACGTACAAAAAGGAAAGTTTTAGATGGGAAAGGGGTAAGTGAGGCAAGGTAAGTGTTGTCACTAGTTTTACACTAGTGAAGAAAAGGAAGAAAAGGAAAGAGCAATTTAAATAATCCCAAATCTATAAGAGTGGTATTTTTGAAAAGCAAGCACTGGCTCTCCTTTTCACTCTTGCAGTTTGCTCAAGCTGAATGTGTTTGTTACATTAATGGTCAGAAGGCCCGAGGCAGCATTCATGTATTTTTAAAAAGTGAAGTGTTTCCTCAGATGTTTTCTGTATAGTCTCCTAAATTTTCTCACAGAAATGCTTTCATTCACAGTTAGATTTGAAATTCACTTGGAATTGGTTTTTATGCATGATATGAAGTAAAGACAAAGTATCGATTGTTTTAAAAACCATCCTTTCCCTGTGGCTCTAGTGATAACTTTGTCGTAAATCAAAGGCATTTGGCAGTAGCTACTAAAATCGAACATACGCATACGTACTTCCACTCCTAGACACACGCCTAACAGAAGTGCATTCACAAGCGCTTGGAAAGACAGATTCAAGAATGTTTATAGCAGCACTATTCAAAATAACCCTAAAATGAAAACAACCCAAATGTCGATCAGCAGAATAGATAAAAGAATCATGGTATATTCATGTGATAAAATAACATACAGCCATGAAAACAAGTGAGCTAAACTACACATAAAACTTTGATAAATCTCACAACCGTATCATTGAGTGAAAAAAGGCAAAAGTAAAATAATGTAAACTATGTCGTCATATTTATATAAAGTTTTAAAGTGGGCAAAACACATCTACGAAGTTAGAAGGTTATCTTTGGGGAGGAGAGGGGAGTTAGTAACTGGGGGACCTGCAGAGGGTTTCGAAGGTGCTATTAAAGTTATGCGTCTCCATCTGGGTGGTGTTCACTTTGTGATCCTTCTTTTAAATGTACGTTTATAATGTTTGCACTATTTTGTATGTGTATTACACATCAATCTGAAGTCATTTTTTAAAAAGTTGGATTATGTTATATTCTAAAGGAAGTAAGACTGAAGAGAAGCGTGAGAAGAGGTAGGACACATCATACCTTCTTTTGATTTCAAAGTAGCTGTGGCATTTCTCTAGTGAAGCACCAAAACATAAGATACTTGATATACATGCAAAGCAATGTATGATATTTGATATAAAATGGTGGATGGAAGAGGAAAATAAAACTAGTAGTCAGATTTCAGCAAATCTCAAATACCACTGTACCGTATGTTAACAAACCATTTATAGAGAAAAATACATCGCTAACTAAACATGAGGCATACCTTAATGATGGTCCTGGGTGACACATGAATTGGTCATATCAGCTTCTCGTTGTTTTGAGATTTCTTTGATGTATTCCAAGGAACTTGGCAGTTCTTCCTACCTTCAGTTGTCTATTTGCTTGGCTTATGACATTATGATCGGATGCTTTTGTATATATTTCAGGAACAAAATGGAGTACAATTGCATCTAATCGTGGCTCTCTTCCTTAGTTCCTGTAAAGCTCTTGGTTGGACTTTACAAGAGAATTTAGCAGTTTGGCCATTCTGCCAGGTGAAATGTTTGCTTTATTACTACCAATTTGCCCCTGCTGTTCCATGTCCCTGCCTTTCTATGACTACAATAACCTTCTGTTTCAATGAGAAGTCTTTTAAAAGACATTTTAAACATCAATTAAACCCATCTACAGCGATGCCAATGGGATAGCTCTGGCCAAGTTCACACACGTGAAGGCAGTGACACAGCTGCTGCCTGACCAGCAGTGACTGTGAGAGGCTTCTCAATTTCAGAGATGTTAAAATGTGAAGAAAAAAAAAATGTGCATCTTAGAATTGATGAGTCAGTGTGTTGAAGGGAAAAGCAAAGTCAGAAAATTACTATTTACAGAGTTAGAGGAAGTCTTACATACTTGCATAATTTGGGCTGAAAATAAGCAGTGATGTATTTCAAGGACCTAGGAAAAAATCAGGGAATAGGTCAAAAGAAAATAACATAATTTGCCTCAAGTAAATATATTATGCTTGATGGAGGCTGGTATTCATTAACTTGATATGGAGTAGCATGGCTCGTCTCCCGCTCCCCTGGGTGGTGACGGTGGGGGTGGGGGTGGGGGGGCAAGGTGACGTGATAGCTCAGAACAGTGGAGTCCTGGTAAATGCTTAGCAACTGGCTCTTCAGATAAAAATGTTCATGTGTGTATGCTTATTATGTATTTTACTGATATAAAGGATGTGTAGCAGTTTACAAATAATATTAAATACATAATACTCTTTGTTGTAAATTACCGTAGAGCCAATTGGCCAATCGAGTCCCACAGAATGCCTTTGTGGATTTTTCCCTAGCTCTGCATCCACAGCCAGCCTGTGGTTATTTGTTGCAAATAACAAATAAGTACAGTTCTGACATGAATGTTGGTTGATATTTTTGTTTACATGAGTAAGAGCAAAGTGAAACAGCAAAGACATATGTTGGAACTTCACTCATTTATCAATGACATAGTGACTTCTTTGCTGAATCGGGTAACCGTCTTCTGATACCAAAATAATCTTTCTTCAAAGTTTTTGTGTTATGAAAAATGTAACAGCTAATTAGGGATACGCAAATCAAAACCATAACGAGATACCACCTCACACCTGTTAGAATGACTATTATCAATAAGACAAGTATTAACAAGTGTTGGAGAAGTTGTGGAGAAAAAGCAACCCTCATACACTGCTGGTGGGAATGTAAACTGGTACAGCCCCTATGGAAAACAGTATGAGGTTCCTCAAAAAATTAAGAATAGGATTACCATACAACCCAGCAATCCCTCTTCTGGGTATCTACCCCAAAAAATCTGAAAACATCTATCTGTAAAGATATATGTACCCTTATGTTCACTGAAGCATTATTCACAGTGGCCAAGACATGGAAACAACCAAAATGTCCTTCGATAGATGATTGGATAAAGAAGTTTAGGTATATATACACAATGAATACTATTCTGCCATAAGAAAAGATGTGATAGTGCCATTTGTGACAACATGGATGGATCTGGAGATTATCATGCTAAGCGAAATAAGTCAGACAGAAAAAGTCGAGAACCATATGATTTCACTCATATGTGGGATATAAAACTGAAAGCAACAAACAAGACAAACAAGCAAAACTCATAGACATAGACAATAATTTAGTGGTTACTACAGGAGAGGTTAGAAGAGGGTAAAAGAGGTCAAATATATGATGACAGAAGGAGATTTGACTTTGGTTGGTGAACATACAATGCAATATATGCTTATCTATTATAGAATCGTACACTTGAAACCTATATAATTGTATTAACCAATGTCACCCCAGTAAATTTAATTAAAAAAGAAAAATGTAACAGCTATAGACACCACACATATTTTAGTCTATATTATTAACATTTTCCCATCACCTTGTTAAGTCTATAAACAATCAACAAAATGATAAATCAAGCTCTGATATGTAGTATGTGCTAACGGCTGTTGTAGTACTCCCATCAGGGCTAATTTCCCGCGGTCAGTATGATCTTACTGAACGTGGAGATGGAAAGAGATGTGTAGTAGCACATCATTAGATAGTATTTCCACCCAACAGATGTGAGATGTAGAGAGCATTAAGAGCATAGAACTAGTAAAAAAAAAAAGGTAGTGATGATAATTAGGTTGTGATTAGTTTTGAGTATTTATTATTTTAAGTATAATTTATTTAATTGTAAGTTTGCATCATTTCATTTTGAATAATGGTTGTGTTTAACAAATGCTCGCAAAATTCCTGAAATTGTAACTATCAGCTCCTGCAAGCCTATATGAGTCAGCTCCTGCACACCTCTGCTTTGTAGTCAGACAACTTCAGGTTTATACTCAACTTTACCTTATTCCCCAACCATGGACAATATACCTTGCCTCTTTAAGCCCTGTTATTTCTACAACAGGGCTAATAATATCTACATCACAGAGCTGAGTTAGGATGGAACAAGATCAAGTTTGTGAAGTGCCAAAATCAACACAAAATAGGAGCACAATATTAAATTTTTTTCTCTTTCTCCAGTCTTTCTCTGGTCTCATCCATTCTGAACGCTGCTTGTTAAAATTATCTTTCTGAAACAGATTTATTGCTATGTCATCTCTCTGACCTACACTGGTATTAATTTCAATTTGCTATCAAAGTCCGCATCTCACCGACACCATTTTTTCATTACTTTTCAGGAGGTCGTCTGTGCCCCATCTACAGATCTGCTGACATCTCCCACATCGTCCCGTGGATCGTATCTCTACACCTTTGCTCCTGGCATTCCTTCCCATGAGATCTTTTTACCATCTGTGCCACCTTCCACCTTCCCCATCAAAATACATCCCCACGTACCTGGGACACATCCCCATTTGTTAGCCCCATCTCATAATAGTATCTAATCTGTACTGAGTGCTGGGGATGTGCCAGGAACTGTGCAAAGTGCTGTAGATGCATTATCCCATTTAGTTGGTCCAATTTAAAGATGAAGAAACAGTGGCACAGCAAGAATAAATAACTTGTCTGAGGTCATACACCTGGTGAATGGTAGAGCTGGAGTTGCACCTCAGGTGGTCTGACTCCAGAACTTGGGCTCTCAGACATCATGTCCCACTTAATTGGCTGAATAATTACCTTTTTAAATAAATTACCTCCACTTGTTTAATGTTAATATATCATGTATAATGTTATACATCATATTCTTGGCCTTTTGCATGTCTAGGTTTATATGGCTTTATCATAGTACCATTTACTTGAGGGCAGAGGTGTTCGTTTACAAAATTTATAAAGTGCCCTCCTTATGTATCAGGTGCTGTACTAGGCACTGGGGATATAGGGCCAGTCCGGGGTTAAAGAAATGACAAAACATCCATCCAGCAGAATACTGTGCAGCCGTAACAAAGAGCGAGGAGGCTCTTTGTGTAAGGACATGGGAAGATTTCCAACATATACTGTTAAGTGAAAAAAAGCAAGGTGCAGAACACTTTGTGCACTATGCCACCTTTTGTGTAAATCGTGAGGAGGGGTTACTGAAGAATTTTTCCTGTGTTTTTACCTGTTAAAAAACAAGACCCCGTCTTTACCATGATGAGGTTCATAGCATGGACAATGTATTATAATAATACCGTGATTGTTGTACAATGAAAACTTGACCTTCAAAAAATATGTATTCTGAAAAGTTCACAAATTCCTAAAATAATACCACCATCGCTGCGAAGGCCAGCTGTTTAATGAAATCTCATCCTAGGCCAGCTGTTTAATGAAATCTCATCCTCCCCTTCCAGAATGTATAGTTGTTGCGGAGAAGTGGCTTCTAGCAAGGGACTGTATTTCCAGCCTTTCTTGCACGTGGGATGATGTGATTAAATTCTGGCCAATGGAATGTGGGCAGAAGTGATGTGACCACTTCTAGGCCAAACCATAAAAACATCCTGTGGGAGCTGCAGGCTGCAGGTTGACATCCAGGAAGTTCCTGAATGACTGAGTGGAGCAAAGCTACTCTACTCCCCTTCCTGCCTGCTGCCCATTGGGCTTCACATGAGAAGTAGAATTCTATTTTGTTTAGCTAGTGAGAGTACGGTGTTTAATCTATTATTACAGTTTGTATTACCTTCATTGATACACCACTCTAGTATACAATTTTCCTCTCAAAATATAACTAAAAAATTTAAATGACTCCTTCAGACTCTAATTTATCTCACCTGATAAGCATATTTTTCTACACTGGCTGGAACACTCGCTGAAAGTTTCACGAATTGATTTTTCTTATTTTTACCTAAGACCTATGGTAGCATCATCCGTATCACAAAGCTATGCCATAGACATATGGGACATCTCACTCTTTCAGTGATCCAATATTTCCATTTTCTTGCCAGAACTATATTTTCTTAGACCTTTTAACTTCTGTCTCTAGTGTTAACAGCTGCCACCTTTCCTCTTCTTTTTCTCCTTTTTAAAGTTTTATTATGAGATGCATCATACATTTAGCAGAGAGCATAAAACAGAGAGGACAGTTTTCAAGAAAAATTAGAAAATGAAGACATGTAAAACGCCACCAAAGTCAAGAAACAGAGTATTGCCAGCCCCCGAGAAGCCCTCCAAGTCTCCCTTCCCAATTACGATTTCTTTCCTTCCCCCACAGAGGCAGCTACTACCCTGACCTTGGTGATAATCATTTCCTTGCTTTTCTTGATTGTTTTACCACCTATGCCTGATCCCTAAATTATGTAGTCGATCTGTTGTTGAACCTTATATAAAGGAAGTAATCAGCTCCATCTACTTTGTGTCTTGCTTCTGTGTCCAAAATGATGTTTGTGGGCGTCATTCATGTTGTTTCATGTGCTCTAGCTAGTTCATTTTCATTGCTGTAGAGTCCTTTCTATGAATATTTCACTTGTTCATTCTATTGCTGAAGGACATTGGCCTACTGTAAACGCTGCTTTTATGAACATTCGTTTTCATGTATCTGGTGCAGATGAGCACGTGTTCCTGTAGTGTGTACACCTGGGAGCGGACTTGCTAGGATATGGCATATGCCTGTCTTCAATTTGACTGGATACTGTCATACTGTTTTGCAAACACTTCATGTGCCCACCAGTGATGTATGAAAGTTCCCCTTGTTCCATATCTATGCCATTTGGTGTTGTCAGACTTTAAGTTTTTTGTCAGCCTGGTAGGCATTTCATTGTGGTTTTAATTTGAATTTTTGGTTATTAATGTTGAACACCTCTTTATACGTTTATTGACCATTTAGATTCCCTTTTACGTGAAGTGTCTAATGTAAGGCTTTTGCCTAGTTTCCAATGGTAGTTTTACCTTGATTGCAGGAGTTCTTAATCCTAGACCTGTGTCAGTTGTATGTGTTTTAAATATTTTCCCTACCCAACACCTTGTCTTTTCACTTTCTTTATGGTATCTTTTGAAAAGTAGACACTCTTAATTTGATCAGGTCTGAATATATCTTTTTCCTTTATAGTGTTTTTTGTGTCTTGTTTAAGAAATCCTTGTTTTCCCTGAGTTTATAAAGTTATTCTCCAGTACTATATTCAAAACTTTCATAGTTCTAGCTTTCATATTTAGATTTTTATTTCATGTGGAAGTAGAGGTCTAACTTCATTATTTTCTGTGTGGTTACCCAATTGTGCCAGCACCATTTACTGAATTCTGTTATTTCCCCATTGATCTGCAATGCCACCTGTGATTGTACATCAAGGATTCATCTGGGGGGTCTGTTTTGGGGATTTCCATTCTGTTCCATTGGTCTATTTGTCTAACACTGTTCCAACACCATATATTTTTTTCCCATTTCAGTTTTCTTTGTCATTCATTCAACACATTTATTCTGAGTGTTGGATAGACACTGTTTTAGGTACTAAGGATAAAGCAGTGAACAAAGCATACAAAAATCCCTGCTTTCCCAGAGTTGTTCTAGTGGGAGAATCAGACAATAAACCAGATAAATAAATAAAACATACAGTGTAGTAGATAACGATATGTGCTAAGGAGAAAAATGAACCAGGGAAGGGGAATTGGAAATGTTGGGGGTGGGGCTAAAATTTTGAATAGGATGGCCAGGGAAGGCATCCTTGAGAAGGAGGTATTTTAGTTTATATCTAAAGGGAATAAAGGAGCACCCTATGGCCATCCGGAGGAAGAAAGCTACAGGTAGAAGGATCAGCAAGTGCTGGTGTGTGCGTGTGGTGTCAGTAAAGACAGAAGGAGATGAAGTTAGAGAGTCAACAGGGACTAATAGCAGCGGGGGGATGGATGGGTTGTAATTCACAGAATTTGGCTTTTATTGCTATTTGGCTTTGACTGCTATTACAAGTAGAGTGACTTGATCTAACTTCTAGTTAAAAGGATCTTTCTGGATGTTGAGTTGAGAAAAGACCGAAGAGGAGCCAGAGTAGAAGCAGGAAGATCAGCTAAGAGGCTGTTGAAACAAGTCATGTGAAAGATAGCGATGACATGGTAGCTATGGTGAGAGAAGTTAGATTCTGGATTTGCTGATGGATCAGATGTGATATTTGAAAGAAAGACAGTAGTCAAAGATTACTCCAGAGTTTCTTCTCGGGTGCCTTTTCTATAGAGAATCAAAGTTTTTATTTTTTGAAGAGCATTACTGTTCACAGAATGCTGACAAAAAGAGAAGAGGAACTTCAATATGATGTAGGTGCTGGGCAAAACTCATCTGCCACTACCTCTATCAATAAAAGCATTTTGCACTGCAAGGTCACATTGTTGGGGAAGGAAGCACGAATGAACAATACTCCTGTCACTGTAGTAGTAGCAAGAGATGATTGGGGCAAGGACAGTGGAAAGGAGGGCATAGAGTCAAAGGCATTAGGGAGCAAGAGCTCCCAGGACCGAGAGTCCATTAGAAGTGAGGTGAGTGAAGAGAAGGAGCATATGGATAATGAACTAATATATACCTAGAATGGTGCTAGGTACCATTCTATGTTCTTAGAGGATCTTGTCATATCTCACTATGAGACAGGAGCTATCATCAACCCCATTTAACAGGATACGACAGCATGGTAGTTACATAACTTGCCCAAGGTTCTGACATGCTTGGATTTGAATTCCTGACATCTTGCTCCATAGTCCACGTGGCTGACCACCATGAACGCTGCCTCTCAACTATGCCTAGCTAAGCACATACTTACTACATAGGATGTACAGCAGTGCCATCAATGGGGTTCCAGATGTTGACCTTGAGGCATGAGGTGTGCTCTTGATGCAGTTCGACCAAATTAATTGGTAAGTTATTTGCGAAGCTACAATAAAAAGCAGTACAAACCAAAAATAAGATAAACCAAAAGTAAGACAGTCCAAAAGTCCAGGCTAACACAACACATGAAGCGTATCGTTGTAAGGGATTTCACATTGGTTGCACTGAAAAGGAAGACTCGTGTGAGTAATATCTTCCACATCACCAATATTTCTGCAGGGTTTGCCAGTGTGGGAGGAGATTAGGAGTAATCTCAGAGATAAAATCTTCAGACTGGAGTCTGCTGCCATCACAGAAAGCTAAGGGATTCAATCTTGTTTCCATTGAAGGGAACAGTAAATGTAGAGGAAGCCCTAATGTCTGGAATGAGGGATACAAGATTAAGTAAATTATTACTAAGTCAAAAGGTAGAAGGAGAAGTGAGGCAGAACATCCAAAAAAGGAAAATACTTCTGCTGGATTTCCATCAGGAAACCCTAGATGACCTCTAAAAGCAGTGGCAAGGATGAGGAAAGAACCAGAGGCTCACAGGCTCTCAGAGTGGGAAGAGGCAGAACTCCACTTCACGCTTTAAACATCTGTGTACACTGGGCATTCTTCACCAGGGGTTTAAGGAAGAGTTTCACAACTGACTGTGCATTAGTATATATGCATCTGTGTGCATGGATCTGCAAATCGATCTGAAAAGACAAAGGATCCATAGTTTTCATCAGATTTTCAAAGGGGTTCTTGATCCCCAAAATGTCCAGAACAACTGATTTTACAGTTTGTCCATGAACAAACACTTTTGGCTCCTTGGTCTATTTTGTTGCTGATCAGCACCATTTAGAACACCCTTCTTCATACTGAGCTAGCATCTATCTTCTAAGGACTCCCACTCCTGGTGTTGGTTTTGCCCTCTGGAGCAATGCTGGGTAAATCTAATCCCTCTTTCATCTTTCTAAATGGAAACTCACTTCTCACTGTATTGAATTTTTTCCTGATATGAGCTTAGTTGTGAAAGGAAGTCCTTGACATTTTTGATGCCTTCAAAGATTCTCATGGAGTCAGCAAATTTTTTCATATTTTGAAAAGTTTGTAAGTTTAGCTAACTGAAGCTCAAAAGTAACAGATTCTATTACTTAAACTGACATCATAACAACAGCACATAGCATATCACTCCATTCATTTCAGTTCTCTTTGATTTCTCATAAGGCTGAATTTCCACATTCCTTCAAACATTGGAGGCAGGATACAGAAGTCTGTCTTCTCTTACTGTTTGGCAACTAATGTCTAATGATAGCTCCAGAGTCTGATTTTCAGGAAAAGCAGATAAGGAAGGTCTATACCTGATTGTAACAACCACACAGCTCCAGAAAATGCAAAATAACAACTATTTAGAAAGGCAAGTCTATTATGAAGAAAGAGTTCCTCTATGTCATGGGATTGAATTTTTTTAAATCTCTTTAAAACACATTAGCTTTCTTAAAATTATGCTACATAAAGGTCATAAAAAACTCTCAAGAAATTAGAACTAGAACAGACTTTCCTCAACATGATAAAGGTAAAGGGTATCTAGGAAAAATCTATAGCTAACATCATACTTAATGACAAAAAATTGAACGTTTTCCCCCTAAGATAAGGAACAAAGCAAAGATGTTTCCTCTTTCCACTTCTAATCAACATTGTATTAGAGGTCCTAGCCAGTGCAATAAGGCAAGAAAAAGAAATAGAAGGCATTCAGATTCAAAGGGGAGAAACAAAACTGTGCTCTTTGAAAGACACTGTTAAGAGAATAAAAAGGAATGCCCAGATGGGGAGACAATATTTACAAATCACATACCCGATAAAAGACTTGTATCAGAATATGTAAACATCTTTCAAAACTCAATAAAACAAACAACCCAACTTTAAAAATAGGCAAAAGACTTGAACACTTCACCCAAGAAGAGTTACTGATGACAAATAAGTTACTGATGACAAATGAAAAGATGCTCAATATCTTTAGTCATTAAAAAAATGTCAAAACCACAACAAAATAACACTACTCACCTATTATAATGGCTAAAATGAAAAAGATTGACCAAAACTAATGTCAAGGATGTGGAGCAACTGATACTCACATACACTGTGAGCGATCCACGGAGGGGCTGGTACTCACACACACTGCGAGTGATCCATGGAGGGGTTACAGGCATGGAGAAACTTTTGGAGGTGACGGGTATGTTCATTACCTTGATGGTGGTGATAGTTTCATGCACGTATACTCATACATATGGCAAAACTGTTCATTCTAAACGTGTAGTTTATCCTATGTCAATTATAACTCAGTAAAGCGTATGTAGCAGGCACACTACGTGATAGGCATACTGTATGCTAGGTTGCGTTCTGAATGTGTGAAATGCATTCTTTTCTTTAATCCTCACAACAAACCTGTCAGGTTGGCACTGTGATTGTTCCCTTATACAGAGGAGAACACAAGCTCTGAGAGATTATTCACATCCAAGGCTACCCAGTTAGTAAGTGGCAGCCTGACCATAGTCTTTCACTCTTAACTGTGAACTTGTGGTAGAAAGAAATAGTATGTAGAAGAGAGGCACAATAAAATGCTGAAAGTTCTCACATTCATTATTTAGATCCTCCTAAGAGAGTGTGGAGTAAGCAGTTCAGATGCTCGTGCCTACTTTACAGATGGACAAACTGAGGTTTAAAAACATTAAGGTGATCTTTATAGTTTTGGACGTGGGCTGTCAAGGAAGCAGTGTCTCCCTACTCCTCATACCACTGAATCACAAGACTCCAACTGCAGTTGCCAGACTTCTGAGTTTTTTTTTCAGTCGGCCAAAGATCATGTAAATTGAGTTCTTTGTGTTTATATATGTCAGAAATTCCAACAACTGAGCATGGCAATATTACCTGGCATCTCCTTCGGCGACTGCCGTTCTGGAGAAAGGTAATTCTTGTCATTTACAAAGGCCACCGGGCACTCGAGTCAACATAGCAGCTTTTGGGTGTCAACGTCCAGCTGCCGGCGGGCAGCCGGCGGAGTCCCGCGTCCCGCGTCCGGGAGCTCCGCTCCGGGCCCCTCCCGCGCGGCTCCGCGGGGGCGTCGGGGAGGCGGGCCCGGGGACGCTCGCGAGGCGCTCCGGCGCGGCGCCCCCTGCCGGAGCCCTGCTCTCTCGCCCCGGATCCGGTCCGGGCGGCGCGGGGACGCCGGCCTGAGAGCCAGCGAGAGAGCGGGAGGGCGCGCGGCGCGGTGCGCTGCGGGCGAGCGGGCGCGCCCTGCAGGGGTAGGTGGGCCGCGGGCGGGCAGGGGCGGCGCGCGCGCAGGGTCCGGGGGCGTGCGGAGGGCACGCGCCGGGGGTCGGCGCGGGGGCGGGGCGGGCGGGGGTCCGGCCGCGGGGGCGCGCGCGGCGGCGCGCGGCGGGCGCGAGTCATCAATTATGCAAGGACTCGGGCGGCGCGGGGGGCGGGCGCGGGGAGCGCTCCAAGATGGCGCCCACCGCAGTCCCGCCCGCCGCAGCCTCGGCACCTCTGCAGTCCGGCCGCGCCTCCCGGGCCCCGCGCTAGGGCCGCCGCTGCCTGCCTCACCGCCGCTGCCGTAAGTCGCCCCAGAGCCCCCTTCCGGGAGCCGCTCCTCGCCCGCCGGGTTCCCCCTCTCTCCTCGGGACCCTGGAGCGGGGCTCGCCCATCTCTAGTCAGGGGCTTTGCCGCAGAGTGCGCGGCGGAGCTCCAGGAGCCAAGGAACAGGGTTTCTGCCTTCCCCGTTTTGGACAGGTGTTTGGAAGTCTTGCATCTTTCCCCCGTGTTTATCGGGGGTCCCTGAGGAGAACTGAGGACCACCGGCCCCCACCCCCATACATCCTCGCTCTCCTCGTCTCTTGGCTGCATTGGGGACACTGGCCTGCCCTCGGCGCCCCTTTCGTAGTGAGTGCAGCACCCCCACTCACTCCCTGTCCCCCAGGGCTCTGGCAGAGTCGCAGCCCCTCGCCGGCTTGTACTGGGAAGGGCAGCGCTGTCGGGATCTTCCTACAGCAGCCCCTCAGGTAGAACCCCTCCCCCCTGCCTTACTGCATCCTTCTCCCCCATCCGGCTCCAGGTTGTTACCAACTGCAGAAGCCAAGGGTTCCTGGGTTCTTAGGGCAGCCAGGACTCCCCCTGTCCTTTACTCGGACGCATCCGCCCCCCCCCTCCCGACAGGGTGCTCTGGGGCTGTGTTGGGGGCCCCCGGGACCTTCCTGGGCAGGCTAAGATCCCTGCATTAGGGAGTACATCACTTTCAGAATATCCCCTTCCCCCACCCCCACCCCTACGCCACCCGATGCAGAGCTCGTTCCTGTTCTCCTCTCTCCCTTCCCTCCCCCACCACCCTGGACTTCTTGTTAGCGCGGGGCTTTCGGGACTGCCCAGCTCCACAGGCTGGGACCCCTCCTCTCTAGTTCTCTCTTGGTACTTGGGGGACCGCAGAGCCTCTGCATTTTCCCTGAGAGCTCAGCTCCATCCTCTCCATGCCAGCAGCAACCATCGGTGGAGACTTGGCAGTTAACTTTCCAGGGGTTAGCCAGAGCTTTCAGACCCCTTCAGGGGCCCCGGCTTCGATGTGGGGTGGAGTGGGACTCATTTGTCAGCCTGATAAATATGATTCTTCAAAGCGTGCATTCCTTCCAACTACTCCACCCTGTGCCCTCTTCCTCACTTACACTGCAGTTTTTGAAACATGGGGGAATACATTTTATACCCGGAGATTCCTGGATTCGGAATCAGTGTTCATAATAAAAGGATGTCATTTGTTGGGGGGATAAAAAAGAAACTTTGCCTTGCATCTGGCTAATTCAGGGGGAGGGAGAAATAGTTAGTATGGAGCAAGCTCTACTTACAGGCAAAACAGCTATTAATGCACAGTGGGCACCAGAGAAGCAGGGATGGCATCCGGAAGTGTGGGTGAGGGCTTTGAGGGCAAAGGGGGAGCAGTGCATTTTATAACTGTTTTCTCAAGTTTGAACCTGGAGAGCCTTTAGAGACGTAGCCGTGTGTTAGGGCTGGGGGATGTTTTAGCTTTTTCCAAGGGAGATTTCGGATGTGGTAGGTTTTCACTGTTTCACAATGTCTCTGTACTTCTCTCTTTTCTCCACGTGCATTAGAAGATGCTTGGGGGTGGAGGGACTTTTTTCTTTCCTCAAAAAAATTTTTTTGATGTGTAATGCAAATGGCTGGGTAACATTACCACCCAGTACCATCCTGGTAGGAATCTCGGGGGAATCAGACTTAAAATGCTGAAAGCTTTGTAGCACATTGCCTGTAACCTGGTTCTTGAAATACTGCAGCGTTTTTTCTTTGGAACTCATGACCCATAAGGCCTTCAGTTCTTCCTGAAAGATAATTTGATTGCTTGGAAGGGGGGTAGAAGTGATGGTTTGGTATTCAGCAAGCATTCTCTGTCCTAGAAATTGAGGCTCTACCTGGAAAGGACAGCAAGCATGTTCCATGTTCTCTGAACATCTGATTATGGGTATGTGTAAGTGTGTTGTGTTTCTTAGTAGGGTTGGTGGTGGGCATTGCAAAGCAATTATTGATATTCCATGCCCGTTATTGGTTCCTTTGGTTGAGTTTGAGAGACTGACTTAATAATACCTTTGGTTTTCATTTAGGGTTTTGTCAACTTTTTTCAAAATATTTGAAGGATTTTATTTTAAATTAATAAAGAATTATGCATTGGAATATAGCATATTTAAAAACAAACAACCATACAGTTGCTTGGTGCTTTCTTTGTAGGAGCTTTAACAAATTTTTCTCACCAGCCAGCTTTGGTTGCCTGTGTTTAGATGTGCCCCAGGGCTTCTTGCTGTGGTGCTGAAAGGACAGTTCCCTGACCCGCCCTGTGGTGAAGTAAGTGCACACATGATTTGGGTTTTTCTTTGCTTTTATTATGAGCAGGCTGTCCTATAGATGTGTGTGTGTGCGTGCGCAGCTGGGTTTATACATGAGGTTGCAGGCCTAGTTATCATATTTTATCACTCCCACATAATTCTTCATTTTGGCTGTCCCTCATGGAGACAGTGTTTTACAGGCTGCAACAGATCCATATGTAAGTTATACAGTGACATTTTGCTGACTGCATTATTTCAGCACATTTTGATGATTTCAAATAGAAGAAATTGTTAATATTGTGGGTATTGGTGTCCACAGGGAGTAATCAGAAAGCTTGATAAATTAAGCTGGATCAGAAGGGCATCTTTTCTGGATTGATTTAAACAGTAAGCTGGCGAAAAGGGCTCAACACAGCAGAGGTCTATATGCAATCCATTGTATCACTAACGTAGACTTGTCAAAAACATTATTTTAAAATCCTAGAATAGGATGGGGACATAAAATTCAACTTGTACAACCTCCCGCCCAGCACAGGAATCCCCTTATGGGAGATTTCTGCTTTAAATACTTCCATTGGTAGGGGACTTACTACCACATAAATAGCTCCTTCCATTTGGATTTCACTGTGATTGAAGTATTTTAACATAATTGAAAAGGTAATATACATAAAGTTGAAAGACAAGCTGGGGCTATATCGGGCAAATGCCATACTTACGCTTGTTACAAAGAAAAGAAGTGACAATCAGTGTTCTGTGGAGAGTATACAAGAAACCTGCACCTGCTTGAAAAGAATACACAGACACATATCCACCTAAATCAAGAAAAACATTCCATGAATGGGAAAAAAATTGTCTTTAATGTGTGATATTATGTAATAAGTCGTTCCAGAGACACATGCATGAATTAATGAATACTTAATTCCTATGGATTATGTTGAGAAAATAAACACACACGGTATAAAAAATGTTAAAAATACATAGTTTATGCAGAGTGAGGTCAGTTTCCATAATAAAAATAACATACTTAATGCAGACAAATTTTAATGTGTATGAGAAATGAAAAAAGTCAGTCTTACCACCCTAAACAAAACAGTTTTCTGTGTTTTGTATCAATTATAGTTAAAAAACAACATTATATTAGTTTCAGGTGTACAACATAGTGATTGGATATTTATATAACTTACAAAGTGATCCCCCCAATAACTTTGGTACTTACCTGACACCATACATAGTTATTACAATATTATTGACTATATTCCCTGTGCTGTACTTTACATCTCTGTGGCTATTTTATAACTGTCAATTTGTACTTAATCCTTTCGTCTTTTTCACCCAGCTTCCCATCTGGCAACCATCAGTTTGTTCTCTATCTATGAATTTGTTTCTGTTTCATTTGTTCATTTACTTTGAGAGTAACAGTATTTTTAAACCTAGCCTTTTAAACTCTTAAGTTCATAGTCCACTAGTTATTAGTAATTTACAGACTGAAGCACTAGATTGTTATATTTCAGTTTACCTTTTTTTATGAATCATTTTTAAATTTTCCAAAAAATTATGTTTAATGTGAAAGAATTCATTCTTACAATTGAACTCCTCCCATAAAGGCTCTTGATTTAAATATAGCAAGTTAACTAGAGGAATAAAGAAACCTTTCTCAATCAGTGAATCAACAAATATTTTCCCTCTGCACCTATTACTGGTATGAGGCATTATACTAGGCACTACCACTCTTTAAATGGCAAGAACCAGCTTAGAAGATGATACCATGCTCAAAAATTATAACTATTAAAGTGTTAAAGGAAGGAAAAAGAACTTTCACCCTTTAGGTATATTAATTGCTGAAATGTTGTGTAAACTATTAAATTTAGCCCAGTGATTCAGCCTAAAAAACAATAGTTTGTGCAGGAGTAGGAAATAAATGCAGGAAAAGACAGAGAAATCTTCTGGGAAATTTTTCTTTGTCCCTTTTTGAAATTATAAAAACGCAACCAGGACACGCAGTTCAGTTCTATGTCAAGAATTAAGGTGAAATGAAGACTCAAGAAGTTTGCCATAGTTGTACCATTGAGAAGAAAATGCCAGAAGCAGTATGGGCTTTCGAGTTAGGCAAAACTAAATTTAAGTCTTAACTCTGCTACTAATTAGCTTTGTGACCTTGGGCAAGTTATTTAATCTATCTTGCTTCAGTGTTCTCATCTATAAAAGTAAGAATAATAATACCTACATGGCAGGGTGTTTGTGGGGATTAAATGAAATCTCTGTTTCCTTATGGTTTCTGACACAAAGAGCTCAATATATATTAGCTCCCTTCTCTCTGGGGATTTAGCAGCTCAGTGTGTATTTACATGTGTATTTGATATAGTATGTATGTACTATATTAAATTTCAGTAGTCTGAAAAGCAGATGCTTGCTTTATCTTCAGTCTGATATGGAGGATAGAATCGCAGGTAGCCTGAGTAGGTTGGACATTTATAGTCCAAATACAGAAAAGTTTTACTGTACAGTTGCAGTGCTGATCAAAACCACCAAGTGCAAATGCAGTTACCAGAGTAACTTTCCTCATTCATTCCCAAACTATTCTAGAATAGGACCCTATCAAAAGGGAGCGCTCTGGCACTCAACGATTGGCAGGCAACTGGGCTGCTTTTAGCTACAGCCTGGGAGCTGAAGGTGGAATGGGCCCAGAGGCTGAGGCTCTCCTTTATTCTTCTGGAGCTGGATATTTTAATTTGGTGAATGATGATACAAGTTTGGAGTTGCTTTGTCCTCAGCACCATTCTAGGTTTTCCCATTATCTACGGTAATCTTGGAACTGCTTTATTTGAATGGGTCTTATGACCGATCATCTACCTTTGTTAATTATTACTCTATGTTTGTCTGTTTATAAAAACTGCAAAAATCTTTCTATCAGTTGATAGTTTGAGTTAGGTAAGACAAATATTGTTCAACCCATTTTATAGCTGAGGAGACTGAGTCAGTATCCTAGTGCTTACGTGAGTTGTCCAGGGCTGCAGGACCAGTAAGTGGTAGAGTGGAGACAGCTATCCAGGATGGCTGACTCATGCTTAAAGATTTTTTTCTCTTAAATGGTATTATATTCTGATGTTCATATAACCAAGTAATGTGAACAATTTTGGCTTTATTTTAAGAAATTATCGTTATCCTAGGTAGCTAAACATATCTTAGTGAGTGGGCATAGTGAAAGATTCTGGGATAGGCAGAGGGAGGGCAAAAGTACCTTTGAAGGAGAGCATTTTGGAAGCAGGAACGGTGAGGGGAAATGAACAGAAAATGTATCGACAAATAAAACATGGATGAAAATAGGACGCATTAAAGTAACATCCTCATTTTATTTCTGTAGCTGTCCTCGCTACTCTTTAGAAGGTCTTCGCGTCTTGGTGTCGGCCTGTCTTTTTCCTTATCTCTTGCACATAAATGTATACACTTGGCTACTGGTAAATGCTCTCACATTGCCAACATAAGTTATAACCAGGGCCCCAGAGGAGTTGTGAGCACTCTTGCCTGGACTTCTTTGACTGTGCAAGGCTGACAGTGGAGTAGGACTTGGAGAAGAACAATACACTGGGGATTGGTGCTGGAAGGGATATGCGATAGGTGCTGGAAGGGATATGCGCTTTGGAGCAGAAAAAGTTCTGGGAGGCTCCTGGGCTAGAGGAGCAAAGGTGAAGAAGGATGGTTAAGATTTCCCTCAGGTATGTGCACATGTGTCCGACTGACGAGAGAGGAATTGAAAAAAAAAGGAGCCTGAAGGTCTAAGAGGTTCTCTTCGTTTGGGACTGAAGCTCTCTGTTCCTGGAAGTAGTCCATTGGGTTAGGATGACTAAAGCATTAGCTGGAGAGGGTTGGAGCCCTTTTACATGCTCTACTGGTGGTGGGGAGAAGCGTCCTGCATTCATTGGGCTTGTCCCAGGATGTGGAAATAGAAAGCACTGAAATCCCTCAGGAGACATATTAACGGGCTTCTTTCCTGTTCAATTAATCAGTGCGGTTTTTATGCTGTAAAATCTTTTGGGTTACTGAGGAGTAAGAACATTAGAGAAATATAGTGAATGCTTGTTTGTCCAGGAATGGATTATCTAGGCTGTGAATTATATCGGTCATTGATTTTCTTCCCCTTTTCTCCGTTTTGGATATTTAATTGATCATTAGGATTTCCACCAGAGTAAACTTGGGAAGGGAGAAAAAGTCAAAATTAAAATGTTACTTTAAATTTTTAGATAGTGATTGATAAAGGAAGAGATCACAACTACTTTATCAATGAAAAAGTAATTTATTTTTCATCGATTCTTATTCTCTCCTTATTTTAATATTTAGTAGTATAGACAATTGAAGTCTGAGCCTCCGGAAGCTTAATGTTCACAGGAAGCCAGTGTGAAATAGCATTTTTCCTTCATTTTACTGAGTGACAGGCAGCCCTATAAATAAGGAGGGCTTAATTTATTACTTTAAATAATAAATTATTTAGTTTCTTGGTTCAGGAGGCATTCTTCTTCAATTAAAGATAATGCAACAGGCTTTCGATTCACATTCACTAGTGTCTTTTTGTCTTAATAAGAAGCCAAATAAAATGCTTTTAATTGAAAATAAATTGATACATTATTATTAAATTGCAGAGAAAGACTGAGCAGGTTGCAAAACAACTGGTAGAGCTTTCTCAGAATACCCAGAAATCTCATTTACTACAGAATTCTCAATTGGATTTCCTAAGATTTTGGTGAAGGCTAAATAAAGGGGAGAAATGTCTTGTTTCTAGGAAAGATGCCTTGAAAAAAAGACTTGTCAAAGATTGGTATTATGATAAGGAAGAAAGTATTGGCAGTGTGAGGAATCATCAGAGTGGAGTGAGAAAGAAAGGACTGCAGTGAAAATGTACAAGGGAATTTGGATGTGAACTTGGGGAGCTATTCATATTTTAAGAGAAGGAATTCTCTCTCCTCCGCGGATTCCTTTTGAGTATATCTGTCTCTGTGTAATACTGAACGAGAGTGATCCTGGTCTTCTGGATAACTTCTGGAACTTGAGGGGAAGGTGTTTTGTTTTTCAAATGTTAATTTACCCTTAGCTCTGCTAGAACGTTGCTGCAAATTGCTTTCTTTATCTGACCTCTGCATTGGAAAAGCTGGAGAATATTTTCTTGCTTTATGGCAAAAAATGTATTAATAGTAACATTTTTAAAATTTGTTTTTATTTCCCTGCCCCCCTTTTTAGGATTTTAAGTCATTTAATATAAAAACATTTTCTCCAAAGGCACTGTTGAAGGTATCTCTTCCATTCTATGTCAACAAGTATATCTTTTATATTTATTTGTTTGAGTAATAAAAAGTGGCACAGGGTTCAAAATCAGAAGATTCAAAGTTAAGTAGTCGTCTTATACTGTCTTCCAGTCATCCAGTATGTACTTCATAAAGGCAGCTACTGTAACCAATTTGTCTTGTATCCTTTTCTACATATGTGTATGCACCTGTATACATTCTCTCCCCTTACCCCAGATACAGTTATTTCTGTTGTCTTTTGAGGAAGATTGTTAAAATAGTTTGAGGATTTGAAGTCCTTCTAGATCATCTTAGATCAGTTAATTCCCCCCCCTTTCCTTTTGATACAGATAATCCTCTATGTTTTCTTTTTCTTAGTGAAATTTATATTCTTATTTCTTGGCTTATTTAAAGTACAGTTAGTTTGGACCAAAGCAGCCCTTGTCTAAGTACATTGCTTTTCAGGGTTTCCATTTGAGAATTATCTATGAAAAATAAAAGTAGAGAGGAAGTTATAGCCGTAAGAACCATTAATCTCAGTACACACATACAGCCATTGCCTTCTGTGGGGAACTGTAAATCACCTCTCCTGACCACACGAATGAACAAATATTTAGTGAGTAGCAACTAAGGGTGAGGCATTATGACAGGTAGTGAAAGATACAGAAAAGATAGACCTTATGTTCTAGGAACGTATTTATTTGGTGAAAGAAATTTTAAACACAAAATGTTTCCTAAGAAGAGGTTTTCATCATGGTTCATAATAACAATTGAAAATTGAAAAGGGTTTAATTGCCACATAAGTGTAAGAAGTAAGTAAATTTTTTTTTTTTTTTTATAGAAAGGTGAGAGCTTCAAGCTGGTATGATCAGACAGGTTGATGGAAGAAGGAGGATTTGAGCTGGGCTTTACAAAATGGTTGGGTGGAACAGAGTGAGCCATGGACTAGAACAAGTAATAGACGTCCAGCAAATTGGCTCTTTGATTTGGCCTAGCTGGGGGGTGACGAAGGCTTGGAGTAGGATAGTAGTGATGAAGATGGGAAGGAAGGAGAAATAAGAGAATTTTGTATCTGTGTGTCACATGGATGTATGTGTTTCAGTAACATTTTTCTAACGTAAGAAATAGTTTATAGGAAGACTCGGAAGGACTCCGAAGGACATGGGGGGAAAGGGAGGAGGAGTAAAGATGGTTTTGCTATCTTAAATTTAGAGACAGAGAACCTTCTAGTGAGAAAATCAGTAATACATGTTGGTAGTCCAGTCCAGAGTGTCTTGGTTAGCAAGCTATCTTTATTTCTGATTTTTAATCCTTTCTCTGCAGAGGGGTTTTCCCCCTTGAGCTTCTGACATGATTTCTTTAAGGAAAGCCAAAATCTTTCCATTTCTGTCTTTATTCTCTGGGCTCTCTCACTGATAAAGAGTACTTAATCTTTGTGCGTCTCTATCCTTATTTTGGAGCCTTTCATTCTGTCCTTTTATGGACACTTAACTCATCTTTTTTCTTGATAGTCTCAACTAACCTTCAGTTTGGCACATAAAGAAACAAGAATTATGCTCCTTTTCGTGGACCTGGTGGATGACTGTTTCATCCTCACTGAAACTCAGTGGCTTTCTTTCTGTGATCATTTGCTTACATTCTGTGTGCTCCATGAGAGCAATAGTATTTGAAATTGCAGGCTAAATTAAAGGTAGCAAATGAGCGGATTCTAATAGATGAAAGCAGAGGGAAACAGTTAAGCCTTATCAGCCAGTATTGTTGCTTTCTATTTAGGTGCTGAATCTTGGGCTGTGGAGACCAAATGTCAGGCTTGACTTGCATAAACTTCCTCGGGGAAACTGGGCACATGACAGTGACCGGTGGGCTATAATGTGCAACTTCAGTATGCAGTGGTCATTTGGAGCAAAGGCTGAGCTCAGGGAGTTTGGGTTCTGTTCCAGCCTTTTGTAGTCAGTAAAGATCATTGAATAAGAAAAAAACCAAAAAACAGGGTGATTGGAACATCAGAATATATACATACAAAATAACAAAATGTACCTAGAGAAAAGCAATTTAATTTAATGCAATACAAATTTTCATTTAATTTGTTAGTATTATTTTCCTTCTTGCCACTGAAGTTACTAAGTTCTTGCAGATTCCATTAACATTTGCCACAGCTTGCACTCAGTTGGCAGAAGTTCCCATGGTTTGTGTGGAACCAGTAGAGCAGGCAGAGTTCATGTACAGGATGTTAGTGAATTTATCACTCTATTTAGGGATGCAAAGCGTCCTTACTGTAATGCCATTAGGAGGTTCTCTGTGCAGTCACACTGTAAGTTTGTACCTGCTTCCTAGTTTGAATGCTCAAAGTAAGAGTGACTAAGAACAGTTAAACAGCAGCCCCTTGGGAAGGCATTTTAAAGGTAGCCTGGGAAGAGGAAAGTCCATAAAGACCACTTAACTGAATGATGGCCATCTGTTTTATTAATCTAGGTGTTCTAGTGCAAGTAATATTCATAGATTTTTAGTTTTTTACTTGCCTTTTTGTAGTATTTCTTTTTGTCTCTAGAAAGGGTGGATGTAAGACTCAAGAAAGGCACAGGTTGAGTGATTAAATGTAGAGGGGAAACAGAATGATAGGTGGATATTTCACTTACCTCACAAGGCTTTTTTTTCTTTTTTCTGACTCATACTGGAAACTTCAGACATAAGTGTCGAAGGAAGTAAGACTTGTTTTATTATAGGATCTTAATGTAGACTCTTGGCATTCAAAATTGCTCAAAAGCTTTATAGGTCAAAGAAAATAAGTCCATTTTGTGTGCTGAGTGGGTATTAAAGACTTGTTATTTATTAGATTTGAGTGTTTCCATCTTTAATTCGATTATATCCAGCCTGACCCTTGGGGGCTGATGTGCTTTGTTCCGAGTTACAAGCTCCTTTCTGACCATCAGGAAGTCTTTGGTTTATGTTGTCCCTTGTGAATATAGGAGTTGCCATGCCTTTCGCCACCCTGTCCTCAGCAGAGCGCCTTGCTGTTTCCAGTGGTGAGGCGTCGCGGTCAGGACACTGGGACTTCCTGCCTCGCTCCGTTGGGCTCCGCTCTGGAGCCGCCTTAGCCTAGGGTAGTGCTCAGAAGAGGTTCCTCTTTTTGGTTTGTTTGTTTGTTTGTTTGTTTAAAGAGTAATGCATTTTTCACTCAGTGCAACCTGTTGCAAAATCTCTAGGGAAAAAAAAATCATCCCAGAAAGCAGTGTCACTTTTCTAGCCAGGATTCCAGAACCATCAGCTCCTTATAGACACTGCTTCTGTTTGTAGATGTTGAGTTGTCAAGGCCTTTCCAGCTGTTTTTTCCTCCTGTGGTTTAATCACAGGGCCTAGTAAGAGCTCTTATTTGTGGGTACTGAATGCTGACTTTTGAGGATATTATAAAAATCCAGTGTGGATCTGTAGAGTTCACAGTATACGTAGGTGCTGGTCTACATTTTGAGGAAGAGGGTATGTGATGATTTTATGGCCACAATTTAGGCATCAGAACACCTGCAGTCTGGTTTTGGGCCAATACACAGTGCCCCTAGGACAAGCAGGGTTCTTTTTCCTATTTGGAAACTTATTCCTATTAGAATGCTATAACCAAATAGGGTACTCTTTTCCTTCACAAGAACAAGTTCAATAGAACTAAACATTTGAAAAGGTTTTCAAGTTTTAGCTCAGATATGGCAACTATTTTTTTCCTTTTAACATTTTAACAGCTTTGGTTATTTTTTAATTGTTATTTTTTTAAAAATTTATTTATTTATTTTTATTTATTTATTTATGTTTAATTTATTGGGGTGACAATTGTTAGTAAAATACATAGATTTCAGGTGAACTAATTGTTATTTTTTAAATTTACAAATAGTACAATTAAAAAAAATTTTGGAGTACAGTTCCATGATTTTCTTTTTTTTTTATAAATAATGTGTTTATCTTTTTTTTTTTAATTGGGGAATATTGGAGAACAGTGTGTTTTTCCAGGACCCTTCAGCTCCAAATCAAGTTGTTGTCCTTCAGTCTAGTTGTGGAGGGCACAGCTCACTGGCCCATGTGGCAATCGAACCGGCGACCTTGGTGCCTTGAGCACTGAGCCAATGGGCTGCCCATCCTTGATTTTTAACACATGTATAGATTTACACCACCATCACCATAGTCAGCATACAAACCACTTCCATCACCTCAAGAAGCTCCCTACTGCTGCGCTTTGCGGTCAGACTCCCTAACCCCTAATCCCTGCCACTCCTTGATCACTTCTTCTTTCCTATGGTTTTGCCTTTTCTAGAACGTCATATAAATGGAATCACACTACAGTATATAACCTTTCGAGATTGGCTTCTTTCACTCAGCACAATAGCTTGGAGAAGTATCTGTTATATTTATCAGTAGTTTCTTTTTTATTGTTGAGTAGGATTCCATTGTGTGGTTTCACAAGTTAGTATATCCAGTCATCTGTTGAAGGATATTTGAATGTGTCCAGTTCCAAGTGATTATGAACAGTGCTACTGTAAACATCCCTGCATAGGTTTTTCTGTGAACCTAAATTTACATTTCTTAAAGATATTCCTAACAGTGAGGTTGCTGGATAATATAGGAGGTGTATGTTTATCTCTATAAGAAGCTGCCAAACTATTTTTCCGAGTGGCCATACCATTTTGCATTCCCTCCAGCAGTGTTCACTTGCCTTATATCTTCATTTGCACTTGGGATTTCAGATTTTTTTTTTTTAAGTTTATTTTATTGTGGTAAGAACACTTAACGTGAGATCTACCCTGAGCAAAATTTCCGCTGTGCAATACATTATTGTTGACTGTAGGTACTTTGTTATACAGTGGATCTCTGGAGCTTGTTCATCCTGCTTAACTGAAACTTTATGCCCATTGATTAGTGACCTCCCATTTCCTCCTTCCCCAGCCCCTAGCAACCACCAGTCTACTCAGATTCTATGAATTGACTATTTTAGATATCTCACATAAGTGAAATCTTGTAGTGTTTACCTTTCTGTGTCTGGTTTATTACATTTAGCATAATGTCAAAATTCATCCAGGTTGTCACATGTGTCAGAATTTTCCTTCCTTTTAAAGGCTGAATAGTATTTCATTGTATGTAGATGCCACATTTTTAAAATCAGTTCATCTATTATTAATGGACGTTTAGATTGTTTCCTATCTTGGTTATTATTGTGAACAGTGCCGCAATGAATGTCGGAGTGCTAATGTCTCTTAGAGATCCTGATTTTAATTCTTTTAAATACCCAGAAGTGGGATTGCTGGATCATATGGTAGTCCTGTTTTTAATTTTTTGAGGAGCCTCCATATTGTTTGCCATACAGCGGCACCCTTTTGCATCCTCAGCAGCAGTGTGCAAGGGTTCCAGATTTCTCTACATCCTCGTTGATCACACTGTCTTATTTTATTTTTTGTAATAGTTGTCTGACAGAGGTGAGGTAGTATCTCATTGTAGTTTTGATTTGCATTTCCCTGATTATTAGTGACATTGAGCGTTGAGATTTTTTTTATTTTAGCCGTTTTAATAGGTGTGTAGTGTTTATCTCATTGAGGCTTCAGTTTGCATGTCCCTAATGGCTGATGATATTGAGCATCTTTTCACGTGCTTACTGCCATCCATGCGTCTTTGGTGAACTGTCTGTTCAAATCTTTTGTCCGTTTTTTAAGTTGAATTACTTGTTTTCTTACTGTGAGCTTTGAGGTGTTTTTTTTTTTCTTTTTAATATATCCTAGATGCAAGTCTTTTATCAGATAAATCACTTGGACATATTTTATGCTAATGTGTAGCTTTTCTTTTTCATCTCTTAACCATGCCTTGTGTAGATCTGAGGTTTTAAATTTTGATTCAGTCTAATTTGTCAATTTCTTTCTTTTATGGATTATGTTTTGATATAAGAATTCTTTGTCTAACCCAAGGTCACAGAGATGTTCTTTGTTCTAAAAGTTTGTGTTTCACATTTTACATTTAGATCTACGATACATTTGAGTTAATTTTTGTATGAGTTATGAAATTTAGGTCAAAGTTCTTTAAAACATTTTTTGCAGATAGATGTGCAATTTTTCCAGTAGCATGTTTATTGAAGACTCTCCTTTCTCCATTGAAATGATTTTGCAGCTTTGTCAAAACTCAACTGGCTATATTTATGTGGGCCCATTTCTAGACTCTCTATTCTGTTTCATTGGTTTACGCATCCAACCCTTCCCAATACCAGTTTTGATTCTTGTACTGTAGCTTTATACAAGATCTAAAATTCTATAGTGTGAGTCTTCTAACTTTATTCTAGTTTTTTTAAAAAAAGTTTTGTCTAATCTAGTCCTTTTGTTTTTCTATGTAAATTTTACAATCAACTTATCTATATCTGTAAAAACTCCTGATGGCATTTTGATTGGAACTGCATTAAATCTGTAGATCAATTTGAGAATTGATATCTTAACTGTATCGAGTCTTCCAATCAATGAACATGGTATATCTCTTCATTTATTTGGTCATATTTGAGTTCTCTTATCAGCATTTTATAGTTTTTGGCAAATAGATTTGCATGTTTTGTTAGATTTATATCTAAGTATTTTTTGAGCTATTGTATATGTTTTTATTTTAGATTTTAGTTCGTAATCATTCCTAGTATATAAAAATGTGTTGGATTTCTGTATGTTGAACTTGTATCTTACAGCCTTGTTAAACTCACTTAGTTCTAGGAGCTTTATTACAGATTTTTGGGATTTTCTATATAGGCAATTATGTCATCTATGAAAAGTGAATTTATTTCTTTTTTTCCTAATCTATGCACTTTTAATTTATTTTTCTCCTCACCCTTGTTACAAACTTCCAGTGACACTGAATGAGTGTGGTGAGAGTGAATATTCATACCTTCTTCCTTATCTTAGGGAAAAAGCATGTAGTGTTTCTTCATTAAATGTGATGGCAGCTGTTAATTTTTATAGTTATTCTTTATCAGGTTGAGTAAATTCTCTTCTATTCCTAGTTTGCTGAGAGTTTTATCAAGAATGGATGTTGTATTTTGTCAAACGCTTTTTTTGTATCAATTGATATGATCATATGATTTCTTCTTTAATCTGTTAATATAATCGATTACATGGATTGGTTTTCAAATATTGAACTAGCCTTGCATTCTAGGGATAAATACCACTTGGTTGTGATGCTATACTTCTATATTGTGGGATTTAATTTGTTAATATTTTTTGAGGAATTTTGCATCTATATTCATGTGGATATTGATCTGTAGTTTTGTTGTTTTCCTGTACTGTCTTTATCTGGTTTTGGTATCAGGATAATGCTGGTTTTATAAAAGCTATTAAAAAATGTTCCCTTTCATATTTTTTGGAAGAGGATGTGTAAAATTCCTTTTTTAAGTGTTTGGTAGAATTCTCCAGTGAAACCATCTGAGCCTAGGGTTTTCTTTGTGTGAATTTTTTAATACAGATTCAATTTCTGTGAGAGATATAGGTTATTCAGATTGTCTGGTTCTTTTTCAGTGAGTTTTGGTACCTTGTAGCTTTCAAGGAATTGGTCCGTTTCATCTAAGTTGTTGAATTTATGTACATAATTTGTTTGTAGTATTTATTTCCTTATTATCTTTTTAATGTCTGTGGATCTATAGTGATATTCCTTCTTTCATTCCTGGTATTGATAATTACCATAGACCCCCCTTATCCATGGGGTACATTCCAAGACCCCCAGTAGATGCCAGACACCGTGGATAATACTGAACCCTACTTATACTATGGTTTTTACTATACATACTTACCTATATTAAAGTTTAAATGATAAATTAGGCACAGTAAGAGATTAACAATAATAATAAAACAGAACAATTATAACAATACTAGAATAAAAGTCATGTGAATGTGGTGTCTCTCTCTCTCAAAATATCTTATTGTATTATACTCTTCTTGTGATGATGTGAGATGATGAAATGCCTCATTAAGTCTAGAGCAGTTGCCTTTTCCCTTAAAGGAAGCACTTTATGGCTTCTCTTTGACATATCCGAATTGCCAGTGTCACTACTCTTGCACTTTAGGGCCATTATTAAGTAAAATAAGGGTTACTTGAACACAAGAGCTGTGATAATGCGACAGTAGATCTTATAAGCAAGATGGCTACTAAGTGACTAATGGGTGGGTAGCATATACAGCTGGACAAAAGGATGATTCACATCTCAGGCAGCACAGAGTGAAGTTTCATCACGCTACTGAGAATGGCACACAATTTAAAACTTATGAATTATTTCTGGAATTTTCCGTTTAATATATTTGGACTGCAGTTGGCTGCGGGTAACTGAAACCACAGAAAGTGATACCATGGGGTGGGCCGGAGTACTGTATTCATTCTTTTATTTTTTGTTTGGCTAGAGGCTTATCAATTCTATTCATCTTTTCAAAGAATCAGCTTTTGATTTTATTGATTTTTCTCTTTTGTTTTTCTCTTTTCAATTTAATTTATTTCTGTTTTTTATTTTTTTCTTTCTGCTTGCTTTGGGTTAATTTACTTTTTTTAAAAAAAGTGGATTGTTGATTTCAGACCTTTCTTTTCTTAAATAAGCATGTAATTCTGTAAATTTCCCTGTAAGCACTGCGGTGGGGTGCATTTCACAGATTTTGATAATGTTGAATTATTTCTCTTTGACTTCCTCTTTGACCAATGAATTGTTTAGAAGTGTGTTGTTTTGAGTATTTGGAGTTTTGAGAGAATTTCCAGAGTTTTTATTTTATTGATTTCTAGCTGAATTCCATTTTGGTCAGAGAGTATACTTTGTATGATTCCAATACTTTTAATTTTGTTAAGATTTGTTTTATGACCCAGGTTATGGTCTATTTGGGTGAATATTTCATGGGCACTTGAAAACTGCTATTGTTAGGTAGAATGTTTTATAAATGTCAATTATATCCATTTGGTTGATGGTGTTATTCTGTTCCTCTCTACTCTTGATTTTTTTCCCCTTCTTTGTTTAAAAATAAAAATGTGATTTAATTGCGACATTATATTTTACCTCTTTATTTTTTCAGCTTTATTGAGATATATTTGACAAGTAAGAATTGTATATATTTAAGGTATCCAACTTTATGTTTTGATATCCTTGATTATTTTCTATCTACTTGTTTTATTGATTACTGAGAAAGGAAGACTGAAGTCTCCAACTATTATTGTAGATTTGTTTACTTCTTCCCTTAGTTCTATCAATTTTTGCTTCCTATGTTTTGAAGCTCTTTTGTTAGGTGCATACACATTTAGGATTGTTACATTTTGTAGTGAATTGACCTTTTTATCATTATTCAATGTCTCTTTTTATTCTTAGTAATTTTCCTTTGACATCTATTTTGTCTGATATTAACATAGCCACTGAAATTTTCTGCTGATTGTTTTCATGGTATACATTTTCTTCTCGTTTTACGTAAAATATTTTTTAAATTTTGAAATAATTTCAGATTTATAAGAGTTACAAAAATAATACGGAGAATTCCCATATGCCTTCACTTAGCTTCCCCTAATGTTAACATCTTACATAAGTTACATTTATTAAAACTAAGAATTTCACATTGGTATAGTATTCTGTTAAATAAGCTATAGAATTGTGAGATTCACCAGATTTTCTACTAATGTCCTTTTCCTGTTCTACAATTTCCAGTCAAAACAACGTTTTCCAGGGTAACCTAGGTTAGCTCCATTTTTCCCCACCCCCTTCAATGAGTTTATGTTATGTATTTGTAATACATTAGCTTCATTTCTCTTAATCTGCATTCTATCTTGAGCTCCCCTGATATCCTATTTGATTTTTTAAAATTTGCATACATTAAAGTTCACTCTTTGTAAGATACAGTTCTATGGGTTTTGACAAATATAGAGAGTCATGTATCTACTACCCCAGTACCATGTAGAGCAGTTCCATCTCCCTAAAAACTTCCCTGTGCATTCCCTTGTAGTCAGCCACCTCCTACCACACTGTCTAATCTGTTTAGACACCACGAATCTGTTTTCCATACCTATAGATTTGCCTTTTCCAGAATGTTACATAAATGGAATCATACAATATGTGTGGTCTTTCATTTAGCAAAATGCATTTAAGATTCATCCATATTGTTGTATGAAATAATAGCTTGTTCTTTTTGTCACTGAATAATATTCCATTCTATGGATACACCACAATGTGTTTATCCATTCACCCGTTAAAGACATCTTGGTTGCTTCCAGTTTTGTACCCTTATAGATAAAACTGCAATAAACATTTGTGTGTGGGACTTATTGTGAACATAGAATTCAGTTCAGTTGGCTGTGTAGCAATTGCTGGGTCATTTTGTAGTTTATATTTAACTATATAGGAAACTGACGGACTGTGCAGCGTTAGAGTTTAATCACCCATTTAGTAGGGTTTTTTTTTGTGTGTATTTTTTTTTTTTTGAGGGTAGAGGGGATAATTAACAGCTGATAAGATTCAGGCTTTAAAAAAGTCAACTAATTGTTATGTATGTAAAACTAAGCTTATCAAGGGACTGCTGTATATAGAACATTAAATTTGGTGAGTAGGGGACATAAGAGAAGATCTTGTTTAAGTCTTCAAAGCAGTTTGCCATCTAATAGGGAAGGTAAGATTTTGTAAGCGGTGGTGTAAGCCAGCAATTCGGATTCAGCTGGGTTGGTTCTGGTTCTTTGTGTCCAGTGGCGGTGGAAATGGTAGTAGCCTCGGGCCTTAACGGATGTGCCTCGGGCCTTAATTTGTAAAGGCGACTGATTAACAACATGGAGAGGCAGTAAGAAGTGCATAAAAACAGTGATAAAGTAAACCAAGCACTTATTATACATTCATTATTTTCAATATTAGTAATATTTAAAGTAATAAAAGTGTTACCCATGAAAAGAAAATATCCTTGTGCTTACATTTGAAATAGGAATTGAGTAAGAGGTTTAGACTTATATTTACAAGTATGGGAACATGAGAGACATTGAGAATGAATCATATTGATATTTTACATTAAAATTTCAAGAGTTAACTTGTTACACAATTGAAGTACTGTAAAAAGAATGCATCACTGAAAATTTCTGAATGCTATCTAAAACATTCAGAAAGTATAATGTGTGAAGCCCTCCTTAAAATTTTAATGATTGTTAAAATGTGCTTACATAGAAGTAGATTTGTATGTTAAACTTTAATTCTTAAGAGGAAAGGAGAAATTTGAAAGTTTGACTACAGTGAATATTAATTTTTAAGATTAATAAAAATTCAAAAATAAAATAATTTATTATTAAAAGAAGCCTGTTATTTATACTTTCCAAGAGAAGGGGGCCATGCCATACCATGCAGGGCCACTGGGAAAAGCACCAGTTTTGGGAGGAAGAAGGAGTGATGGGAAAGTATGAGCCTTTGGTGTGTTTCCCAGGGCAAAGGCAGTGCAGGCAGGGGAAGTGGCTTACGATTGGCTAGTTTGAATGATTCCAGTGGGCTTTTGAGGTCAGGAGCTGTTCCTAGTTGTCTGGAACCTGGCCCTGGATTGATTCAGGAAATATTGACTTAGTGTGTGAGTTAGATAAAGGAGGGGGTTCAGAGTATGGGCTCTGGATGGCAGGGGAGGTGCAAACAACTCTGGCCATTAGTGTGGCCCTGTGGCTAATGGATGCCATGTAGGCAAATGGAGAATCTAAGAAAACACAGAATGCTAACACAACCTTCCTACACAGAGCTCTATCTCCTAGTTGAATCATTTAATTCAATGCGTTATTATCAACTGCCTACTTTGAAACAGGTACAAAAGTGCATGAGATGAGGTCTTTGCCCTCAAGAAGCTCATGATATATCAGGAAAAAACATGATAAAACTCATGTTTTATCAGCTCATGATAAAACAGATTCATTCGTTCACTAAGTAAACATTTATTAGACATCTACCATGTGCCAGGCACTTGGTAGTCTGGTGATACAGCGTTTATTCTCAGATGGAAAGTTCACAACAGAAGAGAGTACATTTCTCTCTTATAAACATTAATATTTAATACAAAAATACATACTTATTTTGCTTTGTGTTTCTTATTTCCTTCCATCCCCCACTCTTCAGTTGTTTTCTGGGTATACTTCTAGATTTAGAGGAGCTTAGATTATGGATTTGAGTTTTCACATTCATGAAAATTATAAGCAAATGCATATGATTGACAGATTTTAAGAATGTGAAACAGATATTTTAAAAACTCAGAAATCTTTCATTTAGGTAGTTGTCTAAACTTTTTGCTATTGCATCTAAAAAGCAGTAATGGGGGAAGTAGCATATGAGATGAGATCAAACAATACGGTGAATGTTTAAATAAAAAAAATTATTACAGTAAAAGACACTGCCATTAATCACCCTCAAAATACTCCCCCTCACTTCAGACACACTTATCCCATCGTTCTTGCCACTTGCTGAAGCAGTTCTGGAAGTCCTCTTTCGAGAGTGTCTTTAGTTGCGCTGTCGTGGCTGCTGTGATGTCCTGAATCATTTTGACTTTGGGGAAGAGCCAGAAGTGCCACAGTGCCAGATCCAGCGAATAAGATGGATGAGGACACACCGTAATGTTTTTATTTGACAAATTGCCGTATACCAGAAGTGATGTGTGACATGGTGCATTGTCATGATAGAGGATGACTTACAGCATGCTTTAAAATACACTGTCTCTCAACCGTAGCTCACACCCAACTGACTAGACCAAACAAGTTGAAACTTGTCACACACTGTTACTGAGGTTTGATGTGTCACTTCCCCTATTGAAGATCCCTGCCTTTTCGTTGGATGGCACTCGGCATCAACGTTCACCGTATTTTGTGATCACAACAGAAAGGCTCCGTGTCACACATCACGTCTGGTATACGGCAATTTCTGTCAAAAACATTACAGTGTGTCCTCATCCACCTTATTCACCGGGTCTGGCACCGTGTGATTCTTTGCTCTCTCCCAAAGTCAAAATGACCATGAAAGGTAAATGTTTTGAATCAATTCAGGACATTGAGGCAGCCATGACAGCTCAACTAAAAGAGGACTTTCAGAACTGCTTCAGAAAGTGGCAAGAACAATAGGATAAGTGTGTTCAAAGTAAAGGGAGTACTTTGAGGGGGATTAATGGCAATGTGTCTTTTACTGTAATAAAGATTTTTTTTAATTTAAGCATTCACCATATTTTGTGATCATAACTGGTTATATGTGTGTGGCTGAAGGAGTATGGGGAAGAGGGGTTGTGGGGGAATGTTAGGGGCTGTGAGAAGAGTTAGAAATTTGAAACTAGGACACATGAGACTGCTCTAGTGTTGGTTTTGTTGTTAACATGTACGTTCTGGGCAGTACATTCTGTCTTCCTCTTTCTAAGCCCTGTTTCCTCATTTAGAGGGGCTGGTGATTACAACTAGCTCTCCCTATCTTATATTGTTGTTAACGATGAAAAGAGATAATAAATACAAGACTTAAAGTGCAGTACAAATGTAAGGTATATTACAATGCCTTATACATAAAAAGCCTCAGAAAATACTGAAAGAAAGAACGCACGTATCTCTCTTTTCTTTTGTTTCTGACATTCACTCCAAGAAATGAGAACTGCGGGAGCTTGATCTTATTTTCTGAACTTCTGTAGTATTTGTAATCTATAGCTGTAATTTAGTAATTATGTGCTTTCTTAGGTTTAATGACTGTTTTGAATGAGTTAGTCTTAGCTCTTCAAGGGCAGTAACTCAAGAGTATACACATTTTCTGTCTGTACAGAACCTAGAGTGCAAAGTGCATTATAGTATTCAATAAATATTTGTTGATTGATTGATACTTGTCGAAGGTTTAGCATATCTAAATAAAACCTGTTGAGACTAATTCTAAAGTAGGATCTATGCAAGTGAGTGAGAAGTTGGCATACAGACTGAGAGAGATCATCACGGAATGGGGTTATAAAGACTTGATATGGTAGAAGGTTAGAGGGAGACCCTGATATAGAACCTAAAAGGCCCTGTGGGTGTAGTGTGGGAAACAGAAGAAGTGCGTGCCAGATGGAAGGTTAGAGGTCAGAGTGAGGATGGCGTATTAGAAGGTGTATGACTGGTGGAGCAGCAGTAAAGGTCAGGTGGGTGAGGTTTTAAGAGTAACTTTTAACTTGCAGTTATTCACTGTGGCTATAGATTTATCAGAGTCAAGCAGGCAACTTTCAAACTTCGTTCAGAAGTGAGTCCCGGCATTTGGTGACCGCCCTGTGTTGTTGCCTGTGCGGGTTGGAGTGGCCTGAGCCATCGGTTCTGTGGCGAGATGCTTCAAAGCCTCATTAAAAATGTTTGGGTCCCCATGAAGGCCTGCTACACCCAGGTTTACCAGGAGAGCTGGGTCGGAATGGGGTTGATGGGCTTCCTTGTTTACAAAATCAGGAGCACTGATAACAGAAGTAAAGCTTTGAAAGCTTCGAGTCCTGCCCCTGCTCATGGCCGTCATTAACCCGCTTTACCTGGAGTGTACATCGGGTGGAACGTCAGTGCGGCTGTAATTTCAGCGAGCTCCGTGAGATGGGAATATGGAACATCGCGGTATACTGGTAGAAGTGCCGTTTCCTTCGTGGCATGAATAAATGTACCTGTAAGATTTAAAATAAAAAGTGAGTCCTTGTCAGTGTATAGACTAGCTCTTCAAGGTTGAGACTTAATGCTTACAAAACCCCTTGCTTTTGCAGAGCTAATCTCTTAGACTGCTGATGTCATTAATAATATAATCCATGTAGAGTGTCAGAGGAGTTTTAGCAGTTTTGTAGATCAGCTAAGCAGATAGGCCAGGAATTAGCAGCCTTTTATGGAGATGTGCCAAAGTTTGGGTTACTTTCCTTCTGGAGGATGAAGAGGGCTCTTGCTGTTTAGGGATTCTCAGAAGGTGGGGGTGGGGGGGCATGTGTGACTGCGTGCTGCTGGCCCCCAGCTGCAGGTGGCCAATAGAGAATGTTTAAAATGGAAAGCAAGGTTGCGTATTCATATCAGTAGGCCTGTGTTTGTGTGGGCTAGCAATGGCACTTCTTCCCTAAAATAAGGGTGGCTTTTTTATCCAGGAATGACAGCAGGTTGGCAGGTACCCACCTCTTTCATGTTCACTACCAACCTAGTTATAGATTAGTAAGTGCTGATTATATACTGTTACGTAATAGTCTGGATGATAGTTTTACTGGCGAAATGGGCAACACAATGTAGACAGTTTACCTGCTCTTGAGAACTTCAGTCTAGGACTCTTAACCTAGATAAACAGAAAAGTGTATAGAGACAATAGTATAAATTTTCATCTACTATATTTGTAGCATAAGATGTGGTAACTGTCCTCTGAGTTGGAAGAGCTGCCATGTAGAACAGAGATTTGACTACTGTTTGACCTCAAGAGTTAGCATTAGGACTGCTAGGTGCAAACCTGGTAGGATTTGAGGAGTACACTTGTTTGTTAACAGATGAGATGGACTGCCTCAGGTACAGTTCTCTGTCCACGGCAGGCGTGGTAGCCCAGGCTGCTGTCTCTTGGTAATTATTAAAGGAATTGCGATGTCTGGTATGTGTTTGGGCAGTCAGGGCATCTCAGCCTTGGCACTACTGACATTTTGAATGAGATAAGTCTTTGTTGCGGGGGTCGTTCTGCACACTGGAGGATATTTAGCAGCACCCCTGGCCTACCACTAGGTGCCAGCAGTAACCCCTCCCCCCAAGTTGTGACACTCAGAAATGTCTCCCGACATTGCCAAAAGTTTCCTGCTGGGCAAAATCACCTCCTTGTACAACCATTGGGCTAGGTAAACCTAAGTCACCTCAGAACTCTGTAATTTAAATTTTTGTGTTTTGTAAGTGGATTCTGCAGCACAAATTTCTTCAGCAAGTGAGAATGAGTTAGAGGGCCTGCGTGATGTGGGTGGTAGTATTCTGTTACCTTCCAACTCTGGGAGGCGTGCTGCTGCTGAAAGGTTGTCAGCATCTGTTGAGTGATGTTGGTGAGCTTGGAACATATAGGAGGTTCCCTAAACATATCCTTAGGAAAGGGCTAAGAGATGAAAATGAGAAGATTAGACAAAGTTTGAGTAAAGACGGCTGGAATGACTAGTGTGAGGGGAGAGCGGGAAAGTGAAGACAGGGACATTGGTCATGAAGCCTGGTCAGCCGCAGTTACGGAGCGTCAGGGCTCTCTTCTTGCTCCGCTGTCTTTGCCCTTCTCTCCCAAAGCCTGTGCGGTTCTGTGGTGGAGGAGTGAGTGCCCGAGGAAATAGCAAGCTTTAGTCTTGGCTGCGATCGTATCGTCTCCATGTACTAGTTTTAACATGGCCAAGTTTCTTAACCTCACTGTGTCTTATTTTTTTTCCATTTAAAGAAATTGTGGTGAAATATATATATAACATAAAATTTACCATTTTAACCATTTTTAAGTGTACAGTTCAGTGGCATTAACTACATTCACATTGTTGTGCAACTATAACCGCCATCCATCAGAACTTTTTCATTTTCCCAAACTGAAACTGTACCCATTAAGCTCGTTGTCCCCTGCTCCCAGCCTCTGGTAACCACCATTCGACTTTGTCTCTATGGACTTCACTACACTAGGTACTTCGTATAAGAGGAATCATACAATATTGTCCTTTTGTAACAGGCTTCTTTTCCTTAGCATAATGTTTTCAAGCTTCATCCATGTGGTAGCACACGTCAGAATTTCCTTTTTACAACTGAACAATATTCCATCACATGTCTATGCCGCATTATGCTTACCCATTCATTTGTCAGAGGACACTGGGTTGCTTCCACTTTTTGGCTATTGTGAATAATACTGCTATGGGGTTTTTCATTTTAAAATAGCAAAAAAATAATAATAATGATAATAATATTAATAATAATAATGCTTCCTCTTTAGGATTAGGGTAGCTGGCTGTAAAAGCTCCTTGCAGAGTGCTGGGTGGGCATTGGCACATGAGAAGTGGCACTTCCTTTCCTCACCTTTTTTTTTTTTATGCCAGCGGCTTCACTTTTTCTTTTATATCTCCTGCCTAGTACTGGTAATCATACCAAAGCAGGAGCTAATGGATTTTTCCTCCCCTGCCAGTGAAAGTCCATTCCAGGAATGACATTTTGCAATCAACATTCTCTCATTCTTCAATTGTTTGTGTTATTTCAAGACTAGTCAATCTCTTTGGAAATTTGAGCTGATTCTAAGGTTGCCTTAAGTGTTCAGGTTCTCTTTCATAGCTCTGAGAGTCCTTTCCTAAATCTCATTGTCACACTCTTCTCTAAGATAATTTGTTCCAAAACCTTGCTAATGGCAGCTTGCTGTGCCCAGGGTCCTAAGGTCCCTTCATCAAGAGTTTTGATTCATTTGTCATTCAAAAGACTATTGCTATCCTGAGGGCAAGTTTTAGATACACTTGGTGAATTTCATTGCTTTGTTCCTTTGACTCCTGCCTTTAAACACCCAGGCTCCCTCCCTTTGTGGGAAGGAATATTTTTGGCTGGCCCTTTTCTGTCTGTGCTGTGCCATCTGTCACAAGGGTCATTGCTCAGAGGCTAGCTTCTTCCCTGCTGGGAGCAGGTGGTCAAAACCAAGGGCTATTGTCAGGGTCAGGTTGGGGCAGATTACCAATGTGCCCCCAGAGCGGTGTGTGTAGTTGTTATCCTTCAGAGGAAGAAGAGAAGGCTTTACTTTGGGGTCTTTTTCTGTGTTAAAGAGGAAGAGATGCAGATGTGACCCTAAATGGTTAGTTAATTCCTGTGGTCCAGCCAGTCATGAACTGATTTGTCTATGCTCTTGCCTCCAGCTACCTCAACTGGTTCTGGGCTCTAAGGCTATTATCGGAGGCAACCTACAGTGTACAAAGAAAGAAAGCGACATCCGTGAAAATCATGGACGATAGAATTATTCAAGCTGATTCATTCTAAGATGCTAGAGGTGACATCCCAATCCTTGTTCACACAAAATAAAATAGCCCTGAAATCTTTGAATGGTCTCGGCGGTAAAGACCTTGGTGTTAAAGTCTTATTTAAAGAGACTGTGCTTCCAACCACTCAGGATTCTGGGCCTGACTCACAGGAGAGCCAGCCCAGTGCTGAGTCACTCAGCCAACTTCATTCATTGATCATGTGCTTGTGCACAGCTTGGTTTCAAGGTGGGGAGAGTTACTATTTTCAAATGTTCTTCCTGAGGTGGCATGGTCCAGAAGTGAGCCGACAGACCGGAGGCTGGTTCTATTCTCGGCCCAGCCACGCACCTGCAGCGGGGTACCCCCCACCCCACCTCACCTCGCCCCGCCCACCCCCCTGTGGGGATATGGAAGGATCAGGGACAGGAGTGAAAACAACGAGACAGATAAGTCGCAGAACAGGTTTTTCAAGAATGGTTTTCCCAGAGAGATTTTTGAGGAAATAAGGCCCCTAAACCCTGACTCTCTGGCTGGCCAGGTTTTGTTACCACCATTTACTCAAGCAACTTACCGCAGCCTCCACTTGTGCGCCAAAGAGGAATCTCTCCTCCAAAGATAAATCCTGGCATTCCTAGCCTTTTTCTTTTTCAATCCTGTGATGCCTCTTTCCCACAGTACTTATTGCATTGTATGTACATTTAGCTGTTTTAAAAAGCGCAAATTTTCTGTTACGTGGGGGAATGATTTCAGAACAATTTATAGAATAAGTTGGTCCTACGTGTGTCGTCCCAGGTTACTGAAATCAGCCTGACCCAGCATATAAAGTATTGCTTATTTCTTTGGGGCCTCCCCAGCTCCCGTCTAGGTCTAAGGGTTGCATAACTCTGTCCTCCCTGCCTGTATACTCGTGTCTAACCTCAGTCCTAGACATAATTATCCCTTTCACTTCTTCTGCTCCCTGGAGAAGTAAGATCTTTTCTCAGGTACTGTCTCCTTTTTGGCATCCTAACCTCAGTGTGGTGGCATCTATAAACTTTGCCCATGGAATTCTTTTGTTTTGAATGTGAAATATTTGAATCATACAGAAAAGTATACAGAATAATATACTTGTTTTAGGTCTTTCTTTGGATGTAAGAAATAATTATGGGTTCATTTGAAGCTGGAGGCACATGTCTGCCCCCTCCCCAACTCTTCTGAACAAACCTTTTTTGTCCAAAGCACATTGCAGAGCGCTTGGCCTCCCTGTTGGAGGTCTGCCTTCCGTGACCTATATTCATTCTTCTGTTTCCTCAAGTGTTTTCACAGCTCTTCTTTCCTCCCCACCCCTCACTGAGACTTTGGGTAAATTGCTTTACCTCTCTGAGGTTTATATTTCTCATCTGTAAAATGAGAATAGCAACATCCGCCTTCTGCAGGTTATTTTGAGAATCAAACGTGGTAGTGTATGTGGAAGGAGTTGGTAAAGCTCTGTTGTGTGTGGCATCAATTATCTACATAGAGAACCTATTGCATTGTTTTCTAGGCATGTGGGAGGGGGTGCGGAGGGAAGGGAGATTGCCAAGGGAAGTGGTGGATCAGAATCCCAGGGGCTTTTTCAAACGACATACATACGAGTATCTACTCTACACTTGTATGTGTATACATGCATATATACACATATACATATACACACGCAACAGTTAGGAATCCTTTGAAGGTAGAAGCCGAGGGAAGTTATCTCTGTATTCCCTTCTGTCATTTTCAAGGTCGGCTGTTATTTTCTGACCTGTCTTCCACATGGCTTTGCACTAGAATGGCCATTTAAAAAAAAAAAAAATCAATTTCTTAGTCTCTATTTGTTCAAAGTTCAGATTTTCAATGAGAATCTTCAACTGTTTGGCTAAGGAGGTTTGCTTTCACCAATGGGCTTGCAAAATTCTTGCCATTACTTCTTTATTAGCCCAGCATATGTCTTTTCTCTCCTTTGTGCTCTAGCTCCCCTCCTGAATACGTCTGAAGAGGGTCCTCCTGCTGTGCTAGGGTGAAGGCTGCCTCCCCGGTTCCTTTACAGCACCTTACGCTGAAGACAGTCGGGTGTGATCACTGTGTGACCACTCTTGTACCGTCGTGTGTGGGTTCTCTGCGTACATCCGGGGTTTTGGTCATTGTTCAGCCTTCCACATTTACTTAATCGTCTGATTTCATTGCATTATGGTACTCAGGCCCAAACTGGAGAAGAGATACTTGGGTGAAGAGATCCCTGGATAATTCTGTTTAAGAACTATTCAGTTTTATTATTTAAAGTGTTTAAGATTATTGAAAATGTGTAGAAATTAAACGTGTGTATACTCTAGAACCCGGTAATTGAACTCTTAGGTATATAATATATCCAAGAGGAACTCTGACTCAAGCACATGGCGACTTGGACAGGAATGCTTATGGTAGCTTTGTTGGTGTAATAACACACAGTTGTGGGAACAAAGGCTCATCGACAGGGGAGTGAATAAATTGTTGTACAGCCAAACGAGGAACTGCTGCTACGAAGCCATGACAATGCATGAATTAGAGAAAAATGTGTCAAATGAAATAAGTGTCAACCATAATATCAAGAATAAGGTGGAAAAATGCGAGTTTCAGGAGATGATCAGTATTTTGCATTTATACAAAGCTTCAGAACATGAGAAACAATCCTTTATATTATATGTGGATATCATATTTATGTGGTAATAATACAAAAATATGCAAGAATTTGAGAAAACCTAATTCAGGAGAGTGGTTGATAGTGGTTTGCAGAGGGCCGAGGGGATTGTATGGGAAAGAATGCACGGGGGCTTCAGTTGTAGCTCTAAAGTTCTGTTCCTATCTGTGTGGGTTTTTTTACTTGAAATATTTCATAAAATAACTGCGATAAAGAGGATTCAAAATGTATGCTTAGTCCATTTGGGTTGCTGTAACACAAATAGCATCGACTGGGTTACTTACAAACGACAGACATGTATTTCTCAGTTCTGGAGGCTGGAAGTCCAAGGTCAGGGAGCTGGCAGATTGCGTGGGTGGTGAGGACCCGCTTCCCGGTTCACAGAAGGACCTCTCGCTGTGCTCTCCCTGGGGCAGAAGGGGCAAGGGGACTCTGTGGCATCTCTTTTATAGGGATTTTCATAGTTCAATAGATGAATTTAGGGGAGGACAGAAATATTCAGTATATAGCAACGTATATGGAATGTGACCTTCAATTTTGTAAAATTACAAGCAAATGAAAGAGCATGCAACGATTTAACAGTAGTTCTCCTGGTAATAGGCTCATAGATGGTTTTTACTTTTCATATTTTCCAAGTTTTCTGCAATGAAAGATGTATTATTTTTATAACCAGGAAAAAGGGCAATAAATGTTACTTGCTAAAGAGGATATAAAAATAAGACTGTAACGTAATAACTGACTGCCATTCAGAGGTTTTTTCCTCCAGTTTGAGAGTATTTTACAGTTCACTGGCTATAATTTTCAAACACGTTAACTTGATGAGTGCTTTACTGTTCTCTTTGCTTGAAAAAGAAATTCTTTTTAAACTATTGGGTTTAGAGGAAAAAACTGCTATGATTTTTAAAACTAAAGGATGCTGCTTAGTATTGTATAAAATCATGTTAAGACAAATAATGATTTTCAGACTGACAGCGTGATTAACAAGTTAACCACTTCCTATTGAGAAGAAATTCTCAGAGGGTTGGAGACAGGCTGGATCCAACTTCAGAGAAATAAACTTAATTTTATTTTTTTTCTTCTTTTCTGTTCATCTTGTCCCTGGGACTCCACACATTTCACATGTTCATAGAACAAACTTCCTTTTCTTTTCAGCTTAGGTATTACTGTTTGGGGAACCCTAGCACCAGTCCACGCCCACATCCATCTGCCCCCGTTCTGGGTTACGTGGATCCTTAGTGGCGTACCCTTAATGCTGTGTGTCACTGCATTGTAATCGGATGGTGATCCATCTGTCTCTGCTGGAGTTTAAGCTCCACAAAGATGGACGCAGGCATTTTGTTCGTTATTGAATCCCCAGGATCTCGCACAATGTCTGATACATAGAAAGCACTGGTAGATAATTATTGAACGAACGACTGAATAAAAAGGTCACACCGGAAGGAGACCTTCTGTAAATGGAGTCATTTAATGGGAAACTTTAAACTAGGTTTTCTACGTAGATTGAATAATAAGAATTCCAGAATTCTCTCTGGAACCTTTGAGTTAGAGAAATGAAAAGCCAGAGTTTTAAATGCCAGTACTTTCTGGAAATAATGAATGAAGAAAGTAAACCCAGGATTGAGATAAGTAACGATTAAAAAAATTTTAATTTGTTCCTTCTTCATCTCATTTGATTGTCAGTGTTGTTTTAAAATCTTGCTTTACTTGGTATGATTTCTTAATACTAGATAAGTTTTATCAGTATTCATTTTATAAAATCTCATTGAAATATCACATGCATATAGAAAAATGAAAAATCATTACTGTACGCTTTGCTGAATTTTCCATGAAGTCACCTGTGTATAACCAGCAACCAGCCTCCCCCATCTCCTCTAGTCACGCACTACCTTTCCCCAAGGGAACTACTATCTGAGTATTCATTGTTTAATAACACAGTTTTTATAGACTGTCTCAACTTACATACCCCTGTCTCAGGAGTAAGTCAGTCTGTGGGGCCTGACTATTGGAATTTATTACCATCTTCCGCCGAGTGGTCTGAATGAAGGCATGGCACCTTGAGCTCACAGTGGACGTTCTGTTTTATGGACAAAAAATGTCCTATTTCCAAATCATCACTTAACTTTTATCACAGAAATCTTAGACTACGGGTGTGTGGAAAGGTAATTAACAGAAATTTAGTTATATAGTTGATTTGAGCCCTGGTTCTCTTACATATTGAAGATCTCAAAACTGCTGGATGTGTTATTGACGAGATAGTAGAGTGAATTTGCCTCCTAATATGGCTGATTTTGTTGGCTTACGTAAGTTAAGGCAATAACTGAATACCAACTATTCTTTAATTTTTGCCACAAACTATTACCCGATGGCCTACTGTGATCCTCTTTGTGAGCAAGGCGAGGCATTGGGAAGCAATGAGTAGTAAACATGATCATTTTTCCCTTGAGGTGCTTATTATAATCAGGTAGGGAAAATGAAAGCACAGAAACATAAAACTGTAAGGAGTATTTTAGGAGTGATACAAAATACTGAGGGGAGGGAGTGATTGTTTTTGACTAGGGGGAATCTGAGTAGTTCTCCCAAGCAAGGAAAGGTAAGAGCATCCTGGCCGAAAGGAGTGGCATAACCAAAGATGTAGGGATGGAAAAGTACAGTAGGAGTGGGGAATGGTTTTATGGAGCATAAAATACAAGCAGAGAGTGTCTATTAATAGGCTGAAAAGGGCCCTGAGTGCTCATTTAAGGGTTTGAAATTTTAATCAAAAAGCAGTGGCGTCTGAAGGTTTTTGAGCAGAAGGGAGATGTGGCCATCAGACCTAAATTTCTTACTGGTTTCCAGTTGTATCCATCAGTTCAGAATGACTGGATTGCCCCTGAGGATGCGTGGGTCCTGCCCTCCTGAGAAGTCAGTCAAACTCATTTGTCATCAGCGAGGGGATTAACAGCAGGGAAGGCACCATAATCATTACGCACACTTTTCTGCCTTAATTTTTCCTCCAGGATCGTTTGCTAGTCCCATCTTCTCCGAGTAGATGAGAGAGAGAACTTTGGACATCTCAAGGAAAAGCATAAGATTAAGTTTTGTTACTACATTACAGATGAGGTTAGAAATACATTTCTCATCTTGCTACCACTGTGCTTGGCCCATTATAACATTTTTTTCCTGAATGAGAAACGTCATACAAAGAAAAGCACCCTGGATGAAGAGTCACATCCTGAGTTTAAGTCCTGGCTCTGCTACTGCTTACCAACTTTGTGACCTTGAGCAAGTCACCTAACTCCTGTGAGCCTGGCATAGGGTGGTGGTGCGATTCCAGTTGGTAAGTAGTTGTGAAAACATTGTTAACCACCTTGGGATGCATGTTGCTGTGCTTTATATTTGAAGGTTATGTTTCATGAGGCATCGCTGACGGTGTTGATGGAGGCTTCTGAAAAGAGCCTGTCCACGTCGCGTCCACAGTGCTTACAGCCAGCGTGTTATCATAGAAAAGCACTGGGGTAGAAAGCACAAGCACTGAATCCCAGCCCACACTCCGCCACATGCCTGTGTCACTCAGATGTAACTACCTGCTTTTGTAAGCTACCCTGCTTTTATCTCAAGGCGCTGTAAAACCAAAACAGAAGAGCACCAAAACAACAGAAACAAAAGACACTCAAATTCAATTCCAAAGGCTTGATGAGTATGCAGCTCTTTACTGGAGGATTCTGGAAGATGTTAACAGGAGGTGTTGTTGGACTTTAAACTGCGACCATTCTGTAAAGGGATTCTTTAGGCACCCCATATAATAGTTGTCCTCGCTCCTCGTTTTCATTCTCCTGTCTGTCCCCAAACTCCCCAGCCTGATTGACAGCTTTCTCCTGGTCCGCGCTCTGCAGCATCAGTCACGTTCCCAGACTTTTCCTCCCTGGCCTCGTGATCACCGTTGTGATCGTCGTCGTCATTATTTAGGTAGCTTTCCCTTTTCCCTTCGTACGCATCGTTTTATTCAGCGTAAGGAAGGTAGCTAGTCTCAACAGGAAAGGAATTCTCTGCCTCCTGAGAAAATGGACAAGGACCATTTAATATTTTGTCTCTGTGTCACTGGCTGTTTGATACAAAATAAGTCAGTTAACCTCTTTAACCCCAAATACCTTTCCTGTGAACTTGGATCTAGCAATATATGCTCCTTTAACCTCACAAGTGAGGATGGAATGAAGTAAAGGATAAGAAAATGTTCTGTAAATGTTAAAGCACTAAACAAATATGAAATGGCATTAATTTGTAGCTTCAGCAACTGTTTGCAGAGTTTGTCACTTTCAGCTCAATCTCCTAAGATTCCTAGCAAGTCTAAAATCTTGTTCAGGAAAGACCTACCCTGTTTTTGGCCTTTAATATATTGGGGTATGTTCCCTCTGTGTCCATTTTGTTGAGCGTTTTTATCATAAATGGGCATTGAATTTTGTCAGTGCTTTTTCTGCATCTGTTGAGATGATCATAGATTTTTATTATTCATTTTGTTAATGTGAGAGCTACGCTCTTTTTCATCATGGCTGACCACACGGGAGTGTTTGCTGCTATGACTTCCTAGCAGTTCATAGCCAGACTACTGTGTATTATTGCATTGACATTTGTATAACACTTGGGGAGCTCTTGACAGATATTCTGTCATCTGCTCTCCGTGGTAATTCTATGAAGAAGGTGATTTTGTTATTCCCATGGTTGAAGCTGTACCTCAGACCTTCCTATTGTGTGTTTCCCTGCTTGCAGTCTCCTCTTGTGTGGTCTGAATACCACAGAGCTACTCTGGTGACCCATCTTCCCCTCCCTCTTACAACCTCACGGAAGTGTGAGCGATGCTTCTGAATTTGCTCAGTAGGTTATCTTCTAGTAACCATTTAGTGGCCTACCCTGCTGTCCATTAGTGAGTGAATGATTCAGCAAGTGAAGAGCAGACCTTGTGGGGCCTGTATCCAGACCTCGTATCCACAGCCAGGCTCTGGCACTCAGTGCTGCTTGAATCCCCTGGGTTTTGACTTTGTTTGACTGTCACCATTTTTGATCAGTGAAACAACCTGTATCTTATCAGATGTATCATTGGCAAATATCTTCTGCCATTCAGTAGGATCTTTTTTTGTTGTGTTGTTGGTTTCCTTTGCTGTGAAAAACCTTTTTAGTTTGATGTAGTCCCATTTGTTCATTTTTGTTGTTATTGTTTCCCTTGCCTGAGGGGATATACATCAGTAAAAATATTACTAAGGGTAATGTCTGGGAGGTTACTTCCTATATTTTCTTTTAGGAGTTTTATGGTTTTGGGTCTTACCTTTAAGTCTTTAATCCATTTTGAATCTATTCTTGTATATGGCGTAAGAAAGTGATCCATTTTTTTTGCATGTGTCTGTCCAGTTTTCCCAGCACCATTTATTACATAGACTATCTTTTCCCCAATGTAAATTCTTCCTTCCTTTGTCATAGATTAAATGACCACATAGGCATGGATTTGTTTCTGGGCTCTCTATTCTGTTCCGTTGATCATCTTCATTCCTCAGTTGAACTTGGCAAACATGCCTCTGGCTGTATATAGTATGTTACGTAATAGAGAGTATCTACAACTTGCCCACATTTGTCTTTTGTATGTATCATATATTGATACCCTTTAACTACCTTTTTGTACCTACACTTGTATTTTTTTGTACCAACCGAAAAATGAACATTTATAGTGTTTAGTGTCCTTGACTGCCTGACACAAATTTATTTCCACCAATGATGTTATCTTTGTTCAGCAGGACTTATGTAATGATTTGCAGAAATTGTTTTAGATTTTTATTTATTTGATGAAGATTGAGTGGAATGGAAAAATTACACTGGTGGTACAAGTGGTATTAAGAACTAATATTTACTTTGCACTTTCTACATCTTAAGACACTGTATTAACCCTGGTACTTTCGGTGTTGCTTAGGTCGGTCTCATAGTCATTACATATAGTAGAGAGGCAGCGCTTAAAACCATCAGATTTTTAATCAGAAGCAGTCCATCTCTAACCCGAATCACATATTCAGCAGACTTACGCTGATTAACTGTATCCAATTGTAAAGAAAAAGAACAACTTGAAATACAAGATGTGTTGCTTTCTTTTTCCTCGGTTATAATTAAGAATTAAAAATTTTTTTAGCGTGTACAGCTACTTTCTCCCTCTACCCCAACCATATTCCCTCATATGGAGGGATTTTTGCTGTTCCCACTATGCCCACTAAATGCTTATGGGAGACTATGTAAAGTGTGAGTTACTCATCCAGGTTCTAGAGTCGTACCCAGAAGCTAGTCTTGCACACCTGGGATAGTACAGCTTCCTAAATATTTTGGTCCTCCGAGGAGTATGAGCACCGATTAACGGACATTTCTTTTCTAGATGTTAAACATGTGCCAATAGTTTAGTTCTCTGGAAAACATGGAAACAATCTAGTGGAAAATAAGACAAAATGTGCTCTCTTTAGACCATTGCATGGGAACAGGAGGAGGGGACCAAATACGTGAGCAGAGAGTCTCAGTATTACTGTGAGTATTACAATTCCCACAGGAAATTGAGGGTAAAATCTAATGTGCATGTTGGAACTGAGGCAAAGAGACGTAGAGAACCACACATCACAAATATGAAACCCTTCTCAATTACAAAGTTAGGAAAATTGTTTGCATCATAACTTGAATCAGGAGACTAGTGAAGAGAATGATAGTGGATGTGAGGCAACAACCAAAGTCCACACGGGGTTTAGTGTGTGGGGTGTAAGGGGGAAAGGCCGCTGTGCTTTGTGGAAGAAATAAAAGAAACATGGAAAGCCAGTTAAATTTGAAAAAAAAGAAAAGTGGTAATGGGACATCGGTGATAAAAATGGAGGAAAACTTTGACTTGTATGTTGCAGGGCCAGGGAGATGGAAGCCTGACGACAGCTTGACTGGGCTGTGTGTTGAGAGGCAGATAGAAAAGGAGACTTGATAGTAGTGTGGACGTATAGACAAGGTGGAAACCTGTCTTTTCGGCTGATGGGACTTGCTCAGAGAAACTTTTGGATTCATTTAAAATCATAATAATCATTGGTTTTGACTTCCTTTTTTTTAAATCAAAATATTCCAGTACTGAAAAGTGTAAGTACTTCACAAATACCTTCTGATAGAGTTAGTTATCATGGGCTTATTTATCATGGTTAATCTACGTTTATGTCCATATTAGGCCTCTTTCAAAATATTCTATAAACACACCCTTCACAGGGTTTCTGCAGGAAGACAGACAGATGTAAGTCAACCAAGAGCATCTTCTGTATTTCACTGTGTATAATTTGGTCCCATGTATAATGCACACCCATGTTTTTGGCCCAAACTGTCAGGGGAAAAAAAATCTTTTGTTTTAATTTTTTAATTCAAATTTTTATTTGTTTACATTTAGGTACTTGTTTTTTGTATTATAAAGGAATTTTAGCATTTGTTTTTTAACATAGTATGGTACAAGAAATTTTATGTAACAAATAATTAAAAAACACAAGAACAGATACAAGGTACAATAAATTTTATGTACTGGTAACAAATTTACGATATTTACGCATCGTAGAAGGCCAAGAACTCTTCGTTATTGCAAGTTTGTCATAAGTTAAACAAAGCCGATTATCATCTTCCAGGGTATTATTTTGCATACAGATATCGTTATTGATTTGTAGAGTTAAACTTTTAACTCATAAACATAAATAAAGAATTAAAAACATTATATAGGTATGGAATTAGTATTACTCATGGATAAACGTGCATCCTTATTTTTCCCTCACAAAATTGGGCAAAAAAGTGCATATTATACACGGCAATATACGGTATATCAAAAGGATTAGGAAGAGGTCAGTTATCGAGAGTCAGGGGCAAATGGCTCAGATTTGGGGAAATTCGGTGGGTGTGAGGCTTAGGAATAATAAACTTCACAGTCGCCTCATGAGGTGGAAAGCCAGCAAGGAGAAGAATGCCCTGTGCCACTGTCAGCATGGATGACAGTGTCAGCATGGGTGCTGACAGTCACCAGGGTGGGGCCATAAAAACTTATAGGAGGGAGAGTCAGATTTTTGTGTTATCAAGAGAGGCTTAGGACTGCAATTTTTATATTTCAAATGAGTAAAATTAAGGTTTGGCAAAATTGTTTTTATTTCAATTTCTAGAACTGTTATATGATTTTCCAAAATGAAATCTGTACGTGACAAAGTAGGAAATTGGCAGCCTAGCATCTAGTTGTCACTGGAGGAAGGAGGGGCCCAGGGAGTGGGGACAGTGTAAACTTATCCATCTGGCTGCATTTCTCTCTTCTCCTGTGATAAGAGCCGCCCACCTTCCTCCCAGAGCAGAGCAGCTCCTCTGGCTAATTCCAAATGAGCTACATATCAACATGCAACGAGCTGGCTGGCAGCCCTCGGAGTCTAGCTATAGTTCTATCCCAAGCTTCTTCCCTTCTTTTAGTTCTTGTGGGTAAGCCTTTTCCTTGAACTTCAGAACTCCGTGTATCTACTGCCTGTTCAGTGTCTCCATTTGGAAGCACCGAAGCAAGAAAGTCAGCATCTTCACCTGAGCTGTGCGTCACATTTCATTCCCCGTCTCAGTGACTACCTCCATTTGCCCATGACAGCAATCTGGGCCTCTGACTTGCCTTTCGTTCTCCTTCCCTCCCACTTCAGTTAGTGGACAGGACTGTCGAGTACATCGGCCGGCTGCTGCGGCTGCCCTGTTCAGGCCGTCGTCGTCTTTCGGCAGAACCTCTGCACGGTCCCCGCTCGGACCTTGCTCTTCCCCCCGCCCGCCTCATTCTGTACTTGTAGCTGGGATGATCTTGCTAAAAGGGAAGTTGGATCAAGTCATTCCCTATTTAAAAGCCTTTAATATCCCTGGTTCCGTCAGGACTTTGCTTTCCTGACCTGGAAGTTAACTTTCTGAAGTCCTCTTACACTGAACGGTTTACAGTGCCCAAGTGGATTGATCTCCCTGGTCTGTGCTCTCTTTTTCTTTCTTTCTTTTTTTATTGGGGAATATTGGGGAACAGTGTGTTTCTCTAGGGCCCATCAGCTCCAAGTCGTTGTCCTTCAGTCTAGTTGTGGAGGGCGCAGCCCACCATCCCCTGCGGGAATTGAACCGGCAATCCTGTTGTTCAGAGCTCGCGCTCTAACCAACTGAGCCATCCAGCCTCTCCTGTGGTCTCTTGTATATACTATTTCTTCTTCCTGCTGTCCATTTTCCTGCAATCCAGCACTTCACCAGCCATCCTCAGGCCTTAACTAAGATGTCACTTTCTCCAGGAAACCTTTTCTGATTTCTCTAAACTGGTTTAAGTGTCTTGCTTGTGTGTGTTCATAAAAACCGATTGTACTTTTTTGGATCTATCATACTGTATGTGCTTTACCTGTTTACTTGCCTGCCACCCCCAGAAGACTTTAAGGGTCTTTAAGGGTCCCTGAAGGTAGGGGGCTATATTGATCATCAGTACCATTTCTGACATATAGAAAATAAACGTTTTGGGTTTTTTTCCCCTCTTTTTAAGAAAAGTATGGTAAAATATATGTAAAATTTACCATTTTACCATTTTAAATGTACAGTACAGTGGTGCATTGACATCGTTGTGCAAGCATCACCACTGTCCATCTCCAGAACTTTTTCATTATCCCAAACTGAAACTCTGTGCCCATGAAACAGTAACTCCCCATTTCTCCCTCCCCTTCGCCTTTGATAACCACTATTCTGCTTTTTGTCTCCATGCATTTCACTATAGGTACCTCATATAAGTGGAATCATACAATATTTGACCTTTTATGCCTACTGTATTCACTTAGTATAATGTCTTCAAGATTCATCCATGTTGTAGCATGTGCCAGAATTTCCTTTTTAAGGCTAAATAATATTCCATTGTATGTATATAGTGCATCTTGTTTATCCGTTCATCTGTCCATGGACATTTGGGCTGTTTCCACCTTTTAGCTATCTTGAATAACGCTGCTATTTCTAGCATGGGTGTACAAATACCTGTCTGAGTTTCTGCTTTCAGTTCTTTTGGGTATGTACCTAAAGGTGGAATTGCTTAATCTTACAGTAATTCTGTATAATTTTTTGAGGACCGCCATACTGTTTTCCATAGCAGCACAAGGATTCCAATTTCTGCACATTCTTGCCAACACTTATTTTCTGTTTTGTTTGTTTTGTTTTGTGATAGCCATCCCAACGAGTGTGAAGTGGTATCTCATTCGATATGCATTTCCCTAATGATAAGTGATGTTGAGCATCTTTTCATGTGGTTATTGACCATTTGTATTAATATATCTTCTTTGGAGAAATATGTCTGTTCAAGTCATTTGTCCATTTTTTTATTAGGTTGTTTTTTGGTTATTGAGTTATAGGAATTCTTTATATATTCTTTGTATTAATCTCTTATGAGATATGTGATTTGCATATATTTTCTCCCATTCTATGAGTTGCCTTTTCACCATCTGTATAGTGTCCTTTGATGCACAAAGGCTTTTAATTTTGATGAAGTCCAATATATCTATTTTTTCTTTTGTTGCTGTGCTTTAGATGTCAAATGCAAGAAATCATTGCCAAATCCAAAACTTTTCCACTATGTTTTCTTCTGAGTTTAATAGTTTTAGCTCTTACATTTAGATATTTTATCCATTTGAGTTCATTTTTGTATGTTAAGAGTGCAACTTCATTTTGCATCTAGATAATCAGTTTTCTCAGCACCATTTGTTAAAAAGACTATCCTTTCCCCCATTGAATGGTCTTGGCATTCTTGTTGAAAATCATTTGACCATATATGTGAGGGTTTGTTTCTGGGCTCTATAATCTATTCCATTGGTCTATATGTCTGTATGCCAGTACCACACTGCTTTGGTTATAGTATCTAATTTTTGATATCAGAAATTGAGTCCTTCAACTTTGTTTTTTTTTAAGTCTGAGACAAGTTTTTAATACTGTTTGCTATTTGATCCTCCTCGTAACATTTGTGCCCTTGCCTAACAATTCTCCCCAGATGGCTTTCTTCCTTCATCCCTGTTATATCCTCACTCCACTGCCAGTTTTCTTTCCCTCTTCCACTCTTTTCCCCTTGTTTTAGATTCATCTTTATTTGTTTGTGTCTAGGCCACACCTGGCATTTTAAGGTCTTAATTCTTCTGGATGACCTAATGAAGGGAGCCCTGATCTATTGTCCCTAACTTTGAGTCTAGTTCACCCTCTTTTGGAACTGTCAGGGCTAAAAGTCACTTGTATTTTTCTTTTGTCATCTGAGCTGGCTCTCTCATCTTAGCACTGCAGGAAGAAGAAAGCTGAGATGGTAGTAGTGTGATGGACAAGGTGAATTACCTAAGGGACTGAGACGTAGTGAAAAGAGCATTATATTGGAATCCAAGAAATGTGTGCCCTAGCTCTGCATCTGTCACTAATTACTGTGTTTCTCTGAAAATACGACCTAGCCAGACAGTCAGCTATAATGCGTCTTTTGGAGCAAAAATTAATATAAGACGTGGTATTATATTATGTTATATTATATTATATTTATGATATGATATGATATATGATATGACATGATATAAGTTCAAGTCTTATATTATAGTAAAATAAGACTGGGTCTTATATTAATTTTTGCTCCAAAAGACGCATTAGAGCTGATTGTCCGGCTAGGTCTTATTTTCGGGGAAACATGGTAGCAGGTAGACCACACAGCCTCTCTAATTTACTGATAAGTTTATTTCTCTGTAAAGTAAGGATGGTTGGATTAGGTGGTCTCTAAGTTCTTTCTAAATCTAAGAAGTTTATTTTTTCTGTTTGTAAGACAATTTCCTCATAAGGGTGAGGCATTGAAGCTGGTTTTAATGGGTGTATAGAACTTAGGAAAGAAGGAAAGAGAGACTTCAGGAGATTTAAAATAAGAAATGAAAGTATGTTTAGGAGTCAATGAAAGTAACAGGGAGCAGACTTTGTATTGAGGCTGAGTCAGGTGGATGTCCATGTAGAAAACAATTAACCTTGACCTCTATCTCACACGATATAAACAAATCAATCCCAAATGATTTGAAATCTAAATAAGAAAGGTAAAGCAATAAAGCTTCTAGAAGAAAACATAAGCTAATAGCTGCATGACCTTGGGATAGGCAAAGATTTCTAGAACAACCCAAAAAAAAGATGAAAAGAAAGATTGATAGATTGGGTTGAGTAAAATTAAGAACTACTGTTTATCAAAAGATGCCATTAAGAAAGTAAAAGGGAGAAACATATTTGAAATACACCTAACACATGACTTGCATGGAGAATATACAAAGAACTCCCACAAATCAATAAGAAAATGCAGATGACTCAATAGAAAAAGTGGGCAAAGACTTAAACTGGCATTTCACAAAGGAGGATACCTAAATGGCCAATAAATACATGAAATGTGCTCAATACCATCAGAGAAAAGCAGATCAAAACTACAGTGAACCAACAAACACGTGAAACAGTCCTCAGCATCATTGTCATTAGAGAAATGGAAGTTAAAACCACAATGAGATACTGTTTCACACTCACTAGGATGGCTGTAATTTTAAAAGAAGGAAAATAACAAGTGTTCCTTGTTATTGGAGAGCATGGAGAAATCATAACCCTTACTTTGCTTACATTTCTGGTGAGAGTGCAAAATGGTGCAGCCAGTGTGGCAAATAGTTTGGCAGTTCCCCAGAAAGTTAAACATAGAGTTACCGTATGACCCAGCAATTCCATTCCTAGGTGTATATTCAAAAGAATGGAAAACAGGGACTAAAACAAGTACATGTGCACACACTATTCACAATAGCCCAAAAGTGGAAAGACCACAAATGTCCATCGATGGGTGAATGAATAAACAAATTATGATAAACACACACTATAACAAAACCTTATTCATCCACAGAAAGGAGTGAAGTATGAGTACATCTACAAAATGGATGAACTTCAGAAGCATTATACTAAGTGAAAGAAACCAGACGCACAAGGTTATATATAGGAAGATTCCATTTATATGAATATCCAGAATACATAAATCAATAGAGGCAGTATACAGAATGATGGTTGCCAGGAGCTGGGGGATCGGGGTTCGGGGAGGCAAGGAGACAAATGGAGAGAAGTTGATTAATGGGTGAAGGGTTTTCCTTTGGAGTGAGGGGAGTGTTCTGGAACTAGCTAGAGGTGGTAATTGCAGTGTATTGTGCGTGTACTAATAGCCACTGAGTTGTTCACTTTAAAATGGTGAATTTTATGGTATATAAATTTCACGTCAGTAAAATTTTTAAAATAACGACAAGGTATCACTGTATATATACGCACTAGAATGGGTAAAATGAAGAACACTGTGTCATTTGCAAGTGTTGGGGAGGATGTGGAGCAGCTGGAGCCCTGTCGCACTGGTGGTGGGAGTGTCACTAACACTCAACACACCCCCTCCTAGGGGCGCGCATCCCCCTCCTGCCTGTGTGCTCAAAAGAAACGAACACATATGGCCACCAAAAAGCACGTGCAAAAAGGTTCTTAGCAGCGTTATTCATAATAGCCTAAAACTGTAAATAATCTAACTGTCTGTCAAAGTAGAATGGCTAAATAAGTTGTGTTATGTTCATCCATGGAATACTAAGTACATAGCAATAAGAAGAATGAACTGTTGCTACACATGGAATGAAGATGAACTTCACAGAAATAATGTTGAGTGAATGTATATGTATTTTCTACTTGCATGAAGTTCAAGAACAGACCAAACTAACTCTGGTGATAGATGTCAGAATGACCATTGCTGGGAGAGTACGGGGGTTGGTGGTTATTGACAAGGGAGCTCAATAGAACCATCTGGAAAACCTTCTATATCTCATGAGCAGTGGTTACACAGGTACGTATACACAGGTATACATATGTACAGAATAACCAATCTGTGCACTTAAGATCTCTTCACTTTATTGTATTATTATAAAACAAACTAGAAAACAAAAACAGTCATCAGAGTAGGTATTCTTATAGGGAAGCAGTAGAAGAGAGTGTTTGAGAAGTGAGGTTGTAAATGGCCTTGAATGGTAGTGAGATGGCAGACATTTGGATTCAATCCTATATCTCTGGTAGGTTTGAGGGAGGGAAATGACATAATGGAAGCAGATTTTTAGGGAAACAGATCTTTGGAGATGTGCCTGGTGGACTGGGGACTGGTCCACAAGTGGGAGACTGTTGCAGTCCTCCGACCTGAATTAGGGTGATACTGTTTTAAATGGAAACTCGGAAGGAAGAAGAATTAGTAAGGCTGGTGACTGGTCGGCACGGGCCGCGAAGGACTACAGGGCAAAGGTGACTGAGGGCCCACTCTCGATGGCTGGAAATATGGTGGTCCCTATAACAGAATTAAGAAAGCCAGGAAGAGAAATCCGTCTGTGAAGTAAAAACATGGTTTTAAGTGCTTTCATTTTGAAGCGGTGACAGTCAGGGCTGATGATGGAAATCTGAAAATCACCCACGTACAGGTTATTTTGAGTAGATGAGATCCCTGAAAGAAAGTGTAACGGAGAGATTGCAGAAGGCCAGCCCTTAAAGAAGAAAGAGGTCATAGGGGAAGAGGAGCTTGTGGTTGAGGATAGAATCAGGGTAACACAGAACAGGACCGGGAGCACTTCAGCCAAATGGAGAGAGAGTTGGAGGATGAAGATGTAAAGGGAGAAAATTACAGAAGTAGGAGAGGAAGGTAGAGATTGAGAATGTGCTAGAGAGCAGAGATAATTGAGGGACCGTGGTCTTGGAGGAGGCAGGAGGAAACAGGATCTGGAAGCAAAGGACTTAGCCTTGGAGAGCTTCACCTGTGAAGAGCCCAGGTGTGTATAATCAGGTCACAAGAATTTGTCAGGAGCTTCACTGACTTTCTCGTGCAGTATTTTTTGTCCTCTAAGTAGGAACTGCAGGTGACCCAAGGTTGAGAGTGAGTGTGACTGTGGGAGCCATGGAGTCCCAGGTAGTTGGACTAATTTTGGGTTCGAGGCATAATCCTATTCTCTGTGAAAGGGATATAAAAGAAATTTAAGACACCACCCATGACCTCTGGGAATTTATCTGGTGCAATTCAACAATAATTAAGAGCAAAACCAAGTATGAGTAGGATGTTTTGAATCCTGACTTTGTCATCTTCTAGTTTATAACTTTGGGCAACATTAGGTCTCTGTGCCTCTGTTTTCTCATCTGTTAAATGGGGATAATAATACCTACCTCATATGTTCTGGAGATTAAGTGAGATAATATAAACAAGGTGCTTGGAACAATGCCTGAAGCATAGTAAGTACATGATAAATATTAGCTAAGATCATGATAGAGCTTGAGTTCACAAAGGGAAAACATTAGTAAAGGCTGGAGCTGGTGGAAAGGCTCTGTGAAGGCGTGGGGATTTATGAGGCAATTCAGAGACAAATAGGAGAAAAGGAATGAGGGAGAAGGAATTCTAGTTTGGGGAAACTGTTGTGAATAAAATCTTAGATCAGTAAAGCCGTTGACATTTGCGTGTGATTCATTTGATGACCTTGACGATTCCTGTTGGGGAATAGTGGGAGTTAGAGTAGAATAGCAGAATGGCTAACTGAAGTGTGAGTTAAGGAGTCAGAGTTTTATCCTGGCCCCGTGACTTTAGGCATGTTGTCCCTTCTCTTAAAACCCCAAGTTTCCTAACCCATAAAATGAAACGGACTGGATCTGTAAATCCTTCGCAGCTCTAAAGTTCCGTGCTTCACACGGGAAAATGATTTCTTTGACCCCGCCATCCGTGGCACAGTGCTTTTTGCCTGGCATTAAGCTAATAGGTCTGTGTGGGGACAAAGTTCATGGTTCTGGCCCATGCTGTGAGTGAGTGAGCTGACCAGCCGCGTATGGACACTACCCACTGCCTTTGCAACGCTTAGCAGTCACCACCACGAGAGAAAGAACCCTCGGGTATTTCACTCCCAAATTATTTAGTTAACTCTACTGCTGTTCTCTTGACAAGCCTTGAGTTTTATGGATACTTGCCTTGAAGTGGACCCTGAAGGCTAAGTAGGAGGGAAAGAACAATCGTTAGCCTTTTAAAAATGTTTCCCAGGTTGTCTTTGTGGAGCTTGCAAAACTAAAGGTAAGAGCAGCAGTGCGAGAAGCAGATGACCGCCAGTAACCCTAAGGCTTTCACGGTAAGACTCACCTACTCGGTCCTCTTGTGACAGTAACCGAACATGGTCGCTTTTGGCATTAGGGATTCCTTGGTCTCACAGCATGGATTTAAATAACCCAGGACTCTGTTTAAACATAAATGGAAATGGGCTTTGCAAATACCATGCCTAGAAACCACTGGCTCTGTGATGGCGCTGCTTCGGTTTTCTTTTTAGAAGGGAATTTGGTTTGTTACTCCATGCTCACTTCCCGTCCTTCCTGGTTGGAGGCCCGCTCCGGTTGCATGCAGGCCTTTCTGCTGTCATTCATCCTTCAGGGCTGCAGTGTTGTTGCATCAGAGGAAGTTCTCTAAGATTCCTCTCCCATTTGCTTTTCCTTGCTGCTGAGTGGGAGGTACATAGAGCAGTGTCTGCCCTCACCACAGAGAAAAGTGCTTTGCATTTGTCCCTGGCAGAAGCTTGGTCATCAAAGAAGGTACATCTGGGCTTTTATACTGGATGGATTTTACACAACGTGGTGCATTGAAAAATAACTTGAAATGGAAGAGCCAAAGTAGATGGAAGCTATTAAATCTATAATTTTTGCCTCTAAAGTTTTGAAGGGTTTAGTGAGTTTAGAATCTGAAATTTGAAAAGAGGGACAGTTTACCCTTGTCTTGTCCTTGGAAGAAGAGTATTTCTTTGGGGAGTGGAGTTCCAGGAAAGGAAGGTGACTTGAGCATATGAGCCCAAAGCTAACATGTGCCCCGATGTTAAGTATGCCTTGGTTTAGAATAGAAGTTTCTTGGGGGCATGGAATATATCTTTGTAGTTGTATGTGGTTTCTAACAGTGAGCTGCGTCTAAGTAAATAATAAATACTAGCAAATCAGGAGACTCCCATCTTCTGATCTCACTGGTTGATCAATCCCCTGAGGGGTGGTTATGAAAAGTACCTCATCCATTTATGCTACAGATTTTCTGAACAGAAAAATAACTGTGTCATGGAAGAAACTATGTGTTGCAAAGGTTGTGAATAAAGGTTGAGCATGAGATGGTTTAGTCTGGCCTCTTTTTAGAGCAGTGATTGATTAGTGCTGTCTGTGTTGCTTTTTCTTCCAGAGCTGACCTGTCCTGGACGCAGCATAACTAACGAAGCTGCTGCAGGATGAGAAGATGGCAGGGCGGCTGCTCGCACCACCAGGCCCTGATAGTTTCAAGCCTTTCACCCCTGAGTCGCTGGCAAACATTGAGAGGCGCATTGCTGAGAGCAAGCTTAAGAAACCACCAAAGGCCGATGGCAGTCATCGGGAAGACGATGAGGACAGCAAGCCCAAGCCAAACAGTGACCTGGAAGCAGGGAAGAGTTTGCCTTTCATCTACGGGGACATCCCACAAGGCCTGGTCGCGGTTCCCCTGGAGGACTTTGACCCATACTATTTGACGCAGAAAGTGAGTTGGAAGACGAGGCACAACAGCTTCAGATACCCCCTTTCCTAACAGGTTTAGGGGACATGAGGGAGAAAGAACTGTGTCTCTTTTTACAAAGTTTGGATAAGTTAACCTTTTATTTCATTTCTGGCTTATGGGGATTATTTTTCAATTCAATTGCTGCTAAGGGTCATTTGTGGGTCATGGCACTTCTCACCTCTTCATAAGACTTACATCTTTGGCTCCAGGCCAGGTCAGAAAAAGATATAAATGAAATGGGACTGTTTAATAGAGTGACATAGTAAAAGGTGGTACAGCCCTGTAGACTCTCTCACACACACACATTCAAAATTCTATCTTTCAATATAAAGATGGTGTTGGAATTGTGACATTAACAGAGCGTGTTGTTAATACAGTGGAGATGATGGGTTTGTACTCTTCTCCAGCCCCGTTTGTGACATTAGAGCATAGCTGTTGGGCACAGGAATAGAATAGAGTGAGCCACACGGGGCCAAGGAGGAGAGACCCCCGGTCTTCAGCCTTGTTACAGTGTTGTCTGGATTGAGCAGCACTGATTCTTGCGTTCGAGTCGGTTCTGTTGTTCCTGCAGGAAGGAGCACAAGTGAAAGAAACACCATCCTTCCTGTGGTCAAATTTCAAGGTTCCCTAACAAATATCTGGCCAAAACCTTGGTTCCTTTCTGATGATTATCTTTTGAAACAAGGCAACAAGTGGAGAAGCCAAGCCCCCTGGGTAATATTCCAGCCAAGTAATTAGCCACTGAATACAGAGGACTGACATGAGACACTATTTTAGGGGATCCCTCATTTAACAGATGTCATTTACAGAATTAAATCAGTAGGTGTTTCCAGATGAGGGGGGAAAGGCTTTGTGTCATTATATATTTACAAATATAAAGCTTAACTAAAGGGCCTTTATTAATAAAACTGCCTTGTAAATTATCCTTAACTAAATTGCCTTTTGATCTTTCCATTTTGGAAGACATTTCAGTTTCTTTGGCTTAATAGTGGGGCAGAAGTGAGACAAGGACGAGAGATCTCTTGACATAGCTGTGGAGGCGTTTTCAGTTGAGGATGGCAAAAGCACTTATGTCATTGTCTATGCAAAGTTGTCCTTCACCCATGTGCTTCTCTTGCAGATCAGAACACCTACATAACAGGAAAAAGTGGAACCAGTAGCCTGTATCTTCCACTGGGAAATTTAGAAAGTTTAAGGAACAAATCATGATATGATACAAAGAACAGTAGGCTGGGAATAAGAAATCTTGATCCTACCATAATTCACCATGTTTGTTTTTATATGTTTATTTTTTAATATATGTATTTTTCAAGCTACCACAAATAATTTATGGGAAAATAAAGTAATAAATGAAGGAAAACATCTTCTCAAAACTGTAATAGTTCATGTCTTTTAGCAAGTCACTTCACCTCTATGAGACTAAATGTTCTCATCTTTAAACCAAGAAGTTGGACAGAATTTTTAAGGATTTTTTTGTTAGATACTAAGTTCTGGGACTAAGTAGTTTTCATAAACTGTCATTGATATTTTCATTTATTCTTCCCCTTTTTAATGTCTAACTTTGTCATCTGGGTCTTTGCGAGTTGGGTTAAGTGGGTGAGGGAAGAGACAAGCTTTAACTTTCTAGGTGAGGGAATAAGGGAACATGGCATCTTGGACTATTTTCAGCAAAATATTTCATTCGTTGTAAAATTTTGAAACATATTTCCCTCCTCTTTTTTACCCTAAGGCCGATCGCCTTAGTAGAAGTAAAAAGAAATGACAAATCTCAGGGTTCAGGTTGTGCTTATTTAGATAAGTTTGGCCAATTGGTGTAGTTTTTTAGAAAGTACTCTTATAGCAATAGCAGATAGGTAAAATCCTTTGGACCCTGGCCTTTTGGGTGGCTAAAACCTCTTTGCTTTTATTTGAGCTATTTATTTTTCCAACTCAAAACAAATTAAATCTCCTTTTCTTAAACGTGACTTAATATATGAAAAATATATAGAGCTATTTATTGTCAGAGCCCGGTGTTCCATTGCCTGCCTTTTTCCCTGGTTCCTGCCCTATAGATGCCTCTCTCCATTCCTAATGACTCAGGTTTCAGTGGCCCTGACTTGGGAGTGAGGACCCAAAGAGGGTGAGTCTGGCCTTAAATGGTATCGTTCCTGAGGTAGTCCATATGTTAATGGCGTACTATTAGGGGACTGCCTTTTCATGACTCCAGCCTTTGGCCTCACCACAAGGGAAATAGTTCATGGAAAGGAGAACTTTAATTGTTTTGTTTTTAAGAAATTGAGAAGTATACCACCATGCGACACCATCATGCAGAAAAGTGCATAAGACATAAATGCATAACTTATTGATTATTATAAAGCAAACCCATGATTAATACCCATGACAAGAAAGAATGTTTGTAGCACTTCAGAAATATTAATTGTACTTTTAAGTAAGAGATTTTTCAGTTGCTTACAAATAATAAGCTTGCTCAAGTTTACTTGCAAATTTTCACTGACATTATTCATATTTCATAAGTAGGCTTTTCACTAGGCCAAATTAGCCTGGGCTCTCCTACAAGGAAGCACACTGGGAATTGAGCCACAAATCCAAAACTCCTGAGAGTAGAGATGACTTTAAGAGGACATTTCCTTCCATTGTTTTTCAAGGGCTGCCTTAAATAATTCTTGCAAAGTAGATTTTTTTTTTCTTTGCTAAATGATATAAATGGATTTCTTTATCTTTTCCTCATAGGTCTCATTTTCTAACTGCTTAATAAGTTTTGTGACTGCCTCTCAGAAACTTGTTTCTCATTTCCTTCCCTCTTTATTTAGAGGGTGAAAGAAAACTAATTCCCTATTAGTAAAGTTCTGGTTTCATCCCATTGTGGGCTTTACAGTCTCTAGGGTCACGGGGCCTTGAAACGTGTGTATCACATTTTCAAGATGCTCTTGTACCAGGTGGTGCTGGTTGGAGCTCTCCGAAGCTCCCTGAGGACCTCCACAGTATTATCCATGTTGCGTTTCACCTGACCTTCCCGGCTCATCCCTGGAAACAACCTGGATCATCCTGTTTGGGTTGCCTCAGACCTCCTAGTGCTACAGCATTTTCTTTGCCTCTTGGTGCTTTGTTCTAATGGCTCCTTTCTTCAGCTTTCTTGTTTTTCAACTGTTTCCTACAAAGAATTGAATTTGAGGACCATTTAACTATTTTCTTTCTTTTTGTCTGAGAACAGAACATTTTTACCTGTCATGTGTAGCTCTTAATAATTGCAATTAAATAGATATTTAACTTACTTTAACACATAGTCTCCCTGAAAGCAGAACAGTCTGTCTTCATCACTGTACACTCAGCAATTAACCATGTTGTAGAAGGGACACCAATCAGTAGATTGACAGCAGGAATTGATACATGAGTGAATGACTTTGGAAGACAGGTTATGTGGCTATATCATCAGGAAGCTCTATTTTAGTCCATTTGGGCTGCTACCGTGTTTCCCTGAAAATCACACCTAGCCGGACAATCAGCTCTAATGCGTCTTTTGGAGCAAAAATTAATATAAGGCCTGGTCTTATATTGTATTATATTATATAAGACCTGGTCTTATATTATGACCAGTACTATGACCGGTATTATATTATACCCAGTATTATATTATATTATATTTTATATTATATAATATATAATTAATTATATATTAATTTTTGCTCCAAAAGACGCATTAGAGCTGATTGTCCGGCTAGGGCTTATTTTCGGGGAACCAGGGTATTCAGTAAAAAGCCTCACCTCGCCCTCATCTGCCCACTTCCTGTCTTCCCTACAGGTTACACTTCCTGTAACCATTGTTAGTATCTTCCAGCATTTCTTTATGTACAAGCAAAAACAAACAGGTATTTTAAGGACTTTGAACTGTCCTGAATGCCTTTAGTCTTGGTTTTCTTTCTATTTTCTGAAGCCTGTTGAAGACTTAATTCTGTTTTTCGTTTTCCCTTCTTTCATAGTATAGAATCTTAAGTTTTATCAATGTAAATTCTCAATGCATTTCTCCCCTCCCACACTTTTCAAGTGAATAAAATCAAGGACTTTTTCTTTATTGCTTGAAGTATTTTTCTCTTCACTATAGAAAATAGTCTGCAATGCTTAATAATAATAACTTGTTGAATTTTAGATGGCCACATATATTCTTAATAACTGCCATAGGCAGCAGTAAAGTCTATAGATTAAGTTGAAAGAAGGACTGCAGAGTTGGCTCCTACCCCTTTTCCTGTTGTTTTTTTTTTTTTTAAAAAGAGATAACCTGAACTTTTTTTTTTTTTTAAAGATTTTATTGGGGAAGGGGAATAGGACTTTATTGGGGAACAGTGTGTACTTCCAGACCTTTTTTTCAAGTCAAGTTGTCCTTTCAATCTTAGTTGTGGAGGGTGCCGTTCAGCTTCAAGTTGTTGTCTTTTCAGTCTTAGTTGTGGAGGGCGCAGCTCAGCTCCAGGTCCAGTTGCCGTTGATAGTTGCAGGGGGCACAGCCCACCATCATTTGCGGGAGTCGAAACCGGCAACCTTGTGGTTGAGAGGACGCACTCCAACCAACTGAGCCATCGGGGAGCTCAGCGGCAGCTCAGCTCAAGGTGCCGTGTTCAATCTTAGTTGCAGGGGGCGCTGCCCACCATCCTTTGCGGGAGTCGAGGAATCGAACTGGCAACTTTGTGGTTGAGAGCCCACTGGCCCGTGTGGGAATCCAACCGGCAGCCTTCGGAGTTAGGAGTATGGATCTCTAACCGCTTGAGCCACTAGGCCGGCCCCCTTTTCCTGTTTTTAAGACTAATCATTGATATGTGTGTGCTTTCTGTTTAATGGGTCAGAGAAGAAAGTCCTATAAATAAAAACCCAAATTACAGAATTGACTCATGTGCCTTTAAATAGGGCACATTCCTATTGCATTAAAAAATTATATATGATTTCCCAAAGTTTAATTTACCTTCAACTTTTCATGTCTACCTTTTCCTGTACATCAAAGACTACCTAGAGTCATAGAAAAGTAGAATATAATAGCCTTAGATATCCTCTAGTTCAGCTTCTTCATTTTATAAATTTAATGAGGTGTGAAGTACTTTGTTCAAAGCCAACACCACAGTTAGTTGTGAAGCCAGGACTTCCTAACACTCAGTTAATTACAACATATTTCTGGCTCTCCACTTTCCTAATTTTTCATTAATCGATCTTTAGATTTAGTTGGCTCTGTTTTTCTGAAGCTAGGGAGGCAAATATAGAGACAAAAACAAACAAACAAAAAACCCTTCTTTTTCATTCACATCCCTGACAACCCCTGTGGTTTATGAACCCTTTTTAGGATGGGTCCCAAAAAGTGCAGTGCTTCTGAGGGAAAGGATGGTGTTATGTTAGTTCCAGTATTGTGTCTTCCCAAGTGAAGGAGCTCTGAGTAGTCTAGCAGCCCTAGACCAGTTATTTCAGAGACTTGGTCTTAGTATCAATACTGCTACAACTGTTCAGGTGGTCATGTAATCTGGAGGCAATTTGCTTAACCTCCATATATTATTATTTTTTAAAGAAAGATTGTCTCCCACCTGCCCCAATCCCCCAGCCTACCAGCAGAATGGTACAGTGAGAAGAGCACCTAATTAGGAAAATGAAAACCGTTTTAGTTCTACTTTTGCCTCTTGTTTGCTCTTAGCCAAATCACTCAAATTCTCTGGCCTTCAATTTCCTTACCCATAATATATAAGATGACATATATGATTGATATATAGTTATAATATAATATGATATAGTATATTGTAAGAGTGGACCTATATCTTTCTAATTTTATTTCTCACTTCTGCCTACCACAGGTTATGTTTTAGCAGTAGCAAATTACTTGGTTTCTACTAAATAGTTTCCTTAGTGTCCCCTGCTTTCTGGTATCCATCTCCTACTCTTGGGATGTACTCTGTCCTTGAACTTCATCTTTTGACACTACCCATTTGTTCAGGTCCAGGCCTGAGGCTTCTTCTTCCTTATATATAGCCTGCATTGATGCTCCTACCCCAGATCTGATTCCTCCTTCTTCTGAATGTCTATAATACATTAAGATCTTCAGCTCTACCTTTGATAAGAAGTGGGTTTTAGGTTTAATTCAGGTTAGATGTGGCAGGGCACCCTGTTCCCAACAATGCTTACAATTTTCTCCTCATGTCACTAATGTTAGTGCCATCAGCTTCCACAAATGAAGAACTCTAAGTGACACACAACACACGCACACACGCACACACACACACACACAGACACACACACATACACTCATATACTCACACAGTCCCATGACCTCCTGGCAGAAAACCCTTGCCAAATCTATTTTCACACACTTCCAGCAGGTATGCAGAGCAGACACAGACTGCTAAAGGAGAGTTTGCATTCATTAGGTATGATTCGAAGTATTGTTAATGAGGTGTTACATTGCCTGCTTTTGCACATAAGCCTAGATGCCGCTTTCTGTTTTAAATAAAAACTACATATTTTAAAACTTGGTTTTATTGTTAAAATTTTTTTTACAACAATATAAAATGTAAAATGATGTTTCCGTTATTTTAGTCACCAAATCTAATTGAGGCAAATGGTTGTGAGCCAGTGTGATGCAGGTGATTCTCAGGGTGATGGGTTAATGATGTGCATGTTTGGGGTTCTTTCCCACTCGCCAGGTATCATTATCTAGAAGGGAGGGAATGTAATTAAACATTCCTAAGTCAGATTTCCTTTTATAGTCCTAGCAATAGACCAAGAGTTGGGAAATCTTGTTTGTGATCCCATTCACATCTAATTCTAGGTGATCTTGGGCTTGTCACGTAACTATTCAGGGTCTCAGTTTCCTCAATCTAGAATATTAGCTAATAGCTAATATCGCACCCGTCTTATAGGGTTGTTATAAGATCATTTCTTGACTACCCTCCATAAAACAAAACAGCCTATTGCTCCAACCCTGCTTCATGTTTCTCCATAACGCTGAGCAACACCAGGTGTATAATATATTTTTTTTGTTTATTGTTCATTCTCTTGTATACTCATCAGCTGAAGCAGTGCCTGCCCTATAATAAGTGCTCAATCAATATTTGTTGAATGAATGAATTAATCATTTGAGACAATGCATATAAAAGCAGTATGTGCTTTTCTAAATGTTTTAAATAGGAAAGGTGACATGATTTTTTTTCTAATGAAAAATTTGCCATCTACTAAAATGAAGTGAACTCTAGGGGGGGAAAGACTGATTACTGCTATACCTTTTCCTTTCCTAAAGAATTAGTTTCCTTTAGGGTCTGTGGAAGTGGATCAGGAAGTAGGTTTCCTGATGTTTTCAAGATATTTGCACAGGGCTAGATAACTACTGTTGTGTTAACAGTCTTCTCTTGCAGGAACTTAGAACTAGAAAGGACTTTATAAAATGTCATTAGGTAACAGCCTCTATCTAGTGCTTGAATCTCTTCTTGATTTATTAGTATGAAGTGTGTATTATACAAAGGATGTTATTTCCTGAATATTTTAGTTGTCCTTTCATGGCTGTCTTTATTAAGTATTGTTTTTTTCTTGGCTGTGTATGTTGTATTAACTGATTATAAAGGAAGTGAGAGAAGCTGATATGAAATATACACCAGCTTGGGTTGTCTCATAATGAAAAATGATCCATTTATTCAACAAATACTTCTTGAGTACTTCCTATATGTGAGGCATTGGGTTCTGTTGGGGGAAAGCAAAGATTAATTAAGTCCATTCTTTACCCGTAAGTAGCTTATAACATGGTAGCATATAATGTGATACCACTTTTGACAAGGGGGCCCCAGAATGGGCCTTACTTTATCGTAAGAGTGGTATTTGAATTACACCTTGGATTTTAGAAAAGAGGGATAGACTGGAACATTCGAGCAGAAAGAACAGTATGAACAAAGGCTCAGAGGCAAGGACATAGGACCGTTAAAAAGCTGAGTAATCTAATTTGATTGGAATGGGGGGAAATGACCGAGGAGCAATGGGAGATGAGGCCGGGAAGGGAGAGCTGGAGCCAAATCACGGAGGACTCACAATGTTGGACTAAGGAGTTTGTGTTTACTTGATAGCAGTAGAGAACTACTGAAGGTTTCAGAATGGGAGGAAGGACATGTGATCGAAGCTGTGCTTTAGGGAGGTGGATGTGGCAGGGATATGTCGGCTGCACCAATGGGACAGAGAAACCAGCTGTGAAGTAAGAAGGTCTGAACTATAATGGTGGAAGTGGAAAGGAAGGGGAATGGATGAAGTCAAGAGTTGTTACAGAGATGAATTGATAGGATTTTGTGATTGTGCAGGAGTTCAACACATTTCAGCATCAGTGGGAACTACAGGGCTACCTACAGATACACCTAGAATTTCCTCCAGAAAAGAGCCTCAGGTGTTCTTTGTACAGTATTAAGTGGTGATTCCAAAGCTCTGAGCCACATAGTGTAAGAGACAACTTTGACCTGAATTCTAGGATGTGCCTTATTAGCTAATCACCTCAGCCATAAAATTCCACTGATGGATAATTTTAGGAATTAGTTTCTGATGGTTTCTCCAAGGTGTGGGTTATGAAATCTTACTCTAATAAAAAATTGACCTGGTGAATGGGTTATTTAATAATGACCATTTAAATGGTGGAGTATGTCTCAAGTTTACAGTGATATTGATCATCTGACAATATTTTAAATTCACCGTATTTTAAATTCTTTCTTAGTCAAGGAGAGTAAGACTGTGACATCATTATACAGAGGGATGCTTCTCTTACTGTTTCCAAATTTACATGAGTTGTAGATTCTTTACATATTGTTCTTTACGTGTAACCCTGTTTGACACAATTCAAGATTAAGATTGCTCCATTATGTGACTATTTCTGCCAACTCTGTTTCTAGCAGTAGAATTTTTTGATCAAGCCCTGAAGAGGCGCTCCTATCCCAGACACTTTGTTGAGGTAACAAAGTTTGGTCCTGTTGAATCAAGTTTGAATAAACGTCAGTTTCAGAGGATGAGGCACCACATCTGCTGTTCAAGGCCAATCCCTCTCCTTCCAACTTTGATCCCATTCATGCCTTCCTACCTTTTGTAGAACTTCACTCTCTCAGTTGTTCCCTCTCTTTTCTGTGCTTTCAATCTTTCCCTCTCACCTGGGTTCCTTCCCCTCAGCCGGTTCCTTCCCCTCAAAGCCTATCCCATCATAACGAACCCTCACTTGACCTCAGATCCCCAGCTAATATAATCTCTCTTCTTATTGAAATTTTTAAAGAATAGGCTTTACTCTCTGTCACCACCTACACGTCTCCCACCCACTCCTCCACACGTGCAGTCTGACTGCGCATCCTCCCCTCTCTACTGACATTCCGAAGGTAAGATCCCGTATGATTTCAAATTGCCAAATCTAAGAGACTTTTTTTTCCAGTTCTTATCTTACTGAACCGCTCTGCTGTATTTGACAGCATTGATTACTTCCTGATTCTTGCAGCTCTTTGCTTCCTTGGCCTAATTTTCCTTGTGTCTCAGACTATTCCTTCTCTTTCTCTTTCATTTTCTCTACCTTTCCCTTAAATGTCACTATTCCCCTGGGTTCATTTCTTGGCCTATGTTCCTCTAATTTGGCACACTCTCCCCGGGTAATCGCATCCATTCTCTCAGTACCCTAGAATCTGTGTCTTTAGCCTTAGTACACTCCTGAAATGTTCAACACCTTGCCGGGCGTCTCTATATGAATTTCCCGCAGGTAATCAGTGTGTTCAAAAACAAACTCATTTTCTCTCCACAAACCTACTTACCTTCTTTCATCTGTTATTTTCGTTGATGACACCATCCAAATTCTAGATCTCATTATTGACTCCCCAATTTTCCGCCGTCCTTGAGGGTCACCAGTATCAGGGAGTTCTCAGTAGAATGTTGGACCATTTTTTACAAGTTCTAAGAAAAAATTGTGGCTTAGAAATGTTAATTTACTTGCTCAGTTTTCCTCAACTAGTGTGTAATAGAGCCAGGTTTCATTTCCAGGGATGTGTGAATTTAACACTCATGGTCTTTCCATCATATGCTGTCTCTATGGAGTGTATTGCAGAATGATTTTTAGTTTTCTACTGTCAGTTTTAGATGATTTTCTATCATTTTGTGCTACCTCAGTATGAGTTAGCATGTTTTTTTTAGTTCATTTGTTTCACACCATATCTTCAGCATGGTATCTAAGACAGAACAGATTAAAAGACTTTTGAACTAAAATTAATGAATTTTTATGGGTGGACGAGCTAAAGGGTGGAAAAGGTGATGATATCATTTCAATTATACACCTAGCAAAAGTTGGATATAGTTATAGATTAGTTGATTTTGGTTGTATCATTTTCTTATGTCTAAGAGATTCATTCATACATTCAACACACATGTATGAATTGTCTACCTGGAGCCAAATGGGCATCATATTATGTATTGTTTGCTAAGCTGAGTAGTTAGAAGATATATTCCTGCCTTTAAGGATCTCAGGGTCCAGTGAAAGATACTGATATGTAAACAAAAAAATGCCAATGTTATGGTAACTGCTCTGAAAGAAATAAGTACAAAGTATTGTGGAGACACACAGTAAGGAAGGATAATTCTTTTTGAGAGAATTGAATAGGGCCATCTTCGGAACAGAGGTGATATTTGAGCTGGACGTTAAAGTAAAACAAAATGATTTGTTGGGAAAGAGAACAAAGAGTAGTTCAGGTATCAAGGACAGTACGTGCGAAGACAGGGATGCATGAAAAAGATTGAATTGTTTAGACAGTGAGTTTAGTTGTGACTGGAGCATGGGGTGTGGTTTGGTACGACAGGAGATAAAGTAGAGAGGCAAGCTGGGTCCCAATGTGGCGTGCTAAGCAGGTTTTATTTTCTCCCACTTCAGAATTCTCAAGTCTGAGACAACCCCTGCGGCCCACTCTGAGCCAGTACAGCTACACAGGGGCCTCTTAGTGACTCTGGACTCTTGGTCTAGCGTATGCCCAGGTGTCCTACTGGCTTATACCAAGCATGTGAATACTACCTAATGTGAATGTTAGCCCTTAAAGTCTCCCAATGGCCACCCCATGTTTGGAGCCAAAGAGCAGAAGGGGTGGCAATAGTCTGTGGTAGCAGCAGGGTCATCATAACCACAACATTGAGGGCGTATTCTGTGCCAGGCACTGTGTTAAAGATGTTTTGTGAATTTTCATTTAATTCTCCTAACACCCTGATAATATCTAGTGATTGATAAGTACTATCCTTCATTTTCCCGATTTTATCAATAAGAAATCTGAGCCATAGCAACCCAAGTAAATTGCCTAAAATCATGATAGCTAATAAGTAACAGAGCTACGTCCTATATCCAGGTCTTGCGGCCTCAAAGTCTCTAAACCACCCTGCTCTGCTGCTTTCTAAGAAAGAAGAGAGTGAGAATAGACTCTAGAATATGAATACAGTGAATCGAGGGGTTAATGTGCTTTCCAGAATAAACCTGCATTTTGCTCTATACTAGAGCAGCTGTGGAGTGTAAAGGGGAAAGCATTCAAAGACAAACTCATATTGAAGGACAGTGAGGAAGAGTGGCAGTGTGGGAGGTTCAGAGCTGCCCTGCTTTGGGGAGCAACATCATGCTGGCTCAGCGCTGAAGCAGGTGCAGGGCACTGCTATTCCGCCAGGTATGGCTTCCTGTGAGCAGGAAGTGGGCAGGAAGGGTATCAGCTGCTCCAAATGTGGGTTGGAGCGCATGGGGTTACAAGGTCAAATCAAATGGGAAAGTGTATGCAGAAGCACCTGAAAAATTGTAAAGCACAGACAGATGTAGTGCTAGCATTAGCTTCATCAAGCTTAACTCGGGGGAAAAAGACCATAAAGAGCTGTGTGATCTGCAAGGCATGTGCACGGGTTTTCTTTTTTGCCAGTGTTAAAGGGATTAAGTAAAAGAGATTCCCTCATTGATCTGCGGATTGGACCAAGCGACCTGGCGTGGTGACGAGTTCAGGAGTGGAAGCCAGGACACCTGGACCCTCGTAACTCTCACTCCTGTTCACCAGCTCTATGGCCTTAGCTTGGGCAGAGCTCTCTGTGCTTGGTTTCTTGTTTGTGAAGTGAGGAGTTAGATTTAGTTTTGAAACTTTTTAAACTGCAGTATGGTATGATATTAAGGGTGTAGGCTTGGGAGTTAGACTACCTCGTTCAGTTCTAAGTTTCACCACTTAATAACTTTGTGGTCTTAGGCAAGTTACTGAACCTTCCTGCCCCAATTTCATCATGTGTAAAATAGGACCGACCTCACAGAGCGGTTACTGCACACCAGTTGTTGTATGAAGCATCTGAGTAGGGTGCCTGCCACAGAGTAAATGCTTACTAGGTGTTAAATGTTATTATTTGTTCCAATAGACTTGTAGGTATAATTATCAGTGACTATAAGGAATAAAAAAATAAATACAGGATTTAGAGAGCTCTCTTGCTCAATCCTCAGTGTAGTTGGAATAGAGATTTGGAAGGCGAGGGCTCTAAATTTTCATATTGTTCAAACAGAAGTACAAACCTAAAGGAAAAAAAAGAAATTGCCCATGTGCACATGTCCTGCTTTAGGTCAGTATTTCTGAGGGCATCTGGGTACCAGGACACAGGCTCTCTGGAAATTTGGGCCCATTGTGCTTTTGCTGGAGCCTTTCCTGGGACTCACTGGGTCTGTAGTTGTGACTTGACTCGAGGGACTCACTCAGCAGATCAGCATTAAGAAATGCATCACGGCTCTTTGCAACATGGTGGAGTCGTTTTGACAATACAGGTCGTTTATTTCTGAACAGCTTCCGAGTCTGAAGTTGTAGAAATCTGTTTAGAATCAACATTATGTTTTCCTTTATTAAAACAAAGGAAAATTTGAAAGGACATGTGTTTGTTGCCTGCTGTCTTGGCTGCGTAGATAGGTGCTCAGAAGTGAACGCTGAGTGGCTGCTGATCAGTTGTTGCTGCTGTCATCACTGCTATAGCTGTTCTTCAGATCAGCTATATTTATGTTCCTTTTGGGTGGAAGAGGGCTTCTCTGTGCATGCGTGCTCTGAAACCAACAGGCAAAAAGGATTTGCTCCTGGTACAAGGTGCCAGAATTAAGTATTACGAATTAAGGATAATTTAAGAATTAAGAATTTCTAGTTAAGCAGGAAAGAGCTAATGACGATTATAAGTCAAACTGGCCAATTGCCTGGTTCAGAAGAGGTACATAGGTCTGGGAGCATGAGGAATGTATGTTAGGTTTAGGCAGGAAAGAATTTAAGGCTAGAGAAGTCAGTTGAAAAATCAGAGGGTTAGGCAGTTCCAGAGGTCCATACGGTTAAGGTCTAGGTTCCAAAGTCTGGGAGACAGTCATAGGTCAGTGTCAGTAACAGTTATAGCCAGATATGCTCAAAGGATATTGGTTCCCAGCTGCCCTCTGGGAGATGAGCTAAATCCCTGAGCCCCTAGGTCTTCGTTGTAGCCAGAAGATCACTAGAAACCTGCAGGTTACTTTGCTCTCACTGAGATGGTGACCCCTCGGGCGAGGGAGAACTTGTGTGAGTGGAGAGCTACTCGCCTGGGCCACGTGTCCCAGAGCAAACCAGGGACAGGATACTAAACATTTCCCTGAGGAGCTTTCTGTCCTGTGATATACTCCACCCCTGCACTGAGTACTCTTCTCCATAATGTCTTTTCATATTTATGTGCCCTTTATTATTTTAATTTATTTAATTTATACTTTCTGTGCGGTTAGAAAGTTAATCCTGTCCTGGGGTGAGTATGGGAGATGCCAGTAAGGCGGCTGCGCTGCAGCACTGTGGTAGCTGCGTGTTCACTGGGCCGCACTTGCAGTGTGTCTGGTGCGTAGGTGCGTGTGCTTGTACCTGGACTTGCCCAGTGTGGACCCTGAAGAGAATACGTCCCATCTGCGTTAGCCGTGTCGGCGCTCCATCCTGTGCTCCAAGGCCCACGTTGCTAATTAGAAATGAAAAGCCTGTGCCTTTCAGAAGGCTCATTTTATGCCAGCATGACACATTTATTAATACTCCATGCCATAACTCGCTAAGAGCTGTTCCACCGCTCTTAATGGGCCTTGTGCGCAAACACATTCAGCGGCTGTTGTTATAAACTGATATTTCCCCTTGGGCAGTAAACCACAATCCAATTTCAATTTCCCTTTTAACTCATTTACTTCACAAAGATCTAATTTAAGACAGATTAGGTAAAATATTATCGGACTTCATGGGCACCAAGTGATTGCTGCTTAAGAAGTCTTCTTGTAAGAATCCAAAGCTTGCTGTCCTTCCCAACTCCTCCTGGTCTTTACCGGGGCGGCTGTTGGAGGACAGTGTTGAACAAGGGATGAATCTCCTTTACTGGATTCTCACCAGCAGTTCAGTGATGATTGTTGAGATTTAATCAGCCATGTGTGTGGCTGAAAAATTCTTCTATGTATTATTTTAAAAAGTCCTCCCATCACCAATCACCCCTATTCATTCTCTCTCCCATAGTCACTGTTCTGTCCAGAGCAGGGGATAAAAAGTAGGGGAGCTTGGGCGGGAAGAAGCAGTTCTGCAACGGGACTGCTCCACGCGGATAGGTGTCAGAACAGTATCAGGCACTGTTGACCCTGGACTTGACAGAGTTTCACTGGAAGGAGCGAAATAACCAATGTGGACAGTTCTACCAGGATGTAATGTAAGAATAAATAATAATAGGCTTTCTGCTCAAAAGTATGGTTTGCTGCTTTGTTGCATTTAATCTTGGATGCTTGTATGTGTTTTCTAAGTCGTGGAATCATAGATGTCAGAGCTGGAAAGGACCTGGGCATGCCCATGCCATGCTCACTCTCCTTTTATCGATGAGGAAAAGGAGATCCAGCGAGACGCAGTGGCTCCCCCAGGCTATACAGCTGGGTAGAGACAGGTGATACCTCTAGACCTCTTTCCATCCTGACCAAACTAAAAGACGAGAGAGATGGAAGGTACAGAGTAGGCTACTTTTAAAAATCCTGTTTCCTGTCGTCTAAGGCAGGTCGTGATTTTGCAAAGGCCTGGTGGTTTTTAAATCCTGGGACATGGGCCAGTGCTTCTTTCATTGTCGCTTAGGCATTTATGTAGTGGACCCCAGGGGCTCAAATTTCTCATTCAACAGAGAATCCATCCCCCACACCAGTTTCATTCTCTACCATATTGCCACTAAATTGCCTCTCAAGCTGGCGCAGTGGAAGCTGTAAAGAGGCTCTAAACTTGGCATAATATACTGCTCTTCGCTGCGTGACCTTTGGTAGGTGGCGTCCCTCTCCTGAGCCTTTGTAAAATGCATAGGGGATAATAATCACTCCTTCAGCCCTACTTCACAGGAATATTATGAAGTTGAATGAGGAGGTTATTTAAAAGGCTTGGCATTTTCATAGAAGGAGTTGCTATAGAAACACAGAGGAGTACAAGTACTTCAGAGAGGTGGTTTCGGGAAAGTCCTGGGCTCTTTGTTTCTTTAGGAAGCCAAAATAGGAAAGAGTCATAGCTGAGTCCTTGACCTCTTTCAGCCTAACCCCAGGTCTACTCTGTCTCCTTGCTTTTAGGGTTAGGCTTTCCCTACAGCAGACCCCACCAGAGCCAATACACTAGGGATGGCGCATTGAGCGTTTCCAGAATGTATATGGCTCAATACCAGCACTGCTTTTCTGCTGGGGAGAGAATGGCGTGACTCTGCCAGATTAAGAAAGAAAAGAATAGAAGATGAGAGGGAAGGAATTAACAAACAAAATCTGCCAGTAACTGTTTATTGGGAGCTCATGGGTTGAGTGTTGTACGGAAATGTGGGAGGAAGTGTGAGATTGGTTCCTGCTCCGTAAGAGCTTAAAACCTAGTTTCAAGGGTAGAGGGCTGGGGTGAAGGGGAATGTAAAAAAAATAAAAGCTTAGAGAGTAATGGAAGACACACACTCCGAGCATAATAGGAGTTCAGAAAAGGGAGAGCTCAGAGTACTTGGAAAGGTATCATGAAAAAAGGGGGACTTCAGTCTCAATTCAAAATAACGCCTACCTCTGTGGGCAGGAGGGGAGGTATCTGAGAGGAGTGCAGAAAGGAGGACTGTTGGTAAGGCATTGTTTCTTAGGCTAACTAATGGATACATAGATGTTGGTGGTATCATTTTTTCATTGTTTTAGACCTTTACATGTCATATGTTTCAAAATTTTTTTTATTAAGGTATAACTCACATGCTAGAAAATTCACCATTTTAAAGTATGCAATTCATTGCTTTCTTGTGTATTTACAAGTTTGTGTGATTATCAACACTATCTAATTTCAGAACATTTTCATTACCTCCAACAGAACCATTAGCAGTGATACCTCCCCCCACCACCACCACCAGTTCCCTTCTCCATCCAACCCTAGGCAACCACTAACCAACCTTCTGTCATAGATTTGCCTACTCTGGCCATTTCTTGTAAATGGAATCATCTAATATACCTTTTGTGTCTGAATTCTTTTCAAAAGTTTCATCCATGTTGTAGCATGTATAAATAAATACTTAATTTCTTTCTTTCTTCCCCACCTTGTCCCAGATGTCTATATTTTTTAAGAAGCTCCTCACATCATTTTGAAGTTCACAATGGGTTAGAGACCACTTTTAGCTATTACTGTCTTAATTCTGTTGTATGGGTTGATTTGAAAAAAATTAATCAATAACACCTTACCAGGTACTCTTCAAGTAATAATGTGTGATATTTTTGACTGTGGTAAAATATACATAAGATAAAATTGACTATTTTAACCGTCTTTAAGTGCACAATCCAGTGGTATTAAATACATTCACCATGTTGTACAACTATCACCACTGTTCATCTCCAGAACTTTTTCATCATCCCAGACAGAAACTCTGTGCCCATGAAATGACAACTGTCCGTCTCCCCAGCCCCAGCTCCTGGTATACTCTAGTCTACTTTCTCTATGAAATGTGCCTGTTCTATATACCTCATATAAATGGGATCATGTAATATCTGTCCTTTTGTGTCTGGCTTATTTCACTTAGCCTGTCTTCAAGGCTCATTCATGTTCTAACATATATCAGAATTTCATGCCTTTTTAAGACTGAATAAAATTCCATTATATGATTAAACCTCATTTGGTTTATCCATTTGTCAGGTGATAGACATTTAGGTTATTTCTATTTTGGGGGTATTTCAAATAATGCTTTTATGAATATTTATGTATAAGTTTTGGTGTGAACACCTTTTTCAATTCTTCTGGAGTATACACCTAGGAGTAGAATTGCCAGGTCATATGGTAACTTTATGTTTAACTTCTGAGGCACTGTCAAACTATTTTCCAAAGTGACTGCACCATTTTACATTTCTACCAGTGGTGTTATGAGGGATCCAAGTTCTTCATATCTTTGACAATACTTGTTATTTTCCATTTAAAAAAAATTAGGGGTGGTTGGTTAGCTCAGTTGGTTACAGCGTGGTGCTGTAATAACACCACGATTGCCGGTTCGATCCCCGCATGGGCCACTGGGAGCTGTGCTCTCCTTAAAAAAAAAAAAAAAAAATTAGAACCGTCCTAGTGGGTGTGAAATGGTATCTCATTGTGGTTTTATTTGCATTTCTCTAATGACTAATGATGTTGAACGCCTTTTCATGTGTTTATTGGCTGTTTGTGTTATCTGTTACATAGAAATGTCTATTCACATTCTTTGTCTGTTTTTAAATTGGGTTATTTGTCTTTTTACTATTGAATTATAAGAGTTCTTTATCTATTCTGGCTGCTACACCCTACATAATTTGCAAATATTTTCTCCCATTCTGTGGGTTGTCTTTTCACTTTCTTGATAGTGTCATTTAATGCACAAGTTTTGAATTTTGATGAAGTCCAATTTATCTACTTTTTCTTTGCTTGCTTGTGCTTTAGGTGTCACATCTCTGACACGTGTCTAATCCCAAGATGTAAGCATTTATATCTCTGTTTTCTGCTAGGAGTTTTATAATTTTAGCTCTTACATTTAGATCTTTGATCTATTTTAGTTAATTTTTGTATAGGGTGTGAAGTAGAGGTCCAAATTCATTCTTTTGCATGTCGTTCCCCAGTTGTCCATTTGTTGAAGAGACTGTTCTTTCCCCCTGTGAGTTATCTTACCATCCTTGTCAAAAATCAATTGACTGTAGATATGTGGGTGTATGTCTGGACCCTCAGTTCTATTCTGTTGATCTATGTGGCTATCCTTATGCTAGTACCATTCTGAATGCTATAGCTTCATAATAAGCTTGGAAATGGGGAAGTGTGAGTCCTCAACTTTGGTTTTATTTTTCATGATTGTTTTGACTATTCTGGTTCCCTGCATTTCTATATGAATTTTAGGATCAGCTTGTTAATTTCTGTCAAAATGGCAGTTGAAATTTTGACAAAGATTTCATGGAATCTATAGATCAATTTAGGGAGTATTGTTATCTTAATAATAAGTCTTCTAATCCATGAGCAAAAGATGTCTTCCCGTTTATTTAGGTCTTAATTTCTTTTCAAGATGTTTTATAGTTTTCTGTGTCATCTTAAACTTCTTTTGTTAAATTTGTTCCTAGGTATTTTATTCTCTTGGATGCTATTATAAATGGAGTTTTCTTAATTTCATTTTTGGATTGTTTATGCTAGTGTATAGAAATACAACTGATCTTTTTTTCTTGATCTTGTATCTTGAAACCTTGTTGAACTTGTTTATGAGCTCTAATAGTTCTGTGTGTGTGTATTCCTTAGGATTTTCTGTATGTAATATCATTTCATCTGCAAATAGAAATAGTTTTACTTGCTTAATTGATTTGTCTAGAACATCCAATACAGTGTTGAATCTGGGTAAAATGGACATCCTTGCCTTGTTCCTGATCTTAGGGAGAAAGCTTTCAGTCTTTCACTATTATGTATGGTGTTAGCTGTGGATTTTTCGTAAGATGCCCTTTATTAGGTTAAGGAAGTTTCCTTCTATTTCTATTTTATTGAGTGTTTTTATTATGAAAGAGTGTTGGATTTTGTCAAACGCTTTTTCTGCATCTATTTAGATGATCATATGGTTATTGTCCTTTATTTTATTATTAGGTTGGTGCCAAAGTAATTGTGGTTTAAAAGGTTAAAAATAATTGCAAAAACTGCAGTTACTTTTGCATCAACCTAATAATGTTGTGACTGACTGATTTTCATATGTTAAATCATCTTTTTATTTCTGGGATAAATCCCACCTGATCGTGGTATATAATCCTTTTTATATGTTGCTGGATTCAGTTTGCTGGTATTTTATTGAGGCTTTTTGTGTCAGTATTCATAAGGGATATTAGTCTATAGTTTTTGTTTCTTGTGAGGTCTGTAGGTTTTGTATCAAGGTAATACTCTCCTTACAGAAGGAGTTGGGAAGTGTACTCTTCTATTTTTTGGAAGAGTTTATGAAAAGTTGGTATTAATTCTTCTTTAAACATTTGGTAGAATTCATCAGTGAAGCCATCTGATCCTGGACTTTTCTTTGTAGGGGTGCATTTTTTTTTTTAATGCTAGATGCAGAAGAGTATTTATAGTACAATCCCATTTGAAAGAGAGAGGGAGAGTCTTTCTAAGGCTATATCCATGTGCTTATATTTACACAGAAAAATTCTCGAAAGATATACAAGTAGCAACGGTTATCTTTGAGTAATGAGATGGAGCTTTTAGTCTTCTCTTCTTTTTTGTTTAATTATGAGCACATATTACTTTAAATTTTTTTAAAAAAAGACTATTTAAAATGGCTAGCATTTGACCATTTGCTCTTTCGCTCACACAGTGAGATGCTAGGGCTATGTACTTGCCACTGGCCTGTCTCCTTAGGAACTCACAGTCCAGTAGGCTCCTGCATCCTCTCTTCAGCTTCACAGTCTGCTGTTCCTTCTCTATTTTATCCTCCATCAACAGTAAATTACTTGTCAATTCCCTGAAAACAACTTATAGTTATATGCTACCGGGCCTTTGTACCTTCTGTACTATTCCCTTTCTTTGCCATTCCTTCCCCCTCTATCTGCCTAATTACTATCTCTTAATCTCTGCTTATCTTTTTAAACCTCTTCCAAATGTTAGTTATGTTCCTTTGTGAACATCTCTTCATTCCTCACCTAAGGAGAAAAAAAAAATCTCTTCCTCCTTCTGCTTCTCATACATTACGCATATTTTTGTTATTGGACTTTATATTTACCCTGCATCATAATTACAAGTTCACACTTATGTCTTTCCTAAAAGTACAATTTTATTCAATTTTGTGTTCCTGGAGCTTAGCACAAGGCTTGGCACAAAATAGATGCTCAAGAGTATTTTAATTGAGTACACCTGAAACTAATATAATATTGCATGTTAGCTATATTTTAATAAAAGTCTTTGAAAAATAACATAAAAATCTCTCAAAAAAAAGGAATATTTTAACTGAATTGAATTCATGAGATAAGAAAAGGTATTCTGGGTAGGATGAGCAATATGAACAAAAGCCAAAATTATGAATTACTGTAACATGAACTAGTTTGGCAAGACAGGAAGATTCATGCTGGGAAATAGGGCTGAATGGTTTTGGCAAGGCTGAGAATGGAGGCTCTTAAAAGCCAGCTAGAGCAGACTTGACAGGTAAATACTGGTGGAATGAAGAACTCTTCTCACTTCCTTCAAGTCTTTGCTCCAACCTCTCTTCTCCATAGGCTTACCCTGACCACCGCCTTTAAAACTGTCACCTCTCCATTCACCCACCCTCTTATCCCAGTAATCTGGATCTCCCTTTCCCTGAACTTTCTCCTTTTTCCATTGCACATATCACATTCTACATAATTTTTTCATTATGTTTTTTATTTATTGCCTACTTTCCCCTTTGGAAAATAAACTTCCACACTAGATTAGGCTTGTTCACTGATATTTCCCTAGCACCTAGAGCATTGCCTTGTACCTAGTAGGCACTCAGTAAACATTTGTTGAGTAAATGAATCCTAAATTAATGAACGTTAGTGTCTTGTCCAGAGCTGGCATGGATAACTTAGGGTTAGTTCAAATGACTTGCTTCTGAGAGAAATAAGCTTATTCTGTAAAACTGCTAAAACAGTGCCGGCCATTTGGTATAATATGGGGCAGGGCTGGGGGGCAAGGAGTTTAGGGAAAGAGAGATACATTGCCGTAAGGTTTCTTGCCTCAATTCTGGCCAAATTGAGAAGTAAAAATTATAAGTACATTTGAGTTTATTTATTTCTTGCTTAGAAAAATGTTTTGTGTGGTGATTAATTCCCATGCTTTAATAATTTCTCTTTTTCTTTCTCCACAGACCTTTGTAGTATTAAACAGAGGGAAAACTCTCTTCAGATTTAGTGCCACGCCTGCCTTGTACATTTTAAGTCCTTTTAACCTGATAAGAAGAATAGCTATTAAAATTTTGATACATTCATATCCTTTTCTGCAAATGTGGAGTGAGTGCAGCATTTGCCTGGTCACTGTTATGTGTTTCTGAATTTTGACAACTGAATTGTATGTTGAGTATTTTACCAATAGTGTAGTTGACTGTCCCACTAGTCAGGTTTAAGCATGAACTTCTGCCAAATCCCGAGCTGTGAGCTTCAGCACATTCATTTTTCTTAGGATGATATCATGGGAGTCTGGAATTTTTTTGGTATCATTTAGAGGGACAAATTACATTGATAACCTTTTACCGAAGTCTTACTTTTTAAAGTCCTCAGACTTCAGTAATTTCATCCTGAGGCAGATTATTCAGTTTTTTTTTAATGTATTAAAGTCCAATATTAGAATATTTTGAAAGCTACGTCTTGAATTACAAATAGTTGAATAAATGCTTTAAAGACCTGCCTTGAATATTTTTTATTTCTTGAGCAGTGAGCTTAGAAAGTATCTGAGATGGTTTTCTTAGATTAAAGGGCCTCCTTGGTACACAGAGGTTTAGGTTTAGATTGCAGGGTTGATACAAATCTTTTCTGGTATTTTTACTTCCCTTAAACAGAAAATGCCAATTTATTTGTGTGGTCTGACTTCACATCTTATTAATATAGGAGATCATATGACAGATGAAAAATTAAGTGATGGGTTTAGCAACTTTGCATAGTGACTTTAAACTCTAATGGTTGGTATTTAATTTGGCAGTACTTGGTCCCATGCTTCAAAGAGTATTGTATCCTCGAAGTAGGATGAGGAAACCAGCAGTTGCAACTTGGTTTACGAAGCTTTAATCACATTTTATTAACTCTTAAGAATTTATCAACCTGGTTCTGAAATCTGTGGTTTACAAGCAACATACCGTGTTTCCCCGAAAATGTGACCTAACCAGACAATCAGCTCTAATGCGCCTTTTGGAGCAAAAAATTCATATAAGAATTCATAAATGCAAAAATTCATATAAAAATTTATATATTATAGTCAAATAAGACTGGGTCCTATATTAATTTTTGCTCCAAAAGACGCATTAGAGCTGATTGTCCAGCTAGGTCGTATTTTTGGGGAAACATTTTAGTTCTGAAATCTAAAGGTTTCGAAGGAAATAAATAATTCACAGTGGACTTCTTCCGTTTTTGTTGGATCAGGAGATGGAGTGTTTTTTCTCTTCTAACCAGAGCATGTTATTGTTCCCTGAAGAAAAATCCATCTGTAAGAAGTACTTTTTCTTTGTAAAACTCCACTAGTAGAATGAAGACGGTGAATGCCATTAGGAAGAGAGAGTAAGTTAGCAACAAGTGAAATATGGCTCCTGTGCTTGTCAAAGTGACGGTTTGAGTTTGAGTAACTCATACTGACCTCAAGCAGTTTAATTTTTCTCAGTAGACAAGAGCAGAAAGGGCCTAGAAAGATCCTGAATGGGACTGAAATAGCCACAAAATGGTTTGTTATCCATAAATAACCCTGGGTTCTTTCAGAATGAGAGCTGAATTACCTGAGTCTTCAGAAGATGGTGGTGCAGGTGTCTTTGAAGTCCTTACCCAACATGCCACGATGTGTTTCCAAATTGAATAAATTCAGCACCCATTGGCTTGTTGCCCTGTCCCCCATCCCTGACCCCCAAGAACGATTCAGCCCTTTGGAGGACTAGGGAAAAACTTGAACCATTAAACTATTAATTACATGTAGATTTTCAAATAACTAGTTATGTAAGACAATTAACAAAATGAGTACTGAATAATGTAGGTTAGATTTAATTTATTTTCTCACCTGACTTTGGAGTCTGGTAGACTGGTAGATTTTTGGTTACTATGCTCAAAAGTATTTAGAGGCTTATCCCATACTTGAGGTAAAAGTAGTAAGAGAAGGGACTGTTTTATCTAAAAGGAGTGGAATAATGACAGCCCTTTTGAAAGACAGGCCCTCCTGCTGTGTCCATCACAATTCTCTGGTCAGCTGTGGATACACGGTGGAATTCTGTGGTGACCATGGTTTTCGTTATCACCTGGCCTTCTGCTCCTCTTCTGTGCTTTGCCTCCTTTCACGTTATTGATTTAGAGCTCAGGATACTCGATGTGAAATGTGTTTGTTTTCTGAGGGAAAAAAACAGGTCAAATTTTGTATGTATATTCTCCCTTGACTCTTCTCTACAGTATTTAGCATGATCATTATGTGCACTATTTTGACCAACTGTGTATTCATGACTTTTAGTAACCCTCCTGACTGGTCGAAGAATGTGGAGTAAGTAGCTCATTTATTAATTTTCCCTGCTTGTTTTATTCATTTTTAGTCACTGAATCTTGCTTTGCCATAGTTTATCCATCAAGGAAAAAATGAGTTATTGCCCTTCTTTATTTCCCAGAGAGGTGAGGATACATGTGGAATTTAGGAACTATCTTGAGTAGTCAACTCTAAAACGAGAAAGTAGACTCTGGAAGTGACTACCCTTCCCCTCTGCCCTTTTCTGTGCTAGCTGGTGCTTTTCACTTGCTCCTCGGTCACCATATTGTACCGTCAGTTCCTGATGGTCTTGTCTTCTACTCCAATTTTACTTTTCCCTTCATTTTGACTTGTCTGAAGTTATAAATAGCTCTGGAGCCATCTCAGCTGGTTTGAAATGACCACGTAGTTGATGGCGATACAGAGTTATTTCTTCGCAGTACCCGTCAGGACCCAATACAACAGTCCAAAGTTCTTGGTTTGTACATTTCACTAAGTTTCATTCAAAGTGTCCCTTTCTCTTCTTTACTTCCATTTTGCTGCATTGGCTATGCACTTTCTGTTTTGTCTCTGGCAAGTGTTATCTTAAAAGATTCATTTAAAGTTTTCTGTCTGTTCAGAAATTGCCTCAAGCTATCCATTTCTTTGACAGGTACACGTTCACAGGGATTTATACATTTGAATCACTAGTGAAAATCATCGCAAGAGGTTTCTGCATAGATGGCTTTACCTTTCTACGGGATCCATGGAACTGGTTAGATTTCAGTGTCATCATGATGGCGTAAGTTCTCTGCTTACTTTATTGGTGTTCTGAGTGTGATTACGTGTGGGTGGTTTTACTCCTGGCTGTGGTTGTATGACTGTGTATAAGTGTGAGTTTATGGGTATAGTTGCATGAAGAGTTAATGGGTAACCATGTAAGGTCGTATGGGCTAATGCCTATGATTCTTGCTTGCAAGGGCTTCTCCTTCAGGCAATAACAACATGTTTATATGGGAGAAGGTACGCAGAGACTTAACAGCTGGGAGAGAAAACAGGAAGTGATTTCCCACTGATACTCTCTCGTATTTTCCCCTCCCTTATAACATTGACCAGGATTTGCACACTTATCACTAGTAGGCCTCGGTGAAGACTTGACATGTTTTAGGTGTAAGCCTTAGACTGAAAATCAGTTTCCTGGCTATGTTATAGCACATGTAATTTCACGAGGCTGGCCAGATGTTACAGACTTCAGAGCACATTTTAGAATCAAAACATGAGCCCAGGTATTCAAACTGGTCACTTCTTGAATTACTGATCAGAACTTGAAACTATTGCTAGACAACAGTAGAACTCCACATTGGTATGCAAACTGTTCTTCGTAATTTCTGTTGTTTTAACAATGAAAATGTATCTCTGGGAAACTTAGCTGATAATAGAAGAGTTATAGCAGACTTTATTGTTTTTATTTCCAGGTTGGTAAAGCACTTTGTGGTGTGGTAGGGGATAGGGTGTTTTATAGACTGTGTGTGAGTTTGGGTGTGTACATGCAGATGTGCAAGAGATTGAGTGCATTTCTGCATGTATGGGTCTGAGCATCAGATAGAAAGATGTATTTCAACAGGCGAGTATGAATGAATGATATGCATTGACTATCTGAAACTAGAACTTTGACTTTGTGTTATATTAAAGCAATTTCTAGGTTTCCAGCATTATGAGTACACATTGGTGTTCATTTAAAATTTAAGTGTCCTTGCTTGGTACAGAGCTGGTGATAAAATGGGCACTTAGCACAGTATTTGCTCTGATCTCATGATCTGAATTTTCCTGAGCCCTACTTTTGCATGTCACAGACTAAAACTTCACCTTTAGTCGTGACTGCAAAGATATGCATACAACTTTTGGATAAATCATACGAGTATATACAGACATTTAGGCATTTTTGCCATTGTCAACTAAGGAGTTATTTTAATAGAGATTTGTTTTTATGGGACTCCTGCTGCAGAAATTTGTCTCCTTTTCATAAGAAATTGTTCACAAAACTTGGGGGCATAAGCCTTTGATACCTCCTGGGCTTCCTTTTTATTAAAAACAGTGAGTAGCCGTTACGATTGGTCGCTGCACACCACGGTGCTGGTTAAGAGAATAAGCCCCGGGAATCTCCTGGTTGTATCATTTCTTTCAAACATATTTTTGAATTCTCTTTGCCCAAATGAAAAAAAAAAAAATGTGTTCTTAAATGTTTATATTTTGAAACTTTTCTTTTTCAACGAAAAAAAATGAAATCATAGCTTGTATATAAGACCCTTTCTTCCCCCCCATTCGCAAACCCTCGCCCAGTGGTACCATTACAAGTTAACTTTGGTTTGATTCTGCAGGTATATAACAGAGTTTGTAAACCTAGGCAATGTTTCAGCTCTACGCACTTTCAGGGTACTGAGGGCTTTGAAAACTATTTCGGTAATCCCAGGTAAGATGGCCCGGGGTTGGTGTTAGGTGTTGGGTTAGGGCCCTGATGTGACGTATTGTACTTTTTGTTTTGTTGTGGCTTTTTTTCCCCCCTTTGGTGTTTGGTTTGTGTCTGTGTTTGTCATTTGTGTCTGTGTGTGACCTCCCTTACTACAGATATGTGACAGAGTTTGTGGACCTGGGCAATGTCTCAGCGCTGAGAACATTCAGGGTTCTCCGAGCTTTGAAAACTATCTCTGTAATTCCAGGTGAGAACATTTAAAGCCTCATCTCCTTTCTCCCCTCCATTCATTTTGTCACTCCATTCTAAATCGGTGTCAGCCCGGTTGCCATGGCCTTGCCTTCCGCATGTTTTCATGGGGAGATGTTGTCTGGAATGGCCCTTCGGTCCTTAGGCACTTTCTCTGACAGCGCTTGCCAGGCATGCAGCCCCCATTTCATCCATGCATTTGGAAAAGCACGTGCTTAAGACTCTCTTGGATCTTACAATATCTGAAAAAATTGTCGGAGAGCTGGCTTTCTCTTTGAATATAAATCATTTGCTTCCTGGCCTCATGGAATTACAGTAATTTTAACATTCACCATCATTCCATTGCTTGTGGTTTCTTGGCCTCCTATAGCATGGTTTGCTGATGGGATGTTACTTGAAGAATTGTGTTTTTCTTGTTACCATGTTAATGGAAGAATTACTTAATCACAGAAGAGACCTACCCAGTTAACTAGTCCAGTATTATAGAAAAATGTAAGAGCCTTGGAGTTAGTAAACTGAACTTTAATAATCACTGTAGCACATTCTATTGCTGTCTGTTTTACTGAATAAGAACCAGTAGACATCTACTATAATATATTCAGACACCATTCTCAAACAGAAATTACAATGAAAGCTTATGCAGGTGCTGTTAAAAAAAAAAATCAAAGGTAAGATAAAATTCGTCTAAAGGTATGGGCAAACAAAAAGTACAGAAATTTGAGGGAAAAAAAGGCATCAATGGGTAGTTGAAAGGGAGTTGATTGACTGTCTCTTTAAAATGTTTGCCTGTTTCTTTTTGGTCCTGATTGACCTAGCCCAGTAGTTCTTTTGAAGGTTTCGGATCCTTTTGAGAATTGGATGAAAGTTCACAGACCCCCCTGAAGCCCATCTGTGGACCCCAGGTTAAGATCCCTTGATTTAGTTTAAATCCTCGCTACCGGATAATACTAAACTATCGTTTTAAAGACCAGTCTTCGTGTCTGATAGGAAAGATATTTCCATTAGTCTTATGAGCCTCGTATGTACTGGCAGTACCATGACAGAAGTCAAGACTGTGTTGTTGCTGATTGGACTTTGGTTGTGTTCAGGGGTTTTCCGGGAAGAGAGCAGACTTCCCACTGCAGACTCGTAGAAGCAGGGACCTGAAGAACAGAGGCGTCCTGTTCCTGGCGTCCTGGGGCTCTTCCCCTTGTGGCTGACTCAGAAATCTTCCCCTTTTCCCCTTTCAACATTATCTAAATATCAGGTAGCAGAGGGAAGCACAAAGGTTGAATCCTAGAGAGGACAGACTTACCGAGAACCCCAAGGAAGGTAGACCTCAGTTTCTCCATTTACAAATTTGGGCCCTAAAGTGGGCCAGTAATTGAGCCCTACTAAAAATGAATTCCTTTATTTTTAGCAATGGTGGCTTGCTCCTTATCAACCAGACGCTGGGTGTCAGTTGGAGTATATCCTCCTTGGCAAAAAACGACAACCGTGACTTATCCAGGTTTAGTTCCTAGCCACTTTAAGTCGTGTGACAGAAAGCCTGGCTCACTCTCCAGGCAGCCTCACACAGCCCAGTAAAGGCGGCCTAATCCTTAAGCAGGCCTTGTCTTCTTTTTTTAAGCATCTGGCGCACCATCCCTTTACTTTTATTTTTCCTTTGGTCTCTTTCCTCCTCTGGCCTCTTAAATATGATCCCGTGTTTTCGGCTCACTTCCCCCAACGTACTCCGCCAGGCATCTGTCTCTTTATGTTCTTGTGATCTCAAAACTTCTCTTCCAGAATTAAATTGGAAAGCTGTGTTCTGTTCACTAACTAGGGCAGCAGATGCTATGCCTGGTCTGGCTCTCGGCTTCTGTCTCTGTGCTGTATGGTTCACTTCTGACCACATCATCGCTGCGACTAGCTCTCGACTGATGTCACATTAGTCATCCTTAATACTCCAGTACCGTATATATAAATAAATAAACACAGTTCCTCGCCCATAGTAGTGCTCCATAAATTATTGTACTAGTGGCAGTTATTGTTATAAAGAAGAAACCTAAGCCCAAAGAAAGGATTTGTATCAAGATTTAAACATCAGCTTCACAATTGGAAGTAGATTCCTGGATTCCTGTTTCTAGAAGCACCGCAAATAAGCTGGCTTCAGGAGGTTAACTGAAAGTAAGTTCAGGAGGTTAACGGAAAGTAAGTTTGCAGGGGATAATAAAGCCAATCATAGATCACTATCAGTGAATGGTAGAATGAGACTTGAATTAAAGTGTGACTTTTAATCCCAAGTTCTTTTGCTCCCCATTCTACCTGGGGTTAGTAAGAAAACCCCAGAGTACTTGCTATGTGGTAAATGACGTCTCCCTCATGAGAGACTTCTGTCATCCCACGTAAAATTCTCAACTTATCTGTCGGGCTTTCTCCCTTAGAGGGCTGTTGTCCTGGTCCTACCTGCCTGTTACCTAGGTCTCCTTCTAAGGTGGGAGTACCCGTGCATGAGTCCATAGATCTGGGCCATGTCTTGACTGGAAATCTAAGTCATTTTGACTGCACTGTCGTAGCGGCTGAGATATAGTTCCCTCTTAGTAAAAACCTGTTACTTTGCATACATATTTTTTCACGGATCACTTCAGTGCAATTGCTCTCTTTGCCTTCTCCTATTCCCACTTTGGTTATCGGTTTTTGCCAAAGTTGCCACAAACAGAAGTGAGAGCAACCACAAAACCAACATAGGGTCTGCAAGATCTCACAAGGGTCTCCAAGTCTCGGCTCCCTTTCGGAGTTTTCCCTTTCGTGACGCACTCAGCCAGCTCACCTGGGCTGGCGCTGTCCTCTCTCTTAGCATCTTTGGTAGGTATCTGCGTGTGTCAGGGTCGCCAGGACACCCAGGAGATTGGAGAGTACAGAGTATCAGTTAGCTCCAGCCTTTGGTGTAAGAGAAGCTTTCATTTAGAGCCTTCTTGTGTAGCTTAGGAAAGACCAAAACCACATTCTCACCTTTTGTACCTGGATATGTATCATTCACGGTTTCCCGTTTGCTTCAGAGGGCTTGACTTAGAGAACAGTGCGTGCAAAGTCTGTGCTAAAACTTACAGGAGGAGACTCTTTTTAAATTTTCTTTGGTCTGGAAGTGTCCAGATTCAACTTGACATTGGAGTAGTCTGTATAGAATCACGTGTCTTAAAACGTAGCTTTCACTTTGCATTTATCTAGGACCTGGATACAAAAATGAACTTCTAAGTGACTTTGTCAGAAGTTCCATAGTCTGCATGCTTTGACCATGAGCCACAGGCCTAACATGCCCAGAGATAAGGTGATAGAAATCTCAAAGCAGGTGCCTCAGGTTTTTCTTAGAGTGTAGCACTTAATGGTGTAAATAAAACCAGTCGGGAGGGCCTCACTTGCCAGTTCCCTTTCATTTCCGTCAGCATTTGAATGGCTCCTCAGAAGCATTGTTTCTTCTCTGTTCGTCAGCATTGATTCGACAGCATTGTGTTCCCTTTAGAGTTATGATTTCTTTACTATTTTTCTCTTGGATTTTTTTCTTTCTGGCTTTCGTTTTTCAAATTTTTCATTTCTCTGCTTTCATTTCTGTTACTTTATTTACCTGTGGGATCAGATAAGGAGCAGGGAAATGATAGGCCCTTCTCCTTCCCACCCCCCGTATTTGCAAAGAGAGCATTTTCTTTAAATGTATACGTTATGAATATGGCAATTTCTGCTACCTAGTGAAGAGAGATTGTTTCAAGGCTATATTCAGGTTTGTTGTTTCTTTTAAAATATTCTAGTTATTAATTCAGTTGCTTTTGTATTTCTCCTTTGTCCACATTGCTTTCTCAGAAAAGGTAACTAAAGCTTTAACATAGTGGCCATAAGGGGAAGAATACCTAAGACTCACAGCACCCCGCAGGACCCACCTTTGAGCGCAGCTTTAGTTTTGGTCAGACTTTGTGATATGCATCTGGCCTTGAGGAAATAAATCTTTGCCCCCCAAACCTCTCCCAAATTACTCTTGATGTAAAGAACCTTCCAGAACTATCACTGTGAGGATTGAATCTGCAGCAGGAAAGTTGACCTGGCATGACTTTACCCCTAGCTCTTGCCTGGACTAAGCCAGCCTGGGAATTGGGGAACTGTTCTTTCCCTTGGGGTGAGCACTGATTGTTACTGTTGTTGAGGCCTGTTCCAATGTGAGTTCTGTAGCAGAATTAGTCACGTTGCTTCAGACCAGTTAGATTTCTCAACCTGAGCCACAAACTAGGAAATATAAATTTATAATGTGGCATCACAATCATGGAAAATTTTGATCCCAGTATGCATGGCTGATTTCTCTGGACTAAGCACATAATAAGGTCTGTTCGTTTATTGGTCCAAGGGATTGCAGTGGCTTCACCTGCTTCCCCAAATTCCTTAAACGTCTGACTTCCTCTCTGGCAGCTAACCTTTCTGTACCTTGGGTCCCGCTGTCTTTCCTTGATCGATAGTAAGTATATTAACGGCTGTGCTCAGACACATCCCACTGCCAGCTCATGTTAGCCTTTTCCAAGAGTTCTCGCTGTCTGATTTGCCCCCACGTGGCTTCCGTTGCACACTCTGTTGTGTAGGAGTCGTTTGAAGGAGCATTCTGCTGTGTTTTGGATACTCGGTTTTCAGTCAGTATCTTGCTTGTTCTGGGATGTGATGCTCGGAGCCAATAGAAGAAGCAAGACAGCTTCTCCACACAGCCAGGACCGGGGCCTTCTCCATTCTTGCACATGCCAGGTCAGGCGTTCTACCAGCAACTTCTGGCCTTTATTGACCTGTGCTGGTCGTCGCAGTGAGCACTTTTTGCTTGGCTGCATTTACTAGCACATGGCAGCCCCTTCTGGCAAGACTTGAGTTTAAAAAATGCATTGATGGCATCTCTCCAGAAATTGGCATTGATGTCTGCCGACATGGCCATTCGCAATTATCAACTGTAATGGAAGGAAGAGGAGTCTTGGCTGAGGGCAGTGTCTCTTCCAGTGACCACTTATATTTAATATTGCTGTGTAATTGAGTGCCACCTTTCTTCTTCCTGTGCCTTTCTCTAATTTTCTCCTGGTAATCTGAATGAGAATCTTGGAGAGTAAACGTTTTAGATAGCCGCAGTTAATGTTAGTTAGTGATTATTCTTGCTTAATTAAGATTTGTTCTGCTGAGCCCCTCCGAAGTATGAACAGCTGAATACAATTTGCAACCTAAGTTTCTACTTTAAACTTCTTGAAAGCTAAAAGAACTCTCTCCAAGGAGTTGATCTAAGCCTTAGACTTCAAGCAAAACACTTGAAGATTTTTTTTATTTTTTTAGCTTTCTGGACCCATGTTTACAGATTTCTTGAGAAATGACATCTGGTTTATGGAGAAGAGATGTTTAACCAGCTAATTGTGAGTTCAGATCTATCCTCAGGGGAGTGAGAGGTTCCATTATGGTGGGTGTATTAGCAGAACATCTCTGGTTACAAGTGAAAAGACACAGGAGTACTTCAAGGAATCTAAGGGCTAGAATGTTTGGGGCTTCTGGAAGCCAGTGAAACCAGAATGTAGAGCCAGAAAGCCCCAGATACCAGCAAGTACTTTGTCTTTCCTTTTCTTCTCTCCGTGTGTTTATTTCCTTTTTCTACCTCTTAGCATACTAAACACCTTTACTTCTCAGATATATCCTGATATAATGACAGAATATAGCTACCACTTAGCTCCCAAATTTATATATTATCATTCCCACCACATGAAAAGACTGCTGGACTGTCTCGTCCTGTTCTAAATTCCTGAAGGAAAGGATCTGGTTTTAAGGCAGATGTCTACCTTGCCCTCTATAACCTGCTACTAGAAGGTCACTTCCTACAAACAAGTCTGCTGGGAGCTTGCCCTTAAGGAGCCAGGGGTAGTTTGAGCTCCTGGCTGGGAATTTCTTTAACATGGGCTTGGAAGTGTCCAGAGATTTCCCAGGCCAGGCAAATCAGATTAGACTCATGCTACAATTATAGGGGGTATTTTTTCCCAAATTATTTATTTATTTATATCACAGATACATTGGTTTGACTATTTTGTATTATTATACTCTTTTTACGAGTATACAAGGTAACAAATAGCAGTTTCCAGCTAATTTTTCAATCCATTTAAAGTAGAAATAGAAAAGGCCTTGAATGATCATCCAGTGTTCAGACAGGTGATTGTCTGAGCCATTCAGGAGAAATGGCTATATAATAAGCTCTTCATAAAGAAGTCCAGGAAAAGAAACTTTACAGCCATTCTTCAGTGACTGTGGGGACAGAGCCCCAAAAAGCAGTTTCCAGGCTCGGCCTCACATAGAAAGGTGCTGGCTCAGGTAGTAAATGGCCATCGACTGTGATCAAATGGCCATCAGCTGTGGCTAGTTGGCCGTCAGCTGTAACCAGTGAGCCATTAGCCATGAATATAACTGCCGTGGCTAGGCTAGCAGAAAATGGGGGCTAGCAAGAAGATGGTGGCTGAGCCTGCAAGCGGCGCAGGGAGGGTTGAGAATTGTGTGGCTCCTGGTTCCTATTTCTCCAACCCAGCCGCCAGCGAGAGTATAGAGATATGACTCCCCTACTTATGGCTCCGTGGGTGTTCCTTTTTGGCCTCACCATGTCCTGCGTTCTTATGTGGGGAGTGGGACCAGAGACCCCGCAGACTCCGCAGGCCGCCCTGCACGACAGTGACCTATCCAAGTATTCTGTTTTCAAAATCACCCTTTGACTCTGAAAACAAACGAATTTTAGGGGCCTAGAATTGTATTATTTACCTAACATAGACCTGCCCCAACCCAGCCAACTATAATGAAGGAGTTTTCCTCAGAAACTTGTGGCAGTAAGTTCCATAACACTGGAACAATTTTTACTTCTTTATGGCTGCCTTCTATTTTTATGCCACCAATACCTGTTTATCTCGCTCTGTGATTGTCATCCAATTTTCCAGGGCCTTAGGAATAAAAGATTGACATTTCGACTACTTTAATTGCAAACAAATAAATTATTCTGCCCTATTTTAAAAGACTTCTAGAGAAGATTCTTTAGCTTCTCCATTACTCACTGCATGTATTCCTGTGTGTATCTACATTCTATGTATAAGAAAATGAGACTGCAAGGTGACTTTAAATTTTTTCCAAAACACACAGTGGGTCATAAATAGTGACTGAGGCAGGACCAGAATTTCTGCTTTCTGATTCCCTCTCTGGTGCTCTTTTTGCACAGCCCTGGTAGGAGAAGAGGGATCGGATTAAAGATGCGTTGTGTCCTAGAGCCCAGGCGAGTTCTTCCTAACCTTTCTGGTGGCCACAGTCCCCATGGAAGGCCCGCTCTATAAGAAAGCACAGGGCCCTGCGCACTTTGCACCTCTGCAGTCTAACTCTTGGTTCTTTTCTTTGACTTCTCTTCGATTCCTTTCAGGATATCTGTGAGAGGAAAGAAACTTTCTCATTCATTTACTCTTTCAATAAAAATATATGAAGTGCCGGCTTTATACCAGGCACAGCATCCATTACCACTATTGGACTCAGATAGAAACTTCTGTGGGACTCAACTTTGAAAATTCTGGGGGGTTGCTTGCCAAATATGGCAAAAGAAGAGTCATGTCCGTATTTCCCATTAGATCACCATCATACCGAGGTCAGCCATGCAGTGTCACTATCCCAATCAGACCTCTTTGAGTATGTATAATAGTGTATGTATAATAGTGATAGCAAACAAGTGTTAAGCGCCAGGTGCTGTAAATGATATTTTGTAGTCATTATCTTAATTTTAAACCTCACAACAACCCCATGAAGCTGGCATTGTAAATACCTTTTTATAGATGAGTAAACTGAGGATCAGACAAAAACAGATAACATTTGAGTCCTTTACTATGTACCAGGTGCTGTGTTAAGTGTTTATATGAATCACGCTGAATCCTCACAACAGCCCATGATAGTCAGCTATAATTATCCCCATTTTAATGATGAGAAAGCTGATATTCCAAGAGGTTAAGTGTATTGCTCAGGTCATAAAGTAAGTGGTATCACCTGGTTAAGATTAGTCATTATCTACCCAGCCTCACACTTCAGAGCCAGGGTTGGGATTTTCCTTGAATTTCTGTCCAATATTCTCGCCTTCAGAAGCAGATCAGCGATGAGATCCCTCTTGAGGCCTGTGTGTTAAGGCTGTGTGTCTGCCTCCTGTCCGTGCTCAGCACTTTGTTAGCCATGTTCTCTGGATAGCCTGGTGTCTGGGCATGCCCAGGAGAGCCATGTAGGCTCAGTTTTGACCCACACATCATGAACCCATAACCATATTTTTCTGTGTCTCCTATCACTCATCTTTCCCTGTGCAGTTAAAAAAAATCTGCCTACAGGTCCAAATTTGAACCCGTGGCTTGCGTTTAGACCTCAAATTCAAGTACGTTATATGGGTTTTTTTCGGTTTGTTTTTAAATCTAGGATAGAAAAAAGGTCAGTTGTAGAGAACAGGGCATATGCATGATACAGAGAAGGTGTATGTTTAAATGAAAAGACAAACCATAAATACTCAATGGATAATAATCTTTCAGTGCATTGGCATTTCCAGAGATCTTGGGAAAATACTATTGTACCTTCTCACTTATTATTGGCTTTTAAATTTCCAGTAGTTCTCTTTCCAACCTGGAAGCCTCTTTAATTCCTGATTTTTCCATTTGTTTATTCAGCTAATATTTACTGCTGTGGGCTAGCAAGTATAGACGCAGCTATGAATAAGACAGACATAAATAATTAATTACAACCATGATAAATGCTACAGAGGAAAATATAAGGTGCTATTAAAATACTAATAATAATGGGGAGGGAGAAGAGTTGTAAAGTCAGGAAAGGCTTTCTGGGGGAATTGATATTTAAGCTGAGACTGGAAGGATGAGTAGGAGTGAGACGAGAAGGACAGGGGAATGGAAGGAAGCACTCCAGGCGGAGGGAGTAGCACACATGACGGCCCTGGGGCAAGCAAGAAGAGCTTGACTCATTTAGGAGCTGAGCAGCAGTTAGACACAGGCAAGTTTTTCCAGGGACAAATGAGCCACATGTTGGAGAAGGAACTTTCTTTTTCCCCTTTTAATAATTATTGACTTAAAAATGGATACTTCTGGAAAAATTGATAATATTGCTGACCCATTGTTATTCTCATGGTCTAAAAGCTAACGTGGCCGTGTTTCAAGGGTTGCTGTGGGGGGCAGTGGAAGCTAGCAGCCAAGGGGGGGCCGGGGGAGGCGGGGAGGGCTGTGGGGTGACTCTGATTCTCGGGCTTCTGTCTCCTCAGGCCTGAAGACCATTGTGGGGGCCCTAATTCAGTCTGTGAAGAAGCTGTCAGATGTCATGATTCTGACAGTGTTCTGCCTGAGTGTGTTTGCCTTGATCGGACTGCAGCTGTTCATGGGCAACCTGCGAAACAAGTGTGTTGTGTGGCCCATAAACTTCAATGATAGCTACCTGGAAAATGGCACCAAAGGCTTTGACTGGGAAGAGTATATCAACAATAAAAGTAGGTAGCCCCTTCTCTGCAGGAAGAGAAAGAACAATCTGTCTGTAGTTTACATGGTCAGAAGCCACCACTGGGCTTTAAAAAGTAGTTGGGGCCAGAAAGGAATGCCAGTGCTACTGGGAGTAGCCTTGTGAAGTTATTCCCTTTCCTCGAGGTAGGATTGCGTTCAGAAGCTCTAAACATTAGCCATTTCTCCTTCTCTCTCTTCTCTTCCTTTAAAACCACACATGAACCTTTGTAGCTTTGTCACATGCACCCCTAAACCTTTGCTTTGAAAATCAGGTTTAGTTGCTTGATAAAAATCCTTTTTTCCCTAGCTGGGTTACCTGAGATATTCAAACATTTGGTCCAGAATATACCCAGTAAGCTTTTTTAATACTGCAAGACTTTAGTAATCGATCTGGGCTCGGGAGTCAGGTAATCTTTAAGGCACCATTTGATCCTATTACTGTTAACAAGTTTTAATAATTTCATTTCAGGAAGCAGCACACTCGGGTCTTACACTAAGGAACGTTTGGTGTAGTAGTACTTCTGTAAAAGAATGGGGAAAAGTTAGCAATGTCACTGTTAGTCCCTCTTAAGGAAATAAAGGCAGTTAAGTAGCCATAAGAAAATATTGCAAAGGGGATTTCAGGGACACATACAGGAAAGGGAAACATGCCTTCTAATTTAATATAGGACATGGGAACTAGTGATCACTGAGGATTTCTAGTTTATCTTTGGTAAAGAGCAGTTATAAGGATAGAAGTATCAAGTTGTATAAAGCGGTAAAGAACTCAGAAAAGTCTCTTTGAGATCCCTTTGATTCAAGTACCAGAACTTAGCATTTACATTTGAAGTACGAGTGGAAGTCAGGTGTCTGTGAAAAGAATGTTGCACTAAGGGCTTTATAGTAGCACTTTTAATTTTTAAATATATAGGAAAATAATGGGAAAGAATTCTTATCAGATTTCACTGATGTCAGAAAAGATTTATATGAGCTAAAATCAATAACTGTTTCTGCTGGGACTAGTTAGGAACAGTGTAACCTTATTCTCTGATTCACTTAAATCTGCCTTATTCATTTCCTGCCTCTTCAAACTTTTCTAGCAAATTTTTACACGGTTCCTGGCATGCTAGAACCTTTACTCTGTGGGAACAGTTCTGATGCTGGGTAAGTAGCTCACCTAATTTTATTCTCCTCCCTTAAAACAGTTCGTGAGATAAAAATGAGCAATATTTTCACTTTTCTTTGTGCTCAAGTAGTAGTCCCTAATTGGGTCTAATGTACTGATTGACTCAGATTTTCTTTGTTTCATATTTGTCCATCCAAAGTTGACATTTTACTAGTAGCTGAATGTGCCGATAGTCTCAAGCCATAATCAGAAATGGTAAAGGCCAAAAATAGAATCTATAACACCAGGTAGCTTGTCTGTCTCTTCTAGACTCCCCTCATTCTATCATAATAACCAATAAAATATGGAGTAAAGACACCATCTTAGTGCTAGATGAGAACCCAAAGATGACCCAAAATATGCTAGGCCTGACAGCATGGGGGAGGGAAGAGTAGCAACATAATATCTTTTCCCAATTTTTTTTATTGTAAAATACTACACATAACATAAAATTTATCCTCTTAGCCATTTTAGGTGTACAGTTCAGTGGTATTAAGTACATTCACTTTTTTGTGCAGCGATCCCTACCATCCATTGCCAGAACTCTTCATCTTCCCATGAGTGAAACTTCCCATTGCAGGTGAATGACACTTCATCTTCCCATTAATGAAACTCTATACCCATTAAACAATAACTCCTGTTCCCCACACCCCCAAGCCCCCGGCAACCACCATTCTACTTTCTGTTTCTATGATTTGACCACTATAAGTACCTTATATAAGTGGAATCATACAGTCGTTGTCTTTTTGTAACTGGCTAATTTTACTTAGCATAATGTCCTCAAGATTCACCCATGTTATAACATGTGTCAGAATTTTCAGGCTGAATAATACTCTATTGTGTGTATATACCACCTTTTGCTTATCCATTCATCTGTTGGTGGACAGTTGGGTTGCCTCCATGTTCTAGCTATTGTGAACAATGCTGTGAACATGAGTGTGCGGAGCTCTGATTCTGCTACGTCTCGCTCTAAGACCTTGGGCAAGCCATTTAACTCATGTGAGACTCAATTTCTTCATCTATTAAATAGATTTGATAAGTCATGTCTGCACTTCCTCAAAGGATTACTATCAGAATGGCATACACGAAAGTGTTTTGTAAACAGAAAGCTCTATAAATGTAGGGTGTAGTGCCATTATTCAGGGAATCGGTGTTTTAAGATGACCATGACAAGTAGAAGTCCATTTAATTTCTGTGTGGAAGTAGATAACTAGAAATTACATTGAAATAATTATCAGGTGAGTCTAATAGCAGAAGATCTGTTATAGCCAAAGTCACTGAAAACCCCAGGATGACACAGGTTGTCACAGGGAGTGTTAAGAGAACGGAGATGATTAAGAGGAACTTCTAGCCATCTGTCATTTGGGATAGTAGCTTAGTTAAATTTGGTTGAATTACACATTGATATGAATCAAGGACAGTGCTTCTCACATTTTGTCACATCTAGAAATCAATCCCCTGGTGTGCCTCTTAAAAATGCAGGTTCATGGACCCCCCCATCCAGGGCTTTTATTCCCAGGTCTTGGGTAGGACACAGGAATCGGCATTTTTAAGATGCACGCCAGGAGATTCTGATACCTTGGTGTCCTCGGGACATCATTCTTTGGAAAGTGACCTGGCTACTTTATTCCTTTCCTCTCTTTCTTTTCTTTTCTTTCTTTCTTTTTTTAATTCCAATTTGTTGGCCTGGCTCTATAGATGGTTATTTATTACCTGCAAGGTCATGGAGATGACACAGCTGATGAGTGGGTAGAATGATGTTGAAAAGCCCTGAATGTCCCTTTCCTTCCTCAGGCAATGCCCAGAGGGATACCAGTGTATGAAAGCAGGAAGGAACCCTAACTATGGTTACACAAGCTTTGACACTTTCAGCTGGGCCTTCTTGGCGTTATTTCGCCTTATGACCCAGGACTATTGGGAAAACCTGTATCAATTGGTAAGTAATACCTCTTTTTTCTTTGGTGATAGAATTTGCATGAAGATGTGTGGGGCTGGGGAAGTGCTATGTAAGAGACCTTCCATGAAGACATTATACATCTTAGGATGGTGTTTCTCTGGTTTATAAAATCAAGTGTATTCTCCCAGCTCTTGTCTCTTCCTTCGTGTTCTTTAATGCTCAGTGATGCATAGCTGTAGAGGCTCACAGCCTCTTGCCTGGCCTGGGAGTCTGCTATGTCTGCCTACTTCCTATTGGTTCATCAGACCATCTGCTGTATTTCTGCTTTTGGATTTTGGGGTTTGGGGCATCTTTTAAAGAAATATTAATTAAACATTGTGCAAAGCATGATGCTAGACATTATAAAGATGAGATTTCTATCCACAAGGACCTTGGAATCTAAATGAATCAGTATTTTTGAGATTTGTTAACACATTTGGACTTGTTCAAGCTGGATGTGACAGATCCTTAAAAAGGTCAGGACCATTCTCTTGGGCCACATTGGCAACTCCGGGAAAGTCATTTAACTCTGCTGGTTGTGACAGAGAAGTTAGTCCAGGTGATTGCTGAGGGTCTTCCAGCTTAGAAATTCTATGATAATCCAGGGTTTTCTTTTTGACTCTAGCATTTGATGGTGCCAGTCAGTTTGAGAATGACAAACATGTCCCCTCAAGCGTAGAGGAACCTCTTCAAGGGAAGCTTCTAATTCAAATTCCCTAAGGAATTCTTACTTTCTATTCGACAGCCTAGAGTTTCCTCAGGTTCAGTTCTTTCTCATGAAATATTTACGGTTGATGTTAAATTCCATTAAGTATTTGTGGTTGAAAAGAAAAAGATGAAAACTTTAGTGGGTAATAGTGGGTCCCATATACATAACCTAAAACCCAATTGTTCTTTGATGTCAATTTGCTCACTGCTAGTGAAAGGAATAGTCCTAGGGTGCTTCTTCCTTTTTCTTTTCTCCCCACTCTCCTCTATGTTATATCCCTCTTTAAAGACCCCTTCCATTACAAAAGGATAAAGAAGGCTGTCACGCAAGATGGGGTCTTCTTGTGACTTGGAACTGATCCCAGAAATGGAATTTCTCTATTGATGCTCTTGGAGGACTAGTAGATAAATGGGCTGAAGTGTTGTAATATTTTCTTTATACTTGTTTTAGAACCAACTGACAAACGCAAATATAATTCTTAGCCCAGAGCAATTTTTTTTCCTTTAAAACAAAAATCGAGCATTTGTCTATGGTAGGGAGTATATTAGGTATGTTTGGAAGTGGAAAAGGACTCTTTTCCTCACAGTGAATGGGAGGTATTACTGACATTTACTGTGAGCTGAGGATGGGAGAGGCCATTTGGCCATTGGGGATGCTAAGTGCTCTGCAGTATGAAAGGGAACCACACAGGGAAGGACTGTCTTGTGCAAAATTCAGTAGTGCCCCTACAGGGGAATATTCAGCCTGATTCATTTGACGCGAGTGACTCAGAAAATTATGTTTGTCTTTACAGACTTTACGAGCAGCTGGGAAAACATACATGATCTTCTTCGTCTTGGTCATCTTTGTGGGTTCTTTCTATCTGGTGAACTTGATCTTGGCTGTGGTGGCCATGGCTTATGAAGAGCAGAATCAGGCAACACTGGAGGAGGCAGAGCAGAAAGAGGCTGAATTCAAAGCAATGTTGGAACAACTTAAGAAGCAACAGGAAGAAGCACAGGTTGATGATCAATTCTTTGCAACAGTCCTTCCTGCCAGGTCGCTGTGACTAAGGCCCCGTCTGATTGCCACTCCAATTGATCTTTTCTAGGCACATTGTCAAATAGAAGTCATTGATCTGATTAAAACAACCCAAGTAACAACTGCAGGTGGTGGATTCAATTACTCCATTTGTATTAATGGCCAAATTATTTGTTAATATGATCTTTTGTTGAATTTCTCAACTCTTCAGTGTTCAACTGCTATGGTAGCTGGGAGAAAAAAGTGACCAGAGCAATTTATATAGTGCTTCATGTAAGCATAGCCTTTTGGTTGTGGAAAACATTGGAATCTCCTTCAGAGATTCTCTGTGGTCATGAAAAGTATTGATTGTAATTGAAAAGAAGGTACAGGGTGAAATAGTAAAGTGAAATTTGCAAAACAAACCCGTAATCCCTAATAAACCTTAATAATCCTTATCCAAATATACACATATTTTTCTATTGTGGGGCCCGTAGGTATAATATAGTTTCTTAGCATTCATTTTCAGCGTTGTTCAGAAAGCATCATTTGGCATCAAGAATACAACCAAGTTCTTATCTGAGATACCCAAGAGAATAAATCCCAGAGTTCTCACACTGGGTTCTGCTCTGATTACTGAGGGCCGTGTGGTACAATACAAAGTCAACTGCAATATGGAGACAGCCAGGCCCTGGCCACAGTCTCCTCTGACAGGCTGGTTTTCTTTCCTCCTATTTTCCCTCTTTTCCCTATCTAAAGGAAAAGAAAGGATCTGCACCAGTTCCTTGGCTTTGGGTGCCTGCAGGTAATCGCTTCTGATCTGGTTTGTGCTGTGGTTCCATTCCTAGGCTGCCGCGATGGCCACTTCCGCAGGAACTGTCTCAGAAGACGCCATAGAGGAAGAAGGGGAAGAAGGGGGAGGCTCTCCTCGGAGCTCATCTGAAATTTCTAAACTCAGTTCCAAGAGTGCCAAGGAAAGACGTAACAGAAGAAAGAAGAGGAAGCAAAAGGAACTCTCAGAAGGAGAGGAGAAGGGGGATCCCGAGAAGGTGTTTAAGTCAGAGTCAGAAGATGGCATGCGGAAGACGGTCTTCCGACGGCCAGACAACAGGATAGGGAGGAAATTCTCCATCATGAATCAGGTAAACTCTTGGCACTGGGTCAGACAGCCTAAGAAATTCTGGTTTGCCTAATCTCACTTGGTTCTCATATTCCCCTTTGGCTTTACATGTTCACACCCAGGCCTGCATCCTCAGGCCTGCCCCTCCATGCTCCATGTTGTTCTCCTCTAGGAGGAAGTGTTACTGGCATGTTTAGACCGTCCTCTGCTCTAATCCTGCCCTCCCTTCTCTGCTCTAAAGCCTAGGATGATGTGATGCCCTTGGGCAGACTTACTTCAGCAGTAAAGTTTGTGTCACAGCAACAAGCCTGTGTTCTAAAGCATCAGGAAGCACTTTTCTGCTCCTGGCATCTGAACATCAGAATTTAGCTCAATCGCCTCTGTTTAAGAATTACACATAATTGTAGGTTCAAAAAAAAAGTGATGAAACTCTTTAGGTCACCTTATTTGAGCGTGGCAAGCTCTAGTAATTAATTATCCTAGATATATAGTGTCATGCTGATAAATTAGCCTATGGTAAGTTAAAAGCCTCCATCTTATCCAACTTTGATAAATGGGGAAAGTAAGAGAAAGGGGGAGAGGACTTATGTATAATTATTGCCCATTCTATTACTATTAATGTCATCATATAATAGTTTTTGGATTTCAAAGAACACCACCAAAATCCAATGGTTACGGCATTTAAATCCCCATTTTAAAGAAATGCTGGGAAGTTGATAAGGCACAGAAGAATAGTTGTAGTTACTGATTATGGCATTGTATCCAGTCTTGTTTCCCAGGGATCCTTTCACTGTGCGTCTTGTTTGCCTCTCTCACCTCAGTGTTCAGTCTTTTGCTAGTCCTATTCATTTTATCACAGCAAAATCTCTCATGTCCATCCCCTTCTTTCTATTCTTATTAATCCTCTCTTGGTTCAGACTTTTGTGTTATTTCTCCTGCAGTTATCCATCCCAGTTTTGTTTCCTCTGGTCTTTCTCTCCTTTGTGTTTTATGTACTGTCAGCAGATGGCTTCCTAAAACAGAGCTCTCATTATTCACCACCATGCAGTTATGGAGTACCTACCATGTGTCCAGGCTTGTGATATGTCCTAGAGATTAAAAGGTTGTTAAAACGCTAAGGAACTACAGTGTAGTGGAGGAGCCAGATACATATTTAAAAGTTATTTCTATAATAGCATCGACGGCATTATTCTATAATTGAGATATGCTGGGGTGTTTGGAGGACAGAGCTCTGTCCCAACCAAGAGGTTCAGCGAAGATTTTCTGGGGAAGGTAAATAAAGGATAAACAACAATTGGTTAAGTACTGTATGTGTTTGCTGGTAAGGGAGCAGTCAGACAAAAGAAAGAACATTCCAGGTTTAGAAGCAAAGTATGTTCCAGTTTGGACATCCCATTTGAATTATTTGTTGGATAATCAAATAGAGAAGTCTTTTAGACACATACATATAGTCAAATGGTAACTCAGAGAAGAGGTCCTGAGCTGAGAGGGGGTGACTGAAACCATGAAACTTGATGAATTTGCTCAAAGAGATTGAGTTGAGTGAAAGAACAGCGGGCCAAGGACACGGCCACTGGTGTCCGTGGGTATCAGAGATGGAGCTCAGGAAGGAAAACAAATGAGCAGTCATTAGAGGTGCTAAGAGAACCAAGAGTTCAGGGAAGCCAAGCGAACACAAGGGTTGGAGAGGACGGGAGTGATCAGTTGGTTGAGGTTTAACGGAGATACTTTGTGAGATGTGTATTGGATTTGGCAATAATAAGGCATGGAGAACTTTAAAGACATGTTTCAGTCCACGGTAAGTAGGAAATGGAGACAATGAGTGTAGACTTCTCACTGAAGCTTATTTAAAGAATATGGGTAAAAATTAGCATTTTTTTTAATCTAAGGGGGAAAAACCCAGAAGGGGAGGTCGAGGTAGAAAATGGAAAGTAGAATAGAAAATAGAGTACAGTCTTGGAAGATGTAAAAATAGATGTCGTCTCTAACAGGAAAGGGGCACTCTGTACCCCCAACACGTCAGGAAAATAGGGGAGGACGGGCCTTGGTAAGTTTGTAGATAGGGAGCAGGAAGTTGAGGAAGATGACACCTGAGAAGTCTCTAGTTTTCAATAATGTAGGAAATTACAAATCTTATTGAAAGGACTGAGTGAGGGGTTTAAAGAAACTATTGACATTTTAGAATAGTTATTAAGACGAATGGGAGAGGGAATTCCCCTAATTAAAGTTACTCTATTTCCTAATGAGGTTCCAGCCCTTTAGCATGGAATTCATAGCAGTTCTCCTTCCCTGGACGTAGCTTCTGGCCTCCACCCTTTGTGCCCCACCAAGCCCCCTGTACTGAAACCGCGTGAATTGCCACATGCTTCTCATAGACGATGCTTGTTTTCTACCCTCTGTCTTGCTCCAGAAACACCCTAAGGTGCCCTATTTTTCCATCTCTGAACATCCACATCATACGGGTTCTTCACATCCTTCTCCCAAGAAACCTTTCCTGACCCCTCCCCCATTCACACCTAATTGGAAATTCTGTCTTTCATCTTTCCATTATATTGTATACATGCCTCTTTATGTGTTACCTTTTACTCTGTGACATTTATACCAGGGGCGCCAAAACAATGTATACAAGTGGACACTTTAGTCAGCGTTGCTCAAGCAATAGTTCGCCGTAATCAGAAGCGTCTGGACGCTGATGGGAACCACTTTGAGCACCTCTTGTAATTGCAGAAGTCAAACGTGACTTGTGTTCATCTTTTGTTATCAGTATATATTGAGTATTACAATTTTAATAGTTTTTTTCCTTTCTTAAAATGTGTATACATTTTTTTTGGCACCCTCTATATTTTCTTACGTTCATGTCCTCCCCCGTCTTAGCTAAAGCCCTAACGTCAAGGCCTGCTTCTTTGCATGTGGCTAACATTCAGCTACTTGTTTGATAAATGAATGGAGGACTTTAATAAATCTGATGGAACCCCTTCTGGGACTTCTTTATGGCCCGGAGCCATCTCTGTTTCACCTTCACCTCACCTTTCTCCTCGTTCAGCCTCTTTTGGGGAAAAGTGATTGCAGCTTTGTCGTAATCCAACCCTTGTCTTGTGAGCCATCACTGAGCTAGTTAATGAATACCTTTGTGCTATTAACACTTTGCTACTGAATGGTCTCTGATTAATCTACACGCGTTAGCACAGAGTTGCACTGATTGCTTTCTAGCTCAAAAAATAAATCTGGGCTTCTGAGATGTCCTGCTTTGCATGAAAATGTTCACTTCCTCTAATTTCCCCATCTGAAAATAAATTGTAGATTCCTAGAGGCCATGGCTGACTGCCAAGACTTGCTTAGAATCTCCACACGATAGTAACATTCTTTGTCCCAGAATTCTCCTGCAGTTTCTCTGATTTTATCTGGAAGAATGAGGAAACTGAGGCCTTGAGAGATTAACTAATTTATCTAAGGTTGTGTATCTAGTAAGTGTTAAAGTCAGGATTTGAACCCGGTCCTTCTGACTGTAGGCTTGTGATCCTAATCACTGCCGCCTGTGGTCACGCTGCCCACTCACCTCCACACTACCTGGGCTTCTGTCCTGTTGCCTGAACAATGAATGTGGCGTCAGTTTTCCCACAACACAGTTGAGTGTATGTCAGTGTCCTGTACTGCCAGGTCTTCTGAGATCCTCTTGAGACATCTGCCCGACCGGTCTCCTGTCTATTTCTCTATAAAATTACTGCTGTGTTTTTAAAGCTTAGGACAGTTTATAAATATTAGGTTGAATCCATTTTTGCAAAGTATTTTAATTCTTCTATTGTAGCAGTTCTCAATCTTTTTGGTCTTAGTGAAACTGGAGGCCAGACGAGTCCGGCACTCGTGCTGCCTGCACCGCTCCACCTATAGACCGACACAGGAGTTGGGTCATAGAAGAAGCGTTTATTATCAGAGCACCGGTGATCTAAGAACGCAGCAGGTTAACACCTCCAAAAACTGCCTTAACATTCTCAGACCAGCTTAGGGTATTTGAGGGACAATCTGGGCGTTTCTCCAGAGGCTTCTTCCGCGTTCCTCCCGGGTCCGCATAGAGCCTTCCCTCTGGCGATATGATTCACCGATGGCGTCAGCAAGTCACGAGCAATGGTGGGAGTAGCCTAGTAGACCACTGAGATTGTGATCAATAAGCCTAAGAGTATTAACCATAAGTTTCAGGGTTCTAAAACAGGGAACGGGGTGGGACAGGGGACATTCTGAGCTCAAGCAGCAGGGGGATGATTTATATATAGGTCAAGGAAAGCTGAGGTCGAAACGTTGCAAGGGGTCCCAACTGGGCCCCGCTTCATTAGGACCTCTTTACTTGCTTAAAAATTATTGAGAACCCTAAAGAGCTTTTTAAAATGTGCTTTTAATTTATCATATTAGAAATTGTAGTTAAGAAATTTTAAAATATTTATTTACTGATTTATTTTAAAATAAAAATGATAAACTCATTATATGTTTAATACAAATTATGCATATTTTTATAGAAATTAACTGCTTTCCAAAACAAAAAAAAATAGTGGAAAAAGTGGTACTGTTTACATTTTTGCAAATCTCTTTAATCTGTGGTTTAATAGAAGACAGCTGGAATATCGTACCTGCTTCTGCATTCAGTGTGTTGTGATATGTTTTTTTGAAGTATTTAAAGAAACTCTAGTTTCATACAGGTGTAGCTGGAAAAGGGAGGAATAATTTAATAGCATCAAATTCTTATTTGATGCTATTCCAAAACTGGACAGTGTAGTTTTAATGGTTAGTTGCAGTGTCGAATCTGAAACTGTATCAGTAACTTGCTACTCTGTTACATTAAAATCCTTTGTGGCATTTTGCACCACAGATCTTTATTTTACACCACAGGTCTTTAATTCATGAATGATTTGTAGCATCATGCATTGACCATGTGGGAAATACTGATTCACTGCGTTATGCAAATCTTCCAAGTACTGACATACAGTATTTTTAAAAATATCACGTACATTATTATCGCTACCGGTCGCATCAGAAAAAGTCTTAAATATTGTGAAACTGTAAGGCTCACAGAATCCACTGTATAGTTTTGAGAAAACGAGAGTGATGAAGGCAGATATTGTCTTAGTATTATTATAAAATAGTTTTGACCTCATAAGCGCCCCCAAAAAAGGGTCACAGGGACCCCCAAGAATCACCAGAGCACATTTTAAGAACCACTGCTATACTGGAAAGAAAAAGCGAAACATGACATGGAAATAGAACCTGTAAATTACCAATTTATCTTACTCTAGACATCTCAGTCATTGTTAAGCCTCATCTCAATAGACAGCTGACACAGGCGCCCCGAAATCCCCAGTTAACTTTTCTGCAGAATTGAGGGCCATTCCCTCAAAACAAGGACGCCCCAAAGCCATTCTCCCAAACAAACCCCCAGACCTAAGGTAGTATTTTCAGTTAGATGTTATGTGACTACCTGAAAAGGACCAGAAGCTCCTGGTTGGTTGACAGGAAAACATTTGAAAACAGGAAGTAAGTCCATTAACTAGCTGGATCCCAAGAGTTAATAGCGCCTTGGGTCCCCAGTCATCACTGAAACCCTATTCTTAACTGATAGGAAGTGACCAGGAAGATAATGGTCAATTCAGTAACCTGTGAACATTTAGAAATCAGGATCCTGAGACAGTGCACACTAAAAGGAAACAAGTCATTCTTTTTGTTTTGTTTTGTTTTTGTTTTATATTGATAGTATGTATTTTTTTTTATTAGTTTCAGGTGCACAAGACAAAGCAATACCTAGACGTTTATCATTTATATCCCTCACACTGCGTGAACTCCCCTCTCCCCTTGTTCCATTATTGGCAAAAGAGTTGACTGCAACAAATGTGGAAGGGGAAAGGTGACTTGTTCCGTTCCTCCTTGTTTCCTGTATCCAATCCTGATATAGTTCATTCCCTGAAGAGATAACTTCCTGAGGGTAGCCACCCATCCCCCTCCCTAATCTCAGTTTCCCTGTTCTCTATATTTTAGGATGCTTTGACATTTTAGGAGCCTAGCTGGCTGTGAAGAGACTGCCCCACCCTGTGCTAGCTTAACTCCTAGAGATAGCTAATTGCCTGGAAGTGTGCCTTTCGTATGTAAATCGATCAGTACAAAACCCTATCCCCAACCTTCTCCTTTTATCTAACTCTCACTCACCAAGTCAATAATTCCCCCTCCCTAATCGCTCCAGGGCTAGCTCACTGGACACATTGTTTAGAGAAGCGTTTCTCAATCTATGGTGAAGGACCAGTTTCTATTTTCCCCAAGTTTTCATGAACCAATACTATTATAAAATAAATTAACAATGGATTTATAGAAAAATGGTCACACTCTTGGATGTTGTGACATTTAATTGCTGTAAGAGTTTCTAAATGCTTCTCTCCATTTTTCGACTTATCTCATTGCAAACCAGTAGCGGGTCATTCACTAACACTGGTTTGCGAATCACACTTTGAGAACTGGTTCGGAATGAATCGGTGAGGGTGCCAAACATACACATATGTGAAAAGAGGGACAGCAAGCAGTGAGTTGGAAGGGGCCCTGATCCCTTTACCAATCCAACAACATGGGGGAAGGAGGTCTCAGAGCCAGCCGTGTGTGTGCCCTTTTAACATGCAGCGACACCATCCATTCCTGTGACCACCCTGGAACCTAACCAACGTAGTTTCTCCTTTCTGGTGCAGGGTTGGGGCAAAAGAACAAAACAAATTCGTGATCAGGAAAGGGGTCAGAGATGTTGCATACGTGCATTCTCTTTTCTAGAGGCTTTATACAGCACGTGGTATGTATTTAACAGTGACATTTATATCAAATCATCTGTGATTAGTGGTTTTCTTGATGTGGCTCCCAGTTGACCAAATTCATTTATTATCTCAGAGGTTTGTGAGTTGCTTTGAGCCAAGGCAGGAAAAGACTGCATAACAAGGGAAATTCAAGTGAGAGAAGGAAGTATGATGAAACTAGAAATAGCCAAAGAAAATATACTGATTGGGGCACAGGCACTTTGTACATTATAGAGAGAGTGGACGTGGAAGCATTTTGAGTCTGGAACTAGAAACGGAGTTCTAGGGAACAAAAAGATACAGGCGGAAATATTAAAGAGGAACCCTGCAGCCCTTCCAAGGTAATCACCAAAAGTATTATTTTAAAAGTTTTATCTAATACTTACCATACACGCACTATATTGGCAGAGAACTTTCACAAAGAACTTTCACAGTGGAATCATTTCAAAGCCATACTTGGGCAAACTGAGTATCTCAGGAGAGCAAGGAGGATTGTCTGAGTCAGTTGTTTGTCAAGTTTCTTTCTCTTATAGCAGTGGTCCTCAAACTGGGGACATCCCTTTGGGACGCATGGAGGCTTTCCAAGCACAGTCAGTTTCAGGGAACCTGCTTCCCAGGTCTTTAACTTACATATTTCTATGCCCAAGGATAGCCATGTGGTCCTAAGTCACACCAGTTCTCCTTTTCCGTTTCCCTTTTCACAACCTTCTCCCACTTTACAAAAGGCAGGCATACGTCTCTGTCATCCCAAATCTTATGTAGTACATTACTCTAGGGTATAAAAATCTTTGGAGTGCCAAACAAAGGGGCAATTGAAAATATTAGCGTCTACAAAGTTTTCTTTCTTTCTTTTTTTTCATTAGTTTCAGGCATACAGAACAACATCGTGATCAGACATTTACATACCTCACAAAGTGATGACCCAACAAGTCCCCTACCCACCCGTCACTGTCCATAGTCATTAGAAAATTACTGACTATATTCCCCATGCTGCACTATTCATCCCCACGACTATATATATTTTAAATTATAGTTGACATTCAATATTATTTTATATTAGTTTTTATCACTTCTTGGCCTTTTGGCTAAGATCGAGTGTATTTTATATTAGTTTCAGGTGGATAGTATAGTGGTTAGACATTTATATAATTTATGAAGTGGTCCCCCCAATAAGTTTACTACCCATTTGACACTATACAGAGATTTTACAATATTATTGACGGTGTTTCCCCCAAACTGCACTTTACATCCCCGTGGCTGTCCTGTAACTACCAATTTGTACTTCTTAATCTCTTCACCTTTCTCACCCAGTCCTTCAACCTCCCTCCCATCTAGAAATCATCAGTTTGTTCTCTGTTTGTATGGGTCTGTTTCTGTTTTGTTTGTTCGTTATTTTGTTCTTTAGAAATAAGTCAGACTGAGAAAGACAAATACCATGTAATCTCACTTATATGTGAAATCTAAAGTACAAAATTTTCTTTAGTCCAGGAATCATAAATCCATTGTAAGGCTTTCTGAATTTACCTCTTACACACTTCTGTTAAGAGTGAAACATAGAGTTATAATCAGGGGTATTGGGGTATTTTAAGTTCAGGAGCCAGGAGGTTGTCACTGGGATACATGTTAATACATTTATTAAAAATGAAAAGTGAGGTCATACTTTTTCTTATGAAAATAAGTCTGATTTGTCCAGTTGCTTTAGCAGTAAGGACATTAGACATTTTCATAAATTAAATGAGCTATATCTGTGGCTTTAAGGTTGTGATGAAAATATCTTTAAAGCGTGTGGTAAGATAAAATCATTTTATTAAAAAAATGAATGTTGGCAATGATGCATAGGAATTAATAATATTTTGATTATTCCAACCTTTTCTGTTGTATTAAATAAGGTTCCTTTAAGTAAAAGAGTAACCCCTACAAGAGTAACCCATATGATAGTAAATAATAAATAAAGCCTTCTTGGTAGCCACAGAAATCAAGAATTGGAATAATTCTAATATCTATGTAAAAAATACTTTAGCAAGTTGGGGGGTTTTCAGTTCTTTGCTTTCTATAAAATTGAAAGAGGACCTAATTTAATTGTCAGCCAATAGAACATTAAAATAAATTTTGCTGATAGCTTACTATGTGATTTTTGGCATATCATTTGAAAGGAGATCAAAGAATTGAGTGATATTACTATAAGAAATTCTTTTGTTCCAAGACTCTGTGTTAATAAGGTTTCTCAGCACTTAAAAACCTAATATTAGAAAGAGGGGGAGGGGAATTATTGAGCCATGTCTCATTCTAATAATAATACTATTTACAAATATTTAAACACCAAAACACTAATTGAAAAAGAAAAATCTCATCCATCTCATTAAGAGATACATTTTAATAAAATTTTCTTTTTAAGCTAGGTAATTACTTATAAAATGTGTAATATATTTGTATATGTGTCTTAATTGTGTTAAGAATTTTAGTAAAAACTCAGTTCAGGAGAGATTTTTAAAAATTTCTTAGAGACTCATGGTCACAGGAAATTTTTAATTTTTTAAAGTACAGTTTATAATTTTTTTTGTTGCAAAAAAGTATTCAAACGTGATCAGTAAAATACATTATCACAAAATTCTCCTGGAATGTGGAATGGAATTATGAGATAAAGAAGAAAGAAATGAGGAAAAAGTTCTAATCAATCGGTTTTATTTAAAAATGTCATTGCTGAGAATTATGTAATTTACAAATATTTAAGCTTTTGGTAAAAAAAAAAACGTATGTTGACTTTAAAATGGAGTGAGAGGGAAACGTAATTTTCAGCTGAATAGACAAGCTTGAAAACCACTGTTGGCATAGCACTTGACCTCCAGGGCACCTTCTCCTTGAAAGAATGGCAAGTGGTATCCACTTTTAAATTCTTAACTTTTTGCTAAGTGTGACATAAAGTCTTCACTTGAGTAAATTAAAGGCACACTCCGTGTGATCTCGTAGGATGAGAAATAGACGCATGATGTGTTTCCCAGTACTTTGCCAAGAGCATGAGATAAAAGCTTCGTTTCGATGCCTGAGTGAACAGAGAGGAGGCTGAGTGGTTAACTGGTCAAAGACAAGTATATCTCACGGGTACGGGCACGAAGAACTGAGTAATGGGCGTTGAGCAGGAGTAGAAATCCAACATCCCGAGTGCTTTCTGGAAGCACTTGTGCTCTGACAACAGGAATGCAAAGGTGGGGCGGGGATGGGGAAGCTAAGGGCCGTTGCTTAGCCCGTCAGGCAGGGTCAGCTGCCCGTCTCACGCCTGCCCCCCTTCTCTCTCTCTCTCTCTTTCGCTGCCCCTGCAGTCACTGCTCAGCATTCCGGGCTCCCCATTCCTCTCCCGCCACAACAGCAAGAGCAGCATCTTCAGCTTCAGGGGGCCCGGGCGGTTCCGGGACCCCGGCTCCGAGAACGAGTTTGCGGACGACGAGCACAGCACAGTGGAGGAGAGCGAGGGCCGCCGGGACTCGCTCTTCATCCCGATCCGAGCCCGCGAGCGTCGCAGCAGCTACAGCGGCTACAGCGGCTACAGCCAGGGCAGCCGGTCCTCGCGCATCTTCCCCAGCCTGCGGCGCAGCGTGAAGCGCAACAGCACCGTGGACTGCAACGGCGTGGTTTCCCTCATCGGCGGCCCCGGCTCCCACATCGGCGGGCGGCTCCTGCCAGAGGTGAAAATAGATAAGGCAGCTACCGATGACAGTGTAAGGAAGTAAACGTACAGACCGAGGCTGGGCCGGGCATGGCAGTCTCCGCGCTCCCTGCCTCTCCCCGCCCTGCTCCTTCCACCTGCGCTCTCTCCCACGCTCTGCCCCCGCCAATCCCCCCCCCCAATTTTGTTTCCACCCCCCAACCATTTCTGTTTTCTCCCTCCTGGTTTGTTTCTCTTTCTCATTTCAGGCCTCCCCGTTTTACTGTCCCTTTTTTCTCTTTTACTTCGTTCCTTGCTCCATTTTCCCCCATCTTTCCTTGTTTCTGACTACGTATTCCCGTTCCTCCATCAACTCCTTTGATTTTACCTCTTTCTCTCCATCTTTGGAAGTCTCTGCCTATCTGTTTCCTTGCCCCCACCTGCTTTGACTGAATGCCTAGCGCCGGCGGATCCTGCCCAGATGGAATGAGAAGCATCGTGCCACCGCCAATGACCAAGTCTGAGCGGGTTTGGAATTACCGTTGTTGCTTCTCCCAGCCGCGGCCTGTTTCCTAGGGAAACAGCTTGGAATTTAAAGTTCTTATCTTTCTATTTTACAAAATAATACAGTTTTGAATAATTTTCTAAGTCTCCGCTGCAAGAAGGAGATGGGCGTTTCCCAAAGAGGAATGTGCATACATGGTGCTGAGGCTAGCCAGCCAGAGCCAGGCTAGGAGACGTTAAGGAAACCCCTGCAAAACTGGGCTTAGGCATCAAAGAGGTTGGGATGGAAATAAACCAAAGGAGGGAAAAGTGGGTGGTTGGGGCAAGAACACATGGTGTATGGGGGAGGAAGGAAAAGGGAAGCAAAAGAAGAATTTTAAATGTAATCAAATGTCAGACTCTGGAGGAGTTGCATATAATAGCTTCACAAATCACTTGTCTAGGGGTTTGAATAATGGCTCCCCCTCTTTGGGAAAACCATCTCTTAAGATTTCCTTAAATTCTAAGCTGTTTATACCTTTTTCTAGTTTTCAATTCTTATAACCTCAATGCTCCTAATCCTTCCTACATCTAATGCCTTAACTTTCCTCAGTCCCTCCTTAGCTGGTGTAAGTTCCTTGAGATAGCATGTCAACCTGTTTTGTTCTAACACTTCAGTTTCCTTTAACACAGCATGAAGATAGCCAATCCTTTAATTAGCATGATGCATGTGTGGAGGAAAACTGGACAATCAAGGATGGAATTATTCAGAATAATCTGTTTTTAGCACTTTAGGGCAGTTGTTGACTATATAGATAAAAATTCAAAAGACAATTAGGATGTGTTTGAGATCATCTTTTCTGTCCTTGCCTTTTTATTTAAAAGCAAAATACTTTCCCCCTTACATTTGCATAGCTCTTTATAAGCTGCAAATTACTTTTACACGTATGATTTAATTTTTTCTGAATAAAAATTCTCTAAGGCTGACACAGGTGTTTTTTAGGTGGGGAAGCAGGCTCAGAATTTGTGCTTCTCAAGGTCACACAGCTCGTCACTGTTAGAGCCAGAATCATAGGCCTTTCAGAAACCCCAATCTTCTGTTTCTCAGTCCGTTTTAATGTCTTCTCTGCATAGTCACATGGCCGTGCTCTCCTGGAGAATTGTTCATTTAAGGTCAACAATAACAGGAACAATAATTATAACGGTGATTCCACAGTCCCCCCAAAACCAGATAGTTGGTCAAAATAAATGTTATAGATGATTATCTATATTTTAAATGTTATGTGGATTTGATTTTCACTAATCCTGTGTCTAGAGGTCAATTTTGGGCTCCACAATTAGATGGATAATTATATTCTCTGAAAAAATAAGAAGTAACACCAATGAGAATGAGGGATCAGTCAGCATGGACAGTACAGTTGGGGCAACGCAAATGCTGAGAACCAAATTAATTATTAATGTCCCAGAAGCTTTTTAAAATATTTAAGCCCAGTAATACATCTTACTCTTCCTTTGAAGAGAAGGTATTAGAAAAGGTGTCCAGGAAGAAGGAGCTTGAGCTTCAGCTTAAGGCAGATGAGCAGGTTTGGGAGCTTTGTTTTTGGTTTTTTAGCAGCTTCTGTTGTGCTGTGTGGGAGAAAAATCTGAGAGGCAGTTGAGCAGATGGCTATAGCATGTAAGGCTTTCTGCACGACCCTGCACTGTGGACTGCAGAGCACTGCCTTTGGGTTTTTTGGGAGCCTGCACGCTCCACATCTTGTAAGCACTGAGGAGATTCTTTGCAGTGGTGGTCTCAAGTGATGATGGTGACAGACTTGATGATTCCCGGGACCAGGTCAGACCCAAAGTGGCAGGAAGGTGAGGTCGGCAGGACTCTGTCATTCCCAAGGGCTTCATAACTAGGACAAACGATTTTGTTAGAAGCCGTAAAGAAGCACTTCCTAGGTGGTGATGGTATGAGGAAATATCTAGGTTTCCTTACTAGGCCAAAAAGACAAAACAAAAACAGAATGCATGTAGTTTGTATGGTATGATATCAGATCCAAATGAAGTCAAACTGTGTATGGAATAAAGATGACTAACTAGAAGTTAACAGTACTTGTCTTTGGGAGGGAACATTATTGGTGACTTTTTTTCCTTCCTTACACTTTCCAGTTTTCTATGAGTGGACATAATAAATTTAGCTACCATACATCGAGTTCTTACTACATTCTGCTAAGCACTTTATGTGCGTGATCTCATTTAATTCTTATAACCACCCTATTCAGTAGGTGTTTCATCCTGTTAACAGACGAGACCCAGAGATTTAGTGACTTGTGGAAATGGAACTTGAACCGAGGTCTTCCTGATGCCAAAGAGAACTACCTGACTGATTAAATATTAGCTCCTTTGGGAAGTGGGAAACACAATTATTTATCTTAGAAGGATACAACACATTAATACTTTTATATGCAGCCCAGGTTGATTAGCCATTAATACCTCTTTGGGCTAGGACGTAGCGATTCTTAATGTCAAAACGTTTTGGATGGGTCTACAGCCATGGATTAACTTGTCTTCGCCTGAACCATTAGTGTGCTTCCAGTTATATATTCATGCTTTGTGGATTGGTGTAGGAGCCGCTGATGGTCCACAAGCTGATCTCACTTAGGCTATGCCACATGTGTGTTTTTTCTTCAGGCTCAAATTAAGAAATAAAATATTCCTGATGAGAAAAAGATACCCAGACATCACCAGAGTCTCATCAAAAACTATGTCACATCTTCATTAATTATTCAGTTGTGATTGAGTGATGTTTGTTTGTTTTTTGATAGTTTGGGAATTTTCACTTTTACTTTTTGGTGAAGCAGAGGATAAAGGGACTTTTCCCATGTCTTCATTTCTGAGCCAGAAAAGTAGGTGAGAAACGTAGCTCTTCGCTCATAAAGAAGGCAAGTGCCACCGACAATCCAAAAATCACACCTAATTCAGAAATCATGACAGGTTAGCTTGCCAATGTACAGGCATCCCCTCCCTTACTGCTCACAGCCCCTATCCTACGAGGTGGATCCTGCTATTGTCTGCATTTTACTGAGGAGGCAGCCAAGGCTTAGAGAAATAAGTAACTTGTCCAAGATTGCACAATAAGCAATAGAATTAGGATTTGAATCCAGGCCCAAGTTCTTTATTTACTCATGTGATCCTGGGAAATTAACCTCTCTGTAAAAAAGAGGTAAAAGGACCTTTGTTGTAGGGCCATTATGAAGATTAAATGTAATATCGTATATAAAATGTGAAGCATATTACTGGTCCCATTTCTCTCCCTATAATTTTTTGGGCTTTTTAGCCCTGAGATGTAGACAGTGGGATTTCTGAATTGCTTGATTTGGAGAGGGTGGGATTCCTTCTAAGATTCTAAAAATCCTTTGTCTGGAAAGAAAAAAATATTGTACCATTATTTTAAAGCAAAACACTAGAAAAATTTGAGAAAAGGGCTTAAACAGAGATAAATGGCTAGGTTCTAAGGCCACTTCTAAATTGCTCTAAATTTTAGTTTAGGCTAAATAGAGAAAGGGATTGGGATTGACTGCTGACAGGTACTGTGTTTCTCTTTGGTGTGATGGAAATGTTCTGGAATTAGATAGTAGTGATGGATGTACAACATTATAAATATAGTAAACGGCACTGAATTGTATACTTTAAAATGGTTAAAATTGTGAATTTTATGTTATGTGCATTTTATCTCAAATTTAAAAAAAAAAAATTGAAAAGAAAGAGGAAGGAAGGAAGGGGGCAGGGAAAGAGGGAGGGAGGGAGGAAAGAAAGCCAACTACCTGGACGTTCAGTCCTGGTTTTCAAAACCTCACCAGGGAGGTGGACTTCCCAGAAGTCTCCACCCATCTTGGGATTCTTTATACACTGATTTTTGACGGATTAGATTTTCTTAGTACAGATGTGTTTTTCTCTGGATCCTCCCTTAGCCTGCAACTGGTGCTTAGCACTTTTATGGAATGTTCTTTGTAGGCAGTTTTAGTTTATGCCATCTTCGGCAGTTAACAGTGATGTTTGCTCTCGGACTCTCATTGATCGGTCTGATCTGACGAATACTGAGAGACTGCGTGTACAAATCGACAATGACCCAATCACATAAAAGTAGAACTTTCACCCGCAATCCCCTTATCTACAATAAACAACCCATGAAGCCAACCTGCCGTAAGGCAAACTTGCTGCAGGAAGCCAAATTGCTATCTCTAGTGACAATCCAGAAAGCTAAACAATAACTTCAGCAACTATCAGCCCCAAAATGGCCAGGACTTGATTAATAACTGACAACCTCCATGATTTTTGTCACTGCTTCCAAGGTAGGACCAACCAACAAGAGAAAGCCAAATAGGCACCCCTAACCAATCACCTGCGATGCCCTGCTTCTACTTAACTGGGCTCCAGCTTCCCCGTGCCAACAGTGGGGAATTGGGGGACACCTGAACCCTTTCTTTCCACTATAAAGCTTTCCCACTCCTCTGCCTGCTTTTGAGTCTCTGTGAAAACCCACGTGGTGCTGGCTGACTCCCTCAACACAAATGCCAAGCTCAGAATAAATAGCCTTTGCTTTTCTCATTTAGTTGACCTTTGTTTATTTCCACAGTACAGGTACATTTTATAGATACTTAATACACTCTGCATTCCATATTCCTTTTCAAAGGAATTCCCCTGTGTAATCAGTATTGCAGTAGCACATTGGGTAACCCTCACCCTAGAGTTACCAAAGTTGTGGATAAAAACCAAGATGGAAAAGGAGCTGTCCGACCTTAAACATTTGAGGATTATCCCGTAAACCCCTCTTGACCACACTACTCCCAGAAAATACCCTATACCTCTTTCTCATCAGTCCCCTCCACCTTCTAACTTGTGTCACCATAGATTTTTTTTCTTTCATTCTTGTGAACTCATAAAATATGTCTTTTTTTATTTGGCTTCTTTCGCTCAATAGGATGTTTTGGAGATACATTCATGTTATTTTGTGTATCAGTTGTTCATTTTCATTCCTTGTTATTGATGAGTGGTATTTCATTAGATAAATATACCCCAATCTGTTTATCCATTTTCCTGTTGATGGATATTCAGGTTGTTTCCAGTTTTCAGCAGCATGGATAAGCTTGTCGAGAGTAGCCTTGTACAATTCTTTTTGTAGATAAATGTTTTCATTTATGTTGGATAAAATACCTCACATTGAAATTCCTGGGTCATGTGGTAATTGTGTTTAATTTTATAAGAAACTGCCAAACAGCTCTCCAAAATAGTTACATCATTTTTTTTGTACTCCCACCAACAGTATATCCAGTTGCTCCACATCCTAGCCAATGTTTGATGGTGTTAGTCTTTGATTTTAGCATTTTAGTGAGTATAAAATGTTATCTTACTGTGCTTTTAATTTGCATTTTTGTTATAACTAATTATGAGCATCTTTTCATGTGATTATTGGCTTCTTGAATCTCCTTTTGTTAATTGCTTATTCAGTTTTTTTGCCCATTTTTAACTGAGTTGTTCTTTCTGTTATTGATTTGTTAATTTTTTTATGTTATGGATACAAGTCCTTTATCAGACAAATAAAAATTTTAATTTTGATGAAGTCCAATACGTCAGTTTTTTTTCCCTTTTATGATGTTGTTTGTTTGTTTGTTTGTTTTGCATCTGTCCAAGAAATCTTTGCTGATCCCTGAGATTATAAAGCTGTTTTTCTTCAATAAGCTTTATGATTCTGGGTTTTACATTCAGGCCTCTGATTTATCTCAAAGTAATTTTTGTGTATGAAACTAAATGAGAGTCAACCTGGTGGCTATCCAGTTTTTCAGCACCATTTGTTAAAAGACTTTCCTTTCTCCATTGAATTGACATGGCACCTTGGTCAGAAATCAACTGATGTAGTACATGCATGGGTCTATTTCTGGATTGTATTCTGTTCCCTTGATCTATTTTTCTATGCTTGTACAATACTATTCTTCTTAATTATCGTAAATTTATAAGTCTTGAAATGAGATAGTGTAAGCCCTCCAAACAAAAAATATTTTAAAATATTATTAAATAATCTTTTAAGAGATTTTTTGCTATTCCAGATCTTTTTCTTAAAGCTTTTCCTATTCTAGATCCTTTGCATGTCTTTATATATTTTAGAATCATCTTATCAATTTCTTCACAAAATAAAAGCCTAGAATTTTATAGTAATTGCACTGAATTTATAGGTCAATTTGGGAAGAATGGGCATCTTATTTCTATTGAGTCAGTCTATGAATATGATATATTTTTTCATATATTTAAGTCTTCTCAAGTTTCAGCAAAATTTTATAGTTTATAGTGGGAGTTCTGCACATCTTTCATTAGATTTATTCCTTCATGTTTTATTTTTTTGATACTGTTGTAAAAGGTATAATTTAAAATTTTTTATTTTCATAGAAATACAGTTGAATTTTGTATATTGACCTTGTATCTTGTGACCTTGATAAATTAACGTATTGGTTCTATTAGGTTTAGGTTTTTGTTTTTTTTGTTTGTTTTTTTTTTTTTGTAAATTCTATAGGGTTTTCTACATGCACAATAATATTTGCTGTGAATAGCAGCAACTGTAATCTTTATACCTTTTATTTATTTTTCTTGCATTATTGCACCAGCTAGAACTTCAGATACGAAATTGAATAGAAGTGATAAAGGCAGATATCCTTTCTTGTTTCCAGTATTAGAAGAAGATTTAATGTTTTACCTAGATATCTAATGTTGGTTATAGGTTTCATAGATGTTCTTTATCAGATCGAAGCTCCTACATTTCTGTATTTCTGGCTTGCTGAGAAATTTATTGTATAGAAGTGTTGAATTTTGTTGAAGGTTCTTTTTCTGCATCAGTGAGATATCATGTGGTTTTTCTCCTTTATTCTGTTAATGTGATGAATGACATTGACTTTTTTCATAATGTTAAACTAACCTTGCTTTCCTGGGATAAACCCTGTTGGTCACGATGTATTATCTTTTGTATATATTGCTGGATTCTATTTGCTCATATTTTGTTAAGAATTTCACATCTCTGTTCATGAGGGATATTGGTCTCTAATTTTATTTTCTGGTAATGTTTTTGTCAGTTTTAGTATCAGGGTTAGTTAGCTTTATAAAACAGTTTGTGAAGTATTCCCTTATATCCTGTTTTCTGAAAGAACTTGTGTGGGATTGATATTATTTCTTCTGCAAATGTTTTTATTATTTGAAATTATAATTTGTGTTTTCTCGTTTTTTCTTGATTAGTCTTGCTAGGGGAATTATCAATTTAATTTTTAAAAAAACAACAACAACATTTCACTTCTTTAATTGTGTGTTGTTTGTCCATTCACTAATTCATTAATTTCCACTCCTATTTTTGTTACTTCCTTTCATCTACTTACCTAGGGTTTAATTTGATCTTTTTTTAGTTTCTTATGGTAGAAGCTTACAGCATTGATTTTATATCTTTTTTATTTTCTAATATAAGCAGTTCAGACTGTAAAATTTTTTTCTGACCATTGCTTTAGCTGAATCCCATAAATCTTGATGTTTGCGTTTTCATTATCATCAAAATAGTTTCCTTTTTTTTTTTTCTTTTAACAGAGGTAGGACTTACATCACCATCCAAGAGTTCCCTCACGAGTGCCTGCATGAGCAGGGAACATGCGCCACAGTGACTATGCCATCACTACAACTGTCCATTTGCATGTTGCAAATGAGTATTTTTGATGTCTTTACATATCTGTATATGCTCTTCTTAAGAGATGGTTCTTCTTGAAAACACATGACTTGGGCTCAGGGTCACCTGGCAGACAGCTTCTGGTTCTCCCAGCCACACGACTGACACTCCCCTTTCTTCTTGGGCTGCATGTTTGTTTCTTCTCGTCCTTTCTATGGCAAGAGGGCAGAAGAGTTAGGAGAATGGCAGTTGTTTAAGAGAAATCAGACTGAAGGGCTGACCAAAATCCATAGTGAAACTAAGGAAAGGGTCTTCGATCAGCTAAAGGTGGGTCAGCTTTTGCTCATCCACACGGGCCTTTTCAAGTTGTCTGGGACAGATTTCCCTGATGGTTTAGAGGTGGCGGCTGGGTTCCTTGGGTTTGCCTGGAGCTCATGCAAGAAGGAAGCCTCCCTCAAATTGGCATCCTGGAAGTTGGCAATGGTGGACACATCAGCCTCACTGGTCAGGTCTTCTGTTGAGAAGTTGAGACCTCCAAGCTTGGCAAGAGAGTGTGAGTGCTTGAGTGGGGACCAGACGGTGAGGCCCACCAGTCAGAGCTGAGTCTACAGAGATCTTCTGCCTCCGCTATTTCACCAGCCCTGGCTTCCTGCGGATGCTGTCACGGCTATGGATGCTGTCACGGCTATGGATGCTGTCACGGCTAAAGCTCTGGGTCAGGTTGGAACTCATGGAAGATGAGGTAGGGGTGTAATAGACGGTCTTCAGAAAGTCTTTCGAGAATGAGTGGTGTGATTTAGGTGGCAGAGAAAGGGAGTGGGGTTCTTCAGCGAGGCTCCATCCGCTGGAGAGGTGGTGGACTCTAACTTCTCGTCACTCCCAGCCAAGCAGATCCAGGGCCCCTGGCAGGGGGAACAGGAGCCAGGTCCTGCTTCTCCTCGGGTATGCTGGTCTCCAGCCTGCTGGTGGTGCTCCCGGAAGGGAGGTGCTGGGTCTGTGGGCGTGCCCTTTACCTCTCTAGTTCTTTGGTGTGCTTGCAGACCAAGCCTGCCCGCTGCCGCTGAGTGATGGATTCTTGGCTGTGCGTTATCGGTGTCTCGGCTCCTTTTTTGAACAGAAACCACAGGTCCTTGGCCGGCTTCACATCCTTCTTGGGTGGCGATTTTCCTTCATTACTTTCATGCTGGGAGGGTTCCATCAAAGTATTTTCTAATTTCCATTGTGATTTCATCTTTGATCCATGGACTTTTATAAATCTATTGTTTAATTTACAAATATATGGTTTTTTTCTGGATATCTTTTTGTTACATCAGACTTTTTTTTTTTTTAATAAATTTTGTTGGGGAATATTGGGAGACAGTGTGTTTCTCCAGGGCCGGTGAGCTCCAAGTAGTTGTCCTTCAAACTAGTTGTGGAGGGTGCAGTTTACTAGCCCATGTGGGAATTGAACCAGCAACCCTGTTGTTCAGGACTCGCACTCTAACCAACTGAGCCATCTGGCCGCCCTACATCAATCAGACTTTTTAATGGAACCAGTTATTTGGATCTATGCCAAATGCTCTTGCCTGTATAAAAAGATAACATAATGAATTTCTCTTTTTACCCTCTAAAATTCCCCGAATGTGGGCTTTGAAATTTTCATTTCTTGGTATCTCCTTTCATTTATTTCTTTTTGAAACTTAAGGTATATTCTGTAGCACATCTTATCATGGAACAAATTTTAATGTTACAGAAGTTATCTCCACATATCCCTGCTATCGTTTACTTTCATTTTACATAGAAAGATATAAATAATAATTTTTCCATCTGAATGTTAAGTTTGGGGATGAGTTTCTCTTTATGCGGGTGTTTTTAAATCCAAGCTAGAAATTATTTTAGCTTTCAAATAGGTGTTACTAAATGATAATCTAATAATCAGACTAGGTTCTTTAAACAGCATTTTCATTAATTTTGGTGTGTTTTTTTTTAAGGTTAATGTTATTAAAGCCTAGAGAATTTATATCTTGTGATATCCAGAAATCCCAGAAAACAGCGAGATATACTTAGTACCAAAGCTACATTAAATGTAATCTCATCCTCTCTGAGGTATCAGCCATTAGATCTTACAGTCTCTTAGAGGTCAGCATTACGAAGATTAGCTACCATATACTGTCGATTTTTTAGGACAACTCAGTAAAAATCTAGACTCGTTAAATGGCAGAAATAAGAGTGTCCATTGAATGGGGCCTTTCTGTGTCCATTTTTAGATGATTGTTGTTTTTGAAATGTAATGGTTTATCTGATTTATTAAATATCATGAATATGAGGCTGGGAACTGTAGCCCAAAGTGGCTTCTCAAAGAAATATACCTTATCATGACCTGAGGTGATGGTTGACTAGTCATTCTTGCATATACATATGTTTGTGTAGTAATGCAGAAATTCCCAAGGAAATAGTTCTGTTTTCTTTCTATTTCTTCTGTAGCTCTGCCAAACAAACAAAACCCTATGGTGAACCAAATGTCTTAATCAGTGAAAGTTTGATGAAACATTGTGATAAGATAAATTATAATCTGCCAGGAACTTTCTTCTGTGTGGTTCTTTTTTTTAATATATTTTTATTTGGAACTGTTTATATCAGAACAGTGGAACTAAATTTTAAGAGATACTGGATGTCATTACTTCGGATATCATTAGTTTATTACAAAAGAGAGACATGGAAATTATTTACATGATGAAATTTCACAACTTCAGTGAAATGGGCAGCTTCACGAGATGCCATGTCAACAGTGATTTATTTAAGTCTGCCTCCTTTCCAAAAAGTCACCATCTCTAAATAAGACATAATTCTTGTCGTCTAGAACTACTTTGGTGCCTCCATATTCTGGAAGAAGAACTTTATCTCCAACTTTCACGCTAATGGTTGAATCTCCCCACCCTTTCCTCTAGCGCCCAATCCAATAGCTACTACTGTTGCTTGCAATACTTTTCCCTGAGCTTTTGCTGGAAGCATAATGCCTCCCTTGGTTACAGTTTCCATAGCACTCCTTTCAACTAATACTCGGTCAAAGAGGGGGAGAAACTTTCTTAATGCCTGTCCGCCGTGACTCTGGCATCAGCAGATCGTACTCTGCTCTCGCACCGTGGCTACAAGGAGAGACCTGTAGTCTTCTGTATGGTTCTTAAATGTAAAACATGTAAGGACAGAAAGGCTTTCTGATAGCTCTCCAGAAATAATTATTTTATTTTCAAAACAGGTAGGATCATTCTAGTACTGATCAAACAGATAACGTCTCTAGCTTCATATCTCTTCCCTGTCCTTGGATGGTGACTATCTCTGCCCTTTTACTTTCACCATGGAAGGGGCAGCCAACTTTACATGGGTAATGTGTTAAAGTGGACAGCATGGTTACTAGAAAGCTAGGCTGTAAGCCAGCCCTTAAGCCTGATCTGATGTCAAGTATTCAGGTTGGCACAAAGAGCATAAGCAAGCCTTCTGCTGGAATGTCCCATACCACTGTTGCCCACAGTGGGGCGTGCAAAAATTATTTCGTATAGCAATGCAATGGTATTTTCTGCCCTTTTTCTTTAGTTGGGAATTTGAACATTGCAGGTTAACTCATAAAATAAAATTGTAAAAGGACAAGACAAACATATATGATGCAATATATTTCATTAAGATAGCTAAACCTTACATACTTCTTTACAATGGCTTGGAGGAGATTTGGTGTAGAAATTTGACTTGCTAACAACATTCAGTCAGGCCCAAGTCTGGCATTTGGAAGCAACAGTTTGCTAGAGTGATGAAGCTCCTACGCACGGAGGAAACAGTGTCTGTAACACTCGGTGTAATCAGGGTCATGGTCCTTAATGAAATTTCAAATAGAGGTGAATTTGATGTATTTTATCATGTGGTCCAATTCTTGTCAAATGCTGTGGATACGGGACTAGGAAAGGAAAACGCAGGGTGTACTTCTGTGGCATTGCACCATGTGACCTAGTCTTTCTACTCTCTGTGTTTGGAATTGAGCAGATGAGGTATTAGGGTCCCAGCCAGACTCTTGGGTTCACTGTAGATTTGTACAAACTTAAATGACTTGGTCTTGGCATTTATAGAACTAAGGAGGATCCATGGTCAACTTGTTTCACTCTACTTCTTAGGGTCAATAGGACTATGGGATCAGAGTAAAAAGGTGTCACGGAGAGCATGTTTTCTTGCTCATACTCTGGAGTATTGATCCAATAAGGCCTAGTCTTAACGTTTATAAGGCTTTACTCACCCCATTTGCTTTTTTCCCTTTTTTTCAGGGTACAACTGAGGTGGAAATTAAGAAGAAAGGCCCTGGATCTCTCTTAGTTTCCATGGATCAACTGGCCTCCTATGGGCGGAAAGACAGGATCAACAGTATACTGAGTGTTGTTACAAATACACTAGTTGAAGGTATGTGCCCTGTGATGTCATTCCAAGCTGAGGAGATATAAATATATGTGTGCATGGGAAATATAAGCCCTTCACATGGTCTGAGTCTTGGAAAAATTGTCTCTGAGCTTTAGGAATAGAGTCTACTAGTTACAGAAACCAGCGTCCCAAATCTGCATGCAGAGAATCCAATAAGGACTTCAAAGCTGCTGCCAGCATTGTACACAGATAGGGAAGAAATATGAAGGGACCACGTAAGTGTGGGCATCTGAGGCAGGCTCTGTAATCATCATCCTGAGGAGCCAGTGGCGAGCTGTGAGGCATAAAGGCATGTAGACTGAAGAACTGTGAACGTATGACATGATGGGATCCCCCTCACACCCTCTACCCCAAAACGGACCTTCCTCTTTTCCTTTTCAGCTGCTTACAACCCTTTTGGTTTTCCCTTAAGGATTGAAGGTACTGTGCGTTTCGATTGCACCTAATTCTGCCTGTCTTCAAACACCCCCACATATCCATAAATACATTCGATGTGTGAAGAGGTAAGCTGAGGCCCCTCTCCCTCGGGCGCTCTGTGCCACAGGGGCAGGAGCAGCCACTGTGGAGGGAGTCATGCAGAGACTGCCGTCACGTCACTGGCAGTGCCTGCACTCAGTGTTAGGTGGCTGGCTCCTTCCTGACGCAGCCTGGCGTCGGAGGATTTCCCCAGCAAGTGTCAGCTTTCTGGCCAGTTGTGGTCCTCTTGCTTTCCAGGCTCCTCTCACATCCTGTGGAGGTAGATTCAGGGACAACGTTTTCTTTTTAAGGTTCTGATTGGTTCTGCATGAATCTTCTGCATTTGATTCATGTTGATATAGCTGAGTTGTCCCATTATAGATCCAAACTATTCTTTTCTTTCTCTCAGTTACAGTTGACATACGATATATTCATTTCAGGGGTACAACGTAATGATTAGACATTTATATAACTTACAACCCCAGTAAGTCTAGTACCCACCTGGCACCATAAAGAGTTATTACAATATCACCGACTATATTTCCTGTGCTGTACTTTATATCCCCGTGACTGTTTTTGTCACTGCCAGTTTGTAGTTCTTAATCCCTTTTACCCATCCCTCAACCTCTCTCCCCTCTGGCAACTATTAATTTGTTCTCTTTATCTATGAGTTTGTTTTTATTTTGTTTGTTCGTTTATTTTGTTTTTTGGTTTCCACACATAAGTGAATTTATATGGTATTTGTCTTTCTCTGTCTGACTTGTTTCACTTAGCGTAATATCTTCTAGGTCCATCCAAGTTGTTGCAAAAGGTAAGATTTCATTCTTTTTCTGGCTGAGAAATAGTCCAGTGTGTATATATACCACACCTTCTTTATCCATTCAGATCCGGATTATCCTCGAGGCCTCAAATTGTTGTTCTTAGACCTCAGATACCCAGGGTAACCCAACAATAACCAGAGTCCCTGAGACAGAGAGACTCAAAAGTATCCTGGTGTCCTTGGGAGAAGTTATTTTTGAGTCATCTAAGCACAATACCACTTTTACTCTGTGTGTGTGTGTGTGTGTGTGTGTGTGTGTGTGTGTGTGTGTGTGTGTGTGTGTGTGTGTGTGTGTGTGTGTGTGTGTGTGTGTGTGTGTGTGTGTTGGGGAGGGGTGCCTGTGGTGAAGGGAGAATCCCTGGAAAGGAACTCCCTTGTTTACATCCGCACTTATGGGCAAGGAGTTGCCCTTTACCTAGACTGATCTGGAGAATGTATCAAGTAAAAAGAATATTGAGCAACTGCTTTCAACCACCTGAACAACTTCAGTTATTTCTGTTTTCTTTCAGTCCCATAGAGATTCTTGTCTGATAGAACATCTTTAAGCTTTGTAGCTTGTACTTTGAGATTACAGGTAAATAACTGCAGATCATAAGAATTCCAAGATAAGAAATACTATTTTAAGAACTTTGGCTAATTTTATTCTTCACGTAGAGACCAAGATAAGATCGGTGTGAGTATCTATGGCAGTTGAGAAAGAAAACTAACAACCTCCAACAGGCATATTTTATTAGTGGCAAAGACCTCGGAACAGGAGAACTATCAATATAGTGCAACAATTATTTATTGATTACCTCAGTGACCTTGTCAGGATCTGGCAAAAGTAGATGCTCAAACAATGTTTGTTGCACTGAATTTTGCTGTGCTTGGAATGATTGGATTGGTGCTGCAGGATTCCTTCTGAAGGCCTAGTGCTTCTGTCCCTCTACTGAGTTGGTGATAAACCAATGGAGCATTGCGGCCTTTCTCTATTCCCTTTTCTTCCTCTTCTCCCTGTCCTCTTCTTTCCCTTTCCTTCCTGCTACACTCATTCTCCACCCTCCACCAAGCGGCAGACACAGAAAAATAAAAGATGCAAGGGAAGCTCAGGGGAGAGACGGCTGTAGTTGTGTTCCTGAGTGGGAAGCCATTCCAGTTCTTGCCCCCATTCCTAAGCCCTCACGTTCACGTTGCCAGGAGCTTTCGTACCTTTTCCTGCTCCGACATTCCTCCCACCCCTTCTCCTCGTGGTTAACTCCCTTTGTTAAAACTGATGAGACAGAAGGGCTGTAAGCAAAGAATGCTGAATGGCTGGAGCTGAATAACATGAGAGGGAATTAAAGGACATGAGGAGAGATCCATCCTATTCAATCACTGGTCCCTCTGGATTTAATGATCACTACAACAGGAAAAGCCAGCCTTGAGTGAATAATTGTTCCTGCTTCTTCTCAGACCTTCAGTTAGGAAACTCTGACATTATTTTAATCCAAAGATTAACATTATTATTATTTAAAACCAAAGAAGCAGGCTCCTACCTACTTAATGGCTTAAAAACCACAGTGGAGAATTCCAGAATACTATAAATAATGAGAAAGTCCGGTGCTCTCTGCCTCACCCCCTATCCTGTTGCAGACATGCTCACCAGGATCCAGTAAACTCAGCAGAATTCACAGTCAGCAAAGCCATCAGCTGTGGGGATATTTCAGAGGACTGGGGGTGGGGTATTGGCAGAGAGCAGTATAGTTTCACTTCCCGGCCATAAAGCTGTGGGAGATGGGGAGAGAGTTAGTGACGTAAGAATGAGGCAGTAATGATGGTCCTTGGTAGTATTGATTCTCAGGTTAAACAGTTTCACAAACTCCCCTGTAGAGGTAACTGGCTATAACTATTGCTGCCACAATTTATTCATTCTTTTATTCAGCTGCCAAACATCAAGTGTCTGTGCAGTTCTCTGCTATCTGCCTTTCTGGTGCAGCTGTAAGCTCAGAGCGTGGGGACTCTTGTTCATCAGCCTATTCCCAGTGCCTAGCAAACAGTAGGTGCTTAAAAGTGTTTAACCGAATTGAGAGAAGCCCCTGCCTTCAGAAACCTCATGGTCAGCTAACGCTACCATCTTGGTAGAATTATGAGGCCCTCTCTGGAAACAATTCCCAGTACTCCTCAGGTGGAGACCCACAGTCCCCTCTCTGAACATGTCCAGGAGCAAAGTAAGGGAAATCCCACAAACCTTTGGACACCTCACCCCTATATGTTAACCCGTTCCCCCAGACCAAATACTTCCCCCATTCTAGGTATGTGGGGCCAGTAAGTTTGCAAAGTTGTGAGTTACTTTATAAACTTCCTTATTCACTTAATTGATCTTTTCTAGCTGCTAAGGTTCCACATTGTCTTACTTTTGGTAGAACGGAAAAGATCCCCAGGATGTTGCTTTCTCAGGAAATGTGGATGAGACATACCTCGTATCCCTCCCTCTAGGAATCTTCTTGGTGCCCCATAGGTTAGGAGAACCTCTCTTTGTTGCCTGGCAAAGTCTTCGAGCCTCGCTCATTATAAAACATTACAATTGTGTCAACTGTCAGAAACGTGAACAGTAGCTGCTTCAACCTCCATGTGCCGGTGAGCAGCAGACATTTGGAGAAGGGAGGAGATAAAAAAAGGAACGGAACCAGATTTCCAAATATGTACTACAAGAATTTATGGAAATAAGAGAACCTTTTCATTTTCTTTTTTTGGGAATAAAACTAAATTTACCTTGGGAAGGGAGGGAGTTCTATGACGAAGAAGCCAAAGCAAATTTTCTTCACAGACTTCCTTTCCCACGCAGACTCCCACATGGCGCTTACAGTGGCCCTTAAATCTGAAAAACCAAGGCAACCATTTTCTTAGCAACCAGGGAGCCAATCAGAAACCCAACCAAAGCACCCCATCTGAAATAAAGCCATCACCATGGGCACCAGCCAGCTGATTGGCGAAAGAGAAGCAGACTAATTGAAGGCAGCCATCTTGTTCTTAGTGAAACGTTGGAAAACTTTCTTTTATTCCCTGAGTGATTTGGTTTTGTCAGCAGAATTGGGCAGAGGGGGTGCAGTTACAGGCAGCCCTGTAGAACCAATACCTTGCCTCTAAGGATTATCATGCGGGCAGGTTTGCAAAGTTACACCTCTTAAAAGACCATTCTCCTAGGTCACGGTCCTTGGACTTTCATAATCCTACCTATTCATACTCAATTTGAGGAGATCTTTGTTACCTAGGGCCTCATACCTACATGGCTGTGGCTGCCCGCTGAATGGTTCTCTGGTTTGAATGTGTAGTCATCCTTTTTAGTCTTTGCTTTGTAGATGACCTTAGAGATTATCTGGTCCAGTAATTTTCAGTCTACATTTCTCAGAGCCCTAGGATTCTGGGGAAGTACGTTAGGAAAGAAAGAAGTCAATTGGACTGAGCGCCAAGCTCTTTTTCCTGCCTTAACTAGAGTAATTCCTGTTTTATACATTGGGGCTTACATAAGATCTTATTTGGAAAAAACAAAACAAAACAAAAAACATGTTCTACTTCTGAAAGAGCCAGACAAAAAGAGACCAAGAATATAAGACAAAATAAGGAGAGAAAGAAAAGGGAAAGAAGAAAGGGACCGGGGAAAGGAGAGAGGAAGAAGGAGAGAAGGAAAGGATAAAGGCTGATAAGGGCAGGAGAGGAGAAAGGAAGAGGGAAGAGCAATGAGAAAGAGGAAGGAAGGGAGAAAGGGAGATGCGGCTTACACTCCTAACTGGATTGTGAATTATAAACTCATTGATTGGTATTTCTTTGGGGACATAAGAGATACATTCCATGTGGTGGCTTGGTTGACGGCACTGATTCTGCTGTAAAGGTGATAATAATAGCAAGTATTTCTGTAGCACTTACTGTATGCTAGGGTGTTCTCAGGCACTTGATATATTTTTTAGCTCATTTAATTCTCATAGGAAATTGAAATCACTTGCTCAAGCTCCCACAGGTGGCAAGTATCTGAGCTGGTATTTGCACCCAGGTATGTTTGGCTTCAGTCTGTGCTTTCGACGGCTTCTCTAATAATAAGTCAATGATACAATGTATGATATAATATGACCCCTTTTAATGAGGATTTACCTTGTGCCAGGCACTGTGCCACCTGCTTTACACATATCAACTCATTGAATCCTTAATGAATGGATGAGGATGATAGGACTTAACTTAGTTCTATAACCTGTGAAGTAAGTGCCATTTCAGATGAGGCCGCTGAGGCACAGAGGAGTCATTACTTTGCCTGAGATCACACAGCTTGTGAGTGCTGAAGCCATTTGAAGCTGGGAGTCAGCCTCCAGAAGCTAAGCTCCTGACCACTATGCTATGCTCCCAAAACGGATGGATTGAGTTTTGTTTATAACTAGATCCTTACTAACTGGGAAGTGATCATGCTTCCTCTCTCCCTTTGAGAGAAGGGAAAAAGAGGGAAACACGCAGGAAAGTCAGCCCTCAAGCCACCTTTGTTCCCATGTTAATAATAGTGGTAACGCCCCAGTGAGGATTTGTAGTTATCCCTTTGTTTTCTTAATGTGATTGAGGGGCCACTTTTGTTTTTACTCACTACAGAGCTGGAAGAGTCTCAGAGAAAATGCCCACCATGCTGGTATAAATTTGCCAATACTTTCCTCATCTGGGAGTGTCACCCCTATTGGATAAAACTAAAAGAGATTGTGAACTTGATTGTAATGGACCCTTTTGTGGACTTGGCCATCACCATCTGCATTGTCCTGAATACACTGTTTATGGCAATGGAGCACCATCCTATGACGCCACAATTTGAACATGTCTTATCCGTAGGAAACCTGGTAAGATAGAGCTCTGTCTTCTGATTCTGTCATCTGAACGTGTTTTGCCTGTAGGACATCTTTTTTGATACTGAAAGCTGGAGTTGAGTTGAAAAGAAAGTAATAGTTCATTGGAAGACAAATGCTTCTACATATGCCGCGGCCCCAGCCGCTTCTGTTCACTGTTGTGATCCCTTGGCTGTTTCCTCTTTCTGCAGAACTTAGAAGATGTCATTTAAGAGCTGTTGGCAGAAACCCAGCCATGGTGACAGAATGGGAGGCATGGTACAGTGGGTTGGTTTCAGCAGCCTGAGCCAAGGACTTCTGATTTTTTTTTCTCATTCTGTTTCTCACATTGATTCCTGTATTGCTCTAGCAAAGCACTTCCCCTTTCACCTTCAGTGACAACCACCACAAAATAAGAGAGCTCTTTTAGTTCATTAAATGTAACTATACATTTGCCTGTGCTGTCATGTTACTTATCCATATAGGGATCTATGGTAAATTTTTAATTCTAGGCTATTTTCCCCCTCCAGTCCAACTTCTGGGCTATCTTCCAGTTTCCAGCATTTATTGATCTGTGCCAAATTTGTTTTAATGTTCGCTTAAGTCATATATTTAATTTATGATATTATTTAGAAGAGAAATGGCACATTTTAAAAAATAGGTGACATAATATATTTTGAAGCCAAGTACTTGTGATTTGGGGATTATCTGTTTTACATATTAAGTACAAAAATCAGGAGTTGATTGAATTTTGATAAATAGTAAAGAATTCACTGGAAAGAATCCTCTAGGTCATCGGGGCCTCATCGTTCCTTAGGAGTTGCACCACGGGCATGTCAGATCTAATTGTTACCATTTAATTTGAGCATGATCTCTGCCTGATGCGTGGTTTGTTGGCCTCCCTCACTTCCTCCCTCCCTCGCCTCCTCTCTCCCTTTCCCCCAGCCTCCCTACCTCTACCCTCCCCACACACACATACACAGTTTCTACCTTAAGTCCTAATACACTATTCAAGTTATAATATCATTTTGAGTTCTGACTCTGAAAACACACGTGGCAGAGGGGATCCTTTGTCTGGCTAGTCCTTGTAGGCTATTGTGTTCCCTGGCACACATCCAGGATGATTCTGTCGTCTTTCCAGGCTTCATGTCTGGGTTAGTGACACACCCTTCAGGCTCACTGCTGTGATGTAAACCCTCATGTGCAGCCCAGTGACATATCCCAGTCTTGATGCAGGACTGGCCAGGAGACCTGCCAACTGGCAGACGGCTGCCTGAGGCTGGGCTTACTGTATGTTGGGCTGACCCAGGGGCTTGGCCATAGGCTGCATTTTGAGCAGGTCGACAACAATATTATATAGACATAAGCTTTACTTTATTAACCACAAGTGAAGTAATGAGAACTATGACCTGATCAATTTTGCTGTGGATAGTGGCAGTGGTGATGTTTTCCCTGCAGCATTTTCTTTTTCTTTACTTTTATTTGCTTTCTACAGAATCAGTTCTCGATTTCTAAGGGGTTTTGAGAGGCCTTTTCATCTACCGCAGCAGAATTGCCCTCAGGCCAGGCCAGCAAATAATGTTATTTTTCCCTTTCTTGACAATCTACAGAGATTCAGGATCACACCTAAATTAGAGTTGTGAGCAGTCAGAAGACTGTTCAGATCTATCAGTGACAAAAGAGAAGAGGAGAAAATTTTGGCAGCTAATATTCAGGGACTCCATGAGACAAGCCAACCAGAACCAAGTTCTAAACTAAGAAAGCTCTGGGGGCAAGAGTTTTCAAGGGGATAGTAAACATACAATTAGCAAGGGAATAGAGAGTAGTGAATTGTTCAGGATACTTTGAGCCTGCTGGTGGATTGGGTGTGAGGGTGAAGGAAAAGAAATGAAGAATGGTGCCTAGATTTAGGGTGTTAGTAACGGGGGAGGGGGAAATGGAGATGACTGAGAAAGAAACAGGTTTGAAGTTTAAAATCAAGAGTTCCGTTTTAGACCTATTCAGGATGAGATGTCTGTTCGCTGAGTGAAGATGCCAGATAAGGCAGTTGGATATGTGCTGGACCTCAGGAAAACTTGCATCATAAGTGTTTCTTGAACAATTAACAGAAACTCAAAGATGCACTTTTCTGTCAATCAACACAAAGATATACTTTTCTGCTGAGTTGGGCAGAAAGAACACAGAACTAGAAGTCACAAGGTTTGGGTTTTGGATCCTATTTGGTAGAATTTAAATAATGGCTTAAATAAGCTATTGATTTCTGTCCAGAAATGTCTTAGATCTATAAAATGAGGTTAACACTATGCTTATCAATGGTTGGGAGGATAAAATGAGAACCTGTACAGAAGTTTTTGGAATAGTGAAAAATATAAATCATAGGAACTGTATTAGGATAATTCAATAGGAGACTTTTCAAAGGTTTGGAGATTTGGGTAGAGTGTTGACAGAACCTGAGAAAAAGAAGATGGAAAAAAGTGAGACAGTCTTGTCTTATGGTTGGTAAGTGAGGCTTTTCCCTCAGCTGGGACAGTGATTAAGTAGCGTTTGTCCATAGATGTGCCAATAGATGTTTCTGAGGGACGATGAGAACAGTCTTCTGAAAATTGATGATCCCTGCCTTTTCCGCCCTCCCCACAAGAAAAAAATCTAATAATAGGAGGAACCTGAAAGATAATTCAACCCAACCCCCATGTTTTATATAGGAAATGGAAGCCCAGGGACTCTATGTGACTTATACACCTTTTGTATGACTTAGTTGTGATTCTTTTCTTGCCTTTTTTTGCAAGCTATTGAACACAACAGTGGGTTTATAAGATGTTTTTTTAAACAATCTCAACCTTCCTGAGAAGTCTCAAGTACAGTATTAAAAACTTTTTTTGAGAGTAACTTGCTGACACAGCCTGTCACTCCCGAATACTTCAGTGTGTGTTTTTTATGAACAAGGGCATTCTCCTACAGAGCCTTGATATAACTGTCCAAGACAGGAAGTTAACGTGGATGCACTGCAGCCATCTAATTCTCAGGCCCCTTCAAGTTTTGCCAGTAATCCTAGTAATCTCCTTTATAACAAAAGGGTTCCGTTCCGGAGTTACCCGTTGCATTTGGTGTCCTAGCTCCTTCATCTTCTTCAGCCAGGGAGTGTGCCTCAGTCTTCTTTTGACTCATGACCTTGATACTTTTGAAGGCTAGAGGCCAGTTATTTTGTAGAATTCCCTCAGTTTGGGTTTGTCTAATGCATCCTCAGGATTAGACTCAAGTTATGCATTTGACAGCAATATCATCCAAGTGACACTTGTCGTCTTCTCATGGCATCTACCAGGTGGCACACAATTTCCATTTGTCCCATTACTGGTGATGTTGATTACTTGATTAAGGAGGTGTCTGTCAGGCTTCTCTCCCCTGTAAAGTTACTCTTTTCCATTTATAATTAATGAATATTTGTGAGGAAGTCACTTCAAAACTATCTGAATTTCCTGTTCTTCGTTAAACTTTTGATTCATTCCTTTATTTACTTATATCAATATGGACTCATGGTTTTCAGTTTTATCCAGTGGGTTACAACCCATTGCTGTCATTTACTTCAACGTTGAAACTATTCCAGATTTGGCCAATGGGCGTCCCTTCAAGCTGGCCTCTGTGTCCTTTCATCCCTTTCTCATTACTTCCTGGTTTTCTGGTATCACAAGATATTCCAAGATACTTTTATATTTTCCCTGCCTCAGGCCTGGAACCAGTCATTTCTCAAGGAGGCCTGCTGGTTTTAGTGGAAAATGATATTTAGAAGTGAGGCTCTATAGGAGCGATATGCACGCCTAAGCCCTCTCAGTACAGGGCTGGCTGTTTATATCAAGCTGGCTGTATATACTAAGCACCATGCATTCGTGCTGTCACTTGCAATTCTAATGCAGCACTGTGGGATTTAGTCTAGTTTTCTCCTTTCTACATTTGTAATTTCTTTTACAACAAAAAGAAACCTGGTCACCACTATCTTTAGTATGTTTACTTATTTGATCAAAAAGCCACTGTTACCTCTTACAGCGTGGATGTCCTCCTCATCCTGCTCACGCTCTGACTGCGCAGGCCAGGCCACCCAGCATCCACACCCGTGTCCTGCTGTGGGCCTCCCCCTATGCTTCTCAGGCTCTGACACCCCAGGCCGGGACACCGCACACACCCTGCTATCCTTTACCCTTCTTGAACTCCTTCCCCCTGCGTGGACCCCTCCGCCCCCCACGCCAGGCTTCCCCCATGGAGAAGCTCTCTCCATCCTGCGTCCTAACACCCTGTGCTGGGTAGTCATCCTACATAAATACCCTCCTCATCCCTCTCAGACTCTGACAGCTCGTATTGGACTATCCCCCAAAGTGGACACCCCTCTTTGGCCTGCACAGGTTCTCACAGCCCAGGCCAGGCTGCTCCCCTGCATAGATGCCCTGCTTGGGCTCCAGCACCTGGCACCAGGCCTCCCTCCAAGTGATCGCCACCCAAGGGCTTTAGGACTGAATGGTTTGGGGGGTTGGTGATGTGGAAAGAAGGGCAAAGGCTTAACCTGCCGTGAAAGTTTAATTTCTGAGATTCTTAGCAAAAAAAGGAAAAACAGGAAGTTATTTTCCTTGCTCACCAAGTACACGTGAATGTTATCATTTCTGAACTACAGCCTAACTACAGGTTTTCACCCAAAAGGAATTCTTTTTATGTTTTAATTTTTCTTTCATCTGTATCCTTGTAACCCCTTCTGCATACCTTTTTCTAAATACTTACTACGTTCTATTTTCAGTTTTGTGTCTCCCCCCGGTTGGGTAAGCAACCATTCCAATTTACACAGATCTGAGGGGGGGTCTTGGGATATGGAACTTCAGGTTGTAAAAGTGGGACAGTCCTAAGCCGACTGCTCACCCTAACTGGAGACCCAGGATGCAAGACCTTCAGTGTGAAGACCAGGAGAGTCTCAGGCAAATCAGAGGAGGTGGTCACGCTCCCTCCTGGTGACTGAGTTCCTGAGAAGCTATTATTTTTCATGTCTCCATTGTGGTACACGTAGAGCCTTTACCATGTTGCATTTCATTCATTTGTGGGGAAGATCCACTCCAGAACAGGAGCTGATTGGCCCCTTCTGAGAGCAGACGAGCATGCAAACCCTAGTCACTCCCAAACGAGCCTAAAGTTTGTCCACAGATGCAGTTATGGCCACTTCTCCCTGACCCTTCACAAGCGCCAGAGTGACCCCCCCCAAATGAAACGCCCCAGTCTTAGGACATTGGAGGCCTTACCTGTTGACCTGGCATTACAAATTCTCAGGCCTATGCCCAGGGGCTTCCAATCTGACATTAGAAAGATATGTCACCTATAAATTCAGAACGTTCTATTAGAACAGCAGTTCGCAATCATTTTTTGGTCTTAGGACCCCTTTTGAACTCTTAAAAAGAGCTAGAGAGCTTTTGTTTATGACAGTTATATCTATTGATATTTACTGTATTTTAAAAAAAGAAAAATCTGAAATATTTATTTATTTAAAAATCACAATAATAGACTCATTACACAATTACATAAATAACATTTTATGGGGAAAAAACTATATTTTCTAAGAAAAAATGGCATTGTTGGACATCTTTGCAAATCTCTTTCATGGTTTAATAGAAGATAACTAGATTCTTTTATCTGCGCCTATATTCAGTCCATTGTGATATATTGCTTTGGCTGAAGCGTAGGAAGAAAATCTGGCCTCACACAGATACATAGTTGGAAAAGGGAGGACCTCGTGCCCCCTGAAAGGATCTTAGGGATCCCAGGGATCCTCAACTACACTTTGAGAACCACTGCACTGGAATATAAATTCCTAGGGGAATATTTGATGATATTCACAAGAGCACCATTTATGTACAGTTGTTGATACAATTGATTATAATTCTTTTTTCTCCTCAAGAAGCATATCTCAGTGCAAATAAGAGTGGCATCATTGGGATAACTGGAAATCTACTCTTCTCCATTTTCATTTTTAAAAAAGTTATTTCTTCGTCTAACCAATAGTTACGAATTTATTTTCACCCAAACTCCGAGTGATAGCAGAACACTATGTGTTGAAACGACATGGTTGCTGAGGTCTGTTGCAGGCGTTCTTACCAGACGCCTGGGGGCCACTCATCCTGTGGAAAGGCAGCACCACGGAACAGTGCCATCGTTGGTTTTCTCTTAGATACCATAGTTCCCACCGTGTAGCTATTCCATAGTCAGTCAGCCGCTGCTTCTTACGAGCACTTGCTATGTGTTCACCGGGAACCAATGGAACAGGAATGCAGTGTCTACTTAGTGTGCATGAAGCAGGCTAACATTTCTATGTAGAGAAACCTTTGATGGGTTTACACGAAGGGGAAAATGTCTGTCAGGAATTGGTTAGCTGCCCTTACTTTCCCTGACCTCACGTAGCGGGTGTTTTATCTGTAGATGCTTAGCTTGCACTATGAACTTTGATTTTGCTTAACTAGATCTCTTCAGGGAGTATTTTCTTTCCATTTTAGAATACTGCATCTTCAGTTTAGAAAAAAGGGGAACCAAAGTATATGGACACCACAAACTTCTAGCGCACTTATCCATTTTGTTTCCTTCAAGTCATTCTGTTTTGTTATTTCCATTCATTAATTCAGTATATTTCTAAACAGCATTTGTAATCTAAGTACTTTTCACTATTTTTAATGCTTTCCTCAGACCACATCTTCAGAGTTTTTCTTAAACTCCTTCGTGTGTACATTTGGTAACCAGGTGGATATAAGTAGTAATTTATTGTGAGTTTTAAATCTATTGCATATAAAGTTCTCTGAGAACATAATATTCAGTAAGAGGCTGATGTCAGGTGGTTAGCTTAGAGCAAGGGAATTGGTCTTGTCAAAACTGGTGTCCATGGGATTTTTACTTTCCTACTGCACGTTATATTACTAAGACTGCAGGATACAGAAAGCGTTAGGAAACACAAGGTGCTCCATCAGACAGAAGAGTGGGAGACAGGTAATGGAGGGAAGAAGTCATTTTTGTACCCTATAAGCTCCAGATCTAAAACAATTATTACTTCATTGGTTATCATATTGAAAAAAACCGAAAGGAAGCACCAATGTATCCATAATAAGAAATTTCTGAGGATATGTTCACCAGTGGCATTTTATACAAGCAGTAAAAGTGAGAATTAGGAAGACCATGTAGCAAGATGGATAAAGTCATGATTAGTGAAAAATAAGACCCAAGACTATGTATTCTATGACTTTACTACTCTTTCAACATATATACGCACTTGAAAAAAAACAGAAAGGGAGTATATAAAAATGATAGTTATATGCAAGGTGGTGAGACGATGGATGTGTTTTTCCTGCATTTTTCACACTTTTAGCAGTGTTCTACTAGTTTTACGATTTAAAATAAGAAACCCTGCAGGGCATGTTTAAGTTTGATAAGACACATAATATCAAATCAGGAACAATGCTGTATTTTTCTAATATAATTATAACACAAGTGTTTGGTGTTGGTTTTTTTTGGCAAACATCCCAAGCATACACATTCAAATCACTGCTGACCCTTTAGAAGGAGTCATCTGTGTGGTATTCCCATAGCTTAGAATAATATGTTTTAACTGCACTCTTGAGCAACGTGATTTGGGTGGTTCTGGCAACAAAGATGGAAACATTGGGGCTGAGTACTTCATTCAAGAGGAAAATAAGGCTGTCTTGCATCGGGTGTCATGGTCATGGGACATGTATTGATGTCCTCAGATGCGGAATTTAACCAAAGCTGGCTCTTGAGGCTTCTTGGACGTGTTGTATTGAAAGATAATGATAAAGGTATTCTTCTCATTTCTTTTTCTTCACCCCTGCGTTCCCCCTCTTTAGGTTTTCACTGGAATTTTCACAGCAGAAATGTTCCTGAAGCTCATAGCCATGGATCCCTACTATTATTTCCAAGAAGGTTGGAACATTTTTGACGGATTTATTGTCTCCCTCAGTTTAATGGAACTGAGTCTATCAGATGTGGAGGGGCTTTCGGTGCTGCGATCTTTCCGATTGGTATTCAATATTTCTCCAATTTTGTTCTACATTTCCTGTCTTGCAGTTACTAGAGTTTTGCATAAGTTAATTTGATGATTTTTTTAAAAATCCTTAGCTATAGTCTACTCCCAATTTCAGTTGGCTATTTATTGGCTTACAGTCTTGAAAACTTTCCTGCTAATATGAAGTTAGTTTTTAAAATCAATCGACAAACAGACACCAGTGTTAGGAAGTTCCTCAGAAAATAATGATAAACCTAAAAGATGAAGAAGGACTCCCAAGGGCTATTCTGAGGTCTGGTTTGGATTTGCTCGTGAACCTATTTCTTTATCTGAACATCTCCCTGAAATGGCAAGAATTCCTCCTTGTTCAAAGATGGCTTTCCACATTTCTATTTTGGTGACCCTCATTTCAGAAAATGAGAATAAGGTCGTCTTTTTTTAAATTATATTGAAATTAGTTGTCGAACATTGGCTTTGTTTTCCACATCGTTAGTTAGGAAGGGTTTTTTAATTAATGTATTTAAAAAAGTGAATGTGTAGATTACAAAAAGGACCTGAAAGAATAGTTAACGATGTCCTCCACATAGCTTCCCCTAGACATAGGCATCAGTGACGTGCTGAGGCCCTTGAGAAGCTGAGTGACCTGGGGGACATCCCACTCAGACAAAGCATCAGAACTGGCGTGGATTTTTCTCTCCCTATTGGGAAAATACCTAAGCACTTGCAACTGAAAGAACTTAAGGTTTTGCCATCGGGATATCCAGCATATCGAAGAAAGAGAATTGGAATAAGTAAAACTATTTGTAAAATAGTGATGTCACTCAGTCCAAGTCGCAAAGCGAACATCTGCCAAGTTTCTAGAACCTCTGCTTACGAGTCTTTGGTTACGATCCAGCCCACAGTAGACTTTAAGAACATTTCTAGAAAATGAGAGGAAGGATTAAGAGACAGAAGCCTTAGCACTAATATGCTTAATAAATTAAAAAGCCTGTCAGAAAGGGAAAAAAATAGGAGTGACCCAGATATACACACAGAACAACACCTGTAAATCTTGAATTCTCGGATAAGACTTGTTTTCAATAAGAAAAAAGTGTTCAAATCAGTGCTGTTGTTTCTACCAAAATTCCTATTACATTATCTGTCAGTTGTTAATTAGTTGTTAACTTACGCCATCTGATGATAATTTGATTATTATCCTTCCATTCATGGGCTTTGTGCATTATCAGCTTCAGGCTGTTAGCCAAGACCTTGTAAGCATTCATATGAGTGAATATAGAGTATAGAAATTTAATGATTGACAGATACTAAAAGTTCTGTCCTCTGAATTAATATCAATATAGTTCCTTTTCATAAGATGTTTGACGTGTATGGAACCACCCCTTCTCTTAGGAGTGTTTCTTTCCCTTCAAGTTATTCCAAGCATATCACAAAGTTTCATATCAGCCATTGATTATTTATTGGCAAGCAAAAAGATTTAGAATTTTTAAATGCTTTTTTAAGGAGACAAATGAGTTATTGTCACTGTCCTTACCTACTGATCTTTTGGTTCACTATAAATCACATTTTTCTTGATATGTCCCTTGAGAAGTCAAGGTGAAATCAGTAGAAAAAGGACATGTTCATGTATGGCTTTGTTTTAAGTAGATTGACCCAAGGACTAATACGGGGGACTAGAGGCAGTGTTCATGGTTCTAAATCTTTCACTTACCGTGAATTTAATCCGTTTTCCTGTATTTGTGCCTCAGTTTCTCCCATTTTAGTCTAAGACTGTTAGAAAATTCTGGTTGCTCAATAAATTTAAGCTGCTCTTACTAATGATCGATGTTTTTCTATTAGCCCTGTGCTGAGAAAATGGCTAGAGTATCACGTGGTTGTTGTTTGTTGTTGTTTTTTTCTTTTTGCCCCCTTAGCTCCGAGTCTTCAAACTGGCCAAATCCTGGCCCACCCTGAACATGCTGATCAAGATCATTGGCAATTCCGTGGGTGCCCTGGGCAACCTGACCCTGGTGCTGGCCATTATCGTGTTCATCTTCGCCGTGGTGGGCATGCAGCTCTTCGGAAAGAGCTACAAAGAGTGTGTGTGCAAGATCAACGTGGACTGTGAACTCCCGCGCTGGCACATGCATGACTTCTTCCACTCCTTCCTCATTGTCTTCCGAGTGCTGTGTGGGGAGTGGATCGAGACCATGTGGGACTGTATGGAGGTGGCCGGCCAGGCCATGTGCCTCATCGTCTTCATGATGGTCATGGTGATCGGCAACCTGGTGGTGAGTACCGCCTTGTCCGTCTCTCTGTTCTTTGCCCTGCGCGTCTCACACTGGGCCGAGAGGCGCAGCCTGCTTAGTCCTTCTACTGCCTTCCACGTCTGTGTTGGTTTTTATTCTTTCTCCAGCCAAGGACCCTAAGGTCCAGATCAAGGAAAGGCGACTGCTATTTACAGGAACCTTCTGAATCATAAGCCCCACAACCTGCCAGCACTTTTTCATAGTTATGGAAACGAACTCAGCAAAGTTAAGGGACTTTCTTAAAGTCCCACAGCTGGTAAATGTCAGGGCTTGTATTAGATCCTAGGCTTCAAACTCTGTCTCTTTCTACTGCACAAGTTTCCTTCGTCTAAACTAGAATTTCTCAACCTTGACACTGTTGACATTTGGGGCGAGGTAACTGTTGGTTGTGGGACTGTCCTGTGCGTTGTAGGATATGTAGCAACATCCATGGCCTCTGTCTCCACTGGCCAGTAGTGCCCCTCACCCCAAGTTGTGACAGCCAAAAATGCTTCCAGACATTGCCAGCTGTCCCCTAGGAGGCAAAGTTGCCCTTCATTGGGAACCATGACCAAACTATCTTAGCTTTTATATAATTTGTATAAATGACAAATCACTTTCTTGCTTCACTCTGATCTGTCCTCCTGCTATTTTCTGCCGCTGAATATAGAACATTCACCAACAGAGATTTTCCACCCTGTTTTTGGAGTGTGAACTGAGAACTAGCAGCAGTGAGATCACTCGTGACTGTTAGAAATGCAGAATCTTAGACCCCACCCCAGAACTACTGAATCAAAATCTGCATTTTTTAATGAGACCCCCAGATGATTGACACACATACTAAATGTGTGCATGGGAAGTACCCATCTTTCAAATGAGGCCAAACCCCACTTGCACGTGTAGAGCAAGGAGGGCTGGAAGACGGCAGACTCAGCTGATGCCTTGTAAGCTCCTCCACATTAATTAGTTCTCTTTTCTGCCGTGGAGAAGTAGACCAGTAGCGGGTTCCTACTCACCAGCCTCTGAACCAGCTATGGCCAGCCACCCTCTTCTTTCATTTGACCTATGAAAAATAGACACAATAATGTTTTGGCTTTTTTTAATCTCTCTCTTTCTCCATTCCCAACCACCTTTCTCTCCGTCCTCATCCCTCTCGTCTTGACACTCCTTCAATGAATACAGCTGTTGCCTAATGCTACATGATAGGATCAGCATTCACCAGCCCTGACTTGCCACCCTGTCTCTAGTCTCCTATTCTCAGTTCTCTCAAGGACATCTCCCCATGACTGTCTACAGACACCTGAGCATATGAAAAAGGCACCTATTGTTTCTGCTTTTGATGACACCTTTCCAGGTTCCCCTTGGCTCCGTCCTTCTGCTCACCTTGTGTCTAGGAATCTGTAAATGTAACTCTCTTCTGACTCTTCTCTCTCCTCTCCCACAGATTATGCGACAATAAATGCCTGCTGTCTTTCATACATCTTTCTTCATAGTTATTCTGTGTATACATCATTTTTTGTAGTATTTCTAAGATCTGCCTCTTCCTATTTCTATAACTATTTCTAAAAATGTGGTCTAAAGACCACTGCATTACAATCACCCCAGGTTTACTCATTAAAAAATGCTAAGTCCCAGGCCCTACACCAGATCTACTGAATGAGACTCTCTCTGGTGAGGCCAAGGAAATACATGATAACAGGAGATTCTGACGCATGCAAAGGCTTGCGATGATATAGCCTAATCGAGAGCCTTATCAACTCACATGCAAGTGATAGCCTCCTAACTCCTAGTCCCTCTTCTGTTTATGGCCCGTACGAATGGCTTCCTCAAATCTCTGTAATCATCGCTGATTCCTTTCCTCAAGAACCAAGAGTAATTCCACTTAAATAAAATCCAAATCCCTCAGCCGGGCCTTCAAAACGCCTTCCCCAGTTCACCCCCACTTTACCAAACTATTTCTTTTTCAATGGCCCAGAGAATCCAAATACATATAGTGCATGTATTGTTTCAGTCCCTCCCACTCTGCACATACTATTATCTCCACCTAAAATAGATTCCTTATTCATCTTCAGAAGCGTGACAAAGTAAGGGCCAAGTGTAAATCACGAAGTGAACACCTTTCCCATTTTTCAAAAGTCAGTTAATAAAAATAAATTAATCTTAATGCCCAGTGTGGTAAAGTAAGAAAACAGAAAGAGAGAGAGAAAGAAAGCTTGTATCTGCTGGCTTAACACTTAGATATACAACAGAACCCAGAAGTCACCATCACTGTCTTGCTACATCTCTTTTATTTTGATAAATGTTAAGAAAACAAAGAAAATTAATTTTTGGAATAAGATGACATGAAATGTGTTTCAGTTCTACCTGTTTGATGTGTTGTGTGAAAGTATGGCTCTCCAGGCCTAATTTTTTTCTAGCATGGGTCCCCCAGGCATCCACTGCTCGTGAACACATGGCATCTGTACACTCTCTGATCCCCCCAATAATCCATATCCACATTTTTGGTTTTATTTTGGGGGATTATCTTCCAAAACGAATAGAGCCTTTGCTTTTTCTGATTATAGAAAAGGTAATATATTTTGGAATGTAGATAGAGAGAGAGACAGATCTATAGATAAAATATACAAGAACCAAGAAAAGAACTGCTAAACTCCTTGTATTACAACCAAAATTCAAACAAAATGCTCACCTAGTACCATGAGCATTTGAAACACTGTGGGCCAAACAAAACACTATAGAAATCCTTGAGTCTGTCGCATAATCTGTGGGCTTTCAGTTTCCTAGTTCAGTGGATAGCTTACCTAATGCCATCCTCCATTCACTCTCCTTTCTTCTAATGCTGCTGGTACAGGTGCTGAACCTGTTTCTGGCCTTGCTCCTGAGCTCCTTCAGTGCAGACAATCTGGCCGCCACAGACGATGATGGGGAAATGAACAACCTGCAGATCTCAGTGATCCGTATCAAGAAGGGTGTGGCTTGGACCAAAGTGAAAGTGCGTGCCTTCATGCAGGCCCACTTCAAGCAGCGTGAGGCCGATGAAGTGAAACCTCTGGACGAGCTGTATGAAAAGAAGGCCAACTGCATCGCCAACCACACCGGTGCAGACATCCACCGGAATGGGGACTTCCAGAAGAATGGCAATGGCACCACCAGTGGCATTGGCAGCAGCGTGGAGAAGTACATCATTGATGAGGACCACATGTCCTTCATCAACAATCCCAACTTGACTGTGCGGGTGCCCATTGCTGTAGGCGAGTCTGACTTTGAGAACGTCAACACAGAGGACGTCAGCAGCGAGTCGGATCCCGAAGGCAGCAAAGATGTAAGAAGCCAACCTTGATCCTGTGTGAGCACAGACAGGGCTGTCAGCTCCAGGGAGCGGTTCAGCCATGGGCTTGGTAGAGAGATCCTGGAGTAGCCAACTGAGTGACCCCCTTGTTGTCACTCTAGGCCTTCCCCAGGTGACCTAGATTCCTGAGGTGTTCCTGGATCTAGCTCCATCACTTCTAGGTCATCTGGCTCAGAGGCTGGAGTACGCCCTCACGTACTTCCCTGCCATGAATCTGTTTGATCTGTGTCCCCGAGACCAGCCCATCGCCACGTTTGGTTTAGTGTGGGTCACTGTCATCTGTGAATGGGTTTTAATGTCACACCCCATCCTGACAGCAGTTTCGAAAGCCCTGTAGTCCTTGTTTGCTTGTCGTGAGCTGGATGATGATGAGTTTGTAATAGAATTGCAGAGAAGAAGTATAGCTGGCACATCATCCGTACCGGGGAGAGGAGTCAGAGCAGAGTGGACGCGCTGCTGCAGTCGCTTCAGCTCCCTTTTTCTTGCATGTCTAGAAACTGGATGATACCAGCTCCTCTGAAGGAAGCACCATCGATATCAAACCAGAAGTAGAGGAAGTCCCTGTGGAACAGCCTGAGGAATACTTAGACCCAGACGCCTGCTTCACAGAAGGTGCGAGGGGGTGGGCACATCGTACTTGCCCTGCTTCCAGACAGACTTCTGCCAGGGGTAGTGGTTGGATGAGAGGGCGGCAGTTCAGTGGCTGTCTTCAGGAACTTTGTTCCCCACCTCATCATTTTGAGGGGAGCTGATATTGTTGTCCCTGGTCGAACTATTCTCAAACTTTGTCCACTTTCTCTTGGCATCAGCCTATAAAAACTTCCATTAGAAAGGCCTATTCTGTCACGGCTGTGTCGCCTCCTGATACCCGTTTCTCCTCCCTCACTGCTTCTTTAGAGGACATCTTCCCGACCAGAGGGCCTGGTAGCCTTGCAGCATAGACTCAGCCTACCGCCCTCTCCATTCCTGAGTCAGACGTTCTGAGGCAGCCACTGTACTCCCAGCTGTGTGGTGGGGCAGTGCCAGGTGGCGCCTGGGAGATGGAGGACAGGGCAGGGCGGGGTGGGCACGTCCGCGGTCTGACCTGCCTCTCTCGCTGGTGCCAGGTTGTGTCCAGCGATTCAAGTGCTGCCAGGTCAACATTGAAGAAGGGCTAGGCAAGTCTTGGTGGATCCTGCGGAAAACCTGCTTCCTCATTGTGGAGCACAATTGGTTTGAGACCTTCATCATCTTCATGATTCTGCTCAGCAGTGGCGCCCTGGTGAGGCCCAGGGGAGGATCTGATGAGGGATTGGCTGGGGAAGGGTTTAGAGGAACAAGTGGGAACGACTGCATGGGGCCCAAGACCAGTTTCTCGGAGAACACTGATTGGCTGTGGACGCAAGGATAATGGTCTGTCAGAGGGCTTCGGGCTGGTGTTTTGAGCCTTTAGGATTAGAGCCCACACTTGTCCACATCCTGATCTTCTTTAGACTCAGCACGATCCCTTTCAAGCCTAAAACCCGCTTTTCATCAGGATGAGAATGCACATGACCAAGTGTCATCACAGTTGGGTTTGCCCCATTCTAAGCAACTTCCTAAGATAAACTTTCTCACCTAATACCCCAGATCTCTTGCTCTTTACGGTGGCCCAAGGTAGGGGGAGGTGGTGTTCCTCCACCCACTGTCCCCTCACACCCTGCTGGACTTGGAGAACCCGTGGCATTAGCAAATATTTAGAGAGTCAGGTCTGTGGTACAGGGTTATTTGTATCCACATGGCCGTAAGAGCACATCAGTCTATGAGGCGTCCACGGCACTGAACACACAGGCTCCTCCCCTGCTAGGACGAAGTACCTTGGCTTTTGCTTTCACTTCCTGCTGGATTGTAACTGAGGAGACCAGAGAGCGTCTCGGTGAGGGAGCTGCTTCCTAGTTTGACTAAATTTGAGGACAGCGGGACTAGAGATACTACACGTTTCCTTCCTTTCAATTAAGGGTAAGGTGAAGCATGCAGAATTTTGAAATGTTTGTAAAGAAGGTGGGCACATTCATATAGGTGGAATCAAAGCTGAATCTGGAAGCAGCAAAATAACATGGGAGAAGCCCCACATTCAATGCTCCAGGTCCCACCAGGGACTTGAGAAGTATTGCAGATGTGTGAGGTAGGAGACTAAGAGAAACTGAGACAGGCAGAAATATGTGGTAAGAGGAGTCCACGGATACGGAGGACCGGGTCCATGCAGGAAAGTGTCAGCACTAGGGCACGAGGCAAAACAATGGTGGCGTGGTGTCCTTGCTCTGAGGGAAGGGAAGCCACTGACCTGCCCACCCCGGAGTCACTTAACTGTGTCCACGGGCATCCACTCTGCTTTCTGGGGCACTGTGGAGGCACCCACATGGCAGCCTGGTCTCTTCCCTCGAGAAAAGGCCAGTGATCGGAGAAAGGTGTTTTATTGTCGCTGTCATCCTTATTCTTCACATCTAGTAAACAGAAACCTAATACAACAGAGAACATGCCCCGCGCTTTTTTTCCTCTCTGTCCCATCTCCACACAAAAAAAGCAGTAGAGAAATAAATGTCTTTAATGGTCTTTACTGCTCACTTTTGACAATTTTTATTTGTCATAATTGAGTAAACCCGGATACTTGGCTCAGTCTATGAGTTGGCCTGAGACTTCAGAAGAGCAAAGTGAAGCCACAGCTAAAATGTCCAAGAAAAGACTAGAAGATAGTTGTGATGAGACTGCAGAGGGAGGGGATTAGAGCCTCCAGTGACACGAAGACTGGTCTCAGGCATCTCACATTCGTTGGGTTATAGAATGGATTTCTCCAAATGGAGTTCAGGGGAAACAACATGGAAGGTTTTGCTGTTTCCACTGAGCAGAGGGGATTTATTTGTCCCAAGTCCCTGAGAAGGACTGTGGACTCATGACCTCTGTCCCCACTGCCCAGTGATAAAACTGGGGCACCTGCTGTACATGTGCCTCCACTGGAAAAGATGAGCCTACAAGCAGCCCTGTCCTTCTGTCTGGGACTGTTGAGAGCAGGCACCTCCCCTTGCCTGCCAGGGGACTTGTTTTCCCTTCCAGGTTTTTTTTACCCTTTAGGAATTCTCTCCTCTTAGAACCACACGTGCACAGTCCACCCCTCTGCACATGGGAATGCTCCTAGCTTCGTATCAGGGAATTCTCTCTTTCAGGAATTGCAGAGAAAGAAAGTGGTAGGAAGATTGTTTTCACCTGAGCGTCTCCCAGCCCTGTGACCCTACACCTGTATCTGTGATGTCAGGGGCTGAAAGGAGAAAGAAATTTGTCGTATAAACATATACAGTATTGGCAAGGCAGTGGAGAAATTGGAACCCTCATATACTGCTGGTGGGAATGTAAGATGGAGCAACCACTTTGGAAAACAGTCTTGCAGTTCCTCAAAGAATGAAACATAGAGTTACCATATGATCCAGCGATTGCATTCCTCGATGCATACCCTAGAGAAATGAAAACACGTCCACATAAAACCTTGTACACAAATGTTCAGAGCAGCACTAGTCACAATAGCCAGAAAGTAGAAACAACACAAATGTCCATCAAGTGAGAAAGGATAAGCAAAATGTGGTCTAGCCATACGTTGGACTATTATTCATCAATAAAAAGAAATGAAGCACTGATGTGTGCTGCAGCGTGGATGGACTTTGAAAATATTATGCTGAATTAAAGAAGCCAGTCACAAAGCACCACACGTTGTATGATCTCATTTGTATGAAGTGTCCAGAATAGACAAATCGGTACAGGTACAAAGTAGATTCATGGTTGCCTAGGACTAGGGGGAGACAGACTAGAGAATGACAGCTAGAGGATGCGGGCTTTCTTTTTAGGGTAATGAAAATATTCTAAAATCGACGGTGGTGAGGGATGCACAGTTCTGAATGTACTAACAGCTATTGAATTGTACACTTTAAATCACTGACTGGTACAGTGTATCTCAACAAAACTGCTTAAAAAAAAAAAAAAGAAAGCTGTGTATAGCAGGGGAGTGAAGTGAAAGAGGAAGGCAGCCAGCGAGAGGCCAGCACAGGCGGTGTTGCTCATCTGCCTTCAGGCATTACAAGCGGCTGCTGCCTCTCTTTCAGGCCTTCGAGGATATCTACATCGAGCAGAGAAAGACCATTCGTACCATCCTGGAGTACGCTGACAAAGTCTTCACCTATATCTTCATCCTGGAGATGTTACTCAAGTGGACAGCCTATGGCTTCGTCAAGTTCTTCACCAATGCCTGGTGCTGGCTGGACTTCCTCATCGTAGCTGTACGTGTCCTGCTTTCTACTTCTCCCCCCCTTTTTAGCAGGAAAACAAAAAAAGGGATTTTTCTTCCTCTGATGGCTGCAGTGGCCAGGGGGCTCAGGGTGTAAGATGAGATGTAGATCTGGGTAAAATTCCTTTCCGAGCAGTCAGATCTTAACTCTGGGAAGGGGGCTCTGAAGTCCCTGCCTTTGCTCCTGGGACCAACCCGCCAGCTCTTTACCCTGGTGCTTTGGCTTAAAGGATTCCGAGCTTAGGAATGGGATGTGAATGGTGTCCAACCTCTTGTTATGAGGCTGGGAGCAGGAAGGTTCTCGTCCCAAACCAGCAGGATGTCCTGTTTCTGTTGCCAGAAGAGGACTGAGAGAATGAGGTGGATGCTGCCGGGACCCGGGGGTGGGGGTGGGGGTGGGGGGGTCTTGTAGACTCTCCTGCTGACTGTTCCCACAGACTCAGGTCTGCTCCCATCCAACTCAAGTCTTCATGCCAGACTGGTCTGAGCAGGTCGGCCTGTCAGGAGAGGGGGAGCTCGCACCAAAAGAGAGCCCCCTCTTCCCACACATTGCCATTTCCACGGCGATAATCAAACTTAAGAAAACCCTTTTTTCCTCCAGGTTCCAAGACCATCTCCAAGGCCTGATGACCATAACGTCCCGTGTTGTTTTTCAGGTGGAAGCTGCATCATCTGTGACTATTGCTCACCCTAACAGCATTTATTCCTTGTTGGCTTTTCTAACCATGATGACTGTCTCCCATTCTATGTCATAACTAAAGCTTTTTTCTTCCAGCCAAATCAGTATTTGAGAAAAAGGGTGAATGGGAATTGCAGGACCAGGGTCTGTGGAGAATTCAGTTCCTGTTGAGAGTTGAGAAGTGCCCAGAAAGTAGACCCGTTTGGAGGCTGGGTTGATACATTTAGAATATAGGTTTGGTTGGCTGTGGGTAAACGACCTATAGAATGCTTCTAGGATCTAGACTAGAGCAGCATGGAAATCTCATCCTCAGATAACGGGAGCCCAGCACACTGCAGCAGCAATGATATCTGCTCTACAAATGCGTTCCTTTCCCAACAAGGGGTCTGCAACTTCCCAGGTTAATGACTCCTTCCTAGAGCTGTCACTGTGCTCCCATTTGCATTCTGCATTTCAAAAAGCAAGACACCTAATGAGGTGAGGAGGTCACCCTCTGCCCTTAAAGTGAAACAAACAGGGTATCGCCCCAGACGATGGCAGCCTGAGACCTTCCTAGCAGGTCTCAGCACTCCCTTCAGCAACTGTTGATAGCTCCCTGTGATAGAAGGGCTTCTACCTCCCACAAATGGAGACTTGAGCTCTTAGAATTAAGGAATGGGCTTGGGATAAGGCTCAGAGCACTAAAGGGACACTGGGCCAGCTTTCTTTGTAGAGAAAAGGGGAGTGCCATAGAGTCTTCATTTGACTAATTCCTCAGGCCCACTTAGAGTCAGGTGGGATACCTATGGGAGTCCTAAAAGCCCTTCATCTTCTGGACCTTCCGACAACTCAGACAAATACATCCACTGCCACACTCCCAGTGGCCCCAGAGAAGCTGTGATTCGGAACAAGTCTCCCCCGACCCTGGCTTTTGCCTCCACTGTCCACCCGAACCTGAACCCCTGTCTTCCTCTTCTCTCTGAGTTGAGTAATCCTAGAATTCAAGGATATTGATCAGGTATCCCACATCCCTCTGGTACCCATAAGCTGCTAAAAGCATTAACAGTCCCACACCTCACCATTTTGTTTGCAAATATTTTTATCACTTTTTATACTAGGTGGCAGGGAAATAAGAGGCATGAGACAGGCATGTAGCCAGCTAACAATAATCCATAAATTCCTCCAGCTTTTGAGAGTTGCTGGATTCTTACATTGCCATGGGGCCTGACAGCAGCTCCCGAGAATGGCTCTGTACCAGCTATCAGTAAACAAATATAAATCAAACACCATCCTCTGTGTAGTATTGTCCCAGAAGCTATAGGGAGTCACAGAGGACAGACAGCCATGCCCAGCACCTGGGGAGCTTACACTAGCTTGCAGGGCTGCTCTGGCCTGACTCCAGGCTGGTGGTAATCCAGCATTCTGGGAACAAGGCTCTCCCAGGGCACCCCCTTCTACTGACTTCTCACAGACAGAACAGTTCACTTAGTCTTCACATATCAAATGTTTATTGAGCACCCACAGTTTGCAAAGCCTGCTGCCAGGTGTTGTGGGAGAGACAGAGAGTAACACAGGGACACTTCTCTCTAAGGGCCTGCAAAGATGAGACACACACAAACAACCACAGCACAAGTAGAGTGTGCTAAATAGGGACAGTCCCCCCAATCCAAACCTGGCTACACTGATTGCCACTTGTTGAGTTGTGGGTGGAGAATAAGGCTTAGACTGACATCTGGACAACTGAACTGTCAGAGTTCTCGCTGTCCTTTTGGGTAACATGTCTAGTCCCTTGGTGTTTCAGAATGTCCAGCAGTGTAAACTTTAGGTTCTCATTTAGCGCCATCTCTCAGAGACTCTTCCTACCATTCCATCCACATCATCTGAGGTCTGAATCTGTTATTCATCACCGTGTCTGTGTCTCTAATGAATTTCCATTCTTCCTTGTTGCCCCTTAAAGCTGCGAAGAGTACTTTTTAGAATCATGGACTGATCCAGGCAACTTCTAAGGTTAATTCTCCTTATTTATAAGCCATGTGAGTTCCCTAACCGAGACAACATGTTATTTTGCTCAGGTCCCTGGCTGCACTGGAGGTCCTGTCCTGTAAAAGAATTTTGTTATCTTTTCCCCCAGGGAAATTTGCCCCATTATATCCAGAGGTTAACCAGCATCTCGATTCTAGGGATGGGAACTTTCAGAGACCACTCACCTCCTCCTAAGTTCAGACTACTGGAAACATTCCCTTTGAACATGTTCACATCATTTTGAAAAAGTCACCCAGTGTCTTCTTTTTTCTGTGCCTGCAGCCATAGATACCGTAAATTTTGAATTCCCAACTCCTTTGTCTTGTTCCAGTTTGATTTTTCCTTAAAGCATACATTGAGCCGTGTTCTGATTGTCTCCAGTGCGTGTTTAACACGGAGGCTCAGAGGATTGTAAGAAAGTCCTCGACTATGAAGGAATGACCCAGATAGGATCCTATTGATCCCGTCTTGGGAGATCTTGGCCAGGTTGATCAATCAAATGCAGATTATCTCAAGTGTTTAGAGCCAACCTCCCTCCTCCTCCTGCCCCCTGTAGGCCTATTTGTTATCAGACAAATCACCCTCACCAGGGACCATCCCCAAAGAGCTGGGGGTCTTCTTGCTTTGTTTGGGGCCTATAGCCATTCAAAGCTTGGTTTTCTGCAGTCTACCTGGCATAGTTTCACAGCACAACGCTGATCCTGGGAATTTAGAACTCAGGTACTTGGTTGGGATGAGATAGCTTACCTTCAGATGTATCCATTAAGGTCTCATTAAGAATCTGGCAATTTTCAATGCTTTGTGTTTAAGGGTTAGTTGTACTTGGCAGTAGTAGGCAAAAGATATCTCCAGGTAGATTCTTACTGATAATGATGGATGAAAGGACAACGATTGATTGGCGCTTCTTCTGTGTTCTAGATAAGGAACAACTTAACCTATCCCAGAATAAGGGAACGACTGCTCTAAGAAACCCAAGGCCCAATTAAAAGTATTTTCAGCTCTCAGGTCAGGCGTAGTCCTAGGTTAGTATCCAGTGTTAAGGGGTCATTATGGTAACTGCTCTGAGGCCTCTGGTAGAACAGGTGAGTTTGCCTCTGGAAGAGCAGGAAAGCATTCGACCATGAGTCTAGGCCTAGAGACCTGCAGAATTCTTCTCAGTGTACAATATATTCAACTCTGGATTATTTGGATACCTGTAATCCTCTACTGGGATATTGTCATCTATCCTGCCAGTGGGGAGGGTAGTCTGTTCATGGAAGAAAGAGCTCTGGCCTGGGAATCAGGAGTGTAGATCTCAGTCTTGGCTCCAGAACTGCTGATGAGATACTGGGCAAATTCTCGCATATTGGGTGTATGGGTCTTATATATGGGTCTCAGTTTCCTCATCTGTAAAACAAGATTTTTAAAATTCTTCCAAGAATCCTTCCAGCTGTATTCTAGTGATGAGAAAATAAAAGATTGTCCTGGAAAGGACCGACCTGAGGCCATTTTGGGCTGCTCTGGATGGAAAGAATGGGGACTATAAGAAGAAGTATGGATATAATTGTCCAGACTCACCCAAGTTCTCAGTGGTAGAGTTAACGTGAAGGAGTCGGGGTTAGTTAAAAAGTAGAAGGATTATTATCGTTAAAAGTGAGAAATAGAAGAATTACTTAAGTGAGTTCTTATGGAATCAAAATTCTGTCAAGAAGTCTCAGTGTGGTTCTTTTCCATGTGGGAAATGCAAAGTCAGCTGTGGTACTTATTGAACATTTCCTTTGTTGATGTAGTGACTCACCAAATTCCCAAACAAATGGTTTCTTGTCACCCAGGAGTAAGAGAGCTTGCCCCTTTTGGAAATCCCTGGTGAATGAGCTGAGGAGGGGGCAACTGGAGTGGAGTGTGTGTATTTATCTGTATTCTTTTTCATAGGTACCATTAAATTTGTCTGGCTTAATTTAATGGGAACTTCTGGGACCTGCAGAGACTGTAAAGGGCGAGGGTAAGGTTTTTGTCATCTGTTCAGGCTCCTCTCCTTCCAATGGAACTTCCTCATTTTCTCCCTCTCCCTTCAGCCTCTTCCCTTTTCCAACTTGTATGTACGTCTGCCGCCTTCTCTCGATTTCCTCTTCCCTTTGTGTTTTTTCTTCTGCCTCTCAACCACCTTTCCTTCCAGGTCGTTTGAGTCCAAGTTGAAGTAGGCAACTGGTGTTACCCACTTCCTCTCCCTGGGGGGCCCAACCTGGATACTCAGTGCTAGGGGCTCTGTTCTAACACTCTGGCACCTCTGTTTTCTTTTTTCTTTTTTTTTCTTGTTTTTTGTTTTGTTTTGTTTTGTTTCCTTTTTTGTTTTTTCTCTTCTGTTTCCGTGTAGGTCTCTTTAGTCAGCCTTGTAGCTAATGCCCTGGGCTACTCGGAACTAGGTGCCATAAAGTCCCTTAGGACCCTAAGAGCTCTGAGACCCTTAAGAGCCTTATCACGATTTGAAGGGATGAGGGTAAGCTACTAAGAGCAGCTGATCCTTCTGCATGCCAATGGAAACTGTTTAAGCATGCTAGAACTGATCACATGGTGGAAAGATCATTCAAACACGAACTCTGTGATGCAGCTGCCATTCGATCCTCCACTCTCTCCCCGCACCTGCCCGTGCGAGAGGAGTTGCGTTAAGCTGCCTCATGACGTTAATATTGGCCCCACCCCCAATGACATGCCATCGCAGAACATGTTCACATCAGCTATTCTCATTTGGCCTGGCTTACCTGTAGCACTTGGGGCGGCTTTCTGGGCTGTTGATTGAATAGGGAGAATCACCAGGTGCAAAGAAGGGGAATTGTAACCCAGAGATCCACTGAAAAGCAGAGGCCGCAGGCAGGGCGAGTGCTGTGTAGGGCCATCAGCCAGGTGGGGACTGTGACCTTGGAGTCACTGGAGACCGCAGCTGAGAAGGGGCTTGAAGACATGATGGCAGGCCTGGAATTGGGGATGGAGCCGAATTTGGCATGGCCCTGGGAAAAGAAATGCTTTTCTTTCTATTCTGATTCCTCTTATTGCACCTTGTTGTTCTCAGCCCAGTCCCATAAGGACTGGCAGCCTCTGTCTAATAGCAAAGCTTTCCTCCTCACCCCCGACCCCTCTGCCCATGCTATATGGTCCCCGATTCTAACACTGTCAAACAACCAGCTACGATGCTAGGAGAATATCAGCTAGTTCTCCTGAAACTTCTCCGCACCTGCTATTCCTGCTTTGGTGGTACTCCACCCAAATCCAAACAGTGCAAGGTGCTATCATCCTGCCGCCTTAGAAATAAGGCTCCCTCTGTGGGTGCCTTTCTGCTGTCTCTGTTGATTTAGAAAATTGTGCCCGTGGGCACATGTGCACACATGCACGAGAAAGTCAATTTCCCAAAATCAAGTGGACAACTAGCTTTTGGTGGTCATAGTTGTCCTGTGGAGAGAGGTCTGTTATACTTAACGAGACCAAGAAAACTCATTTCAATTCAGACGTTGAATCCATGCAGGAGAGCAAACCAGAGGATATGTTTTTAAATGTGCAAATACCCAGTTGTAGGAATAAAAATTAAACTTGCATTCGTCCGAATGAAGCAAAACTAATTGGAGAAACTAGATACCAGGACAGTGCGGCTTCATTCATTCCTCATCTGTGATTCCCTGGCCTCTGCGTCCACGAAGCCACCCACAGTTATACAGGAAGATGAAAATTTCACTGGGACTTGGGAATTTTATTATTTTAGTTTATTTGGACAAGTGCTTTTTGCAACAATTTTGTGTTTTCTTCTGTAGCACAGTCACAGTTTGGTTTACTTGATATAAGTTTTCTGCGACTCACCTGAAGCCATCTGCAGGGAAGTCGGTTCCACAGCAGCATAAATTTATTTTAATTTAAAAAACAGAACTTGGAATTCTGAGTCTTGCTCCCACAAATAGGAGAGATTTCAAAGTGTGTGCAATAAGGTTGTTACACTCAGGCTACATTTAGGGAGAGAGTATATTGCAAAGGACTCAGTGTTTTAGTTGCCCATGGTGTCTTTGCAAATAGGACCAAAACGCTCGTCCCTCCCCGCACCCACCTTCCCACTTTTATCAGAAGGGGTTAGCTAAGTTTTTTTAATACATCATACTAGTTTTGTGATAGAGTTGGTAATTCCTGTTGGTGACTGGAAGGCAGCATTAAAAGAAGTCCATTGAGGACAGCATTTGCAGCCCCGTACCCGAGCCCAGGAGCCTGTGATCCCCCACACCCCAGTGGTAACAGTCCTCAGTTTCCTAAACTGAGACCAGTAAAACCTGAAGAAAGCCCAAGAAAAAATGCCCAACCGACACTTGCTCCCAACTTTCTCAGTCTGGATGCTCATGCCTGCCAGTCCTGGCCCTGGGGCAGACGTAGCCCTCAGTGACCAGCTGGTGCCAGCTTGCTCATGAGAAAATTATTGAGTAATCTGGACCCAGGAGCCCTTTTGTCGCCATACCTCCTCCCTTTAGCTCCTTCTCTTGTCACCTTTCCTGAACTCTCAGTTTCCACTCCCCAAAAGCTTTTACTTGTCAACTTTCAAGTAATTTAGGAGGCCAGAGGTCCAGAATGGGTGTGCTCAGAACAGTAGGCAGTTTGATTGGAAAATCATTAGAAAGTGAAACCTCTACATGACGGTTTTCTCTAATGAGGTAATGTGGGCAGGAGCCAGTTTGATCCCTGGCTGATTTCAAGCAAACGTTTAGTAAGGGAAGCTCCGGTATAGGAGTGTCACCTCATTTGGTTGACTCCAACCAACAGCGCTGACCACTTCTGGCTGGGCAGGCAGAGAGGGCTTAGGATCCATTCCTGTACTGCAGTTTCCCAGCCTTTCTGTGGAAGAAGAACTGCAAGAAAAAAAAGATTGAATTTACCCAAGTTTATAGTAACTTCTCGGTAATAAACAGAATTAGGTACATACATTTTACTTGAATGTTATTTTTCTGCGGGGGCATCTGTTTTTAATTCCTTGGTTTGGGTTCTCTTGGTTGCCAACACCTGAGAGATTACCCTTAGAATATGTTAAATAAGAAATCTTCCAGAACTGAACACCATCAATGCAGATGGGCTCAACTGTCACTGTGCTGCTCCCATGACAGGCTCAGACCTTCGCTTGCAGGGGACATATGGCCCTAGCCTCCTGGGACACTGGCTTCAGTCAGTCTCTTCCTCCCCAAACCAAAGACCAGAAAATCGAAACACTCGTGCTATTGGCAAAGGAATACTTAATGTAGTTCTTTGCTTTTCTCTCCTCCATAGTAATCTTCATTGAAAGATGTTGCTATGCTATTAAAACTTTGAGGGTGTATAACAGTAATGCTATGAAATATGCATGCATTTTTGTTGATTGTCAGCACATAGTTGTCCATTAAAGCCATGTTCCCTCTGCCAGATATTAAAAGCTATTTGACAGATTTTAAAGTATTTAATGAGCAGTGATGTTCTAGGCCTTACAGAGAAGACCAAAATGCTATGAGATTTAGTATTCACTGGAATGTTCCCATCAATTCAATGAAATTTGTATCAATCACTAAGTATAAACCTCCATTGAAAAAAAAATTGTTATAGATTGCTGGAACCTAGCTCTGAGTGGTATTTCTGTACCTAGTTTTTGTAGATAATGAATTTCATCGTAACTAAAGGCAGTGCAGAATTGAGTTATTAGAGAGCAGAAGAGGAGATCGAATTTAGTAAGTGACTTGAATTAGTCTTTATAATACATCTTTTTAGTGTGAGGTTCAAAATAAGAAAGCATGGTTTCTTACCCTTTGTTTGCTGAGAATATCAGCACAGTGACAATTATGTATGGAGCGCAGTTAAACAATTTCTGTTTAACGTTGCGGCTTATCAAAGCTGTTTATAGCAAGGAAGAATTATTAGCAAATTTCATCAACTTTGTTTATTGTTTTATTCATACACTAAGATAAGTTTTTCTTTGGCTATGATTAATAAATGAAAGTGTATTTACATCTTAGAAATACATTGGATTTTATAGGATCTTTATGTTATACGTATCAGCGAACAAGACTCAGTAAATACTGTTGTGTATTGATTCCTTTGATCAATCTACGAATATAAAAGTGTGAAGTGATCACTTAGTCAATTAGCTAATTATTCTTTCCTGCTGTAAATATGACCCCATGTTTATCTGTACCACATAGACACTTTCTGTATAGGACAGGTTAGGCTGGGATAAGATAGAAGAATGCCTAGAGGAGGTAGATTCTGAATTGAGATTTTAAAAAGCAACATTTCTAGGTTTCAGATCTTTTGGGGCCTACTTCCCTACTGCATACTTGTGTTGATCTAATAGAAGGTCATGATCTCTTACCCAAGCTCTGCTGCAAAATGCTGTCACGTAGACCTGAGCTTTTGAATCTTTACATAACCTACTCTCTTATCGTTTGAGAAATGATTATTCCTTTTGTGGGTCACCCTCCTTTTGCCTAGTCTTTTGCACATTCCATTGCTTTCTGGTGCTCGCACCAAAGGGTGAGCAACTGTAAAATGAGGAAGTAAAATTCAAATCTGATCACCTGGAAAATTTGATGACAAATAAATTAATATGAATTTTATTCTTCAAAATAATATTGAGGACGTTTCAGATTTCAGATATTCCGGCTTTCCTTGCACAAAGTAATGAACAGTTGAAATACAGTCATTTTATACTAATGACAGAATTATTAGATCCAGAAGAGATTTCTTGGTCTAAGAATTAAGAAATAACTGCCTCTCAATCTAAAGGCTTTCGTATATGAATTGGAGGAACACAAAACTAATGTTTTAATCCAAGGAAGAGTGACTCCTTAGCAGAATATCATTGGCTTTTTTATATAGGACAGAACAGACAGCTCTTCTCAGCCATGTGTCCGATGAGTGACATTGCAATCTAAGACAAAAACAAGGAAAACCTGAACCCACGTCTGGCTCACATTAGAGCCCAGAGCTGCCCCCTGGCGTTCCTTCCACAGTATGGCCCTTCCAGCCCTTGGGGTGCCGCGCACATTGGCAGCCTGTCCCGTCCCTTCCCTGCACTGAAAAGCTGCCGGGGTATGGTGATACTTGTCACCTCCTTCTAACAAAACATTAGAAGACTTCATTATATCCACTCTCTTGAACTCAATTAATCCTCCTAGGATACCGGAAAAAAGGAAGAAGCATTCTTCCCACCTCGGGGTCACCTTTCTGGGCCTCAGCAGGCCCATTTAAGACAACAGCAAATGAGAATCAGAGCAGAAGATGAACACGACCATGTTTTTGTCCCATCACCTGAAATGCTCTTTTCGTAAGCACTCAGAGCTCCGCTAGTGAAAACTGCTGCCACAGTGGAAATGTCGTCTAGCTACTCTCACCTATAGTGTGAAGCAAAATCAAAGTTTGTAACAACCCAGAAACTTTGATTCCTGAGGGGTTTTTTCCTTTGCTTTTGTTTGTTTTTGTTTTTGTTTTGTTTTTTCCATTCCTGAGCTTACTGTAGTCCGTGATTTTTAACAATATGCCAATTTTTGGGTTTTAAGAGCAGTTAGCTAACCCAAAACGCTCCCAAAAAACATGTCATTCCTATTTCTAATGCACCATGAAGAGTCAAGTCAAGCTGTGGATTAAGCAGAAACAGCATAGCCAAGCAAGTGGTGACTCTTAGATTTAAAAGCCTACAAAGTCAGGAAAAAAACAAAAGAAAGAAAAGGCTGAGAAGAATAATGAATCATGTCTGAAAAACATCCATGCAGATTTTATTTTATACTGTTTGGTAGAGGGAATATAGCTTTTTTTTTTCTTGAGCTTGCAAAATATGCATGCTCAGCTATTGCCTGAAATAAAATAACTGGCCTTGCGTAGTCATAAAAGAGACTTTTTGTATCGTTGACTGATTCACTGCTAACTCCATAGGGTGGTTCTCTGTGATTTTGAACGATCATACCTTGCTTTGCAGAGGGGGAATGTCTGTTGAAAGGCAACTAGTGAGCTTGAGATTTCTCAGAGTTTCCCATAGGGCGTATGTTATGAGTTGGCAAGGAGGGAGACTGGACTAAAATAACATTTTTAGTCCAGGTTGGTGTCTAAGAGAGAAGACCTAGGTCAACTTGGGTGGGGCGGGGGCAGGGGGGAGAATGTTAGATAAAATAAATATGTAATTTATTAGAATTCCTCGAAATATATTTCATAGATTTAGAAAATTTTGGTCCTACTTGTGGATCTGTCCAGTTACCTTAATTCCAAAAGGACCATAATGTTTCTATAGTCAGCACAGGCCATACAATGTCATTCCCCTCCTGGAAATCAAAAGAAAAGTTGTGCTTGCCAGTACTTCCTCCCAACACTCAGCAACCTGCCCCTTCCAATGCAGGTGGTGGTGAATGCCTTGGTGGGCGCCATCCCCTCCATCATGAATGTGCTGCTGGTGTGTCTCATCTTCTGGCTGATTTTCAGCATCATGGGAGTCAACCTGTTTGCGGGAAAGTACCACTACTGCTTTAATGAGACTGCAGAAGAGCGATTTGAAATTGAAATTGTCAACAATAAAACTGATTGTGAAAAGCTCATGGAGGGGAACAATACAGAAATCAGATGGAAGAATGTGAAGATCAACTTTGACAACGTTGGGGCTGGATATCTGGCGCTTCTTCAGGTGGTAAGTGTTGTTCTGTGTTCAGTTCTGTGCAGTTTAGTTGGGGAGCAGAAATCTCATTTGGTTCCTTCTCAACCCTGCTTCCAGAATCAGGGTTATTCTTAACAGGTCACATAGAACCATGTGTCACTTCCCAAACCAGTTCCAGGGAGACCACCTTTCTGGAGTCCTCTGATGTCTCCAAGACCTTACTCAAAGGGACTCTCTCACTGCTCAGAGGTTCAACAACACAGAAAGATTCCTGCAGCTTAATAAAGTTTCAGAGAGATCACCTTTTTTCCTGCAGGACAGAGTATGTAGTTAAAGAGAAAGAAAAAATAAAGAAAATAAGTGCATAGACCAAAAAAAAAGAAAGGTGATGGCAGTTCTGATGGAGCAGACGATTCTACATAACAGCTGCAGTAAAGCTAACTACAGGAAAATAGGGCAGGGCTGTGAGGCTGCCACTCGGCAACCCCAGAGAAAGGTCTCAGTGTATTACAGTAAAAAAGGATTCCTTGAATTAAGTAGCATTCCATTATGCCTACTTTTCTCTTCCTTTCACGACAATTTTTTGGAATGTTTGACAAGACCATGATGCAATGAAAGCTCCTCGGCTTTGGAATCAGACAGATGTAGGTTTGAGCCACACTCGTATTTATTGGATATGTCATTTGGGACAAATTACTCAACCTCTCCAAGTCTGTTTGTTCACCTATTAAATGTGGATAATACCTTGCATGGTTATAAAAAGGATTCGTGGTAATTTACTAAAATTTCTTAGCACGGTGCCTGGCGCGTAGCAATGCTTCATGAATGGTATTGGCTAGTATTTATTTCTATTACTATTACAACTGTGCCTGCGTCGTTTAGTTGTTGGGAGTATTAAATGCGATAGTGCAGGTGAAGCTCTCAACTAGCCTCACATGTTAAACACTTACTGTCTGACAGCGAGGAGGCGGAGTTAATGGAACAGTAAGGAGGCGGAGTTAAGGGAATGAGCAGTGGTTCCTCTCACTCCAAAGCTCTTCTGTCGTTCTATCCCAGTTCAAGACATTGGACCCACAAATCGAATCTGAATTGGAGCAGCTCCAGGCGACCCAAGGCAAATGCACATCAACCAGCCAGTCAAACATTGTATTCAGAGTCCCCACCACATGCCAGGTGCTGTGTTGGGCTTTACTAGAGCCATCAGATGCCTAAGGAACTGCCCATGCCCTGAACACAACTTAGAATCGGGTTGAGTAAATAAAACGTAAATAGAATGTAAATAAAACATGGACAATTGTAATTGGCTGCCCGTAATTGTTTGCATAATCAGGCTAGATATAGTAGATGGACGAGTAGAATTGGGGAAGGGCTGTCTGGGATGAAGCCAGTAAAACCATGACCTTAGGCTAAACGTGTATGTGTTAGTAAGGGAGGAGTTCTGACCTTGTTTTGTGGGAGGTTTTTAATGCAACTATGATTTTCAAGACCCCCGTTGCTTGTTTAACACATTAAAAAACAACGAGTCCTCAATGGAGGGCTCAGTAGTACCCTCAGTAGATTCCTGCCACTTACTCATACGTATGAGTTTGCCCTAGCTTTAGACAACCTTCGCAGGCCCATTTTAAAGACCTTTTGTAAAAAGTATTGATCTAGCTACAATTGTAAACATGTTTCCCTACCAAACTTTGATGTTATTTTCAGGCACTTAGACAAAGCTCCCTTGGGACCTATATTAATAAGCAGAACATTCTATGTCCACGTGAGGTTGCACCCAAACTACCTGTCTGTGTTCTCTCTGAACCTAAGCCTGACCACTTGGACCCCTGCGTAGACTCCCGCCCACCCCCTAACAGGCACAGTCTAATGACTGACTCTGTTTGCCAGGCAACCTTCAAAGGCTGGATGGACATCATGTATGCAGCTGTAGATTCCCGAAAGGTAAGGATATACCTGGTGAAGCCACACCTTTCTGAGGTGGTTAGAAAGCAAGCAGCATGGTGATCTCATCAAGAAAGAGAGGGAGGGTTAGAACATTTATTGCTTGTTTTATTGCTTAGAGGGCACACTCCTTCTCAGTAAGTCATCGCGCTCTCACACCGACTCCCACGATCGGGCTGTTGATTAAGTCTGCCCCCGTGGAGCTGGCCACGCTTCAGTGCTGCTCTGAAATGAGGATGGCTCCTAGCAGACAGCGTCCCCTCACCCTCACCCCGTGATGTGCATATTCTCTACCGAACTCGTGGCCGAAATGATGCCATCTGCGGGCAGGACCTGCCAGTGCGGAGAAGGAGACAGACAGAGAGATTCTAGGGCTCCCCTGCCCCAGCTTGTTCAGCAGCTTGAGTGGTCAGTCACGGCTGATGCCTTGGCTGGTCAGAAGCACCCCCGACCCCCAGGCTAGGAGCTGACTCTTCCTTTTTCTCCTGTCCTTTGACAGCCTGAGGAGCAGCCTAAGTATGAGGACAACATCTACATGTACATCTACTTTGTCATCTTCATCATCTTCGGCTCCTTCTTCACCCTGAACCTGTTCATTGGTGTCATCATTGATAACTTCAATCAACAAAAGAAAAAGATAGGTCTCCTCCCCTCATCGCCAGTGGCCAGAGAGGCCAACCCAGACGAGAGGCACATTTCCCTCTCTGTCCCTATCTCTAGAGAGAGAACACCTCTCTTCCTCTAAAGTCCACATTATCACCTCACTGTGGCACTGGCCCCACTGGACATCAGCCGCAAGCAGCTCTCTGCTGGGGGCTGGATTGCTCAGTGTGTGGTTTACCACCTTTACTCAGCGACCTTATTCTTGGGGCCTTTTACCGGTTTGGGCCTCCTACCAGAGAGGGTCTAGTGACAGGAGAAAGGGAAAGCAGATAAATAGCTGTGGTGAGAAGCAGAAATTGTCTAGACTTGTAACTATCCATGTTCATCCCCGCGCACCCCTAGCAAACTGGGATTTGAGAGACCATTCTTAGAAAGTACTTCCTTCCTTGTCCCAGATGGTTAACAATTTTCCGAAGCAAGTTGAAAAGATTGGTCTTGTCATTCATTTTATAAATCAAATCTGTCCCAACAAACTCCAAGGAACTTCCCAAATTATTTTCTTACACCAGGATTTCTAAACTTTTAATATTGTAGAAATAAATGGACCATCAACCAGGACTTGAAAATCCTTTTATTTTGAAATGGTTTTTTCCCCCTAAAATTTTGTCAAGAGAGCAGGCCAAAAAAAGTGTAAGAACCAGTGAGGTGTGACTATCTTCCAAGTCGTTTCTCTCAAGTTTAACCCTTCCCTGAGAGTCTGTAATTGGATAGTCCTTTTCTTCCTAGCAGATCTGAAAAAACCCAAGCTGAAAGCACAGGCAGGTATCTCTTTGAATTAGAACAGTTGTCCCAGGTCTCCCTTACTCTGGGACAACTGTTAACTAAAGTGATCTCAGGAAAGGCCAGGGGATAAGTCTCCTTCAGTTCTCAGTGTTGAACCTTAGGTTCCAGAGCCGTAGCCTGTGAGAGCCACTTGTGACTGCTCGTTCTCTTTTTCCCTCCTTTACTTTGGAGGTCAGGACATCTTCATGACTGAAGAACAGAAGAAGTACTACAATGCCATGAAAAAGCTGGGCTCCAAGAAACCGCAGAAACCCATTCCCCGCCCCCTGGTGAGTGCATTGGACAGGCCGGGGACAGAGTGAGACCCCATGTGGAAACAGGCACTGGTAGGGTCACTGCAAAGAAAGGAAAGGGGTCAGTAATGGGCTGCTGTGCCCTCTAATCCTTTCCTCGCCATCCCATCCAGAAGATCTGAAGAGAACAGCAGGAGAGCAGGGATTAAGGGATGGGATGGCTTTTACAAGGTGCTGGACCTTGCCTCAGAGTCTTCCTTGGGCCACAGCAGGGAATTGGCATGTGAACTACATTGGCTCTGGAAGAGAGATGTTTTAAGAGACAACTAAAAATTAACAAAGGAAAGGAAAATGAAAGCTGATCTCTGTCCTACCAGTATGCGATAGGATTTGGTCATTATTTTCTCAGCTCTCTACCCAACGTGGCAGTCTTTGTAAGGGTGTGCCTGGAAGCTAGAATCATGCTTCTGGCTATTTGTGGGAGCAGAAGAGATAAAACTAGGAGAGTCTAATATCCTGATCTGCTCTCTTGATCTGAGCCTTTTGTAAAACGGGTTGGAGGGCTGGGATTCTGCTTTCCCGTCCTATCGGTGGTTGTCCTCTCGCTTCAGAGAGGGAGATGCTGCTGAAGCCTTGTCCACAATCCCCACAGATCAGGCTCCAAGTCCCTTCTGCTGGAACTTGCATTTTAAAAACAAACAAACAAACAAAAACAGAACTCTTAAAATAAAAGCTTACCTGGCAATCTAATTTGTGAAAATATAAGTAGAGCTACTTTGTTTGAATTGAAAGTGGGAATCCCAGAGTATTTTCTCTACTCACCCCCTCACCCTGTTCCTGGCCTACTCACCTCACCAAATTCTGAGGGAAAGAAAACCCTAGGGCTTTGCAGAACTTGGTGGTGTGAAAACCACCAGGTTAAAGTAATCCTGAAAATAAGCACCAGCTCAGGCGCCTAGAGACTTTTAAAAAAAAATCAGGGAGATCCTAAAAAAGCAAATTTTTTTTTATATTTCCTGGATGTTTGTTAGAGTTTCCATTCTGTAATAGAAATGGACCCAGAAGGAATGGAAGAGGATTAACATTTCTCAAGTTCTCTTCAGCACTTTGCACATGGGAAGCTGAGTATATTTTCTTCCACACTAAAATATAAAATTTAATGTGGCAGGAAACATTAATAGTGATTCATTCAGCAAATACAGCAGATCCTCCATCCTTTTGTTCAACACCATTGATGAAATGTGTAGGAACTTAACTCTTGTTGATATCAACTAGCCTATGATAAAATTGGTTTTGTTATATGTGGTTTTGCTTAAAGTTACAGAACCTATTGATGTTGAGGATTTACTGTCGTTATAGATCCACTGTGTGTACGAGGTACTAAGCATAAAGTGATGAACAAAATTTAGACACCACTGTCATGGCATTTACAATATAGTGGGGGTATAGGTAATACATAAGTAAGCAAACAGCTATTACAAGAAATGGAATATTGTGAGAAAAAATTAACTGGAAGGCCACGATAGAAGAATGGCCGCTTTGGGTGGGGGATCTACTTCAATAGAATAGTCAAAGAAAGCCTCACTAAGGAGGGTCTACTTGAGTGGATGAGAAGGAATGAAAATTCTGGGGAAAGAGATCCTGAAAAGCATAGGAGGACGTAAAAGCAGGAAACATTAGTGTGGCCAAGTGGTGATGAGCTAGAGTAAGGGTTAAGGGTCATGAAATGAGGAGGAGCAGACTGTGGAAGGTGTTTTTAAGCCAGGTTAACAATAGGAATTTTGTTGCAAGCCCAATGAGAAACTATTGAAAGGTTTTAAAGCAGAAGAACGATGTGATTCATTTATGTTTCTAAATAATCGCGTTGACTACTGTGTGGAAATTGCGTTGGACGAGGGCAAGGGAAGAAGCAGGGAGACCAGTTGTGGAGACTCTTCTAGAAGTCCAGATGAAAGATGATGGTGGCTTAGGCTAGAGGCGGGCCAACAGAAATGGACTGCAGTGGATGAATTCAAGTTATATCTTTGGAGAAAGAATCACTAGGACCTGCAGTGGATGGGACAGGGCATGAGGGAGAGGAAAGAGAGAAGGATGACCGTCCTGTTTGTGGCTTAGAACCTGGATGAATAATTGAAATGAGAGAAACAAGTAGGGTGGGGGCAGAGGAAGATCTTAATTCTGCTTTGGACTTGTTAACGTGGAGAGGCTCATGAGTCATCAACGCGAGGTGTCAGGTAAGCAATACCGCATTCAGAGGAAAGATACGGGCTGTAGGAGACAGAACTTGAGAAACATAAGTAGATAGATATTATGTAAGCAGTAGGAATAGGTGAGCTCTCCCGGGGAGAAAGTGTAAAGAAAGGAGATTAAGAGAAGACGTGACCAGCAAATGAGACTAAAAAGGAGCAGCAGGAGAGGTGGGAAGACACCTAGAAGTGTGTGGTGGCATAGACACAAAAGAGAAGAGTGGCAATTTTAGAAAACTCTCGGTGAGGTGATCTTGATGGGGTCTGTCCATGCTCCTGATATCCTGAAAGCAGCAGCATCGAGCTGGCTAGTATTACGGGAAAGAAAGCAGAGTACTTCGATTCACAGGTTGGCAACTGCCACAGTCCACTTGGAAAGGCTTTCACGAATCCTTTTGTATCTTTCCTCCTTCTCGCCCCTACCCCCAACCCACCAGAACAAAATCCAAGGTATCGTCTTTGATTTTGTCACTCAACAAGCCTTTGACATTGTTATCATGATGCTCATCTGCCTTAACATGGTGACAATGATGGTGGAGACAGATACTCAGAGCAAGCAGATGGAGAACATTCTCTACTGGATTAACCTGGTCTTCGTCATCTTCTTCACCTGTGAGTGTGTGCTCAAAATGTTTGCCTTGCGGCACTACTACTTCACCATTGGCTGGAACATCTTCGACTTCGTGGTTGTCATCCTCTCCATCGTGGGTGAGTGGGGCAAGCGGGGAAGGGAGCAGGGGGCCTGGCCAGCCAGGAGGATGCCATTCCCGCAAGAGCAACGAGTTACCGAGGGCTGAAGGGCAAGCTGCTTACGCTCTTCGATTAAGCCCACGCGCCGTCTCGTGGGCCTGGCCGGCCGCTTACGTGGTCAGCGAGTTTCTGTTGAGTGTTCATAATAGTCTTGGATGGTACATTCTGTGGTTGAAGGGGAAATGAAAGATTAGATATGGTTCTTGCTTTCAAGGAGTTTCAAATCTAACAGGGAAGACGGATGAAACTTATTTTTTAAGTACAGCTACGATAGCAGGGTAAAATGGAAAAGGGAATGGTAAGAGATGGTGAAGTTGGGTGTTAACGAAGTGGTCTCGGAAGGTTCTGGTGATGATGATGGCCGCGCTTGTTTTACTGAGGTTTTACTGTGCGCCAGTTACAGTTTGAGAGTTTCTTCACTTGCACTTTCTCCTTTGATCGTTATGACAGCCCGCGAAGCAGACTATTTGACTGTCTTCACAGTAAAGATATCCAAGGTCTCTCAGCTCAGAGGTGGCAGAGGCAGAACTCAAGCTGGTTTGTGACAGCGACTGTGTGGCATTTTGCTTCAGCCTAAAGGCACGGAAGGGGTGACGTCCTGGCAGGCAGAGGCAATGCTGTCCCCTTGATTGTCCTCCCAAAACGTTTCCTTGCCTTCCTAATAGGAAACACACCTCGGGATGTTTGACCGACTTAGGCCAGCACAGGGAGAGTGCGTGAGACCCTTCGTTCCAGAGCCCCAGTGGCCAGGCCGGTTTAGCGAGCTGGTAACTGTGGGCAGCAGAGGGCAGCTGGCCCTCCCCGTGGCCTGTGCCACTCTCTAGTGCTGTCCTCAGGAGCAGCATGTCCAAACATGTGTTGAGACATGGTACACTAACCCCATCCATCTCTCCCCAAGAAAAGAATCCGGGAATGAAATTACTTTGGGCAACACTGAATTTCCCATCGGTGGGTCGCAGGGCACAGTAGCCTAGAGAGGAGCCCTGGAAGTCCTGCAGTAAAGAATTCTGTTTATCCTTAGCACCCCAACCCGCTTTTATTTGATCACAGGCCCCTGTTTCAAGTAATAATCATGATAATCTCATATTTTAATGGACTGTGTGCTGGTCACCGTTCTAAGTGCTTTCCATGCTTTAATTTATATAATCCTCACAACCCTCTCAGTGTCATGAGGAGCTGAAGCAAAGAGCAGTTGCCTAGACTTGGGGCTGGTAAGTGAGCGAGCAGGGGTTCAAACCCAGTCCCCCGCCCTCCCACAAAACACATGTGGGACAATGCTGCCTTTATCCGCTGTGCTTGAACGTTTTCTGCCCACCCGTCATTAAGTGCGATGACCAGTCCGCAGACCAAACCATGCCCCCTATTCTCAGATGGTACTCGAAAATAAAGAGGAAGAATAGTGTTACTTTTCATGGTTGGGATTTTTATTAAATATCATTAATTTATTCAGAAACAAAAGTATAGAAGTCATCTTCTTAAATTAAGAGGAATTGGGGTGAAACTAGCCCTTGGAACCTCCTACTAGAGGAAAACCTCTTAAATGGTGTTCCTGCTGCCTGGGTTGCTGTCTGCCCTATCTCTTTCCCCTTTTCTCTGGGAACAAATACACGTTCATCCTACAAAATCATACTCAGGCATCTTTTCTCGGAAGCCTTACTTGCCCACCACGCATGGAATGCCAGTATTACATATATATTACCCAACTTCTTATGGTCACGGGGTATGGCTTAATTGAGAAGTGAAAAGAAAGGAGCTGCAAAATCATCATGGGTTCTGGCTGAGGTAGAGATTTTCTTGAAAGCTCAAATACACCATGGAATTCTAGCTCCAGAAGAAGCTCCTTTGAACTTACTGCATCTTGTCCCTTCCTGAAAGTGAAGATTCTTCCCTAGCTTAAAACCTTCAAATAAGGGGATTTCATAGCCTTCTGCAGTTCATTATCCCAATACTTATAAATCCTTATGGCCGAAAGATATTTCCTTATTTACAGGCAATCCCTAATGTCATTTGAAGCTCATGTTGTTTTGTCAGGGCCTCACCAGCAAGAGACGGCACTGAAGGAAGAGACCATGTCCCTGCCTTCCCTTCAGATGTCGTTTCCCCGCCTTCTCACCTCCTCTTCCTTCTGCGGCCCCTCATTAGGTTCCTATTATTGCTCTGTAGTTTTCAGGCAAGTGACCTGGCAGAGGTGGACCCCTGGATGAATGTAAACAGAAAAATGCCCTCAGATGTGTACATTTTCACGGTCTATTTTTATTTCCTACTAATGCCTTGACACTTTTATCTGCTGATACTGGTTTCTGATTTATGACTTTAAACACAAAACCTAGAAGCTCTGGGTTAAAAGCCATTCCTGAGAAGTCGCTTTAGTTTTCTAGACTCATTTGGTGGGAAGGGACAAGGGGCAATGAGAAACCAAAAATGTCTTCTCAGAGTCAGGCAGGAGGTACTTTGAAACTTGGTGGCCTCATCAGAATAACTGAGACATCACAGCCAAAGGGTAGCGAAGTCATGGCGTGGATGTGGAAATTTGATAGCATTTTGGAGAGGCATTGATAACACCTTGAAAAGTCGTACATGCACAAATATGAAAAAACGTAATTGTCTTTGAGTGGGAAAACAGATAAATAAGGACCTATTCATTAAATTCAGCTGTTAAAATGAATAATCTAAAATTATTTTAACACGAGAGATCAATCTCACAAACATGATGTTAAGTCTGAAGCAAGTTAGAGATCTAAAACACTTGGTGTAAAAAAGATAGGTGCAGTATGATTCCTTAAACATAGTAGGATGCTATCTCCGTACTATTTATGGAATCATCTGTAGGAAAAGTATGAGGACACTACGGTGATACCATCCTAAGGATGTGGTTGCTTTGTGGAGTGCTGGCATCTCCTAAATCGGGGTGTTAGGTGCACAGGTGTCTATTTTATTGTTTTCTCTGCTTTTCTAGATGTTTGAAACATGTGACTTTCTTCTTGTTGTCGTGAGAGTTCAGACTGAACAGTAAGGCACTCGTTCTGTAAAGTCCTTTGAACTTAATGTTCCATCATGCCAGGTGACATGAGTAAAGAGAGAGACGTCTCCAGTCTCAGCAACATATCTTCTTCTGTTCCTCTTCTTAGGAATGTTCCTGGCTGATATCATTGAGAAATACTTTGTTTCTCCAACCCTCTTCCGAGTCATCCGATTGGCCCGTATTGGGCGCATCCTGCGTCTGATCAAAGGCGCCAAAGGTATTCGTACCCTGCTCTTTGCCTTAATGATGTCCTTGCCTGCTCTGTTCAACATCGGCCTCCTGCTCTTTCTGGTCATGTTCATCTTCTCCATCTTCGGGATGTCCAACTTCGCTTACGTGAAGCACGAGGCCGGCATCGACGACATGTTCAACTTTGAGACGTTTGGCAACAGCATGATCTGCCTGTTTCAGATCACCACCTCGGCGGGCTGGGACGGCCTGCTGCTGCCCATCCTCAACCGCCCGCCGGACTGCAGTCTGGATAAGGAGCACCCGGGGAGCGGCTTTAAGGGAGACTGCGGGAACCCCTCTGTGGGCATCTTCTTCTTCGTAAGCTACATCATCATCTCCTTCCTCATCGTCGTCAACATGTACATCGCCATCATCCTGGAGAACTTCAGTGTGGCCACGGAGGAGAGTGCAGACCCTCTGAGTGAGGACGACTTTGAGACCTTCTATGAGATCTGGGAGAAGTTCGACCCGGACGCCACCCAGTTCATCGAGTACTGTAAGCTGGCAGACTTCGCAGATGCGTTGGAGCACCCGCTGCGAGTGCCCAAGCCCAACACCATCGAGCTCATCGCCATGGACCTGCCCATGGTCAGCGGGGATCGCATCCACTGCTTGGACATCCTTTTTGCCTTCACCAAGCGGGTCCTGGGAGACAGCGGGGAGTTGGACATCCTTCGGCAGCAGATGGAGGAGCGGTTCGTGGCATCCAATCCTTCCAAAGTGTCTTACGAGCCAATCACAACCACACTGCGGCGCAAGCAGGAAGAGGTGTCGGTGGTGGTCCTGCAGCGCGCCTACCGGGGACATTTAGCAAGGCGGGGCTTCATTTGCAAAAAGACAACTTCCAATAAGCTGGAGAATGGAGGCACACACCAGGAGAAAAAGGAGAGCACCCCGTCCACAGCCTCCCTCCCATCCTATGACAGTGTAACTAAACCTGAAAAGGAGAAACAGCAACGGGCAGAGGAAGGAAGAAGGGAAAGAGCCAAAAGACAAAAAGAGGTCAGAGAATCCAAGTGTTAGAGGAAAGCGAAAATTAAATATTGTACAGATTTAAAACTTGCAAGTGAAAGATTGTTTACAAACTTCCTGAATATTATCAATGCAGAACAGCTGTGGAGACACTTTACCCTGAAGATCTATACCAAACGTAGTCTGCTTACCATGTCACACGGTTGCATCTTGAGCAGTGACCTGCCCAGGGCAAAGGACCCTGCTCCCTGGACTCACAGATTTTCTAATGCTTGGGCAGGTGGTTACTGCATGTTCCACATCAGTCAATGCAACTTAGGACAAAACTCACAGGATACAAAAACAGAGGAGTGGCTGCCGGGACCAGCATATTTCCGTTGCAGCCAAATGGATTTTATTTTTCCGTTTTGTTGATTCTCAGAAGCAGAAAGCATCACTTTCAAAGTTTGTTTGTTCATGCAAACTATATTTGCATTCTTACATTAGTTAAGCTAAGCAGCAAAAAGAAAACACACACACACTCACCTTTAGCCCATGTCATTTAATTGTCAGTTTCTTTGACATAAACCGCATCTTCTCCACATGGGCTTCACGTGGTTTGGAGACGGGTGGGGGAAAACAATCAGGTTTCTTCAGGCTGAGGAGGACTTGCTCAGGCCGATTCCAAACATTGTGCTTGTTCAATGCGTAGAAATGATTTGCATGACGGCATGCCGTGATCAGAAGTCATGCATGAGAACCATACACCACAGGACACTAGTAATCCTGTCCCCTGCACTGGGTCAGCCTTTGGACAGGACCCAGCCCCGCACAATTCACTGTATTTGGAGGGGGAAAAAAATGCTAAGAGTTCCAGACCCACTGCAATTCTTTATGAATTCCTAGGAGTCTTTCATACACCTTCTGGGTAGGGAAACATAACCAACCAACCAATTGACCACCACTAACAAAAAACCCAATCCAACAAGCAGATGGATCCGTTGTGTGTATATGTTTAACAGACATCTCTAACATACAGCCATTGTTGCACATTTCAAAAGATGAACTATTTAATGCTGCTCTGTGTCCCGTATGTGGGGAAACTTTGATCTCAAATGGCTTGTATTAATAATGTCACTGTAAAACCAAATCCTAGGGCTAAAAACAAAAATCCAAAAAAAAAGAAAAGTTCATTTGTATTTTGCAATATTTATGATAATTATTTAGCCTTCATACTGGAGAACTGACACTTATTAAGGGTAGAGATGAAAATGCTATTCAAAGGAGCATGTTATCTCTAGGGGGTAATTTGGGGAACTTACAACAACGATTTGTTGGGGGTTAAGGGGTGCTCACTTCATTTAGTATCATGTCCTTCTGCATGGTGGCTTTCTCTGGGCTGGGGTCCACTTGGAGAGGGGTTCAGATATTCTGAACAGACCTCTCTCTTCTACAGAGGGGTTGTCGCCAGCTCACACACTGCATGGTTCCTCCCGCCTCCATCACATTTGTCCACCAAGTAGGGCTTCCCTTACCCACAGAGGTGGCGAGGGCAGCTGTGGCGGTAGTTTCTTTCATTTATTATTAGAAAAAATAGTCACTGGTGGGACCTGTGGTAAAGACGGAGCCGCCTCTGAACCAAGCCCACTTGGTTTCTGTATTGCACTGGTTCTCGTGAGAAAGCGATTTAATATTAATTCTGAAGAGGATTCAGCTTCCCCCAGCACATTCCCTTCAGCCAGTTTTGCTATCTGCTTAGCGACCTGCCCGTTGTCATTGGAGGGTAGCTTTGGGGGGAGCGTCATATCTGCCATTCCATCTCCTGCTTTAGGGAAGACAGTTTTTAGTCCAGGGGTTTCTCATCTGATAACTAGATTTCAAAACCAAAATGCTGCAGTTGAGTGTGTCAAGAAGTCTGTACAAAGAAAGAGGAGAGACTTGAGCATGCAAACCAAATCAAAATAAATTCTTCCTGAACCATACAGTAGAGGTGGGGGGGGAACAATCCATAATCAGACACACCAATCTGCCTTGCAGTAGAAGCATTGTGGATGTATTTTCACAGACCACCTGACTAATTTTGCGTAGAACAAACCACAGCAAGTCAGTAAGCAGAGCTTTCTATCTTGTTGGACCATTAGAAGCTGTCCAGCACTCGTAAGCCTGCTTCTGCGGCATCACCCGTAGAATTTTGTACTACACCCGATACCGGGTTGGGAAGGCGTTTCTTTTGGTGACCCTGCTAATTGCTAGGATGAACGTATAGTAACATATACAGGCTGCATCGTAAACAGCACAAAACAGAAGCTGACGTGTGGTTATTCTTTTTAAGAGAATTATAAATACTGTAATATATCATTTTATTTTATTGGCATGCCTTTTTGTAAAAACAAATTATTAACTTATTAAATAGGAAATGGCTTCTGGCTTATGCCATTGTCATGTTTATTTTTATTTTTTATACTTTTCTTTCTTCTTAGACCTTAGATGCTGCCAGCCAATGTACATCCCCAAACCAGACAGACAGACAAAAAATTTTTTATTGCTAATGGTCTTTTCCAAAACAACAAAAAAATATATATATTTTTGTTCCAATGTGCAATAAATTCTAACCACTTCTATGCAAGATTTGGCTAAACTTCATAATTGTTCTTAGGTCTTAAGGTGGGCAACAGAACTATCAGTTCCCGCTCCATCCCCCAAGTGCGCATGCTAGTGATGTCATTAAAGCTACTAGGGTGTATTAACGAGATTTTTCTGAGATCTGACCTTTTTCCTCCCCCAGACTCTGATCCCAGCCCAGCAGGCTCTCTCAGTCACACACGTGGGCCTTGGTACCTGACACCCATCAGCCAGCTTCATAGGGAAGAAGCCACCTCCACTCTATTTGAAGTTTCACTGTTTGTTTAAACTTTTCCCACCTTCCGTTCCCTCCCCAGGGTCCCTCCACCTATTCACTGGCTTGCTCACTCTCTCACTCACCCACCTGCCCTGCTCCATACTTCTTTGCTAGTAAATGACACCATCACCAGCAGTTTACACCCGCAGTTAACAAGGATTGAACTGAAAGAATCAGTGATGACGTTGTTGTACGTCTTTACTGAGTGGGGAAGTGGCAATGCTTTGCCAAATATTAACGAAGCCAATCAAAAAGCAGCAGCAACCACAGTATCACTGCACATATATATATATAGATATATAAATATAATATAAATATTTATTTTTTTGTAGCCAGGTCCTTGGTGCAGTATTTATACTCCACAATCCACCTTTTAAAAAGGACAAAAAGCAAAAAGACGTGTGAAGCTGTTCATTTAAAATGCAGAGCCAAAGCCACTGAGCAGCAGCTAACACGGTTGCTGGTTTATGTGAAAAACACTTTCCCGTCTTTCCTTAACCTCCTTGTTGCTTAGGATAAGGAGACTTCACAATTTAAAGCAGAGGGCAAGAGCAGGAATAACTTCCCGAGTCAGCATGACCTACGCCCCCTCCTCTCTAAATGAGCCTCTTTTGGCACCAGAAGTTGACGGAGAGAGATAATCAGAAACTCCCCGTCAAAGCCCCTGGAATGACAGTGCCCAGAGTTATTTTATTTTTTGCTGCAACCAATGTAAACTTGTAAAAGACCAATAGTGAAGATTAGTGTATAAGGGAATGCATGGAGGCCAACACTGCTCTAAAAGAGACGTGATGAGAAGTACATCACTACCACAAGCCAAAAAGGAAACAATAAAAAGGACCCTTTTTACCGTACAAGGGAAGCCTGTCTTGGTGTGCGTTTGTTGCTTGACTATCCCAATTTTGAGTCCTGGGAGGGGTCTGGGAATTGGGACCTTAGCACATTTGGGGATAGGAGGAGAAAGAAAGGAAGAAAAATCAGAGGATTTCTGGCCAAGTTCTGGCTGAGAAGTAGAGACCGGAGAGGAAAGCAAGGTCCTGACCTCCCCCCACCAGCCGCCCCCATCCCCAGTCACCTGTTGCATGTAGCATTCCTCCCCCTCCTGGGCCAGTGCTTAAAGGCCCGTGAAACCCCTTCCTCACCAGTTCACCTGGCAGGTACCCCAGAGATGGTGTCGCCAACCCAGCTGGGCTGGCTTTACTTCTGCCCTTTTCACCAATAGGTGAAGAAAAAGACTATCCCAATGCCCCAAAGCTTGGGCAAGCACGATGCCCAACAGCGTCCACTCTGCTAGCTCATGCTGGGCCCTACCCTCCATCACCCCACAGATAAACCAACAGACCAGGGCTGGTCTTGTTCACATGTGTGCAGGGGAGTGGGGCACCCTCCTCTTCCCTCACCCTGCCCCGCTTTGGGGACATCCCTCTCTAGGCCATGTCTCCCCGTCCAGGAACACTCTCAGGAGGATTCTGAAGTGCCCACTCTAGTCCTCTCCAGTAGCTCCACTCTGGAGAGAGATGGCTGGTAGGTCAGTCCCCATCTCCCCCCGGCCCCCAGCCTCCAGGCCTGCCTGCTGTGGAGGTAAGATTGCCATGGATTGTGACTTTGTGACTTGAGTCCCGGGCATCTTCTGGAATGATGCCTCTTTCTTTTCTCAGATGTTGCCCAAAGTTTTGCAAAAAGCTTCGTTCATTTTCAGGTATCCCCACCCCCTAAAGAATTGGCTGCAACAAGCCAGCCAGGGGGACATCAGGAGAAAAAAGGAAGTCTGGGTGGGGAGGGGCCCAAGGTTTGCACAGAGTCTGCATTGTGGCTCAGCTCTGTGCTTTCTTGGATTCCCTTTTAAAGATTACCAAGATTTCCTCCGTTAAAACGCTCCTGAGGCATCCCCTGCCCTTGCCCCCCACTGCTGTTTGCTGTACATAGAGGCTAAGTGGGGTGGGGTGGGCGGGTGTGCACATGTGGTGTGTGTGTGTGAAGAATGTATATAGGTAAAGGGGAGCGGGATCCAGTGGTTCCAGAAAAGGGACAGAACTCCTGTGTTCCATCCCTAGCTTGACCGCTGGCTCGCTGTGTGGCCTTGGGCAAGTCACTTAACCTCTCTGTGCCTCAGTTTCCCCATCTGTAAAATGGGGATAATAAAACTGACCTACCTCACAGGGGTGTTGTGAGGCTTTAACTAAATGTTTTGTAAAGTGTTTTGAGATACAGAGGCAAAGGCACCAGAGAAGGGCAAAGTATTATTTGGACTTCAGGAAGATGAAATGGTACCATAAATGCTGCTATTCTGAGAGCCATTTTAAACTGCACTGCTCCAACCACCCCCGCTTCTCATCACCAGGACAGCAGGTCGAGAAAATGTCTTTCCTTTCACTTGCTTCTGGGGTTTGTGATTATTCTAGACACTTAATTTTTTTCCCTTGCTGTATCTCCTTCCCTCACCCCCTCGACTTGTTCCCTGTTCCGTTTATGCAGAAATGGCAGAAATGCTTGAGAACTGAGAATGTATAAGTGGATTGGAAGTTTATAGTCTGAAATTTCAATTTTACTTTGTACTGTACATCTTTTTACTTTAGAATTTGCAATAAAGGGTTACGTCAATCTTGTTTTCAACTCTCCTCTTGGACTGGCCTGTCATTCTGTCATTGTTCTCACACCAAAGCCCATCAGCCCAGGGTGGAAGGGGAGTCAAACACTCCCACCCAGCAGCACCCCACAGCTGTCCTTTCGCCTTCCCCTGTGGCAGGGGAATGGTCTGAGCAGAGTCTGTGTGAGGGCTCAGCCAGGCTCAGGTCCTAGGATGGGCTGGCAGTGCCCCAACCATTCAGATGGGTGGGAATGAATAATTTGAGGCTCTAGGTAGACCTTCAGGAGGCCTTGCCAGAGTGGGGAGAGCAGCTCGGAGCAGCATCCCCTGGAAGGGGGCACACCTCTAGCTTTGCCACCCCCTACACACTCCAGCAGGCCTCAGACTAAACAGAAGCTCTGCATCTTGTTCTGGTCCCCATCATGCTTCCTAAGATCCCTTACTACTCACGATTATTTCCTCCGGAGCTCCTACTTTCAGCTCAGGCAGCTCTGGATTCTAAAACCTGACTATGCCACCAGAGTTCCCTTATGTGTGATGGAGATAATATCTTCCATCCTGGGTTCTGAAAATTAGATCAAATAATGTACATAACTGCTTAGCATAGGGCCTGGCACACAATTAGTGCTCGATAAATGGTAGGTCTTCGTGGAAGAATAATTTCAAAATAAAGAACTAAAGCTGACAAGAATTAGGAGGGCCTGCCTCCTACCCCCACTTCCCACCCAAACTGGGACTCACCCTTCCGTTCCTATTGACAGCACCCTGGGCTCTGCTCCTCGTTTCCAAAGAACTAACAAACCAGTCGCTCCTGCTTTTGCGTGTTTTGTAACTTTTATAATACATCAAACGCCGCACTCCACCAGGATTGTGCCCCCACTTCACAGCCGTGGGCAGTGGAGCTAGGGGGAATCTGGCCCACCTGCATCCCAGGCCAAGTGGGCCCAGGCCCCCAGTGAGGGGAGCTGCTCTTCTGTCAAGAGCGGCTTTGCCTCCCACCAGCTGTGTGCCTCCACAGGCCTGAGCCAGACAGTGGCAGGCAGGCCAGTACTGCCAGGCAGCACCCCGTCGCCGTCACCGCCCGTGATCCACAGCGTGAGCAAGATGCTAAGCGCTCCGGCCCCCAGCGCGCCCACGAAGCCGGTGAGGAGACCTAGCGCCAGTGGCCCGGCCCAGCCCGCGGGGCTCCGAGCATACGGCGCCTGGGGCAGTCGCTCCACGATCAGCTCCAACTCATCCCAGTTGGGCTCCGCGACCAAGGCGCGGCGGGGACGCGGGGCGCGGGCCGGGGGCGCCGCAGCGCCAGCGGCGCCGGGCGGCAGGTAGGGCTGCCCGAACTTGCGCAGCTGCAGCGTCGCCTGCTGGTGGAGGTTCTTGCCCAGCTCCCGGGCCACGTCCGGGCGGCCGCTGCGCCGCAGGGCCCGAGCCACGCGGTCCCAGGGCAGGGTCGGGGCCTTGGTCGCCAGCCAGGCCGCCAGCCCCTCCCGGCAGCCGTCGGAGACCTCCGCGGGGTCAGCCGCCCGGTCCGCCGCCTCCCGCCGCCGCCGGCCGGGTGACACCGATGTGGGCTCCGGCGGCTCGGCCCGGGCCAGCCGGTCCTCAGAAAGCCTGGCCAGCTCAGCCTCGACGTCCGGCTCTGGCGCCTTCAGGAGCGACTGGAAATGGCTGCACTCCTCCGGGGTCAGCAGCTCCGCCAGACGGACAGCCGCGTGAGGGCCCATGGCGTCCAAGGCCCCCGCGGGAACCAGCGCCCAGGCCCACAGCGCCAGGGCCAGGGCCCCAACCTCAGCCTGCGCCGCCATTGCCCAGCGGTGACAGGGACCACCGACTGTGGGGGAGGAGCTCCGAATGCCCACGGGTGGGGGAGGGGTGCTAACACCCACAGATGGTGGAAAGGGACGGGGCGGGGGCGGGGGGGGGGACTTCCTACATTCAGCGATTGGAGCGAAGAGGTCCCAACACCCAGGACCGGGAAGGGGACCTCTAACGCATGTGACTCATGGGAGGAGCACCTCCCAACCTCCAGAAACTAGGGATTAAGAGTGAGGGTCACAAAATCCAGGAATTGGAGAGAGTTTCCCAATACCTAGAGATGCGTGGGACTCAGTCCCCCTGAGTCGGGAGGTGCTGGTGGCCTGGCTGTCCCACTAAATGCCTCAAATTTAGCAAGTCTCCAGCATCTAACCCATTTACTGCCGCTCCTCCTCCACCAGAAACCCTAGACCCCTAGCTCTCCATTACCTCCAATATCCAATCAATGCCCAAACCCTCTTCCTACCTTCTAAATACTAAATAGTTATAGAGTCTGTCATTTCCCATCTACCTAAATGGGCATCCAAACCCTCACCCTCTCTAGTCTGGATAAGGTAAGCTCCTCCAGTCCCCTCCCACCTCCACCCGCACTGGGGGCCCTCCTCACTAAACTTGTTTCCATTCCCCAAGCAAGCTTGGCTCTGGCTCTTTAGCTCTTGGCCTGCACTCTTTGTTCTGCCTCGGTCACTCCTCAGCTGACAGGTCCCTTCTGGGAAGCCCTCCCAGATAAAGTATGTCTTATCTACTCCCGCAGCACACTGCAGCTCTGCCTTTTGACTGTGTCCCCCCATTAGACTAATGTCCATCTATTGTCCCCATAGCAACTAGTGCATAATAAGTATTCAATAAAGATTTCTTGAATCACTGTGTGAATTCTTACCTTGCAAACCAGTCCCCCGCTAAACACACACTCACTCACACACACATACACACACACGGGCTCCATCGTGGAACCTCAGGTCTTTACAGGGCATGGAAATTCCTTGTGGTGCACTGGTTTGGTTCCAATGATTCCTCCAGCCTCACTTTCTTCCACTCAGGCCCCCACTTTATGCTCTTGTAACAAATCACATGTGTGGTGCAGTTGCCAGCCCCCTTAGCTTTGTGGGGCTGTATCCCCTCCTGTATGGGAAGGTTTTTGGCATTCCACCACCACAATCGTGAGTCAGGATCTTTTCTGGACATTTTTTTTTTAATTTTTTTTTAATTGAGGAATATTGGGGCACAGTGTGTTTCTCCAGGGCCCATCAGCTCCAAGTCAAGTCGTTGTCCTTCAATCTACTTGTGGAGGGCATAGCCCACCTCTAAGTCCAGTCGCCGATTTCAATCTTTAGTTGCAGGGGGCGCAGCCCACCATCCCATGTGGGAATTGAACCCGCACCCTTGTTGTTAAGAGCTCGCGCTCTAACCAACTGTGCTATCCAGCTGCCCCTTTTCTGGGCATTCTTGACATAGACTATACATCCTCCATCAGGACACTTATCTGGAAATTAATTAATTTGAGGATTTATTCAACATTTATTCAGTATCTTCATTGTACCAAATATTGTGCCAGATGTGAGAATATAAAAATTTTGATATGGTCCCTCCTCAAGCAGCTTTAACCAATTGTATTTTCAAACGATCCATTTTTTTAGCTTTCCCCACTCAGAACAGTGGCTGTGCTTAACCATTTCTGCATCCTCACTACCACACAGTGTCTGCACAGAGGAGATGTGTAATAAACACTAGAGTGCGAAAGGGGTCTGGGCCTCCAAGGGCTGAGAGGGTTAGAGTTGCTGAGCCTTCGGGGAATGCCCTGGAACCCCCATGTTCAGGCACACCCACCGTTGCTTCTCCCAGAGGGGAAACTGTTTGCTTTGCAGGCTCTCCCTTGGGTTTGCTTTGCCTCCTGAAAGCCTGGGGTATGCCCTAACCCAAGCCCTGGGTGTACTGTTCCCCTTGCTCTCTGCAATAATTTTAGAGCATTCAAGGACCTCAGGAAGTTGAGTCCAAACCTCTCACAGGTATCTCCACACAGCTTTTCAGCAAGATGCTCCTTCATAGTTTTCTCAGCTTCCCAGCTTATGATGAGCTGTCAAAGAGCATGTTTGGGGATTGAGAGATGGTGGCAGACAAAGGACCCTATGTGACCTTCAAGACTGGAACTCAGCTGTCTCCACCTCTGCCCACTTTTCTTCTATCCAAGAATAGAATACAAGTATAACCACTGTAGCCATCAAGGGCTGTTGTCTAGGTTGTGGGTATGCCTTCCTCTTCAGCCCCCTTTCCTCCACGCATTTGTTCATTCATTCATTCACTCATTTAACAAACCTCATACTTCATACTTCAGGGCTCTGGGGATACAATGAGCCCCAATTCTGAGCCTCTGAGAGCTCAGAAATGCACAAGGGCCTTCCCTTTCCAGGGGCTTTTCAGAGTCAGGGTGTGGCTTTTCACCTGGGAGTCCCAGCGCCTGCTGGGCACCTTCTGTGCCCGAGTGTATACCAGGGCTTCCACAATAATGTTTTGCTCAAGGAACAGAAATACCCACAGAGCCACACCAACGGTACCGATGGACCTGGATGCTCAAGCATTCCCTAGAGGGCTCCCCACATCCTGCTGCCCCCAAGAAATCCTCGGGAAACCACATGTCATCGCTTTAATACTGTGTAATACTTTCTTTTAAAATACAGTCTCTTCTGAGGTAGACAGACCACAACTGCAGAGCATCGTCAGACAGGAGATAAATACTTCCATGTACAACACACAGCAAAATGAGGTAGAAATGGTTACAGTCGGAGGAGAGGACCCCAACCCCAATGTGGGTAGAGAAAGGAGGGCCAGCTTGTCCTCCCCTAACCCCTGCCCCTGGATTCTTTGGTATGTCCCCCCAACACTGCCAGAGCTGGACCTCCCCTTCCCCCACCTGCCCCTGCGCCCATGAGGTAGGTGCTAGTAGACTGGGGCATGTCTCCTTGTGCAAAGTTCCCCAAGGCCAGTAGAGGAGGCGGTGGGGGCCCTGGGTCTCAGTGAGCTCCCCCCACCCCCAGAGCTGCCTGCCTCTTGAGGGGAGCCCAGCCCCCCTTCCCCGCCGCCCTTCCCCCCATATATAAACACACACCTGAGAGAACCTCCTCACTCCTTGCTCCTTCCCAGGGCCTTTCACAACCAAAACCCTGTGGCCCAGTCTACTGCTTCTGAGGCACCAAAGTTCTGCAGTCAGCCAGCCCCAAGGAGAGGAGGACCAGAAAGAGACAAGGGTGAAAAGGGGGAAAACAGAGCAGCTTTCCTGGTAACACTGCTAGGCCAGTACAGGCCCTCAGCACCTTGGCACCGGATATGTTCCCTGTGGGCACCCTTCCAGCTGGGAGTGGGAGGCGGTACAGAGATGCGGAAGCTGTAAGGGTGGGCAGAGAACAGGAAGGGAGGCTGGGGTGGGCGAGAGAAGAGGTAGGGGTGAGGGCTTGTTCCCCCCAACTTTGGACCAAAGGTCAGCGTTGTGAAATGGGCTCCCTGAGGGGGAGGGGACACAATGCTGCAGCCCCATCAAGAGAAGTTGGTGGGAAGGGAATATGGTTCTCCGAAAAAAGCACATCAAGCCTGGGCTTCTGGTGGAAAGTGTGGGCAGGACTAAGAATAAAACACCAATGTCAGGGGGAAGCTGCCTGCCCATCTCCTCGCTTCTCACAACCCCTGCAGCTCCAGACCTAGGACCCCAGGAAAATGGGAGAGGCATACTTCCCCACAGAACCTTCTCCTGTTAAGGGATACTCACCCCTCCTCAGGGCCTCCCAGCAGATGGGAAAGGTTGAGTCTATAATCATTTTTGTGCCCAACCAGACTTGTGGCCAGCCTGTCTTCCATCAAGAGGGTATCCTTTTAGCCTAAGTTATAGGAGATCTCTGCCTGGACCAGGGCGAGGTGAGATGACCTCTCTGGGGACTTTCTGCCTAGGTCACCTTTGCATTTGGGCCCTTTCAGACTATTTCTTGTGCCTGGGGTAGGAAGTGGGCAAGGGCATCCCAAGCCTGGTTAACCCTTCCTAGAAAATACTGAGAACGGGGCCCAGTGGGGAGAGCAGCAGAAAGGGAATGAGACCTACCTGCTCTCAAATCCCACAACCCACTCCCCCACACCCTGGCCTCAACCTTGGACGTGGGGAGGAAGCCCTACAAATACATTCCGCTCTGCCCTAGGAAGAGCAGGGGTCTCAGTGTGGCTCTGGGTCCTCCCTTCCCCTTCCCCACAAGTCTCACTTTCTGAGTCTTCTGGGAGAATGTGCTCCCTTGGGGGTAAGGTTGGGGGAGGGAGGGGAACACACAAGAGAGTAGCCAAAGTCTAACATTCTTTCTGAGGTCAGTTTCTTCCTGAGTTGTCAAATAAAAAGAAAACAGCAAGTTCTACACATCTTAAAAAATAAGAGGCCTAAATATTAAACAAGCTACATTTCTGGGACTTTCCCCTCGAAAACAAACAACAACAAACCCTTCTTTGGGTTTTTTGGGGGGTTTTTTTGTTTTTGTTTTTTTGTTTTGTTTTTTTGTTTTTGTTTTTGTTTTTGCTTGAACACCCTCCCCGCCCAGACCCAAGGTTTCAGCTGGGTGAAGGGTAATGGGGTGGGAAGGAACTCCCTACCCACTTCTCCTCAGTCCCTGGACCTCCAGATCTCCTGCAAAGGGACACTGCAGTCTTTGAAAGAGAGGGACAGAAGGCAAGGAGAGGGACCAAGAGACTCAGAGAGGCTGGAGAGCAAGGGATGGAGACAGAAGCATAGAGAGTGATAGATGGAAGCGAGAGGGAGGAGCAAAAGAGAAACAGAGGCATGATGGAGGGGTGGGGGCACTGACAAAGCAACCGGGAGAGAAAACTAAGCGAATGCAGAGGAAGAGGAGGGGGCGTGGAGGAGGAGGGGAGCCATTCAGATAGCGAGGAGACAAAAGGATTGTGGCGAGAGAGCAGGAGTTCCTTAGGCCCCGGGTGCCAGCCCATACCGGGTCGGCCCGTCCTAGCGGAGCGGAGATGGCGAGCTTCCCGTCCACAATAAATAGGGAAAACCTGAGTACACAGCGCATATGGCATCTATCTGCCTAGCAGAAGCATCTTCCTTCCCACGAAAAAAAAAAAAATCCCCGACAGCCCCGTCCCCTCTCCCACTCCACATTCATCACGGCACCCTCCCAGTCCGGTGGGTTAAAGACAACCCTCCCAAAAGGAGGGGGCAGGGAGGGAGGGGCGGCCGCTCCGCGGCCTCCCGGTGCGCCGTCAGTGTCCGCTGCCGTACATTTTGTCCCACTCCACGTACGAGTCCAGGTCCTTGGGGGAGGCCCTGGGGCCCACCTTGGTCAGCGCCGCCTCCAAGTCCTTGTAGGAAAGGGGGCGCTGCAGCCCCGGGAGGCCCGCCCCGGCTGCTGCCTGCTGGCACAAGTGCCCAATTCACCCCCGGAGAAGCCCTGGGTGCCCTGCACAGGGCCGCCAACTCCCGCTCGCTCAGCACGCAGCCCTGCTGGGCCAGCGCCCGCTGCAGGATCTGCCCGCGAGCCGGGCCGTCGGGCAGCGCCACGTAGAAGCGGAGAGAGAAGCGCCGGCGGGTGGCCTCATCCAGGACCGCGGGCCGTGAGGTGGTGCCTATGACCAGCACGCCGTCAGCTCCCGCCCCGCAGCCGCCGTCTAGACAAGCCAGAGCGGTGGCTTGCAGGGCGCCGGCGGCGGCGGCAACCGTCGTCCCGGGCCGACAGTAGCGCGTCCAGCTCGCTGATGAGGAGCACGGCGGGCGGGCGGCAGCGCGCAGCGGCGAAGGCTGCCTGGAGGAGGCGCGCGCCCTCGGCGGGGCCTGGAGCGGCCAGCGTGGCTCCGCGCAGACGCAGCAGCGTGGCGCCCAGCTGCGTAGCCAGGCAGCGGCCCAGCAGCGCCTTGCCGGCGCCCCGCGGCCCGAAGAGCAGCACGGTCCGCGGCGGGTGCGGGCTGCCCGGGTAGGCGGGCGGCCTCAGCAGGGGCCACACCAGCTCCTCCTCCAGCGCCGCCTTGAGCGGGCCCTGGCCCGCCACGTCCGCCCACTGCACCGGGGGCCCGCAGTCCAGCATCTTGCTTGTCACCAGCTCCAGGGCCCCCGGGTCCACACCTTTGGGAGGCTCCCCCGACGGCACAGCGAAGGCCCCGCGTTGAGCCGGCGCCGGGGCGCGCTCCGGGAACTTTTCAAAGGGTTCGAGTTGCGAGCCGTAGACCGAGGAGCCCAGAACCTGAGGGGGACGCCGCCAGCGTACTTGCCCGACGCCTCATCGCGGCTCCCGCCGGCTTCGCCCGGAACCCGTTGCCTCGACACTCGCCGTTGTCCGCGGAGGTGTAGGAGGCGCCGTCGGCCTTGGCGGGCTCGTACACGTACTTGCGGTAGCGGCCCTCTGCGCCCTCGTCGGCGGCCTTGCGCTTCAGCGACACCCCGGCCTCCGCGCCCGGAGCGGCAGCCTGGAAGCTGTAGGAGGTGGGTGCGGGCCGGGGCGGGGCGGGCGCGGGCAGGGGCGTGGGCGCCGCCAGGCTGGAGGGCAGGTAGGGGGTCGGCGGCGGGGCCGGGGGGCGGTGGTAGAGCTCCGTAGCCGGCTGTGCGGCGTAGCCCCCCGCGGGGTAGTTGTACAGAGGCCCGGAGGGGGCCGTAGCCCGGCGGAGGCGGGGGCTGCAGCAGCGCGGCTGGGGGCGGCGGGGGCAGCGCGGTGCCGGTCTGCGCGCAGTAACCGGGGCCCAGATACCCCCCGCCGTAGCCCGCCCCGTACTCGGACGCCGCCGACGGGCCCCCGCACGCATTGCCGGCGTAGAGGGGTTCAGGCAGGTTCCCGGCTAACACCGGGGAGCCCCCGAGGCCCCCGGAACCGCCCCCACTGCCTGACTTGGTCCCCGGGAGGCCCTCGTGGAGTGAGGCCAAGGGGTAGTGTGGCTCCGGCCCTGGCCAGGGCTCGGGGTCCCCCTTGGCGCCGTTGAGAAAGGCGGCATCGCCGTAGCTGCCCAGGGTGGGGCGCTCGTAGGGCGAGTCCAGGACCCCTGAGTATTTCTCTGCGTAGCGCTTGAGGAGGTTGGAGGCAGTGAGGGCAGAGATGTCGTCGTGTGCCCAAGCATAGTGGCAGCGCTGTCGACCCCCAGGGGGCAGCTCCAACTTGTGGGCCGGCGACGGGGTGGTGGAGGAAACGTCCAGGTGCTGCTCTGGCCACTGGTTGAGGGGCTGGGCGTGTTCCGGTGTCCAGTGCATCTTCGACAGAGCTGCAGGCAAGAGACAGACGGGGCTCGTGAGGTCCCGCAGAACCCTCCGACCTCCAACCACAGGCCAACCCACCGAGGCTGCAGCTGGGGACGGGCTGGTTCTCTGGCCTCCGCCACGCTCCTGGGGCACCTTCTCCAGCCCCAAGTACACAATACTCGACTTGTCCCTCAGCCCCAGGATTCAAGTTAGTATCTGAAAATACTTCCCTCGGAGCCAAGAGGGATCTGGAAACGACATGTAGGCCCTAACTTCACCTCGTAGGCAGTAATGATTGTTTTGTCCTGGCCATACCAGTCCTGACCTCTAGGACACATGTCCTGACTTTCAGACCTAATATAGTGAAGGGTCAGGCAACGGGCGGGACACCCCAGCCAGTGCTAGGAATGGTCAAACCCAAGTGGGGCCCACTGGGTACCAGCTGTTTGCTGCATACCCACCATATGCCAGGTGGGCACTACAGTGGCACTAGGGTTGTGTAAATAGAGACGAGTGAGGCCTGCCCAGGGCCCCTGGCCCCGTGGCTCCACAGTTTGATAGTCCGCAGTGTTCTGTTCACCTCAGAGATTCCAGGGCTCCCTCTGCGCCTAAAGGGAGGAATGCAGGTGTCTTTGGCAGGGCTTCAGCATCCCTGGGAAACCCCAAAGGCTGAGCCAGAAGCATTCGCCTGCTTTCCGTTTGGGGTTCTTTTAGTCTGCCTGATGAAGTCAGCGCACCTGGGTTCCAGACCCAACTCTGCACATGATGGCTTGTGCCCAGGGCAGGGGTTGCCACCTGCCTCGTTCCCAAAATGCGATTCGCCACAATATAAAACGGTTACTATTTAGAATAGACAGATCATATTCCAGAGAAAATGGAGGGAAAGTTAGTTCACAGCAATGCAAAGTTAGTACACGTCATAGAGAGTGGGTCATAGATTTGTCTCTTAGCTTTCCCGTAACCAAATAACGCACTTTGCAAAGTAAAAAAACTACCATCATCCTCAAAGGAAGCCAAATGTTCCTGGCATAGAGATCACAGAACCTTTTTCCATGGACCTCAGGAAGCAGACCTGTGAGATGTCAGAACGTCCTCTTAGATAGCCATGCCATCAACACAGCAGAAATATAACACTGCTGTTTCTTACACTGTCCCTCAGAGCACCGGTCATGGCATGAGCCAAACGCTGGGAATGGGACTCAGGGCCTGGAGAACTGCACGCTCTGGGTACAGGGCTCCCATAGGTTAGCCTGATTTAAGGCTAAAACCTCCAAGACTAGGTGGGCCCATGGCATGCCACAAACGGTTTTTGCACTGAATATTTCTCACACCTAAGCTTTTGATAAGAAGTTAGCCTTACAGGTTTAATATTCTTTCTTCACCAAATTTTTATTGAGCAAATACTAAGTGTTGTGCTCAGTAGGAGGGCAGATTGCCAGGTGAATATGATGGTTCAGTCGAGTGGAGGAGACAGACAGACAATATCCTTTGTGAGGTAGGAAAATAGAGGTGTGTGCCAAGGGCTCTGGGGCTCAGGGAAACGTGCCATGCCTGGTTGAGGAGCCCTCACCAGGGAGGTGGTGTTTTTACTGGATCTTGAAGGGTGAGGGATCAAGTTGACCAGACGGGCTAGAGGGTTCCAGCACCATTAGAGGTGCAGAGCACAATGCATTCAGAAAGGCTGGGCTGGGTTAGTTCATATGCCCTATTCCCTTCCTCAAGACAATTTATTGCCACCTTCTGGAAAATTGTCATAATGAATCTACAAATCTATTGTGTCTATGATGTGACTCATGCCCCTTTAGAAATAGGGCTTCTGTGCAGTGCACAACCTATATAATGACACACTGCAAGCCTGGAGGGAGCACCAAGAAATATTGGGTCACTAGAGCTTTGGAAGTGGGTGTATGTAGGGGGAGTGGTAGAAGAGGCTGAGAATAAATGAGTCGCTTCTCTGGTTCTCCACCGTTGCCCTTCCTTGCAGCCGCTTGTTGATAGATAGCACCACCTCCTATGGCTATAACCTGACATCAGTGGGAGAGGACAGTCTTTGAAAAGAAAACTATTTACTCTCATCCCCCCTGCCCTAGGAAAGGCATGAGCCATAGATATTAAAACTTACAAAGGAGAGCTCTTGTTCAGACTCCATCTGAGAGGTGATGGAGATCACCCATGGCAAGAGGACAGGGCTGAGTGTGAGGTGTGTAGGGGCAGGTCTATAGCTCTCCAGCTCCTGCCGACAGGTCTCCAAGGAACAGAGGCATTACCTGGTGTCAGAGGGTAATTTCCTGGGACATCAGAAATCACAAGTGCTTTTGGTTTCAGGGTCAGATGAGGTACCGTCAAAGTTAAACAAATGCAAATATGGTGTTACCACATGGACCCCAAACCTGTTCACTGTTACCTGTGCTTTGACTCCATAATACGGAGAAGAGATTGACCTTGATGATAGTACTTTCCCCGAACATATTAAACTGGGCAGGATGGGGGGAAAAGAATGGCCCCTCCCAGAAGGACATACAGAGACACAGTAAAGAAGGCTCTGTGTCTGGACGTGTCCACACACGTTTCCTTCACCCTCTGCCAGACCGTCTGCGCCTCCTCTTCAGTCAGGTCCCCACCCATAAGGCCCAGTACTCAGGCCCTGATCAACTAGCAGTTGTGGGCTCTAGGAGCCCACCTGTGGCCCTCCAAGGCTGTCCTCCCATCGTCACCCCCACTCTGTCTTGTCTACTCCAGCATTAGCCCCTCTCAGACTGCTCCTCGCCTCTGCCCAGACGGGCCCTGGTACATGGCATCTCATCCATCCCACCTGATTTCCACCCTTAATGCTCTCAGATGCTGGCCTTGCGTTCCAGGCCCTTCTCTTGCATTTTAGCCAAGGGCACATCTCGCTCACCTCTCGCCTTCTGTCTTCACCTTTACCTAGATCTGCATCCACGTTGCAGGCAGAAGGCCTGAGGGTCCGTCTACCCCAGCCCTTGGACCTTGCCCATGAATTAACTATTCCTGCCCGCTCCCTGGTCCTGGCTCCCTCCTCAGAGCAAGCTTAATTGTTTCCCATCTTCAAAGAGCCCTCCACTGACTACCAACCCATCTTTCTTCTCCTTTTCCTTTCAATCATCGTTTTCTGCATGCAATGACCTGGACTCTGCCCGAGGTCCCTCAGAGGTCTAAGTGAGGAGCAGGTCCCTTAGAGGTCTAAGTGGGGAGCAGGGGGCCAGCTCAGCAACTTCTCCTGCACTTGGTCACACAGCACTTGATCTCCAGACTGCCTCTCACTTCTTCCAAGGGGAAAAACAAAAGTCGGGCCAGAACCCAACTGCCCCAGAAGCAGGCTCAAGCCACCAAGCCGAGGAGGGCGAGGGAGGTGAGGTTGCCACACTGCACTCAGGCTGAGAAGGCTGGTCCGTGTTAGCCGAAGCACACACTGGCATACACACCCACACCACCTGACCATGCACACGTGCACACCTGCAGGCGCACGTGCACATGTCCATGCATGTGCACATACATATACACACACTGTCTGTCTCAGGCTCCTTGGAGCCTAAGTGCAGTGCTTCCTCACACAGCCAACCCCCTCCTTGCCTTCCTCCCCTCCCCCACGCAGAGGGACTGGGGTAAAGCACGCTGTCTCCCTGCCCCTACCCCCAGGCCAGCTACAGCCCTCTTGCTGTCACACAGGGACAGCCCCCTGTGGCCTCACTCACAAGCCCCTACCATTCAGCCTCTGCAGGAGAGGTGTCCCCAGGAGAGCCTGCCTCCCTCCCAAGTTCATAGGCCACACTCCCCTACCCTGGCTGAGCTGGAGGTGAGGAAAGGCCCTTGGGATTTGGGAGAAAATGTGGGCTTTGAACCAGGGATATGTGGGTTTGAATCCGGGCTCACGTACTGTATAACCCTGGTCAGGCAGCCTAACCTCCCTGAAGCTCAATTTCTCCAACTGTTACAGGGCATTACATCCGCCTTGCAGAGTGGCCGTGAGGATTTAAAAAGATAATGTATATAAAGTACACAGTCCAGTGGGGGGTACAGAGTAGTGTGCTAAATGGTACAACTGAGAACCTGAGCAGTAGCCCAACCTCGCTGAGTGACTCTGAACAAGTCCCTTCCCCTTGGGGTTGGGAGACCTCAGAGGGTGTTTTGTAAGGGAGGGTCCTTCCAGCTGACAGACAGAAGGTCCTCATGCCATTTCCCAGCACAGGGGGCAGAACCAGCCCCTTTCCATGCTTTACCTTGTGTAACCCTCACAGCAGCCGTGAGATCGTGCTACTGTCATCACCCCCTTTTACACATGAGGAGGCTGAGGCAGAGATGAATCCGTCCCCACAGTCACAGAGCTGTCACACAGTGGCGCGGGGTTCGGCTGTGCAGTCCGACCGGAGCCCAGGCCGCCCTGACTCCTGGCTGCACGGCCTCCCTGCTCCAGCCCTACGTCCTCACAGCCAGAGGAAAGCCTGAGACCGTGACCCAGCCTGCACCACAGCTCCTTTCCTTGGCCCTATGAAAACAGGACTCTGTATTTGCCTGGAAATGTGGCTGTGTCCCAAATGCTGTATATACAACCTTCAGACCTGCTTTTGGAAGCACCTACTAGGGCGGGGCGAGGAGGGCAGGTTCCCAAGTTGCCTGTGCCCCACAAGCAGGAGTATGTGTGTCCTCTCTCAGCAAGACAGCCCCGGTAGAGCTGTCCCTTTCCTGCATACTTGCCATCTGATAAGAATCCATTCCCACCCCCAGGCTGGGCAGACAGTTCCTTATTTGGGTCTGTGGCCTTGCCTGGGGGTGGCTGGGGCTCTGTGCGGAAAAGGCAACTTTCTGAAAGTCAGGCTCCTGCCCAGCTCCTCCTTCAGGCAGAGGCTTGAAGGGCCAAGTGCCCTCCTACACACAGGAGGCTGCATCCACTGAACTCCATCCACAGAGCGCAGGCCTCCAAACTCAGGTGATCATTAAATAGTAACAGGTGGAAGCATAAGGGGAGAATTCCTTAAACCCTTCCCTCATTTTTAGGAAGCCTTCCAGGACCATTGAGAGGAGTGGTCTCACGAATGGACAAAACACTCCATGCCCCGACTTCGGGCCGCTCCAGTCCCCAGGGACCACGCTCAGGGCGGGCGCTCAGTGCAGTGGGCCCGATGCAGGCTGTGATAGTATGATTTATAATAAGAAATGTATATTTAGTTTTCATCCACTGTTCTTGGCTCACAGCTTCCGAAACCCTTGGAATTTCCTAAACATAAGAGCAAAGAGAGCATCTTTCGTCATGGTTGGTCTCTTGTTCTCAGTTCCTGGAGGAGCTTCAGAGGCATGGGTAAAATGGGTGTCTTGTAACAAGCCCCTTTCAACCACACCTGAGTTTATGTTAATGAGGTGATTTTTGAGAACCTCCTAGGTAACTTTAAGGACGGAGGCTGGTTGCCAGGGGAACCACCGGATTAGATGGTTGGAACTTTCAGCCCCACCCCCCCACCTCCTGGGAAAGGAGAGGGGCTGGAGATCAAGCTCAATCGCCAATGGCCAGTGATTTAATCAATCATGCCTAAGTAATGAGGCCTCCACAGGAGAAAAGGATGGGGGTCCAGAAGGTTCCGGGTTGGTGAACTTGTAGAGGTGCTGGGAGGCGGTGCCCTGGGAGAGGGCGGGGAAGCTCAGCACCCCTTCTCAGCACCCCTTGTCCTGTGCATCTCTTCCCTCTGGCTGTTCCTGAGTTATATTCTTTTATAACAAACCAGTAATCTAGTAAGTAAATTCGTTTCTTGAGTTCTGTGAGCTACTCTAGCAAATTAATTGAATGAAGGCGGGGCATGAGAATCTCCAATTTATAGCCCATTGGTCAGAAAAGCACACGTGACAACCCTGCCTTGCAATTAGCATCTGAACTGGGACTCAGCCCTTAACCTACAGAATCTGAGGCTATCCCCGGATAGTGTCAGAATTGAGCTACATTTTGCAGGACACCCAGCCGGTTTTGCAGAATTGGCTAGTGTGGAAAACCCGCAGATTTGGTGTCAGAAGTGAGGCAGTGTAGTGTGTGGGTAGAGGGAGTATGTTTTTCCCTGACACCCTCCATTCCCATCCTGGCATGCAGGGGCAGCAAACACCCGCGCTGTCACTGTAGGACCCTGGGCAACACACCTAATCCCTGCTTCTCAGCTTCACTTTCTTCCGTTGTCAGATGAGACAGTTGGGGTAGATGATGGACCTCCAACTTTTCTCTCACGAGGAATCCTTTAAAGTAAATTGTACACACGATGCTGTGTCAACGCCCCCCTCTAAGTCCCTAAGGAGGCCCCTGGCACCCTCTCCCCACCTTACAGAAATTCTAGGATTCAGAATTCCATTACCCACGGGGAGGGAGGGACTGGACCAAACAGGGCTGGGGGCGGGGCGGGGAGGAGGGGCAGCTGCGTGGCGGCTCCAGGCCTGTGGAGCAGGGGCTGCTGCCGCCCTCCTGGGCAAGCTCCCTGGGGCTCCATTATCTCAGCCCGGGACAAAGGGGCTGGAGTGGAGAATCCCATTGTTGGGCCTCGTATGGAAATCTCATTAATCTATTCACCGAGGCTCCCACAGGCCTTTTGTCCTAGGCTTTTTGTCTGCTGCTCACAACTGTTGCCCCGGGGGGTCTCTGGCCGCATGGCAGAGCTTGAACAGGACTGTTCCCCCATCCACTGGGCCCTGCCCCCTCGTGCCAACCCCCAGTTACTACAAGAGGAGAGGAGAGGGAGGGAGGGGGCAACAAAAGGACCCCTAAGGATGGGCCACCTGCCACAGCGCCAGCACTCACCACACAGGAAGCTCTCCCAGTCCAGGCCAGAGAGTGCCCCCAACATAGCTGGACGGCCAGAACCCTGCGGGGGTGGGGGGCCGGGGGGCAGGGGTCTCTGGGTCTGGTACAGGGCCTAGCAATAAATGTGTAGGGGATGAACCCAAGGAGGCCAGAGAGGAAACTGCAAACTCCTCAGTGCAAGGGCTGCAGCCTGCTTTCTGCAGGGAGCACTGTCCTGTTTCTAGCCAGCCAGCAAACACTTTTAGGACAGCTTCAGCCACTAGAGACGCAAATTGGATCAAACTGATCCATCCTCATGGACTCTGTTCTCTAACAGGGGAGACAAGGTGCAGCTGGTCAAGAAAGCATGAAAGAAAAGAAGGGAAGGAGGGAACGAAAGAAAAAGAAAAAAAAGAATGAATTCTGGGAGATCAGAGGCAGTTGCGGCTATTTTTGGAGGGGGTGAGAGCAGCACCTAAAATGGGTCTCTGAGGAGGGAAAGCAGTGGGGCATGTCCGTGGACTTGCGGTTGGTGAAGGCGGAGGGGCTGGAGCGCGCAGGCGTGCTGGCCCAGCCGTGTCATCACTCACTCACTGCCCACAGCGCCCGTCTACGTAGATGCTGTTTACAGATGATAAAACCCAGTCGCAGACAGTAGGTGCGGCTTGGCCAAGGGTGGAAGGGGGCCTCCTTGGTCTGCACAGTGTTTTCCCACCTCTACAGGCGGTGGTGAGGCAACAGTGTAGATGGAGGAGCAGACCCCTGAGGGGAGCAGGAGTCTAGCCACAAGATCTGAACACTCTCCCTCCATGGCTCTATGTCCCTTGGCTGGAGAACTGGTGAACTTGGAGCTGGGGAAGGGGGAGGGGAGGGTCATAGGAAGATGGGGAAGGGGGTCACATGCTGTGAGCTCCAGGGACTGGTAATGGTCAGGGCAGGCGTGTCACTGTTGGACTGATTCTTTTTGTGTCTTGGGGCAAGTTGCTTGTTCTATTGTGAACATCGCAGCCTTCTCTGATGCCTCCAACAACGCCAAGCAAACCAGCTTCCTTCTCCATGCACAGGGCCTAAAGAATCTAGAAAAAATCAGCCCTGCTCACGCAGGCCTACAGGCCTTTGCTCACACAATCCCACCCACTGGAAGTGCCCTCCCTCTGCCAACTAACTCTTTCCCAACTTTCCAGGTTCCCGGCAAGTCCTGCCTCCTTCATGCTGCCTCCCAGCCCTAACTGACCCCTTGCCTTTGGGGGAAGCTGGAGAAATTCCCTTCCGACAGCAAGAACAGGGGATATGCTTCCTCTTGTGCCCAGTTCCATCCTCTTTCAACACTCAAGGACGTTGTTCCCTCAATTCTCCCTTCTCCTGTGCCATCAGTTTCCCCCTCTCTATTCTGTCATTCTCATCAGCCCACAGACATGCTGCTATTCTCCCATCTTAAGGGGGGAATGTCCAAAACACTCTCTTGATCTCCCTCCAAATGCATCCTATTGCTTGCTTTTTACCAAAACAAAAAATAAGAATAAAACAGTTTGAAAGCTACCTACTACTCTTCCTAACTCCTCCTCTCCGGTTCTCTCCAGAGCCCTTGCCAACCCGGCTTTCACCTCCTGCGCTCCACAGGCTCCAAAGGCTCGAGCGAGCGACCCTGTTGTTACATCTGATGGTCAGTCCTCAGCGGGGCGCAGCTCAGCGGTGCTGGACTCTGCTGCCCACCCCTCCTTCCTGACACTTCCTCCCTGGGTTCCTGGCCCCCTCCCCCTCAGCCTCTGTCATGCCCCCTTTGACCCCCTCCCCCTGAGCTTTGCAGAGCCCAGGGCTCAGTCCTTAGTACCTTCTCCCCACATTAATTCCTTGGAGACCCCCATCGAGTCTTGTGACCTTGACCGTCGTCTGTCCTGAGGCTTCCTAAACGGGGTTTTCCAGCCTAGTTTCCCCCCATGCGCTCCCCACTGGTGTATTCATTCAACCTTCTTCCTGATACCACCTCCACTTCAATATTTCATTGGCATAACTGACATGTCCAAACATCAAACTTCTGATTTCCTCACCCTGGTCCTACCCGCACGTTCTTCCCCATCTCAGGCAACGTGAGATCCATCCCGTCTTAACTACTCCGGCCAGAAACCTTGGGGTTCTCTGACTCTCTTTCACACCTCAGACCAGCAAGTCAGACTGGTCCTGGCTTCAAAATCTGTCCAAACTGTATATTCTCAGCACCTCCAGCAACATCTCGCTCTGCAGGCGCCTCCCATCTCACCTCCCCATTAATACCCGTGTGTCCCACTCTCTATTCTCAACACCATCACCCATGAAAACGTGTCTGCTCATGTCATTCTTCTACCCAGAAACTTCCGATGGCTCCTATCTCGTTCAGAATAAAGGCCAAAGTCCTCACACAGCCCCCCAGGTCCTAACGACCTCCTTCCCCTTCCCCTTCCCTCCTGCTGCTGTCCCCTGACCCCACCCCCAGCCACACCAGACTCCACTTGCTGCGGGACACTCTTTCCCCAGATTTCCACGGGGCTCACAACCCTCATTTCCGTCAGGTCTCTGCTCACCTGTCACCTCATCAGACACTGTCCCCCTCGACCCGATGGTCTCTGTAGCACCCGTGATAATCTGAGCTACTTGTTGCTTTATTTTCTTGTATCCACTAGAAAGTTCTATGAGAGGAGAGAGTTTGTTTTGTTCACTGTCATATCCCAGGCACCTAGGACAGTGCCTGGCACGTAATAAATTCATAACAGACTCTGTAGAATGGAGGAATGGATGGATGACTAGATGAGCAAAGAGGCATGAAGTTGCCTCTGTGTCCACATAAAGGAAGAAGTCAGGGTGACTACATTTGAGCCCAGTGAGATGGTGAGAGTGGCAAGAGGCCAGGTAATTACCTCAGGGGTGCACAGGGAAGGGTGCCTGAAGCTGAAGGGCACCCAGCCCAGCACCCAGGCGTCCCACCTGGCCTCCTTTTTTTTTTCAATCTTCCTCCTCCTTTCTTCCCCCAGCCAGGCCTCTGGGGGAGGACAAAAGGGGCGATGGAATTCCCATCAAAGGCCACCGGACACATGGTAAAGAGATCAGGGCCCTTGGGATCCTGCTTCCTCAAGGTAGTGAGGCCTCCCCGCCAGTCTGGCTCCTCTCTGGGGTGGGGGGGTGAATGGGGGGGTGTACTCTGGCCCTGGACTCCTCATATGTCAAATGCCAAACAGCAGGAGGTCAGCCTGAGTGAGACTGGCCAAGGGGGGTGGGGGGGCCATCTGGGCTGTGTGTGCATGCAGTGGGGGGAGGGGAGAGTGCAGAAATCCCTGCCTGTGTCCGTGGTCAGGGCCACAGACAAGCTGTGACCATCTGTTGTCTTGAGAGGCCAGGCCAGGGGCCCAGCACCCTTGAGGATAAACCTTCCCTTTCCCCCAGCCTTCTAGTGTTTGCAAAGAACTTTCATGGTGGTCATTCAGTCTCACTCTCACAACTGCCCTGCTAGATAAGCATATTCTACCCATTTTACAGAAGAAGAAATGGAGGCTTAGAGAGGAGTGATTCTCCCAAGGTTGAAAGAGCTAGTAAGAGGGGAAGCTGAGACTCAGCCCATTCTGCCAGCCCTTCCCTCTCCCAGCCTTGCCAAGGTGCTCAGCGCCAAACACAGGGCCCCCTCAGGGTTCTGCTCTCAGGCACAGCTCCAGCCCAAGCGTGCCCCATACCCACCTCTTCCAGGAAGCCTTCTAAGACTGACCCAATCCCCCCAAGGAAGTTCCTAAGATGCCTCAAAGTCTAGAGCTCCGTACAGCCAGCCCTTTCCCACCCTGGGCTGTTGCTCTGTCCCTGGGTGTTTGGTCCCTGGGTGTTTGGCCCCCGCGCGGCCCAGGACCTCTCCTGGTCAGCTCAGCCACCCACAGGAGTAGATGGTCCCCTAAGTGCAGATGGTCCACACTGAGGCTGGACAGCCTGACAGACCGGAAGGGAGAACCCACGCTGGGAAGAGCCTCGCCAAGCTCACACAGTCAGGAAGGGGTTTGTACCCAAGGGTTTGGCTTCAGCCGCTGAACACAGCTTCTAATCCTGTGCTACCGAAACTGCAGCCCCTAGCCACAGGCGGCTACTTAGATTTAAATTCACTCAAATTTATTATTTTAAATTATTATTAAAAATGCATTATTAAGGTTAAAATAAATTTAAAATTCACTTATTCAGTAGCACTAGTCACGCTCAGGAGTCACATGTGGCAGCGGCTCCTGTATGGGCCATTGCAGACACAGAACATTCCTGTCCTTGCGGAAAGTCCTGCTGGGCAGTGCTGCTCTAGTCTCATCCAGGACTCGGGTCTGCAGCCGGGTGCTTCCCACAACTGGAGCCTCCCACGGCTTTCTCTTGAACTTAGAGCCTCACTCCTTAGGATCTCCAGGTAGATTTCCCTAGGACTCAGACTGCTGTCCTTAGGATTCCTAGGCCGTTTTCTGGCAAGGCTGGGCTCCAGCTTCCCCAGGAGCCAGGGAGGGGGTGTGGGGTAGCTGGCCCGACTGCTCCCCATCAGCCCGCCTGGCCTGTCCTGCCTGCAGCCGGCTGGGAAAGGAGGGGCAGGCTGCAGAGGAGCAGAGAAAGGTAGGACACGGCAGTTTGTCATCTGGCCTTTCAGCCTGTGCTTCCTGCCCTCCCCCATCAGCTGCTCAGTACCCATCCCCCCTCACCTACCATCCTCATCCTCATCCAATCTCAAGGACAGATGGGGGCCGGCAGGGAGAAACGTGACCACAGTGAAAGCACTCTCAAGTGGCAACAGAGTCTGAGGGTCACAGCTGTGTCCCCCGAGGCCTGGCCAGCCCCTCAGGTCTGGCCTTGTGTCAGCCAGGCCTGAGCTACAGCTAATCTCAATGAGGGGAAGGGTCCACTTAGGAATCTTACTGGGAGATTTAGGGATCTGTAGGTGCTGGATTGCTCCAGCAGACACAACTGCAGTTAAAACTGCAGTCACTCACGTAGCTACATGTACATACATACATGTAAGTATGTATGAGTACTTACATACATGGAAGTAGGGGAGTCCTCCTCATGTCAAGATGTAATAAGAGGATGTAAAGATGGACAGGTGGGCTCCCTAACCAGCTTGACCAGGTAGAGACGTGGCTTGTTCTGGGCTTAATCCTCGTTCCAGGCTTGATAAAGATCCTTAGTCACTGCCCAGTGGTCAGCACTCCCCCAGCTGCTGCCATGAACCACCCCCCCCATGGTCTCTTGGCCAATCACAGCACTGAAGGGGAAGTCCCACTGCCCGGTGGCCCCCAGGGAGTGTATTAGCACATTTGAACCCCTCAACCTGCAATGACAAAGCCTGGGGCCTTGGGAGGCGATACAGGAGTTGGGGGACTGTCCTGTCTCCCCTCCCACGGGGAAGCTCAGGACGAGATTAAGCATTCTGGGGCACAGGAATTGGGGGGCCCCAGCTCCAGCAGTGAATAAGCGATCCATAAAATCCCAATTCACTCACTCACTGATCAAAAGGCCTATCTGCCACGCCAGGATGGGGTGGCTCCCGGGAGTCCCCCACTCTTGCACAAAGTCCTGGGGAACCCTGAGCAGGACCCAGGACACAGTCTCCTAACGTTTTATCTGCAGACTCGGTCCCACTCCCAATCTCCACGAGGGGCATCTGTCCCCAGAGCTTGGGGACCGGCCTGTACCCCGTGTGATCCGGCTGCCTCGGAGGGGTGGCCCTCCTGGGAGCTGTCTTTGTCTGCCCTCCGTAAATAACAGCTCTTTTCTCTCCTGTGTGCCCCGGGGCTGCCAGGGCTGATTTCAGCCTCATCAGCGCTGCTAATCACTTTTCCAGCTCTGAAGCCCTACTCTCCCCTCTCCTCCTCCTTTCCAACAGCCCCTCCAAGTTTTCTCTTCAACCTCCTCCTGGTGCTGTCACTGCTGGGGGTGCTCTGAGCCCTTTCCTTCACCACCGCATCTTACCCCTCCCTCCAGGATAGGCAAAATCCAGGAAGAATACCTGTCCCCAACCCCTTTCCTTAGAGATACCTGGTAGGGAGAACTAGCCTAGTTATTACCCTCGGAGGTCAGGCTGTTACCTCCCAGGGGCCATTGCATCCTGGACTGGGGCTTGTTCTCCATGTCATTCAGTCTCCACAGCAGGCTGCCCGGGGATCTATGGTTGGAGCCCATTCTACAGCAGGACACACTCCTTCCTTTCTCCTGCCTCTCCTCACCTCCTGGGCTGCTCCCAGGGACCCACAGGTGCAGCCTGGACTCATCAGCGAAGTGAGTGAGGAAGGTGTCTGGAGGCCAGCCTGAAAGACTGACCAGGGCTGCTGGTCTCTGAGCTCCCCCACAGCAAGCCCAGGGGGTCCACGTGCAGGTCATAGCGCCCCCTCCCTCCTTTGGCTCATGACGCAGGGGGTCAGCTTCCGAGATGTGGGACAAGTGTCTCTTTCTGTTTCCTCTGGTGAGAGACGGAGGAGTGGGGGGGAATGTAGCACCTCCCTCACAGGCTGCTGTGGGCAAAGAAGGAAGGGTGGTACTTTCAAGACTGGCTGGAGGGAGCCCTGGGGAAGGGGCAGGACACAGGGCAGGCCCTTAAGAAGCTGGCTAGGTGCCTCAGCCTGCGAAGGGGGGGGCGGGTGACACAGGAGAGGGAATGCTTTCTAGTGCCAAAAGGATCCAACGGGCTTGAGGGACTCAAGGAGAGAAGTGCAACGTCTGAGCCACCTGCGAGCCCCTGGGTGGAGAGCACCACCCTGCAGGAGTGAGTGCCTGTCACCCCTGACTCGCAGCGGGCTCTGCAGAGGCTGTGAGGGGAACCAAGCTCACCATCCCTGAAAATGCGGTCCCAAGCTCCAGCTTCCCAGGACTTGCTAGCCTGACCTCTGACTGGGTCCTGCGGCCTGAGCTCGCTCTCACCAGCACCTCCTGTGCCAACAGAGAAGCCCCAGGGCCTTGACATGCTCCCCCTTCCAACTTCCGCCTCTTCGAAACTGCCCAGCCAAGGTCACACGCACCTTCAGGTCCCTCTTGAGAGCCCACTGTGTCAGACCCCACTTCATCCTGAGCCACACTTTTCATGGTCCCTGGAAATCTTAGGGGGAGGTTTAGGAGTCTGGGTGAGACTTTAGGATCCCCTGGAGGCCCACCACGCCTCAGACTCAATATATCCAGGGAAAACATCTGCCTTCTTTCTCCAGGTTCGTTCATTCCCTCAGGAAACCCTGGAGGCCTGTGCCTCCTCCACCCATCTAGCTGGTCACTGCGCGCCCTAACACCCTCTGAAAGGACCCACATACTCTCACATCCCCCACCACAGCTGGCCCAGCATCTGAACTCATGTCTCTGCCCTCCTAATCCGCTTCTGAATGGCTGCCTGGGTGGTCCTTCTATCTAAAAGACTCAACCCCCACTCACCATGGCTGGACAGCAAACCCCAGAGCCTGGCACCAGAGGGAGGTTAGTTTGTCCTTCCTTCCAGCCTTGGCTCCTGCCATTCTGGCTCTTTCTGGCCGCTCCAGCCGCGACAGTCCATTCTCTGGGCCATGCATGTTCCTGCTTCCAGGCCTTTGCTCAGTTTGGCCTCTGCCTAGTTCTGCAGCTGGGCGCCCAGACTGTTAGGTCACTTTGCCTCTGATGCCCTTGCTGGCTCCCTCCTGGGTGCCCACCTCTGCCCCTCTGTCCTGCCACTCAAAGGCCTTATTTAGAGTCGATGTCATCTGCTAAACTGGGCTCCCCATTCCCTGCTCTGCTCTGACACCCGCCCTGGGGCCTGTGCACAGCAGTTCTGTAGCCCAGCCGTCCCCCCCGTCCCCTGCTACTCCCTTTCCTCTCTGTCCTTTTCCCTCCCAAAGTCCCCTCCCTCCAAAAACTACCTGATACAATGGGGGTAAGAAGAGCAGGGCCTTTGGAGTACTTTGTTACGATAGAAATTACTTGTAAGTAATTCCTCTTTTTAAAGATGATTTACTTTTTCATTGAGGCACAAAGATTTGCAGCTGAAGCCCGTGCTTTGCCCCAGCTAGAGCCAACCCCTCTCTGGAGCATTCAGCTTCTCCGCACATCTGATGGAGACAGCAACAGGCATCCCAGGGCGCTCGGGGCCTCAGTGCATTTGCACCGAGCGGGCACCAGTGTGGGAGGCTGTGGCTCCTGTCCAGCGTGGGCCCCACTGCTGTTCGGGGCTGGGTGAGACCCTTCCGTGCCTGTCTCCTCGTCCCTGGGACCTGGCCCAGCATGGGTGTGGGATGCAGCATGAGCTCAGGGCCCTCTACCTCTTTGCAGGCACAGGTCCCTTTTGCTGTCTGGTAAACATGTGCCCTCTTCTCAAAAATACTTTTTCAGTGCATAAGATAGAAATACACAAGAAAACAATGTTGTAGCTATGTGTGGTAATAGATGTTAACTAGACTTTTGTGGCGATCATTTCACAATCTATACAAATATTGAATCATTAAGATGTACCTGAAACCAATAAAATGTAATCCGTCAGTTATACCTCAATTAAAAAGTAATGCATGGGACGACTCTGTCAATCATACCTCAGTAAAGGTGGGGAAGATAACATTTTAAAATACATTGTGCTACAAAGGGAATTAATATCACTGGAATACAACTGTAACCGTGAACTCGTCCAGGGTCATAGACCACAGGTCTCAGCACAAGAGACTAGAGCCCGCCCCACCCACCCACCCCCCAAGCCAGGTTTAGGATCCAAGGTTGACTTCAGTCCGTGTAGGTGGCATGTGACCTCCAAAAAACTTAAGCTTCAAAGGCTAGGTGATCCTATGTTCCTGGGCACAATATGCCCCCCTCCCAGTGCCTGGGGGTGGGTGAGGGACGCGCCCCAGCAGGCGAGGCCTAAGCAGAGGTGAGGAAGCAGGCCCAGGCAGCCCACCCAGGCTTCCCCAGGGGCGCCTGGGCCCCTCCACCCTGCCCAGCCCGGAGGTGCTGAGCTGAGTAACTCCAGCTATGCAGCCTGGCCGGTCCACCTGGGTGTGAGTGGGCAGGGTTGTCCTCAAGGGGGGTGGCCCCCCACACCTGCAGGGCCACAGGAACAGAGAGAGAAAGAGAACTTGGGGGAGGGTGCGAGGCAAACACCGGCCAACCACAGCAACTCCTCCTGTCTGCTCCTGTGTGGATCCCAGTACACGCACAAGCACGGCTCTGCTGGACGCATTAGTTCCTGTGATCCTCACCAAAACCCTGCGAAGCAGGTGCAACTGACATCCCCACGTTACCGGGGAGGAAACTGAGGCTCCATTAACTTGTCTGAGTCAGCAAGCTAGGACATGGTGCCACCTGCCCGGGCAGTCTGGCTCCAGATGCTTTTCGCTTCTCACCTAAGAAGCGGCCGTTCCGTTTACCAGCTGAGGAAGGAGACATGGGTTGATTCCCGCCATCCCCACCCCTTAGCCCTCTTCTCTCGACCACCCCCTCCACACTCAGCCACACACCACAGAGCTTAGCACATTTCAAAGTGCTTCTCGGGACCAAATAAGTCATGGCAGGTCTGAGACTTCAGACCCTGGCGACAGTCACCGCCATGCCCTGAGGAGAGTGATGAGAGAGGCAGGGCAGCACGCGGCCCACAGACCAGGGCTCGGGGAATAGGGAGTATTTACTGGGAAGGAGAAACTTTCCTGAGGACCAGAGATCTCCAAATACCTGAACGACTGGCAGGTGGCAGACTGGGCACCTCTGCAGCCCTTCCACTCCTCCCCCTTCTCGAATGAGGCGAATGCTCCAGGAAAGATGTCAGGCTTAATGTTAGCTGAGAACCTGTGTCCAAGCTGAGAACCTTGTCTCTAGAAGTGATGAGCTCCCCGTCAGTCAAAGAATTCAGCACAAGAGGCTGTGTACGGAGAAGCGCAGGCCCCGGCAGGGTGAAAGGCTCTCCTCCTCCTCTCGAGGCCATCCCCACTTGCCTGTCTCAGAGGCACTGCAAACCCAACAAGTCCCACACTGAACTCCTAACCACCAACCTGATCCTCCAGCTGCCTTCCCCACCCCAATGAGGCAGCTCCAGCTTTCCCAATAAGGGGCTCAGAGCCTAAAACTCCAGCCTGAAGAGGGCTGTGGTATGGAAGATGGTGACACAGGAATGGCCATCCCACATAGGGCACAGTCTGTCTAGAAAAGGAGCCCTTAGACGAGTGAGGGTCCAGCCACTAATGAATGCTGTCTCTCTGAGGAGCTGAGTGGGAGGGGCAACTTCCCCTGGTGGCCAGAGTTCCCGGGAACCCACAGGCAGACCTGGGGGGAGGGGCAGAACTACATGAAAAGGGGGGGTATTTTGTTTTTTCAGTATAACCTGAATCTCACCAGTTTTCTTTCCCCACTGGCCTGGAAAAAATACAAACACCCCAGACTCTTGATCATCCAATGGCCAAATAGGCCAGTCAGCAGCAGCTGGACTCTGTTTCCCACTAATTCCCACTGAATTAGGGCTTCTGTCACCTCTGAACAGCCTCCCCCTGAGAACTCAGTCTCCTCGGGACTCAGCCGGTGATGTGATGCCCTGCTGTCAAGTACTGGCCTTTTCCCTGAGTGTCTCTTCTCCCACCCATCCTGTGCCCACTGCACAGCTCTGAGCATGCCACCCCCCAGCTCATATGCCTTCAGTGGTTCCTTCCTACACAGGGAACCCAAAGAGAGCGGTCCTGAAAGCGGAGCCTGTCCCTTTGCTTCTTCACTGGTACCCACCTGTCTTATAAGCTCCTTGAATGTGGACCACATCCGAAAATAATGGTTGTTGAATGAATGGCTGCCTGGGTAAACTACCCAGGGCCTGGCACTACTGGGAGGGCCCGACCAAATGGGCAGGGATGTGGCTGTGCTTTACATTAGGTGCCTGTGGCAGACCAATGCCAGCGCGAGGGATGTGCTCTGACCCTCCCTGGCCACGTGGGAGGCCGAGGGCTGTAAACATGGGAGCTCTGAGGTGTGAAGGCCCTGGTACACAGGTACCCAGTGGGTGCATGGGGAGTCTCAGGGGCTCAGGAATCCCAACCCAAGCTGGGCACCCTGTGGAGCCTGGCTGAGGTACACCCAGGACCCTGCACAGTGCTGGGACACAGCAGGTGCTCAACACAGGGTTGTCAGAACAAAATGCAGCCTCTGTCACATCTTCCCAGCCATCCCTGATTAATCCCAGCACCGGGCTGGGGATCAGGGGGCTCCAGTCTGCGGGGGGCGGGGGGTGAGGGCAGGTAGAGGGAAGTGTGCCTCCACCTTCCAGGTGCCTGGGGTAGTCAGGCTGGCTGTCGTCTCCCTAGCCCAAGTTCCCCTCTCTGCCCTGACGACTTTAGAGAGAACCTCAAAGATGGTCCAGGCAGCCCTGCTATAGGCCAGAACGTTCACATACATCGTTTCCCCCTTCCTCCTACATTAGGAAGTGGTTCCCTGAAATCCCTAGGTTCCAAGGCACTGAGCAAGTGACCAAAGGTACGTGTATATTGCAGAGACAAAGGGCACACTATTTGAAGCCAGGGCTCTGTCACATAGTGTTTTTATCCCCATGTGGCAAATGAAGATCCGGAATAAGGGACCTGTCTAGGGTGATGACACCTGATTAGTGGCAGGGTCACTGCAGCCCAGAGTTTAGCTCCTAGGGTGAGGGCCATGACAGGTCATCAAAAAATGGAGTCTGGGCCACAGCCCAATGGAGGCTGGCCCGTGGCCACTGTCCAACACTCCCATTCATTAGAACCCCCCACCTCACCTCCAGTCCCCAAGGTGAATCGGGGCAAGGCACCTGGGTGCTTCCCACCGCAGTCCCCTCTCCTTAGCTGGGCCAGCTGGGGAAATGTCAGCATCAATGGCAGTGACAGCCCGGAGCACTGTCACTCGCATTTCTGATCAGGCCCTCACAGGCCCAGTCATTCAACACTAGAACTCAGGGCTTCCAGCTTCTGGCTCCTGCCTCATTTAATTTGCACAACAATGCTTATGAGATAGAAACCATTCTTGGTCCCATTTCACAGATGAGACATACTGTAGAGTATTTAATAAATGCTGCATAAGTGGTAGCTACAATTTATCAAGACACTTGTGAAATACTTGGAGGAGAGCTCGATTTTCCTGCCACTCATCCTGGTTTCTGGGGACAAGTGGCTCCTAAAACAAAAGCCCTGGACATCCTTTGTCCAGACAACACACTCAGATGAGATGATGACTCCACACCCTGGTCCAGGCAACAGGAACCTTCCCCATTCAAAGGCTGGCCCATCACCTTGATCCTCTACCCCTGGTCCCTTAGCTCATCCCATCCACCTGCCAGTACTAAGCCATGGAGACAGCACCGTATGTGGTGGTAAAAGTGCTGTGCTGCAGGCCCAACTCTGCCCTCAGCACGTCACAGGGTGCTGGGCTAGGGTGACGGCTTCTTGATGTAGGGTCCCCATGGGCTCCAAGGACTCTTAAGAACCCTCTAAAGCAGAATGCGAAGTTCGGTGTAGATGGATAGAAGTGCATTTTGCGGGGACAGCTTTCATAAGTCCCTCTGAGGAGTCTGTAAATCAAAAAAAGTTATGGGCCCCCAGACTGAGTGATCTTGAAGCCCCCTTCCATCCTAGTATTCTTGGGCTGTATGCATTTCAACATAAACTCCATTCTCCACCCTTCAAGGCCAACTCAGCTGCCACTGCAGGAAACTCGGGTTTCTTGCTTCTTTGACTGCAGCACAAGGCTTGGGACCCCGTGCCACAGTCTTGCAGGGTGTCTCCTGCCTTGCTCTTCCATAGGAGCCTGCCAGCTCCCAGAAGGGAACAGGATGAGCCCAGGGCTGAGATGGCAGAAAACATCAGTATACCCCATGTGGGCTCGCCCCTGGCCACAGCCTCTGTCCACTGGAAGGCAGGGGCTGTTGCAGACCACAGGTGCACCCAGGCCCAGGGTCCATCTTTCCCTGCTGCAACCCTGGGACCTCACTAAACCTCTCCTGCAGGGAGCCTGGTTTTCATTAAATCGGGTAAAGGAGTCATTAACTGCCAGCCCAGTCAAGAAGCAAAGTTCTGCTAGAAGGCACAGGGAGGGTGAGGGAGACCAGCCTGTCCTCTGCCCTCCCTGGCTGACCGATGGTGGGGGGAGGGGGAGTCAGGGAGGCTGGGCTCCTAAAGGGTCCAGCAACTGCAGCAGTAGGAGCTGGGGGTGGAGAGTGGGGGCAGTCTTGGCCCAGATAATAAGCAATTGTTAATGTGATCCATATGGATCCTGACTGGCCTCTCTGTTTAACAGGATGATAATGGCAGGGAAAGAATGCTGATCTGTGGGGAGAGGAAGGGGCAAAGTCCTCCCCTGACTTGGGGGGAGGGGGAGGACCAACAAGAAGGGGGAGGAGGAGAAGACCCACCCAGGGGTCTCCACCCATCCAGGAACCCATAGCTATTTGCCTCAAAGTGTCCAGATTCCATGCTTTGTAGGCTGCCCTTACAAAACCTCTTTAATTCAGCCAACAAATATGTATGAGGCATCCACAAGGTGCCCAGCCCCGTGCCAGGCCCATGCGGGCAAGGGGCAGGAAAGGGTATGTTCCACCTCCATCCTCCAGGAGGCAAGACCTAGGGTGGACTTGGCCACAAAGCTGAAGGGAGGTACAGGTGCAGCGCCAGGAGAACATGGAAGGACAGGCGCGGGCTAAGAGCTGGGGGCTCCGAGGAGGCTTCGCGGAGGAAGTGTGGCATCCGAGTTGGGCCTTGAAGAATGAGGAGGTTGTGGAAAGACAGGGACAATGGGGAAGGCATTTGGCTGAGGGAACAGCAAGAGAGCAAAGGCAGAGAGGCGTGAAATTGCGCTGAGAGTCTGAGATCTCAGCAATAAAGCTGCAGCCCAGGCCAGGGAGGGGAGGGGATTCCTGCTCCATAAAAAGCTGTGGTCATGGAGGGCCAGGAGGAAGGCAAGTCAAGGCTCTGGGAAAGACGCACTGGGGCCTGGTCCCTCTGCCCTGCCCCCTCCAGTCTGGGTACTGGTATTGTCCACTCCCAGGATCCTTGGCTCAGACCACCCTTATACCACTGCCAGAAAATCCCGCGGGGCCTCAGAGGCCATCCCTGTGTCTCTCAGCCCCCTCTTCCTCTCCTGGGAAGATGGGAGCCCCCCCTGAGAAATGGGGTTATCTGGGCCTCCCAGGAGCAACCCCACTGCCTCGGGGACCTAAATTCCCTTTGGCCCAAGAGGGCTTTCCCCCAGAAGATATTACAGCGAGGGCACGGGGGTCGCTCCTTACAAGGGTGACTGCTGCGGACGCCAGTGGAATCAAGTGGAAATAAATGAAATGGCGTTAAACATGGGAAAGGGGGATTTACGAGGCCTGTCACCGGTCCAGCAACGCCGGCCCGCAAGCCCCGCCCCTTTCTCGCCCACCCCTGGAAGCCCGGCCCCGCCCCCGACCCCCGCAGCTCCCGCGGCTGCCGGGTACCGGTGCTGCGGCTGAGTCCCCGCTGCACCTCGGCCCCGAGCCGCCCAGCGCGTCCGTCTTCTGCAGCTAAGGCACAGTGGAGAACGGCGTTTGCTCGCAACGAGAAACTCGGGGAGGGGAGCTCCGAGGAAGCTCAGCCCAGGAGGACGCACAGGGGTTTCAGGTTGGACTCGGGAGGGTCTGGGGCTCCCTGTGCGGCGCCACCCGGCCCACTCCACAGGGAAGGCTCTGGGCCAGGAGAATCGAGAAGTTCGCGCCTCTACCCCGCAGAAACCAGAGTGAGGTTGGGACCGAGTCCCGGTTCCTCGCTGCCTGGCCGGGGGCGGGAGCCCGCTCAGCCGCGGCAGTCGCGCGGACAACACAAACATTCTTCCGTCCTCTATTCTCCTCCAAATTAGGTATCCATGGAGACTGGGCCAGGCAGCCTGACAGCCCCACGGCCTAATCCTGATTTAGTGACCGTCCCTTTAACAGCCCACCCACCCGTCCACCCACCCCTGCGCTCCGGGCTGCCGCTGGGCGCAGGCTCCAGGCCGCTCACACTCTCCCCCGCGCAGACCCCTTTCCAGGCCTCCTCGCCCAAGAGGGGCACGGGAACTGGAGGGGCCGGGCAAGGGAGGCTGCATTTGCTGAGCACCTACTGTGTGCCCAGCCCTCTGCGAAGAGCCCTCTACAGAGCTGGTTCCCAGCGAGGGAATCTGTGTAGACCAACAGGGGGCTTGTGAAGTGGGGAAGTTTAAGGGGCTCCGTCTAGAGAGCTGGGCGCTCCGAGGGTCTCCCTTGTAGCCTGTAGCCCAGGGGTGAAGGTAAGTGCAGCTTCCTGCGACAGCCTGACTCAGATGGAGGCTATGCTCTCTCTGGTCAGAAGAAAAGAAAGGAAGCGCAGGGCGTTAGGGGCGCAGGGCCCGAAGTGGCCTCAGTCTCCTGTCACTGCCCCGTCACGATGCTGGGGAATCTCCGGGCCAGGAACCCAGCCCCCAACCCCCCCTCCCACACACACAGGGGCCGCTGGACAAAGACCTGACGGTGTGGGAGGGGCCTGCGGGCCGGCCCTCGGGCTCCGGACACAAGATACTTCTGGGACCCGAACCCGCAAATCCTGGCTCCCCACCCCCCAATCCCGCAGGCTCCCCCCAGAGCCAGCTACTCGCTATTGCTGCAGGCTCCGCACCAAAGGGGGCGGCGAAGAGGGTGCCCGTCGGCGGCGAACAGATCCCCTTCTCTGCCCACCCCTTCCCCCTCTGGTAGTGACCCTCGGCTCCCACGCACCCGCCCGGGTCTCTTGCTGGCCTTGCCCTTCGACCCCCACCTAGTTGAACCTCGCGACCCACAGCCCCCGCCCTCTCCGGCCCTCGCACTGTCCCGCACCCGCGGACAAAGCTCCGGACACCCGACCGAACGGTCACCACCCCCTGACCCCGGCCCCGCCGCGCGTTTCCGTGCCTGCCCTTGCCCGGCCCGCGGCCCCGTACCTCGGCATCCCGGCCGGGTCCTAGGTGAGTGTGCGCGGCCTGGGGGGTCGTCCGGCCCCGGGACTGGGGCACGGGCCGGGGGCGACAGGCCGGGGCTGGGGGGCAGCGGTGCTCACCATCCTGGAGCCGCTACTGCTGCGGCTGCTGCGGCCGCCGCGGCCGGGAGCGGGACTGGGCAGTGGGGGTGGCTGGACAAGGGGCCGCCCCGGCTCCCCCCGCAGGCAGGACCCCCACCCCCACCCCCGCCTCCCCTCGCCCGCCCCCAGCGCCCTCCCTCGCAGGCCTTTGCTCCCCTCCCCTTCCCCTGCTCCTCCCCTCCCCTAGCGCCCCTCCCTTCCCCCAACTCCCGCCCCTTCTCCGGCCCTCTCCACCCCCCCGCCTAGTCCCCGCCCTCCCCCACCTCGCCCCCGCCCCGCCCCCACCTCCCTTGGGCTCGCCGGCCCCTCTCCTCAACCCTCCTTGCCTAGCCCCGCCCCTCTCTCTCCCCGAGCTCTAAAATAAATTAGCCACCTGGGGGGGGGAAAAGAGCAAATGACCCTTGGTGTGGAGAGTGTCCATGCGCTATTCTCAGGCCCGCCCCCTGGGCCTGGCCGACGGGGCGGGAAGTTGGTGTGGGGGTGGAGGCCGGGCCCGCCCGTCAGGGTGGGGGAGTTGTCCGCCAAGGGGGGAGGTGACCGGGATTGAGCTGCGGGCCCGCCGAGCGTGTCCGCTGGGTGTGAGCGGCTTCCTGGGTCGAAGGGCAAAGGGGAAAGCAGCCGGGCCGGCCCGCCCCGTCCGCTAGCGGCCCAGACCCCTCTCCCAGGACTACCTCTATCCCTCGGCCAAAGCCTTGATTACTCACGCTTTCATCCCCCCTTCCCCGCCCCCAGGTGAACTAAACACCTACAGCGTACCAGACTCGGGTGGGCCAGCCCGGGATGCAGAGGGCTGGACACACACAGCCGGCACGTCCACCGCTCTGCACAGCGCCACTCCGAGTGCGAGTGTGGGTGGGTGCGGGGGTGGAGGGAGAGCCCTGGACGTGGGCGGCAGAGGGTGGGGTGTGACTTCTAAACAGTGGGCTTCCCTGGAGGGCTTCCCCCACGAAGGCCGCATTCCCACTGGGCCAGGCAGGCCGAATGGTGGAAGGTGAAAATGGAGGATGAATCCCAGATTTGTGGTGTCCAAAGGTGTTCGTTGATTGGTGCATTCATTCAACAAATACATGTTGAGCGTCCTCTCTGTGCCAAGCATTGGACTAGGCGCTGGGACACGTGAGAGGGTCTCAAAGGCACATCCCTGATCTTTTGGAGCTCCCAGTCCAAAGAGTAGACAATTCTATCAGACACACAGACAAAAGGCTTCAGCGTCAGAGGTGACCCAGCCTGGAAAGGAAGCCTGCCGGGTGAGGGACCCACAGGAGAACCCAGTTTGCCTCAGAAGGTTGTAGGAGATGGGGCTGAGCTTAAGTTGAGGTGGGTCCAGATACATTCCTCGAAGGAGATGTTGAGCACCCACCCAGAGGGTCCCAAGACCATCTAGGTTCCCACCCAAGTGCAGTGCTTGAGGGTCCTCTCTTTGGAGGTGATTTTGTTTTTCCCTTTTGCATACTGTTCTGCCTAAGTACCAGTAGGACAAGGTTGCCCTGCGCCCCTCACCCCCAGCCTGTAGGGTAGCACTCTGTTCTCTGTGTTTTGCAGAATTCTAAACACTTTCCTTCCCTTCTCATGATTGTTCCCGTGGGAGCTCTGGGTTCTGACCTCCTTAGGGCACCTGTAGGTACCACCCAGCGAAAGGAAAGAAGGAGGCCCTCAACAGCTCCCATGTTTTCCCCACCCACATATGGAAACACAACAAGCACTTTAGCAGGTTCTGGAATAAACCAAGGTCAGGATCTTCTCCACCCCCAGAATCTTCTCTGCTTCTTTACTCCACCCCTCCAGGACTACACCCTGGCACAGGGGAGGGATGTATCAAGGCTCAGAATACTGGTGAAGCCCATGACTTCAGAATTAGAAAGGCAGGAGGAAGCAGGCCACAGCCACCACCCTAAGAGAGCTGAACCCTTTGATGAAGGGACAATCACAAGAATAACAGACATAGAAGGACCTCATTGAGTATTTCTTACTGATGGGGCATCTGAGGCTTAGAGAGAAGTGACATGCGTTGGGTCACACAGCAAAGCTGGATCTAGAATCTGCTATGGTCTTTCCACCTCACCTGTCAGACCCCCCAAGGTTAGAGAGAGGAATTAAGGGAGAAGCCAACGTCCACATGAGCTGAGTGACCTCAACCACCAGACTAGTGCCAGGAGGTCAAACCTGGCATTGCCGGAGCATTGCAGCTGGGTGTCACGAGGGGCAAGCTCGAGGGCAAGGTGGATAGGAGTGAAGATGGAGGAAGGAATTGATAATGTGCTAGGTCCAGTTCTCCATCCCGCGGGAGCCCTGGAGAAAAGGCTCTTCCAGTGCGAGTAGGAAGGACAAGGTCAGACTTCTGGAAGGACTTCCCGGTAAGATAGCAGGACAGGCCGGGGGGCTGAGCAGGCCTTTGCTGGATTCCACGAGGGAAGATGCAGCATCTTGGAGGTGCTGAATTGTTTCTGATGGGCAAACTGGCATTAGTTAGCAGGTGGGGGTGAAGTTGGTCTGGTCATCCTTCAGCCCCCATCCTGCACCAGTGCTCAGGCAATGAAGTGTGACTCCCCCTCCCTGAGCTCATTAAAGTCCTGTTAATACATCATCCAGCCTCCTGGGCTGACAAACACTCAATCCTGGCAAATGGCCCTTCATCATGTCTCTCCCTCTGCCCTCCTGGGCGGGGCCTTGAGGGTCTGTTCTCTGAGGACTCCCTGCTGACCATTCCCCTGGCTGTTTCCCCCATCAAGGGATCTGTGTCTTGCGAGTCCCCTGCTGAGGACATGCTGATCAGGGGGTCTTGTGATCATCCCCCTGGCAGGTCAAGTGCCCAGCAATGGATTGGATAATAATAGCGGGATTGATGGCGATAATACGCGGCCTCTGCAGAGGACCCTCCGTGCTCCCAGCCCTTTGGCTGTGTCACATCCATGGTGGAGCATCCCATCCTGCTCCCAGGGGAGGCAGGTGCTGTGCTTGAGTCTGGGGCACGTGTATATACGCACGGGTGTGTGAGTGCGTCATCTTCCTAGTTCACAGACTTGGAACAAGGCCTTTTTGAAAACATCAAGAAAAATAACCCAGCCAGCCCAGAGAGAATCAGCATTAAGGGTTTTGAAGAGAGAGGGGAGAGTTAGAGGGAAAATGTGTGGAAGCCAGAGAGGGAGGAGCAGGTGAGGTAAGAAGGAAGGAAAGACAGGGCCTAGGGGAAGGATGGGGTGCGGGGGAGGAAGGGAGAAAGAAGTGGGAGACAGGAAGAGGAAAGGGCGGGGAGAGCTGTCTTTGTGGTCCTCTGGATTGGCCACTCAGAACTCATTGAGAAGCAAGAAAGGAAGGAAATGTGGCCGGGCTGGGATACTGGGATGCACGCCCAGAGGACACCACACCCCGCTGGCTGCTATGTCCCCCACTTTCACGGGGTTCAGCCTGCTCCCCCACAAATGGAAGCCCTAGCCCTCCTCTTTCTGGCTGTTTGGCCTTCCAGTTCCCTGTGCCTCCCTCCCAAGCCCTGCTTAACTACTCACTGTTACTGTTTGTGTGCTTATTCCAGCGTTGCCTTCCCAGTGTGCCACAGGCTGTGTCTGGGTCCAATCCCCACCCCTCAGCCAGCCTAGGGGCTCTTAAGAGCCTCCAGGAGAATTAGAAGTGTCCCTGGGCAGACACAGCTCTGTGCCGGATCACTCAAGGCTTGGGAGGAGGACAGGCTGCAGTCCTCTCCTCTCCCCCAGGGGCCCAAACCTTGGTAAGCACTTCCAAAATCCTCACTCTACATCGGGCTCTGCCGTTTGATCTGTGAGCAGAAGCACACCCACCTCACCCCCATCTCGTAGCACAACCTTTGGGCCAGCATCCCAAACTCATCTGTCATCATGTACTTTTATGATACAACCCAACAGAACCTCTCACTAAGCACCCACACCATCTTAGTACCTCAGAGTCTCTCTCCCAGAGTGTCATTTCCCCATTCTGCCTGGGGAGCTCCTATTCATCCCTCAGAACCCAACTCAGATATACTCTCTTCTGTAAAGCCTTCCCTTGCTATACCCTACCTCCACCAGAGCTGGTAGCTCCTACCCCAGAGCTCTCCTAATCCTTTTTCCTAGTTTCCAGGTGTTGAGCTTCCTGGAGAAGCCCTTCCCTTCCTATACCTATCCAAAGACAGAAGTCCCCACCCATGCCTGCCTGGCTCACTCTCACACATGCCAGCTCCTCTGGAACCGCACTGGGCTTCTCCTTTCCCTACAGCTTGTCAGACCGAGGGCAGAATGGGGAACTGGAAATCCAAGTGGCCCAGAGGTCTCCCCACCCCCACACTGCCCTCACTGGGGCTCTGCCTGACAGGAGATTCTCAGCACATCTGGTTGTACTTAAATCATCCAACGCCCAACTGCCCAGGCATGTTCCCTGCTTTTCTCCCCTTTGCCCTGGCCTCTTCCCCTTCCTAAACTAGCCTCCCAGCCCTCTCCTCCAGGATGCCTTCCCTGATTGGCCCAGCCTCTGTATCACAGCCCACCCTTGAACCTGATTCTCTTTGGGTCTGGGGACTAGAAGCGTGTGTGCTCAGCATGGCTCAGTGTGTGGAACCCCATCCTTCAAAGCATTGGTCATGGGTAGAAACCTTCCCCCCAGGCCAGGAGGGAAGCTGACCCAGGGCCTCTCCTCGGCTCCCTTGGCTTCCAGGGTGGCTCCCTCCAGTTACTAGTGTGTGTGGTGGGCAGGGGGCGTGTTCCTGCCTTTTCAAGATTTGGTTCAGATCCAGAAAGCTGTCCCCACAGCACCTCTTGCTGTCAGCTATTTTCCAAAAGGCTTTGCTAATATTAAAGAACAAAAGGGAAATAAATACAGAGAACACAGTAAGTGTAAAAAGACAGGCCACAAAGAACGGTTTGTGGATCTACCGTGACCTGCTTCACCAGGGCTCCAGGTTTGAATGTTCATTCATTTATTCATTCTTTCCTTCAATAGCATGGACTGGTGCCTAGGTGTACTAAGTTGTGGGAGTAGAGACTTGAATAAGACCCCAGTGCTTCCTAGAGAAACTCGTGGCCAGTGAGGAGAGGGGACAGGTGGACGAACAAATGCAAAATGCTGTGATGGACCTGAGTGGGGAGGCAGTGAGGTGCAGTGGTGGAAAACCACAGACCCTGGGTGGAATCGTGACTCCCCCGCTCTCCCGCTGCTGCGCTGCAGGGACAGGAACCGCGTGCTGGAGCCTGTCTCCTCACCTGTAAAAGGAAGATGATGTGACCTGAAAGGATCCTGATGGGATTCACATTAGATAATGTGAGTGGAAGCGCTCCATGAAGTACTGAGTGAGTTGTTGCGATTAGTATTGGGCTCGAACATTGCCTGCCCGGTGCTCATTGCTCATTTTTCTGATTCCCGAACAGCAGTCTCTCCGTACCTTCTGAGGGAAGCCCTCTGTATGCATAGAGAGAGAGAAATCCCCACACTATTTTGTAATCTGTAAACAAATACTTTGAATATGTTTTCTTGTCTATAACTATGTTTATACCACATAATTTTAATGACAGCTGAATTCTATCATATATGGACATGCAAGAATTAGTTTAACAAGTTTCCTTTGTTGTGGATTTTTTCCCCAGTAATAAAAGCTTAATGATCAGACTTGTAACATCCACCTTTGTGCATGTGTTTGATTAGGATAAATTCCTAGTAATGAGAGACTGGGAACATATATTTTTAGTTTGAAGGAGCCACCAGCCCAGGCCTCTGGGCAATGCTCTCACATCTCCTCCAGGCAGCCCTCCCAGACTGGCCTTCCAGAGCCCAGTGCATCTCCCAAGGCCCACACCTTTCCCAGTAGCTTCATCCCTTAGCAACCTGGCCTGGAAGCCCTAAAAAAATGCTCAGAAGACCTAGCTGGTGAAGGCCAGGAGGGGCCCTGGGGGGCGAGCACAAAGCAGGCTTGTGTGGGGCATGGAAAGAGGCCCCGCCCCTGGGGGCTGCTCGCTGAACATTCCTCCCAGGACAATGGCTGCCTCGGAATCCCGAGAATGAAGGAGGTCGGGAAACTTCCCGAATCCACCCACTTCCACCCCCTACCAAGTTGTACCCGTTCCCAAAATGGAAAGAAGGGGCACTTGCTTTGGGGGGAGGGTGGAGAGGGACAGTGCATCCAAGCCGACAGCCCCCCGCACCTGCCCCTCCTTTTACCAACCCTGATCCACAACAGGGCGCTGAGTGTCCCCAGGCATCCCTTCCCTGTGGGTCTTGGGCGAGTCCTGCTCTCTCTGTCGGCCCCTGCTTCCTCAACTGTAAAATCAGGGGCTTGGATTCAGTGGTGGCTAAATACCCCACACATCTAAAATGCCCTCATGTCGTGGGTAAGAGGTGCACAAACTTTGGAGCCAGACTCCCTAAGTTCAAATCCAGTCTGCCCTTTACCCTGTGACTTTAACACTCCCACCACAACTTTCCCATCTGTAAAGTGGGTTGATGATAGATGCCCATCCCTCAAGGGGCTGTCCTGAGGAAGGATGAGAAGATACTCATGAGACAACTGGCGGATTCCTCAGAGTCTATGAATAGTGATTCACACTTAACTCTGACAGTAACTGGCTCCCCAACACCAGCCCCTCTCATGCCCACTCTAGATTTTGGCCCCTGGACATTTGCCAACAATTGGCCAAACCTCTGGGAGATGAGGGGCAACTGACCCCCAAGGAAGCCCCCCTCTGGCATGATTCCACATCTCCTTGTATGAGCCATAAAGCCCTAAAGTTGTAGAACTATAAAGGTTTTTAGGGGCAAACAAAATTGAAAATACAGGAAAACTCCTGCATCAGATCACACGTCTTCATTTTTGTTTGGGAAAAGTAGGTGTTTTCAATACAGCCAGCAATTGGTGACATAGGATTCCGGGCTCTTAATAACTCACTGGAGGATTAGGACTAACACACAAACAGTGAATAGCGTGGGTTTCCTATCAATATGTTTGAGCTGTTTGCCGCAACCCCTGCGGAACCTCCTCCCTCTCTCTCTCAGACACCTGTTCTTTCCTTCTCTTTTCTCACCTCCTCCTCAACTCCTCTACTCTTACACACCCCCAGATTAAAATCCTCTGCTACAAGTACCAGAAAACTCCGCTCACAATGGCTTGTACAATAAGGACACAATGCATATCATATTTCATCCAATTTACATGCCACAGATGTTAAGAAACACTGCTACTTTATGTACCATCAGAAAGAATAAAAAATCTGCCTATTAGGCTGACACAAGGATTTATTTATTTAAAAAGTTCTTTTAGACATACATATATATTTTTAACATAAATTGCTCTTGCACATATGTAACAAGGAAAACATGGTTAAGGTTTTCTTTAAATGTTATCAAATTCAGAGAGTGATTCTTGGAATCACTTTTCAACTTCGAGCTGTTTTTCCCCATAGATGCGTCATCTGTGCCATCACAAGTATCGGTGATACAGCATTTCTTAAAAGACTGCTCTACTGAATTAATTATCTATTGCTGTGTAAAAAGTTACCCCAAATCTTAGCAACTTAAAGCAACAAACATTTATTTAGTAGTTTCTATGGGTCAGGAATTCGGAAGTGGTTTAGCTGGGTCAAGGTCTCTTACCAGCTAGCATTCAAGCTGTCAGGGGTGGGAGGTCAGCAGGCGTGGGGCTTGGGATGGTCACGTGGGGCTGGAGAATCCGCTTCCACACTCACTCATATGGCTGTTGGCAGACCTCAGGTCCTAGCTGGGGGTGTTGGCTGGGTACCTCTGTTCTTCATCATGTGGACCTCTCCACATGCCATCTGACTGTCTTTATGACATGGCAGCTGGCCTTTCCAACAGCAAATGGAAAGACAGCACAAGCGAGCATTCAAGACAGAAGCCACAGTCTTTTTATAACCGAATACTTGAAATGACATATCATGATTTCTGCCCTATGCTATTGGTCACAACTTAGAACAAAGTGGGAAGGGGCGACACAAGGGTGTGATCATCAGGAGGTGATGACTATTGGGGGCGATTTTTCGGGCTTCCTACCACATCCTTCTAAGCCACGAACTTCCATTCTGGAAGTTTTAATGCTGGAAGATGACCTTGCCAGATGGTCAATAAAAGTGTCTAGGTAGCAGTCAGGACTCAAAGAGTCCTTACATCGTTTGTGGACTGAAATATCATAAGATTATAGTTGTCCTGTCACGACACCAGGAAAGTCACCAAGTTTGCCCATGTGTACAAATGACAGCTAAGCACAACTGCTGTATGGCTAACAGCAGATTAAGATGCTGTTGATTATAAGATGTATAATGATTTCAGAAATGTTAAAATGTGGCCAAACGTGCACTTTAGAATTGATCACATACATTTTACATAAGAATGAGAACCGGTGGCTTCAGAGTTGATTAATTCGGAGACTCAACATCTTCACGGACCCAGGTTCCTTCCATCTTTGCATCTAACACGCTCAGCATGTCTGCTGTACCCTGGATGGTTATCCTCAAGTCACAGTGTGGCTGATACTGTTCCAATCATCCCCTGTGGGCCCAAATATTCCTCTCCGGTGCCTCCTTTTAAGAATAAGAAAACCTTTCCCAGGGACATCCAGATTTTCCCTCTTGTCTCATTGACCGGAAATTGTTACTGCCTTTGTTTGTCAGGATTAGGTTCAGTTGCATATGTTAGCAAAACTCAAAGTCATTTAAACGAGATTGATGTTTATCCTTTCTCATATAAAAGAAGTTTGAAGATAGGCAGTGCTGATGTGGTGGCTCCAGAGTTTCAGTGTCATCAGGGACCCAGGCACCAGCCATGTCATGTAATTTCATTCAAGTTCACCTCACGTTCCAAAATGGCTGCTAGAGTTCCAACCCTCAGATCCATGTTGTAGACCAGAGGGAGCAAAGCAGAAGGGCAAAGGGTGCTTCCTCAGCAGAGTGAGTGCCCTTAAGCCACCTTTTCAGATGTCCCACAGAACATTCCTGTTTACATCTTATTGGTCAGAACATGGTCACGTGACCACACACACCTGCAAGAAAAACTAGAAATTTTTTTTTAGCAAGGCACTGTGTCACCTTAAGTAAAATTTGACTCTTTATTACGAAGGAAGGATTAATGTTAGGTGGCCAATCAGTGTCTTCCATACCTCAGGCCTAAAACAATCCCTGGTCAGGGGAACAGGATGACTAGGATTGACATAAATGCCTCAGGATTCACTCCTGAGTTGGACACAGGGTTACATTTCTTGAGAGGTGGAACCTTAAACAAAATCTGAATTCTGTTAAGGAAGAAACAGTCACTCTTGGTTATTTACCAACAACCATTGCCTTCTTTTTGTGCTAACAGAACCTTGATTTTGCTCAGGGACCAGGCTGCCACATTCTTCAGGGGAGGTTGAACCCCTCCTCAGCCCCAGGTGTGAATCTTGACTAGTCTGAGACAGCCATGGAAATCCCATTCCCTCTGCCAGTGTTTGGTTTAAAAATGGACATGTAATATGATTCTGGCCTATAAAACATGACGGGATGTTCTTTGGGAGACTTCTAGAAAGATTCCTCAGAGAACAAAAGAGAAAGAGCTTTTCTTGGCCTTTGAATGGTGTTATCTGCATATGTTGTCTGGAACTGCAGCAGCCATCTTGTGACTTTAAGAGAAATCAGGGTACAAAAACCAACATGATAAGGATGGCAGAGAAAAGAGCAAGAAATATGGTGGAATATCCGTAGTATGGAATCCTGCTCAGCAATAAAAATGAACTACTGATACACACACAAAAAATGGATGAATCTCAAAAACATTGTCTGAAGCAAAAGAGCCAGACACAAAAGAGTATATACAATTTGATTCCATCCATAGGAAGGTCTAGAACATGTGAAACTGAGCTATGGAGGTAGAAATCAGATCAGTGTTTACCTGTGGCAGGGGGTGAGGGAGAGATTGACTACACTAGACGTGAAAGAACTTTCTGGTATGATGTCAATGTTCTATATTTGATTAGAATGGTGGCTACCAGATATACATTTGTCAAAACTCATCAAACCGTACTTCTGAAATCTGTAAATTATATTTCAATAAAGTTGATAAAAGAAGGAAGGAGCCTAGGTCCTTGATAATGTTGTTGAAGTCACTGAATTAACCAACAGCCTCATCTTGGGACTTCTTGATTTAAGACATAATAAATAAATATCCTTATCGTTTAGTCCATTTTTAAGTCGGGTCTTCTGTAACTTGAAGTCCAATCCGTCTTGTGAAAAGTGGGGAGAGGCACCAGGAGATCAGGGCACAGATCCAGCCAGGGAAACTGTGGGCTTCGAGGAACTGCTGAAAAGGGCAAGTCTGATGCTCTGCCTGATCTGGTCGGCTCTGCTCCCCACCCACCATCATAGCGAGCCCAGTACGACTGAGGGGTTCTTCTCACCTTCCCTGACCTCCCTACCCCACCTGTAAAATGGCAACCTGTGGGGACAGAGTCCCAGGGAGCAGTTTCCAGGCTCTCGGCCTCACGTGGAAAGGTGCTGGCTCGGGTAGTAGATGGCCATCAGCTGTGACTAGTTGGCCACCAGCTGTTACCGGTTAGCCATTAGCCACTGATATAACTGCCGGCGGATTGCAGATTGCAGAGAGGAAGATTGCAGTTAGTGAGATTGGTTGACAGAGAAGCAGACGGCAGGTTGCGGATCATGTGGCTCCTGCTTCCTGTGTCTAACCCAGCCGCCAGTGAGAGTATAGTGGTATGACTCCCCTATTTATGGCTCCGTGGGTGTTCCTTTTTGGCCTCACCATATCTTGCGTCCTTATTCGGGGACCAAGAGTTGAGACCCCACATGAGCCCCTGCATGACACAACCCTAGCAATCAAAGGAACTACTCTCAGGCTCTGGTGATGATTATGAAGGGAAAATGCAGGGAACTCAGCACAGTGCCTGGCACATAGTAAGGGACCTGCATTACCTGACCTGGCCCTGTTGAGGGTGACCTAGGCCTGAACCATGCAGAGGTACAGGGAGAGGAGGAAATAGAGTTCAGATACCCGCAGGAAGCAGATGGAGGGTCTGTAAATGATTGATGACACCAAGGATTTGGGCTGGGGTGACAATGTGGATGGGATTACTTCTCGGGATTTTGGCAAAGGGTTCATGCAGTATCTGTTTTTATCACCAAGTAGATGCTGGTAGAGGGAGATAAGAAACATGGAAAGAGGAGCAGATTTGGGGAGTAAAAAAAAAGAGGATACGTTGAGTTTGAGGTGTGTGTGAGCAGTGTGGAGTGGCAGACAAGAGTAAGGGCTCTGCCACAACTAGCTGTGTGATCTTGGGCAAGATAACCACCTTTCTTGGAGCCTCAGTGTCCTCATCTGTAAAATGGGATTTCTAAGAATACTTACCTCATTTGTTGCTATAAAGACTGGATGAAACAATATATTCAAAGTGCTTAGCATAATGCCTGGCACATAGTAGGTGCCCATAAATAGTGATAATCATTTTCATCACCCCTCACATCCTGCCTCATTTGCCTCGGCAGGCAGCCCCAGGCTGGGCTACCGCTGCTATAGCACTAACTATAGCTGACGTGGATGGAGTTTCTGGAGCTCATACTTTACCTTCTCCCGCCTCAAACAGGATGTTCCCCTGCAGAGGATTTCCTCTCCTTTTCTTTTTCTTCGAATTGTCCCTCCCTTCCTTCCAGTCTCTACTCTTCCCTCCCTCTTCCAGGAAGCCTTTCTTGACTAATGCCTCCCCCTTCCCTGCCAACCTCTCCACAAGCCTCCCTGTAGGGGCTGGCCTCCCGCCCGGAGTTCTATCTACTCCCTCCCATTGCCTATCTCTCAATAAGGACCACTCCAGCTCAGATAAGGCCTGGCCCCATGGGGATGCTTGCCCAGTAAGGGAAGGATGCCCCCTCTCCACCACATCCCCGGATGAGGGCTCAGAAAAGGGTGGGGGCTGCAGAGGAGGAGGCCACCTGCCAGAATGGCAGCAGACAGGCCAGCTAAATCCTTGACCTATGATTTAAGGGGTCGGGCATAGTTCAATAGAGCACTCCAGGCTGAGTCCCAGCTCATTCACACAGGTCAGGGGGATGAGGGGCAGGGAGGGAGCTGAACCACCTCCCCCAAGAGCCCCTGAGGCATAATCCAACACCCTGAAAAATCACAAGCCCCATCTGCATCAGTGCAGAACCCCGCTCTGAGAAGTGGAGAGGGCACTGGGAGCAAGAAGGGGAGGTGGATCAGGGATCAGGAAGGTGGGAAAGCCATGGAACACATGGAATCACAGTGCCTCACAGACAGTATGGGCTCAATAAGGCTCCTGTTTGCATTAATGGCAGAGCCCTTTGTTATGTCCTGAGACCCTGCAGCTTTGCCCAGAGTTATGAGGTCAGCCCTAGGCTCTGCTGCCTCCTCCTCCTTTGGAATTTCCTCCCCACTGGGCCCTACTAGGATTTGAGAGAGGCCCCTTAAAGAAGATGAGTGTTCCATGGAATCCCATGTGCCAAATGTAGAGAGATTTTCCTAGCCATAAATGCGTCAGGCCCCGGAGAAGGGCCAAGCCTGGGTCCAGCTCTCAGCCAGAGGCCTGCTTCCACCTACTTGGGGGTCTCCCCACAGGCCTTCGCCCAGGTTTGCCCCCTGCCAGTGCTATGCAAATGAGATGCAAAACAAACGGAGACAGCTGTAGGGATTGGCTAATGAGGGAGACTTTGTCCACCCAATCCAGGGTCTCCCAGCAGCCTGGGCTCCCCCCCTCACCCAGCCTGGTCCCACCCATAAATCAGCTTGGTCAGCGTTAATGGCTCCTGACTAATTGCCTGGACTCGGGCTGCAGGCTCGGGTCGCCCGCATTAAAATTCAATCAGGCCCAGCGCTGAGCTATTAAATATTCATTGGGAGAGCTTCCTGAAACCAGGCTGGGGGATGGGGATGAATTGGGTTGAAGAAACAACCCAAATCCCCAGAATCCCCAGCTTCAAAGGAGGCCTCCCTGCCCCCCTCTCCCATCTCCTACAACTGCTGCCTGATTTCCATTCCTCTGGGCATGATTTCTCTCTGGAAGTCCTTAGCCATCTGTAGAGACTTCTGGGAGATTGAGCTACTCTGAAGAAGGAATGGGTGTTCAGTTATGCCAAAGGACTGCCCTAGTCATCCACTTGTATCCCGTCCATGACTGGTCACCTCACCCCATGGACCCCTTGCCAACTGGCCACTGTGGGCCCTATCAGTGCTGGCACCTTAGGTTCCACCAGGAGAGGAATAGCGCCAAGGCACAGATGACTTCATCCTCAGCAGAGGCCAGGAGAGGGTTAGTTCCCTGACCCTGCTGCCTTTGCCGGGGGCTTTCTTGGCACGCACTGGCCATCTTTAGCATGGCTAGAGGGAGCGTCATGCTGGGCAGCATGGGGTCTGTGCTAGAAGAGAGGAGGGGGCTCTGGGCAGTCCTCCTCTCCTCTCCCCTTCCCCCAGGAATGCAGCCTGTCCAAGCTCCTGGGCCCCTGGCCTGATGCTGAGCAGGCAGCCTGGAAGTTCTCAAGGAGGGTACCCACAGGGAGGGGGCTGGGCCTGAGGGCCTGGGGGGGCCATCGGGAGTGTCCAGGAGTTAAACAGGAAATGCACCCTGCCACCACACACACATACATACACACCACAGTTGGAGGGGGTTTAGTGGGTGTGATGACAGCCATGGCCCAAAGGCTAGAGTGAGCCCCTCTAATAAGGACTGCAAATTTTTCTAGGCCCTCCATGTTGTATTGAGACATCTTGTGACACAGCTCCGGTCCCTGGGCCAGAAGGTATTTGAGCTAGGGGAAAGAGAAAGCAGAGAGACCTGTTTCCCTCCCCAGCTTTTACAGCAAATCCTCAGGAGCAAACCACCTGCTCACGGGGCTCTTCCCCGGCCCTTTGGAGTGCTCCCTGCTCTGGTGCCTGAGGTCTTGCAGGAAATGAACCCTGTGGGGCACGGCGGAAGCTAAGACTGCCAGAATCACAGAGTGCCCTACAGATGCCGCAGAGGAGGGATGGAGGCAGAGGGTACCAGTTTCTGCAAGGCCAGAGCGGCTCAGGGCTGCAGGAGGGGTGTGAAGATCAGGAGACACTGTTTGGGGAGATACTGGAAAGGACCTTCTTATTCTACTACTATTCTGAGATCATCAACCCTTGGCATGAAGCCTAAAATGCTTGCCTGAGAACCCCTACTCCCTCAGGGCTTAGGTGCTCTCCCAGCAAGAAATGGGGGCCCCATGAGAAGCACCCCCTCTCCAGGACGCAGGCAGGCCCCAGAGCTGGGTGCAGGGCAGAATGTGTCTGGCAGCGATTAGGAGGGGAACTGGGGCTGGGAGGCCTCAGGCTTCAGCAGGTCAGGAGTGACCTGAGCCAAGTGTCCGATTCCAAAGCCAACCATCGCAGGCACTCCGGGATTCCAGCTCACCCCACGTGTGGTTCCCATTAGGGCTGACTGAGGTCTTCCTGAAGGCCAGGCGGATTCCTGAGCCCCTCCCCCAAGAGCCCCTCCCTCTTCTGTCTGTTTGGAATGTCTTATCCAGTTCCTGGGGTGGCCTGCCAGAGTGCAACGTGAGGTATTTTCAGGGGCATCCCACTCCACAGAACATCGCCACCCACTTGATGTGTTTGCGATCCCTTAAAGGGGACAAGGGGTTATGCGACAATCTTTGAACCCCCTCTCCCAGGAAGGGCTAATCCCTGAAGACCTCTACACTGTGTCTGAGAGCCCTCCCTTCTCTCTGGGTCAGCTGCCTTGGTCCAGGCCTCAGACCCTCTGTCCTGGACACTGGCAGCTGTCCCCATTGACCAGGCCATTTCTCCCTAATGTCCCTGAGTGGGCAGCCTAAAACCCAGGCCTGCTTTTCAGATCATTTCCTTCCTAACAGAACTTTTTTTTATTATTATTGGGGAAGGGGAACAGGACTTTATTGGGGAACAGTGTGTACTTCCAGGACTTTTTTCCAAGTCAAATTGTTGTCCTTTCAATCTTAGTTGTGGAGGGCACAGCTCAGCTCCCAGGTCCAGTTGCCGTTGCTAGTTGCAGGGGGCGCAGCCCACCATCCCTTGCGGGAGTAGAACCAGCAACCTTGTGGCTGAGAGGACGCGCTCCAACCAACGGAGCCATCTGGGAGCTCAGCTGCAGCTCAGCTCAAGATGCCGTATTCAATCTTAGTTGCAGGGGACAGAGCCCACCATCCCTTACGGGAGGGAGTGGAGGAATCAAACTGGCAACCTGGTGGTTGAGAGCCCACTGGCCCATGTGGGAATCGAACCGGCAGCCTTCCGCGTTAGGCGTGTGGAGCTCCAACCACCTGAGCCACTGGGCCGGCCCTAACAGAACTTTCAATAGCTTTCCAGCAACACAGCAGCCGTTGCTATATGCATCCCTAGATACACCATTTTAAAGTTTAAAAAAAAAAAAAAATATATATATATATATATATATATATATATATATATATATATTTGTCAACGTTTAAAAGCTGGAAGGCAACACATCAAATTATACATTTCTAATTTTTCTTGAAAATATCTGACAACACTAAGCTCACATTTCTGCATGGCAGCAACTGGCTGGGGCTAACTCCTTGGGCCTTCAGAAGGGATCCCTGGGGCTTACCGTCCCAGTCAGTGCACCACCGTCTCAGTCAGTCCCTAATGTTCCCGAGGTATGAGGCCCAGGTGCGTGAATGGCCTTTTGATCACTGGGCTGGCACTGACCTTTCTATCTTGCTTCCTTCACTCCTTCCAGTCCTGTCTGTTCCTGTCTGTCCCTCACTATCTGTCCTCACTTCAACTTGCTACAACAAATGCAAGTCTAAATCCCTTGGCCTGACATATATGTCACTTCAGCCTCCCTTCACACACCTGTTTGCTTATCCCAGTCAACTCCTCCCCTCCAACGCCTGGCCCTGCCAAAGAGCGGTGTGTGGGGGCGCTCCCGGGGCTGCTCCAGGCACACCAAACACCTCACTCTTCCCCAGACACATCCTATACTTTCATTCTCTCAAGTCTTGGCACATGCTGTTTCTTCTGCCTGGAATACCACATTTCCTCTTCTGGCCCTTGTGAATTTCTATGTCTCCTTCAAGCCCCAACCCAGAAGCCACTGAATCCCCCAGAAGGCAGTGTCCTCGGGTTTGTCCGATGGCCCCTAGGGGTCCAGGCGCTGTCGCACTGCACCTACAGCCTGCAGCGAGAGCCCCTCCTGGACTGGGAGCAGCCTGCTTGGCATCCCAAGGGCTCACCTGTGTTGAGGAATCGGCCCTCAGGTTGGTGGTCTGATGGTTGTGGGAGGGGATTGTAGCTCAGCTGGATTGGAGCTGGCCTTTGTGGCAAACACAGGTTTGTTGAAGTTGGCAGGTTGCAGCAGGAGGAGGCAGCAGGCATTCTGTGCCCCGAGGTGAAGGTCCTGGGTCCTAGGCAGGAAGGATGCCTGTGTTGACACAAGGAGGTAGACTAGGGCTTGGTTTAGACCCCTGGGGAGGTGAGTGAAGATGTATAAGCATTTGGGGGAGTGGCTCCCTGCCCAGGGCAGTGGGGTACACTCCTCAGCCCTGTGCACACCCCACTGCCCCCAGTGCTGTCATCAGTGCTGGGATGGGGTCAGACCACACCCCCACCTCCTAAAGCTGACGTTGCAGAGACCCCGGGAGAGGCCCTGAACCAGCAAGGCTGCTCTAGGACCTGTCCCTGCTTCTCCTGTGACGAGCCCCGCCTCTGTCTTCTCCAGCAGAGTCCTGGCCTCCTCCAGCTTCCTCACTGTCACAGTACCTTCCACAGGTTCCAGTCAACCCCTGTCATCACTTCCCTGCCCCGGGAGCTCCCCAAAACGAGGGACAGGCCTGATGCGCCTGGTCTCCCCAGGACGAGCAACTTGGCCTCTGTGAAATCACCCAAGAAGTAGGTCCTGGGGTATCCTGATTTTACAGGTGAGGAAACAGGCTCTGAGCCCTGAAGGTACTTGCTCTAGGCCGGTGTGTTTTAGCTGGGTGGGAATTTCAGCCCGCTGCGTCTGAGGGCCAAGTTCTGTCTCGAGTCGCCCTGCCTCCTCCCCGTGGGTTCCAGGCTCCGGCCCGGGGTTCCTTCCTCTCAGCTGCCACACACAAGCCAGTCACATCCATCCCGTACAGAGATCGATGCGTCAGTATCCCTCAGAATCCCAAAGCGAGCGTCAGTCACGGACCAGCGCATCTGCGGGACAGTGTGTGTGAGTTCAGGAGGGACAGAGCCAGGACCCTTCACAATCCCCCACTTCGCGAGAAGCAGAACCTGATTCTGTCTAATAATGCTGTGTGACTCCAGATGGGACTCCCCCACCCCCGCCTGGCCCCGCCAAAGAGCGGTGTGTGGGGGCGCTCCCGGGGCTGCCCAGAACTGGCTCCAAGACCGGCACGAGGGTCATCTCCCAGCTCCCGCCCCCGGTGACCGGGGTGCGTGTAAGAGGGTGGTGTTAGCACGCGCCTCAGCCCCTCCCCCAGGCTGGGGTGGGGGGAGGGGTGGAGGGAGCAGATGGCAGCAATTACGGCTTGGACCCTCCCCCGCCGGTAGCCGGAGGCCGGAAGATCGGCTCCTTGCGCTTTCGCGGGCGGAGGGGAGGCGGCCTCCGCGGCCCGCCATCCACGGGGGGAGAGAGCGCAAGCCCGGGAGGGGACTTCCTTCCCCCGGGAACGGGGCTGGGAGATTCCCTTAGGAAAAGCCAAGGCCCCCTTCCCGCTCCCGCCCCGGGAGTTGTTTTAAGGCCCTTGTCCCAATAAGCCCGGCGCCTGTAGGTCTCCAAGCTCTGAGGATTGTCGGGTTGGGCCAGTGGTCCTGGCTGAGGAGAGGGGCGCTGTACGGTTGTGCAGGTTGTGAGCTAAACAAGGGCTGGCAGAGGGGGTGAAGGGGTCCGAATTCCAAGCCTTGGGCCTTGGCAGGTGCTGGCTCGCTCTGGAGGAAGGCTGGGGCACCTTTTCTCACAAAGGGCCCAAATGAGCAAGCCCTAAATCAGGGCTGCCCCTGATTTAGCATTGCTGACTATAGAAAGGGGACGAGCAAATGGTTAGAGTTGGCCTCCATGGGTCAGGGGCAGAGCCAGAGAGGGCAGGAAGACTTGTGGCCGGGGACAGAGACAACTGAACCAATCAGATTTTCCTGGCCTTTCTCTCTTCCTGAATTCCTCTCCCCTGTTGTCCAATCCATTAGCAAATTTTGTTCCTTCTGTCTCTAAGCTATATCTTGAATTAGCTCCTGCCTCCCACCCTCTCCAGGGTCCAAGCCTCTATCACCGCCTTGCACAACTGCAAAGGCTTCTGTCTGCTCTCCTGGCTCCCCAACCGTCAATTCACACAGCTGCCAGGGCCACCTTTACATATACAAATAAGACACACTGCAGTTGGCATCATGGCCGAATAATGATTCAACCTGTGCTGGTTTGCAGCCATCAGTTGCTTTCAGGCCTGCAATGGAACTGAGCACTAAGAATTCAGCCTCCTGTCTCCTAAGCACATAGCAGTCAAGTTTCCAGAGTGAAGGAAGAATCTTTCTCTCTCCCAAGTCCAGGGAGCGCCAATGACTCTAAAAGCCCCTGAGAACACGCCCCCAGACCACCCCAGAGGGCCAACAGCACAGGGCACTGTCTTCCCACCAGACTGTGGTCACCCTGCACGTCTGTATATCCTGAGCTCACCACTGATGCCTGCCTCGGTGCCTCACCTGCACCCCGTCACAACACAAAAGGTGCACAGGGAAGGGGGGTTGATGCTGTGCCCCCTGAACACAGAAGCCACTGGCCGCAGGCACCTGTGACTACCGAGCATTTGCAATGTGGCTGGTCTGAAAGGAGATGAGCTGCCTGTGTAAAATACATGAATCCGAAGCCCTACTATGTAAAAAGGATGTAAAATATTGCAGTAATTGATTTTATGTTGATTATATGTTGAAATCATAATAGTTTGGATATACGGAGTTAAATAAACTCTATTAAAATAAAAAAAAATACAAATAAAAAAAATCAGAGCATGTCGCTCCCTGCTTAGCAACCTCCTATGGCTTCCCTCAGAAGGAAGCCCCGACTTCTCACCCTGGCCCCTGCCTGTGTTGACCTCTCCTCGATCATTCTCCCTTCTGCCCAGATGCTGCTCACACTGGCTGCCTTCTATTCCTTGAACTTGACAGGCTTTTCCCCACCTCTGGCCTTGGCTTTGCTGGTCCCTTTTCCTGGAACACTCCGCCCAGGTCCTTCACAGGGATGTCACCTCCACACCAACCCTGACCACAATACTAAAGCAGCCCCATACCCGGCTCGCCAATCTACTGTGTCACTTACCCTCGTCTATTTCTTCCACAGGACTAACCACTTTCTGTAATGATCTTTGTTCACTTGCTTTGGGGTCTGTTTCTCTTACCTGAACACCAGCTTCATGAGCCTGGGACCCTCGTCTCTCTTGTTTGCTGCTAGCACAATGCCTGGCACAAACCGAGTTGATGTTCAACATACGTCATACATTTAGGGAATGTAGGACTCCCTGGGGAACCAACTGGACCCTCGTCTACCTGGGCACTCTAAAGGGTCTTCTCCCTGGGAGGGGCCAGCTGCAAACCCGTGGATTCACCTGTGTTCACTCCCATGCCTCATAAATACGGGCAGGCCTGCAGTTTTCAATAACAATAATTTTAGCAGCCAATGTTTATTGAGCATTTGCTATGTTCCAGGCATTATTCTAAGCGCTTTTCATGGCTTAACTAATTTAATTTGTACAACAAAGTAGATACTAATATCCTCAGTTTACAAGCAGAGACTCACCAGGACACACACAAGAATGTGGGATCATTCAGCAAACACACGTGTGCATCGTAAGCATGGAATTCATTAATCATTATCTTGCAACAGACAGATGGGTGAAGCGAGTGTCTCTATGGGTGAGCCTCGGGGCATTTGGTAACTCCTGCAGGAAGATGGAACAGGACGGAACACTCGAGAAGGGGCAGCAGGAGTGTGTGTGTATTTGTGGGGCGGTGGGGGGTGGGTCACAAGGCTAGTTTGGGCAACGAGTAGGAAAAAGAGGAAGTTCCGGCCACAGCCCATGCTCTGGATCCCCACCACATTCAGGGTGCACCTGTGGTGTGGAGGCAAGGGCCTGGGTCCTGGTGTTCTGCCACCCACCAGAGATGTGAACTTGGGCAAGCACTTACCCTCTTGGGGCCACATTAGCAAAATGCTGAGGGAGGCTTATGTAATATCTAATTCCCATAGCAATCACCAGAATTAAATTCAAACCTGCTCATAAAAGTGCTCCATCAGCTGCAGAGGGCTTGCTGGTGAAAGAGACCAGGGAAAGGGTGCAGGTTGTCAGCCTGTAAAGCTGGGGTTAGAGCTATGCTTTGGCCCCTCCCGAGTCACAGCCCACGGCGGGTGCCCCTTCAGGATGGACCAGGGTCTACCACTCTGCCTCCTCTATACTTGACCTGGCACAGAGGTAGTTAGTACTCAATGGGTGTTTGTTGGGAGAATCCATGTGTTTGTTGAGTGAATGCCCAAGTGAGGGAATGACCAGGGGATGAGTAGGAGAGGGAGAATAAGTACACGAGTGAAAGCTGGACTGAATGAAGCAGGGACTACAGACACCCTCTGCCTCTGCACCTGTTTCTTCACCTGTAAGAGACAGTGGTGAGGCTTGGCCCGCCTTTTTCTCTGGGCTCCCGTGTGGATGAGAGGAGATGGGGCAGGTCCATGGACGCCACCCCTTGCTATCTGTGCAGGCCTGGAGTGACTGGTGCTCCCCTCCCCCACAGCCCTGTCCCCCGGAATTTATAGGTTCCTCATTGTCCTGTACAAAGGCCTTCTAGGGGAGGAGGCGGGGTGGGTGAGGAGACTGGGGAATTAAAACTCAGAGGCTGAGTAACAGCCGGCCACACCCGAGGGCCCATCAATCTGCCCAGCTCCCTGTAAGATGGACTTCCTTTGCCCTCACCCTGGGCGGTTAGCAGGTCTCCTGCCCCAGGGATCCTCTCATCCTCCTTGCAGCTCCTGAGCCTCACCAGGTGGCGGTGTGTGTGTCGGGTGGTGGTGGGGGGGGACATGAAGACAAGACCCCGAGAGTGGGAGAGGGTGCCTCCTATTGTTCTCCCCCTTGACTTCCCCGAGTCCTGCTCCCATCTCCCTCTGCTCCCGTACATGCCCCTGTCCTTCTACTGCTCTTGGTTCTGGGCAGAGAATTGAGCTTTCTGTGGGTATTCTGCGTTCCTTGGTGAGGGGGGCCTGGAGATCCAGACTCCAGAAAAACAGCCTCCTCCTCCACTCCAGCCTCTGGGGAGAGGGTGAGGGCTGAGAGTAGAACTGGCAGATGGTGCAGTGTTAACAGATGACATGGAGAACAGAATTACTCAGCTGCTCTGTCCCTCCATCTTCCCCGTGGAAGGGGATGGCAAGACAATGATACCAATTGGGAGGGTTGGGAGGAGAGGGCCAGAGAAGCTACAGGGCATAGGAGACTGCACACCGGCACCACACAGGCCTGGCGTGGCGTCCCATCTCTGCCGCTCACCAGCCAGGTGATCTCAGTAAGTCATTAAGCTCTCACAGTCTGTCTCCTTATAAAATGGGTCAAAGAAAGACTCTCACTGGCTTTTATGAAGATCATGTGGATTTTTGTGTTTGTAAAATGAGCTTTACAACTTGTGAAAGTATAAAAATGGAAGAGTTTACTTATAAGTGCCAGCCCCTTAATTGTTTGTAAAAATCATTTTTAAAACTTTTTTTTGTCTTACAACAAAATAGAATGGAGTAGAAAACATCACAGGGCATCACAGAGTTTTGTAAAACTTTGCCTTTAGTTATATATATCCTTATGTTCCTGGGTAGCTATACTTACCATGGCTCATGGTCAAAAAAGTTTGAAACATTCCACGTAGGGGGAATTCTTTAGTGATATCTCCAGAAGGGAATGGTGGATGGATGGACACTAACAGCATGAAACGCACCAGGTGAAATGTAAATATAATGGCCAGTGGACTGTGGACTCTTAGGCTGGGAGACCTGGCTCTGAGCAGCTCAGTGTAACAGGTTGGTGGTGATGGGTGGAGGGGGTTACGTAGGACCTAGCTGACAGCCCTCTCAGTAGGTAAGTTCTCTTTGCTTTGCAATATGCCTTGGGCCTGAATCCTGAATGAAACACCTATCAGGCCATGGACCTGTTCCCTCATCCTGGCCCTAAGCTGAGCCAGAGAGAATGGGCGGGTCACTGAGAACTTGGAACTGCTGTGCCTGGACCCCTCCCCCTGCAGGTCCACTGAGAGTGCAGCAGGACCTGCAACAGGTATGATGCACTGGTGGTGAGGACCCTCGGTCTGAACTTCACCCATGACCCTCCTCCCTTCCCCCTCCTCGGGGCCATAGTCCAGTGACGGTGAGCTGGTCAGAGGGGGCCCTAAATCAATCCCAGACTTCCCTGGTTGGCAATGAATTATGAGCTGTGGGTTTTGTGATGTAGATCATGGTTGGGGAGGAGGGGGCATGACCTATGGCAGGTCACACGGGACCCCCAGAAGGGGCCAGAGCGGAGGTCAGAGGCCACCTCCTCCATTCTTCACCCCACCCTTCTGGGTCCCATCCATGTCTAGTCTTTAAGCTGGGTTGGGCCAATTCCTCACTGACTGTTGGCCCCAGCTGTACCTGCCACCAGGCCTATATGGTGGGAGAAAGGGGCTTGTGCTGGAAAAGATTCTGGAAGAAAGGGAGAGGGTGAGAGGACAGTTTATTTGGTTCCCTAAAGGACTGGTCAGTGCGCCAAACCAGACTCAAGAATTTGCTTTAAATTTTTTTTTGCTGAATTCTTTCTCTGTGGATTTGACGCTACGCTCTCCCCAAACCTCCCCCCTCTCTTCTGGATGAATTCCACAAGTCGAGACTCCTGCAAACCCCAGCCCAAAGGATTTTTAGATGGCTGGAGATACGGCATGACAGTCAGAGAGCAAGAGAGAGAGAATCAAGCTGGTGTTCCAGACAATGCCTGTTATCAGGGCTTCAGAGAGAGAGAGAGAGAGAAAGACAGATAAAAAGATGGAAAGATCCAGACAGTGAGATGAGAAAGATCAAATGTTGAAGATAGAGAAAAGGCAAAGTGAGACAGACAGAAAGAAGATGGACAGATAGAAGACAATGAAGAGAGCAAGGTTGAAGAAAAATTGGAGTGGCAAGAAAGGAGCATTCTGGTGAGCCATCAGACCCCAGCAGCTAAGAGATCAAGAAGGATAACTCATAAATTCCTTTACTGTTAATCCTTAAGGTACCACACTGAGACTCCAGAAGGCACTGACTGAGGTGTCTCTGTATCACCCACGATGTTATCCATTATTTTACTCATTAACCAGCAGCCTCCACTCTTCCCCGCCCCCCTGCCCCCAATACTGTCGTCTCTATCAGCAAAGACATACACAGGGAAGGTCAAGGCTTGGCCTGGGGAACTTGGCAGGGGATGGGAAGGAACCTGCAGAGAGTCCTCCTGAGGACAGAGGCCTGTACAGGCCACCTCGGAAGGGGGCATCTCTGCAGGTGGACGGTAAAAGAAACGTCACAAACCTGGGTAACTAGCCAGGATGGCTAAAGCTGATATACAGAAATAACTCCCCTGCACTTCGTGCTTTCAGCCAAAAACGGGACCCCACCACCCTCCTCTTGTTTACCTGCCCTGCCAAGACCCTACCCCTGCATCTGACCTCAGAACCCTCTGCGGTAACCTCAACGCTGTCTGGCGGGAATGCTCTCCCATTCCTGCCCAGGGCTGCCACCTGCTGGCTGAGAGTGGCCTTGCAGAAACAGGACGGTTGCAGACGCCAGGGCTCGTCGGTACTGGACCAGAGGTAGTTTCTCTAGGTTTGGGGACAGAGAATTTGAAAAGCAAAATGTGAAATCCTCTTTTACCTACCTACCTTATATGTCTTTAGGTTATATGTCTTTAGGGTCTCTCAGCACAGGTTAAATCTCCTATCGCTCCCTGAAAGGGGTGGGGTGCTCTCAGGCTAGAGGAGAGACTGCCAGGGAACTCAAATTTCCGGAGTGGCCGAAACTGTGCTAGATGCACGAGCCAAAGATGACCAAAGTGAGGGAAACAGCCAAGAACAAAATTAATGATAACTAGCGTGAAAAGCATAGCGCCAAAATATAGGCCTGGCTCAAGGTAGGTTTCAATGAATAGTCATTGATTGAATGGGTAGATGAAGTACAGAGACAGCACGGAGGAGTGATGAGCTGCGTACAGGAGAGGTTAGGGAAGAAGAAGAAACAATCGGGGAAATCTTTCTGATTCTTTTGTTTTTTTTCTTTTGTTATCAAGTAGCAATTATCTTGGAAGATTCAAACGTTCTAGAAGTTTAAAAAGCAAAACGTGAAGGTCCCTTTCGCCTGACTCCTATTCTCCTCCGTTACGTTAACCACTGCCAACGTTTTAATGAGCACCATTCTTTACCATAGTCCTTAACTTTGGCTACACATTAGGATTACATGGGGAGATTTAAAAAATCTCATTGCCCAAGTTGTGCCTCAGACCAATTACCTCAGGATGTCTGGGGTGGGTGCCAGCCATCACTGTTCTTAAAAAGTCCCGAAGCAATAACACTGTGCTGCCAATGTTGAGAACTACTCTTCCAGTCCTTTCTATGCATTTATATACATCTAAGCAGCCAATCACTCACACACATGCGCACACACACGCACACCCTATATAGTTATATTACATTGGGCTTTTTTTCTCAATTAATAACGTATCTCTGATATTTTCAGAGCAGTGCATATGAATCTATTTTTTAATGGAGGGACAATCTGCATGCACATATTTGTTCAAGCCCTTCCTCTATCGATGAACACTTAAGTTCTTTCTAAATGTTTTCTTACTATTGCAGGCAATGCTGCAAAGTATATACAGTCTAGCTTTGCTCACATACGCAAGTGCTATTTGGGGAAAGATTTCTAAAAGCAGAATTTCTGTGTTAATGTGTATATAAATTAGTTATTTTGATAGATTGTGGGGACAGAGCCCCAAAAAGCAGTTTCCAGGCTCTCGGCCTCACATAGAAAGGTGCTGGCTCAGGTAGTAAATGGCCATCGACTGTGATCAAATGGCCAGCAGCTGTGGCTAGTTGGCCGTCAGCTGTAACCAGTGAGCCATTAGCCATGAATATAACTGCCGTGGCTAGGCTAGCAGAAAAAGGGGGAGCTAGCAAGAAGATGGTGGCTGAGCCTGCAAGCGGCACAGTGAGGGTTGAGAAGTGTGTTGCTCCTGGTTCCTGTGTCTCCAACCCAGCCGCCAGTGAGAGTATAGTGGTGTGACTCCCCTACCTATGACTCCGTGGGTGTTCCTTTTTGGCCTCACCATGTCCTGCGTTCTTGTGTGGGGAGCGGGAGCAGAGACCCCACAGACCCCGCAGGCCACCCCGCATGACATAGATACTGTCAAAATACTTTCCAAAAATACTTCACTAATTTAATTCCCCCAACAGTGTAAGCACTTAATATTATTGTTTAAATTTTGTGAAGCTGATAGGCCAAAAGTAATATTTCATTATTGTTTTAATTTGCCTTTTCCTGCTTACTTGTAATATTAAGCATCTTTTCATATATTTATTGGCCATTTGTATTTCTTCTGTGAATTAACTGCTATGTCTTTTGCCCATTTTCCTGTTAGATTGTTTTTAATTTCATTAGGATTAGAGGAAATTCTATTTCTAATAATATGATTGGCTGGACTCTGGACTAATCTTTCTGAGTAAAACAGTAAAAGTGTTAGTTGAAATGCAAATGCAAATTATTTTAAAAGCATAGAAGAGCTGGCTAGATAGCAAGAATTTATTAGGTTACAGTCTAAGGGAAGGCAGGAACTCAGAAAAACAGAACAAGGAATCTGCTTTAATTTGAGGACATTTATTGAATTAGGCAAACCTGAGCTTCAATTTCCACAGTCTCTGACAGAACCAAGGTGAGGAATTTCATAGGGGATTTCTTTAAAAATAAAGGGTATGCCTTTAATGTAAGATTGAATATGAAATAAATCCACCCCCACTGTCACCTCCAGCAGGAGACTTTAAGGAAAGCTCCTTCAGGGTTAAAGTGATGAAAATGTTCTATCCCTGAGCTGTAACCACTAGTTGATCCTTGATCTGATCTATGGCCCAAATTTACATTATCTTGGGTGATCCAAAATTCTCCAAGTCAGGAATTTAGTTTAAAGTGGTTTAGGATTGGTGGTACCTTTAAGTGCCTGGCAGAAGCAAAGTCATGTTCTCTGTAAGAAGATACCTTCATCCTTAGCCTCAAGAAAGTTCCAACAAAAATTTACAGGGAAGGGCCGGCCCGGTGGCTTACGCGGTTAGAGCTCCATGCTCCTAACTCCAAAGTCTGCCGGTTCGATTCCCACATGGGCCAGTGGGCTCTCAGCCACAAGGTTGCCGGTTTGACTCCCACAAGGGATGGTGGCTGTGCCCCCTGCAACTAGCAATGGCAACTGGACCTGGAGCTGAGCTGCACCCTCTACAACTAAGACTGAAAGGACAACAACTTGAAGCTGAATGGCACCCTCCACAACTAAGACTGAAAGGACAACAACTTTACTTGGAAAATAAATTTACAGGGAAAACAAATAGGTCAGTAAAAAAAAAAACAACAAAAACCCACTAAATACAAAAGGAAAAAAGACTATCAGCAATATCCAGCCCACCCAGATAATCCAGGATCATCTCCAATCTATAAATCCTAAATTTTTCTGTAGAGTCCCTTTTGCCACACAATGTAACATATTTGCAGGTTCTGAGGATTAGGACATGAACCTCTCTGTGGAAACTATTATTTAGCCTGACATAACAATGTCAGTTCATTTCACAAAGTTTGACATCATAGAACTTAAAAATAATTAAATGGACAGATTTAGCAGCAGATTAGATCAACTGAAGAGAGAATTAGTAAACTGAATGACAGGTCCAAAGAAATTATCGTTGTGGGGACAGAGACAGGAGAGCAGTCTCCAGGCTCTCAGCCTCATGTGGAAAAGTGCTGGCTCGGGTAGTAAATGGCCATCAGCTGTGATCGGATGGCCATCAGCTGTGGCTATTTGGCCGTCAGATGTAACCAGTGAGCCATTGGCCACGAACGTAACTGCCGTGGCTATGCTAGCAGCGGATGGTGGCTGAGTCAGCAAGCACAGATTGCAGTTAGCAGGGTGGATTGCAGCTAGCAAGTGGGGTTCGTTGGTTGGCAGAGAAGCAGACGGCAGGTTGCCGATCGTGTGGATCGTGTTTCCTGTGTCTCCAACCCAGCGGGAGCGAGACTATAGTGGTATGACTCCCCTATCTAGGGCTCTATGGGTGTTCCTTTTTGGCCTTACCATGTCCTGCATTCTTATGCGGGGAGTGGGACCAGAGACCCCGCATGACACCATGCATGACAATCGTCTTGTCTTAGTCTGCTTGAGTTGCCGTAACAACATACTATAGACTGGGTGGCTTAAACAACAGAAATTTATTTTCTCATAGTTCGACAGGCTGGAAGTCCAAGGTCAAAGTGCCAGCAAGTTTGGGTCTGGTGAGAACTCATCTTGACTTGTACATGGTTATCTTCTCACTATGTCCTTACATCCTTACATGGTCCTTCCACTATGCTCATGGCGGGGAGTGGGGGGAGCATATGAGTTCATGCTCTGCTGTCTCTTCCTTTTCTTAAAAGGACAGCAGTCCTATTGGATTAGGGCCCCACTGTATGACATCATTTAATTTTCAGTATCTCCATAGAGGCCTTATCTCCAAATACAGTCACATTGGGGATTAGGGTTTTAACATATGAATTTTACGGGGACACAATTCAGCCCGTAACAGATCTCTTCCTAATACCTTATATAAAAGAAAATTCTAGATGAATTAAAGACTAAATGTTAAAAATAAAAATGAAAGATTAATAAGAGAAATGAAGGTCTTTATGATCTTAGAGTGGAACATTCTTCTTCAACACGACCTAAAAGCACAAAGTATAAGGAGAAATTTTGATGAATTTAACCACATCAAAACCCAGGATTTCTTTCAATGATGTTCACAGATAAAGCTAACAGAAAGGTGTAGAGTATAGTTGCCCCATCTAAAATCCATCTGACAATGGGTTTATGATCTAGAATATTAAGAGGAATTCCTGAAAAATCAATAAGAAAAAGACAGGAAAATTCAATAGAACATTGGACCGAGGCTATGAACAGGCGATTCACAGGAGGGGTGACAAGAATGGTTATCAGGTATGTGGAGAGATGCCCCCCTTGTGGATAACCATAAAAATCCAATGTAAAATAGCAATATCACTTTATAGTTCTATACCATCAGACTGACAAAAATTAGAAGGCTGAATAATTACAAGTGTTGACAAGGATGCTGGGAGAATTTTATGCACTGCTGGTGGGTACAGTGCAAAATAGAGAGCAACCTGACAGTACCTGGTCAATAACATGTATGTGCTGTATGACCCAGCCGTCTCAGCGATTATCTCTCACAGGCCCACAGCTAGATATGCACAAAGATGTTCACTGCAGCATTATTTGCAGCATTATTTGCAGCATTATTTGCAGCATTATTTGCAGCATTATTTGCAGCATTATTTGCTGCAGTGGCAGGAAGGTGGATGGAGGTAACCCAAGTATCCAACACTGGAAGGGTAGAAAAGTAAAATGTGATGGATGCACACTATGAAATTCTATGTAGCAGGAAGAACAGGGAAGAAAGAAAGAAGTAAAAAGGCACACCCCACATCTTTTATCAAGACAGCAAAGTTTTTCTAGGAGCCTCACTGATCAGACTGCGGCTTGCATTTCATTCACCAAAATTGTGTTACAGGGTCACACTTAATTAAACGGTGACTAAAGAGAACGGGGATTATAGATAGGGATTGTATATCTAATCAGCAATGTCTAACACATAATCTAGTAGATGTCGTCCAAGTGCTGAGCAGAATTCCATAGGGTGCATTCACTCCACTTGACTGTAACGGCTTGAGGTACAGCGCCATTTTGTGACCGTAAAGTCAAGAGCGTCCCAGAGAAGGCCCTGACGTCATCACGTTACGTCAACACCAACAGCTTATTATCCCTGAACTTTTTCTCTTGCGTGAAGAATAAACCTCTATTTGTTTAAGTCACTTGGGTCCGTTCGGGTTCAACTGCAGACAACAGAAATAAATCTGGCTAGTTTAAACATAAAGGGATGGAGAGGCAGGCTCTAGGTCCAGGAACAACTGCCCGCTTAGAGACGCACATGACCTCTGCCTGTGAGCAGGAAAACAACAGTCACCACCACAGGAAGCTGATGAATCAGGAAGCTGCTCACCAGAGCCCCACTGTATCTGTTGTGATCTGTGACAGCAAAACGGATGTCCCATGTTATTTAGCTCTGTTCCAAATTTATGTCTTGCACAAGAACAGAGCCTAAATCCATAAATTCCTAGCTCAAGGGAATCTGGGAAGGGTTGTTTTAGCTTTCCAACTCAGCAGTTCAGAAGAAACACTGAAAGGAGTTTTGGAATAACGTGGATCCGCCGGTCTATAGCAGCCATGACACCACTGAGGTCAGCTTTGGGTAACATAACCAAAAGCACTCCGAACTGATACACTGCACAGAAAACAACAAGGTCTCAAAAACATAGCACTGAGTGAAAAAAAAGTAACACAGTTCTAAGGTGTCAGTTAAAACATACACAAATAATACCTTTTTCAGTGAAATGTACATTATCAAGCATAAAAGACATTAAATAAAGCAAAATAAAGCAAGAGAGAGATCTTGTACAGTCTGATGCTGAGAGTGGTATAAACAGAGTAATATGATTGACTCACTTTTCTACATCTTTGGTCCAAAACCAATCTATTAAATTTAATACTAATATTAATTTAAAGAATACTTTAATAACAATTTGTTATTAAATTAATACATAATTAAAAATAATTTTAATAATTAACGTATTTTAATGTTAATACTTTTTAAATATTTCATATTTCATTTACCACACCAATACTAGTCCACTAAACTTAATATATCATAATTTCTGTACTCCCAATTACGCAATTCTTTATGTTTTAATTTCCCCAGAACCTCAAAAAATAGATTCAGGTAACCCCTGAACACCACCCCCCAACACACACACAGCCCCTATTTAGTGAGATGTCCTCACTGGCACCCTGTCGCATCACCGTGACCTCACCAAGTCCCGCTCTGCCAAAGGGGAAGGGACTTCAGGCTTTCTAGGCTGGGTTCGGAGACTTCATGGCCCTTCCATCTTCAAAGGGTCTGTTTCTGGTGCAGCTAGTATCCCCTGAAAGTGGAAGGTGAGCGCTTTGGAGGAGAGGAGGATCTTACACCCAGAACCACCTCCGAAGGGGAGGAGTAACCGTGACTCGGGGCCCCACACACTCCAGACAGGACCTTGGGACAGGTCTTTGTCGGCTGGAGAGAAGAGCACCCGCCCTCCTGGCCCCATCCTTACTAATCCGGCTTGATCCAGCTCAGCAACAGAGTGTTTGCAGCACCTCTTTCCTTAAGTCTAGCCATCTGTCACCTGCGCTACTTCCTGGGGAGAGATAGTCCACCTCCAGTGCTCCTGAGACCCGGTGAATGTGCTCCCAGGAGTCTGGGGGATGCTGTGGGCCCCAGAAATAACTGCCTCCTAGGGAGCCTCCAAACCCCAGGTAAGGTCCCATGGGAAAGAGAAGACCATCCCTCTTGAATTTTACTGGGCTCCTCAATTACAGTGAACCACTTCTTTCCTTTTGGGGCTACTGCCACTTGCCCTCCCTGCCTTCACTTGTCCTCCCTCAAAGATAGATGGGGCTGGACACTGCAGTGGAAAAAGGTTCTCTCCTGGGCAAAGATTAGGTTATTTGCAGAAGCTAGGACCCTCCCTGGGACTCAGGGAGACACTGCTTCCCTACATTCTGTATTATAGATGTCAACTGCATGAGGAGAGGGGACTCGCCTTCTTGCCCTCAGGCTTGAAGAGAAGAGCTGCCACTGCAGACGGGGAGTGCTGGACATGTGTGAGGCACTGTCCTGTCCCGGCAATGAGACTCCTGTCCCAGGCGACAGGCTGGGGGCCCTGTACTGGGCTTGTGTCCGCAATGACTCTGCCCAGCTCCAAGCCATACTGGATCATGGGGTCTCCCCAGAGGAGGCCACCCAGGTGGACGGCAATGGGAGGGTGAGCTAGCCGGGGTGCTTCCTAGGGCCGCTGAGGCAGGTCTGTGTCCCCACCACCCACACTCAGGCTCCGCACCTACTGGCTGGGTCCTCAGGAGGAAGGCAGTGGGTGAGAGTGGGTCTTCACAGGGGCTGAGACATCTCTGGGACAGATGTATGTTTCGAGGGTACAGGGGCCCCAAGGAGCTCCTGGAGGAAAGCGCAGGGCTGAGCTGCCCCTCCCCCAGACAGCCCTCACGGTCGCCTGCTACCACGGCTTCAGGAGTGTTGTGGCCCTGCTCAGCCGCTGTCCTTTCCTGGATGTGAACCAGCAGGATAAAGAAGGGGACACGGCCCTCATGCTGGCTGCCCAAGCAGGTGTGAGGCTGCTGACCCCACCCTCGCCCAATCCCCTCCCACCCAGACTGGGCCACAGCCCCACACTTTCTGCATGACGTTCTCCCACCCCAGACTCTACTGAGTTGGGTGGAGGGTGGGTTTGGGGATTCATCACTCCTTTTAAGGGGAGCTGAGATCTGCCTTTGGTGCTCTGCAGGCCATGTGTCTCTGGTGAGTCTCCTGCTCAACTACTACGCGGGCCTGGACCTGGAGCGCCGGGACCAGCGGGGGCTAACAGCGCTGATGAAGGCTGCCATGCGGGACCGCTCTGAATGTGTGGCTGCCCTCCTCATGGCAGGTGCATAGGGCCTGGACCAGGATTCGTGGCATCCAGTCCCTCCCCCAATAGACACTAAGTCAGATGTCACAGTTTCAGAGAGGAGAAAGGTAGAAATGGGGGATCAATCTAGGCTGACTCCCTGGAGGAGGGGAGTGTGCTTGGGCTTCTCACAATCAACAAAGTCCAGCTATTGATAGCTCTATTTACATTGCTAATGGTGGTCCCAGACAAGAAAATTTGGGAGGATAACCTAGACCAGCTGGAGAACCTACAATAAAGAAGGCTGGTACCAGGAAGCAAACTCCTGGCTCTGCCACTAGCTAAGTGATCCTGGGCAGGTGGCCTCCCTCTCTGGGCCTCAACAAATATAATGAGGGTGTTGGCCTTCTGTGGGATGATTTCCAGTTCTGACAAGCCAGGGGTCCAGGATCACAGTGACATGCAGTGGAGATGTGTGTGGAGTTGTTCCAGGGTGAAGTCCACTGCCTGTGCAGTCGCAGGCCCTCATTATTCCCTGAGGTGGGGCTGTTCTCTGTCGGTCACTTTGGGGGACGCCAGCCTCCAGCTTTTCCTCATCCATCAGATTGGGTTTGGGGTGAGAAGGGATGGAGTTCTGCACCCCCACCTTTGCCTCGGAGTGACTGCTACTTCCTCCACCCAGGGTAAGAGGGGTGTGGTTGTGAGGAGAAGGCGTGGGAACCAGCAGGACCTCCCCGCATCCACCTGCCCCAAAGGGTGCAGCTTGGGCCTCCCCTTTCTTGGGGGGCAACCTGCACACCACCCCTCTGGTCAGTTCCTTGGTTCAGGGGGTCCCCGTTCTGCTCCAGGTTTGGAAACGCCCTAGTTTCTCTGAAGTCTTTTCCCCTCTCTGTACTTAGGTTTCTTACCCGATCTCAAATGGGAGGTTGGGATCCAGGGCTGGTCTTGTCCCTGTGCTGTAACCACTAAGGGCTGCAACAGGACAGGACTCTTTTTTGAATTTAACCCACAGAGGTCCTACTGCTAAAGAATCTGCTGAAGAATTTGCCCTTCGGCAAATCACCAATCCCTGTCCCACCCCCATCACCTCTGTGCCGGCAACAGGTGCTGACCTGACCGCAGTGGATCCTGTTCGGGGCCAGACGGCTCTGGAGTGGGCAGTGCTGACCGACAGCTTCAACACTGTGCAAAGGATCCGGCAGCTGCTGCGGCGGCCCCAGGTACAGCAGCTCAGCCAGCATTACCAACCAGAGTGGCCAGCCTTGCCCGGGCTCGTGGCCCAGGCCCAGGCCCAGGCTTCCCCATCTCTCCTAGAGAGACTACAGGCTGCCTTGAGCCTCCCCTCTGCCCACTCTCCTCAGGAGGGGGGTGTCCTGGACCACCTTGTGACCATCACGACCAGCCTGGCCAGTCCCTTCCTCACCACTGCCTGCCACACCCTGTGCCCTGACTGCCCGCCTGCACTGGGCACCCAAAGCAAATCTGTGCCAGAGCTGCTAGGCACTGGTCCTCCCCCACCCCCAGTACCCCAGCCCCCCCAGATATTCCCTGGCCGCCGGGTTCTCATCCATTACCAGAGTCCTCAAGGCATGTTGAGCATGTGCCCTCAGTGGCTACAGCCCAGGGACAATACCAGTCCCCAAATCCCCAAGGTGCTCCTCTCCAAGGCACCCTCATCTCCTAGCCAGTGCAAACCAGAGCCTGGGCCTGCAAAGCGTCGCAGTCTGACCCTTCCTGTCTGGAGATACCAGGAGCTCAGAATGCAGAGGAGGAGGCAGGAGGAGGAAGCCAGGTGGGCACAGAGCCAGGGGAAGATGGACTAGGCCAGGCTGGGATCAGGGAATCAGGCGCCTCCCATAGGCTCCTCTGCCCTGTAGAACCCCTTCTGCCTTTCCATCCACCTGTCAACCTATGTATGAGGTTATTCATGCAGCATTGTTTGCAACAGTGAAAGAGTGGAAACAACCTAAGTGTCCATCAATAGGGGACTGGCTAAATTGATTATGGGTGTAATTACTGTACACCATATGATGTATTCTATACAGTGGTAAACAGGATAAGGAAGCTCTTTATGTTCTGATATAAAACTATCTTCAAGATGTATAAAGTGAAAATAACCAAGGGGTGGAGCAGTGTGTATGGCATGTTACTATTTGTCGAAGTAAAATTTACACAAAGGTGAACTTGACTAATACAAATATATAGAGTGAGTACCAAGATTTATTTAACTACTTAATGAGTGAACCAGCAGGATGGATCAAAGGAGGAAATGAAAATCATTATTGACAGTCAGTGGAAAAAAGAATGCTGGAGTAAGATTGCAAAGTTGGTACAGAAAGTTAACTCCTGCCTGGTAATAAAACCATAACTGTTTTTTCCCCCTACCAGACAAAAATAATTTGCTATTTATCAATCTTCTACAGGTTAACCTATTAACTTGACAGAGTCTGGGCAATAGTAAGAGTGTGGCCAATCAATAGTAAATAGTATGTCAAACAAAGTGATTTCCCCTAGATGACCCATAGGTGGGGTTATTAGCCACCAAAATATCTCTGAAAGGGCACTTTGTAATTTTTGTGTGTGTTTTATTTACAAGTTTTGGATATTTTTTCTTCACACATTTGTTGCATAAATATATTTGCTTCTATATTTGTAATAGTAAAATCAACCACTTATAAGGTGTTTATTGTGTACATTAATACATTTAACACTCCCAAGAATCCTATAAGAAGTTCATTTTTGAGGACAGCCCCAGAGAAGGTAAGGAATTGCCCAGGGTCACACAGTTAGAAACTGGCAGAGATCAAGCTTGAGAGCCAGCCATCTAGTTGTGGAGGCCAGACTGTTAATACTAACCCCTGCTGCCTCAATGCCACCTCCCTGGAAAGAACCATGGCGGGATTTGTCCAGAAGACTGAACAGGTGATCAGCGGGAGACTTTTCAATGACTATCTTTTTGAAAATTTTTGACTTTAAACAAAAACAAACAAACTATTATTTAGAACAGATTTCGATTGATAGAAAAGTTGTGAAAATAGTACAGAGAGCTCCCATATACCCAACATCCAGTTTCCTCTATTATCAGCATGAGTATTGTACATGTGTTACAACTAATGAACCAATATTAATACATTATTATCAATAAAGTCCATACTATTCAGATTTTCTTAGTTTTTGCTTAGTGTTCTTTTTCTGCCCAGAATTCTATCCAGGATGCCACATTCCATTTGGTCGCCGTGTCTCTGTACATTCCTCCTGACTATGACAGTTTCTCAGACTTTTCTTGTTTCTGATGACCTTGACAGTTCTGAGAAGCGCTGGTCGAGTATTTTGTAGAATGTCCCTCAATTGGGATTTTTCTGATGTTTTTCTCATGATGAGACTGGGGTTAGGGGTTTTCAGGGGAAAGACCACAGCGGTAACGTGCTGTTCTCGTCACGTCACATCAAGGGTACACACTGGGAATATGACTTATCCTGGTGCAATCGGCCTTGATCACCTGACTGAAGTTGTGTTTGTCAGGTTTCTCCACTGTCAAGTAACCTGTTCCCCTCCTTTCTATACTGTGCTCTTTGGAAGGAAGTCATTGTATGAAGCCCACCCTGAAGGAGTGGGGAGTTAGGCTCCATCTCCTGGGAGTGGACTATCTGCATAAATTATCAGGAATTCTTCTGTACAGAATGTTTTGACTTTTTAACCATATATTACCAAACTTTAAAAATTAAAAAATAAATCTGCTCTTTGAATAAGGGGGGAAACACATGCACACACACGGACATAGACACACACTGAAGTGAAAACAACTATCAGGCATAGATAGTGTGTGGTTAGATAGTGTGTGGTTTCTTCCAGACGATTCTGAGGGCAACTATGGGGAACTGGAAGGGGTTCAAGGCTAACTTTGCCATTTCTCACCTGTGTGATTCCCTAATAAGGCATTTAAGTTTCTCTTGCCTCAGTTCTCTCATCTGTTAAATGGGGGGAAATGGGACTATTGGAACCGTCCATTAGATAATTGGATAAAAAGGCTCTGTAAACTGTGAAGTGTCTACCAAGCGCTAGGTGCTATGGAAGGGCCCCGGGAGAACTGAGTTTGACTGAGCCCCTTCACGGCCTCCACGGTGGAGCTACAGTTCTCGTCTCCTCATCCACGGCTGAAATCAAAGCAAACAAAGCCAGCCCTGGCATTGGGCACTGCAGACAGGGAATGAAACTACATCTACGGGCTTGGAACAGTTTTGGGGTCACACACTTCGTCCTAGGAGTTGGCCTGTCACCTTGGGCAAGTTATTTCACCTTTTTGAGCCTCTCCTATGTAGAATGGAGGTAATAACATGTCACCATAGGGCTGCTGTAAAAATTAAATGAGATCATGCAGTTCTCTGCAATGGGCCTGCCTGTGGTTAAAATCATTATCCTATTTAATCCTCACAACTTTCCTATTTTACAGTTGAGGAAACTGAGGCTATGAAGGTGAAGCGACTTGCTTAAGGCCACCAGCTGGTCAGTGGCTAAGTGGCCCTTGGAGTTCAAGTCTGTGGGACTCTGGAGCTGGTGTCCTTTCCATTGCAGCCCACGGCCTCTGCCTGCAGCCCGGGTTCCCCTGATTCTCTGAGCCTCTCCCTCCTACTTCCGACCAGCTTGAGTTTCCAGGGGAGCAGGGGTGACCAGTGTCTTCAGGGCCAAAGTACTAGCCTTCTGTGGCTCTCTACCTCCCACCTGGCATGGGGTGGGCCGTGGCCGGGAGGCTGTCCCGGCAGTAACACCTGGGCCCCAGGCTGGACATTTTCCAGCAAAGGGAGCCTCTCCACCTTGGACAACACCCACCCCTCCATCTCCAGCCATGTCCAGGGCAGCTAGAGTCCTAGGCCTGAAGTCCCGCCATTCTTCTGAGGCCCAGCCATCTCTCTCTAATCCTCTAACAGCTCCGGACGGCCTTGCCGTCCTCCAGAGAAGAAAGAGACCCATGTGGGCTGCTCTGCCTGTTTGCCCAAACACAGCCTCTCCTGACAGCTCAGCCCCTCCCCACCCCCAGCCCAGTTCCTGAGCCTTCCTAACTGAGTCCAGGGCCGCAGAGGCCGAGGAACCCAGGACAAGGCCCCTGGCTGTGCAGAACACAGGCCACAGTGGGGCTGCCCTGCTCCAGACCACAGACCTGGGTTTGAATCCTGGTCTTGCCTCTTCTCATCTCTGCCACCAGAGACCTCTCCCGGCCTCCGTCTCCTCATTTGTAACATCAAATGCTGATGATACGTAATCAGTATTTGCCAGGGTTGTTGTACGGCCTGAACACTGGGAGGTATGCAAGACATTGAGCACCGCCTGGCTCCGTGCCCAGTAAACAGCAGCTTTTGTTACTGTGCTGAGCAGCAGGCTGAGGAAATGCCAAGGGGAAAGCTCTGCGGAGGAGGCCAGCAGACGTGTCCTTGGAACCTCATGGCCTCCCCTGTGACTCTAGGATACTCTTCTGGCGGCACCTGAAACGAAAATATACACTCATGCCAGACGGCCTTCTCAGATGAGCTCCTGCACGGCTCTGCGCCCCAGGCCCGGCCTGCTCCTGGCCCACACCCCACCGCCACAGCACCGATGGCTGGCCACCCTGCTCGCAGTGCGTGCATGGTCTGCTCCCCACCCCGGAGTCAGGGGCCTCCTCCAGAAAAGCCAGCGGGGTTGGCTGTCGTGACACACACTGGGATGTCAGCCAGGCTTGTGGGGAGCCTGGGAACCCTCCCCGCACTCCTGTGTGGGCAGAAACCAATCTGTCTCCTTAACCCCTGGCTCAGTCTCTGGCCCCTACAGGCTCAATAAATGTGTACACATAAGAACTGAGTTCAGGCTCCACCGAGGACTGGGTGGCGTAGAGGGGCCTTTATCGTCTCCGTCCTCCTCTCAGGGGCTGTCTTGGTTCCATGAGTGGCAGTGTCCCAGTTACTCCAGGCCATGCCCCAGGAAACTCCTGTTGGGTCAAGAGAAGGCAAGGGAGCGCATATCGGTATACGTGGGGAGGACGAAAAGACAGGTCAGGGCTCACTGGTTTGTGTTTCTTTTCCCCAAACAGGGGCATCTAGACAGGAGCCCCTCCCCTCTCGCAGTCATACACGTTTGAGAACACCCATGTGTGGTCACCACACGAACCCCCAGGCCCACCACGCCCCTGACTACACTTTTCCCTCCCTCCTTCCGGGCCATGGTTGGCCTGATCTCTCGGGACGTTTCTCCTGTCAGCCAGATTTCAGCTGGCTATAGAGAAACACATCTGACATGGTTATGCAGCAATTTAGACCTGTTCACCTCTTTCATTTTCTTCAGAGGGACCAGGGCTCTTCGCGGTTTAAGGCAGACACCAGATCTGAAGGGAGGACTTGAGGATAAGGCATGGAGTTGGATGGACTCGGAAACTCTGACCACAGTCACACAGGCAATGTCACATGGAGACACATAGTCAGCCCACAGGGACCCTCAGGCTCAAAGGCACAGACATACACACAGGCCCATTGGGCCGTGAACTCGTCACATCCAGAGGGGCCACACACACACACGCACATAAACCATCACGCAGGTACACAAACACATAGACCCACTGACAAAGGAAAAATAAAGGACCCACCCCTCACTCCCTGGAGCTCCTGGTCCATCTCCTCCTATCCTCCCTGCTCTCCAACGCTTTGCATTTTCCCGCCCATCCAGCTTCATGCATTGCCTGTTGACTTCAGTTGAAGTGTCAGTCTGTCCAACAGGAGTTAGGGGGGTTGAGGGAGGCCAAGCCTTGCCCTGAGTCTTCCCTTTAGACCTAGGTATCTTCCTTTACTGTGAGAAGTCATGGTCCTTATGAGGGAAAGGAGAGAGGTGAGCAGGTCGAAACCTAAATCCTGCTGTGTGGCTATTTATTCCAGACCTGCCTTGGATAACATCCTGGACCATTTCCTACATCCACCCAGTGAGCTGCCTTGGGGGAATAAGGAGCAGAGACCTGTGGATGAGGGGGTCCTGGAGATAAGAGCTCGCTGAAGGCCCACAGTACCAGGCCCTCTGGTGCTGGGAAGGGCAGAGCCTGGGCATGGATGCTGGAGGGGTGGGAAAGGGGCAGGATCTATGGCATTTCCCCTCCAGCTGGAAACAAAGGCAGGTTCCTGTGTCCAACTCTAGCAATCCGGTCCCACCCACCCGAGTGGCTGGAACTGAAGGAAATCCCGCTGGCCTCTGCTCTCGCCCAGCCATTCAGCCCCTCTGTCAAACAATCTCTCTCCCAGCCAGGGCCATTACCTACTCTCAAATCCAGGGGACCCCATCCTTGTCCAAATACCAAGCTGTCCCCATTGGGGATGGTCCCCGGAACTCCTCAGACTCTCTCCTCAGGCAGCAAGGGTCTGCTCAGCACCACCCAAGAGCCTGCCAGGTCCCCACCCCCTTGCTAGCCAACTTGTCCCACCCTCACCCCAGCAAACTAAGGACCTGCTTTTCTTTTTTTTAATTAAAATGTATTGGGGTGACAATGGTTAGTAAAATTACATTGATTTCAAGTGTACAATTCTGTAATACATCATCTGTATATCACATTGTGTGCTCACCATCCAGAGTCAGTTCTCCTTCCATCACCAAATATTTGACCCCCTTAACCCTTTCTATATTCCCCATCCTCCCTCCCCCCAAGACCTGCTTTTCTTTAGAGTGGATGTGGGGACAGAGCCAGGAGTGCAGTTTCCAGGCTCTCGCCCTCATGTGGAAAGGTGCTCACTGGGGTAGTAAATGGCCATCAACTGTGATTGGATGGCCGTCAGCTGTGGCTAGTTGGCCGTCAGCTGTAACCAATGAGCCATTGGCCACTAATATAACTGCCGTGGCTACGTTAGCAGCAAAATTGGGGCTAGCAAGAAGAGGGTGGCTGAGCTAGCAAGCGCGGATTGCAGTTAGCATGTGAGGTTGGTTGTCAGAGAGAAGTGGACGGCAGGTTGCGGATCGTGTAGCTCCTGCTTCCTGTGTCTCCAACCCAGCCGCCAGCAAGAATATAGGCGGATGACTCCCCTATCTATGGCTCCGTGGGTGTTCCTTTTTGGCCTCACCATGTCCTGCACTCCTATGTGGGGAGCCGGAGCTGAGACCCACATGCCACCCCGCATGACAGTGGGCAAATATGTTGATGCCTGTAGGGACTCCTGTAACACCCAAAATGCTCAGCCAGGCCCTCAAGACATCCCCACTGTCCTGAGTTTCAACTGGACACCCCCAATAACAAGATCAATCACCTTGCCTAATAGATACGTTTTCCTGTTTTGCAGCAGAATTGCAGCTCCAGGGAAGGGTGCGGGGTGCCACTGCCCTTAAGTAGTGAAGAGTCAAGAGATACTGTGTGATACTAATAGAACAGGAACTAAAGGGATATTATTTAAATTTATAAAGTAATAACGTAATGATCAATAATTAGGAGGGAGAGAATCTAAATGACCTAAATTTTGAAGCTTTTAAATCTATAAATAGCAGACAGGCAAATACTGCATGTTATCCCTTATCTGTGGAAACTAAAAAAAAAAAGTCAGGCTCATAGAAACAGTAAAAATGTGGTTGCCAGGGACTGGGGGGTAAGGAAAATAGAGAGGTTGGTAAACGTGGACAAACTTTCAGCTATAAGATGAATAAAGTCTGAAGATCTAATGTAAATGTATGGTGACTATAGTTGATAATGTATTGTATAATTGAAGTTAGCTAAGAGAGTAGAATTTAAATGTTCTCACACACACAAAAAAAAGATAAATATGTGAGATGATGGATGTGTTAATGAGGTGGGAGGAATCTTATCACAATGTATGTTTATCAAATCATTATGAGTACACTTTATCTACAGTTTTATTTGTCAATTATACCTCAATAAATCTGAACAAAACCTAGCTATAGCATTGTAAACATATTATTTAGAGTTATCGAAATAAATGTCAGAGAAATGAATAGCTGAAACTTTGAGAAGGGGTCTGGCCTCCGCAAAAGGGCCTGGGGGTGGGTACAGTTACCTCTCGTTATAAACTTGTCTGCAGAATTGTATTTATTTATTTTACCCCGTGCTTATTAGGGATGTCTTGAATTTTTTTTAGAATGGCTGCCTCATACTTCAAAGTCCTCTGCAGGAGCTACACATTCATCTGTATAACAATCCCCCAGGTATTAGTAGAAGAGGAAACATTTAGCACCCATTTTTGAGTAGGTAAGAAAATAGAGGCCCCGGTCACACAACCAAGCCTCCCGTTTCCAGACTCCCCAATTTATGCTCTCTGCTATCCCATAGCTTGGCCTAGCTCCCTCAAAACAAACTGGACGTCTGTGTGGTTTTTTAAACTGGTAGAGAGGACTCTCACGGACATATTGCTTTTATTCTGAGAATTGACAGAAAAGGAATTAACAGCGCTTTCTTACAGGTGTGGGAGCTGAGGCTCACACACAGTGACTCCAACTCCAAGCTTGGGATCTTTCCACTCCCTCTCCTCTTCCTCCTTTGGTGGGGCCAGTTTGGTGGAAGAGAGTCAGAGCCTCGAGGAGGCCTGTGAAAAAGAACAATCCGAGGTCACTGGACAGCCGGGGAGGAGGCGGTCCTGGAGCAGCTTCTCATCAGAGCCCAGGCTGAATGCCAACCCCCCCGGAGGCATTGTGTGGGCACCGTCTAATCTCAGACTCCTGCCCTGACATGCCAGCCCTTCCTTCAGAGGTTCCATCCTGAGATGAGTCATCCGAGGGCTCAGGGGCGGACCAGGAGCGGATGAAACCAACTAGGAGACATCCTGGAGGAGCTGGAGAGGAAGAGTCAGGTGACTTGGCTTGGACAATCTGGTCCCTGTCTGCCAGCCTCTTCCTAAGGTGCTGGGCTGTCCCCACCATCCCCAAACCTTGACACTAGCCAAATTGCCTTTTTACCTGAACTGTGGTGACAGGGCCTGAGACCAGGTAGTTTCCCGAACTTTAGAGACAAAGATCTCATAAAGCTGGAAAGGACCTTTGGGCATATCTGGTCTACAAGTATATACCTCAATGTATATCGGCCCAGAGAGGCGATCCAGGCCTGGAATGCAGGACACCGTGACGCCTTCTGCCATGAGCTACAGGAGACCTAGAGAGGTCACTTCCTCTTCCTTCAGGCAAAATTTGGCTGCACCCAGCCCACACAGCTGAGACTCTCTCCTCTGTGTCGAATAGATGGAAAACAGAATTCATAGGTATCTGCCTCACTTCTTTCCTAAAGGAAACCGACATTTCTTCCCCCTCAGGTCCCTGTTCTATTGTTTTTATGTCTCTCACATTTGAAAAATCCCTAGGATGTCTGATCTAAATCTCCCAGTCTACAATTTAAAGGAAGCAAAGCCCAGCTCACACTCAGTTAATTTTCCTCCCTTTTAATTCCTACTTAGCCTGGTGTAGAACCAGCTACATAATTTGTGGGGCCCAGTACAAAATGAAAACGCTGAAATCTTTGTTCAAACATTATTAAGAATTTCAAGACGGCAACAACAGAGCCTTAAACCAAGTGTGGGGAGGGGCCCTGTGTGTCTAAACAACCATGAAACTGGCCCGGCTGCAGTGGCAAGAGCGATGCTTGAACTCAGTATTCATAGCTGATTCTGAAAAGTCAAGTGGTCCATTCCCTTGCCTTTATGCCAGACTCCCGGTCATCTGCCGTCCATAGCTGAGACTTTCCTTGAGATTTCACCCACACAACCTTCCCAGGATCTCCAGGCCTCTGCTCCATACTGCTGGGAAATTCTTCTGAATATCTAAATTTAAATCTTAGTCCTTTGGGCCTGTTTCCTCTTGTTCTGTCCTCACTGATTATGGGGAACAGCTGGTCCTTTTGAGTAATTAATTCTTGTAGACTTGGACACAGTCTGTAATTCCTTTTTCCTTTCCTCATTGGGCTCAGTCTCCACGGCGCTCTCCAACTCCGTCCCTCCTCTGATGCCTTCCCCAGGTTCTCTGCGTGCTGTGGAAGGCATGGGGTTCACAAGACTCTCCAAAGAGCACCCACCAGTCAGGGTCCAGAGGGCTCAACGCCAGGGAGGTGGGGGAGACTCCAGCATTGACATACAGCCCGTACCCCATTGGGCTCTGTCTTCCTCCTGCAAATTGTACTCTGCTTGTATCTGTTTCATGAACCCTTCCCTGATAAAACCCCCCACCCCCACTGACTCTCTTGGGGACTCTCAGCTCTTCTCCATCTCGATGTTTCTGTTCTCAATGTGTGTCTCAAACTGAATGCTTCCCTTGGGGAAGCCCACACTTCCACCTCCCAGGATAGAGATCCATAGGCTCGGGCTAGGAGAGGTTTCTCTGAAGCCATAGCAGGGCAGGGGAAAGAGTGGCTATGGAAGATGGACACGCGGCCACACTCCCAGTTCTCCAGCTAATAGAGTGCCAAGTGGCCGCTATAATCTGCAAGAGCAGATACCGTAATCCCATAGTACTTCCTATTGGCTGCAGGAACATAGTTCTGCCCTGACACTGAAATTTGGGCGTGTCTTGGTTCTGGAATTCACATGCTCACAAGTTGTGAAGCAGCTGCCGGTTTGGGAGTGGGGAGGGTTTCAGCAAAGGAAGTGAAGTCAGTCAACAATTGAAGCATGTCTGAGCCTTTAGTCATTGTCTCCCCCAGTCTCTATTCCTGTCAAAGGGCGAGGGTCCCTGGCCCATCTCACAGAATATCCATATTAAAGCAAGACAACTTAGAGGTCTGTTCTTGCTTCTAATACCCACGTCTTTCTACTTGACTGAGGCCACCCCCTCCTCAGCCTTTTCATTTATTAATTTAAACACTTTCATTGAGGGCCTACCCAGTATCAGATCAGCCAACCCTATGAGGCGAGCACTGTTTATTATGCCCATTTAGCAGATGGGAGACTGAGGCATGGAGGGGTGTCACTTTTCTAAGATTATGTAACTTAGTCTGGATTCCCAGACTACAGTCTTGGTGAATAACCAGAAGCGTGGGAATAAAACTGGAGTCCTGCCTTCAGGGTGCTCGCAGTGGTTGGAGCAAAGCAAGACAACGATGGAAGTGCTCTGAGCCTGAGTGAGGGCATCAGGAAGAAGAGTTTATTTCTCCCTGGGAGAGAAGCCATTCTGCTCCCCTCCCAAATGCCTTGTCCACCTCGTTGTCAGAGCAGTACGTGGAGGAAGGCTCCAGACCCATCTTTAAAGCTCCATTTGGTGGGGTGAGAGACCTGCCTCCAAGGGAGCAGTCCAAAAAGGTCCCAGCCTCTTCCTCCATCCTGGCTGCCCCGGTGGGGAGAGGGGTCCTTGTCACTGGCTGCACTGCGGCCAGCCGGCTGGAGGGGCTCAGACCGTCTTCACCACCTACCCGGAGCCGCCCCATCTGGGCCTGTTTACCCTGAGCTAAGCAGAGAGGCTGCGGAAGAGGGGAGGGGACAAGAGTGGGTGATGGGGCCGAAGAGAGGAGGCTGAACGATTTGGACCGAGTGGGGAGTCCCTGAGGGAGGGGCCAGAATGCTTCCGGACCCCGACAGCCCCAAACTCTGCCCTTGTTGCTGTGAGATTCCTAGGCCAGGAACCCGGGTCGAAGGTGGGGAAGGACAGGTAACTTCCCTTCTCTAAACCCTTTTCTCTTGTCCTTCCCTCGGTGCCCCCTTCCCATCCGGGGATGCCAGGTCACGCCTCAGAGGCTCGTAGCGGCAGGGGGCGCCCCCACCCCACCCCTACCCCGGCTTCAGATGGTGCCTCGGGTTGTAGCTCGGGCTCCCACAGCTCTGGTCCAGACCCCACGCGACCCCCGCGGCCGGAGTCCAAGGCCCGCCCCCTCGGGGAGGCGGATGTGGGAGGCTCCGGGCGGGGCAGGGCAGCGATCCCCGAGCTGGGGGCTCTGAGGGGGCAGCTGCCCCTGGGGTCTGGGAGCTGCGCGGGGGAGGGTCTGGGTCCTGCAGCCCCAGCGAGGGGCGAACGGGCGGCCGTAGGCGAGCTGGGCAATAGGAAACGGTTTATTAGGAGGGAGTGGTGGAGCCGGGCCAGGCAGGAAGACGCTGGAATAAGAAACATTTTTGCTCCAGCCCCTTTCCCAGTCCCGGGAGGCCGTCGCGCCAGCCGTGCCGAGCGAGCCCCTCCAGGGCCCCAGCCCAGTCCCGGACCGCGCCCGGACCCAGGCCGGCCGTCCAGTCCAGCGCTCGTCTTGCGACAGCGGCCGCCGCCATACGCCTGCGCCCCGTCGCCCGCAGGGCAGGCCCAGAGGTGAGAAGAGGTCCACCGGCAGGGCCGGGTAGGGGGAGGGTGGCCTGACCCCACCCCGAATGGTCCCTTCCGTTGGGCAGATCCCGGAGAGCCCCTCAGAGAATTCGCCGTGCAGTCAGCCCCAGGTCGTCAGGACAGCAGCCGCCCCTCAGCCTCCAGCACGTCTGCCCGTTACTCCACCTGAGACTGGGAGGGGGCTGGACTGCACGCAGACTGGGAATCAGAAAACTCCCGGGGCCAGTCGCTGAACTTGTGTGCTCTCCTGTTTGCATCCATGTGAAATGTGCAGAAGGATTCCTGTCCTGCTTCACTCACACAGAAGGGGTCACATGTCCCTCCAGGGGGCTGGCGTGACCCGGGAGAGAGGGTCTACCTCAAATGTTTTTGAGCCTCCCCTGGAAGCCCAGCTTTCCCTGATCAGCCCTTGCAGCTCTTTCTTAAGGGCTCTGACACGACAACTCCAGCCACAAACCTCACCTCCAACCCTGCATGGTCAGGTCATCCCTGTGCCATGGCCTTCCTTCAGAACCCAGGCCAGAGGGATCCCGGTTTCCCTCCAGGCAGGACCCTGAGGTTTCCAGTCCACCCTGGAGGCCAGTGCGGTTGAGTCTATCCTCTCTTTTCTTCTCCAAGGTCAGAGCCAAAGTGAACAGTAGCTCTTACCCCTCTATTTATGAGCAGCTTCTGGCTGAGTCAGGTCTGTTCTCTATAATCCCTGACGACCCCATTTGTTCTAGTACCTGTCCTTCCATCTCATTGGGTGGTTAAAAAATGGCTACCATTTACTGACTACTTACTATACAGACACATATTTTTCTCATGTAATCCTTGACACAACTTAGCAGAAGGGTTATTTTACCCATCCTACAGAAGAGGAAGCAGATTCAGACTTGAATCACTTGTCTAAAGCTCCATGGATGGTGTAAATGGACAGTTGAGTTTTTGTTAACCTTTAAGTGCCTACTATGTACCACTGAGTACTCTGCTAAATAATTTTACTACATTATACCTATGAAATGAGCACTATTCTCATTTTACACAGGGAAGCCTAACCCTCAGAAAGTTTAACTTGCTCCAAATCTCATAGCTCTAAGTGGCAGAGGCAGGATTCGAACCCAGGTCTACATGATCCAGAACCCACATCCTGACCTCTGTGCTATACTCTGCTGCCCCTGCGTTCTGTCTGAGACCCTAAAATGCAGGCGTGGTGCTATATCCCACTGCTGTGAAGGGCTAATGAAGTGATACCTTTGAAAATGCTTTGTATCTGGTAAGGGGCAGCCTGGGAGGGGCAGCTCAGTCTGGCCCTCTGCTGTTTGGGTCAGACCTGCTGATGCACAGAAGGAGGCACTTCCAGCCCTGTGACAGTCACTGCTGTGCTGAGCCACTGCTGCTGATGGGAGAGGGTTTTATCAATCCCTCAGGTGTGATGGGGAGGAAAGGTTGACAGCCACCCTCCAAGCACACCTTTACTCTGGTTTGCCCACCTGTGACTGAGCCGACAGCTAACAGATGATTTCTGTCTCTCCATCTAAACAAACCCACCTCGGGCACCTGTTGACGACAATAGCAGCGGACAATCTGTTAATGTCACCAAGACCCACTTGCTCTTTTTCCTCCTTTGTGGGGCTCACCAAACATCAAACAATTGGAGGAATAAAGTGACTGAGGAAGGATTTATGATCAGCAACTTAAGTTGATCAAGACACACGTGGTGATTATGGGCAAGAAACTTAACATCCCCAAGTCTCAGTTTCCCATTGGATTGTTGTGAGCGTAAATGAGATCAACAGTGAAAAGTTCAGTCCATAGCACATAAGTCAGAGAATACTCAGCACGTGCTCAGAGAAGGTTAACTCTCATTACTAAGGATTTCACGGTGGTAAGTTAATGTTTGATATTAGTTTAGCATTTGTGATTTCTGACCAATAAGAGGGATACTTCTGTCAGCAGGAGATCTGTTACAAAGTTTTGCTTAGAAATGAAAGGATACTATGAAGCCCCAGGGTTCATTTGTGCTCGAGTCAGGGTTCGGGGCGAATCATGCAGGGTCACATCTGAGTTTGGACTGGCCAGGACTCAGCACCCTCCTGTACTTCACCTTCCGTTGGGACAGTTAAGAGAGTGGACAGTCATAATTTTACACCACCACATTTCCAGTATTAGACCAGAGGTGGCTTCTGCAAATGCGGCCAGGCCCTCCCTGCACTGTTCCAACCTGGGAGGCCTGAGGTGGATGCCAAGAGCAAAGCCCTTGCCCTCTGCCCTCCCGCCACATTTACTTTGTGTGTCCCTTCTCCTCCAGTAGAGGGGATGGTTCCTGGGTGGGAGTAAGAGTCCTGCCCTCTGCACCCCACTCCATTCACCCAGCAGGCTCTCTGAAATGAAAACATGAGGAACAATCTTGTGTAGGATACATTTCTTAGGATGGTACCCACTGATCGTAATTACCTGGGGAACTTTAAAAAAAGAAAAGCATGATTCTTGCTGGCCCCAGATGGACCAAATCAGAATCTGGAGTGGGAGTGAGACCAAAGAATGCATTGTTAACAAAGCGCTTCAGGTAATTCTGATGTGTAATAAAGTAGGTGAGAGGGTCGTTACTGGGGCATGGTGAGAGAAGGGGAGCATGGGTAGAGGATCCTAGGAGGATGCCAGATTCATCCTCATTGTTCTCCACGGTTTCCTTCCTGCCACATACCCTCTCCTTAGCTGCTTTCTGGGCAAGCAAAGGCTGCCAAGGATGGCTTCCTGCCTGTACCCCAGTGGAGAAATTCAGCTTGTCTGGTGCTCCCTCTCCAATCTCCAGCCCCACTACAGAGTGCCTGCTGGAGTACTCACTGCCTGCCAGGAGAGGCAAGAGGCAAGAGGTCAGGCAGAGGCTGGGGACACAGCTGCAGCAGCCCAGGGCTCCATTTCCTCCCCAGCCCTGGGCCTCTGGGGCAGAGGAAGCCCGGGCAGGAAAGCCAGAGCTGCCACCAGCCAGAGAGGCATACAAAACTGCCCCCCACAACCTCCCAGCCATCGTGCCCTCAGAGACTCAACATCATGGATCTTCATTTGGCACCATTCTTAGTCTCTGGCTCTTCTGCAGCCTATGTGTCCATACGCCCACCCCTACTAGCCTTACCATATGATGCCAGAAGACATTCCCCCTCTCTCATGCTATCTGCCCCAGGTACACGCCTGCACATTCTCCACCATTCAGAAAGTCCTTCTTACTGTCTGACCTCAGCCCTTCTTGCTGCAGCCTCAGCCCTTATCTTCTTGTTCTAAACCTTTGAGAAATGAAGAGGGTGGCTTCTGAAGCACAAGTTGGTTTGGGACCTGATCTGGGGACTGTCATAGATCAGAATTATTCCCCTTAACACTCTCCACAAAACTTCTGGAAAAGTTCAACCTTAACCGGCCATGGAAGGTCAAACATTCAGTGTCTAAGTGTGTTTCACTTCCCTTCCCACATCATTTGCCCTACCCCCATGCACCCTTTCCCAGGACAGCAAGGAAAGAGAAGGGGACCAGGGAGTGGCACAGAGAGGACGTCTTATACTCTGGTGAGGTTGCAGAGGTTCCTTCCACCTCTGCCAGAGCCAGCACTGTCGAAGCTGTATAGCTGTTACATCCTTGAGGGCTCAGACATGGATTGTTACTCTGGATCGGGAGACAGAGTGGAAAGAGCACTGGATTGGGAGCCTGAACACCTGGGTTTTACCCCTGGTACTGCCACTGAATCCTGTCTGACCTTGGACAAGTCTCCTCTCCTGTCTCAACGTTAATCCCGTCTTCTCTAAAATAATGAACTGGGCTTTGTGATTCACAAGGTGTTCCCTTCAGATTCTTTTATGGGGTGTTCCAGCCCCAGGTGGCTGCTCCAGCCTGCCCTAAGAACGTGCCCTGAGCTTCCCGCTGTGCGTGACTCCTGCTTGTTCTATCCAGACCCCAATCTAAACAATCTTGATTCCTGTTCCCAGCTTGGTGGGACCCTGAATGGCAGGAAATGAAGACAGGAGCCTGTTTATGTTTGAGGCAGCCAGGGCTGGGGGGCGGGGGGGCACTGGGAGAGGGGTAGGCACCGATGGAGGCTGGGACGGGGTGGGCAGGAGGCAGGGGACAGAAGGAGGGGTTCTGAAGACGTGATTCTTACAGCGCAGCCCCAGGCCCTCTGCGTCCTTCAGTCGAAGCTCAGCAGGAGGGGTGCAGAGCTCATTCACTTAAACATGGCTCCCAGCCTTTACCCCAACAGGATGGTTTCCATGGGGAAGTGAACCAGGACTTCCCCTGCAGGCCACGCCTCAAAGCCAGACACAGGGAGTAGGGAGGAGGCCTCCCTGCCCCCCCCCCAAAAAAAAAAACCACTCCCAGTGATTTCCTCTGGATGGGAGGGATCCACGGTCAGTGGCTGAAAACATGGAGGGGATCACACTTCACAGATCTTACTGCACCCCCTCTCCTGCTCCTCTCTCCAGGACCATGACCTTGAACCCCTCCAGGAGAGGCCTTCTAATGCTACTGATGGTCTTGGGCCTGACCCACGGTGAGTACTGGGGGAGCAGGTAGGAAACAGGGGCCTGAACGGAGAAAGGGCTTTCTGGGCTCAGCTCTTGCTGGGGCTGAGTTTGAAGACTTGGAGAGAAAGGACTTTGGAGCTTGGCTGGAGGGCAGAAGACGAGCTTGGTTAGCCTAGCTGCCCCAACCCTTTTTTGCTGTCCTCTTGATGCAAACCTGCAGGAGGGTGTTCTACCAGACTCCGGGGTGGGAACCCCTATCTGGGAGGTCCAGAGAGTGGGGAATGTTGGCAGAGGGGGCCTGGGAAAGCTCTCAGGGTTGGGGCTGGGGGCCAGGGCTGGGCCTGGAACTGGGAAGGAGGTCCTAGGATCAGGGAGTGGACAGAGGCCTGGTTTTCATACTCTCAGTTGCCCCTTGTGGAAGGTAAGGCGCTGGAGGGAAGGATAATCTGAGGACCTCCAGGGGTTTATTTGAGAGGTCAGAAGGCAGAGGGCGGTGGGTGTTGGGCTCAGCCTGGGGGGTTGGGCCCAGAGTGACTAAGCTTCCGCTGTGTCTCCCAGGTGACCCCATAAAGTCCTCTCAGGGCACGCTGGTGACCTGCACGTGTGAGAACCTACATTGCAAGGGGCCTACCTGCCAGGGGGCCTGGTGCATTGTAGTGCTGGTGCGGGAGGAGGGCAAGCACCCCCAGGAACATCGGGGCTGCGGGAACCTTAACCAGGAGCTTTGCAGGGGGCGCCCCACGGAGTTTGTCAACCACTACTGCTGCAACAGCTTCCTCTGCAACCACAATGTGTCCCTGGTGCTGAAGGGTATGTCCACCTGCCCCAACCCCCCCACTTCTCAGACCCTGCCCTCCTGCCCTGCTTTCCTCTCATGCTCTGGCCAGGAGAGTCGGGGAGGCAGGACCCTGGGATCTGACGACAGGGTGGCAAGGTGGGGGAGGATACAGCCTGGTGAAAGCTGGGCCTCAGTGTCCCTCCTCTGGCAGCCACACCAACTCCGAAGCAGCCGCAAGGAGATGGCCAGCTGCCTCTGATCCTGGGCCCTGTGCTGGCCTTGCTGGCCCTGGTGGCCCTGGGTGTCCTGGGCCTGTGGCATGTCCGGCGGAAGCAGGAGAAGCAGCGGGGCCTGCACAGCGAGCTGGGAGAGTCCAGCCTCATCCTGAAGGCATCTGAGCAGGGGGACAGCATGTTGGGGGTATGGGCATGGGAATTTGGGGCACTGGGTGGGGGGAGGGGTAGATCAGAGCCACAAAATCAGAAGGGAGGCAGAGTGACAGGTAGCCGACAAAGGACAATCACAGACACTCAGGTTTCAGGGGGTGGGGGGCTGGATGATTGAGGAGCATGCAGAGACACAGTAGCAGGACCCAGGTTGAGGAGGGAGCGGGGGGCTGGGGTGGGTGGGGACAACCTCTCAGTGGCCTCTTGGTACCCACAGGACCTTCTGGACAGCGACTGTACCACAGGCAGTGGCTCGGGGCTCCCCTTCCTTGTGCAGAGGACAGTGGCACGACAGGTTGCCCTGGTGGAGTGTGTGGGTAAGCAGGGGGTGAGCTTGAGGGATGAGGACCAAGGGCTCCCATGAACTCGGGGGTGGGGTGGGGCTTCCGGAGTCACAGGCAGGGCCGGGTGTGGCTCAGAACGGGAATTTGCTGGGCAGCCAGTGGGTTGGAGATGGGTCCGGACTAGCTCCTTCTGTGGGTAGCTGATGAGGAACAAGAGGCAGATGGGGGTGGCCTGCCAGCTGGGTTTGGGGCTGGATTAAGTTAAACGTGTCAGAAGTTCTGCAAATGGGTCAGTGCAACATCAAATGGGGTCTCTTCTGGGAGCTACTGTGCTCCGGGGCTTGTGTGACCCTTTCCTTGCCCTCCGGCCCTTGGATCAGGAAAGGGCCGCTATGGCGAGGTGTGGCGAGGCTTGTGGCACGGTGAGAGTGTGGCCGTCAAGATCTTCTCCTCGAGGGATGAGCAGTCCTGGTTCCGGGAGACTGAGATCTACAACACAGTACTGCTCAGACACGACAACATCCTAGGCAAGCTGGGGGCTCTGTGCCAGGCCTGGGGTTTTCCTCCTCTACACTCAGGGCTGGATTCCCCAGCCTCTGAACCATGAGCCAACCCGGAAGGACTCCTAGCCGGCTCTCAGCCCCCACCTCTGAATCCAGCTTCCTCTCTGACCTAAGCCAGACCAGCCTCCACCCCAGCCCCAGGTTTGCCCTGACCTAGTCCGTCCTCTGCTTTCAGCCCCAGTCCTGCCCCTGACCGGTCCAGCCTTTCTCATCCCTAACCCCTTTGCTGAGCCACCTGACCCTCTGCTCACAGGGTTTATCGCCTCGGACATGACTTCGCGCAACTCGAGCACGCAGCTGTGGCTCATCACACACTTCCACGAACATGGCTCGCTCTACGACTTTCTGCAGAGACAGCCGCTGGAGCCCCAGCTGGCCCTGAGGCTAGCCGTGTCCGCGGCCTGTGGCCTGGCGCACCTGCACGTGGAGATTTTCGGCACACAGGGCAAACCGGCCATTGCCCACCGAGACCTCAAGAGCCGGAATGTGCTGGTCAAGAGCAACCTGCAGTGTTGCATCGCAGACCTGGGTGAGTGGGGTGGGGTAGGGGCAGGTCCTCTGCAGGGGGCCAGGGTTGAAGTTCTGGCGCATTTCCTCTCTACTTGGTTCCACCTTTGCCTGCTGCATGCCTGCCAACAACCACAATGCCGATTGGTGCTTTAAAACATACAGAGATGTTTGCTGTCTCATTTCACCTCCACAAGAGCCCCTCAAGTTACCTAACACTCTTTTCAAGTCCAAACTCCTTCCACCACACCACCCAGGCTCCAAGAGTTGGGAGAAAGGGGCAGGGAGCTAGGAACCTGGGTTCTTATCCTGGCTTCACTGACTACATCACTCCCCCTCACCGGGCTTTGGGGTGCTGCTCTGTGAAATGGGCATAACAATGCCTGCCTTGCCTACTAACATCTCGCTGGGTTCTTGGGAACCTAGAGAACGCTACACAAGTGAAGCGAAACTAGGACAGCTGTCCCAGTCCACGTCAGGGCAGGTCTCCGTTTGCCTGCCACTCTGTCGCACCTCCTTCCCCACCTTGCCCCATAGACCCCAGCCTGTCTGTGGGCTCAGGTGAGCCGCAGGAATGACAGGCCCTCGCGCCCACAGGCCTGGCTGTGATGCACTCCCAGGGAAGTGACTACCTGGACATTGGCAACAACCCTCGAGTGGGCACCAAGCGGTACATGGCCCCGGAGGTGCTGGATGAGCAGATCCGGACCGACTGCTTCGAGTCCTACAAATGGACGGACATCTGGGCCTTCGGCCTGGTGCTCTGGGAGATCGTCCGCCGGACCATTGTCAATGGTGAGGACCCAGCATGCACAGGATGAGGAAAAGGGAACGGGGCACATGGGTAGACAGGCAGGAGACGGGCGCTTCCTGTCAGGGCTGGTGCCTGTGGCCCGAGGGATTTGTGACAAGGTCGCCCGTATCCCCTTTATTGACACCTACCAGCTCGTTCAGCTGAGCAAACTTTTAAGGTTCGTCTGTATCTGAGAGTCTGATTCTGGCTGTGAAATCGTGAGTAAGTGATAATAACAGAAATATTAATAGCAGCTAACATTTATTGAGCTTAAATATGTGCCAGATGCCATGTCTTGTCTTATTGAATTGTCCTGTGTTGGTAGGAAACTGGTATTGCTTAGTGGCAAGAGTGTGGGTTGGGATTCAGACAACCTAGGTTCAATTCCTGATTTTGCCATGGGCAGGTTCCCTAACTTCTCTGTGTCTCAGTTTCTTTACTTGTAAATTGAGAATAAAAATAGTTTCTAGTTGTTGAGATAATCCAAGTAAAGTATTTAGGACAGTATCTGGAGCTCAGTAAACATTTGTGGCAATTATTGCTGTCATAATGAATGCCTGACACAGCATCATCCCCATTTTACAGATGAGGGCACCGAGGCACAGATCTACAACTGGCTAGAGGCAGCACCAAGGTCTGAAACCAGACAATCTGACTCCGGGGCCAGTGCTCTTTAACACTGTACTACTTAAACCTCTCTGGTCCTCAGTTTCCTGGACTATAAAAATACGATACAATGTGCTGGCATGGTTTGCTTATTGCTGCCTCATTATTACTCTAGGTGCCAAAGGGGACTCAGATTTAGAAGGGCTGAGAGCAGGCAGAGGAACCCCATTCTTGCTGGCTAGCCCTGTAGTGGGCAGCCCTGTGGCCAGTGCCCTCAGGTGGCTGGATGATGGGTGGTGGTCTGGACTGGGAAGGAAGGCTTGTCAGTCTTTGTGGCGGCTGTCCCATAAGGAGGGGCTCCCAGGAGCCCTGATAGGTTGGGGACAACCCTGGAGCTCTGTTCCTTGGGGAGAGGGACATTCTCATTTCCTGAGTATCTATAAGGAGCCAGTCCCATGCCAGGCTTCGTTTGCTCTCCGTCGTCATCGACCAGTAGGGGCCCAGGTGGAAGCGGACCCTCTGGGAGACTCTAGGGACAAAGATTCCTGCCTCTTCAGGCGTGAACTTTCAGAGTCAGCTCTAGAGGCCTGGGTTGGGGAAGGGAACACCTGGGAGGAGCTGAGGCCCCTCGGACCAGGCTACAGGCAGGCAGGAAAGGAAGGCTGGACCAGCGAAGGCTGGGGAGGAGGCTGACGGCAGGCTCCTGGGGCGGAGGGAAGCTCTGTCAGCCCCACACAGATTCATGGCGCATTATAAACACTGTAATCTGGTGTCAGCCCCGGCACTGATTAAAGGCCCATTAGACACGCTCAGGCCTCTGTGTAGCACTGATTAGGGCGCGAGCGGCACAGGGGCTGGCCTGGAAGCCCGCCATGGGGAGAACAGCTGGCGCAGGCTCTCCCGAGGTTGCGACTGTGTGGCCCTGGCCCCCAGCCTTGGCCTGGGAAGCAGGGTGGGGCGTGGGGCGCTTTTTCTGAGTCTGACCTCTTCTGCCTGAGCTGTCTGCAGCTCTACAGCCATCATTTTCAGAAAGCTCCTGCTAAGGACTGCGCTTGGTATAACGAGGGGATGGGGTGATGCTGGCTGATGGGGTCAGCAGAGGCCTCTGCCATCCCTGAGAGAGGTGATGTTATTTGGACCTACGCAGACATCCCTTTCTTTTACGAGAGGCGTTTGCTCCCCCTTCTTTGTTCCACATCCTCATCCAGCAGTCAGGAGTTCTCCTTTATGCCTAGTTTGGAGATCAAGAGCATGGGCTTTGGTTAGACTTTCTGGGCTTAAATCCTAGCTCTGTCACTTACTACCTGTGTGATTTTAGACAAGCTTCTTAACCTCTCTGGTCTTAATTTCATTGTTTATAGAGTGGAGCTCATGGTATTACTTACCTCATAGTGTTGTTATGAGGATTTAATGCAATGCAGTTAGGATAGTGCCTGGCACATAATAGGTGCTTAGTAAACTTTAGGTATTATTGGGCATCTGTGAAAGTTGTGACCTGGGAGCAGTACCCAGGCCTTGGGTAGGAAGCAGCTGTGGAAGACTGGAACAAGATCTGGCCTAGGAATCCAACGAGATGAGTTTAAGTCTTGACTCTGCCATTACTAGCTGTATAACTTTGGGCTCAACTTCTCCGAGCATCAGTTTCTTCATTTGTAAAATGCTTGTAATAATAGTACCCACCTCATGAGGTTATTGTGAAGACCAATAGGATAATACATGTAAAGCGTTTGTAGCATAATGCCTGGTACGTGGTAAGTGCAAAATAAATGGCAGTAGTAATTATTATTTATAAATACATTTATAATATTGTAGTGTTCCTCTCAGGCATAGTAGCATGTCAGGCAACTGGTTTCCTGACCCCTTGGACAGAAGGTGGGCAAGGCTCTCCTCTGGGTGGCATTGGGCCTTCAGGGTCCCGTGTGACTGGCCCGTCCCCCTGTCCCCCCAGGCATAGTGGAAGACTACAGGCCACCCTTCTATGATGTGGTGCCCAATGACCCCAGCTTTGAGGACATGAAGAAGGTGGTGTGTGTTGACCAGCAGACGCCCACCATCCCTAACCGGCTGGCTGCAGACCCGGTGAGGCGTCCGTGGGGCCTGGATGGCATGGGGCGGTGGCTCATGGGATTTCTGTGCTCAGGAAATGGTATCTGAGCCTCTGCTTCATCTGGATAGATTCTGGGGGATAGATTCCAGGGTACCTTCCTGGCTACTCCTTCCCACATCCCTGACCGTGGACTCCCAGGGACCCTCTGGTTATTTGGGGATTTTCCGAATTCTGCCTTTTGCCAGAAAACTCAGAGGCTCTCTGCTGCATTTCTTACTAGAAGTTTTTGTTCTTGCTTGTTTTTGTCTTTTCACAAAACACTCCACATACTTTTATCAGACACATACACACGTGTACATAAACATATACAGGCGCGCACATGCTTCTACTTAAATGTAAACTCAGGTACATACTCGTGCATGTATGTGCCAGGCTACTGGCCTCGTGAAGACAAACAGGTTGTCTCCTTTACGAGCTCTTACATCCCCATTACCTATTACAGTGCCTGGCACACAATCAGTGCTCAATAAATGTTTATTAAAAGCATGAATAATTGTACACATTGTACATAATATGTGGATACACAGACACATGTACATTTCTGCACAACCTACATGTCCACAAAAAGCCACACATCCATTCCTGTGCACACACGCATAAACACCCCCTCTCTAGAACCAGCTCGAGGTGGGGCTGGCTCATTCTGAGACCACTGAGCTTCCTGGGACAGGTTCCTCCCTGGACATGTGCATGTTTAGGGCCGTGCTCACCACCTGTTCTTCCAGTGTCTACTGAGCCCCGCCAGGTTGGTGGAGGGCTGGGAGACACTGCCCTCTACACTGAGGTCTGGCTGCGAATGGGGATGTGGGAGCCCCAGGCTTGTATAGCTCCCCTTTCTTGGATCTTGGTGAGGGATGGGAGTAAGGTGTTATACAGACGCTACTCACTAAGGGGAACCTGACTGCTCCTGAAGGTCTGAGTTACGTCTCTCTTTCTGTGCTGCCTGCCTTTCCCCATACCCCTTCTCACTCTACTCTCCTCCTCTTCCATTTTTTATCTTATTCTTATCCTTGCCTGATTCCCTCCATTTCGCCTCTTACCACTTCTGTCTTTCCTCTCCCCCTCCTTTTCAACACTCTAATCTCTGTCCTCTCATCCTTTCTGTCCTTGTGTCTCCCCACTCCTGGGCAATCCTTCTCGCCTCTCCTTTCCATCTTCCCTGACCTATGTCTGTTTCCTCTCTTCTGCCTCTCTTCCTCCCCCCAGGTCCTCTCAGGCCTGGCTCAGATGATGAGGGAATGCTGGTACCCCAACCCCTCTGCCCGTCTCACTGCACTACGGATCAAGAAGACACTGCAGAAACTCAGCAACAGCCTGGAGAAGCCCAAAGTAATTCACTAGCAACCAGCCTGATGCCTGACTTCCCTCTGCCAGCACTGTGTGTGAGGGTGGGTGGTGGATGGTGGCCTATCTGGGTGGAGGTAGTGTGAGTGTGTGCAGGAGAGGGGGGTGCCCCTCTAGGGGAAGGCTGTGCCTGCCCAGCTCGGCCCCCTAGCCCATCCAGCCAAAAATACAGCTGGGCTGAAACCCGATCTCCCGCCGTCTGGCCTGCTCAGAGGAGCAGGCTCCCTGACGCCTGGCTCCTACCCCACCCTCATGGCCTGGGCGCACCCCCTGTTACCCCAGGACAGGATGCAAAGGAGGCCCCAGAGCCAAGATGGCCAAGCCATGGAATCCCAGTCTCTTGGGCCCAGAGCCTGGGCCTGCACTCTAACCCCTGCCCTTGGTCAACCCCACTGCCCAACCACAGCTGCCAGGTGGCACAGGGCCTCGTCCAGCCTTCAGGAGACACCCTGCTCTGCTCAGCCTCAGCCTCTGGCCTCAACACCCGGGGCCTATCAGTTTTTCCCTGTGGGTTTGTATCTCAGCCCCATGACGCCTTGGGCCTCAGTCTCCTGGACAAGACCCCTGCGAGCTGACTGCCAGCTGCCTGGGAGAGCTGGGGCCTGATCCTGGGCCCCTCCTCCTACCCTCACCCTAGCTAACTTACTGGGGTGTTATGCCAAAGGAGTCTTGCTGTGGGGGTGGCAGTGTCATGGGCCAGTGCAGAGGTGACAGGTCAGATGGGGAAGGCCCAGGACTTTCAGAATAACTGAGGGGACATCGAGGCCCAGCGTGGCTGGGGAAAGGCTTAGCTGGAAGTCAGAGACCCAGGCTCGAGTCCCAGATGCTGCTCTAAGTGGTAAGAATGAGGCCTTCCCTGAGTCAGGACCTCTGTTTCGTCATCTACACATTGAAAGATTTAGTCTTGATGTCCTTTGAGGTTTTTTTCAGCTCTAAGTTTCTTTGAAATTTCCGCTTGTGTCAGGGCTCAGTTCATCAGTGTCTTCTACTCCTTATGCTTCAGCCTCTGGCAATTCGCCTCCAGATGAGGACTTGAAAATAACTTCATCTGAGGCCAGGAGTGTCTGAGATGCCTCCTCGTCTAATTCTGCAGGCTCCAGTTCCTGCCTAATTCCATGTCAGTGGCCCTCCTTGGGCTCAAACAGTCCCCGGCCTCTGACAGGCAAGCCAGCCCTCACTCCTTCTGTGGCTTTGCCTTCTCTGCCCAGGGCTGAGAGGGACTGAAAGCTGGCTTCCTGCAGGGCCTCCAAGGCTCAGAAGAAATTTGGCTCCAGCCAGTAAACCTCCAGCACCCAGGTTCCCGCTCCCACTGGCCCCTGGCCCAGGCCCACACCCTTGGCTGGGCCCCAGGGAGTGTGTGTCTAGAAAGAACCTGGTGGCTATAGAGAAAGACACAGAAAGTTCTGCATTTGAAAGTCAAGGGTGTGTGTCCATGCACTGAGGAGGGGACCCTGAACCCTGGGCAGGTGGATGGGCTGGGGGGGCAGTGGGTTGGAGGTAGAACCTGAGGTGTTGGGGGTTGGGGCTCAGGCCAAGGACAAGCACAGCCCCAAGCTTGGGAGACCTGACCTCATAGCCCTCAGCCCTTGGGGCAGGGTGGAGAGAGACCCTTGGTTCTTCAAAGCAGGTAAAAATAAAAAAAACCATAACCTCCTCCCCTCCTGTTGTGAATGACCCGGCATAACCTCTCCAGACCAGCTTCTTGTGTATTTCTTCCACCATCACCACTGGGGCACTTTCCCAGGCCTGTCTTCCAGATTGTGCAAGGCCCAGAGGAGAACCAGGAAGTGAAACTGGGTGAAAATAGAAAGACCTGCTGGGTTTCCCGATGGTCATGAGGCAGTTTGCTTCATGTCTTCTGGTTACTGGGACCCACCCAGCCCGGGAATCAGTCCTTCCCTGAAGGATTTTCCTTCTACTGAATTTGGGGGCCAAAAGGCTCCTTCTGAGACTCCACAGCCAGAAATGGAAGGCAGCAGCTTCCTAAAGGCTAGAAATTCCTTAAGAGGAGAAGGTCTGAGGCAGGAGGTGAAGTGACGCGGGTGGGGGTGGGGTTGAGAGAAGGGGGCCTGGTGTTGGGAGAACAGCCAGTGGCCAGGGAGGGCAAGGGGCATAGGTGTGAGCAGTCTGCCTGACGCTTCTGTCTTGAGGGCAGGAAGGTGTTCCAGGATGGAAATTACAGTCTCTTACCTGGACATACTGTTTGTGAGATCACTTAGCTCGTACTTAGCACATAGTAGGTCCTCAATACACCATAGTTGAATCCTGAGATCCTGCTGAGTCTTCCTAGGTTGGTGCCACTGCAGTAGCCCGTCGCAGAGGGAACTTGAGGGGACGGGGAAGGTGAGGGTCCCAGGCCCCGGCTTTGTCCTTAGAAGACTGTCACAGTTCGCGCTTGTCCCTGCTTAAACCTCCCGCTGCGGCCCAAACCTCATTTCCGACCCCGGGCTGGGAGCAGGCTGCTCTCGGTGTCGGCCACATCGCCCTCTGCTGGCGGACGGGGCTACCCATCGGCTGCCGCCTGCCCGCCCCCGCGCGGGAATCTTTCCTGGCGGTGGGGATCTCCTCGCCCCGTCACAGGCGCCAACGTTGGTGAACTCTCTAGTGCTTCTGCTTTGCAGGGACTGTCCCGTAAAAACGATACCTTGAAAGAATGTTTCTGTGTCTTTATGCGGAGGCGGCTTGGAACTGCCGGCTTCAATTCCGTGTTCTCAATGACCTCCTCAAATGGGATCCTCCCCTCCCCGGAGTCCACAGAAAGGATACCCACATTCCTTTTACCACGGAGGTCCTCCGACTCCATGCAGTCCCCAAATAGGCCTCACACCTGGAACCTGTGCACATGGAGTCTCCACAACAGACAGTGCCCTCCTTCCTGGAGACCGCTTAGATCAGTTCTGGGGAAAGAAGGGCGGTCCTAGGAGCCAACAGGGTTAGCCTTTTCCCTCCTCCCAGACCCTGGTCCTTACACCCCCACCCCACCCCACCCCACCCCCGCCCCATGTCCGCACTATGGTTGGAGAGTGGGCAGAAGGGCAGTAGGAGAATTGCAGAAAAGGAGTTGTAAGAAGCCTGGCTGGGATCTGGGAAAGATCCCAGATTGGCTTTTGCCCTCCAGGGTTAGAAATTGGCTTTTGCCCTCCAGGGTTAGAAAAGTCCTTGGGAGGTCAGAATTCCCAGGAGGTCATGGTATCTAAGGTCCTGTCTCCACGTAGAGCCTCAGAGAACCTGTCTGCCTTCAAAAGAAAACCCGCTGACTTTGCAGCTTTGCCCTTCTTTCCTGGGGGACACCAGGCTCCAGTTTTTTTACTTCTACAAAAAGGGAGAGTCTGTGTGGTTAGGACCCTCGCTGGGGGTGGGGGGGTGATGAGTGTCTATAACACACCGAACTGGGGGTGCAGGTGGTCCCTGGAGCATGAGCTTTGATGCTGATGACCTTTTCCTGCGAAGGCCTTGTGGTACCCAGACCCTCAGGGACAATTCTCTCTACTCTTCCTGTCTGCCTCACATCAGCCTTCAAGGAGGGTGCTCTGCTTCCTCTGTGTCCTCACTCACATCAAGATTAGCAGACCAAGAAATGGTCTAAAAGACCCAGGCCTGGGAGTGGAGCGGAGGGGTGCACGTCCTGCGTCCAGTCTCGCAGGGCGGAGATGGATGCTAACTGCGCAGTCGCCTCTCTGGGTGGGCGACTCTTGGAACAAGATGCTTCCACCAGGGCCACATTCAATTTGCTAGAAATAGAGACAGAGGGCTTCCTGACTTTGCATATGATTTGCATAATGTCATAGACACACAGTCTATTTTCAGGTTAAAGTGTTGTCACTGCTGCCCTGCGGGGTATCACGTCTGGATGAGGCTCTTCTCTGTTCTTTCTCACCCACCCACTCATACTGACCTAGATCTCCAGCTGCAGGAGCAAGTGGTGAAGTGGGGAGAGAGTAGGGTTGTCCAAGGAGACACTGGGGCAGGGCAAAAGGCACACTGGAATTCCCTGTGTTGCCGCCACCACCAAAAGTAGAGTGTGGCTGCTCAAGGGCAACTGGTACTCAGAAGGCAAGGAACGGGAAGCAGGGTGGCCCACCTTTTGTTCTACACAAACCTTCCCACCTCTCCTCCCAGGAGAGCAGCCAGTTCCCATACTCTCAATTCAGTCTTCTGCCAGTTTGAAGAAAGATGTCTAGATAAACCTGTTCCTCTCAGCCACTTATAAAACCTTTCATGGCCCAGAGATCCCTCATGAGCATTTATGTTCAGTACTACGATTTGATTTTAGCCTTGTGGGAAATCTAACCCTCTGTCTCTCTCTCAGGAGCCCAGTCTGGGAGACCAGTATCCTAGTCAGATGATCAATGTTTTTAAAGCCTGTGACACACAGTAGGTCAATCAGTGCTAGAGTCCCCCTCCCGTCCTTCTTTCAGAAGTCTATACCAAGCACCTAACTGTCCCAGGCCTGGATGCCCAGCACAAGCACCATCCTTTGAGGGCTCAGAGGCAAATATACTAGAAGGGCCAGTCGAGGTGACGATCACTAAGTCATCTGTGACCTTGTCATGTCACTTGGCCTCGTCTCAGCTAGAAAGGAGGGGAGTTGATAGATGTTAGGGGTAAGGGCAATTCTCCTTTCCTAGCTTGAGCACTTGGTGTCCTTAGTCATAGAGGGCTAGGGCTAGAGACCTACCTAGGGCTCTCTCCTGTAGACCCTTCAGCTTCAGATTCTGACTGGTGTGCTGCCTTCCTATGTACTAGACCTAAGGATTCACAAGGTGTCAAGGCAAAGAGCCTGGGAGCCTTACTGGGTCCTGGGAATCAGGAGACCATTTAGTCAGGCTGGACAGCAGAAAGCTCTACCCAGAATTCCCGGTCCCTGGCGTCCAGTCTCCCTGGACCTGCTTCAGCCCCTTAGGCAGGCGTTTCCTGTTGATAAGAAGCTCAGTCACAAACACTGATAAAGAGATGAAAAAGGAAATTGACGGGCTTGGGTATAATGGGCATTTTTGTCTGCCTTTTCTACCCTCTTCCTTCTCCCAGCACCCCACCCCCACTGCTTCCCAGAACCAAGGAGAAAACATGCCCCCACCTCCACTTGGGCCCTATTTTATAGTTTCCAGGAATTTAGCCTTACATAGCCCTTAGAAGCAGGGCCTAGCTTGACCCGGGTGTGGGGTAGGAACTCAGAGGCAGGAAGTACTGGGTGCTATGAGGCCCTCAAGCCCAGGGGAAAGGGCAGTGGCAGCAGGAAGGAAGGACGACGGTCAGGAATAGGTTGCATCCACAACCTTCCCTCCTCTTCCCTCCCCCAGAGGCCTAGTTAGGTAGCTGCAGAGTCTATAATTAGTGGACTTTCCATAATTTTAGTCTCAGACTCATTACTGGAAAATCTCATTAATTTTGACTCTACTAATTTGGAATCTATGATCCTTCAGGACAAGAGGCGCTGGACTGATGTTTAGAAAAACAAACAAAGCAAACAAGTCTGCCAAGCATGTCCTACCGCCCTTCTTGGGTTTGGATTTGTAAGCTGTTTGCTCAGGCTGCAGTTAAGATAACCTGCCACCAGGTGGGTGATGAGGCTTTGCCGGGACACTTGTGCTTCAAGTACACTAGTCATCGCTCACAGACAGACATTTAAAGGCTTACATCTGATACTCCTTCTTCCTTCTTCCCCAGAGATGTAATTCCTTAATAAAACAGGCAAACATAAAGCAGTGGAATAGATGGTTGGCTAAATGGCCATTGTTTAAAAGGAAACCAACAGACATATACAACTCAGAGACTTTATCCTGAATTCTTAACTGTTTCTAGTCCTGGCAACCACCTGATCAGGGTCTTTTCCTGGCTTCAGTCCCTCACATCTGTCATTGCGCTTCTGACACTTGCTGGAAGGATCAGAATAGTGAAGAGCAAATGGTTTCATCCTAGTCAAGATTCCAGTTGGATTTTTGTCAGGAATTCAACAAATTTATTATAAATTTTATATGGAAGAATATAAATTCATGAAGAGTTAAGTCATTTTTTCCTCATTTTAATTTACTTTTTGAATAGGTTACATATTCACGATTCAAAAATAAGTGTGTCCAAAGGTAGACAGTGAAATGTCCCCCTCCCATCCTTGTTTCCCATCTGCCCAAGTTCCCTGACTCCCAAAGAAACCACCAGTCTCAGTTTCTAATACTTCTGTCCCTTCAGACTTTCTTTATATGCATATAAGTGAATTTGAATATGATTCTTGTCCCTCCCACCTTTTATACAAAAGTAACCTATTCTATACACAATTCTACACCTTACTTTTTTCCACTTATAATAATATGTCTTAGACATCTTTCTAGATCAGCAGATAGAAAGTGCTTTCTCCCTCTCTCTCTCTCTTTCAACAGCAGCATAGTATTCCACTATTGGAATGTACCATAAGTAAACCAATCCCATATTTTTGGAAATTTTGGTTGTTTCCATTTTTTGGCTATTACAAATAATGCTGCAATGACTAAACTTGTACATACATAATTTTGCTTTATTCAAGTGTATCTATAGGATCAATTCTAAAAAGTAGAATTCTGGGGTCAAAGGATATGTGAATTTGGCCAAGTTAATTCTGAAGAAGTGAGAAGATGGGAGATTTGCCCGAGCAGATAATAAGACATAAAACAAGTGATGTAATAGAAGTAGAATAAGTCTAGACAAATGGACAAATAGACAAATGAACAAGTGAAACATAATAAAAAGCTCAGAAACAGATCTGTATACACCTGAGAACTGAAATGTGATAAAGGTGGCATCAAAAATTAGTGAAGATGATGGCTAAAGGGTACTGTGGTTGGTTGTGTGTTTTTTTTGGTGGGGTGGGGGGAGTGATGAAAATGTCCTAAACGTGATTATGGTTGCACAACTCTGAATATACTAACAGCCACTTTAAATGGGTGAAGTGTATGGTGTATGAATTATATCTCAAAAAAGCTATTTAAATATTAGTTTTTTAAAAAGACTAGGATGGTTAGATATAGTTGAGAACCCTGGATCGCTGTTTGTGAGGGAAAATGCAGTTGGGTCTCTACCTTACATCCTATACAAAGACGGACTCCAAATGGATTAAAGACCAAAATATGAAAGGCAAAACTATAAGGCTAATAAAAGAAAATATAGGAGAACATTTTTGTGACCTAGTGGTGGGGAAAGACTTAACCAAGACCCTTAAAAACACAAATTGCAAAACAAAGAAATATGTGGCTATGATATCTGTTCATTCTTCAACCATATACCATAAATAAATTTGACATTAATAAATTAATAAAATAGATGGTAGACCAAATTGAGATATTTGCAATGCCTAAAACTGTTAAGGCACTAATATCTACAATATAGGAGAAACTCGTCAAATCAACAGGGCCCAATTTTAAAAACTGGGCAGAAGACATGGAGTCAATTCACATAAAAGGAGCCGAAATGACTAACAAGTCTAGAAAAGAATGCTCAACCTCACTAGTAATCAGAGAAATGCACATTTAAATGACACAACTAATATCCATCAGAATGGCAAAAGTAGAAAAGTGAGCAATGCCAAGTATTGGCAAGGACGTGGGGAAGTAGGATCTCTTGAGCAATCCTTGTAGAAGTATAAACTGAGATAGCCTTTTTAGCATTACTTAGTGAAAGCGTGGTTTGCCTATGTCATTTGACCTTGTGATACCATATCTGGGTCCATATCTCAGAGAACTTCTCATACAAGTCCACAATGGGGCACGCGTGAGGAAGTTCAACATAATGCTTCTGGTTATAGCAGGGAGCTGGAGCCACCCTTGATGTCCAGTCCTGGGGGAATGGCTAAGAAAATGTTGTGGATGAGTATTTCACAATACTATGTCAGCCATCAGAACCAGTGAACCAGATATACATGTAGCAACATGGATACATCTTAAAAATATAGAATGAGGCCTATAGCACAATACCTTTCATATGAATTTAAAATGTATAATAGAACTACCATATGACCCAGCAATGGAATTGAAATCAGGATCCCAAAGAAATATCTCCGCTCCCATGTTCATTGCAGCAATTTCCACAATAGCCAAGCTATGGAAGAAAACTAAATGTCCATCGACAGAAAAATGGCTAAAGAAAATATGGTATAGACATACAATGGAATACTATTAAGCCATTCATTTTAATGTTGATATTTAAAAAGAAGGAAATCCTGCCATTTGTGACAACATAGATGAACCTGGAAGACATCCACTAAGTGAAATAAGCCAGATATAGAAGGACAAATACTTCATGATACCACTTCGATGAGGAATTTTAAATAGTCAAACTTGTAGAGGCAGAGAGTAGAATGGTGGTTGCCAGGCCTGGGGGGAGGTGGCAATGGGGTGGTATTGGCCAAAAGGTAGAACACAATTTCAGTTCTACAAGGTGAGTTAAGTCCTAGAGATCTAGTGTACAGCACACAGCCCTTAGTTAACAATACTGTATTACACACTGCAAAGTATGCTGAGGGTAGACCTTATGTTACGTGTTTTTAACACACATACATGCACTAATAATAGAATGCATACAAATTAAAAATAACACTACATTCTTAATAAAGATATGCATGAATTTAAGGACACGAGCAAGCTCACTAGAGTGCCTGTGGGGTGAGAGGGGCAACGTGGATGGAGATTGAAAAGGGAACTGGAGAAAGAGAGAGAAAATAAAGTCTGAGAAGAGCCTATCCGCCTTGCACAGGCCAGTGATGATAACGTGCTACCACGTGATTCACCTGAGGCCCATACTGGGGGAAGAGTAAACCAAACCGACGACTGCAGAGTTGGAGTCCTGACTCAGCCACTCAGAGCTTCGATCCTGGGCATGCAACAGCGCAGAATACTCAGCTTCTTCATGCTGCAGTGGGGATAAGACATAAAGTGCTTGTGAGGAAGCGATTGTGCTCATGTTGGGCAAAGGGCCTGGCAGAATTGTTCAATAAACAATGATAATAATAATAATAATAATAATAATAATAATAATAATAATACGAGAGTATTCACGGCTTTAGTCGTATAGAGCTATAGGCCGGCTTGGTGTCAATACTGTCACTTTGTTCCTCTGTCAAGTGAGAGGAGAGGAAGGTAGTATCTCTCCGCAGCCCCTGGTTCTCTAATCTCCCTGGTCTCCTCATCTGGGCAGCAGCTAAAAAGGAGAGCTTTGAAGGTCAAGGTGAAAGCCGATGATTGCATGTATACATACATGTATACGTACGTATACGTACGTGTGTGTGTTTATTTCAATTAGAAAAAGACTCCTCATCCTGGACTCACTGGCTGCTCCCTTTGGATCAATACTTTACTTAGGTCTTTTGTGAAATGAAATTTATATTCACGCCCCACTGTTCCCTTAGTAACAATCTCCGGCAATCAGACCTGCTCTCTGGTGGAAATGGCCTTTGGAAAGCGCCTGTGCAGTGCACAGTTTTACCTTTGCCAAAAACTGTTTTCTGATGTAGCCGGTATCTTTTCCAGAAAAAAAAATTTAACTACATTTAAGCAGACTTAACAAGGCCTTAAAATAGATATAAAGTGGTTTCAACCCACAAGGGGAATTCTTAAAATACTAATGTACTGTTTTTAAGCATAATCAAATACTTCAGAAAAACTAATTTATATTCCAAACAATTTTTATGCTAATTACAAATGATTCTTATCCCAACCACTAGGTAATATTTTGTGTTACTGTATGTACCTGAAATGAATAAAATTACTTCTTTCCTTCTTTTTTTCTTTAAACCAATGTTCACTAATTCAAACTGGCCTTTGCACAGTTCTTCCAGAGTTGCACTTATGTTGTGTATTTCAGAATTTGACCCCATAATGTTGAGGTAAAAATACAAAAACAGATTTATTACAGTCGTGTACACGAGAGGGTTGTAACTCTCAAATCTCCACTAATTTTGCCTTTTGCTTCATAGAGAACATGGAAGCCCCAAGATGGTTTCAACTGCTGACACGAAACCTACAAACTCTCTCCTCAGGTCCCTCTTTCAGGTTCCTCAATTTTAATGACCCTTCACTCTTTTTAACGAATCCTCAACTTGTCCTTCTCTACCAGGTCCTTCCCACCAGGGTGTAAACTTGCTGTAAAAAAACCCCCCACCAAACTCTCCACTCCAACCCCCTTTCCAACTTGCAACCACCCCAGTCTCTCCCCCCTCCCCTTTGTGGTCACATTTATTGGAAAAGGCACTGCATCCTGACCTCCCACTCCTCAGCTCGTACTACCTTCTGGCTCTGCCATAGGAACTGATCTCTTGGTGGTTACCACTGGCCTCCTTGCTAAGGAATCCAGTCCTTAGCTGTCCCTTCCTTATCTAACTCGACCTCTGGGCAACATTTGACTGCCAGCCACTCCAACCTCTTGGCTTTCCTGCCACTCTCTGCTGGTCTCCCTCCTGCCTCTCTGGGGGGCACCTTCTAAGACTTCTTCTCAGGCTTCTCTTCTTTGCCTGTCCGTAAATGCTGGTGTTCCCAGTGTCCTGTCCCACAATCTCCTCTCCATCTACATACATGTCCTGAGGGAGCTCATCACATGTTGGCTTTAATGCTCACTGATGAGTTTCACATCTGTGTCTCCAACCCACACCTCTCTCCTGAGCTCCAGACCTCAAGTTCCAGATGCTTCTGGGAGCCTCCTTGGATGTCTCCCAGACACCCCCAAAGTTATCATGTCCAAAATAGAACTTGTTATCCATCACCCCAAACCTGCTCCATCTCTGATGTTCAGAGAATGGTTTTACTATCCAAGTAAACACACGAGATTTGTTGGTGACCTAGCCCCTATCACCCCCACCCCCATCAATCAATTAATCAATCAAACACAAAGTCCGGTCCATTCTACTCCAAATGATCTCTCCAACTTCAGCCACCTCTCTGCATCCCTACGCTGGTCCAAGTTATAAGCATCTCTCACCTAGGTTAGTGGAACCTCCTCCTACTCCCCTGCATCCATGTAGCCCCTCCAGTTCATCCTTCACACTGAAGCTGGACAAGTTCCTCTAAACTATAAATCAATATTCCATGATGCTCTCCTCTGAATGTCACTGCTCCCAGGTGAAATTCCAAACTCCTTATCAACAGGCCCTTATTGCTTGATCTGACCAGGCCTACACCTCTGGCCACGTCTCTTTCCACAGCCCTCCTTCCTCTTCATGTTCCAACCACACTTGACTTCTCCCTTCCGCTCCTTAGACCCACCGTTCATTTTTGTCTCTGGGCCTTTGCAGGCACTCTCCCTCTGTCTAGAACACTCTTAGTCTGACTAACCCACATTCATTAGTAAATGTGTGTGGTGGTGTGCTGAAGTGGATTGCAGGGAGGCAGAACCAGATTTGAATTCCAGCTCTGTTTTTTTTGAGCTGTAGGTGTGACCTTAAGCATGTGGACTAACTTCTCTGAGCCCCAGTGTCCTCATCTGTACAAAGAAAAATAATAATGCCTGCTCTCTGGCACATATTGATATTTCTTTTCAACTCCCTGACCCACCCTCCACCTATCCACTCGCACATACTTTCTCTGGGAATTGCCCTTTCTTCCCTATTTGTATAGGAACCGTGGCGATTCCCGGAAGCTATGTTCTTACAAGATGACCCACTCCCACCAGATAATTGGGTAAACGGTGGGCATCTGACCTGAGCTGGATCCCAGTGCCTTCCTCCTGAATGAGGAGTGGGGACCCAGAGAGAGTCACACCGGAGTCTTTCCTGGGCAGCTGGACTGAGCAGAGACCCAAAGTTCACACCAGCCATATTCCTGTGTGGATGGAAAGCAGGGAAAGCTGGTCTGCACCAAAGAAGATAAAAGCAGATGCACAGATGAAGCGAAGCCCTGGAGACGAAGAGAGGGTAGCAGCAGAGAAAGAGTTACTTGTACATTAGACATCCTGCTTCCAGTAACTGACTGAAACCAGCTGCCCTGAGCCTGGCAGAAACCCCTGCATCCCTCTACTAAAAAAGAAAAAAAATATTGTTTTCTGAAATAACCAACTGGATTTCTATTACTTGGAAACAACAAAGTCCTAAGTAATTTACTTATCATGTAGAATTGTTGCAAAAAGTTAGAAATTGTATGTATACCTAAGGTAGGTATTCAATAAATAATAACAATAATATTATCAACACATTCAATGGATGAATGAGGTGAGGACTGAGGAAGGGATGTAAGAATTCCCTGCGCTAATTTCTCTAGAATAGTTTCTGAAATAGGCCCCAGTGCTTACTTAGCACTATTACCATCCCGTGAGTATTATTTTTAATTGAAAGGGCAAAGTTATCATATTTTGATAATTTTGAAAGAAAGGAAAAAAATTACACAGGATCTCGCCCTACCAAATTGAAGTAAACATTTTCTTTGTGTACATATTTTACATACTTATAATCATGGTGAACATTCCGTTTTGTGTCTGGTATTTTTCACTTAACATATCATAAACATTTTAATGTTTCTATACAGACTTCATTGTAATGATTGCATAATATTCAATACAATATATTATATAATTTATGAAGCATACATATTCTGTTTTTCTCTATCATAAATCATGCTATAATGTATATCTTCGTGGATGAGGCTCTTTTAAATTAGCTTACATTGATTGTTTTAATTACAAAAGTAATATATAGTCATCTTTGAAAATGTTGATGACAAAGATAATTAAGAGGAAAATTGTAATTTCACCATCCAAATATGTCTTGTAAACATTTTGCTAACTATCCTTTCAGCTCTTTTTTATCCATAATTTAAAAATAAATATTAGATTATACTCTACATATTTTATAACTTGCTTTTTCCCACTTTAACAGTATACCATAAACATCTTTTTGTGTCATTCAATACTACAACCCTTTGTACAGATGAACTTTACATGAACAATTCTCAATTTTGTGAACATTCATTTGTTGCCAATATTTTACTGTTTCAGCTGCAACTATGATGACATTCCTGAGTCAAATCTTTATGCACATGTCTGATTATAGTATTTCTTTAGGATGAATTCCTACAACTGGAATTGTACGGTCAAGAAGTATATGGATAGGCTTGGGATAATTTCTAGGAGAATTGTGAGGTCCAAGTTTAGAAATTCCCGAAGGCTCTTGATGTGTTGCTATTTTGCCCTTTACAAAAGGCTGCCTTAATTTTCAAGAGTGGAATTTTAGTGCGGGTGGAAAGGAGAGTGGTTTCCGTCCTCTCAGAATCACCTCTCAGAGGAGAGACAGATGGTGTGCATCGGGTTAGGGGACCAACTCTTGGCTCTCTTCCCTCCCTCACCTGCACCCTCCAAGGCGAGCTCCCCTACAGTCTCAGGCATTTCAGGGTAATGGCAAAGAACAAAAGACTTGGGTTCCAGGTGCTGGCTAAACGACTCCAGCAAGTCCCTTAGATGTTCTGAGGCCTCAGTTTCCCTAACTAAGTGAGGTTAATTATACTTACTCTGGACTCGCATAGTTTGTCTCGAAGGTAAAGAAGAGTAACACATCAATTAAAGTCTCTATTCTAAGCCATGCATTTGTTCAGCCCCACAAGGAAACAGTGGTGTCCTGCACCGTGATCCGTTTCTGAAAAGATGGTGGAGCCGTGGTAGTGGAAAGTATTGAAACATGGCATTTCCCCCACCGGGCCAGCAGTGGGGCAGAGCAGGAGTGACCCCATAAACTCCTTCCTCTCGCCCTACTGTCTGCATCTGTTCTGGGGGCTGGCATGGTGGCTGGTCCACTATTGTTGTGGCTGCAACAGTCGCGGTGGGCTTTGATCCACAACCCCTGCCTCCCCCAAACCCAGGCGGCCCCTGGAGGTTCCCATGGCAACAGCACGCCTGGGAAGGACCAGCTTGGGGAAAAATAAGATTTTACTGTAAGAAAAACTGGCCAGAAGCCACAGGCAGGGCAAGCTGGGACAGGGGCTCTGTAGGGGGGCTGGTCCTGAGACAAAGAGATGGGAGCCTGAGCTGGGCGATCTGTAGAGCAACACCTGACGTGGTTTGAGTACTTACTACGGCCAGACACCATTAAATGTGCTGTGTATGTATTGCCTTGTTTGATCCTCACGACAAACCGATGACGTAGGACCATTGTTATCCCTGCTTTACAGGTGAAGAGACTGGTATGGTGAGGTTAAAAATTGGTAGTTCCCATTATAGACCTCTAGGAAGTCCTCAGTCTCCTGTCCTTTGGCGATTGATAAAGGATGGTTTCCTTCTAGCCTCACAAAAATTTTGAAAGATAAAAATTATTATTCACCACATCACCGGTGAGGAATCCAAAGGTCTGAGAGGTTAAGTGATGGGCCCCAAATCACACAGCTAATAAGTCACAGAACTGAGATTTGAACTCAGATCTGTCTGAATCCAGAGCCCATGGTCTTTCTTCTACTAACGTACCCGAAAATAGATCTGGACTTTCACGTGTTTCACATGGGTGCATTTACCCATAAGCCTGGAGAGGCAGGTCATAATTGCTCAATATAGCTTTAGGGGGGTGTGTGTGGAGGGGTGTGTTTCCGTGCCTTTCACACTGTGCCAATCCTTTCCCAACACATCCACACATGCACTCATACAGGCCCTGGCAGGCTGACGCTGTCCTCCTCCCACCCAGGAATGGGCCCGTCTACTCAAAACAGGCTTTCCAGGCAGGTGAGCCTGCCCACACCTGCTTGCTCACCTGGGAGAGGCTATTAGAAGGCATATCTCCCCACCCCAACTCAGTCTGTGTAACCGGACTTGGGCTTCCAAAGCAAGGGAGAAACTTCCAGAGATCTGTGAGGCCACTGGAACTTTTGGGATTTTTCCCTAAATAAAATGGGGAACTTAAACTTCAGAGCTCAGAGCCGAGGCTCCTTAGGATAGGGTAGTTTCTAAAAGACACCGTCCCTATGGTTCTTCCAGGGTTTGCTTTTTATTTAATATATGTAATTATTTGTCTCCTGATTTGGTTATTTTCTTGATGGTGGCCTTTGATTTTTAAAAGTCCCACAATCCCTGTGGTAAGAACAGTGGCCTTCTAACTATCTGTCTTTGTGTCTTGTCTCTGACAAACTATTCCATATTTTCAACTGAGAGCTTACCTCTAAGTTCTTAAAGAAAAACCACGACATTTGCATAAGATCAGTCATTGCACAGATAATGATCCTATGCCTTCCCCCTCAAAGGCAAGGTATGGTATATAAGGGAAACTGAAGACACGTTTAGACCCACCCCTTTCCGCCTCTACAGACTCAAGGGAGGCAACAGAAGCCTCAAGTCCTGCCAAGTTCCCTCTCAGATGGTGGACTAGATAAGGGGCAGAGAGCTGATAAGGGGTAGAGATCCGAAGGCTTATCTTGAAGCAGGAAGTTGCTACACACTCTTCCAATGGAAGCAGAATTAAGGCTCTCTCCCTAGCTCCACAACCTGACTTTCTGCCTCCATCCACTTCCCTCTGAAACACCCACAGTATGTCCCTGGAGTGGCTTGAAACCATCCTAAGAGGCTTGGACACCCCAGCTTTCTCCAGCAGCTGGCAGATCCCACCATGCCTCGGTATAACCCTATTTCTGTTCCATGCTCAACTGCAAAGGATCAGAGTAGAAGATGTAGCACACTACAAGCAGCTCCCAATTTCTCCCTTGTATAGAAACCAGCCATGAAGCCCTTCTTTAGAGGACCCAGACATCCACCCGTAGGACATCATGGGCTCCAAAGTGGAGAGGGCAAGGTGGGGACAGGCTGCAGACTCAGGGAGAAGAGCCAGAAAGTGAGGAAGTGGGGGCTGGTGGGAGAGAGAACAGAAGGGTGATTATGGTCAAAACATGTCACTACCGTGTTTGTTTTTTCCTCTGGTGGAGAAGTGGGGCTGGCGGAAGGCATCCCTGCCGTCTTGAGCTGCCCTGAGCACCTGTGCCTGTGCCCCACATGCACCCCCAGCCTGGCCCAGGCATGCAGTGGGCATTTAGTAAATGCACACTAGAGCTGGTGGTTATGTTGATAAGATGACGGCACAGCACTCAGTCTGCGAAGTCCAGACTTCTGTCTCTCCCACCCCCTGGGAATTTCATAAATAAATCCCTGGATCAGTTCCAAGAAGAATTTCAAGGCTTCTCTGCGTGTGTGTGTGTTTCCAGAAACACAACAATTTTACATGCTGCCTGGTGTGCAAACTCCTAAGTAACTCAAGGTGGGGGGTGATGAGGGCTGGGCACAGCAATGAGAAGGTGGAGGCCGCATTGGGCCAGACTGGGTCAGGCAAGCAGCGGTTTACAGCGTAGGTTCCAGCTGGCTCTGCAGCTGGCTCCGATAACCTGCCTCCCAGACGCCCCGTCGGCCCCAGGCTCAGGTTGCTCAGCCTTCCCTCCCCCACCCTTTGGCTCTGGCAGTATTCTCCACCACGTTTTTTGCAAAGTGCTGGGGTCTTAAAATAGCATAAAGGCACACACACACACTCAGGCTATAGTGTCAATTCCTGTACCACAGAATGATCAAAAAGGATGGAGAATGGAGGGTACAGTGAGAACCCCAGGGCAGCTTCCTGAGCAGAGAGCAGTGTGAGTGTGAGGAGAGGCAGAAGACAGGGCTGGACACTTGGTGTGAAGAAGGGGAGGGAGGAATGGGGAGGACAAAATGAGACAGAGCCCATGTCTGTGTGTGTGTGACAATGTGACAAGGTTAATAGCCATGTCTGGAAGTCTGGAAGTGTGTGTGTGTGTGTGTGTGTGTGTGTGTGTGTGTGTGTGTGTCTGGGATCACGAAACCAAAGGCTGTGTTGGTGTGACCAGTTGGTCAAGGGTAATCTGGACTTCCCTCCTGGACTGTGAACTCCTACAGGGCAAGAAGTAAGAAGTTCATCTGAACCATTTCCAAGGCCCACTCCAGGGCCTGGCACATAGACGTTCAATACATGTGCCCAGGATAAATAAATGGTAGATGGAGGTGTGGATTTGCTAGAACATAAAATGATGGCAATAAAGATAGTCCAACTTCAGACGGTAAAATTAGAAGTAGGTGCCCCAAAGTCAGAAGATTCCATCAGTCAACAAGTATTCACTGAATGTGGGGAGGGAAATGGAAGCGGTGGGGTTGCTGATCTATAGCTGAGGAAGGAGAGATGAACATACCGGGCGGGGATGACGAGGGCACTTCCTGAAGGAGTCAGACCCTGAGCTTACTCTGAAGGGTAGGCAGAGTTCCTTGAGCTGGTGTTCTAGCCAGGGATCCATTCCTAGGTTACAAGACAAACACACTCAAACCAGTGAAAGTGAAAAGAGGATTTTCTGGAAAGATGCATGGGAATCTCAAAGAAACCAGTAGTGGAAAATACAGCCAGATCTCACAGGATCTGAGAAGACACTGGGCTGGGTGTGTGTTGAGGATAATTTGACTGTTAGAGTGGGTGAGGCTGGAGGGTGTGTGTGCGCACGCACCAGCAGGTACACCTGGGTAATCCCTCTCGCCTCTGCCTCTGCTTCTCCCTGTCTATGCACCCTCTCCTCTCCTGGCTCACCCTGCTGCCACATGGCCCAGCATGGCTTCCAGGTACTACTCTGTAGCATCTGCCACCATCTAAGTAACTTGTATTCCATGCCTCGTTAGTTCAAATGCTCATGAAAGAGCAGCTGAATAGCTTGGCCAGTCTATTTATTGCTTTCCCTTGGTTCAGATGCCCAACCCTGGTGCAATCATCTGTGGCCAGAAGGCAGACTGTGCACTCACCTAGGAGCAGGGGGTGTAGGCAGGTGAGAGTCATAGACTCTTGTGATCCAGATGGAAAAGAGGGAGCAGGGACTTTCCAGGCAAGGAAAGACTATGAGTAAGGATTTGGGGTGTGTGTGTATGTGTATGTGTGTGTGTTTAAGGGGAGGGGGAGAGATAGAGAGAGAGAGAGAGAGCGCCAGAACAATAGGAGAGCTGCCGGGACTGGGATTAGCTGGGTGACCTTGGGTCAGTTATTTAATCTCTCAATGCCTCAGTTCCTCATCTCTACAATGGGGTGAATGGTAGTACCTGTCTCCTGGGTTTGTTGTGAAGATTAAATAAATAATCCATGTAGAGCTCTTAGGAGAGTACATGGTCAGTCTCTGCACACTATTTTTTTTTATGTGTAGGGGAAGTAAGTCTGGATGGATATCACGTACAGGTCTTGACTGCCAGTTTGGGTTCCGTCCTAGACAAATCACTTATCATCTCTGGACCTCTATCTGTAACACAGACTAAATCGTTTCTCAAATCTCCTCCAGATTCAGAATGCCATACATTGGGCTGGGTGTTATGGGGCAAGAGGGGCCTGTGTGTTCTCAAGAAGTCAGATAACAAAATGATAGGGGCCTTCCCACAGTTATGCAGGGGCGTGCCTGCTGATTGCAGGGAGGCGTGGCCACGAGGTAGGGGGGTTGTAGGGCTAGCAGTACCAGAAATGTGTGGTATAAGGCTCTGGACTGTGGCCTCACTGAGACCATGGTGGTGGTGGTGGGGGGGGGGTGGGGAGGGGCAGCCAGATAGACAAAAGCTCAGAGGTCCACAACAAAAGGAGAATGACCAGGAGAACCATCCTGCGTGGCTACTGGGCATGCCTGGATAGAAACTGAAGTATGAATCATCAAGGCTGAGGGCACTGAGCCTGTTTACTAAGAAGGCGCTGGGGTAGAACAAGGTCAGTGTGAGGGTTAAAGAAAAGAAAGAAGCCTTGCCTCTAAGATCATGAAATGGCTTCTGGAGCAGAAAGCGAGAGAGAAATGCCTGGGGAGGGCTGTCTTCAAGAACACCCTCGCTCAGCACCATCCCAGGGGACCACTGGGCACAGACTGCATGCTGCTGACCACCTCGGGTCCCTGACGCTGCCTGGGTGACACGAGCATGTGGGCTGCTCAGGCCTGTAGCCGTCCCCTCCAGCCTTCCATCCTCAGCCACCGGGAACATCTCGTTCAAGTTCCCTCCATTGCCTAAGCTGCCCTCCTTTGGTTTCCCTCGACTCCCTGGCCCATCTCTTCCCCCACCAGCCCCTACACCCCACTCTCAACCCTTTCAGCCTCCAAACATCCCCTCTTCTGCTCCCACCCCGGGCTGCTGACCACTTCCAGAAGAAACTGCACCATCAAAGAGGCCTCTGCTTTCTGTCCTGCGGCCCTGGCCTACTGCCACTCTGACAATCCCCTTCTGCTTTTCTGGGTTCCTAGACACCACCCTCATGCTCCACCGTGCCTTTTACAAATTCTCACCACCCTCTTCAAGCACATCCACCATCACATGCCATCCTGTTTCCAGATCATATTGTGTTAAACAGGCGGCCATGACAGCTCCTTGACAGATCATCCAGGTGACCGGCTCATGCCTATAAATTTCTTTGTTCACCTGATTTCTCCAGCCTCTGACAAGGTCACTAATATTCTCCTCCAGGTCAAGGCTACTCCCCGTACCTCTTGGTCTGGATCCTGTGCCACTGTCCACCCGGGTTCTGGTGCTATCACTTATTCCTTCCTCTTCCTGTATTTTTGAGCAATTTTTGGCTCCCTTATAGCCATCTGAGTTGCAGTCTCTCCTTACTAAAGCAACAAAACAAAGAAAACACTTCTATGATCTTGTGTCCTTCTGGAAATCCCCTTTTCTTTCTCTTTCTTGTCTAGTCTGGAAATCTGTAATTTTAAATTGGATTATTTAGCCTATTTGTGTGATTATAATCATGGATGTATTTGAATTTATTTTCACCATCTCATTTTGTGCTTTCTATTTATCTCACTCTAATATTATCCTTTTTCTTTCCTTTCTCATCCTATTTTCTTCCTTCTTTTGGATTATTTTTTATCTCGTTCTCTTTCCTTCCCTCTCTTATCCTGGAAGTTATGTACTCTATTTCTCTTCTATTAGTGAATATCTGACAATTAGTAAAATATACATGAATTCATACACAAGTTACACATTTGTTTAGCCCTCAATTTTGTAAGACATTTTCTACGAACATACAATTCTAAGTTGACTGTTAATTTTTGGTTTTGGATTTTTGACTATGTAGATTATGTTTTTTGGAATTTTTGTCTGTGAGAAGTCTTTGTCGCCTGAGTTGAAGATGGAGACGATTTGTTCTTCTTCCTTCCAGGTACTACCAGGGGGTACTACCAGCCCAGGACCGCTTGTATATAAGTAGTGTATAGTTTTTCAGACCACCGAGGTAGAGTGAATTTGGAACGAGAACAAATCATAAAGGCCAGCTTGGGCTTATGAATCCTCAGGGAAGATATGCCCCCATTGTCACTCAGAGCCAAGGTTCAGGTCAGGAAATTTCCCTTGCAGTCGCCTCGAAGAGTGAATTATTCCTAGTTCACCCTTCGACTGAGTGTATTAGTCCCCTTGTGGGTCACAGCTTCGTGTGAAGGGTCGCTTAGTAGACAACCCACCTTGGGCAGACCTGGGTTTTGCATCCTGTCTCCTGTGTCCTGCCTGCTGTAGAAAACCAAAATTCAAGTTCACTAGGTATGTGAATATTCTTAAGGGGACAGCCAGCTTTGGTGCTTTGCTTTCCTCTCGTTGTTCCTTAGTTTTGAGTATTCTGCGCTTTCTTGGTAGTGTACTGAGCATTTTGAGTTGTTTATTCAGTAGAAGGTTTGCTCAGGGAAACTGGTCTATCATTCTGAAGAAAATCTCCCCTTTCCATCATGGCCAGGTTCTTTTAAAGAACAGATGATGCTCAGTCTTTCTAAGCCTTCACCTCCCATTCGCTTATAGCTCCCTCAGGTTAGGCCTCCACACCATTTTCCACTGAACCTGCTCAGGTAAACATCACCAATGGGCTTCAAGTTATTAAATCCTAGACACTCTTTGTTCTTCATCTTACTTGACCCCTTCTCAACTTTAGATACTACTGATTTCTTCAAACCCTCTCCCACCTTGATTTCTATGTTTCTATTCATTCCAGGTACTCTTCCTACTTCTCTGGTCCTTCTCGGTCTCCTCTTTCCTGCGGTATTGCTGTACTTCCAGAATTTGCTCACTCCCCGGAGATGTTTGAATAGCTATTATATGCTACTGACTTCCAAACCCATATTTCCAAGTACCTACAGGAGACCTTCAAACTCAGCAGCCCAACGGAGAGCTCATTATCTTCCTCCCAAACCTGCCGTTACTAACCTGCTGAATGGAGCCAAGGAGCCCATCACCCCACTCAGATTATCCTGGAATCATTTGGCGCCGTCCCATTTCCTCTTCACTTCCAATCAATCTTGTAGTTTCTATCTCTTTAAAATCTGTTGAATCTATTTCTCTTTCCCGTCTCCATTGCTGCTGCCTACGGTCTTGTCTGGGCCACTAGAATTGCCTCCTCTTTGGTTTCTTTACCACCAGTCTTGCCTTCCTCCAACCATCTGCACTAAGTTCAAGTTCATTTGGTTCAGCAAAGCGGTCTTTCTAAAACACAAATATGATCAATTTACCCCCTTGCTTACATCCCTTCTAAGTACACTGGAGAAAAGTACACTTCTATGTGCAGTTCCATGTCTATTTCTCCAACACTACCTTTCAACTCTATCACCAGTTCCCTTCACTCTGCACTCCCTGGGGGTACTGCCTTGCTGCTCTTGGTTTCCCTAAATGCCAGGCAATTTCACCTCAGCATCTTGCTCACACTGCTCCCTCTGCCAGCAACAATCTCCTGCCTTCCCTTGCCCCAGACAAGCCTGTCTATCTAGGGGACATTCTTTGCTCTTCCAACAGTCAGCTGTAGTATGGCCTGTTCGTGAGATCTTTCCCAGCTCCTCGGCTTGTCTCTGCAGAGTTGAATCATCCATGTCCTAAGTGCCCCCATGGACCCTCTACAGGTGTACACTATAGCAACACATTGTTGCTTTTTAAAATGCTTGTCTCTAGTAGATTGTAAGTTACATGAGGGCAAGGATCATGACTTACCTGTTTATATGTTGTGCTGGGTATGGTGTAGGTGTTTAACAAGTGTTTGTAGAATGGATGACGGAATATGAGCTGCTGCCTTCGTGGGATTAATGACCCTGCTGCTTGCTCACCAAGACAAACTGTGCTGGATCCCCTAGGAGGTGGGGTGTCTTGATGCACTGCAACCAAGATGGCAGCTGTACCACCAGGTGGTCTAGTCAGTGGAGCCTGGGGAGTAAGACTTTTTCCTGGAAAAGTGAGTCCTGGCAGCTCCGGGGAATCTCATGACAAAGGGACAGAACAGGGCTGACTAGAAGTTCATAGATTGTGATGTGGGTCCAGCCCTAAGATTAAAGGGACTTACAGAAATGGACACTTTGCTGAGGCCTTCAGGGATGGTAAGAGAGCCAGGCTGCACCAAGGAGCACAGGTAGATTGGACACTTTGTCCCCATGCAGCTTGGGACCTAAAAGGCAAGGTAGATGCACCACCTAGGAAAGCTCTGACTTGAGCAGATACCCCAAACTCTCAGGAATAAGATGTGAAGAATATAACAAACCTCCCTCTCCCACCCCATCAAGTCGAATTTCCCACCTTCAGCTGGCTCCTGAAGACCAGTCTCTGAACAAGCACGAGATGCTGCGATGTTGAAGAAGCACAGAACAGGTAGGCTGTGGCTTTAACACTTAATTATATGGGAGCCTGGGCAAGTCGCTTACCTTCCCTAGGTCTCAGTTGCCTCGCCCATAACTGTGCACACCCTGACATGCCTCAACCACTTCATAGGATTGTAGTGAAGGTCAAATCACCATCATAAGAATAGCAATTCTTTTTATATCACTTCCTGTGTGTCAGAGACTATGCTAGGTGCTTTACATACAATATCTTTATCCATCCTCACAGCCTATGAGATAGAACTATTATGATGAACTCCATTTTATACATGAGTGAATTGAGTTTTAGGGAGGTGAAATATCTTGCTAAAGTCAAATGCTAGCAAGTGGGCTGATGGAGGTGGCATTTGGTCTGTGGACCCAGCATTCTGGTTCCCTGGGCTGTATATTCAGGTACGCGGCTGACCTTGCAGTTTAGGAGGAAAGCTACTACAGGTGTCCTCTGGGATTCTTGGTCCTGCAGCCACAGTGGCAGCCCTTAGCAAGTTTAGGGAAGAACAGTCCCTTCCCCATGGCCTCAGAGTCATGCTCCTGAGGGGTCAGCTTTCTCTTCCCAACCACAGGGGTTGGTGAATAGACTGTTGAATAGCGTCCCCCCAAAATTCATGTCCACCCAGAACATGTGAATGTGATCTCATTTGGAAATAGGATCTTTACATATGTAGTCAAGCTATAATTACTTCAACTTGGGTGGCTGGTTAGCTCAGTTGGTTAGAGAGCAGTGCTCCTAACACCCAGGTCACCAGTTCGATTCCCACATGGGGCCGTGAGCTGCACCCTCTACAACTAGATTGAAAACAATGACTTGACTTGGAGCTGAGCTGCGCCTTCCACAACTAGATTGAATAAAAACAACGGCTTGACTTGGAGCTGAGGGTCCTGGAAAAACACACTGTTCCCCAATAAAAATTAAAAAAAAAATTACTTGAACTTGGGCCCTTATCCAATGACTAGTGTCTTTATAAGTAGAGAAAAATTTGTACAGAGATACAGACACAGAGGGAAGACGACCATGTAAAGACGGAGGCACAGATTGAAGTTATGCTTCCACAAGCCAAGGAACACCAAGGATTCTGGGAACCACCAGAAACTAGAAGAGACACGGAAGGATTCTTCCCTAGATCCTTTGGAGAGAACATGGGCCTGCTGACACCCTGGTTTCAGGTTTCTAGCCTCCAGCACTGTGAGAGAATACATTTCTGTTATTTTAAGCCAGCCAGTCTGTGGTGTTACAGCAGCTCTAGGACACTAACACCGTCACCTAGCACTGGGCCCACCACAGCTGGGAGCCCTAAGGGTGGGGTAGGGCAAAGTTTGGGAGATGAGTTAAATGGACTAGACAGAGGAGGTGCCCATGTGGGGGGCAGTGAGGGAGAACAGTATAAAAATAAGGTGTTTACTCATCCAGCTACACTGACCCACTTGTAGATAGTGCCTTTGCGCGACTTTGTACATGTGTCGGGGGGAGAAAGAGTTGTGTTTGGGGAGTGTGTCTGCAGTCTTGTGTATTTTCTGCTGAGGATGGGTGTTCTTCAATTGGTGACAGCTTACAAGTTGAGAACTCCATTTGAGAAACTCCTCCTACCACCCTGTTGTCATCATCATCTCCACCCCTACATCTTAGACAATGAAATTAGGCTTAAAGAGGTTAAAAACTTGCCCAAGTTTTCACAGCCAGTTAGTAAGAAAAGGAGAATTCAGATCCAGAACTGTGGCTCCAAAAACCTGACCCTTTTCACTATCTCAAGCTAAAGAAAGTGAACTCTTTTTCAGAAAGATATGGTGATTCAGCTTACTTTTCATAAGCATTTTTTTCTAAATTTGAAAGTAACACTTGTTTATTTATAAAATATTTAGGAAACACTGAAATGTTTAAAGAAAAAGTAAAAAATTATTCTGGCAATAGCTACTGATAATACTGGATAATTTCCTTCCGTTCTTTTTTGCATAAAGGTAGATATTATCAATAAAATTAGGCAAATATTGTAAACAGTTCTGTATTTTGCTTTTTCTTCTTAATTTTTATTACAGTTATCAGGGTGACATTCGTTAGTAAAATTATATAGGTTTCAAGTGTACATTTCTATAATACATCATCTATATATCACATTGTGTGCTCACCAGTGAGAGTCAGTTTTCCTACCATCACCATGTATTTGACCCCGTTTTCCCTCTTCCACCACCCCCTTCCATTTTGCTTTTATGTTTAACATGCTCTCATTTATCATTATCATTCAACATTTTCTCATGTCATTAGTTTTTATAAAAATAATTTTTAATTACTAAATACTACTCCATCATATGAATGGGCCGTAATTTGTCTTGTTATTGTCTACTTAAGTTTCTAGCTTTTTACAACGATACACATGCAACAGTTAACACTTTTAGTAAATATTTGTCCTCATCTCTATTATTTCTTGAAGACAGATAGGGGATAATACCAGGTATGAATATTTTAGGGCATTTGATACATAATGCCAAGTTGTTTATCAAAAGGGTTCTACCTGCCAGCAGGATAGAAGTGCCTCATAAGCACCCTTACCGAGACTAAGTACTATCATTAAAAAGCCTTGCTATGTTCTGGAAAGGGGCATCCCATGATTGATCACACAGGTTGCTGAGCGTCCAGAGGATTGCAGGGGGAAAATCAGTTAGCAGACGGTTGCGAGGATCCCGGTGGGACGTGAAAGGGCTCGGGGCTAAGCAGGAGGGGTGAAGGGAACGGAAAAATGCACGGGACTCGTAGAACATTCGATGCGGGGGAGGGGGTCGGTGCTGATAAGATAACCTGCGCTGGGTGGGGTGCAGAGGAGGGCCGAGGCTGCGCGTTCTGCTCCGCCTCCTCCGCGTCGCGCTCACACCCACCGGTGAAGGGGGTCGAGGGGCGCACCCCTCCCACCCCTTTAACAGGGACACTCCCCTTTAAGGCGGGCGCCCGCGCGCACCCGGCCCCGCCCTTCGGGGGCGCGCGCGGCGGCCGCAGCGCCGGCTCCGCCGGGAGCGCACGTGCAGGCGCCGGGCGGAGGAGCGGGAGGCGGGAGCGGGGCCGCGGGAGGAGGGGAGGCGCCGGGGGCGCGCGCGCGCGCGCTGGGCGCTGCTGGGCTGCGGCGGCGGCGGCGGCGGCGGCGGCGGCGGCGGTTACTATGGCGGAGTCGGCCGGAGCCTCCTCCTTCTTCCCCCTCGTCGTCCTGCTGCTCGCGGGCAGCGGCGGGTCCGGGCCCCGGGGGATCCAGGGTGAGTGCCGGGGCGGGGGGCGGGGGCCGGGATGGAGAGGGCCGGGCGAGGGCAAGGCCTCACGCCGCGGCGCCTGGGCTACAGCGCGCCCCCTCCCCACGCGCACAATATGGCCGGGCGGGGGGCGCGGAGGAGTCGGGGTGACCCCCCTGTGGCTTCTCCCGACCCCCCGAGGCTCGGCTGCCCAGCCGCGACCGAGCTCGCGCCGGACCCCTGGGGACCCGACCCTTCTTCCAGATGGAGCTGGATTCGGGGAGCTCTCGGGGGTCGCGCTCCCAGCACCCTCATGTTCCACAGAAGGGAGCGCAGGCTTCCTTCCCCCAAATTTGGAGATCATGTTTCTGCCCCTCCACTTGTCCAGGGGCGGCGGTCTTCATTCCCTACCTCCAGATGCTCCTGGGGGACGCCTTTTCTCCCGCCAAGATTGTGGGGCAGGGGCGATGGGGTCTTAGCTTCTCCGAGGTACCCTGATGTTGAGAATCCTTGGGCATCTCAAGTCAGAGTGGAAGGGGTCTCGAACCTTTCCTTCAGATCCTGCACTTGGGGCGTCTCTTCTCCCTCCTACCTCCCTCATGTTCTGGGGAAGGGAGTCACATTTCCCCTTCGCGCGGTCCCTTGAATTCAGTGGGGCAAACACCCCACCTCCAGTCCACACGCCCCGTGGAAGCTCTTTGGAGGAATAGGGACGAACAGGCCCCTCAGCCGTTTTGGAGCCTGCCTTTGGAGTCTCTCTCACCCTGGGAAACCTAGTTCCAGAACGGGCAATCAGCATCTAGGTGTATTTGCTTTCCATCTTGCCTCCCCCACCGCACCCTAGGGGGCCCATTCAGTTACTCACTTCATGGATGCCTTTGAATCCTAGAAATTCTAGAACCCGCCTTCAACCCCCAAGATTATTTAAAGATCCCACCTCTGGACGGGCTGCCTGGCCCCTGGTCAGTACTTATTTGCCTTCCCACACCATCCCTCTTCCCCACCCTTCTCCCCCCACCAAGTCCTCCCCCCTCCCCCAGCCTCACCTTACATCCCCCACAGCCGGCTCTCCATACCACCAGCCGCCAGCCCACTATGGAGGTGGTTACCTTTCTGTGGGACCCTCAGCTGGGTGTGTTGAAGAGGCTTTGGGGGCCTGAGAAGAGCAGATGAAATCCTAAAATATTTAATTGAAGAGAGTCGTCCCCAGTGTGTTTTGGCATTAGGGTAGCAGATGAAGGTTATATTTGGCGGTTATATTGAAATGATTATTGACCCACAGATGGATCTGGGAGAGACTGTCAGGATTGTATTCGCTCCGATGTACAAAGCCTGCTGCTTTGACTTCTCAGCAGCCCCTAGCCTTCCAGCAATGGGAGATGGAGTGTGTGTTCTGTGGCTCTCTTCGCCACTAAAAATAATGATTCTCAGGTGGGTTCAGGCTTCTTTAATAGACCAGACAATCAAGAAAAGACATTATCCCACTTTGGAGTCTCAAAAACAAGTTCATTATCTCCAGGTTTGATATTTGTTCCCAGTGGGGTAGCCTGTGCAGTGGGGTCTTTGTTCACTGGCTAATGCTTCTGTTAAGCACCTCGTGTGTGTGCCTGGGTTTCGCTGCTCTGTGCCTGGTAATATGCCATGGGTCTGATCAACATGGTGAAGGTGTGTGAACACAGCCTGACGATGGTGGGTAAGATCGTGGTTTTTGTGAATAATATTTGCTGGGCCTTATTGTGGGCCATGTTTTTGGAAAGGGTCATGTAATGTTATTTCTCTAGTGGGGTGGTAAATAAGGAGACTCGGCCTTCAGGTTGTCATTTCATATGAGTATGAATAAATCTTTAAATTCCTTCCATAGGAATTTTTATCTTGTCTCTACTATATCCAAGATTTTTAACAGCCATTTCTCTGTTGATTTAGTGTAGTGTCTGTGGGGCTTTTCTTGTTGTGAGCCTAGTTAAGAATGTTTAATTGATAATCCAGCTGGTTCTGAATAGGGCAGAGTTCATTTTTTTTGTAACCGTCCTAAAATGGATGTTTGTTGGGGTGAGGATGGGTGGTCATAAATAGGGAATTAGTTTCTTTTTTTGGTAAATTGGAAATTAGGTTGTGTGTCCAGCAAACATTCTCGAAGCCTTTAAACTTCTTGGCCAGACACTACAGTTTTTTCCGGGACACATCTAGTTGCCAATAGTGCATGCTACAGAGACCACTGTTGCAAAAGGCTTAAAATAAAACGTCAGTTCTGGGAAAATCGAGGCTGTGGGATAACAAGAAGTTGATTGCTTTCCTCCCCTGCATTTCCTCTGTCATGCTTCCCTAGGTGGGCTGGAGGAGTGGCAGAGCCAGGCAGCTGATGCCTGGTACTTGGACATGACATGAGGGCAGCAAGGGATAGGTGTTTCTATTAATTAGTGAATTAATTTCGACTTAGGAAAAGGCCAGTGATAAGGAGAATGAGTTCCAGGTTTTAAACAGCATCCATTTGATAGATGTATCGTGTTTTTAGGCCTAGCTTTGGAATTTTCACGTTACTATTTAAAAATGTAAAATTGCGTTAGTTAGTAGCAGGAGAGCATGACATTCATTTCTTAAGACAAAAGCAACAAGGGAGACATTTGAGGTTCTGATAGGAACATTTTGAATTTCTGTGAGCAGGCTAAACATCTCATTTCAGGCCAAGTCTTGTAATTTTGTTGAGTGGACATGGATTTGAAGTACAGTGAAAGTGAACTCTTAAAGAGAAAAGGGGAATCTCTGATTAGTTTTATTAAAAGAGCTCCTGGAACAGATATGATTAAAACATAGTAAGATGGTTAAAGGTTACAGCCAGATGGAGGGAGGAGGCTGGTTTTCCGCCCCAGAACTTCGCTCCCTTACAGGTTGTCCTTGAACAAGTCACTTAACCTTTCTGTGACTGCCTCGGTTTTCCCTCTGTAAAGTAAGGAAACAGTCTGTGTCGCTCTGATTGGGACGTTTGTGAGACTGACTTACTGATAGCCAGTTGGCTGGGAGGTATTTTTAGACATAGTTTCTGACTTCAGTGAACAAGCAATGCTGGGTTACTTTTTATCTTATGGGGCAGAATAACATACCCTGGGGATTAATGGAAGCACCACGTGTCACAGTGTGGTTAATTTCTTCTTATTTGTGCATTTCTGTAGACCGTGTCAGATTTCCTCCAGTTAATTTCTATCTTTTGACAGGCTCTTACATCGTAGACTGGGCAGCATACCTGTGCTAATCAAAGGCAGTCGGGAGGGAGTGACCTGCTTTAGGCTTTATTGGTTTGGCAACGTTTTAATTCTTACGCAACTCGGTATGTTTATGGCACTATGTAAATGTTACATAAGAACATGGAGGCTGAGAGGTGGCCGGAATGGTGCCTGTGAACACAGGAAGGTTAGACTGAGGACTTCAGCTGAAAGGACCTTGGGAACCTGCAGTCAGTACAGGAAGAAGCAGCACTTCATTTTCCTCTAAAAACCTTTTTAGATGATTGTGTCTTTCAGGTGGACTGCTGTGTTATAAATAGGTTTATTCTCCACTGGTGAGCTAATTGTAACCTTGCTACCAAAATATGAATCAGAAAACGAGGAGACATGCCGCTGCTTTCAGCATGTCCTGTTGGAGCTGCTTGTTGCATTTTGGAACATGAGTTGAATTGCGCTGCAGTCTGTTCTCATAATAACTCAGGAGTACAGGGTGTTGAGGTGGAGTGGAATTCTCAGCTCATGGCGCTTCAGATCTTCTTTATTTTTGAAGGTTAAATTGGAATACTGAAGTGGCTCTTTTGTTTTAATTCTGAAGTCCTTATTGTTTACTGTTCAGTTTTTGCTCAGAGCAGCAGTGAACATTAATTCTGGAATCCCACCTCTTTGTCTTGAATTCTTGTTGCTTGTCTATTATAGTGGGGGTTGATATAAGGGGTTGATATCTCATTTTCCTCTCTGTATTTATACGAAGAAAATCCTGAGTCCTCTTTCTCATCAACCCCACTGCTGCTGGAAGTGTAGCCGGCACCCGAAGCCCATGGGTTCTGCCTGGGCTGGGATTGCTGAGACCTTTTAAGGAATCAGCTCTTCAGACCCGACAGCCCCCCGCTGTCTAACTTGCATTTCTCTCTCTGCAGGCATTGCCTCCTGGCCAGGTTCAAAAACCTGCTCTTGATTTTTGCTGGCCTCAGTTTCTCTCCCACACATATGGCTTCACCTGAGCTTTGGCTCCAGAGGCACCATCTCTGCCCAGGTCTGTTCTGTCTGCTGGCTTCTCCATCATGGATAAATGGAACACCATGCGAAACTACTATTGCAGAGTGTATCTTTCTTTCCCTTACTCTGTAGAGTTGCCAGAGTTTAGCTGTGAAGTTTCTGACCCAGGTGATGTCCCTTGCTCTCTGTGTTCCAGAGACAGTGCCACTTCAGGCAGCTCTGGGGTTCTTTCTGGTTTTCTCTCTCCACTTAACCGTAATCTGCATTTGTCTTGCTAAATATTTTGAGTTTAACATCAGGAAAGTAACTGCCTTTCCCTTTTAAAGTATCGATCACCCCTAATATTTACACGATAACTATAGGAGAATTCTTTATTCATTTGGTTGGGTACATGCCTGGAGTGGTTCTTGGCATGGGGAAATAACAGAACAAGATGGACAAAGATCCCTAAATCCCTAACTGTTATGGAACTTACAACTGCAGTGGCTGAGACCGCGGATAAATAAGTACACACAGTTATCATTCATGAGTGTTGTGAAGAAAATAAACCAGGGTGATGTGCAGAGTGTGCCAGGAGCTGCCATTTCACATCTCTCAACTTCATTGTTCCATCTGTAAAATGGGGCTAATACAGTCGTCTTGTTATTCGTGGCTGTATGTTCTGTAACGTCAATTTGAACACTGTGAACACTGAATTAGTGAAGATTGACCCATTGCTTCTGGGAAAAATACATGGTTAGGGTCCTGTGAACCACTGGTCACGTTTTCATCAACCACTCAGTATGTAACCTTGTTTTACATGTATTTCCGTTTAGACACCTTGTGTAATATATATTGTTGATTATTTGGCATTGAACTCAAGGCCAATAGCACAGTAATGAACGCCTGAATGAAGCTTGTCTAATCTACGAATTTTCTCTGTAAGGCACATACATCACTGTCTTCTTTAGCATTTCAGCACTACACTTGGGAGCCATCTCGCTCTTTTTTTTTTTTTTTTTTTTAAGACTTTATTGGGGAAGGGGAACAGGACTTTATTGGGGAACAGTGTGTACTCCGGGACTTCTTTCCAAGTCGAGTTGTTGTCCTTTCAATCTTAATTGTGGAGGGTGCTCTTCAGCTTCAAGTTGTTGTCCTTTCAGTCTTGGTTGTGGAGGGCGCAGCTCAGCTCCAGGTCCAGTTGCCGTTGCTAGTTGCAGGGGGCACAGCCCACCATCCCCTGCGGGAGTCAAACCGGCAACCTTGTGGTTGAGAGGACGCGCTCCAACCAACTGAGCCATCCGGGAGGCAGCTCAGCTCAAGGTACCGTGTTCAATCTTAGTTGCAGGGGGCACAGCCCACCATTCCTTGTGGGACTCGAGGAATTGAACTGGCAACCTTGTGGTTGAGAGCCCAGGGGCCCATGTGGGAATCGAACCAGCAGCCTTCGGAGTTAGGAGCATGGAGCTCTAACTGCCTGAGCCACTGGGCCGGCCCCGGGAGCCATCTTAAACAGTGATATCACCATCACCAAAAACACAAAAAGGCAAAACACATGGCACTGACTAGACCGTGAAACGGGCACACCTTTACAGTAGGAAGGCTGGAACAAGGCAGAGTGTGGCCTTGGACCTCCTCAGCTAGTGCATGGGCATTGGGTGACTCAAGTTTTTCACCGCTCTGTGCATGTCGGCGAATGACCGTGAGAGCACTGAGAGTATTGATTTTGGAGTTACAAATACATTTTAGCAAGTGGGCAGAGGCACAAATACGGAATCCATGAATAATGAGGATCAATCATGTTTTGTTAAAGCCGTTCAAATAATTGTAGCAGAGAGAAAATTACATGAAATTCCAAGCACTCCTAAAGGTTTCACTGAACCAGAACTTTGTATATACAATTAGAAGTCCTATTTCCAGCCTGTAAACACACACACACACACACACACACACACACACACACACAACCGTGGTGATATAAAGAGTCCTTTAACACATGTTTATTGAGCTCCTACCATATACTAGGCACTGTTGTAGGCGCTAGGGATACAACAGTAAACAAAAGGAGACAAAAATGCCTTCCTTCATGAAGCTCACCTTCTGATAGGTGAGATAGGCAAAAAAGAAATCAAATGTAAGGTGATTTTGCCATCCTTAGCCCACCCTCTGTCCCCCTACCCCCAAGATTCCTGGCCTTTAGTATACACACCTCTTCCAGTTTTTCAATCCAACATGAATCTAGGTACTACTGGGAAGGGATTTTTAGATGTAATTAAGGTCCCAAATCAGTTGACCCTCAGATAGGGAGACTGTCACGATAGACAGGACCTCATCAAGCCCTTTGAAAGCAGACAGTTTTCTCAACTAATTGCAGAAGAGGAAGGCAGAGATACTCCCACCAGCTTGGAAGAAAGTAAACATCCGTGTGTGAACTGCCCAGGGAGCCATGCGGGCAGGAACTATCGGGCGATTCTAGGAGCTGAGAGCGGTCCCTGGCTGTCAGCAAGGGGGGAAACGGGGACCTCAGGTTTTCATCCATCAGGCAGTGGGTTTGCCATCAACCAGTAGGTTTGAAAGAGGTCCCAGCCCTAGGTGAGAAAGCAACCCCGGCTGATAGCCGTCATGCTGTGCCTGCACTTCCAGCCTGCAAAAACTGAGAGAGCAGATAGGTGCCGTTTTACAACAAACGTGTGTGGGGCGGGCAGGGGTAAGTCGGACGGTGATGTGAGGAGAGGGAAAGCAGGGTAGGCTGGAGGGTGCTTGAGACCTGGCACCCGGTCATCCCATCGATGGCCCTTGCATGTGACAAGTCCTTCGACCGTTTGTGGCTTCCATCTACTGCCTGTTAAACCTTTTCTTAGATATTTGTGAGTGTTTGGAAGAGAGAGGAGATTTGGGGTGCTTTGGACATAGTTTTTTTAAATGATTGTGATGTTTGAGTTGAGGAATCGGAATTGAAGCATGTTTTGTTTTTCGTAATTGCCCCAATTTAGCCTTGTGCCAAATCTTCATTTATCATCTTGGTATATATACGTTCTACGCTTAGGGTAGGTAAGATTGAATCAAATTCAGTGTTCATTTCTAATATCCAGGACGAAGCTGAATGTTGAGAGGGATACTAAGGAAAGAGTCTGTCCTTACCCTTTCGAAGTTGATACACAAATCGACTTTTCTTCTGTTTGTTGGAACCACAAAACTATGAAGAGTTCATACCCTTCTCGTTGACTGGGGTGACAGTAGTAATAAAAGCTTCTGATGGACCAAATGTTTCCTGTGTGCCCAAGCATTATGCTAAGCACTGAGTTACATCGTTTCCTCTACAAAGCCATTCTCTGAGACACTCATCCCCATTTCACAGGTGGAAAAACGGGCATACAGAGGTTCAGCAGTAGACCTGAGATCTACCTGACTCCAAGCATGTGCTCTAAATACTATATTATATACTCTGATGCCTATTTAAGTAATTTTCTAACCAGTCTCTGCCTCTAGTCTCCCACTTTTCCTCCATCCTACTGCTGGATTTAACTTGAGAAAATCCACCTCTGCGCCTGATTCCACTGCTTGTATGTGGCCTCCAGGACCAACCCCAGAGCCCTTAGCCAGTCAGTCTAATCTGGCCTAGTCTCCCTTACTGCCCTGTCTCTCCCTGGAACCTGGTATTGTTACAACTGTCCATTCAGTGAGGACCTAACATGCCTTGTGCTTTTCTGGGCCTTGGCCGCCTCTTCTTAGCCAAATCCAGCATCCTCCAGTGTGGGCCCTTCTTTGTCCTCCTGTCTTCCCCCAGTCAATGATTCCATCCTCTCCACTTTGCTCTTTGGTCCTTATTTGTAGTATAGAGATTCACACTAGTTTATAGTCGTCTGCTCATACCATTCTCCCACCCTCGATCCCCTAAAAATGGATGCTAGGCACTGGCTTATTTTTCTTTGTATGGCTGTGTCCTGTCACAGAGCTTTGCGTATTTTAAGTACTTAATATATTTGTTTAATTGAATTCCTTCATTTCTGTCCTCTCAGCAAAATCCTAGGTAAATAATTCCAACTCTGTCCTGCTATAATTTTATTATCTCCTGTCTATACAGATTTTTATCCCGGTCCCTCAAAAATGCTACGAACTTTTGTGAGTTACTTGGAACATCATACTCTCTCTTCCTACCTCACCTCTTTCATCTCTGTTTCTTCTACCACCTACCCATTTTATTCCAGCCAAATGAACTCGATCTCAATCTCATGAGTGTTATGCTCAGCCCCGGCTGAATTTTTTTCCCCTCTTTCATTGTCCCAGTTGCCAGAAACAACCGTTCTTATCCGTTTTTTCACTCAAAACTGCTGTACACTGTCTCGTCTCCTCTGACCCATAGTATAGTAAATAGGTCAGGAAGCAGATACAAAATACCACTGATAAATGTCTTCCCCGGCCCTAAAGAGCCACAAATATGTCTGTTTAAATACAACAAACAAAGAAAACAATGCTTTTGCATGTTCGTTATAAACTAAGTAAAGGAGAAATACCGAATTCCCAGTAGATAGTCTAAATGTGGCGCGCGTCTATATGGGCTCATTGGACACGCTCTGTCATCCTGATGCCACTCGTTCCAGTTTTACCTTGCCATTCTCCTGGGCAGCAGGTGGGCCCTTGCTCGATGTTCAGGTATTTACAGTCAGCCATAAATTAAGTTGCAGTGACAGGTCTCCTTAGCATAAACATCAAACGTCTCTTTTGAGTGAGAACAAAGCTTTCATTCTCTAGACCTGAGGCTTAGGGGTGAACTTGTTTAAACAGCTCTCTGGGGTTGGGTTTGTCTCCAAGTAGAATGTCAGAAAGGCAGTTTGTAGAATAGATATAGTGTGAAGCTGGCTTTTCAAACACCTTTCTCTTATGCAAACCCCATTCTGAGACCTTTTCCCAGATTGGAATTAAATACCAAGCTTATCAAGTGTCTTATTGTTAAATCTGTGGGTTTTTTCCCTCCTCATACAAACAGCTTCCTTTATTAAGTCAGTTATATTTTGTTCATAAGTGCTTTTTACTAGTACAGTTTTCGGGGTTTTTTTTAGGTACCACCAGCTACCCATGTAAAATTTGACTTTATTGTGGCTCTTGGGTACTTGAGAGTTTTTGTTTGGTTTTGTGCTAATGTATTTTTACAATCTAATTTTGATGATTGAGAAAGGTGAAGGTGTAACTTGAGTCTTTTTTTACCAATAGCATCTGATAGCTTTACTTTAAAGCTGCAAGATGTCTCTGCTTAGTTTAGTTAGCACTTTGGCTGCTGGTACAGTGTCAGTTACCAGTTACTGTCCCCCTATCCCACCCCCACGAGGACCAAGTATTACCTCTGTTTTGTGACAGTTCAGTGCCAGACGTCTCCACTTTTTAATCTGATTCAGGATTTTCAGAAACATATTTGTAGTTGTGTAGATTAATAATTACTGAACAACTGTTTGCTTTCTTTTTAAAGCAGTGGAATCCTTTTTAAAATGAAAATGTAGAAACGTGTATAAAGTGGATGAAAGCTGACCCCCTCTGGCAGAGCCCCGTTCCCTTTCCAGTTCCTGGGCTGAGATTTATGGAACGAGAATCATGACACACAGTGCTGTTCGCTAGCACTGTGGCTGCTGGTACAGTGTTCGTTATCAGTTACTGTCCCTCTCACTTTGCCAGTGAGAAAATGGTGAAGAAAAGGGGGACACTGGTTCCCTCCTCGTGGAGTTCAGAGGTTCCTGGGACATCTTGGGGAGCCCAGAGGTTGAGGGAGAACACAGTCTGAAGAACGCTGTACTTCCAGGTTTTTTTCCTGTGCACGTGTTAGGTTTTTGTTTTATAATTGAGATTATATTGTTTTACAAAGATGTGTGGTATTTTCAAAATTGAGATTAAAACATATAATGTTTTTCACCATTTGAAAGTGTACATGCAATTCAGTGGCATTAAGGACCTTCACAATGTTATACAAACCGTCAGCACTGTCTAATTCCAGAACTTTACCCCCGAGGAAGCGCAGAAACCCAGGTCAGTAGTTACTCCCCGTCCTCCTTCGCACCCAGCCCCTGACAACCACTGATTTGCTTTCTGGGTATTTAATGTAAATGGAATCATACAACATGTGGCTTCTTTCCCTTAACATAGTGTGTTCCGAGTTTATCCGTATTGTAGTATATGTATATCGGTAGTTGATTCATTTTTATGGCTGAATAATACTCCATCGTGTGAATATAGCACATTTTGTTTATCCATTCATTATTTGATGGACATTTGAGTTTCCACTTTTTGACTTTTGTGAATAGTGCAGTTATGAGCTTTAGTGTACAAGTTTTTGTTTTCAACATTTGTTTCCAATCTTTTGGATATATACCTATAAGCGAAATTGCTGGGTTATATGGTGATTCAGTGTTGAACTTAATCCAGGAACCATCGAACTGTTTTCCGCAGTAATCCTACCGGCAAAGGCCGAGGGTTCCAGTTTCTCTGAGTCTTCACCAGTACTTGTTATTTTTCTTTTTCATTTTCTTGTGGCCTTCCTAGTGGGTATGAAGTGCTATCTCATGTGGGTTTTATTTGCATTTAAATTGAAATTCATTTGCATTTGAGTTGATGTTGAACACCTTTTCATATGCTTGGCCATTTGCGTATTCGGGAAATGTCTATTCAGATTCTTTGCCCATTTTTAAGTTATTTTTTGTTGTTGAGTTGTAAGAGTTCTTTACATAGTCTATATATTAGACCATTATTAGATACATGATTTGCAAGTATTTTCTTTCATTCTGTAGGTTGTTTTTTCACTTTCTTGATACTGTCCTTTGGTGTACAAAAGTTTTTAATTTTGTTGAAAGCCAACTTATGTATTATTGTTTTGTTGCTGTGCTTTTGGTGTGATATCTAAGAGACCATTGCCAAATCCAAGGTCATGAAGATTTACCCGTTTTCTAAAGTTTTAGAAGTTTTACAATATAAGTTTCAGCTCTTATATTTAGGTCTTTGATCCATTGTGAGTTAATTTTTGTATATGGGGGGAAGTAAGGGTTCGATGTCATTCTTTTGCATATGGATATCCAGTTGTCCAGCACCATTTATTGAAGACTTTCCCCCTGAAGGTTCTAGACATTCTTGTCAAAAATCAGTTGATCATACATATATAGGTTTGTTTCTGGACTCTCAGTTCTATTCCATTGATTTATATGCCTATACTTGTGCCAGTAGTAAGTTTTGAAATCAGGAAGTGTGAGTCCTCCAACTTTGTGTTTTTTGTTTGTTTTTTTGTGTGTTTTTCAAGATCATTTTGGCTATTCAGGACCACAGAGTTATGTAGAGTTGTGGTCTTTGTTCTATCCTAAGGAAGCTGTAGGGGGGTTGGATAAGATCCAGGGAAGAATAATTAAAATAATCATGGGTTGTAATAAGCTATTCTTATCAGTCTGGCCTGTCTGATGGATGCTGTTATCTGGGAGGCTGAGGGCTGAGAGGCAGTTTATGATCAACTTGTAAAGTCATGCAGAGTAAGGGCAGCACAGGCTTATTTGGGCACCAAATCTTAGATGCTCTGGAATCGGAAGGCTGCCTGGGGAAGTTTGGAAGTGTGAAGTTTAGTGCACAGGACACACAAGGACTAAATTGATGAAACTTATTATCCCCCAGGAACACTTCGTATAAGCGAAATATCATAAATGCTGTAGCTTGAAAACGTTTTGGAACATGCGTGGCCATTTCTCCCAGGACACACGTGCGTGTTGTGCAGTGTCCCTCTTACCTTTGGAGTCGGAGCCACCACCCTGCACTCCCCCCAACCCGGGCCCTGGGGCTGTGGTCTCAGGCCCGTGGGGCTGTGGTGTGAGTCTAGCCTATGTGGTGGTTCCTAGGAATTCTCGCTGAGCCATGGCCTGGCCGAGTGCCCTCCCAGTGTCTGCCAGTGGGTCAGAGAGGGGACCTGACCAGCGCCCTGCCTACCCTGAGGTCGTCTTGCTGAGCCCCGGCTGTCGTAGTGCCGCCCTGGCATGCAGCTACACCGAGTCTGCCTAAGCGGGGACTTGTCAGCCTTCCTCAAAACACAGCTTCTCTCAGGAATCAAATTTGCATTTACTTCCCACCGCAGACCACTTTCTAATCATACTTGGGAATCGTGTTCAAATCCTGCCAAAGTGGTTTTGTTTTTAGTACAGGTTTGACTAGTTTCTTAATAACAAAATGCTGTGTTAGTGGGAATTGCATTCTGACCACTTTGTAACTTGCTGGCGTGTAAAGTGATTGTGTCACTCCTCTGTGATTGGTTTTCCTGTGTTATTGCTACTACCTACGTAACTCTTAGGTGTGTATTGTTTATATACATGTGTGTAGACGGATTTCATTTGATGATGAGTCACTGTGAAACAGTATAAAGGGCTGTTAATGTTAATCCAGATTTAGCTTTTCAGAGACATTGAAATTTAGGTTTGTGATTTAGTGTACTAGTAAATTTATGGTAAATTCAGATGGTTTTATAATTTTATTATCACTTCTTTTGATAATACAAAAAATGTATATTAACAGAATATTAGCCGTTTGTCTGTCTTTAAAATTCAGAAAAAGGTATATAAAGTTTAAAGCAGAACATCCCAGTGTGGAATCAATGATGCAAACAGTATGAATTTAGAAAGACACTAGATTCAGATTTCAGCTGGACGGTTTTAGAGGTCATCTAGTTTAGTCCCTTCTTTCTAGTTGATCATGAGGAAAATGAGGTTCAGGGAGGTTAAGTGACTTGCCCAAAGCCGCACGGCTCGTTACTGGCAGAGCTGAGACTCAAACAGCCATTTCTTGCTGTGGTCATGCTGTAACTTGCCACTTCCTAATAAGTGTTTCAAGGGACACATGTTAACGTATGTGTGTTTGAATTTTATATCGAGAGGAGAGATGAAAATTGATTGAGCACCTATTTGCTGAACACTTTTTTTATCTCATGTAATTCTTACATAGTCCTGTGATGTAATTATTAACAGTCCCACTTTACAGATTAGGAAACCAGGGTGCGGCTGGAAGGTTCCTGACTTGCTCAAGGTCATGTGATTAGTATTAGAGCTGGTATTTGAGCCTTAGGTCTTTCTGACCTGTTCCTGCCATGATACCTTGCTGTGGCTCCAGTGATAGTAACGGAAACCTTTTCAGGGGTGTGGGCAGTGATGATGGTTATCTTCAAAAGAGGTCTTTTTCAGACTCTCACTCACTGTACAATATATAGACGTACACAGATGGGTGCAGAGAGTCTTTCTCAGAGTACCCGCAGCACTTAGTGGATGCTTGGCTCATCTTTACCCATTCTGTAAGATAAATGGTATTTTCTGGTTGGGCGGCCGAGGCCCAGAGACAGTCAGGGACTTGCTCAATTCCTTATCACAAACCCACATGGCCCTGCTCCCAGTTCCGTTCTTAGTCCTGTCTAGCATAGATTTCACCACTTTTGTTCTTTCCTGTCTTACACCAAGATTGTTTAAGTACTTCCCAAAAATAATGAGCCACGTGTGGATGTGTTCATTCTCCAGAATGAATCACTGTGAAAGGGGCCGTGAACCAATGAAAGGAGACTAAGTATCTGGAATCAGAGACTCCTGGCTCCCCTGCCTGCTAATTGACGGATTCTGAAGTGAGCCTTTTTCCCAAAGGCGGCTGTGGGTCTGGCCTGTGTGTCCCACTGTGCTCAGAATAGCCTCTTGGAGTTGTTGGCTTTCCCTTCTCGCTTCCCAAAATAGACCCAATGCTGTTCTCTTTGCTGGACGTCCTGGCGCATGTATTGAGAGGTGTGTGCTCCATGGGGAACCCTTCTGTGCCTGAGTGTCCCCGCTGACACAAAGGGGTGTGGGCATTAGCTTTCCTGGATTAACAGTCAGGACTCCAGCCTGAGGAAAAGAGGTTTGGATTGCGTAACTGGAAGGTCACAGAAGTTAATTTAAGTTAGCAACAGGAATAAAAGAGGGAGCAAATAAATGAGGAGTTTCCTTAGTCGCCCTTGTGTCTAAAAGGGTTGGAATTTAAATTTAGGAGGAATTTACTTTTAAAATTCCTTTTATGGTTTGGATTCTAGTCTAAAGGGTACCTGCTCTAAACTTCTGCCTTTAAAATGTAACACTACCCAAACCCTTCTGCAGGTAGCTGCATGTTTTGGAATTTCTCCCAGAAGAAAGGGATCTGATCAAATACTGTGAAAAAAATACCACAAGCCATATACTGAAGACGTACACTGCCGTTTACCTGTCAGCGCTGTCTCTCCTTTGTTTCCTTGGGTGGGAATGTCAAGGGATTGTGTCATTTATAGAAAGCCTAAGGAAGGAGGGGTTGGACACTGAGATATTTCAAATCTGTCTTTGGATTTGAAAGGCCAAGAGATGCCTTCCAGTGTATCGGAGGAAGAGACAAAGATAAAGATAGACTGTTTACAGCCTAGAGGGGTGCGTTGCCACAGACTAGTTTTTCGTGGGACTGGTCATACATGTCTCTTCTCTAGGGGCCTCAGTTTGCATGTAGTCCCACTTGGTATGCAGGTGGGATTCATTTAGTGTCCAGTCTGGGACCTGGGAGGGCCCTACCACCTCCATCCCCTGACGGACAAGTGCTTCGTTCAGAGCTGTGAGTCCCAGCCGAAGTATTCTGGAGGCTACAGGCCCCGCTCCTGCCCCTCCCAAGGGTCAGGGCTAGGTTAGGCTCGTGGGAGACAGCGTTGGGGAGAACCAACTGCTGCTGTCTGTGCTATTCTTGTTAGACAGATAAATAAAGGATTTCAGACTCCAGGGCTGCTGAACTAGCTTTCAGAGGCACCAAATTCATTTACAGTAATTTCCTGTCAACAGTGCACACTTATGTATAATACACACCCAGCACAACTCAGAGATGTTTAGTCCCAGAGATGACTGTGTATACTATTTGAAAAAAAAAGGAAAAAATATTTTTTACGTGTGTGTGTGTGTGTAAAATATTCTTTAAAGTGATATTCATGGGCTTTTCAGAGTGGGTTAAATTTATTGAGCACGTTTTACGCATTAGCTCATTTAATCCTCACAATATTTATGAGGTAGCGACCAAAATCCTCTTTGGAGGATATTTTTGCCCCTCATGAGAAGGGCGCTTCTGCCATGGACTAAAGGAAGAGGGTTTTAAAGGATTTGTAGGAATTAGCCAGGAAAAGGTGCATTGCAGCAAAAGAATGTAAGAGAGCATGCATACTGTGTCCAGGAAACCGGGGTGATGAAGGCTCCTGGGAACCCCAGATGGTTTGGGATGGAGTTTGTGTCTGTGTGGTGGGGGCAGAGACCTATATTCTCCAAAGAGAGGGTGCCTTCCTCTCATGCTCAGGCATCTAAATTTAAAGGAAAGCCTTGCCGAGTCACAAAGTAATTTGTAAGAAGTCTAAGTCAAAGTTCAAAGAGTAGTTTCTCTGTGTCTTATAGGCATAAAGTAGAGCACTTAAAGAAAATAGTGGGACCTAGAAAGCCTTGTTTGGGAGCTGAATAACCAAGTAAAAAGGTTGTGCCCTCCTTGAGGATATCTTTCTGGCCCCATCTCCATAAAAGCTACTTATTTTGGAACAAGTGTGCTAAGGGATAATATTCTAAGTCTGGAAAAGGACCCAGGGTAAGAGCTGATCGTTGATGTCAGTGTCTCCTCCCAACTTTCCTGCAGCTCTGCTGTGTACGTGCACCAGCTGCCTACAGGCCAACTACACGTGTGAAACAGATGGGGCCTGCATGGTTTCCATCTTCAACCTGGATGGGATGGAGCACCACGTGCGCACCTGCATCCCCAAAGTGGAGCTAGTCCCCGCTGGAAAGCCCTTCTACTGCCTGAGCTCCGAGGATCTGCGCAACACCCACTGCTGCTACACCGACTTCTGCAACAAGATTGACCTGAGGGTGCCCAGTGGTGAGTGGACACCCTTGTTGGACTATTGGCTCGGTGTGGAGGTAGGGCATTCCTGTCATTTTGTCCTTCTCTACTCTCCCCCAGTCCCTTTGCGATGATAGGTAAAGGTACCTTTTTTACATTCCCCAACAGGACAAGGGATGGGATTCCTCCCGCATCAGGTTTGTAGATTAGAGGGTGAGGGACACAGGTTATTAAGCTGGTCCCAGAGGTGAAAGCTGCATTTTGGATAGTGGCTGAGCAGCCACAGGCAGCTGTGGAGTAGGGATCCCGGGGAGGGTGTGGGGCTGGTCCTGAAGGAGGCAGCCCCAGGGCTGTGTGAAGGGAGCTGCTGGGGTGGGGGTTGAGGGCCCAACGGGAAGAGGGGCTAGAATTGGGCAATAAGGACAGTGATCAAGGCTGAAGAGTATTAGATCCCACCCCTTTGCAAATCTAGCAGTTAGAAGGTAATAGTGGGGAGATCAGAGAAGGAGAGAGACCAGAGCAGAGCTGGCAGAAGCTGTTACAAATTGAAGAGTAGAACCTGGCATCTGTCTGGGGCCCTGAGTGGGAATAGTACCATGAAATGCTGTGACATTATAATACAAAGTAGGCTGTGGGTTTGACTGCTGCAAAGGGCTCCTGACCTGAGAGGTTTGCATTTGAGAGCATGCTGGCAAAGGAGCCCAGTAAGACCAGAGGGCAAGGACGCTGCGCACATGTGGAGAAGGACAGGGCGTTTCCACGTGGAGGGAGGTGTGGGGGATTAATGAGGCCGACGCGTTCTTGTTTTTACTCTTGGTTCTTTCCCTCTCCTCTCTCCCTTGACCCAGGTCATCTCAAGGAGCCTGAGCACCCTTCCATGTGGGGCCCCGTGGAGCTGGTCGGCATCATTGCGGGCCCAGTGTTCCTCCTGTTTCTCATCATCATCATTGTTTTCCTTGTCATTAACTATCATCAGCGTGTCTATCACAACCGCCAGAGGCTGGACATGGAGGATCCCTCATGTGAGATGTGTCTTTCCAAAGACAAGACGCTCCAGGATCTTGTCTACGATCTCTCCACGTCGGGGTCTGGCTCAGGTACTGAGTTCTTCAGGCCTCGTGTCTTTTGTTGGCCTTCATCACTGCTTCCCAGCAGGATAGTGTTTACGTAAAAGGCTGGGCTTTGCACTTGTTTCTAGCAGCCCTGAGTCATTTGGTTTCATACTTCCCCTTCTTTTGGAGTCTGACATGTAATAAGATAAGATAGTGGGTTCACAGAAAATCTTTCATTCCCTGGGATTCCAAAGGTCAAATGCAAAACTCTCCATTCCAGAAACCATGCCTCTTTTCAAGTCTGTAGCCATACAGCTACTAAAATTGACCTGGTTCCACCTGAGCAGTGGCGTGCTCAATTGAAGGGCCCCTTTTGAGAAACAGGAGTGTGCCGAGTTCCTGTGAGGTGGTGACAGCTAATCATTGATCTCTGAGCAACCACAAGGGGAGTTTAAGGACACCGAGTAAAGCTGATAGCTGGGGTTTGGTGAATCATTGACTTGTACCAGTTGCCCAGGGGTTTTTGGTGGGGGGTTAAATACAGGCAGCTTGGGTTTCCAGCATGGCATCAGCACCATTTCCTGTACTGCTTGTTGGTAACCAAGTCTTTCTTAGATGAGAGGATTGAACCAAACAGTGGACCTTGATGTGAGACCAGATTTTAAGATAAAGGGAATTGGGTTGTTCAGGTCTCAGGGTATATAGCTCAGCTAGCTATTAGATGTAAATATGACTGCAAAAGAGCCTCTTTTTTGAAGATAAACAACTATTTTAGTGATGGCAGTATTCTGTTCTTGTTTAAAAAGAAAAATCATCCGCAGAGATCGTTATTGCCATTCTAGCTAAAACATATAGAATCATTTTTGTGAGGATTTTGTGTTTATGTATGTTTCCTTGCCACGTGACAAGACTTCTGTAGGGAAATGATGCCATCAGCCATGGTTATACATTCCTCCTTGAACACAAGGAATACTTTGAGCTTTGACAACTTTTGATTTTAAAAACTGCATATTTTTAGGAAGAGAGAAAATATATGGCTAGTTGTTTGCTGAAAGAGGTAGGGCAGTGGTTGAAACTGGGTGACTGATTCTGTGACTTTGCTGCTAGAGGAGGGTATCTCGGGTTTTCTGGAGTCTTTTTTTTTTTTTTTTTTTTAAGATCAGAACTGGCTGAGATTCGGGAATGTCCACGGCGGTTACTTAACTGGAATAAAATGATTAATAACTATTTCTCTGGATGGTTTAGTCCATTCTTAGTTCAGAATATACAGAGCTTCCAAGGTGTTGGGAGTTTTAATACTGTGGATTTAAAGTAAATAAGTCCTTGCTGCTTATGTGACTTGCAGTTCACATGAACAAATATATGTTGAATACCCTCTTGGTGATACAGGGTAAGCAAAGATGAGAAGGAGGCTGAGCCAGAGTTGGATAAAAGAGACAGGGATTGTTGAGAAGGGTCTCACAGGGGAGGATGCATTTTAAAGGATCTTGAAGACTGAGTTCAAAGTTTTAAGAGAGAGGAGAGGGCAGGGGACATTCCGGGCCAAGGAAAATCCCTTGAGCAAAAGGACAAAAAGGTATGAAAGTTCACCGAGTGTTTAGGAAATGATAAAAAGGTCGCATGGCATGCCCACACTGGGGGTGGAGAGCGACAGGCTGACGAAGGTGGAAAGGACCGTGGGTCACATGCTTTATCTCACAGGGTCAGAGGCATCTACTGAAAGTTTTCGTGTGGGAAAAGAAATGTTCGTATTTTCCTGTGGAAGGAGTTCTAGCAGTGGTTTGGAGGATGAATTCATTCATTTGCCACCCTCCTGGTAGGAAGGGCAGGGTGAGGCGTGGCTGTGTGTGGGTTGCAGGGCAGGAGCAGGGTGAGCTGGGAGGTAGAAAGACCAGTTGGAAGTGTTTTAAAGAAGAGCTAGGACTAGGACAGGCACAAAGGGGATGGGGAGAGGAGGCCTCATTTGAGAAGTTTTTCCGTGGTTCTGTGCTGTGGTAGTTAAAAGAACTTTGGAGTCAGTACTAGATTTGAATCCCTACTTTGCCACTTACTGCTTGTATGAATTTGAACGAGTTGGTTAACCTTCTCCTTTTGAGCCTTAGTTTTCTTATCTGTTATATGGGGATAATAACAATACCCACCTTATAGGTGGTTGTGAGGAAATGAGGTAATTCATGTAAAGACCTTAGCATAGTGCCTAATGCGTGGTAAGCATAGTTCATATCCACAAGAGTTAGGGATTAATAGCATTTATTTATTTATTTATTTATTTATTGGTGAGGGAGAGGAAGTGAGAGAGTTGAGTCAGTCGTGATGGTAAGAGTGATTGGATAGATTGGGAGACACTGAATGAGTCAAATGAGGCAACAAATGAGTCCTATAAAGACAGTAAAATTAATCTTAGACTAAGCATGGGTAGTCTTCCATTCTGCATCTGGAGCTCCGCCTATGAGCAGAACTTTGATCTGTTTGAAGAGGGAGGAACCTTATATGCCCTGTCCACAATTTGGCTTTCATGGGCCACACAGCACCGCCCTCTAGTGGCCAAGGAGCAGAGCTGCCAGAAGGCGGTCCCAGTGCTCAAGCCCTCACTTTAATCTTTTCTGCCCTCTTTCCTCTTCCAACAGCATGAAGCAGATATGGGTGGATTGGCCTATAGGAGGCTGGCTGCAAAGTTGGTAAATCTGGTTAGACATTTAGACTCAAACCTGTCATCCACACTGAGAGGAAAAGCTTAGATCAGGAACAGCTAATCCCATGCATTTCCCTTTGTGTGTTCACTCACTCTGTCACTGCTTGGCTTAGCCCTCTGGTAGACTACCTGGACATGGTACAGGGCGGCTGCAGTTCTCCACGGTCAGTGGCCCACTGCAGCCTGAGGCACTGTGGGTAAGGGCTTCTCCAGTGTGGTGGTGATTGAAAGTGGGAGTTCCAAAGTTCAGCCAATTTACAAATCAGCTTTCTTTCCATCCTTTGGTCCGTAGGGTTACCCCTTTTTGTCCAGCGTACCGTTGCCCGAACCATCGTTTTACAGGAGATTATTGGCAAGGGCCGGTTTGGAGAAGTGTGGCGTGGCCGCTGGAGGGGTGGTGACGTGGCTGTGAAAATTTTCTCTTCTCGTGAAGAACGGTCTTGGTTCCGGGAAGCAGAGATCTACCAGACAGTCATGCTGCGCCATGAAAACATCCTTGGATTTATTGCTGCTGACAATAAAGGTAAAGGGCTGAGTGTGGATACAGGGGTCCTAAAGCCAACCCTATTCCCAAATGGAGGGGGTAACTGGGGCTAGCGCGGCTCTGTTTGCCTCCATAGGTATTGCCCGTAGAAAGGAAAGTCTAAATACGGGAATAGTTTTCAAAGTTTTCTTCTACAAAAAGCTTATACAGAAACCCAGGTTACTTAGCAAGTAAATGAGCAGTTATTAAGCAGATAAACAAGATCAACCTCTGGCCCTATCTGCTCACTTTCCCTTCCATGACATTCTCAAACCCACCCCCAAGCTAGTCCCTGAAGGACCCCAGGAGAGGATGGCCCCAGAAAAGCGTGTAGTTCACATTCTGTGACATCCCAGCAGCATGCACACTTCTGTAGTGGAGCGGGCACGTCAGAGGGGTGACCTCTCTGCCCCCAAAGTGCTACCTCATGGCCTCCGAGCTCAGCTTTGGGTTTACTTGTACCCTAGCCTGCCTTATTTCCTCCTCCTCCTCTCTTCTGTTTTTGTTTTGGTTTTCGAATCTCCCTTGTATGGCCAGGCACATCCTCGTTTTTGAGGACCTCACTGACTAGTAAAGAGACAAAGTAATGATTAATTATAGGAAGTAGTCAAACAAGCTGTTCTAGTGAGCACAGTTGGGGGTGAGATGAGGGACAAGGAGGTCACACCTGAGTTTGATTGAGGCAAAGGTGGCAGGAGTTGGTCAGGAAGAAAAGCCAGTGGAAGGGCACTCCTGACGCATGTGCAAAGGTGAAGTGTGTTTGGGGACGTGCAGATGATTCGGGATGGTTATGTTACAGAAGACATTGGAGAGGTCATGGAGGCCAGATCATGAGGGCCTTTTTGACAGGATTGTATGTGATTCTGAGGTAGTGGGTAGGAACTGAAATTTCATTCATTCATTCAATAATACTATTGAGCACTGTGGGCCAGGACTTCTGCCAGCTGCTTGGATCATCACTCATAAGAATAGGACATGGAGGGCGGCCGGTTGGCTCAGTTGGTTAGAATGCGGTGCTCTTAGCAACAAGGGCAACAAGATTGCCAGTTCGATCCCCACATGGGCCACTGTGAGCTGCGCCCTCCACAACTAGACTAAAACAACTACTTGACTTGGAGCTGATGGGTCCTGGAAAAACACACTTAAAAAAAAAAAAAAAAAAGAACAGGACACAGTCCCTGCCCTCACAGCTCCCGGGAAGCGTGGACAACAGACCCGTGGGCAGGCAGTCCACGTGAAGTCAAAGACCATGAGGTGATGGGCTTCCCATTGTAGACTGGCAGTCACAGCACACTGTGCTCCCACAGTGATTGTTAGAAGTTCTGTCTACAAAGCCTATGGAAGATGCTAAGTATTTATTTTTCCTTCCTAAAACAACAGACTGCTCATTCCTCACGTTGCTGTGGGGCTTTGTAGTGACCTCAGCTGCCCCCATGCTGAAGAGTCTTGGACTCGGACACAAGGGAAGAAGGGAAAGAGAGAATTTTTTACGCCTTCTGAATAAGCTGTTCCTTTTTAAAACAGCATCACCTTTTGATAAAGTTTAAATCTGACATATGTTTCAAAGGATCATAAGATGTCCTCCCTTTTAATTTACTGGCAGGGCCCTCAGGACTTCGGGCTAGTTGGAGTATAAGAGGGGTGTGTTGGAAAGACCCCTGGTTCATAATCAGGAACGCCAAAATTGGTGCTTTTCCGGGAGCCACTCCCTTTATTGGTTCTGGCAGCTGTGTGAATAGGGATCCGGCTGTTGAACCCACATTGGGGCCAGGGGAGGAGAAAAATCCGACTCCTTTGTTCTTGCCTTTTTAACACAATATATGTAGTGTAGTGTAAATGTAGCACCAGCCTGGAATTTGGGAGATCTGAGTTCAATTTCCTATTTTCCTATTGACCACATCATAGCCTAATTCGATTACCAGCTTTTGGTTTTTCTTTTTCTCCCTCTCTTCCTTCCCCTCCTCCTTTCCACTGCATGTGTGCACGGGGTGGGGGGGGGGGGAGGGGGGAGAGAGAGAGGGAGAGAGAGACACACACACACACGCACACCACCCCCACCCCCACCCCCAATGTGTAAAAGTGTGTGCTGTCCGCCTTCCATTGTTCTGAGGATAAGATGACCTCTCTGGAATATTTGGACATGTGCTCTTCATACGTTGAAGTGTTTTTTTGGCCTGGAATACAATAATGCACAAAGGAGCCCTTTCCTACTCACAGAGAGCGCATAGCCCGGTAAGAGTAAAATGGACTTAGGAAAGAACTGCTACAAATGAGACGGGCGTCGGGGCAGGCTGTGCTGAAAGGCACTCGGACCCAGAGGAGGGTCTGCGAAGCCTTCCTCTTCGGTGGCGGTGGATGCAGCCACTCCTGGCTGCTAGTATGTTGAAGAGCAGGTCTTGTCAGCTTCAGAGGCAGTGCTGCAGACGTTACCTGTTCCTTTCCCTAAACATACACTTCCGCTTCTCCTGGATGCCTCATTTTCCAAATTTGGTGTAATAGTGGAACAGTGTTCAGAATCCCTACCTACAAGAAATAAGGGAGCAAGCCTAGGAAAGAAATGCTGTTCTGTCCTTCCTGGAGCCTAAAACTAGTAGACACGTGTGGATGAACTAAGCATGAAGGTGACCTCGGGACATGTGGAGACGAGAAGCAGGAATTCAGGAGTCGAATTGGAGTCTGTGTGGTACACATAGGATTCCTTTTCTGCCTTAACCTCTCTGGTTGTGCCTTTTCTCTAACTCCTCTGTGGTTCTCTGCAGATAATGGCACCTGGACCCAGCTGTGGCTCGTCTCGGACTATCACGAGCATGGCTCCCTGTTTGATTATCTTAACCGGTACACAGTGACAATTGAGGGGATGATTAAGCTGGCCTTGTCTGCTGCCAGTGGGCTGGCACACCTGCACATGGAGATTGTGGGCACCCAAGGTGAGTGGACCCATCTGAGGGGCAGTGAAGTTGGGTAGACTTGAAAAACTTGTACCATCCTGATTTAGTTTCCAGAACTCCTTTTTACTGAGAAAGTTGGAGCTGGGCCTCAGGAACTGGAATCTAAAGGAGAGAGGTTTGAACTTGACTGGAATGAGGACAGGAGGTCTCCAGGGGGTTCTCTCCACCTGTCTTCATCACTCCGTTAGGGACTCTAATGCAGATGTCCAGTTATTTTTCATTCCATGGCCTGACAAGTTGTGGTGGGTGAGCTAGAGGTCGTGAGTGATCCTCTCAGAAGCCCACAGTGCACATGTGCAAGAGTGGAACTAAGAAAGCTCAGCACTCTCATGGGACAGGAAGGAGCCTCAGTTTAATTACTTCTCACATTCATTGTTGGGGACGGCTGGCTAAAGACTGCTTGGTGGAGGAGACACTGGGCTTTGCTAATCGAGGAAAGTTTTCCTGGAGGAAAAAGATCTTGAGCATTCCTGCTTATGGACTGTAACCTCGCCTTCTGGGAAGTCCTGGATCTCGTCGTGGGAGCAGCTGTGCTCCCTGATGTCTGCCTGCCCAGGGCACCCAAACTTGCTGGCCGTGACAGGAAATCAGCCACTAAAGTTTGGTCCTGTTCCCAGCCTCTGTGGTGATACTAGCAGCCCTTATTAATTAGTGATTTTATTTGATTCTGAGAACCTAGCCAGTGCAGCAACTTTTCTTTGAATTCCTCAGCAATTCAATACTGGAGCATATTAGTTCAGGGAAGGCAAGTAGTAGTAGTAGTAATATAAAAGTACTAGCTAATACACATGCCCCTCTCAGCTCTTCAGTTACCTACATTCATGCATTTAATCCTCACAACATTCCCATGAAACAAGTACTGGTGTTAGTCTTGTTTTATGGATGAGAAGACCAAGGCACAGAGGGGTTAAGTTGCTTTTCCTGGGTTACTAGGTTAGTGGAAATCAAAGCCAGGACTCGAACCCACGCAGTCTGGCTGCAGTCTGTGCTTTTAACATTTTTTGCTCTCTTTCTTTAAAGATCCCTGTTTTGTTCTCTCCCAGGGAAGCCTGGAATTGCTCATCGAGACTTAAAGTCGAAGAACATCCTGGTGAAGAAAAACGGCATGTGCGCCATCGCAGACCTGGGCCTGGCTGTCCGGCACGATGCGGTCACTGACACCATTGACATTGCCCCAAATCAGAGGGTGGGGACCAAACGGTAGGAAGGGCCTGGGTCTCTGCCCTTGTCCTGTGCTTGGACCTAGTAGCCCGTGTGTGCCCTTTCCCATGGCACAGGAGTCGGTGTAGGAAAAGGAGGTGTGGGCCTGGCTCTCGGGCAGCCAAAAGTTGACTTGAACACGCCTTCCCCGCATGGAAAGGCACACAGTTACATCTAACAGATGTAAGTGCCAAGAGCACAGCTCCAGAGAACTGGGTACATGGAGGTGTTGGGCAGGGAGAGAAGGCAGCAGAGGAAGAATCTGGGGCAAGATTTGGAGGGGGCGTGGGCACCAGGCTTGTTTGAGGGAAGGGGGGAGTGTTGCTGTCCAAAGGGGTGGATTGTGCAGAGGCCTCTGAGAGGGCAGGGGTGTGTGTTTGGCTTGGGGTTCAGAGAGCAGGTTTGCCAGGCCCGAGCAGAGGTATCTAGGGTGGAGATTGGGATTATAGGTCTGCCTTCGCTTTATTCAGAAGTAAGGAATTGTGATTGCAGATTGACTTCCCGGGTTGGAAATGGAACTAACTGTCTTTTAATACGATGGAAGAGGAGCTCCATTTATCTGCTGAATCTCAGTGAATTTCTCTGCATTGTGCTGCTGTCTTTTTGCCTGCCTTTTGACCTGAATGAGTGACCCAGGCCCCAAAATATGAGGCCTGAGGGATCCCCTGATTTGCCTTCCTGTGTGTGTGTAGAGGGGGGTGGCTCCAGTAGTGCTGATTAGCTGAAGGGGACTTAGATGACTATCTAGAATTAGTTTTCACGTATCTGCAATTAGGTAAGATAACAAAAGAAACGCAGAATGAAATTGAAGCTCCACCCATCACTGTGGCTGCATTTAATAAAGTCCAGGACCTCGGTAGCAATCAGATATTATGTACTGTTGACGGCCCTGCGACCCTAGTACAAGTACCTCTGCCAGGAAATCAAAGCATGCCAAAAATCATCTTGTTGGTTAAAAAGTAGAGGTACAAATAAGAGTAGCCTAGTATCACCAAACCTATGCTGAAGTGTTTAGATTCTAATCCAAAACACACGGGAGTTTGCAATAAAGAGAATTGATCACTTTCTCCTCCCCAAGGGGCTTTCTTGAGGTGATGCTCACCCACATTCAAAGGGCCCCTGAACCAGTACTTTGACTTAAGGGGAGAAGTCATCTTTTTCTAGGCGTGATCATGTTTCTTTTGCTGTTGCAGATACATGGCCCCTGAAGTACTTGATGAAACCATTAACATGAAGCACTTTGACTCCTTTAAATGTGCTGATATCTATGCCCTCGGGCTTGTATATTGGGAGATTGCCCGAAGATGCAATTCTGGAGGTACCTACCTTTCTTTTTTGCGTTCTCTTGCTCCTGCCTCCCAGTCCAGGAGGCTGGGTCACCTGAGCATGCTGGTGTTCTCCTGCCTCCTTTTGTTTCACAACCTGTTGGGTGCCTAGTGCTAGAGCCCATCACATCACACTTAGGGTTCTCATCAAAGATGAGGGACCTTGGAGTCAGCCGTGCTAAGGGTGTGTTTACTCTTTGGACCAGCTTCTAAAATAGTGTTTTACATTGTGGTAACCATTCTGGAGGCTTACTGGCTTTTTTTTTTTTTAACACACTTTTTTTTTTAAATTGGTCTGTGGCGGTTGGGGAAGCCCTGGGCAGGAATAGGTCAGGACTACTACAGGGGTCTCCTTTATACAGGAGGCAGGCAGTATATGCTAACACACTGGCTCTCCAGCTACGTTCCGGGGAACGTGGGGTTTCATTGATAAAATAATAGTGGCAATTTCTCAATTTGTAGGAGAAGGCTTAATGTGTAGGATTTTCTCAAAATGGATTTTTTCTCCTGTATTTCCTTTTTAAAATCTTTGGACTGTGCAACTACTTGCTCATGTCAGAGTTCAGTAAAAAAAAGGTTGTGTCATATTTAGCAGAAAACATTTTTATCATTCGTATAATAACATCAGTATTTTACAATGACTTTCAAGTATTCTATCACGTGACCAAGTTCAAAACCTAGAACCCTGCCCTCAGCCATTTATCTCTGACGTAAGAGATTACAGGTCAATGGAAGTGAATTAGATTAAATTAAAAATAAATAAAAAGAACAAGTGAGTCTTCCAGCAGAACCCTTTTTTATATTATTGCCTTTTTCATCTATGATATGTTTGGTAAAATGCAAATTATGGAGAAGGAATCCAGGTATTATTCATGGAATTACACGTTTTAAATTTTGATCATTATGTACAGAAAGCAGATTAAGTAAAATCTGGTCACACGGGTCTTAAACTGAATAACTTAATTTTTTCTTCCTCATATTATCTAGAAATTGGGGTTAAGTGTATAATAATGCTAACATTCACTGTTTGTTATATATAAATTCATTTACTCTTTATTATAAACCTATAAAGTGGGTACTATTGTCACCATTTTGCAGATGAAGAAAACTTTCACAGAGAGATTAGGTAATTTGTCCAAGGTCACACGGCTAATAAACTAGGATTCAAACTCTGGCAGACTGAGGCCAGAGCTTAAACTAAACTCTTAACTAACCCTTAGATAATTACCAAGTCAGATTCTATTTAAAAATCTTTCCTGTTAGCTCAGGACAGCAGAATTTTTCCTGGAAAAAGGCGCAAGAAAGCTATATTGGATTTTTTAAATTAATTTTTTATTATGGAAAATATTTTAGTTTGTAGGTCTCAAAGCTAAGAACTTTAAAAATATATTACTCTTATCACACTTTAAAACACAAACATTAATTCTTGATATCATTGAACATCAGTGTTGAGTGTTCCCCAATTATTTCCTAAATTTTTTTTTTTTTAACAATTTGTTCAAGTCAGGATTCAAATAATGTTCGTCCATTGTAGTAGTTGATTGATGCACGTCTTACGTCTCTTATAATCTACAGGTTCCACTTCCAGGTTTTTTCTTTTTTAATTGGACAATCCAGTCATTGGTCCTGTAAAGTTTTCCTGTCTGGATTTTGCTGGTTGCCTTTTCGTGGAGTTCACGTGGCCTACTGTTCCTGTGAATTTCTAGTGATAGTTAGGTCCATCAACTAGAATCAGATATTTTTTTTCTCCAAAATCCTTCTGTTACAAGGCACATAATGCCAGTTATCTCTCTTTTTGTGATTTAACAGCCATTGATGACCATTGTCCAAATCCAAATTCAGTAGAGGTTGAAAAATACCAATATTCCGATTCTGTCAATCTTCATGTATTAGCTAGATTTCTTCTTGAAAGAGAAACTTCCCCTAATTACCTGTTTGGTTACCAAGATGTATAGTTTGAATAGGAGAGGCAAGAAAAATATTTAATTTCCATTTATTTACCATTTTTCAAAATCATGAGTTTATTCCCTATCATCCTACAAAGGTGACTGAGATTTTGGGGGGCTTTTGTTGTGTAGTATCATTATGGACTGGTGGATTTCTTTTTTTTTTCTTTTCTTTTTTGGCAGTGGTGAAAGAACAATTTATTAGAAGCGAAAGTATGTTCCAAAAGGATAGGAGTGGGCCCAGCAAAAGAGTGGCTCAAAAGGCCTGGACTGGTGGATTTTAAATATTTGATTCCATTGAAGTTATTAGTCTTACTGTTGCTTAAATGTTCTCGTCTTTAGCCAGTTGGGAGCTTTTCAAGTTGGTGCCTTTTGACTTGACCTCAGTAGTCTTTGATAGTTTTCTTGCTTTTTGGTATGAGAAAGATGTCCCTGGCTAATCTCGTATATCTCGTGTCCCACACCTAGATCAGCCAAGCTCTCCAAGGAGCCGTGGTTCCTCTTAGTGGGAAGTAGTATTTACAGATCACAGTGTGGTGGTTCTCATTGGCTTTTGAGTCATCTCTTCCTTCTGCTGGTAACTCAGGTGGATGTTTTCTTTTCTTCCAGGAGTCCATGAAGAATATCAGCTGCCATATTACGACTTAGTGCCCTCTGACCCTTCCATTGAGGAAATGCGAAAGGTCGTATGCGACCAGAAGCTACGTCCCAACATCCCCAACTGGTGGCAGAGTTATGAGGTAGGGAGCATCCCTGCCTGGTGCCGCTTTTCCCTCGACTTGATTTCTCTGCCCTACCTGACAATGGGGCCAACCTCCAAGGTAACCCTAAGTGTGTCAGTTATGATACACCACTATGTGCTATTACATACTAAGCCCTAAGGGACCACAGTCCCTCGTCCTGGGCTCTGTAGGGTCCCCTTTGGAATAGACAGCCTAGTAGAAGCAAAAGGTCCCCAGGACACCGCTAAGAGAGGTGGTCAACGAGAAACAAACAGAAAACTGAGCAGGAGCTGTTAGACCTGTCTAACTAGAAAATGGCTCTGGAGCCACCGGGCTGAGCTGAGTGCTGTGGCCAAGTGAAGAAGAGGCGTTCGTGAAGGGTGTAGAAGGATGAGGACTGGACGCAGGGAGGGCACGTCTGTGAGGGAGGGGCCTTTCAAACAACTCAGAAGGGAGGAGAGTGTGGAGAGTTGGCATTTGGTAGAGATGGCAGGTGAAGTGGGGAGAGGACAACATTTTGTGGAAAGAATTGATATGAGGACAAATTTATGGTACCGATTGCTAATAAACATGCAGTTCTGGGATCTTAGCGTCTTCAGGAGAAGTGAGGTTTGCCTGGCCAGGTGCACTTGGCCTCCTTTTCTCTCAGGGCTCCGCTTTTAAGGACTATAACCACTAGAGGGCGTTTCTGCATTGAAGAACAGAATGCCTTAGTTCACATTTCAGGTGATATCTTCTCATTGCATAATAGAGCAGCGTTTTCCAAAATGTTCCTTGGAACCCCTGGGTTGGGTTTACTTCAGAGGGTGAATGTGAGGCTGTGGAAGAGCTGGTGTTACTGCCCTGCCCCACTCCCTCTTCAGGCAGCGCTCTTTATATGTTGGGACTCCACTTACACCAGTGGGTTCCACTGCTAAAATGAATTTGGAAAACCAGTGGTCTAGGGCAGCAATTGGGGAACTTGGTAGCCCTCAAAAACCAGTAGCGGTCCCTAGGTGACCTTCCATATCACCTGTGGTCCGACCACAGCGGTCGCCTATGTCATCTAGGCAGTGGCAGTGTAGCTTTCTGCCTCTGACAAGATTGCTTTCAGGGCCTACTTTCCTCCTTCTTCACCACCCCACCTCTCTGCATATGAACCACAGGATGACAACCAGGTGCGTGCATGTGCCACGGTGTGTCCCTGGTTCACATGCTACTTTTTAAAAGAACAGTTAGTGAACAGTCATAAAAATGGATTCTCAAACCTGACAGAAATGATTTTCAGATCAGGCTGTTGCGGGTATTTCTTTCAAGATTACCAGATGGTGGAGAAAGGCTGACTGTACTTGCAGAGAAGGTCTCTCCTCTCCAGACTACAGCTTTCTCCTTTCGCCTACACAACCTGTCCTCTAAGGAAGGGTGAGCCAAGGGAGGGGGAAGTTTGCAAAGTGTTTCCCTCAGGTCAGAGTGGGGGAGGAGATGCTGACAGACTGCACTGAGAAGTGAGTCCGGGCCGAGGGACCAGAAAGCTTCCACACGGCCGGGTGGGATTGACACCCTCTGGGTCTCTGCACAGGCGCTACGAGTGATGGGGAAGATGATGCGGGAGTGTTGGTACGCCAACGGCGCCGCCCGCCTCACCGCTCTGCGCATCAAGAAGACCCTCTCCCAGCTCAGCGTGCAGGAAGACGTGAAGATCTAACCCTGCTTGCCTCCCCCGACATGCAACCCTGGGCAGCGAGGACTACACACACAGCTGCCATGTTGAGCGTACGATGGAGGCCTACCTCTCGTTTCTGCCCAGCCCTCTGGCCAGAAGCCCTGGCCCGCAAGAGGGACAGAGCCCGGGAGACCCACCCCTCCCACATTGGGTTTGAGACACAGACACCTTTTATATTTACCTCCTAATGGCATGGAGACTCTGAGAGCGAATGGTATAGAGAACTCAGTGCCACAACTCGAACTGGTTGTAGTAGGAAGTCCTGCAAAGCCCGGTGCATCTGGCGTGTAGCCAGGAGTGGTGACCGGGTGGCCTGGGAGGGCCCAGGCGAAGCCGAGTGTCGCCCGTGCTAAGCAGCACGGAGCGCTTTCCTCCAGGGACCAACCTCAGCACACCAAGGTGGCCCCGAGGAAGCAGAAGCGCAGCCCCTCTCGCAGGCAGCTCTGGGCCCCGTGCTCCGCCCTCACGGACATCCAGAGGGACTGCCAATGGACAGAATCTGCTGCCTGTCTGTCCAGCGTGTGTGCATGTGCCGAGGTGCGTCCCCTGTTGTGCCTGGTCATGCCACGCCCTTACGTGTGTGTGTGTGTGTGTGTGTGTGTGTGTCTGTCGGTGCGTACTTCCCTGCTTGAGCTTTCTGTGCATGTGCAGGTCTGGGGTGTGGTTGTCATGCCGTCTCTGCGTGCTGGTGCCTCTGTTCAGTCGTGAGCAGTGTCTCGTGTCCTGGTGCCCTCCCTGTCCCCTCCCCCTGGAATCTTGAGCCACGGTGGTCCTTCCTTCCCAGCAGGCTACTCTGCCCACCTTGTGTCAACACCACTCTCCTCTGTTTCAGACGGTGGAACCAAAGATGCCTCGGTTGTCCATGGCAGGCGAGGCTTTTGGGTCCAAACGTGAGGGAGGGGTGGGCTGGGCAGGGAAAGCATCCTGGCGGAAGTCTCGGGTGTTGTGGGCAGCGGCAACCGTGGGAAATGAGCCAGCCCAGGGCACCCTCAGCAGCATCGAGGAAGGGCCAAGGAATTTGAAGCCCAGATCTTGGGACTCAGATTGGAATGTCACATCTGTCTTTCATATCCCAGATTCTGGAAACAGCAGTGTATATTTTTGGTGGTGGTGGGTTTAGGGTGGGAAAAGGAAAGGGGGGCAAGAAGTGGGGAGGGAGTGGGGGTGGGAGGGAGGCATCTGCATGGGTCTTTTACTGGATTCTCTGATCACGGTGGAGGGAAGATGTGAGGCTTGCACCCACTTTAGGGGCCTACTAAAGGGAACAGCCTGAGCCAAACCTGATATTTAACCTGAGTGTAGTATTTAACGACGTCTAGAAGCACGGTTGTGGGTGGTGGTTTGGTCAGCATATCTTAGGTATATAATAACTTTGAAGCCATAACTTTTAACTGGAGTGGTTTTTTTTGTTTTTTGTTTTTTGTTTTTGTTTTTAATTTTATTGGGAGGGTCTGGATTTTAACTTTTTTTAATATTATTAAGTTTTTATAAAAGGAAAACCATCTCTGTGATAATTACCTCTCAATCTCTTTGTTTTTAAAGAAATCCCTACAAAAACAACCACAAAAAAAAATGCTCCAATCAAACGCACATAGCTCAATCACACTGGAAATGTCTGTCCTTGCACCTGAGCCTATTCCCCCTCCGCAGTGAGAGGCCCTCCTTGCCCTGGGGGTTAGTCTCTCTTGCACTCTGCCCATCCCCCCAATTCCATGAATGGTGTTTGCGCTAGGGCCCTGTCTTTTGTGCATTGTCCCGCTGGTCGCACCTTCTCCCCCAGGCATTTACTCAACAAAAGTTTGTTGAGTGAATGCTGGGTGCCAGGCATTGCACTAGGCGCCAGGAATACAGCTGTGAACAAGACAGGCTTGGGTCCTATTCTTGGAGCACTGAAGAAGGAGCTGATCCAAGTTAATGGGTGCCTGTTTTGAGACCAGAAGTTTTCCTAACAGTACTTGGTTCTGAGAGCCTTTTGAGCCTGGAGTGATTGCTGTTACAGAAGACCACCGAGGAGCAAGGATGCCCCCCACGCCAAAGAGACCGGTGGTGGGCATGAGAGACCCAATCACTGCACTCATTATGAGCCCCCTTTCTGTCCCCAGGGAGCATATTTTGGATGCAGCCTCAGAGCACCCCTGCCTCCAGCCCAGCGATTCTCTGCCAAAGCTTGTGGAGGAGGGGGAAAGCCCTCTCCCTGCTTACATGTCTCCCCCGTGCCCCTGGCCTTCCTATTTATTTTCCTGATGTATTGCCTCTTTCCTTGTGTTAAAGGAGATCTTCCCCTAACCCTTTGGGCCAATTTACTGGCTACAGATTAATTTTCCTTGAATACCAATTGTGTCATCAGGGGAACCTTTCCCCACTCCTGCGGGCCCCCCACCTCTCCGCCCTGCAGCAGAACCTGGCGGTTTCTAGGTGGTAATGGGACTTAGACTCCCTGTGCTCGTCACAATCAGCCTCTGGGGTCTGCCAGTACTCCTCAACCCAGGGACTCCCAAGCCACTAGCCCACTCCCCAGGTGGTCCCTCTGTCCCAACCATACAGTCCAGTTCCTCCACCCCGGGGAATACTGAGCAGTTTTTTGGGAAGCTTCCACCCTCACCCCCGTCACTCTTGACACCAAGAGTTAGGAGTTAGAGTTGGGGAGAAACTACAGCCTGAAGCCGTGGTGTTTGGCCCCGTGAGGCTAACCCTGATCTTAGGGCTACTGCACCTCCGGATTCTGGGTTCACAGACCAAGTCCAAGCCCGTTCTTAAGTCGCCATCAAGGCCCCTGAACGGCATTCTCGGTACTTTTGTTTGTTTTTGTACATTTTATTAGAAAGGACTGTAAAATAGCCACTTAGACACTTTACCTCTTCAGTATGCAAATGTAAATAAGTTGTAATATAGGAAATCTTTTGTTTTAATATAAGAATGAGCCTGTCCAATTTCTGCTGTACATTATTAAAGTTTTATTCACAGAACTGTCCTGGTGCCATGTTTCCATCTGTGACTGCCCAGCTGTTGTCAGGGGACTTGGGCAGGGGCAGATGTTCTCAGTGTGTCTACCTCCCACTTGCTGGGGCCTGATGTCAACGCCAGTCGCAGCAGGTCCCATCAGAAGAGAAGCTGATCTGCTCATGTCGGTCTCCCTGAGACTGTTCCTCTGTGTCTCAGAGGGAGGAAGGCCTAGCTTGTGAGGGAGCAGGAAGCACCTTTTCTTGGGCTTTGTCTGTATTTTGTCTTTTACCGTTTTTCTCTTTATACAAAAGAGGGTCTTGATCCTGCTTAGTCACAAACCCCCTAGTCTTGAAAACAGCCTAAGAGCTCGCCTCACTTTTTTTTTTTTTTTTTTGTAAGGAGGGCACAGCTCATAGTGGCCCATGTGGGGATCGAACCGGCAACCTTGGTGTTATCAGCACCACGCTCTAACCAACTGAGCTAACCGGCCACCCAAGCTCTTCTCAGTTTTTGTTTCCCTCTCCTAAATTGGGGTATAAATGTGAATTTTGGGGTGCTTAGGTGACTTGGACATAGAAGTCTCCAGTGGTTCCCCCAATATTTTCAGTGTGGGGGTGGCTGTGAATTCCTTTCTGCCTCTAGGCTGATGGAACCTGGGATAAAGTCCTAGAATCCTAGAATCTCACGTTTAGGTGGGACCCTAGAGGTCGCCCAGTCTGCCACTTGGTGGTGGGCTCGTGCTGTGACATTCAGCACTACAACTTCCGCCTGCAGGAGGTCTGTGCTGTAGAAATCTCTTACGTGGAACCAGGCGACCTCCATGTGGCTTCTATCCACAGGCAATTCAGAACAGCTCTCTCTCTTCCATATAAGGTCCCTTAAAAGACTTGAAGACAGCTGTCATGTTATCATGAATCTGGCAAAGCTTTTAGAGTTTCTTTAGTTAATATTAGCAAATACCGAACACTTAATGTGTGCTAAGCAATGTGCCAACATTTGCTTTACGTGTATTAACTGCTTTGATCCTAAAACAGCATATGAGGTGGGCATATTATCCTCTTTATGGATTAGGAAATTGAGGGGTAGAGAAGTCAAGTAAATTGCCAATAAATCAAACAAACGTAGCTCAGCGGGGTGGAAAAGACCTTGGGTTTAGGCTGTCTGGCCACGGACGGCAACCCTTTAGCCTTTACAACATTCGGCCTCCATGATTCCATGTTCTTCTTCCATGCCGGCTGCTCTCTGCTGAACCTGGCTTGAGCCTGGAGCCAGCAAGGGCTGTCACGTTCCACCCTCACATTAACTGGCAACACAGGCCAGAACAAGAACCCCAGACTGCGTGACACCTGCAGGTCACATCCCAGGGCCTGCATCTCATGTCTTGGGTTGAGTAACATCCAGCCACTTTCTTCTTCCTCCATCCTGTATAAGGGAAGTTGAACTCAAGTGCCGGATCTCATATATTTATCCTGTTAAATTTTACCATAGAACCTGCCCATTGCTCCAGCCTGTCAGTATTTTGAAATTCTGATTGTTACCCAGACTTTTCCACTGTTCTCCCATCTGAGACTGTTAGCTGGAGAAAATCAAGTAACTTAACCTCTAGAAGTTGGCTTTAAGTTTGGCATATATCCCAATAACCCAGATTAGCTGCTAATTGTCCTTGTACCCTGGCTATAATTCTTTCATGCACAAAGATAACAGCAAAAGCCCAGGTAGTTTGCTGAGTGGCAGGTCGTATGGCTGCTGCATCACTTTGATCTACCCGTCCGCTGGAAGGAAAGGTGAGGTGGCTTTCAGCTAATCTTAGCCCAGTTCAAAAGCCATCTGTGAGTAATCACTCATCGTGCCAGGCGTGGACCTATGGTTCACTAGGGTATGGACTGCAGGTTCAACTTCATTCTGGAAATCAGAATGCCAACCATTCTGGTACCTCTTTATGTGCCCTGGAAGGTCACTAATAGTGTTTCACCTTTGTAAGGCCCATGACGGGAGACCTGAATTCACCTGAATGGTGTGTCACTTGGGTTTTTGTTTCACATATCTTAAGTTTCTGTTCCCCCAGGCCATGTCTTCTGATCTTTGCAGTCTGGAAAACATGCTTGCTAAATACAACCAAAACAAAATTAGGAGTAGGGTAGCAGCAGTCAAGAGGCACTCAGCAACATGAGGGTTGCAGAATGAAGGTGGCAGGAGGGGAGAAAGTTTTGGATCAAGCCAGGAATGGTGTATTAGGGAAAGAACCAATAAGATGGAGAGATAGAGAAAGAGATTTGAAGGAACTGACAAGATTGCGGGTTCTGGCAAATCTGAAACCAGGCCGACAAGCTAGAGTCAAGGAAGAACTGACGTTTCAGTCTTGTGTCCAAAGGAAGTCTGGAGGCAGCATTCCTTCTTCCTCAGGGAGCTGTCTTTTAAGACTTTCAACTGATTGGATGAGGCCCATCCACATTATGGAGAGTCATCTGCTTTACTCAGACTCGACTGATATAAATATGAATCACATCTAAAACGTACCTTCACAGCAACATCTAGACTGGTGTTTGCCCAAATAACTGGCACCATACCCAAGTGAAAGTTGGTGGACATCCCATGGTCAGACAGTATGGGATTGAAGGAATATGGCAAGTAGCCTTGGGTCTGTGTGGGAATGCTCTGGAAGCCAAGGGTGGGGGCTAATGGGGTAGGAAGGTTTAAGGAACAATTGGATAGACTGGGCTCTAAACAGATCATTATTCAATAATAAGCATCTGTTGAGCCACTTCTGTGTAAAGCAGTAGGCAGAATACAAAGATGAACAATCTAGTTCCTGCTCTTCAGGGCAGAGAGCGAGGATCTTGACAGAACAACAAGGCAGGTTTTGTCAAGTCCCATTACAGCAATACATGGAAGCCCAGATGAAGTGCCTAGGGGAATAAAGGATGGTCCCTGCCCTCCAGGAGCTCCTAGCTGGTGGAATGGACTAGTACATACCGTAGGTAACTACCATGGGCTGAGATATGTGCTAGCATAGGGGTAGACACATGTCCTGGGAACACAGGACAGGAGGTTGGGTCAAGAGAGGTGAGATCTATCTTGGTAGACTGAGTAGAGGTTTTAGTGAAAAAGGAGTGTGTCACCATTCAAGAACCACAGATGTTGAGTATAACTAGAGCCAGGGAGCAAGGGGTGCAAAGAGGGAACCTGTTGGAGCTGTCATGTGCTGAGAAGGTGAGGCTTCATCCTGGGAGGCCACCAATGCCATCACTTCCCCTGTGACAGTTCCCCCAGACGGTGCTCATCTATCGTAATTTTTCCTCTTGAGTCTGGACGTGGTCTCCCAATTTTCCTCAACAGCCTGCTTAGGTGGAGTTGAGCCATAAAACCTTTGTCATTCCTGATGTAGGGAATAAGCCATGTAAAGCAGGGTTTTAAGCAGGGGAGTGATGTGATCCTATATATGTTTGGGGACAATCACAGCGTTGACTTGAGGAGGAAATTGCAGTGGTGGTAGCAGGAGCAGCTGGAGGAAAGGGAGAGATGGTAGAACTCACAGGTTTGGGGCATGAGCAAATAAATGCAAACGGTGAGGGAAAGAGGGGAGCTGACCCATTTAGAGTACACAGGATAAGGGAGCCTGTTGCACAACGCTGTCCCGGGGCAGAGGGAACGAGGGATGAACCACCAGAGCACCAGAGGGCCGAAATCTGGGGAGTGTGGGGCCCTAAGAGCTGCCATTTTTCTGTCCTGTCTGTACCTGTTCTGACATGAGGCAGGGTGAAATAATACATCCCCTCTGTCCTAGAAGTGGTGTGCAGATGTAAGGAAAGCTGGAGAGGTAACCATTCCTTCCTTCTGCCAGTCTAACATGTTCAAGCCAGCAACACCTTGCCACGCCCACCCAACAGACAAGATGGTCCCTCGCCTCTGGGTGGGACTAGACTCAGAGGCCACCCATACCCAACATAAATGGACTGCCACATCTGCTTTGTCCCTACTCCCACACCTCTTAGAATCAAGTCTTTGGGTTGTAATGAATCCCCTCTGCTCCTGGGCTCCCATGGGCCCCAATACCACCCATAGACACTATGCCATGGAAACTTGAGCAATAGGAGCCGTTAAGAAACACAATCACTCCCTGCCCGTCAGCTGCCACCGGCTGTCCATGTCTCCCTCCGTGTCATGCAACTGGAGGCCCAACCCCTCATTCCTGACCGGAAAGCCAGCTGAGCCCCAGGCCGGCTCCCTCCCACCTCCCCCACTTAGAAGCCCTCCTCTGTGGCAGTGCCCACAGAGGAGCCTGCGTGGCAGACTACTCATCCCTTCCAGTTCTGAGATGGAATGGCTGTGCCAGAGCTCTGCCACTGAGCGAGCCTCCACAGGGTCCTGAGCTGGAGCCCTTGCCCCTGGTGCCGCAATAGCCCTAGAGCTTGAGCAGCTCTCTCCATTTCCTCCGTGGGAGACTGCTGACTGTTAGATATGTGGGTAAGGACTTGTGCCAAAGAGAAGGGGTTTTACCTCGCCCTTGTCCATCAGCCGAGCCCCTGCTGTCTGTGCCCCCAACACTGGCCAAGCCCTATCCTGAGCGCTGGGAGCCGGAGCAGTTAGGGCCAAAGGAAGCCAAATCTGGGGAGCTCGTTCTGAAAGACAGGGACTTGCTCTCAGGAATAAGGTACAGACTGAGTGCAGCTGTCTGAGGAGCCAGAGCAATGCGGCTTTTGTGATGCTTCCCAGAGAGAGGAGGAAGGAGGCAGAGGGGTCCTGGTCGCTGGCGGCGAGCAGCGTGCTGCCTCCCTGCCCCTTAAGGAGATGTAGAAGATCTGATGAGAACAGATGCTAAACAAGAGACTCGGGCTTAGGAGGAAGTTGTGCAGGGTTGGGAAAGGCAAAGCTTTAGGGGCCTCGTGTGCTGTCTGGCGCGCGGAGGTATAGCACTGAGGCGGCTTACCAGCTGTCTGCCCTCCCGATGAAGTTCACCTGCGTGAGGGCAGCGCTGACTGAGATCCAAACACAACTTTCTAACTGTGACAGGTGTGAGATTCCAGAAGTTGGGTGATTAAAGTGGAGCTTGGCATCTCGGGTGAACACAGACCCTCTGGGGTGGGAGAGGACTTGTGGGAGATCTGTAGACGGGCTGGGAGTCCAGGTGGAGGAGTCAGGCAGCAGCCCCTTCAATCTGAGTTGGATTTTCCACCAAGAGACTCATGACCACCAGAGGGCATCATCACCCCATGATGTGGCGTCCTGGGCTCACCATCGCCTCCCTGGGGGAGGAAGCAGGCTTGGGTCTCTGAGCTCTCAGGGGAGTTGAGTTCCCTGCAGCTGAATTAAACAGTCTCTGGAGTCAGGAAACCTGGGGTCTAGTGGATTATAGTGCCTGTTCTGGCACCATCTTTACCTCTGTGGCCCCAGGTTGCCTCCTCTGTTAAATGAGGGCTTGGACCACTACATGGTATCCTTCCTGACCACAAGGCCCTTTCCAGCTCTGAAATTCCAGGATTTGGGGAAATCATGCAATGAGCCTGAAAGAAGTTGCATCTCCTGGGCCCACTCTTATTCTGGGGTTCTCTGCCTAGCAGGAAGAGGAGACTTGTGTGACCTTCAAGTTTGTCTGGTGGTGGTCTCTCACTTGCTGACATGGAGGAAGACGACCCGTGTATTGAGGGGAAGGCTGCCTCCACTGCGGCCTGGAGGAACAATGTCTCAACAGGGCTGCCCAACACGGGTGCTATGACGCCCAGGGCATCCGCTTCTCCAGGTTTCGGGCAAGGAGGTGTCAGGTAGGTACGGTGATAGTCCTTCCCCAAAGAGTTTGTACAGTATGCCCTCTTGCAGGGCCCTTTAGGGATAAGCATGGGAGTGAAGAGAATAGAAACCATTGCCTTTCCTGCCTTTGCTTGCTTCCCCACCCCCACCCCACCCCCAGCACAGATGCCGTCTGTCAGGAACAGGCAACAGACGGTCCAGGGGTCCATCTGTGCGAATGCTTCACAATAGAGTCCCATGTTTCCCCACCGACACCCCCTCGGCCCCTCAGCTGATGGCCACTTGGTGGTGCCAAGGGGAGAAATGGGAGGAGGGAAAGGAAGGCATGGAGGGAAGGGAGTTAGCTCTTTGCTCCCAGCAGTCCCCAGCCCACCCCCTGCTCCCCACCCAACAAGCATCCTGCCATCTGGACTTGTGTAATCACTGAGGGGTGGAGAAGCACCCCCTCCCACCCACACCTCCTGTGGGGCTGGAGCCCCAGGGGACTGGGGGTGGGGAAGAGACAGACACAGAAAGTCAAGGAGACAAGGAAGGCAGGAGGCTGAGACAGACCGCTGAATGAGATAGACGCGAAACAGAAAGCCTTTCTTGACTGCCCAAGTGGATAGGGTTATTTGTCCCTCTGTACCCCTCATGCCAGCTGCCTAACATTGCACGTGTACATGTATGTACCACTCCCTCCCAGACAAAAAACCTCTAACCCCAGTGCCTAGCTAGGACCTGGCACAGAACAGATCTTAAAAGTAGGGTGAGTGAAGAACTGAAGAAGATAGCTTCACGTAGTGTTTGATTGCAGGTGTGGAACCAGGCTGCCTGGGTTTGAATCTCAGCGCTACCACTGAGTAGCGCACAGTAAGGTAAAGTTACTTAACCTTTCTGGACCTCAGTTTCCTCATCTGGAAGGGATGATAATGATACCTATTTCATAGGGTTGTTATGAGGACCAAATGTAAAAGCGCATACAGAACAGTATGCATGGCACACGGTAAATGTTCAATGAATGTTAGCGATAAAGCCATAACACTGATTTGGGAAGATGGGAGGAGGGGACAGTCAGGGACAGTGTATCCCAGGCCTCTATTTCGTGGATGATGTCGTGACCTGGAGCCCCCAGCTTGTGATGCTGATGCCCTGTGGTGGCTAGCTGCTCTTCAGACACTTCCACTTCTTCTTCTCACTTCTTATTTGGGCACCACTGACGGCAGAGGCTTCAGCTAGGCCATTCCCGTCTCCCCCATGACCTGGCCACCACAGGAGCACAGCCTTGGGGATGGTCCCTAAGATAGGCTGAGAATGGCTGAGCACACCCGAACCCTGAGCAGCCGCTCAGTTCAGGCACCTCCTCTTCCCCGTGAGTCAACTCCATAGCAGGGATCTGTCTGCTGGGAAAGGGGTATCTGAGCTCCAACAGCAGGAGCTGAGGAGAGGTTTATCCAGGAGGGACCACTCCTGCCTTCTGGGTATCGACTGCTTCCCTTACCCCTTGACTTGAGAGGAGGAGGCAGCCTCTTTCACCTCTGCTGGGGCAGCTGCGTAAAGGGGAAATCCTGGGCCCTCTCACTCCCTGGAGGCTTCTGCAGTCTGTTCTGGGGCATCTCTTCCCTCCAGGGACCTCCCCTCACCCCACCATACTCCTTCCCCTGCACAGCCCTGTTACCTCTCTCCTCTTGACTAAAGTCTCCTGCAGTGTCCAGGATCTCCTAGAATCTTCCCCCTGGGTCTCCAAAGCTGCTCACAATGACTCCTTACTGTCCCCTCCATCACCAGATGCTCCACGAGTCTCCAAAGCTATTCATTCCCAAATTTTCAAATCTCACCCACAAGTCCCTTCACAGACACGAGCCCCCCACCCTCTCCCCCTGCACCCGCCTTCCCTAGGTATTACGGAGACCCTGGCCCCGCCTAGGTATGCCCTGTTTTCCACCTCCCTCCCCCGCGGCTAGATTTTCACCCCTTTGAGCGCTCAGGCCTGGAGACTTTCCCGAGCCTAGCGGGATGTCGGACGCCGTGGGCGGGGCTCCAGGCAGCGGATCCCCCCCCCCCGAGGCGGGGCCTGCCGCTCCGGGGGCGAGGCCAACGGGAGGCTGTTCTCCTCCCGCCGCCCCCACCCCCCGGGTCCGCCCAGCTCGTCCATCCTATAAAGGGAGGCGACCCGCCACCCGCCCAGCGGGCATCCTGGAGCTGTCGCCCTCCCTGTTGCGCGGAGCGAGCGCCGCCTCCGAGGGGCGCCGGAGCCATGACCCTCCGCCGACTCAGGAAGCTGCAGCAGAAGGAGGAGGCGGCGGCCGCTCCGGACCCCGCCGCCGGGGCTCCCGACTCGGAAGTCGCTCCCGCCCGGACCCCAGCCTCGGGCCCCCCTGCCGCAGCTGCCAGCTCTGGGCCCCCCGGGGAGGAGCTGTACGCGGCGCTGGAAGACTATCACCCGGCCGAGCTCTACCGTGCGCTCGCCGTGTCCGGGGGCACCCTGCCCCGCCGAAAGGTACGTCTCCCACTCTCCAATAACCGCGGCCCCAACACTCGGTACCCCGGTGTCCCTTCCTCCGGACCCGCTCAACCCTGCAACTTGCTAACCCCCAACATTCTACTCGGGGTCCACCGAGCCCCTCACGTTCTTCCCCAGCCCACTGACCCCCCCATGGCCACCTTCAGAACCTGCTGAGTCCCCTCGGCCCTCTCCTCGGAAGGCGCCAGCCTCTGGCCCCTGCGGCCCCCTCCTCCACGCCGCCCCAGTCTTAGGGCTCTTCACTCCGCTCCCCACATGCCGCCGCCCTGTCAAGCTCTTCTCCTTCTTGATCCCCCAGCACTCTCTTCTCCTCGCCCATCTGGCCGGCAGCCTCCGCGCCCCGCCTTCCCGTGCCCAGGTGTGTCGAGGCCCCCAAGACCCCTCGCTCATGCTCCTCTAGTTGGAGCGGGGAGGCGGAGCGCTGGGGTCCCACCGCTCGCCCAGACCAGTGGAGGGTCCGAGTGCTCCTGGTGGAGAGGGAAGGCGGTGGATGCGCCGCGTGGGAGAGAGTGCTAGCCCCTCCGAGGGGACGGCTGGATAGATACCTGGGCTTGGGGCCTGCCGACTGCCCCAGAGTCTGAGGTGCGGGGTGCCCGGCCACCGCTCCCTGGACTTCGGCCACGACCGGACACAGTGGGAGGGGTCGTAGGGCGCCCGCGGGGCAGGAAGGATGCGGGCCGCGCCCGCTCTCTGAGTCTCCCCTTCCTCCGCGGGCTCTTCCTCTGGCCCGAGGGGAGTTCGAGCTCTCAGGAGGGGGGACACAAGACCCAGGTTAAGGAGAGGGGGCTGGTGGCCTTTTCTCACCCAGCCCCCCTCCTCCTCCCCTGGCCCTTGACTCCCCCCACACAATGAACAGCTTGTTGAGAATTTGCATTTTATGAAAATAGGGTGGAAAGACAAAGGGGTCTCTCTATGCTGCCCAGTCCTTCCTCCCAGGCCCATTTGGGAACTGTCCCCACCCTTGAGGCCAATCCTTGGTTCTGGAGAAAGAGGGCCCCCTTCTCTTCCTAGCCTTGGGGCATCTTGGGGGGAGGGTTAACAAGGGCACCCAGCAGGAAGGCCCTGGGCTCTCTGGGGCACATGGGACAAGGGCTGGTTTGGGACAGGGCTTCTTCCAAGGACCAATAATTTAGGAAGGGAAACTGCTTTAGTTTCTCAAGGACCCTAAAGAAGCAGGAACCCTCAGCTGTCATTCCCCCCCCCAGCCCATAAAATAAAAAGAACTCTCAATCTCTCTCCTTAAGTATAGTGAGACTTTTGAGATGTAAGATTTTTTTGTCCCGAAAACAACAAATATATGGCAATGTCAAGATACCCAGGTGGAGCTGGCAACAGCTGGCCACCTGCAGCTGGGAACCACAGTTGGTCTCTGAAACAGCCTGTACTTTGGGGAAGGAGGCTTGGCCCCTCTGTCCCCAGCTTTTCCACGTTCAGGCTGGGATTGCCGGCCCTCCAGACCTGGGCCTCTGACCCCAGCTTCCCCAAGCCACTGTCTGTGGCCGAGACATTAGGAGAGACCTGACTAGTAGGGGGTCTCTGGAGTGCCCCTGCCCCTTTTTGGGAACATCTGGGAGGAGCCCCTGCCTTAGCCTGAGGGGTCTGGGAGGCCTAAGCAAGCCCTTGCAGACAGGCACCCTGGGGGTGGAAACTATTCTATCTAGATTAATGAACACCCACACACACACTGGCCCCCAGACTGGGTTTAGAGGTTCATGCATCTGAACCCAGGAGGACTGTTGTGTTCCTGAAGTCCCAATTATAGGGATAAAGCCTAGGGAGAAAGCTATGGAGTGATACTGAAGTAGTTATACCAGCACCAAAGCAGGTATGCAACGGGGACCAGACAGACAGGCAACAGGGAGGGAGGTGCTGGGTCCAGGGCTGGAGCCCAGGTGAGGGACCTCCCAGAGTAGGGCTTTCAGCATCATCTCAAGGACGACACCTTTCTCTCCTGTTCCTTCCTAACTCCATCGTCCTGCCCAGGGCTCTGGGTTCCGCTGGAAGAATCTCAGCCAGAGTCCTGAACAGCAGCGGTGAGTCACCATCACCCCAGCCCCTGCCCTGGTCCAAAGGGTGAGGTCCCCAGGGAGGGGTGGGGGGCAGCGCGACACAGCATCTCAGCTCAACCAGGGGGCGTCATTCTCCCACTCTCTTAGCACAGCTCCCTCACTAGGAGTGAGGGGCGTGTGGGGTGGTGGGCTGTGTGAAGGGGGTGGCAGGGAAAGGAGGTAGGGACTTTTGAGTCATCAGGTGCTCCTCAATCCAGGGCTTGCCAGTTCCCCCTTCCTGGGCAGATCTGGATATGGGAGGTGGAGGAAATAAGAGAAGTTTGCAGGGCCCTGAGCCCTCCCAGCCCCAGCAAACCCCAAGGGCCCAGACCGTAGCCCAGCCACGTCCAGCTGCTTGCATCTGGCTGCCCCTGCCTCCAGAGCCCATTCTGTGGCTGCCCTCTTAGGAAGGATCTCAGGTGAGAGTAGACGGAAGTGCTGCCCTCAGGCCCCACTCTGCCATGTCCCATCCTGATTTGGGCCTGACTTCTAAAATGGATCAACAGACTATGGCTTGCGGGCCAGATTGGCCTGTTTGGCCCTTGAGCTAAGAGTTGTTTTTATGTTTCTAAAGGGTTGTTAAAATAACAACAGAGAACAATATGACGGAGGCTGAATGGGCCCCAAACAGAAAGCCTAAAATATTTACTGTCTGACCCTTTGCAGACAAGTTTGCCAAGTCTTCCAGAAAACCAGAGCACGGGGGTAAACACAGAATGTTCAGTCATCCTGCTCCCCGCCCCAACACACACAGAGGGGGAAAGGCCTACAGGCAAAGTGGGGAAGAGCTCAGGTAGAGGCTGGGAGTTACCGCTCAGCATTGGGAGGTTATCTGGGTCAGACTGAGAGCTGGGGACCTGGGTCTCCAAGGCCTTTCAGAGGCTTTGAGACTTGAAGGGGCCTTTGGCAGCTGCTTTAACTCTGCTTCTGGCTGGGAGGGAAGGAAGGGGGTGGGGTGGGCAGAGGAAACTCTGGGCTCCCCCAGCAGGCGAGGATTTGGAGTAGCTCCAGACCATTGTGTCCAGGGGGCAGGCCTTCAGTGCGGGAAGGGGCGGCCTTGAGGTTCCCCTCCCCCCAGCCCTCACATCTGGTGGGCTGGCCCCACCGCAGCTGGGAGGAGCAGCTGTGGTCTGGACTGAGCCTCGTGACTGGCCTCTGGGGGTGGGGCCAGCCCTCTCCCCAAGGCTGTGGAACAGAGGAAGCTCCATGCTGAGCCTGAATTTGGGACCTTAGCTGCTCAGTAAGTGGTATTCTAGGGCTCACTAGAAAGCACGGACTGGCTGAAAAATTCAGCTAGTCTACCCACGGGTGGGGGGGCGACATTCCCATTGCCTCCCCACACCAGAGGCTGGATTGATTCTGTGCGCCTGGATGAAGCTGACTGTGGCTAGGTATGGGGAGGGACATTACAGCAACCTGTGAGGAGAGTGAGTTGTCGCAGAAGACAATGAGCCCTGCCTGGATGTTGTAGAACAGACTCCAGCATCAGTGGAGGGCCACGCTATGGGACTGCCAAGCTCCTTTAAATTCTGACAGTCTTAATGAGATGGCCCCTGTGTCTCCTACAGGAAAGTGCTGACTTTGGAGAAAGAGGAAAACCAGACCTTCGGCTTTGAGATCCAGGTGGGAGAAGCTGGGTGCAGAATAAATGAGGGGTTGGGAGGCCAGTCTGAAGTATGGATGTACCCCACTCCCCCACCCCAAGGGCTAAGGGTCCCCTTTTTTGTTACAGACTTATGGCCTTCACCACCGGGAGGAGCAGCGTGTGGAGATGGTGACTTTTGTCTGCCGGGTTCATGAGTCCAGCCCTGCCCAGCGGGCTGGGCTCACACCAGGTGGGGCCTGAGCCCAGGACACAGGGCTCTGGGAAAGGGGTATGACCTACTCACAGGCAGAGTGGGGGGCGAGAAATCGCTTCTCAAATCAGTTCCCCTCTTTTGTCGTATTTTGGGAAGGCCAGAAAAAATGGATAGACTCCAGGCTTTGGATCCAGGCAAGTTTGCCATGTACTGTGTGGGCTTGAGCAGTCTCATCTGTAAATGGGGGTGATAACGTGTCCTCACATCACAGTGTGGTGAGGGGTTCCCTGGACACAGGGCCTGGTAAATGCCAGATGTTGCTGCAGCTGTTCTACCTCCTGGCAATCTGGCAATCACCTGGGCAAGAGTTGGGGAAGGAGCAACATTCCATTAGACCTGCCTGATACTGGGATCAGGGCCTATCCTGCACCGGACCTGGACCAACTCTGGGGTACCTGTATTGCTTCCTCTAACGAGGAAATGATGCCTCCAGTAGGAGACCCTTGGGATCGGCCAAATCTAGAGTCCCAAGTCCCAGGAAGAGGCAGCCTGAGACTGCATGAATCGACACCACCCCCCCCAATTCTATCTCTATTTTCTTCCCTAAGCCCTCACCTCCTTGCCCACTTACCAGTACCGCTTACCAGTAGTCCCTGGTAGCCAAGTGGTATATTGTTGCAACTTTGCAAAGTAGTTTCACGTCCACTCTGCATCCTGATCCCCAAGGTAGCCTCAGCAGGGATCCACGCCCCCCTTTTACAGATGGGGAATGAACCCTCAGAGATGGTGGCTTGTCCTGCCTGAGGTCAGGAGGCTTTGCAGTGGCACAGGATATCAGAAGCTGAGGCCGCTCGTGCTTGGGGCCAGCGATAATTCTTAGCTTGGTGTCACTCTGCCCCCTTCCTGTCTTGGCTGGGTCTCATGATAGCCTGTGGGCTGGACCATAATAACTAACTCTGGGGGCCACCCAGGGTTGCTGGGAGGTCTCAGCCTTTGGGGACAGAACTTCCTGAGGGTGAAGTGATTCCTAGGCTGGCGTGCTGGGTCTGGACAAGATCTCCCCAGAACCATGAGGAGTAGGGCGGGGTGGGCGGAGGGAGTTCAGGAGTATTCTGTGGGGG